>NC_060071.1:48406060-49656060 GCF_922984935.1 Meles meles
GGAAACAAACAGTGAGAGACTATGGACTCCAGGGAAACAATCTGAGGATTTTGGGGGGGGGGGGGGTATGGGGGATAGCCCGGTGATGGGTAATAAGTATTGCATGGAGCACTGGATGTTATACACAAACAAAGAATCATGGAGCACTACATCAAAAACTAATGATGTCTTGTATGGTGACTAATATAACATAATAAAAAAATTGGAAAAAAAAAAAGTCAAGTCCTAATGCTCTAAACTATGAAAAACACACACAAAGGACACAAAACAATACAATTTATCCTAGTCAAGAAGTGTATCCTAGTCAGAAATAACAGTTCCACTTGTTCCCTTTGTTTGGCTAACCAGTGAGGCTAGTTAATAGAAGTTTAGGTCTTGATCCTTGGAAGAATGAAATTCATAGAACTATCAGCAGTAAATCTGCTCCATTAAAGACTAGCAATTATTAGTACTAAGTATGTGAATTACACCCTTCCAAGCCCAGTACACAAAAACAACCCTTTCTATATTTTCCTTCATAAAATTAAGCACGAGCGGGCGCCTGGGTGGCTCAGTGGGTTAAAGCCTCTGCCTTTGGCTCAGGTCATGATCCCAGGGTCCTGGGATCGAGCCCCACATCAGGCTCTCTGCTCGGCGGGGAACCTGCTTCCTTCTCTCTCTCTGCCTGCCTCTCTGCCTACTTGTGATCTCTCTCTGTCAAATAAATAAATAAAATCTTTAAAAAAAAAATTAAGCACAAGCAATAGACTGGACTTATGCTGTACCATCAAGGGAGGCATTTAAGTGTCCTTTTAAAATGTTTTCTAGACAACAAAAGTAGATTTGGAAGCATACATCCATGTACACACACTTTAAAAGGAAAAGATGATGACCACACCACGTTTCCTTGTCTAAAGTTCATTTCATACGCTGTGACACAGAGATGCTCTTCATATACCAATCTCGGGTTCTTGCTGCTGAGTCACCAACTCAAGGACACTTTTATATTTAGGCTCTGCTCCCTCAGAGGAACAACAGTGACACCGGGGTTGCTCCTTCTGCAAAGTATATTCAGAGGCTCAGATATTTTCACACACACCCCCTCATCTCTTTACCCAATGGACAGGACTTTTCCATTTGTTTTTAATGCGAGGCTCTGCTACTGTCCTAATGTTAACTTATTTCAAACAAACAAAACACTCTCATGCTGAAAGGAACCATTGATGTTGAAAGGAGCAGGTCCTTAAGCTGGGCAGATGCGGCTTTAAATTTCAATGCATCATTCCAGACCACCACAAAGTATAAGAAGGTCTGCCTCTGTTAACAAAGGCCTAAAGCAGGTTTCCCTCTGAGGGTTACTCTTTTCCAATAAAAGTATGGTAAGTACAATAAACACAGACACAACTATGAAATAGACAGTTCTCTTTCTGGGAATACAAACTGCCATATGCCAGGACAACACACGGTTGCTGTCTTCAGACTCCCTTCTTAGATAATCTCAAGATGTTGAAATGTTTTAGGGCAAAACATTTTGCTTCTTTAGCAAGTGTTAAATGAAGAGAAAGAAAAGCATGATCTGTAAACTCACCCTTCTCTTATCACACTATCAACCGTTCTGAAGCCACACTCTTAAGAGAACCTTCTCTCTGTGGAATGATGGTCTGCATGATTCTGTACCCCCGAATAAGGTACGTAGGCCAGGACTGGAAAGTTGTTATAGGCTAAGTCAGCCACTCCTTACCCAGGAACTTGCAATCAGGACACAGGGTTGCAGTCAATCTCTGCTGGGACTTAAATCAACAGGGACTGAGTGAAAGGCCTTCTACCAAATATAAGGAGGGACAGAGAAAGCTGGTAACATGGAGAAAATGAAGAGGGTTTGCACACACTGAGGCAAGAGACTTTATGGCCCTGAGAAAGAGAGTCAAAGTGTCAGAGTCCGTAAGAATTGGACAGAAAGCTGGAGACAAAGAGTAACTGTCCAGGTTTCTAGAGGCTTTCAAGTACTTTGTACCAATCCCTAGTGAGACCTACATTATATTTCGTTCCTTGGTTCCAAGACACAACTCTGTCACCTTCCAGTAAATTTCATTCTGGGTCTGAGCTAACCAGAATAGACTGTTAATGATAATCAAACTAGTGTTGACCAACACACACACATAACTGCTCATTTTCCTCCTCTTTAAACATCATTTCCTAAACACTCACTATGTGCAAAACACTACACTAGACACATTAGGGAGTGAAAAAATAAAAAGAAACAGACTCTGCCCTTAGGGAACTTAGAGGTAGAAAACAGAGAAGCGAACAGCTAGCATAGTTGCTAGGTCAAGCTTTTCATAAAAATAAAATGAAGAAAGAGTGGAATGTGGAATGGCATAAGATCCAAATTTATTTACTTAAATTTAACGATATATATTTGCCAAAGCTTAAAAGGTTTTTTTGTTTTTGTTTCTTAAGATTTTATTTATTTATTTGAGAGAGAGACATAGACTGTGAGAGAGAGCACGAGTGGGGAGGAGAGGGAGAATCAGGCTCCCCTCCAAGCAGGGAGCCTGACCTGGGGCTCAATTCCAGGACCCCAAGACCATACCACAGCTGAAGGCAGACACTCAACAGACTGAGCCACCCAGTGGAATGTGGAATGGCATAAGAACCAAAAATTTATTTACTCAAATTTAATGATACATATTTGGCCAAAGTTTAAATTAAAAACTACCATTAAATATCTTGCAAATGAAGCACTGTATATACTATACATCCATACTCTGCAATACATAGTTAGTGATCATGATTATATACACAAATCCAGTTGGACTAGACACTCTACAGGCAGTTTAGGGATTTTTTCAAGGCGAACTTGGATGGTGTGTGATTCTCACCTGTGTGCTAACTTTAGCTCCTAACCTCACACGTGACTCCTGTTTTTAACAGTTGGTTTCCTTAGTAAAACTGTCACCCTTGAAATCTAGCATTTTATTTGTCTATTTAAGATTTTATTTATTTTTTCTTTTTTTTTTAAGATTTTATTTATTTATTTGAGACAGAGATCACAAGTAGGCAGAGAGGCAGGCAGAGAGAAAGAGTGGGAAGCAGGCTCCCCGCTGAGCAGGGAGCCTAATGCGGGGCTCAATCCCAGGACCCTGAGATCATGACCTGACCCGAAGGCAGAGGCTTAACCCACTGAGCCACCCAGGTGCCCCAAGATTTTATTTATTTATTTGACAGAGAGAACACAAGTAGGGGCTCCATCCCATGACCCTGGCATCATGACCTGAGCCAAAGGGAGACACTTAACTGACTCAGCCACCCAGGTGGTCCTGAAATTCTAGTATTTAAATAAAATACCTAGAAACTGGTAGTTAGATGTAAACTGTGGCAGCTGATGGTCTTCTAGTTATTTGACTGATTATTAGACTATCCTAGCAGCCAAGTGAACTGAAATATAGTATTCTAAGAGGTAATTTAGGATTTTGAACAAAGTCTACAGCCTCAAATTAGGTACTAAATCCCCAAAGTGACAGTGTCTCCATATAGGAAATAAGCAAACTAGCACACAGATGAGTCCCTGCCAACTTATTCTTTAACATGTTTTATTATTCTCTAGAACTGTTCTCAATATTTTCAGTATTACAATTATTTTTTAAAATTTTATTTATTTTTTAAAGTAATCTCTACACCCAGCATGGAGCTCAATCTCACAGCCCTGAGATCAAGAGTTTCATGCTCTACTGACTGAGCCTGCCAGGTCCCCAGAATTATTTTTCAGTCATACTATTCAACTTGACATTTAATTCATTTCACCCTTTTAGTATCTTATCTCTTAAATCTATATTAAATAATAAACCTAGTAAGTGAAATAAGTCAGAGAAAGACAAATACCACATGACTACACTCATATGTGCTATTTAAGGAATAAAACAAAAGAACAAAGAGAAAATAGAGACAAACCAAGAAACAGACTCTTAACTCTAGAGAACAAACAGAAGGTTACCAGAGGAAAGGTGGTTGGGGGGATGGGTGAAATAGTTGATGGGGATTAAGATGATGAGCACTGAGTAATGCATAAAATTGCTGAGTCACCATACTGTACAACTCAAACTAATAGAACAGTGTTAACTATGCTAGAATTAAAATGTAAAAAATAAGGCTAAAAGAAACTCAGTACTATTTGAAATTTATTCCTTCCCACTTGATAAATACTTATCTTTCCATCAGAGAAATCTTTTTTTTTTTTAAGATTTTATTTATTTATTTGTCAGAGAGAGAGAGAGTGAGCACAGGCAGACAGAGTGGCAGGCAGAGGCAGAGGGAGAAGCAGGCTCCCTGCTGAGCAAGGAGCTTGATGTGGGACTCGATTCCAGGACGCTGGGATCATGACCCAAGCTGAAGGCAGCTGCTTAACCAACTGAGCCACCTAGGTGTCCCAACATCAGAGAAATCTTAATGAAAAAAATATATAAATAAAAAAGACTAAGGAGGGTGCCTGGGTAGCTCAGTTGGTTAAGCAACTGCCTTCGGCTCAGGTCATGGTCCCAGAGTCCTGGGATCGAGTCCCACATCGGGCTGCCAGCTACATGGGGAGTCTGCTTCTCCCTCTGACCTCCCCCTCTCATGCTCTCTCTCACTCTTTCTCTCTCTCTCTCAAGATAAATAAAAATCTTAAAAAAAAAAAAGACTAAGGAAATATATATAGTAATAGTAGCTGTGAATAGAGAGACTCAGCATGGCAGTGACCCAAACTTTTATCTTTTCTTTTTTTTTTTTTAAAGATTTTATTTATTTATTTGACAGACAGAGATCACAAGTAGGCAGAGAGGCAGGCAGAGAGAAGAGGAAGCAGGCTCCCTGCTGAGCAGAGAGCCCGATGCAGGGTCCTGGGATCATGACCTGAGCCGAAAGCAGAGGCTTTAACCCACTGAGCCATCCAGGCGCCCCTTATCTTTTCTTTATATATTTTTTATTTAAAAAATTTTTAAAAGATTTTATTTATTTATTTGAGAGCGCACACACACACATGCAGAAGGAACAGAAGGGGAGACAGAAGAAGGAGGGGGAAAGAATCTCAAGCAGACTCTTTTGAGTGCACAGCCTGACTCGGGACTTGATCTCATAACCCTGAGATCATGACCTGAGCCAAGACCAAGAGTCAGATGCTTAATCGACTGAGCCACCCAGGCCCACCTCTTTTAAATATTCTTCTAAATATTTAAAATCGTAGGAGTTTTCTCCAGAACTTACAAAATAATTTTTTAAGTGAAAAACTTTATTTTCCTTTGGGCAAGCTGTGCATAGATAATTGCAAATTCATCCTCTAAAGTTACTTTCTTTTTTAGGTGGCAGAGGTAAGAGATCTAGGCTGTCTTTTCTGAACTATACCTGTTGAAAGTGGAGCCAAGCAAAAAGTTGACAAGATATGACCACTGGTTCAATGTGATTGTGTCCAAATAATTCTCCAGTTGCTGATGGGCCAATTATGTCTGCAGACTTGCAATGTTATAGCCACTATACTGATGAGAACTACACATAATTCCTACCTTCCATGGGCTTCAATTCCAAAACTCTTACCATGGAGTTCTTAGATACTCTGTTTGTAGGCAGTAATGAATATAAATGTCTCTAACTACATACCAAATATTTGCAGAAATAATTTGGGGGACTTCATTCTAATAACTTAAGTGGGTGATTGTACTGCCAGCCAAAAACTGTCCAGAGAGCTTATACACTGAAATTTCATCAATTTAACAGACATTTGCTGAGTCTCTCCTTTAGATCAAGTGATATGCAAGTGATAGTATAATGAATTAAAAAGTGTTTCTTGCTCTTAAAAAGCTCACAACCTAGCAGCATATTACATTGTGAAAAATCCACAGAGTGGGAGAGAGATGCCTCTAAGTCCCCTCATTACAGTGCCTCAAGGTGGCCTAGAATTCTTTGAGGTTATTTCTATATTCTGCAAACTGAATGCAATGATAAAAAGGAGTAAGAAGTTTTGGTCACTGCTGTGCCAGAACACGGATCAGCAAACTATGCCCATAAGTTACATGTAACTGGCCTGGATACTTTTGTATGATTAGAGAACGGAAGTAAAGTTTCTACATTTGAAAATATATTTGAAACAATTTAAAGACTGATATTTTGCAATACACAAAAACTACATAAAATTCTAATTTCAGGGGCACCTGGGTGGTTCAGTCAGTTAAGCATCTGCCTTTGGCTCAGGTCATGATCTCAGAGTCCTGGGATCAAGCCCCGCAACAGCCTCCCTGCTAAGAGGAGAGTCTGTTTTCCTCTCCCCCTCCTCCTGCTTGTGCTTTCTCTCTCAAAATTTTCTAATTTCAGTGTCCATGAATACAGCTTTACTGGAATACGGTACATTTGTTTACTTATCATTTAAGGCTGCTTCGGTGCTACGGGAAAAGAGATGAATAGTTACAGGAGAGACTGACGGCCCACGAAGACTCAAGTATTTACCATCTGTTCCTTTTTACTACCTGGCTTCATAAGAAATCTCATTTTCCAAACTGGGGGCAGGATGGAGCCCAATTATAGGTAGCCTTCCTTTTCTACGTGCATTGATTGTCACTAACAGTCCGACAGATCCTTAATAAACCTGCCTTGTGATGTTTCCCTAGTTCAGCACTAGTAATACCACTTCCTTTGCAAATTCATAAATGCACCCAGTTATGATAAGGACCAAACATTAACTGAACCAGTTGGCCTGCTTCTTGTGTAATAGCTTCAGTTTGGTTTTACAGAACAAAAACAGTTACGGTAATGTGATCTTTTTTTTCCTGGGGTTCTTTTCACAGGTATTCGAGACCGCTGTGGCCAAGTGTCCCCTCCAAACTGGCAGGAAAGACTGTAGAGTTATGCAAGTAGAAGTGTTTGTTCTCACAAAGGAGGCTTAAGTGAGGGTAACTCTATTTCAATATGACCATAGTCAGCTCCTCTGAGAGAAACACACACTACCCTCAAGATCACAGATGTGATGGGTTCACTGTAGCTGGATTTCTCCTCTACTGAATCAGAAGAGCCAAGAAATATGAAGTTGCGACCGCTGGAGAATCCAGCAAAAATTCTCCTAAGATGAAACTGTTATCTCTCTCTTCATTCTGAGATTTTTAAGGCTATCAGAAATGTTAAGAGGATATTTCCATTTCTACAGGCAAGTCAGATCTTCAGCTTCGAAGTAAAACAATAACCACCGTGTATTTATATAGCACACTTCCCTTAAGAATACAAGGCTTTTAATGACCATCACCTCATTCAACCCGAGCAGGTCTTCAAACTGTGAGAAACAGGGTTTCCTGTTGTATGCATAAGGAAACTGAGGCACAGGAGGGGTACATGGTTAGCATGGAAACTGAGGCACAGGAGGGGTACATGGTTAGCATGGAGTGAAAAAAACGGTGGGAAGGGGTACAGTCAGTCAGTTTGTGAGGTCATGGGTCGAGCCCACCAACAGGCTCTGCACTCAATGAGGAGTCTGCTCGAGTTTCTCTCTCCCTGTCCCTCTGCCCCCTCTGTCCTTCCCGCCTCCAACCATGCAAGTGCTCTCTCACTCTCTCAAGTAAATAAATCTTTTTCTTAAAAAACACACACAAAAAAACCAAAAACAAAAAGGATGGAAGGAAAAACTAGGCTAAACTTTATTCCTTGTTGCAATTCTTAGCTGTCTCCACTTACTCGCATTGCCTACTCAAAGTGTAATTTCAGAGCTGTCCATTTATACTCATTAAGATCAGTTTTCCCCATATTTAGTGGTATGTGTCTCACCCCTCCACAATACCCCTGGAAGAGAGACTTCTGAAAAACATACATGACAAGAAAGGTCCAGATTTCACTTCTTTTTATCAAGTTCACTATTTTGTCCTTTCTTCTCTTATGAAAACTTTCTACCCAATGGGAAACTGAAAAGTTTCTTTTAAATTCCTTAAGTGCTGTTGAGGTATGTTACTTGTTCATAGCTACTCTTGTTACAAGATTCACTTCTATTTTAAGTAAAATTCCCATCTTTGCAGTATCTCCTCAGCTGTTCTTACTTTAAATTTTCCTGTGTTTGCTCAGCATGTTTATAACTCCTAAGGAGGTTCACAACATTATAGGAAGGTTTTGTTAATCTCACACTTTCTGATGATTTTCTTCAAATCTATGCTTTATTCCTCTGTTGAAGGAGAACCACATTCCTGTTAATTTAACAGTTGCCTAGATTCAAAGCTCTTTTGCTGGTACCAACCAGTACCTCCTATCTTGTTTGATGACATACGAAGCCATTCCCTCCTAGAAATTTCAAAATTGCAAAGTCTGATCAGCTCTGTGAACACTGTCTTTATTCACAGCATAAAGGTTTCAGTGAGTGAAGTGGATTGCACAGGACTAGCTCTGGGCTTCTCAGCTGTATACAAGGCATATGCATTCAACATAAATGATTACATTGGAAAGAAATATCTCAAAACCCAGCTGCCCAACAAATATCTCAAAATCTAGTTGCCAAAGGCCACAATGGTTTTGGAGGTAACAAAGGCAACCTTCTAAGGCATAAAGTTTAAGGGTACCATATGAAACAGGAAAAACTACTTTTTCACTGGGGGGATGTTCTGGGCCTTTGTATTTTTTTTTTTTTTTTAAGATTTTATTTATTTATTTGACAGACAGAGATCACAAGTAGGCAGAGAGGCAGGCAAGGGGTGGGAGAAGCAGGCTCCCCACTTAGCAGAGAGCCCAATGCAGGGCTCAATCCCAGGACCCTGAGATCATGACCTGAGCCGAAGGCAGAGGCTTTAACCCACTGAGCCACCCAGGCACCCCTGGGCCTTTGCTTTAATTAAACACTTAGAGGACTATCATCTACCACTCTATTAAAATTAGGTAAGGGATAACGGGTGGAAGGCCCCAGGCATCTGCTGGGGAAATGTGTATGTATACACACAAGAAAATTATCTATATTAATTATTATATATATATATAATATATTATTATATTAAAAACATTCCTAGGGGCGCCTGGGTGGCTCAATAGGTTAAACGGCTGCCTTGGGCTCAGGTCATGATCCCAGGGTCCTAGAATCGAGCCCCAAGTCAGGCTCCCTGCTCAGCAGAGAGCCTGCTTCTTCCTCTCCCTCTGCCTGCTGCTCTGCCTCCTTGTGCTCTCTCTCTGTCAAATAAACAAATGAAATCTTTAAAAAAAATTAAAATTAAAAAACATTCCTCGTTCATGTTTGCCTATTGTGTGACCCTAGGTAAGTAAGTTAATAAACTCCCCGTGCTCAAAAATAAGAAAAATGAAATAACCATATGAAGTAAACTTAAGTTTACTTACTTTCTCTGCCCAATAAGACATTACTGGGTTTTATTACATTGTGAAATTTTGGCATCTTATTGTCTTTTTATTTATTTATTTTTAAAGATTTTATTTATTTATTTATTTGACACAGAGAGAGAGAGAGATCACATAGGCAGAGAGGCAGGCAGAGAGAGAGAGAGGCAAGCAGGCTCCCTGCTGAGCAGAGAGCCCAACGCGGGGCTCGATCCCAGGACCCTGAGATCACTACCAGAGCTGAAGGCAGAGGCTTAACCCACTGAGCCACCCAGGCGCCCCTTATTGTCTTTAAATATGAGGATTAGCATCTCCTTTATGAGACATCCAAAATAGAATGGTCATTAGCAGATTAGAATAGCTGCTAAATAGTAGAGCCATGGCAGGTCAGGCTTAGATCAACTATGACATGAGTCCCTGAGAATTTTACCCAGGCAAGTTGCTGGTTAGAAGTGGAATTAAGTGTTTAACCAGAGCAAGAATTCCTCCACCACCTTTAGGATCTCTCAATACAATTAAGAAGGCTTCAGAAGCAAAAGATCATTGTAATGTCAGTCTATATTACAGTGAGGCCTTTCGGAATGCCAAGTGAACCGGCAAGAATTTACCATAACCTACTCTAGTAGTTTTACTAAAAAGGCCAAAGTTATTATTCAAAACCACTGTTCCCAAGAAACTGTTAACTCTGAGAACAGTTAGGAGAAGGCAACTTTATACTTCCTTCTTGCTAAGTCAGAGGCCTCCACCGTATTTTATCTACTTACATTCTCATTTCTTTATCTAGAGTCCCATTTTCTTGCCCTTTGCCTATTCTTCCCTCCCCCATCCTCTTTCATTTATTCCTGCCCTTGCTTATGCATATTTCCTCTCCCTCCCTTCCTCTCCTGTCACTTCAGCTGCCATGCTTGGTTCTGGTTTATTCATCTTTTATTTATTTACCAAACATATACTAGGCCTTTACCATGCCGCCGGTCCATATGTAGCTATAAACCTTCAGGCTCATACTGTCCCCTCTCTCACGTTTAGGCCTTCTAATTAGGCCTCTGGTTTTGGCCATCTCTGCCTCAAAGTGTTAGGATACCAGCAAAAGTGGGAGGTGTACTGGATAAAGGATTAGTGGGCTGGGGAATTTAAAAATTGATGATATATATATTCTCCTAAGTAAAAGGACCCTGAGAGCGCAGGGAACAATCCCTTAAACAGGAAAATGAGTTTGGGACTTACCCATAGTGACTGTAACACAATTAACACAACACTGATGAATTACAAAAAAATGAAAAGAAAGTAAGAAAGATGGTTACTTTTACCTGCTGACTGCAAAGCTTACAGCTTTTAATTACTATGCTTAAATCCTGCTCTTCTCTCTTTGATGCTGGTCCATTGTACCAAACAAATGCTAAAGCAACTAGGAGGGCAAGCAAGTTCCAGGGAATCCAGAGTAGATCTTTAAACCCTCACTCCTACTTTTATATATTCCAAACAATCCACAGAAACTACATATGAAAAGAAAAGCACAACTTGCTCAATGCCAAACCCCTCTGTGCTTTGAAAAATCAGAACACAGTGATTTAAGAAGGAATGAAACAAAAATTAGACAAAACTGAAGAAAGCATTTTCCAACAGTGAGGAAAAGAGTACTTTTTCATAGTCCTTACATATAGTTGCAGCTTCACATTTAAAAAATACTGTTTTTGGGGCGCCTGGGTGGCTCAGTGGGTTAAAGCCTCTGCCTTCGGCTCAGGTCATGATCTCAGGGTCCTGGGATTGAGTCCCCCATCGGCTTCTCTGCTCAGCGGGGAGCCTGTTTCCCTTCCTCTCTCTGCCTGCCTCTCTGCCTACTTGTGATCTCTGTCTGTCAAATAAATAAATAAAAATCTTTAAAAAAATAATAATAAATAAAAAAATAAAAAATAAAAAATACTGTTTTTCTTTCTAATAACTTTGGAAATTCTCCAGTAACCTCAGATGCAATGAGTTCAACAACAATGTGCAAAGAAAAATCTACCCCACCCACAGTGATCCAATTACGTGAAAACACTAAATTCCCATTTTGATTCACTTGGTCATTGGGAATCCACTTTGCCAGGGTTAATTTATAATGTAGTTAACTTAAAAAAATAATTTTATGTCTTCTGAAGCTGAGGAAGATACCAAGTATAAAATACCTGTACCAGGATGTTTCTTGTAGAGTAACATGTGGTTTTTAAAAAATTTTGTATTCAATCTTAGAGTTCAAAAAGTTCTTTAAAAAGTCATGTATTCTAACTTTCTACCCCATGCACAAATCTCCCTTACAATCCAGAATGCAGAACCCTTCAACTGCTGCCTGAATAATGTCCTTCCCCTAAAAGACAGGAAATCCTACTGTGTAAGACACCTTATTCCAGTTCATAATTTGTTTTTCTTTCTACAAGAAGGTGCTTGGAAAGAAAGGAAACAAGATATTGTGGCACTTTATTATCACTTGTTGAACTTATGCCTGAAACTGTGAACACATGGCTCAGGATAAATGGGGACATAAACAGGGTGCTTGGCAATATAAGAGGAAGGAGGGAGACCATAAATCTACTGCGTAGTCTTTTAAGAAACTAGTTGTTATAATAGTAATAATAGTAATAGTAATAATAATGATACATGATTAGGGCAAAAAAAAAATACAAAAATACTAAAGGATTAATGTAAAAACTTAAAAGTAGCACCACTTCCCATTTCTAATCATACTCTTCAAAGGTAATCATTATTAAATTTTTTGCATATCCAATCAGATATTTTCTATGCTCCGGTGGACATACCTGTATTATATACGGATTTCTTACACTATATAAATATGGCAATATACTGTTTTGCAAACCTTTTCACTTAAAAAACACTGGGGCATCTTTCCACATCAATACATAGGACTCTATCTTCTTTTTATTATTTATTTATTTATTTGAGATTTTATTTATTTATTTGACAGAGAGAGCACAGGCACGCAGAGCAGCAGGCAGAGGGAGAGAAAGAAGCAGGCTCCCTGCCGAGCAAGGAGTCTGATGCGGGACTCGATCCCAGAACCCTGGGATCATGACCTGTGCTGAAGGCAGGCACTTAACTGACTGATCCATCCAAGCGTCCCTATTTATTTATTTTTAAAAGATTTTATTTATTTACTTGAGAGAAGGAGTACAAGCTGGGAGACAGGCAGAGGGAGACAGAGAAGCAGACTCCCTGCTAAGCAGGGATCCTGATGTGGGGCTCCATCCCAGGACCCTGGCATCATGACCTGAGCCAAAGACAGATAGATGCTCAAATGACTGAGCCACCCAGTTGCCCCTCTACATTATTTTTAATAGCTAATTCCCTAGTATAAATATGTCATCATTTATTTATCCAGATCTATACTGATGACATTTAAATTATTTTCATTCTGTTCTAATTGTTATACAAAGCCAGAATATATCCTTCTTATAGTTTTTTTCAGTAATTTTTGTTTTAAGTCATTTGGAATCAACCTAACCTACCACTTACTAGCTCTTTAACCCTTGAAAATCATGATCATATGGGGGTAAATGGAAGAACAAATACGAGTTTTGAGTTACAATACCTGGATATCAGAAATCAATAGGGGAAATGATCTCCTCAAATAAAAACAATCTAAATATCTGACAGACCATTAAAATTGGTGCCTACATTATAGCCTATGAGGCTGATGGGCTATTACACAATGATCAGAAACATGAAGACTACAGCATCATGACAAATGCTATAAGGCTAAGTGAGAGAAGACGTAGTTACATGGAACTAGGATTAACTATGAAATATGCTTGCATATGAAAAGAAGAGATACTCAAACGAAATGTAGCTCAGTTAGGGTGCTAAGAGCATGGTTCTTTCACCACTTCCTTTCAAAATATCCTTTAATATTTTATAATTTAGTTTCTGTGGTGAATGAAAAAAGAAAAATTGAGAGCTATAACAAAGATCAGAATCATCATTCTCAGCTTCAGGGCCCTCAACACCCTCTTTACTTTCTTCCCTGATTATTTTGGAGATATCAACTGTCATAGTAATAATCAGGTCTTGAAATTTCTTGATAGCAAAGCTACAATCGGCAAACAAAGCGTAAAGTATGACTGTCCACAAGAGACAGAATGGAATGGAATGGAAGGTGTCAGAGATTAGACAAGGAAAAGAATGGACAATCAGGAAGAGTTCCAACTTAAACCATGTTCACAATCATCCAGTGCTACCATTCCTTTTTTTTTTTTTTTAAGATTTTATTTATTTATTTGACAGACAGAGATCACAAGTAGGCAAAGAGGCAGGCAGAGAGAGAGGAAGGGAAGCAGGCTCCCTGCCGAGCAGAGAGCCCGATGCGGGGCTCGATCCCAGGACCCTGGGATCATGACCCAAGCCGAAGGCAGAGGCCTTAACCCACTGAGCCACCCAGGCGCCCCTCCAGTGCTACCATTCTATCTTCCCGTAGATAGGGAACTGATATGAATTTCCACATCATATGGTCAGGGCAATATGGGGGTCAAAAACCCAAGGTAATGATTAAGACCTGCATACTTAAGGAAGAAATGGTCATACTCTCAAGCCAACACAAAAGTTCCTATTTCAGGAATTTAAAGTCTCACACCCTGGTCAGAATTCTTTAAATTCATAAGCCCTCATTCCTCTCAAAAAACTTCATCCTTTTTTTTAAAGATTTATTTTTTGAGAGACAGAGTGAGTGAGTGCTGGTAGGGTGGGGTGAGAAGCAGAGGGAGAAGGAGAGAGAAACCCAAGCAGTCTCCGTGCTGAGCACAGAGCCAAATGCAGGGCTTGATCCCAGGACCTCAAGGATCACAACCGGAGCTGAAACCAAGAGTGGGACACTTAACCAACTGCGCCACCCAGGCGCCTGGCATCCATTTTATATGCACTTATTAATTCCTTGAATAAATCTAAGTCACACTGGGCTCTTTTTTTTTAAGTATTCTTTGTCGTGATACCCAAATATTTTACAAATCACTGGCCTGTGATGAATAATGACAGACAAAAGCTAGTGAGTAAAAACAATGATTACATTATTTTGGTCACTGTCTGCAACATGAAAGGATGTTTATTTACAATGCCACATCACCTTGGTTCTGAAGAGAGTGGCATATAAGCTCTGGCTGTTTAAATATTAACTACTGATGAGTCACATTTGCAGCTGGAACTCACCCTAGAAAAATAGGGGAGAAATGTTCGCTTTTAAGGACTGGATGTTCATGCTCACATTTATAATAAGACATGGTGAAAACTTGTCTACGTTCTTGTCAAATGATTTACTTTCAAAATAAATTGCCTTTTTTGGCCATCCCCAGGAAATATTTTTATTAATAACTTGGCAAAAATCTAAAAAGGTATGCTTATCAAATCTTCCTAACTTTTTTTCTTTCACCCAAATACTTCCTAACTGCCTATCATGTGAATGAACTATGTTGGGTCTTGAGATAAACTTGAGACACAAGAAAGCAGAAGATATAAGCCTTATTCTCCAGAACTTATGGTCTCATTGCAGGGCCGGGGGGTGGAATATGTAATCACAGTTAAAGAACATTCAATACAGGATCACCAGGAACAGAATCAGGATTGAAAAAAATCCCAGTATGGCCTTTAAGATGTTTAGGTGCTCAAAATCAATTACATAACCACAAAATGCAGAAAGTCTGGGTTGATGGCAACTTACATGAAAAAGATGTAAAGGCTGCAGCTGAGTAAAACACCGTAAAAGCATAAAAGTCAACCAGTGAAATGGTTGTTAAGATAGCTAATCTAAATTAAGAGCAATATTGTGTCCAGACCAAGGAAGATAATAATGCCACTATCTCCATACTCAAGAGTTAGTGGTGCTGTTTTATGAGGCTCATTCATAACAAAACTAGGAGAGAGAGGGAGGGAGAGAGGGAAGGAAAGAAAGTGATTGAGAGAGTATATATTCATGCTAGACAGTGGTGATAGTCAAGCATCTATAAAACACATATACAGAAAGACTGAAGGAACTAAAGACATTTGGCCTGAAAGAGGACTTGGGGTGAGTGGTGAAGGGGACTGCATATACCAGCTATGATGCCTCTGAATTGGTAAAAGAGAGCTGAACTGTGCTGCATGGAAATAAAGGCAAATTTTGGCCTCATATGAAGCACTTCTAATGGCCTGGGCTTTCCAACACTGAACTATGTAGAAGAGGGGTAAACTCTACAGTTAGTAGTAATCAAGCAGAGATGGATGATCATTTGTTAAGAAAACCCTAGGAGAAATTCTTACACTTGGTAGAAACTGTAACAGATTCTAAAGCTCTTCCTATCTTAGAAAAGCTTCTGGCTACCTTGTTAGCTGCAGGCAAGAATATTAAAAAGATGATACCCACTACAGCTACTTTTAAGAGCAGTTAATCTCAAAAAGCAGAAAAGGAGTCAGGAATCAGGACTGAACTTCATGTAAGACCTAGAAGGCTTTGTGACTTTGAGATGATTGCCAGAAGTACTGGGAGGGAGACCAATGATGGCCAATAACTGGCCTGACCACTCAAACAGCACTCTTGTTATCCCCACTAGTCTCAGAGGTTGCTTGCTGCCTTAAGTGAAAGGCAATTTTTTTGAAGTCCCCTTTCCTCCAATCCTCTCCCTATTTAATCCTTTCCAGTGCATGAACAATGTCAAAACTTAAGAATCTGCAATATTCTCCTGTATTCAGGAAGAGCACAGATGCTATTCCTACATAACAGGTTCATGAAATTTTTCACTACATCTTGAAAAGGGAAGATTGGCCTCATCTGATGGGTGTACTGGGAAGGGCTTACAGAGGAAATCCTGCAGACTGGCCTGGTCACCTTCCACAGGCCCCCTCAAACTTCTAAGGTAGGATGGATCTAGCATGTTTTTACTTGAGCCTTAGATTTGTGAACCATGTATTTAATTAAAAATGAGCTGTGATAATTATCACCCTGAAATTTATAAAAAAGAGGAACAACATAAAAATCAACTTTAAAAGTTTAGTTCTGAAGACAAGACTCAAGTTACACAAATGCTCTGTGAACTCAGGTTCAATCTTAAATCCTATCTTAAATCCTATGCCTGGAACATTCCATATTTAAGGATATAATCAATAAACAAACATATGCTGAGAGGCCTTTGTGAGCAAAAACCCATTCAGGTTTAATGAAAGACAGATGCCTATCTTGGCCTTACTAGGTCATGACTATGGCTTATTACTGCCACAGCCAGGATATAAGACCACTTGAATAACACTGTATGGTTCTTAAAGAATTCTACATAATCTAGGAAGTGAAATTCAAATTCCTTCAACAGTACTTCCAATAGTGGTACTTGAAATAAAAACATGTTTCAATCACATAAAACTGTCAGACTGAAGAAAGCATACAGCAAAGGAATGTTGACAATGTCAAACAATGAAACTAGTGAACAATTTTGTCTTTTGCAAGAGGTATCCTATAGATATAACCTCTTTAGGGTTGGTAACATTTGCATAGTCAAGATATTTTTCTGAAAGCCAGTAAGATATTTCAGAAATTAGAACTTTTAGGTAAAAAACAAGTATATTTTAAAAAATTATAAATCTAACTAAAAAATCTTCAAAGGTCACAGGTTAATACAATAGCATAAGATAGGTCTTCCAAATTAAGAGAGCAATGGATAAAATGACAGTGTTATGGTATTTCGAACGTGTATTTTAGTAGTTATTTAGTAGTTACCTTTAAAACAGATTTATATAGTCTCAGTATGATAAAATACTGCTTTCAAGTTACCAAACCCTCCTCCTTTCTTTTAGTATAAAGAAATGAAAAGAGAAGGAAACTACCAAGAATCAATACCTCATACACTGTGTATTTCAGGTAGGTGAAAGCATTCAAAGGCTGATTTGTAGGCATGCTGATTTGTAGGCATGCTCATGGCATATCACAGATCCCCAATCACCTGTCCTTTCAAGGAGCCAGAGAATAAGTAGCTTTAGTTAACTATGTTTATTTACCTACTCAGCAAACAGGGGAAATATATGGTCTGGTAAAAAAAGGTCAACTGGACAAGAAAATCTGCAAACTTCTCGGCTTTCGGCTAAGCTATATGCTAACTAAGCACATGGAGAAAACAGACTTGACTTACCTGCACTGCCGAGCTGTTTATAAAACCTGTACTCTAAATGAAGCTGTGGAGCACGTGATTTTATTGGTTCCTGAAACCCAAGAAGAGAAATTGTGATCAGATGTAGACAAATAAAATTTTTCCATTCCTAGGTTTTCAAAGTAAACCAGGGCTAAGACCACTTAATATTTTAGAGATGATATCCATATATGATGGCATTTTCTTACCACAATTTCTCTTTGAAAGCACAGCTAGGGGAAGATGAAGCTGAAGTATATACAATCCCTTCACGGATATTTAAGTACAAATACTCTGTGTGAGACATCATTCAAGGATAGCTCCCTCACCATGAAATATTCTCCTGAAATGTATTCTCCTAGGAAACCAGATGCCAAACCTTTTAATTAAAGACCAGCATGTATTCTCTGCCTGTTTTATTATGAATTTTGGGTGATAAACAGTATTATTTTTTAGAAAAATGATACATGCTCAGAAAAAAAATTTCAAATACACAAAAATTAGGAAGAGACTAAGTAATCTGGGATCCTATCATTTTAAAGAAAAGCACTATTAACATTTTGGTGAATGTCCTTCTAAATATTTACACGTATATTTAGCTATAATACAGACTTGAAAATATATTTAAAATGAACGAGATACTATATTTTTCTTCTGTGTCTTTAAATTCAACAACATAATGATGACATCTTCCTATGGCAGTAAGTAGCTTCATATATATATATAGATAGATAGATATAGATATATATATATAGATATATAGATTTTTTTTTTTTAAATAGGCTCCATGCCCAAGATAGGGCCTGAACTCATGACCTTGAGATCAAGAGTCATATGCCCTACCAACTGAGTAAAGCTTTATATAAATTTTAATGGCTGTAGTATTTCTCTGTATGTGTGTGTTGTGTGTGTACACATATATGAAAACTTTTGGATGTTTTAACTATTTTCAGTTTTCATTATTATGAATAATCCTGGAGGAACATTATATGCACATGTATTTTTACACTCAAGAAAATTAAAGATTGTAAATGTAATTAAAATATGTATCTTACAAAAAGTAAAGTAAAATATGTACCCCTAATCAATATGATGTTCAAGTTTGCAAAAATAGTGTTTTTAAGACCCTGGGAATAAAACAGCCAAACTACCATTTTGCTCTACATTGAACTTTAGGAACTAGCTGGTTAATTGTTCTGAACTGACAGTACACTGGGCAACTAGTTAACAAGAAAATCAAACATTACCCTAGAAAGTAGATTTACATACCCATTAGGATAGCTATTATCAAAACCACAGAAAATAAGTGTTCATGCGGATGTAAAGAAATTGGACCCCTTGTGCATTGCTGGTGGGGATGTGAAATGGTATAGCTATTATGGGAAACAATATGGAAGTTCCTCTAAAAATTAAACAAAGAATTACCATATGATCCAGCAATTCTACTTCTGCATACAAACCTGAAAAAACTGAAAGCAGGGACTCAAACTGATATTTATATGCCCATGTTCATAGCAACATTATTTACAATAATCAAAAGGTGGAAGTGACCCAAGTATCTAGCAACACCTGAAGAAACAAAACGTGATTACATTTTGTTACACGCACGCATATGTGTGTGCACACACACACACACACAGTATTATTCAGCCATGAAAATGAAAGACATCTGGATACATACTACAACATGGATGAACCCTGAAGACATTATGCTAAGCAAGCTAAGCCAGACACAAAAGGTCAAATACTACATGATTCACTAATATGAGGTACCTAGAGTAGTCAAATTTATAGAGACATAAAGTTAAACGGTGGTTGCCAGGGGCTACGAAGGAGGAGATGGACATTCAGTGTTTAATACAGAATTTCAGCTGAGGAAGATGAAAAAGTTCTAGGGAAGGATGGTGGTAATCGTTGCACACCAGTGTGAATGTACTTAATGCCACAGAGCAACACACTTAAAAATGGGTTAAAATGGAAAATTTTAGATACAATTCTAACAGATACATGATTTTTAAATTTTCTCTCCCTTTCCATGGGTTGTCTTCTCACTGTATTCAGAGTCCTTTAATACAAAAAAGTTTTATTTTTTACAAAGTCCAATCAATCTCCTTCCTTGCTTGTGCTTTTTGTGTCATCTAAAAAATCACTGCCAAATTCAATGTCACGAAGCTTTTCCCCTAAATTTTCTTCTAAGAGATTTATAGTTTTGGCTCTTGTATTTAGATCTTTGATCCATTTTGAGTTACTTTTTTATGTTTGATGTAAGGTAAGGGTTCGACTTCAATGCATGTGGATATCGGATTTTCCTAACATTTGTGTGAAAAACTGTCCTTTCTCCAGTGAATGGTTATTTGTCCTTTTTTTTAAGACTGGCTCAAAAGAAGGAGATCCCATAGCTTCCCTTGATAATTCATCCTGATGTTAAATACATTTCATGATTTCAAAGGTCTTTATATGTAGTTTAAATCTCCACAACTGAAACTTCTTTTCTGTCCCTGACAAAAATGAAATAGCTCCTCAATAACCATGAATACTATAACAACTATCTTCAAATAATAAAACTATTCAATCATTTCTTAGACTTTCTTTATTCAGGCAAAGTAATTTCAATTCCTTTAACCTTTCCTCACTGGTCCTATTTTTCAGTTCTTTGATCATCCTTGAAGGCTCTTCCTGAACCCACTTGTTTTCTACATTTTTCTTAAGATATAGAATCCATAAATCACAGAATTCAGAAATTTCCTTGAAGTTATCTAGTCTATCCCTTTGCTTCTGGGAAGGCTGAAATAGTTCATATCCCTAATGAGCTCCATGAAAGAACTCATATCCTTCTTTGATTATAAAATCAGCAATCATCAGAGTTGAACTTCAAGCTTCTCAAGATTCTTGTAGTCAAAAGAAAAAGTACATAAGACTAATTACACTGTAAAGTCACTTCTTTATTCATTTACATCTTCAAACAGAGAAGGATCACTGTTGAGAGTCTCCATTTGGCTTTAGATCTTCTACTGTAGCACCAGTAAAGCAGCCAGTGATGGAATTTGTCCTTCAGAAAAATCCCTAATAATTCACAAGGATCCAAACAGAAACAGGACAACAAATTAATATGGAAACAGAGATTCATCTTTCTGGAGGTTTTTTTTCTGGAGAAAGTCTTTGGGATTCTGACAAACCATAAGGAACAATGAATGAAAAAGCCTTCTTCAAACACAATACTCTAAAACTTCACCGTGGACACCTTGATCAGAAATAATCTGATGGGGGATAACTAAGCTAGCAGATTAAAAAAACACAAAAGCTCTTTAGAGTTACAAAGCTGAAAGTGGACATAGATGTCACATATATTCAGACATGAGGAGCTCTTTATCACAGATGAAAGGACTTATACCCTTTGGCCAATCCCTTTAGCATACAGCTAAAGCCTGCTCAGACAATTAGAGCTTCAAGGTGCTCTTCTGGAAGCACTATAAAGAAAGTACAGTATAAACACTCAGTCTACGTCTTGTGGAAGGCGGCAAGATTAGCAGCATGGAGAGAATTTTTTTTTTCTTTTTTAACAACTGTTAGAAAATTTCTGTTAAAAAGAACATGAGAAATCTCAGTGATAGGGTAAAGGAAGGGTTCATTATACTAGTTTATGTTGTATATGATTTTTAAAAAAGGTTCCTAGAAATCTAAGAAACAAAAGCCCACAGTGAAGATCCAAACAAAGTAGAAAGAAAACAGTACCAGCAGGGCTTCCTTATATTTCTGTGCCAGATGCTGATTACATTTCCACAGAGGGCTGGCTATTTGCCAGAATCACTGTTATTCTGGAACACACATGTCTGCCTGAAATCCTAAACCGACAGCAGACGGCTACCTTGTAGGACTATAATGCTTAAGGCAAATTTTGCTGTTACAATGAAAAGAGCTCAATTACTGCCCTCATATCTCCCATGGAGAACACAGCCCAACAGCAAGAGAGGAGGCCCACAGGCAAGATTGTTATCCTATAAAAAACCTTTATTTAAGATTTATTTGAAAGAGAAATGAGCTCCTCAGACATAACATACTAGATGATATGAAATCTATTTTTAGCTTTCACTCTTGCCCATACAAAGTAGAATAAAGTTTAATAAACTACAAGTGAAATGCAGTAATCCATCATGTGAACAATATGTAATAAGCTTATCTAATGAGGTTAACTAGTATGAATTTGGAAGAAGAAATCCAGAAAGAAAAGACTGTCCCTAACAAAAAGCCTCTAGAGAAGTCTTGATATATAAAGGGAAAATAAGAAAGATATATAGCATTTAGACAGTATTTTAAAGTGTTTCAGGAGCTGCTTCCTCCTGTTACTAGTCCAACTTACTGAAGCGATAAAACAGAAAAATTAAAAGCAAACAAAAAAAAAACCAGATGAACTAGGGAACACTTCTACAGAACCAAATTCCTATAAATAAAAAATATGGTTACTCCTTTGATATTCAATCTGAGAAAATATTTGACCTGCATTGTTACATGCATTACCTGTCTTCCTGCTCCCATTTCTCCAACAAGAGTTCCAAGTCAACAAACATAAGAAAACACTTGGTTCCCCAGCAGCTACCTGCTCTAAGCCCTGCTTCCTGTCCACATCTTTGTAGAGAAACCAATCTGATAACTGTCTGATAATTGTCTTCAAAAGACAACTCGGACTTTTCTATAAACTGACAAGCTCAATCCACACACAGAGCAGGTGTGGATGTGGTTAAGTGCAATTTGTTAGAAAAGAACAGCATTATCACAATTATCACACCACACTTCCTTCAATCATTAACTCCTCTGTCTTCCAACTAATAAAGCCCCAAACTGCCTGTAAATCCTGGGAAACTTACTAGGAAGACAAACATTTACACAGTGTCATAGAAACTAGTCATCTGACATCTCATATGACTAGAAATGATTTTGTATTGACCTTAAATATAAGATAAAGAATTTTCTTCTAAAATTAAATAACATATTTTTAAAAATAGGATGTTATCTTTAATGACCACTAATTATTTATAAGATTAATATTGACAAAACCAAGTCAACTTTTTGTTTCAAATGTGAACACAAGATTTTCACATTTGACAGTTTTTAAGGCTATGATTTGATGATCAGATTTGGTTCTCTACTACTAAGTATATTAATAAATACCTTACATTTTAAAAATGATTTAGTCACAGTCAAGCAAAAGGAAATGAAAATTTCCAGTGGTTTTATCTTTTAAAATAGCACTGTGAAAGTTACAAAATTCACAGAAATTACAAATCTTCCAGTGTCTTTCTTCCAGCTATTTTTTAATAACTATTTTTTGATTCTTTGCTGCTGAAACTATAGTTAGCAACATCTAACTACACAGCATTACACAGGATATAGTGATTCATCACTGTAACACTATATATGGTTGAAGGAAAGTGACTATGTGGGAACATATGCAAAGGAGAAAAAATTAATATTTTTGTGAGTACTTACAACTATTCCCTGTAAAAAAATATGTGAGGGTAAGAGCACCAAAACATGATTACCGCAAATATAAATTTTACTCACCAGTTTGATAGCTACATATTCATTGGTGTAGAGATTTTTACCTAGGGGGAAACAGAATGTATATGTTTTAGTGACATTTATTTTGGGAAATGCAAAGCAAAATCTTAGCTTACAGGGTCATGAGAAAGGTCACATTCCCAATGCTACTCACATATATGAAACATGATTTATAAGTGAAAAGCTAAACCGAGATAATGAGACCCAGTAAGACAAGAATAGAAACCACTTGAGGATTTGGAAATTTAAGTTAAGCATGAGAACTTAAAAAAAAGAAAACAAATTTCTTTTCTCTCTCATACACACATTTTGTTATTTATTATTTCCCAACTATTAAACTATGAAGCAAACCAAGAAACACCAGAATGTCAAAAACACACATTTTAACTCTTGGCACAATAAACACAAACCTCTCAATTTTTTAAACTCACTAACAAATGGGGATTATATGTTATTTGCCACAGTATTTCGTGTCACCTTGGCAAAAAGGACAGTGTGAAATAAAACCAATTACTGCCCATCCTCCTTTTGGAAGACTCATTTCAGTAGATGATTCTCAAAGCTGCTGTGATTCTTCACCAGAACTCTAGCTCTTTATGAGCAGAAAACAGCTCTCCACCTGGACAACACTTAGATGTCTCAAAGTTCTTCTTGCAATATTAATGACTTTTCCTCTCAACTTCTCCACCTGTATAAATGGAATCAATATTCTCCTAGATATCTAAAGTGCCTGGAGGGAGGATGAGGATGAAAGCAGCAATTAACCACTTGGTAAGCCCGTGTTCCATGCTGGGTACTTAACCACCCTCACCTGCCCATCTCTACCGATTCTTGAAGGCTAATTTTAATTCCTCCTGGGTGTTTAGTTATGGCATTGGACTTCACATTTCTTCTTATAGATCTGTCCTATCTTAATCAGCTAGATTATAAATATCCTGAGGGTAGGAATTTTATCTGATAATTCTCTCAATGTCCTATGGTGCTTAAGACCATGTTCTGCACATCTCAAAGACACCCAAAACCTTGACTAATGAAGTTACTGGCACATACAGTATAACTACTATTTAAATAATACATAGAAGTAAATGTTATATTTATACATATATACGCACATATATGTACACAGTTGAATATATATGCGCGGAAAAGGATATAGAAAGATGTAGATTAAGGTATTAAAATGACTGTTCCTTAGTATTTTGATTTTTGTTTTCATTTTTATAAACAAAAAGCTACTTGCAATATAAGTTCCTATTTTAACCAGGATCTAGACAACAGATGGCCCTTTGCAAATCATACCATTATATTTTTAATACTGCTATCAGGTTGCCAAGCACCTTTATGTGTCAAAGAGCACATTAATTTAGAAATAACTTTTGTCTGCAAATAACATAATAAAGAGGACAAAGAGATTGCAGAGAAATACCTAAGAAACCATTTTAAGATGAACAACTTCTTTTTTTAGAAGCAAAAGTAGAAAACAGATATTTTTTCTCTATATATTAATTGCATTAAGCTTCTAAAAGTTAATTTGTGTTTCTTATTAATCCTCTCACCAAAAATATTTTTAAAAATGTATTTGATGCAATTGTGAAAAGGATACTAATAACTGGGAGCAGATAGTTGAAGTAGAAACAGCCAATAGAGGCAGATTAAAACTCCAACTTGGGCAGGCATCTCATTATCTGTATGGATTCTCTACATGTACAAAATTAAATTTTATTTTCTCCAAAAGCAGGGGTGGCACCTGGGTGGCTCAGTGGGTTAAGCCTCTGCCTTCGGCTCAGGTCATGATCCCAGGGTCCTGGGACTGAGCCCGTGTTGGGCTCTCTGCTCAGCAGGGAGTCTGCTTCTCCCTCTCCCTCTGCTCCTCCCCCTGCTCATGCTTGCACTTGGTCTCTTTCTCTCAAAATATATAAATAATCTTTAAAAAACAAAAACAAAAAAACTCCAACTTGGCCACAGACTTCTCCGACACCAGATACGATACTGTATAAAGATTTTTCAGGACAGCTCTTCCTGGCACAGTACAACCACTGCTATTATGACTCAAAACCAACTTTGGCACAAGGCTGACCCTAAAATTTACTATCACTTAGAGGAAAATGGTCAAATTTAAAACTGTAAACCTGGGGGCGCCTGGGTAGCTCAGTGGGTTAAAGCCTCTGTCTTCAGTTCAGGTCATGATCCCAGTATCCTGGGATCGTCCCCACATCGGGCTCTCTGCTCAGCGGGGAGCCTGCTTCCTCCTCTCTCTCTGCCTGTTTCTCTGCCTACTTGTGTTCTCTGTCTGTCAAATAAATGAATAAAATCTTTTAAAAAAATTGTAAACATGTTTAGGAGTCTTTATGAATTGACACCACACTTTCCACCCCCTGCCCAGCCAGTTTTTTTAACAGTAAGAATTCCTATGGGGAGTAGAGGCACCAAAATTCACACCTTACACTTTTAAAGTACGGCATGCCCTTACTATCAAAGAATTAACTTAACCTTTGAAGTACTTGCTTAACCTAACATCTTCAATTCCACAGATACAACATTTAAGTGAAGTAAGGTGATGGTGTACATGTAAGAGTAATAAACCTATATTCTGATCTGTGAGCAAGAAAAGAGAGAAGGCAGTTTAGGATTTCTTGGGGGAAGATATTCTTTTCTTTCTTGTCCCCATCTACTCCCCCTATCTGTATCCCCCAGCTAAAGTCTTAAAAAATGAGTTGGATTTTAATAGAAGAAAAAGGGGAAAAGGCATCCCAAGGCAAAGAAACTGTATGAAAAACAAAAAAGCGACGAAGTAGATGCAGTCTAACAATGAAAGGTGGTCTGGGAGTCGATGGACTATAAGTTGCATCATGAGCATCAGGATGGAGCAGGAATAGGTAAAGAGTGGTTAGGGTAACAAAAGAGACTAGAAAAATAAGGCTCAGGTCACACAGGAAAAATCCTCAATGCCATCTTAAAGTTTAAAACAAAAAATTTTTGTAGGGTTGTGACATGATCAAATCTGTGATCATGAATAACCATTTGTGAGGAAGCATAAACGATGAACTAGAAAATAAGAGACCACAGGTGCATGGGCAATGCAGCTGGTTAAGCCTCCAACTCTTGGTTTCAGCTCAGGTGGTGGAATCAGTGTTGTGAGATCAAGCCCTGCATTGGGCTCCATGCTTAGTGTGGAGTCTGCTTAAGATTCTCTCTCCTGCTCCTTCTGCCCCTCCCCCCAGTGCTTGCTCGCTCGCTCTAAAATAAATAAATCTTTTTCGTTTAAAGATTTTATTTATTTGACAGAGAGAGAGAGCAAGAGAGGGAACACAAGCAGGGGGAGTGGGAGAGGGAGAAGTAGGCTCCCCTCGGAGCAAGGAGCCCGATGCAGGACTCGATCCCAGACCCTGGGATCATGACCTGAGCCAAAGGCAGACACTTACTGACTGAGCCACCCAGGCACCCAAATAAACAAATTTTTTTTAAAAAGAAGGAAAGATAAATAAAATCTTAAAAAAAAAAAAAAGAAGGAGACCAAAGTTAAGGGAAAGCATTTGTACATTTAATACCCAGCCTATGCAGATATCAGACATCTAACACTCAGCTCTCACTCTGCAGAGACTGTATTCTAGGTCCTCATACAGGGCCTTACACAGGTGGCTCAATTATTAAATTAATCACATAATGTGATGAGTTATAAGAAAAATATAAACAAGTCAGTACAGGAGCTTGGATGAGGGAGGGTAAAACATTCCACCACAAGAGGCATTTGAGGGAAGGCTCACAGAGGAGACAATAAAGAGTATATAATAAAATACTAATTTGAATAGCGAGGTGGAAACATGATAGAAATTGTGCAGAATCTGATATACTCTGGGTAAGCCAATATGAATGGAGCACAAGTATATGGACAGAAATGGTGAGAAGTAAAGCCAGAAAGATCCAAAAGGGACAAGTGAATAACCCTGAACGCCAGCTTCTTACTCTAAGGTATATACAACCATGTGTATGTGGAGAGGTGTCAGGCCATAAGATATACAAATAAGACAAAATTTTCCTAGATCTTCACTTTTCTTTGAAGGTTTGGGGGAAATCTTTTGTATAGTTAAAAAGTTATTACAGAAATTGCACAGATTTCATTTGAAGAAAAAAATGCAAGAGTGTAAGGAAATCCCAAGCATTTATGGATGTGCTTCTTCCAGAGGCCACAGGGGTCTCACCAATCAGTGGGGAAACTGTTTCTCATTTTCCCTATGTTCATCTGGGTGGCCCAGCTTTCACAATGTATTTCACTTCCATCTCTTGTGAGCCACGTGTTGCCAGGGAAAGAGGTGATTTTGCCATCCAACTGCTTCTTCTATAGACTTGCCACTAAGTTCTTTTTTTACTCTAGCATCCTTGCTTTCTGAGTACCTAGTGTCTCCAATTCTTGAGCACCACTTAACTACCTGCTTTCCAGCTTCCAAAATTTTGTTAACATTTCTCACCTGTTTTCCTCTTCTCTCCCACATATTTTTTTTTTTGGTTCTTTGCGGTTTTATGACTTAAAAGGTCAAAAAGAATGTTTGACTCAACTTCTTATCGCTAGCAACAAACACAGTACTTGATATATAATAGGTAACAGATGCTAGCTGCACTGAACCAAATTAACTTAACATACAGAGAAGGTTCTTCTGAGAAAGTTCTAGGATAAAAAAAAAAAAAGAAGCCTGGTTTACAATCAGATATGGATAATCCTAAATGCAAACACAGGAGTTTTGACTTCCTTATTCAGCTGTGAATTGTTGGTTGCTGTGAAACCAACAAAGGTCTTGTGCTAAGAGAAAAAGCATAATGGTGAAATACTAATTATTAATCTGGCCCCAAAGTATAAAGTAAAAGAGAGGAGAATACTTAGAGAGATGATGAAGGGGAAGCTTTGATAACAGAACACTTAAAAAATAACATCTACAACACCTAGTATGATTATGAGTTAGAATATGTGAAACTTCTTTACAAGTTGCTAGGTGCTAGAAAAACCTAATTTTTATTTTATTGCAGGGTATGAGCCAATATTTCCTGGCAGAAAATGACTTAAAAATACAATTTATAATTAAGGCATTTCAAAGAAAAAAACTAATAATCTTTGGATTATATGTAAAAGTGGGGGATAAGGAAAAGAGAAGGATCAAAAATGATGTCTCCATTAGTGGAGAACAGAAAGAGAACCAAGAAAAGAAGCACTCTTCCACTCTACCATGATGATGCCTCTTTCCAAGTTCCCACTAAAGCTAAAAGTAACAAGACAATTATGAAACATCTCTCAGCTTCAACTTTCATACCTATATAAAAAATATAATCACAGAAACATAATGAATGAGACAGCCTATGTTAACACAAAACATGATGGCTGATACATCACAAAATATTGCTTGTGTCTGCTAACCTTCTCTGGGGGCACCAAAAGAACTGAACAAATGTCACCCTCTTACAAAGCAATTATCCTTATTCCTAAGAGGTAATGGAGGTGACTGGATAATTCTCTTGAGCTATGCATCAGTCAAATGAATTCCTCTGCCAGAGGGCATCATTAAGACTGAACAGGCCAACACAAAATGCAGCCATGTGGAAATCTAGACAATCATTCAGCCCCTATCCTCCTCAGTGATACACATACTCAAAAATGTTGCTCTGGAAGACTTACAAAAATAGAGGGTTAAAATCCTGCCCATTTAGAATGAATGACTGCTGCAGCTGAAATGTATTTATTAAGTATATATATTTAAAACATTATCAATAACTGTGAGAAAGGCAGGCAGTTTAATGGACAGTAAAGTACCATCGATGAGATGGCACAATCCCAAGCACTCAAAGCTTTTAGAATCTGTTGCACAAAATCCACAATGCTTCCCACGCTCACTTCCTGGCTCTGAGTTCTTTTATTGTTAATGGAAATGAAACTGCATTACATAGCAGCTTCTGGAGCTTTACATCTAAACTCAGCCCTTTTGAAGCAGCAGTCCTCGACGTGATGCTGCCCATAAAACCCACTGCATGAAGACTTCCTATTGCAGTAAGTCACCTACAGAGACAACATTTACCGTAAGCTTCATCAGACACAGCATTATTTCAAAGAACCAGCAGGTCTCAGTTCTCAGAGTCACACTGATAAAGGAACATACAGCCTCAGGTTCCCAGTTTAGTTAGATCTCCAGCTGTCACATTTTCTTGCCCTAAAGTGAAAATAGTACATTTATAAATTACTACCTAGAACTTGCAAAAAAAAAAAAATCCAGCCAAATGAACGTGGGGTACTTTTGTGTTAAAACAAGAAACCACTTTTTTTTTTTTTAAGAAACCACTTTTATGTAATTCAGATTGGTTACCATTTCTATTTAGGGTAAAGAGGACAGACTGGCCTAATGCCTTCACCACCCAGAGAACATCTATTTAAGCAGGCAGTATGATTAGGGGTAAGAAGATAACAAAACAGCACTACAACTTTAAAGAAAAAAGCTACAAGTCATTTTCATTTTTATTAACTTAATTCTACTAGTATATTAGTATAATGTGCAGAAATATTTCCCAAATGGTTAGCAGTTAACAGCAAAAATAAAATTTCTCTTTGTGCTATATTTTCTGAAGGACTTACTTGTCAGTACCAGTAGTATATTATTAAAAAACTTACTACAGGGCGCCTGGGTGGCTCAGTGGGTTAGGCCTCTGCCTTCGGCTCAGGTCATGATCTCAGGGTCCTGGGATTGAGTCCCGCATTGGGCTCTCTGCTCAGCGGGGAGCCTGCTTCTCCCTTCTCTCTCTCTGCCTACTTGTGATCTCTCTCTGTCAAATAAATAAATAATCTTAAAAAAAAAAAACTTACTGCATCCTGCTTAACACTTGTGACAGCATAGAGCATGTTTACTATTAATATGCAAAAACATGTCTATTTTATTTTAAAGATGTCTATTTTAGACAATATTAAAATGTCTTCTCAACTGCAGGACATGACCCATTAGTGGAGTGTCACATAAATAAATACATAGGGTCCTGACCAACATGTTCTTTGAAGAAAAACAGTGTAAAATAAAAAAATGCAGTATACCACACTTAGCAACGGTATGATTTCATGAAATGTTTGTTGCAGATATACATACATATTAAATTGCGTATGCACTGGATCACAATATAATTTATTTAGTGTGGGTCATAGTAAAAAAAATAAAAGCCATCAATAAAAGCCTTCCAGTGACAACTGGCTCACTCAAGTGGCAGAGCGTGCAAGTCTTGGTCTCAAGGTCATGAATTCAACCAAAACAACAAGATACTTAGGAATAAACCTAACCAAAAAGGTAAAAGACCTGCACTCTCAAAACTGTAAGACACGGATGAAAGAAATTGAAGACAACACAAAGAAATGGAAAAACATTCCATGCTCAGGGATTGGAAGAATAAATATTGTCAAAATGTCTATACTATCCAAAGCAATCTGCACCATTACTACAATCCTTATCAAAATACCATCAGCATTTTTCACAGAGCTAGAACAAATAATCCTAAAATTTATATGGAACCACGAAAGACCCCAAATAGCCAAAGCAAAAAAAGAAAAAGAAAAGTAAAGCTGGAGGCATCACAATTCCAGACTTCAAATTATATTACAAAACTGTAGTAATCAAAACAGTATGGTACCAGCACAAAAATAGACACATAGATCAAAGAAACAGAATAGAGAACCCAGAAATGAAACCACAACCGTGTCATCAATTAACCTTTGACAAAGCTGGAAAGAATATCTAGTGGAAAAAACACAGTCTCTTCAACAAATGGTGCTGGGAAATTCAGTAGCAACATGCAAAAGAATGAAACTGGACCACTTTCTTACACCATACACAAAAATCAATTCAAAATGGATTAAAGACCTAAATGTGAGACTTGAAACCATAAAAATCTTAGAGAAGAATACAGGCAGTAACCTCTGTGACATGAGCTGTAGTAACTTCTTTCTAGATATGTCTCTAGAGGCAAGAGAAACAAAAGCACTATAAAATTAGGGCTTCACCGAAGTAAAACACTTCTGCACAGTGAAGGAAACAACAAAACTAAAAGGCAGCCTACAGAATGGGAGAAGATATTTGCAAATGACGTCTCTGATAAAGGGGTAGTATCCAAAATCTACAAAGAACTTATCAATCTCAACACCCAGAAAATGAATAATCCAATTAAAAAATGGGCAGAAGAAATGAACAGACATTTCTCCAAAGAAGACATCCAAATGGCCAACAGACACATGAAAAGATGCTCCACATCACTCATAATCAGGGAAACACAAATCAAAACTACAATGAGATACCACCTCACCCCTGTCAGAATGGCTAAAATCAACAGCACAGGAAACAACAGATGTTGACGAGGATGTGAAGGAGAACCCTCTTATACTGTTGATGGGAATGCAAGCTGCTATAGCTATCCTGGAAAACATCAGGAGGTACCTCAAAAAGTTAAAAATAAAACCGCCCTATGATCCAGCAATCACACCACTAGCTACTTATCCAAAGAATACAAAAATACTAATTCAAAAAGATACACATGCCCGATGTTTATACAGCATTATCTACAATAGTCAAATTATGTAAACAGCCCAAATGTCCATTGATGAATGGATAAAGATGTGGTATGGGGGGCCCAGTGGCTCAGTCAGTTAAGTGTCTGCCTTTGGCTTGGGTGGTGACCCCAGGGTCCTAGGAGCCCTACAAAGGGGTCCCTGCTTAGCGGAGAGCCTGCTTCTCTCTCTCCCTCTGATGCTCCCCCACTTGTATTCTCATACTCTATCAAATAAAGAAAATAAAATTTTAAAAAGATGTGGTATATACATACACATATAATGGAATATTACTCAGCCATAAAAAAGAATGAACTCTTGCCATTTGCAATAACATGGATGAAACAATGGTATGCTACGCTAAGCGACACAAGTCAGTCAGAGAAAGACAAATACCATATGATCTCACTCATATGTAGAACTTAAGAAACAAAACAAACAAGCAAAGAGAAAAGGTTGGGGGGAACCAAGAAACAGACTCTTAACTATAGAGAACTGAAGGTTACCAGCGGAGGTGGGTGGTGGGATGGGAGAAATACATGATGGGGATTAAGGAATTCAATTGCTGTGATGAGCAGCAGGTGGTGTATGGAAGTATTAATCACTGTATTGTACACCTATAACTAATATCACACTGTATGTTAACTGGAATTTAACTAGAATACATATATAAATGAAAAATTTTTCAAATAAAAGCCTTCTGAAAAGTAGTTTCAATGATTTCAAGTTGAGTCAGTGATAGGCTTTGCTTCACTGACTTTCCTAAACTATTAAACACAATTTTATGATCAATCTGTTAGTCAGAAAAATGAGGGCTTTCTAGCAGCTCAAAATCCGGAATGAGGCTCAGTAGAGTAAGGTAAAAGAGGGTGGGGCAGTACCTTTTATAAATGGGGTCAAAGAAAGACCCATATACCCCATTTCAAGAAGGTAAGCCTATGACTACTTACAGAGGCCTAGGCTTTATTAAGCAAATGTGTAAAACTGTCCATATCACCGTGGTTAAGAAAAAAAAAAAAAAACTGGAATGAATCACTCCAAAATGCATGATACTCTGCAGTAGAAAAATACTGAAGTACTTTTATTTTATTATGTAAAATTTTAAAGTTATATAATGATTATCCCATGTAACCTTACCCAATTTCAGTAAATAAATTATTTTGAAGCAAATCCCTGGTACTCTATTTTATTAATAAATATTTCATTATGAATCCCTAATAGGTTTGAAGTAGTCCTTCAAAACAGGCGGATTACTTGCCATTGGAAAACCTCTACAATACAACCGTGGAAAATTAAAAGACCAAATGGAGACCCAGGGACAAGGAGAAGATTATAGCAATAGTCAGACACCTCAGGCATTCAGGAAGAAAAAAAAAGTCTAGGTGGTCCTTTGAAAAGCAAAAGGATTGAGTGAAAAAAGACAACTATGAACAGAGTTCAAGGTAAAGCAACTGACTCTAGAAAATCTAAAACCATGAACTGTCAATGATTTGAACTTAATCATCCGGTAAAAACAGTCTCTTATCTAAGAATTGACTTATCTAAGAATACATTATTTTATCTAAGAATCCACCACCAAATCTGAGGGCACAAAGATTTTGCTTTCTTTGATATTTCTAAGGGTTTTATATAGTTTGGGTTCTTACATTTAGTTGACCCATTCTGGGTTAATTTTTGTATATGGTATGAGGTACAGGTTCAACTATCCTGCTGTCCTAGCACTATCTGTTGAAAAAATTATACTTTGCCTGCTGGTCGAAAAGCAATGGACCACAGATTCATATCTGATTCTCAATTCTGTTCCCATTGCTCTACTACGTTTGTTCTAATGCAAGTACCACTGCTATTAGATCACTGTTGCTTTGTAGGAAGTTTCAAAATAAAAAAGTGTGAGTCATTCAACTCTGTTCTTGCTTTTCAAAACTGATTTGGCTCTTAGGTATACCTTGCAACTCCTTATGAATTTCACAATCAGCCTGTCAATTTCTACAAAGAAGCCAGCTAGAATTCAGACAGGGATTGTGTTGAACTGGAGATCAATTTAGGGAGTACTACCATCTTAACAATATTAAGTTTGCTCCCTGAATATGAATGTCTTTCCATGTATTTAGGTCTTCTTTAATTTCTTTTGACATTTTATAGTTCTCAAGAATGTAAGTTCTATACCCATTTTGTTAAATTTATTCTCCTTTGATTATATTGTAAATAGAACTCTTTTCTTAACTTCATTTTCAGATTAAACACAGATACTTTTGTTTAATAATAATTTGGACCTCTTCTCCCATGACCCATTCCTAGAAGCATATTATTTATTTTCATTAGAGAAGTATTAGGGGGAGCCTGGGTGGCTCAGTCGGTTAAGCATTTGACTTTTGATTTCAGCTCAGGTCATGACCTGGTCGTGAGATCCTGCTCCACATCAGGCTCCACACTCAGTTGCAGAGTCTGCTTGAGATTCTCTGCCTCTCTGTCCCCTTCTGACCTTTCCCCTGATCATACACACTCTCTCTCCAATAAACAAAATCTATAAAAAAAAAAAAAGTATTAATATCTCTTAAACTCTAACTAGGGAACTCTTTCATATTAATGAATTTTCCAGACTAGTGACACTCCTTCAGTAAAAGCTAAAAACTAAAATCACTTACAATGAAAATGTTTCTGAAGTTTCAGGCTTCATAAAGAGTATGTGGTGCTCATTTTGGCAGCACATGTACCAGTTGGAATGATACATAGATTAGCAAAATCCCTGTGCAAGGATGACATATAAATCTGTAAAGTGTTCCATATTTTTACATATCTCCAATTATAAAATAAGTAAGTAACGGGGATGTAATGTATAGCATGGTGACTACAGTTGCTTATTTATAATTTGTTCAGAAAGTAAATCTTGGGGCGCCTGGGTGGCTCAGTGGGTTAAGCCGCTGCCTTCAGCTCAGGTCATGATCTCAAGGTCCTGGGATCAAGTCCCGCATCGGGCTCTCTGCTCGGCAGGGAGCCTGCTTCTCTCTGCCTGCCTCTCTGCCTACTTGTGATCTCTCTCTCTCTCTCTCTCTCTCGCTGTCAAATAAATAAATAAAATCTTTAAAAAAAAAAAAAGAAAGTAAATCTTACAAGTTCTCATCATAGGAAAAAAAATTTGTTAACTATGTAGGATGACAGATGTTAACTGAACTTACTTTGATGATCATTCTGGAGTATATACAAAAATATCAAATCATTATGTTGTATACCTGAAACTAATGTTATATGGCAATTATACCTCAATTAAAATAATTTTTTAAGATTTATTTATCTTAGAGAGAGAGAGAGCACACAAGTGGGGAGAGGGGTAGATGCAGAAGGAGAGAAAGAATCTCAAGCCGACTCACCAACGAGCACAAAGCCTGAAATGGGGTTCCATCTCACAACCCCATGAGATTATGACCTGAGCTGAAACTGAGTCAGATGCTTAACCAACTGAGCCACCTAGGCACCCCTAAAAATTTTTTTAAAGGACAGAATATCTGTTTTTTTTTAAATGAATCTGATCAAGATAAGTAATAGTTATATTGTCACATGAATGATACCCTTGAAGGTTAATGAAATATATAAGGCTGTCTAGACTGCTATTTTGTGTACTCTGTCCCCTCCCTTGCTATCAGTCTGCTAGTAATTACTTCTTGATATATATAATACCCTTCTCCTGTGTATCTACTCTATGGGAGACTAAGAAAATAAAGCTTGTTAGAAATGCGTATAAAATATGAAGAGAGAAGCTTTAAGGAAAAGATTATCGTTCTAAAATATAGAAACTTTTGGGTACACAGATCCTAAGACACCTATTTTAGCTGCTAAGCCATTTTAAAATTTTTATTGTTGTTTCAATCCGTTTGCTAGTCTTCAGCCTTCTTCCAGAGAACTAGAACTTGTAAAGAAAAATGATACCATATGCAGTTTTACTATATAACACAGCTAAAAATTCCGGCAAATATAATTTATAATTCTAATTTACCTTAACATACTCTTCGTAAATTTTTGTGAAAAAATAATCAAATATTCTGAAAATAGAGATATTTTGGAGTATCTGTAGAAAACTGCACTTGTATCATTGATGTATAAATTTCCTGTGCAATATATATAAAACTAATTTTACCCAGTAAGCTATAGAGGAGGATGTTATATTTCTGATATTAATCTATCTTTATGAAAATGCTTATTTGCTTTTTTTTAAAAAAGATTTTGTTTATTTATTTGACAGAGATCACAAGTAGGCAGAGAGGCAGGCAGAGAGAAAGAGGGGGAAGCAGGCTCCCTGCTGAACAGAGAGCCCGATGCGTGGCTCCATCCCAGGACCTGGGATCATGACCTGAGCCAAAGGCAGAGGCTTAACCCACTGAGCCACCCAGGCGCCCCGCTTATTTACTTATAATAATAATAATAATAAAATCTGTAAGTAACCAGAAGCCCAATTATACAGTAACAGTTGTGGTAATGCACTTGATGAAAAAAAATATAGCCATTAAACTTGTAATCATGAAAATCATTTTAGCAATTTAGTAAATAAAAAAGCAGAATCCCAAAGCATCTCCAAATTTGTTTAGCCAAGGTGCATACATATGTATATACTCCATATATGTATATACACACACATATGACAGAACAAAGCCTTTGCTCTATTTTTCTGTGATGTTGCAATTCTGTCTACCGAAACAAAAACAATACAAAACTACTTTCATGATTTGGAATTTCTGGATGTTCAAATCCAAACCATCTAATTATTATTTAGATTTTTAAAAATTATTTAATCCCTGAAGTAGTTTATAAAATAAAGATAGAAAAAGTAGCTTACCACCTCAAAAAGACATCTGAACTTCTAGGTTCATGGCAGAAACATTATTCTGAACTACCCAAGAGAGCCCTTTAATCATAGGAACACAGAATTACTTAAAATCACAAAGCACTTACTGTTGAAGCGAAACCATCCAAACTTGAGAAAACTCTATTATTCTTTACGTACCAGTATTACTGGATTTAAAAAAAAGACTGTTCTGTGTTCTTTAACAATACAAAAAAATTAGGGATGCTTGGATGGCTCAGCTGGTTAAGCGTCCAAATTTTTATTTCACTCAGGTCACGATCTCAGTGTCATGGATCAAGCCCCACATTGGGCTACGTGCTCAGGACAGAATGTGCTTGTCCCTCTCCCTCCTCCCATTTGTGTGTGTGCTCTCTCAAATCAATAAATCTGGGTGGCTCAGTGGGTTAAGCCTCTGCCTTTGGCCTAGGTCATGATCTCAGGGTCTTGGGATCCAGCCCCACATGGGGCTCTCTGCTCAGCAGGGTGCCTACTTCTCCCTCTCTCTCTCTGCCTGCCTCTCTGCCTACTTGTGATCTGTCAGATAAATAAAATCTTTTTAAAAAATCGATCAGGGCGCCTGGGTGGCTCAGTGGATTGAGCCGCTGCCTTCGGCTCAGGTCATGATCTCAGGGTCCTGGGATCGAGCCCCGCATCGGGCTCTCTGCTCCGCATCGGGCTCTCTGCTCCGCGGGGAGCCTGCTTCCTCCTCTCTCTCTGCCTGCCTCTCTGCCTACTTGTGATCTCTCTCTGTGTCAAATAAATAGATAAAATCTTTAAAAAAAATAAAAAATAAAAAAAAATAAAAAATCGATCAATCAATAAATCAAAAAATCAATAAAATCTTAAAAAATATAAAAAATTAAATGCTTTTCAATTTTTTGAGAAAAATTATTTTTTTTTTGTGGGATGGAAAAATGAGATCAGAAGTTCTTATTAATTTATGGTCTCCAGCAAGGGGGAAAGATGACATATAATGCCTTTCCAGGTTTTTTTGCTACCTACAGAATAAAAGTGCAAAATCTACATCATGGCCCACACTTAGTCAAGAACGGACTGCTGACATCTCTAGCCTCACTTCCCCCTGAACCTTATTCAAATAAAAAGCTCAGGGTAGAATAATGTACAATGTTTACAATGTCCTCCTCCACTTTGATTTTACTCTAAATTCTAAAATACACACATTGCTAAAAAATTAAAAATTAAAATAATAATTAATTAATTAGCCAATGTTTTCCTTCCTCAACTCCCAGAAAAATCCCTGAAGATTAAAGTTGGGAATGGTCCACCAGAGAAACTAATGTTACTTAAAGAGAAGATTTTTGGCTACCATTTTATACTTTATATTTCTTTTCCTAGTAACAGGTAATTGTACTAAATGCCAATGACTATCATCTTTGGAATGAGATATTTATTCTAATGCCCTTTTAATTTTTTTTATCTCACGTGGTATTTCAACCACCCACGTAAGTGACAGGTGGTGCGATTACATAGTACAGAATGGAAATAAAGTGTTTGGGATGTCCCGATCTGGGCTCTGGTTGCAACTGTGTGGCAAACTAGTTCATTTTCCCTTGACCAAGTCCTTTAGTCTCTAATCTCTCTCATCTTTAAAATGATGAAGGTTGGACAAGGCAATGCCAAGGTTTCTTACAGGCCAAAAACTTAAGTAACTCTTACTTTCATCAGTCTGGAGTTTATATAGCATTAATGATGACAACAATCCACTAACAAATGCTCTTTGTTGATGGTGGTTAAAACAACTACAAAATCTACTTAACTATCTTAGCAGCTAGCTCACATTTTTATATGTCACTAGGATATCTCAAAGTCTGTCAAATAAATGCCTTGCTGAATAAAAATGTATGACACATAGAGAGAGCTGACTTAACATGGTAGCTAAAAAAAGAGGCATTTAGCTCTAGTCCTCTCTAAAACCCCATTGAAACTACCAAAAAAAACCAGACAGATATAAGTAGGTGAGAAAACAGCAGACTGAAGACATCAACCTTCAGAAGTACTAAACAGACAAGACCCGAGAAAGTGGACGTATACGACAGAGGAGTAATCTTAATGCTAAGACTGCCTAATGATATTGATAGAAAGTTTACAATTCTGTTGGAAACCTGAGAAGGATTAATGAAAGATATGTGGATAACTAAGAAAATTCTTTAAAAATCAAGTATCAGTAATTTTTAATTCTGAGGGAAGGGGGATGAAGATGTACGTGAAAGAAAATATAATAATAGTGCTCTCATAGCTCAGTTGTGAACAGTATTTTCACAACCGTAACACTATAAATGTAGAAAAATAGTTTAAATGAAAAGTATAACGTAAGTATGTTGGGAGAAGGTGGGGAGTGACTGGGATGGTGTACACCAGAAAAATAAAAAACAATTTTTAATAACACTTAGAAGAAAGGAGGTATCTAGAGAACATCGTTAAAAGAGTTAAAATGCTTGCCTGTAGAGATCAGGATTTCACAACCTATGCCATATGATTGTTTTCATTAAAATCAGATTATAAAAGGGGCGACTGACTGGCCCAATTGGTAGAGCGTATGACTCTGGATCTCAGGGTTGTGAGTTTGAGCCCCACACTGGGTGTAGAAATTACTTAAAAAATAACACTTAAAAAATTAGATCATAAAAATATATATGTCTATAGCATTCTCTTGCCCTAGTAACCCTAACTCAGGAAAAAACTGGATTAATCTAACATGATCTACTCACTGAGAGTCCACTATGACTGGCAGTAAACTCCACTTCCTTTGATAAAAGCTTTGCCTTTTTGGAAAAGTCTAAGTTCAGACAGTTTTCTCCTTAGGATGCATAATGGCATCAAGTAAATATTGATTCTGAACTCTCCTCATAATCAAATCCAAAATCAGCTTCGTTTCATAATCCTGCTCACACAGTTCCAGTTTCAGCAATCTTCAAAACTTCACCATTTAATTTTCCTGATAAACCAGCCAAGATGAATAATCCTGCAAGAATCCTATCCGCGACACTTCTAAAATTGTTGTATTAATGTGATGCAGACTTGGTGTCAGCGAATATGGTTGAAATGCTTGACTCCTACCATTTTTGATGGATTATGCTGACCCCAAAAAAAAATTCTTCCTCAAGATCTGTTAAAGCTGTTTAATTCTACAACCTCTGCTTGAGTTAGAACCAACAGGGTGTAATTTCAAAAGAAATTAAAACTATTATAATACTAAGAACAAGAATTTTATACTTATTCATAATTTTTCAAGAAAATGAAAATGCCTTATTTCTGGAATCATAATATTAAAGCCCTTCACAACATACCGTGGAAGCAAAACAAAGGATATAATCTGTTACATACCTGTGAAGTGGGGACATAAACATCCCTGAGAGGGGAAGGTATTTTGTCAGGTCTACAACTTACTTTGAATGGTGCAAGCACAGACACACATTCATATACTCTCACACACACACACAAATGTACACACACCTCCCCAAAGATATAAAGCATATGGGACAAAATATTAACAACTGGTAAATCTAGGTAATAGTATATTATGGATAATCACCATCCTATCCTTTTTACTTTTTAGTAAAAATTTGAAAATCTTCATACAAGGTTGGAAAAAATTAAAACAAAAGTTTAAACAATATTTGTATTATGTATATAAATGCTCACTATGTTATCAACCACCATATTATGTGATTATATATATTATGGGAATTATAGCTCCTAACAAATCTGTAAAGATATTATTACTCTCATCTTAAAAAGGGGGGAAAAAACTTCGAAAGGCATTATGACTCCAGGACTCTAACCACTTGGGAAAGAGAGTAATGACATGACTTCTAACCTTGTTTTAGTTTGTTCCATCCAAAGACGCTACAAGTTTGCAAATGTATAGGAAAACCTTAACAATGCTGTAAAAGCACAACACAGCTGTTTCTGTTTCAATGGTGGCATAGTTTTGGGCTGATACATACTTAGTTCTATTTGTTCAAAATAGATTAATTGATTTATTAAGAAACTATGAGTGAAAAAGTAATAATTCATTTTATAATGCCTTCACTTTCAACTAAAGAATAAAACACTTTTAAATTTTATCTTAAGCCTATATTCTTTCAGATGAATGATTTTCAAAAAAATTTTAACACAGCAAAGGGGTACGTGGGTGGTGCAGTCGGTTAAGTGTCCAGCTCTTTTTTTCAGCCTGGGTCATGATCTGGACGTTGTGGGATTGAGCCCCATGTGGGACTCTGCGCTCAGTGCAGAGGTGATTAAGACTCTTTCTTCCTTGGGGCGCCTGGGTGGCTCAGTGGGTTAAAGCCTCTGCCTTCGGTTCAGGTCATGATCCCAGGGTACTGGGATCGAGCCCCCCATCGGGCTCTCTGCTCAGCAGGGAGCCTGCTTCCCCCTCTCTCTCTGCCTGTCTCTCTGCCTACTTGTATTCTCTGTCTGTCAAATAAATAAATAAAATCTTTAAAAAAAAAAAAAAAGACTCTTTCTTCCTCTCCTCCTGCCCCTTCCCCCTTGCTCGCAAGTGCTCTCTCTCAAATAAATAAATAAATAAATAAATACGATCTTAAAAATTTTAACTCAGCAGATTGGTATCTTTTAAACATAATCTTATTGAAAACTCAGTATATAGGCGAGAGTCCTATCTTCTCATTCTTCATTTCCCATTATCTCACAGTGGGAAATAAGGGCTCTAAGGCCTTGTGGGACACAATATGAAATGAAGGGTTTTAGAAAATATGCATCTGTAAACTGTTAATGATCATAACTGCCAAATACAGAACTGGCTGGTAAAAGATTAAGTTAAAATTCCAATTAACTTCATTAATGACAGATAAGTAATTCAGGTAAGGAAAGAACAATATGCAAAGATGTTGTCATGTACACCCTATTTTAGTCACAGAAAAAAGTATCTTATTTTAGAAGCCAGGGAGGAGGGTGTCAAAGGACAAGTTGCTACCCTTGGCCAATTTACTTTTGTCAAAAACATTCTTCTGTGTTAATGATGTACTTTTGTGTATTTCATCAGGTACCAAAGATGAAAAACAGCAAAAACAAACAAACAAATAAATAAATAAAATAAAAAGAATTCTTTGCGCCTCCATTTTCTTATTTGCAAGTAAAATGATTCTCTAACAATGTCCTATTTCACAAGGATAATATGAAGATTATTAAAATTATATGCAACACTGTCTAGTCTAAAGGGTCTCCCATTAACATAGACACATATTAGGAATGGGTAAGAAGTATCATCTACTTATTCTTATAACTAAAAAGAAAAACAAGCCATTAGCCATTTACTTGTAGACTATACTAAATGTAGACAACATTTTCTTAATTCTGGAGGAAGAGAATCATTCACAACTTAATGTTTACATGATTCTTTCCAGGCCTGATTCAGAATACTCAAAAATTTTTTTTAAAAAGGCCTCAAAATAGACCCATGTTTCTCAATTAATAAAAAACAGTTTGCACATGTATCTCCACTCCACTGTATTCCTCCAACCTTTTATTCACAATCATCCTTCATCAATCTTCCTTTCTCAAATCTTCAAAATTCCCTTACTATTGAGGCAATATACACAGGTAAGACTCCACAGAAATAATCTTTCCAATGAGAAAGAGGCAAAGGCCACAAAGAAGCAACTCTTAAAGAAAAAATATAAATCAATGTATAAAGACATTTAACTTTACCCATGAATCTACACATATTTAATAAGACACCATTTTACCCTATCAGACTAGCATACATCAAAAGATTCTCAGTAATGTTCAGGGCTTTTGAAGGGGCAGGGAAAGAATCACCCATGCACATGCATGAACACACAGGCAGAAAGTAAAGAGAAGCCATCTTTCTATGGGTCCAATTTCCAATATGCAACAAAATCACAAATATGTATATCCTTTGACTCAGAGTGTACACTTCCCAGATTTACCCTAAGAAAATAATTAGCCAAGTCTGTACAATAAGGATGTACTACTGCAGGCATCTATTAGGATGCTCAGTACAGTATCACTTATAATATGAAAAGACAGAAACAATTAATATGAAATATAAATGGGCTAAATTACAGAATAACTACGGATATTAAAAATGAATGATCTAGGGACGCCTGGGTGGCTCAGTTGGTTAAGTGTCTGATACTTGGTTTTGGCTCAGGTGGTGATCTCAGGGTCGTGAGATAGAGCTGGTACACGGCTTTGCGCTGGGCATGGAGCTCTCTCTCCCTGCTCCCCTGCCATTTCACATGTATGCTCTCTCTCTCAAAAAAATAATAATCTGTATTTTTTATTTTTTAAAAAGATTCTTATTTATTTCACAGAGAGAGAGGCACAGAGCACAAGCAGGGGGAGCAGCAGAGGGAGAGCGGGAAGCAGGCTCTCCGCTGAGCAGAGAGTCAGATGTAGGGCTCAATCTCAGGATCCTGGGATAATGACCTGAGCAGAAGGCAGACGCTTAACCAACTGAGGCATCAGGCACCCCAAGAATGATCTGTATTTAAACTGAAAAAAGAAATCTGTGCTATATTAAGTGATAAAAACATGTTTATACTAAAGTTTGATTACATTTCCAAAATATGTCCTGATAGACGTTCTAGAAAATTAAATTAAATTAAATTAAATTAGTGGTTATCTTTGGATAAAGATTTTTTTTTAAAGATTTTATTTTTAAGTAATCTCTATACCCACCATGGGGCTTGAACTCACAACCTTTAGATTGAGAGTTGCATGCTCCACCAACTGAGCCACCCAGACACCCCTGGAAAAAGAGGAAGAGCTTGAAGAGTAGTGAGGTTAAAAACTCTTCTGACTTTTCAACCTCACTACTCTTCAAGCTCTTCCTCTTCCAGCATCCCTTAAATGCACCTTTCTCCCACTCATACAAACTCCATAAAGTATCATCTCATCATCTGTGACTGTGTGTCCATTAACACACATAGTGATGACCTCCTTATCCCTACCTCAAGCCTAAAATTTTCTTAGTCTCAGATTCACATTTTTGCGTATGTGCTGCACACTCCTCAAAGTCAGTATATTATCTACCTATCTTCCCTACCACCAACTCAAATCCTGTATTTCCTACTGCCATTCAAAGTTTCCTCATTCACTTGGTCTCTCCAAGCTGGCAAATTCAGTCATCTTTGAAAGCTTTCCCTCAAATGTAGGGGGTCAAATCCTGCCTACAATCTACTTCTGAAATTTCTCCCTAATTCATCCCTTCCTCTCCACCTCACTGCCATTTTCAGAGCTAAAAGCTAAGGCAGGTCTGGCCATTTCTGACCTAGACTGTAAAGCCAAACAAACATTTCTTTTTCTTTTCTTTTCTTTTTTTTTTTTTTTTTAAGATTTTATTTATTTATTTGACAGAGAGAGAGGTCACAAGTAGGCAGAGAGGCAGGCAGAGAGAGAGGGGGAAGCAGGCTCCCCGCCGAGCAGAGCGCCCAATGCGGGGCTCGATCCCAGGACCCTGAGATCATGACCTGAGCCGAAGGCAGAGGTTTAACCCACTGAGCCACCCAGGTGCCCCCAAACAAACATTTCTTAAGTACCCATTAACATTTCTTAAATATATATTATATGCCATACACAGTAAAAAGGAGCTGAGAATATAAAGATTAATGAAGCAAAGTACTACCATCAAGCTTATCTTGAGGCAGAGACATGGGGGAAGATAATACAATGTGACAAGTTTTACAATTAGAGCAAAATTCACAAGATGTCAATCTCTTTCTTATCTGATCTAATCTTACAACTACCTGAATTATCTTTCCATCTAGAATACAAACCAGATCATGCCACTCTTCTGTTGTAAAACCCTTGATGATTCTACTCTGCTACCTACAGGATAAAGTCCAAATGCTTTAAGTACCATCCAAACACTTCACAATCTGGCCCCAACCTCCCTGATGGAGCCATCTATTACTACCTTTTACTTCACATCCATTAACCCAGTCATGCTGCTGGGTTAAACAGTTGCTACTCTGATAATGTTTCATGTTCCTACTGCTGGAGAGCCCTTCTTCCTTGTGCCCACCAGTGGAAGTCTTGTCCTATTCTCAAATAATGCTTCCTTTCTGAAATCTTCATTAACCGCTGCTAAAGCAGTTTTTAATATATTATAATAGTTTTCACTTTGTGTTACAATTTGTTTTTTTCTTTCTACCAGTAGACTGAGACAGATTCTTGAGGATAGAAACTACATTTTGTTATTCTATCTTTCCCAAAGTCTAGTAAGTTAGTAATTATTCAAGAAATGTTTGTTAAGGTGCACCTGGGTGGCTTACTCTGTTAACTGTCTGCCTTCCGCTCAGGATATGATCTCGGGCTCCTGGGATCAAGTACCACATCAGGTCCCCTGCTTAGCAGAGAGCTTGCTTCTCCCTCTCCCTCTGCTCTTGCTCGCTCCCTCACCCTCTCTCAAATAAATAATAAAATCTTGAAAGAAAAATGTTTGTTAAATGAATGATGGGGTAGAAACAGGTTTGCAGAGAACCAAAATGTACTAACACTGCATTATTTTCTTTGTTTCTCTACCTGGAATCCAGAGGTCTCCTAAATCAGTGGTACTAAGGCCACTACCTACCATCACCCCCACCCCCCTATAACAGGATCCTGAAGGAGGCTATTTTTTTTTTTTTCCTTCTCTCTTCCCATTCATCTGGCTATCTATCTATCCAATCCACAGATTAACAACAGTAAATAACACAGATAGAATCCCCACCCTCCAAGGGGGTTATATTCAAGTAAGGAGAGACAATTAGCAGGTAAATAAACACAAATAAATCATTTCAGGTAGTGATCAATGTGATGACTAAAATAAAGTGTTTGGGGGCGCCTGGGTGGCTCAGTGGGTTAAGCCTCTGTCTTCAGCTCAGGTCACGATCCCAGGGTTCTGGGATCGAGCCCCACGTCGGGCTCTCTGCTCAGCAGGGAACCTGCTTCCTCCTCTCTCTCTGCCTGCCTCTCTGCCTACTTGTGCTGTCTGTCAAATGAATGAATAAAATCTTTTAAAAAACTAAATAAAATAAAATAAAGTGTTTGGCTTCATAGCTAGGAGAGAAATGTGCCATTTTAAATGGAGGTGGGGAAGAAATCACTGAAGGTTTCTCTGAGAAGGAAAGAAAAGGTAAAGCCTGAAGGATGAGAAGCAACCACCTAACCAAAATTTGGGAGAAAAATTCTGCAGTAGAAGGAACTTTAAGTACAAAAGCTCTGAAAACAGAAATGCATTTGGCTATTTGAGGGCCAGAGAGACAGTGTGGCTAGAAAAAGAAATGAATGTGGAGAAGAAAGCATGGCCTTGTAAGTAGCAGCCTTGGTGAAGGGCCATCTGTACCTGTCTTGAGTTTGCAATTTCTAGTTTATATCATCTGTTGTCTGCACAATCTCCTACTTACGAACATCACACCCGAAGAGCAGTGGAATGGAGTATATAGCATATCCTATTGTTAGGAAGACGTCAAATGATTCTGGAAGTTTGTTTTCTGGTTTCTGTAGATAAAAATGTATTCCTACATACAATGTCATGACAATACGGTCCCAGGGCTAATGAAAACTTGATAAGCACAAAAGACTAAAACCACTTCAAAAGAAAGAGAAGTCTTCTTTCTACTGATTACAAGGCAAGCCAAAATGAGAACTACCAAAATTACCCTAAATTCACATAAGGACTCTGAAATACATATGGGTACAAATTTATCCTTTTAACTCACTAAGTTTTTCTATTCCCATGTAAACTTAAAGATCATCTAATACAAATAGTTAAATAAGACAGATTTCCAGTTTTTACTGACTGAAGTTTTCCTTTACTTTTAGAGAAATCAAACAATTTTATGATGTTCTGAGAAAGCAAGAATTCATGTGCATCAAACTGCCTCTCAGTAGTAATTCTGTGGATGTTTATGTCATACTCTAATTCAACTTACTACTGTGATGTTAGAGCAAAGTCAATCCATTACATAAATGAATATTCACAAAACTAGCTACTAAAACAACTCAGTAGTTGCTAGGAACTCAAGCAGTGTGAAATTACACATCTTACTCCTATTCTCAGTAGCATCTGCTAGATTTGCTAACTCGAACATCGCTAAATATAAAGAGCCTTCCATTACACTAGTGAGGTCTTAAAATTCCAGGCTGCTGGCCTTCTACCAGTAAAAATAAATTCATACTCAGCATCCTTAAATTGAACTGTGCACCCAGTGATCTCTCACTAGTGTAGTGATGCTTCCCTGATTCTCTCTATGGGGGACCAGAGACAACATTTTTCCATTCTTCTGCAGAACAGAAGAAAAGGTGACAAACAATAATCATGTTACCCTTCCATACTCCTGTTCTCCTGTTCCCTCAAGGGGCAGAGTCTCTTACAATGGGTCTTTATAATCATCCATACCCATAACAGCTATGGAGAAAAAGCAAACACTTTAGCCTAAAAGGGAACCTCTTCACATTCTCCAAGCTGATGTCCAACTTCATATAAGATCTTTCATTTTCTCTTCCCAATTCATTTTCTCATTCCCATTTCAGTGACCAGGGAGGGCCACTGAAAAATTTATAAATACCTACTGTACCTTCTTCCCAATTTCACATCTTCAAACTGGTTGGTTTTGTCATTTTTTTCCTCATACTCACAAATTCATACTTGAAATTAAAAAATCCATTTCCCTGGTTGGGAAATAAAATCGAGTAACTTCTCCCTGGAGTTCTAGCTCAATCCTGATGTTGGTATTTCCAGGAAGAAATGCAAACACAGTATCAGTTGGAAAGCCTCTCTGAACAGGAAGTATATCCTTACAGACTAAGTCTGGGTATTACTCATTAAGGATTTATTCCTTATCAGGGGTGGAGTCAGATTTAAAGCAAGACCTTACTCCCTTCTTAGAGTGTGGTTCAAGGACCAACAACATCTAGGTCACCTGAAGTTTGTTAAAAAGAACTTAGGTCTACCTCTCAGACCAACTAAATTAGAATTTTCATTTTATTGATATCTGTATATAGTGCTCCTACATCATAAAATCTCAGAATTGGTGGTAAATTTAAAAGCCTATCATGCACAGAGATGAACCTTGAATACAATTATAACTGATAATGACTATAGTCCCCTTCACAAATTCTTTAGTTCTTATAATAACAAGTCCTCCTTAAGATAATTTCTCATGAAATTATAACTGCTTATGTTAAACACACCAAAGCTGTCATTGCTGGAAGTCACTGATAAAACCAAGTCCTTACCTAATCTGAGCTCTCCGAAGTTCCCACACCCTATCTTCTTGCCAACCCTGAAGTTGGGTCCCACCATAAGAACCCCAGAGGACGTTGAGGTGCCAGACGGTCGGGGACAGTGCGTACTCCTTTGTGCCATGGGTTTAGTTGTCCGTTGTCTTTCATCCTTCTCCCTACCAGAATGGTCCATGATTTTACACCACAGAGTCTCTGCACGAGTAGCCTCAGTCCGTATAATTCTCTTCAATACAAAAGTACGTCCAAATAAACCGTAGTCAGAGAAAAGTAAGGAGATCTTTTGACACCATATTTATGTTTCTAATGTATCTCCAGGAGATGAAAAATCATTGATTTGTTCTTGTAGGGCATGTAGTCTGTGGATCTCAAACATAGGAGGGTATTTTGTAACCTAGGTAAAAATCAAGAAACATAGAGTTAAAAATTAAATTTTAAAACAAATTCAGAAAGTTACCACTAATTAGAATGGATCTTATCCAAAAATGAACAAAGTGGGTAGCTTCCTGAAATGGATTTTGGTTTTATATTCTCCAACAGTTTAGCCATCTGGACTAGTTATTCATCTGGTAGCATAAGCTCGGTAAGCTGCAGACCATGGCAGCTAAGGGAACACGCAAGCCTTTAATATAAAATTCTATCTCTGGGGTGCCTAGGTGGCACAGTAGGTTAAGAATCCAATTCTTGATTTCAGGGTCATGAGTCCAAGTCCTCTGTTGGCCTCCACACTGGGAGTGGAACCTACTTACATACATACATAATATACGTATGTATTTAAGTACATACATATACACATACATAAATGCTATCTTCTAGTACTGTACAACATATGACCCACAAGAAAGCTATTTGCTCCCTTTTTCATCACTGGCCAACAGAAAGAAAAAGTGGGGTTAAGTCTAGTTAAATAAACTGTGGACAATTAAAAGCTCTTCCTTCAATTTTGAATAGAACTTACCACAAATGAATTTCCTTTCCGTCCCACCTCCTCCATCTCCCCACCATTACCAAGCACTGACAGCAACAACACAATCCAATCCAAGTTACTGATGACACAAACTAGTTCTATAAAAAACTTCCCAAAACCCTAGTGATACTAAGCAGTCCTAGACTGAAGCTTTGCAATTGTACTTAATATCCTCTAATTATCTTTGTTGTTTACTAAAAGTCCTTCAAACAGTCTTAGTAAGAGAAGGGAAATAAAACTTAAAATGTTTTAGATAGTTCTGTCTTAACTGGTGCAAGTATGTGTCTTTGTATGAGACACGTCAGGCTAGATTTTCTTCCCTTATAAATTTCTCTGAAGACAGGAAAAAGATGGATCTTAGCCTATCCTATTGAACTAACTACCAAATTTTCATAAATTATCACTAGTGTAATAGTTTCATTTATAAGATTTGGAAAAATGTACTTCCTTATCTATTGCTCTTCATACTTTTCATATGTGTTCACTCGAACAGATGGAGGTTATTTTTATACTTGTCACTAACTTTCTCCATTGCGCTTAAACTCATGAAACATTACGTGGAGTAATCACATACATCATTATCCATGTATACTTGCATGTATGTATAGAAAAACATATAGTACTTGCCAGGTTAGAACCCTGCAAAAATCATGTTCAGCTGAGAAAAGGATGTTTTTAACACCTGCTTGTAGCCCAGAAGAATCACTTTAACTCCCACAAACATGGAAAAAATTTACACTTAAGAAACCAGTTTTCTAATATATGCATGCGACATGAGCATAGTCTAACCTGTAATTATGAAAGATGAATAATATTTAATACTACTTTTATATGGCACTTCTCATTTAAGAAATCAAATTGAACAATTTTTCAAAATCCTATTTCTTTATCACCACCCACTGATCAAACCTATTTTCTACTTCTCTATTGCAAACTCTTTAGCTTGTCATTTGAATTCCTTTACTTTTAAACTCCCTATTTAAATTCTTGTATCAAAAAGTTACATTATTTATGTATATTTTATATTATGCGCGTACATACACACACACAGAGTAATATTATGCAGCCATCAAAAAAGAAATATTGACATTTGCAATGATGGGGATGGAACTAGATGGTATTAGGCTAAGTGAAATAAGTCAATCAGAGAAAGACAATTATCATACGATCTCACTGATAGTGGAATTTTTTTTTTTTATTTGACAGACAGAGATCACAGGTAGGCAGAGAGGCAGGCAGAGAGAGAGGAGGAAGCAGGCTCCCCGCTGAGCAGAGAGCCCAATGCGGGGCTCGATCCCAGGACCCTGAGATCATGACCTGAGCCGAAGGCAGCGGCTTAATCCACTGAGCCACCCAGGCACCCCTGATAGTGGAATTTAAGAAACAAAGCAGAGGATCACAGGGGAAGAGAGGGAAAAATGAAACAAGATGAACCAGAGAGGGAGACAAACCATAAGAGACTCTTAATCTCTATAAACAACTGAAGGTTGCTGGAGTGGAGCGGGGTGGGGGGAAGGGGGTGGCTGGGTGATGGACATTGGGGAGGGTATGTGTTGTGGTGAGTGCTGTGTCTTATGTAAGACTGATGAGTCACAGACCTGTACCCCTAAAGCAAATAATACATTATATGTTAATTAAAAATTAATTTTTTTTTTAAGTTACCACATAAACACAAGGAGCATCCATTGTTGGCCCTTATACCTAGAATGGCCTCTTCTGTCTTAACGGCCTGACTCACATCCTATGACCCTTATGAAACCTTTTATAACCAACTCACCATTAACACTTGGAGCACCACTGTGTATACTATGCATACATTTGCAACTTACCATGTACCAGATTATATTGATATGTATTCCAATATTCCATTTGATTATATGCCTTTTAAGTTAGGGATCTTGTCATATCTCCTTTAGTTTCTTACATATAATTGGTACTTAATAAATACTGAATAACAATTATGATGGTCTTGCTTAATAGAAAACAGATTTTCAATGACATAACCAAATATTTACACAAAATGGTACAAGAGAATACTGATTAACCTTAAAAACTCTTAGAATTCATCTAGAAAGAAGCTGGTATGGTTTCATTTCAAGTCATTAGTGTTAAGACAGGATAGTCAGGCTTTCTATTTCATAAGGATATTAAATGATTTATTTTCAATTAGTAGCAGATAACGTATGAGAAAGTTAGCTCAAGAATCAGGTCAAGGGTGCCTGGGTGGCTCAGTGGGCTAAAGCCTCTGCCTTCGGCTCAGGTCATGATCTCAGGGTCCTGGGATCGAGCCCCGAATTGGGCTCTCTGCTCAGCGGTGAGCCTGCTTCCTCCGCTCTCTCTCTGCTTACCTCTCTGCCTACTTGGGATCTCTCTGTCTGTGTCAAATAAATAAATAAATATCTTAAAAAAAAAAAAAAGAATCAGGTCAAATAGGGGACGCCTGGGTGGCTCCGTCAGTCAAGTGTCTGACTTCAGCTCAGGTCATGATCCTGGGGTTCTGGAATCAAGTCCATATATATGGGCTCCCTGCTTAGCCTGGTTCTCCCTCTGTCTCTGCCTTTCTCCCCTTCTCTCTCTCTGTCTCTCATGAATAAATAAATAAAATCTTTAAAGGAAAAAAAAAAGAACCAGGTCAAAATGAACATCCAAGGTAAATATTAAGTTATACTTTATTTTTAAAAAATGACTTCCAGGGCACCTGGGTGGCTCAGCTGGTTAAGCAACTGCCTTCAGCTCAGGTCATGATCCTTGAGTCCCAGGATCGAGTCCCGCATCGGGCTCCCAGCTCCACGGGGAGTCTGCTTCTCCCTCTGACCTTCTCCCCTCTCATGCTCTCACTCTCTTTCTCTCAAATAAATAAATAAAATATTTTTTAAAAAAATGACTTCCAAAGATAGCAGTAAAAGACAAACTACATGATTGGTCCTTTTTCTTTTTTACAGTAAAAAAGGGGGAGAGAAATTCCACTTTTTTGCACCATACACAAAAATAAACTCAAAATAGATTAAACATCTAAATGTAAGACTTGAAACCAGAGAACTCCTAAAAGCGAACAAAACACACACATACACACAGGGAGGCAGTAAACTTTTGGATATCAGCCTTCAGCAGTATTTTTCTGGATCTGTCTCCTTAGAGGAAGGAAACAAAAGCAAAAATAAATTATTGGGACTAAACTGAAAAGCTTTTCCACAGCAAAGGAAACCATCAACAAAACAAAAAGGTAATCTACTGAATGACAGAAGATATTTACAAATGATATAACCAATAAGGGTTAACACCCAAAATATATGAAGAACTCACATAAATCAATGCCTAAAAACAAAATACCCTGATTAAATAATGGGCAGAAAACCTGAACAGAAATTTCTCCAAAGAAGACAAGGTGACATATGAAAAGAGGCTCAATAACACTAATCAGGGAAATGCAAATCAAAACCACAATGAGATATCCCCTCACAGCAGTCAGAATACCCAGTACCAAAAAGACAAGAATGGGGCACTTGGTTGGCTCAATCAGCAAAGCATGCAACTCTTGATCTCAGGGTCGTGAGTTCAAGACTCACGTTCAGTGTAGAGATTACTTAGAAATAAAATCTTGGGGCACCTGGGTGGCTCAGTTGGTTAAGCATCTGCCGTTGGCTCAGGTTATGAGTCTGGGGTCCCAGGATCAAGCCCAGGTCAGGCTCCCTGATCAGCAGGGAGTCTGCTTCTTCCTTTCCCTCTCTCCCTTCCCCCTGCTTCTGTGCTCTCTCTCTTCCTATCTCAAATACATAAAATCCTTAAAAAATAAAATAAAATCTTAAAAAAAAAGATATGCCAACAAGCATTGGCAAGAATGTGGAGAAAAAGAAACCCCTGTACACTGTTCTTGGGAATGTAAATGGGTGTAACAACTCTGGAAAACAGTATGGAGATTCCTTTAAAAATTAAAAACAGAAATACCATATGACCCAGTAATCCACTTCTGCGTATTTACCTGAAGAAAACAAAAACACTAATTCAGAAAGATACATATACCCCATGTCTACTGTAGCATTATTTACAATAGCCAAGATGTGGAAGCAACCTAAGTTTCCATCGATAGATGAATGGATAAAGAAGATGGGTGGGGTGTGTGTGTGTAATGAAATATAAGTTATTTAAGGGGCGCCTGGGTGGCTCAGTGGGTTAAAGCCTCTGCCTTCGGCTCAGGTCATGGTCCCGGGGTCCTGGGATCGAGCCCCGCATCGGGCTCTCTGCTTGGCAGGGAGCCTGCTTCCTCCTCTCTCTCTCTATGCCTGCCTCTCTCCCTACTTGTGATCTCTATCTGTCAAATAAATAAATAAAATATTTAAAAGAATGGAATCTTGGGGCGCCTGGGTGGCTCAGTGGGCTAAAGCCTCTGCCTTCCGCTCAGGTCATGATCCCAGCGTCCTGGGATCGAGCCGGCATCGGGCTCTCTGCTCAGTGGGGAGCCTGCTTCCTCTTCTCTCTCTGCCTGCCTCTCTGCCTCTTGTGATCTCTGTCAAATAAATAAATAATATCTTTTTTTAAGAATATTTTATTTATTTGACAGAGAGAAATCACAACTAAGCAGAGAGGCAGGCAGAGAGAGAGCAGGAAGCAGGCTCCCCGCGGAGCAGAGAGCCTGATGTGGGGCTCAATCCCAGGACCCTGGGATCATGACCTGAACCGAAGGCAGAGGCTTTAACCCACTGAGCCACCCAGGCGCCCAAATAAAATCTTTAAAAAAAAAAAGGAATCTTGCCAGTTTGTGACAACATGTATGGACCTAGAAGCTATTATATTAAGTGAAATAAGGCAGAGAAAGACAAATTATTTTTATATTTTATATTTATATATATTTATATTATATATATTTATTATTTTATTTTTATATTTTATATATATTACTTCACTTATATGTGGAATCTAAAAAACAAAACAAATGAACAAATAAACAGATTCATAAATACAGAGAACAAACTGGTGGTTGCCATAGGGAAGGGAGATTCAGGGATGAGCAAAATAGGTGAAGGAAATTAAGAGGTACAAACTTCCAGTTATAAAATAAGTAGGTCAACAAGGATGAAAAGTACAGCATAAGGAATGTAGTCAATAATATTGTAGTAACTTCATATGGTGACAGATGGTAACCACACTTAGTGTGGTGAGCATTTCATAATGCAAGTAATTGCTGAATCACTATGTTGTACACCTGGAACAAATACTGTATGTCAACTATATGTTAATAAAAAATGACAGAGGGAGAGATATATAAATGCAATAAAATGTTTCTTTTTCTAGTAAATAAGCCATTTTGCAACTACTTGTAGCTTATTAAACATATAAATGCTATGATAAATTTTTACAATCATGCCAGCAAGTTCTTAACTTGCTAAAGTCTAGGGGCACCTGGGTGGCTCAGTCAGCTAAGCATCTGCCTTTGGCTCAGGTCATGATCCCAGTGTCCTGGGGCTGAGTCCCACATCCGGCTCACTGCTCAGCAGGGAGCCTGTTTCTCCCTCTCCCTCTGCCTGATACTCCCCTTGGTTGTGTTCTCTATCTGTCAAATAAATAAAATTTTGGGGAAAAAAAGAAGCTTAATTCTAATAGTTTCTATGAATTTAAGCATGCTTGAATTAAGAGGAAATACATTTTTTCAAGTATAACACTGCAAGCATTCTTTATAATCAAAAGTTATAATTCATTTCAGGAACTGGTTTACCGCTTCCCAGAAGGCATCACTTCATCAATAAAGCCACACTTACTGAATAAAAACAGATTTACATGCACAACTTCCTTGACTGGGAAATTATAAGAATTCTCCAGTAGGTTAAAGAATTATTGCTAATAGTAAAATGAAAAAATCCAATTCATCAAACTGCAGGTAGGGAACTGATGCCAAATCTGCTGGTTTATGACACAGTTGAAGAAATGACTATCTTCAACAGTGGTCAGTGAAAAGTTTTCCTAGAAGATATCTAGAAGACATCTTAGAGCATTCTATCACATTGAAATGGGAGAAACTTTTCTGGTACCTATCACCCTGAGGCAACATCCAAAAGAAATAGGCTAAAACCAAGGGGTCATCTGGCTCGAAGTCACTCTCTTATAAAGGCAACAATGAATGCATGCTTTGTGGAAGAGACAGGCAGCGTCCTCTATCATGAATGAAATGACTTAAGTGATTTTATTGCTTTACGTAAGAGTATTTTGAGAAGCCGTGTGAAGTCTAAAAAAAATTAAGTCATATTATAAAACCACCAAAGAAAACGTTTAAAGAATTACAGCTGTGAGTCTGTTAAGAGAAAATAAATCACTGAATTACAGTTTGTTATTTCAGATTCTCATATATTGGCACCACCAAAATGAGGTATGTAAATATTTAAATTTTAAAGTCAAAACATACAGTTTTTGTTGATAGTCAAGACAAAAGATACTCAAGCCTTCTAAGTCTCTCTCTTCTGATATAAATTACGATGAAATTGCTTAGAGGTGTAGGATTGCTAGATTGTATGGTAAGTGAATGCTTAAAGAGTCTCTGAAGTGACCATACTTTTCTGCTGTTCCTCCATCTACTGGCTTTGGTGCAAAGGTTTACAGCCTCTCGGTCACAAGTTTCAGCTTCAGACATCATTTCTCACTCCAGTATCCAAAACAAAAATCAAAGGGCAGGGGCACCTGGGTGGTTCAGTCATTAAAGCATCTGCTTTAGGCTCAGGTCATGGGCCTCACATGGGGCTCCCTGCTCCGTGGGAAGCCTGCTTCTCCCTCTCCCACTCCCCGTTCCCTCTCTTGCTGTCTCTCGCTGTCAAATAAATAAATAAAATCTTAAAAAAAAAAAAAAAGAAAGAAAGAAAGGGCAAGAGCAAAAAGACTTTCTCATCATGTATCTGCTTCTTGGTAAGGATGAAAATTCTTCCCAGAGCCCAAAGCAAAATTCCCCTCCTGTTAAGTGGCCAAGAGTGAATACCACAATCCCTGAAATTCCCACTGTAAGCTCCTCAAAGAATGACATCAAGCCTAACCTGATGTTTAGAACACAGGATAAGTTGGGGCACCTAGGTGGCTCAGTCACTTAAGCATCTGCCCTGAGGTCATGATCTCAGTCCTGGGACTGAGCCCCGAGTTGGGCTCCCTGCTCAGTCAGTCTCCCTGCTCACTGGGGAGTGCTTCTTCCTCTGCCCATGCTCTTTCAAATAAACAAACAAAATCTTAAAAAAAAAAAAAAGAACACAGGATAAGTTTCAAGAGTGGTATCATACTGAAAGAGGTACTGAGTAAATATTCAGTAAAAATGGTATCTGCATGTGTGCATATGCTTGTGTGTGAGTGTGCTAAAAGACTATCAAAAATTACAGAATAAAAAAATCAAAAGACAAATTAAGGACAAATAAAAGTCTTATAACTCATTTTAGCTTAAAAGAAAAAAGGACACTAAGAATATCACTTTAATTAATCTAAATGACCAAAATTGATTTATTTTAGTCACAATACATTTCAGGAGTGTTATTATTAAAGGGAAGAACAATGTTTAGTATCAGGTTCTGATACTATTACTGTTTCTCTTTTCCACCAATTCCAATTATTAATGTCTCCCAAATGTTTCCTATTCTTACCACCCTACCCTCACTGTTCAGTCTATTCTCATCTAATGATTACTTTTCAGTTTTATTTAAGATCACACTCTCAACAATTTCAAATATAAAATAAAATATTAACTACAGTCACCATGCAGTACATTACATCCCCAGAACTTAATTATCTTCTAACTCCAAGTTTGTGCAGAAGTCTCCCCGTGTCTCCCTTAACCAGTTTCAGTTACCTACGGTAAACTTCCATCCGGGAGCAGGTAATCTTCCTTCTGCTCTTTCATCAGAAAGTTAAGAGAAGCCTAGGGCTACGTCACAATGCCTGTGTCACTCCACTTCATCTCATCATGTAAAGCACTTGACCATCTCATAACGTCACAAGAATAAGAAGGAGAGGGGTGCCTGGGTGGGTTTGGCTCCAGTCATGATCCTGGCCGCCAGGATGGAGCCCCACATCAGGCTCCCTGCTCAGTGGGGAGTCTGCTTCTCTCTCTCTCTCTCTCTACCACTCCCCCTGCTTGTGCACTCTCTCTCAAATAAAATCTTAAAAAATAATAATAATAAAAAGGGGAACACAGGAGAGTAAGATCATCTATTTAGTATATTGTTATAACTGTTCTACTTGTCAGTTGTTGATCTCCTACTGTGCCTAACTGATAAAAGTTATCACAGGTATGTAATACAGGAAAAAACAGTATATATAGGGTACAGTACAATCCATGATTTCAGGCATCCATTGGGGGTCTTGAAACTTATCTATCACAGGTAAGGTGGGGGACTACTGTACCTTTCAACTACCTTTACAACCCCCCTATACCTACTATTACCCCTGCTTCCTGCCTCAGGCAACTCCAATCTGCTGCTCTGAGTTCAGGTTTTTTAGATTCCATGTATGTGGGTCATACAGTATTTTGTCTTTCTCTGTCTTATTTCACTTAGCATAATGCCCTCAAGGCCCATGTTAATCTTAAATCATCCACAAACAGTGATAATTTTACTTCTTCATTTCCAATTTAGATGCCTTTTGATTTCTTTCTTTCTTTAAGTAGGCTCCATGCCTAGCATGGGGCCCAATGGAGGGGTTGAATTCACAACCTTCAATCAAGCCCTGAGCTAAGATCAAGAATAAGACACTTAGGGGCGCCTGGGTGGCTCAGTGGGTTAAAGCCTCTGCCTTCAGCTCAAGTCATGATACCAGGGTCCTGAGATCAAGCCCCGCATCAGGTTCTCTGCTCAGCAGGGAGCCTGCTTCCACCTCTCTCTTTCTCTGCCTACTTGTGATCTCTGTCTGTCAAATAAATAAATAAAATCTTAAAAAAAAAAAAAAAAAAGCCTCTGCCTTCAGCTCAGGTCATGATCCCAGGGTCCTGGGATCAAGCCCCACATCGGGCTCTCTGCTCAGCAGGGAGCCTGCTTCCTCCTCTCTCTCTGCCTGCTTCTCTGCCTACTTGTGATCTCTGTCTGTCAAATAAATAAAAATCTTTAAAAAAAAAAAAAAAGAGTAAGACACTTAATCAACTGAGCCATCCAGGCACCCCTTGATTTCTTTTTCTTGACTAACTGCTCCGGCAAGGACTTCCAATACTATGCTGATTTCTTCTTTGACCCATTGGTTATTCAGTAGAATGCTGTTTAATCTCCACATACTTCTGAATTTTCCATTTTTCCTTGTAATTGATTTTTACTTTCATGCCATTGTGGTCAGAAAAGATGCTTGAGCGGCGCCTTAGGTGGCTCAGTTGGTTAAACATCTTCCTTTGGCTCAGGATAAGATCACAGGGGTCCTGGATCCAGCCCCATTTTGGGCTCCCTGCTCAATGAGAAGTCTGCTTCTCCCTCTCTCTCTGCCTCTCCCCATGGCTCATGCTCTGTCAAATAAATAAATAAAATCTAAAAAAGAAAAGAAAAGAGAAGATGCTTGATATGCTTTAAGTCTTCTTAAGTTTATTAAGTCTTGTTTTGTGACCTAACATATTATCTATCCTGGAGATATTCTGTGTATGTTAAAAAGAATGGGTATTCTGCTGTCAAGTGGAACACTGTGTAAATATCTATTAAGTCCGTCTGGTCTAGCATACACTTTAAGTCCAATGTTTACTTACTGAATATCTGTCTGAATGATCCATCCACTATTGAAAGTGGGGTACTGAAGTCCCCTATCATTATTATGTTGCCATCTATTTCTCCCTATTATTGTTTATTTTATATATATTTAAGAGCTCCTATGTTGGGTGCATAAATATTTGCAAAGTTATATCATCTTGTTGGACTGACAACATGTTGGACTGACAACATTACCATTATAATGACCTTGTTCTTATTAGAGAATTTGTCTTAAAGCCCATTTTGTCTGATGTCAGTATAGCTACCACTGCTTTTTGGTTTCAATTTGTATGGAGTATCTTTTAACATCTCTTAACTTTCAGTTTGTGTGTGTCCTTAAAGCAGATGTCTCCTGTAGGCAGCATATAGTTGGGTCTTATCTTTTCATCCATTAACCAACTTTATGTCTTTTGATTGGAGAAATTTAGTACATTTATATTTAAAGTCATTATTGATATATATGGACTTACTATTACCATTTTGTTAACTATTTTTTTAGCTGTTTTATAGTTCCTTTCTTCTTTTCTGTTCCCTTTGTCTCTTCCTTTATGACTCGATTATTTTATTTAGTGTGTGCTTAGATTCCTTTCACTTTCTCTTTTGTGTATCTTACAAGTTTCAGTTTTGTAGTTGTAATGAGGCTTATATAAAAATACATTTACAACAGTCTATTTTAAGCTGGTAACAGCTTAAAATGTACACTAAAGCTCTATATTTTTTACACACCCCCTCACTTTGTTTTCTATGGCACAATTTACATCTTTTTACCTTGTATACCTGTTAAAAAATTATTGTAGCTTGTTATTTTTACTACTTACTCTTTTAACCTTTATACTAGATTTATAAGTGATTTACCCACCACCATTACAATATTAGAGAATGTTGAATTTAACTATATATTTAACTTTACCAGTGAGATTTATACACTCATGTTTTCCTGTTAGTAATTACCATGCTTTAGTTTCAGCTTGAAAAAGTTCCTTTAACATTTCTTTTAAGACGGTCTAGTGGTGATGAACTCCTTCAATATTTGATTGTCTGGAAAATTCTTCAACACTCCTTTAATTCTAAAGGATTTCTAACCTCAGTGACTGACATTATGACCATTATTTTTAAGACTTTATCAAGTAAATCACTTATCTCTGTTTCTGAGTTTTATCTTGTTCTTTTGTTCAGAAAAGATTCCTCTGTTTTTTCATTCTCCTTGACTCTGTTGGTTTCTGTGTACTGGATAAAACAACCACCTCTCCCAGTCTAGACAGAGTAGTCTCCTGTAGATAAACCTTACTGCTCAGCCAGGTCCTAGGTCCTAGCTGTTTCTCAAATCTTTGTGATTGTCCAAAGCCACCTTCTTTGTTCTTGCCAACACATGTCAATGACCCAAAGGGGAGGACCTGGGATGCCTGGGTGGTTCAGTCAGTTAAGCGACTGCCTTCAGGTCAGGTCATGAGACTGGGGTCCTGGGATAGAGTCAGGCATTGGACTCCATGCTCAGCGGGGAGCCTGCTTCTCCCTCTGCCTCTGCCTGCCACTCTGCCTGCTTGTGCTCTCTCTCTCTCTCTGACAAATAAATAAATAAAATCTTTTAAAACAACAACAACAAAACCAAATGGGAGGATTTAAGTCAGCATTTCCATGAAGGCTATTTAGAAGCTGGACCTTCAGGCAGCAGCTTTTAAAGAATGAGAGTAGGGGCGCCTGGGTGGCTCAGTGGGTTAAGCTGCTGCCTTCGGCTCAGGTCATGATCCTGGGATCGAGTCCCGCATCGGGCTCTCTGCTCAGCAGGGAGCCTGCTTCTCTCTCTCTCTCTGCCTGCCTCTCTGCCTACTTGTGATCTCTCTCTGTCAAATAAAAATTTTAAAAAAATGATAATAAATAAATAAAAAGAATGAGAGTAGATCTTTCAGGGAGACTGAGACCAGAGCTTTTTAATCTGCTCCCTCTGCATTGAGCCGTCAGGGTTACAGTCAGTTAAAAACTGTTTGTTATAGTCTTGTGGGACTCATAAACACAAGCTCTGCAGCCACTAGAGCCAGGCAACCATGGGGGTGCAACCCCAGGCAACAGCCACAAAAGCCTGGGCACCAGATGAGACTGTACAGATTCATTCTAAGGAGACACTGGTGACATGCAATGGGCCAGAGTCCCCTATCAGGTTCCTTGCTCAGTGGGGAGACCGCTTCTCCTTTTGCCCTGCTCCCCCACTCATCTCCCTTTCTCTCAAGAATAAATAAATAAAATCTTAGAAAGAAAGAAAGAAAAGGCAAAAGAACCAGAATAGGGCGCCTGGGTGGCTCAGTGGGTTAAGCCGCTGCCTTCGGCTCAGGTCATGATCTCGGGGTCCTGGGATCGAGTCCCACATTGGGCTCTCTGCTCAGCAGGGAGCCTGCTTCCCTCTCTCTCTCTCTGCCTGCCCTCTATCTACTTGTGATCTCTCTCTGTCAAATAAATAAATAAAATCTTAAAAAAAAAAAAGAACCAGAATAGCCAACACACATTTCAAAGAGAAGAACAAAGTCGTAGGACTAACACTACTCAACTTTAAGACTCACTATAAAGCTACCATAATCAAGACAGTGTGGTACAAGTAAAAGAATACACAAATAGATCAATGGAACAGAACAGAAGGCCCAGAAATAGGCCCACACGAATATAATCAAACTGCTCTTTGACAAAGGAGCAAAAGCAATACAGTGGAGGATTATCTCTTCTAAAATTGGTCCTGGAAAAAATGGATACTACATGCAAAAAAGTGAATCTACACACAGACTTCACACCTATCACAAAAATTAACTCAAAATGAAGGGTAGCTCTAAATGGAAAACAGAAAACTATAAAACTATTAGAATGTATAATAGAGAAAATCTAAGTGACCTTGGGTTTGGCAATGATTTCTCGGATCCACCACCAAAAGTGCAATCCATGAAAGAAAAATTGGTAAGCTGGACTTAATTAAAATTAAAAACTTCAAAAAATAAAAAAAAATAAATTAAAAAAATAAAATTAAAAACTTCTGCACTGCAAAAGTCATTGTTAAAAGAACAAAAAGATAAGCTACAGACTTGGCGAAATATTCACAAAACAAATACCTGAAAAAGGACTCTTACCCAAAATTTAAAAAAAAAATTAAAAAATAAAAAATAAAAAACCAAAAAAACTTGAAAATGAACAACAAAATAAACCCAATTTAAAAATGAGCAAACGGGGGCACCTGGCTGGCTGGTTCAGTTGGTAGAGCATGTGACTCTTGATATCAGGGTTCTGGGTTCAAGCCCCACACTGGATGTAGAGCTTAATTTAAAAAAAGAAAAAGAAAATGGGCAAAGAATCTGAACAAACACCTCACAAAGACATACAAATCACAAAAATGAAAAGATGCTCAACATCATACGCCATTAAGGAATTGCAAATTCAAATAAGGTATTACTACACTATTAGGATGGAAAGTACAAAACACTGATAACACCAAATGCTGGTGAGGATATGGAGCAACAAGAACTCTCATTCATTGTTGGTTGGAATGCAAAATGGTACAGCCACAGTGGAAGGCAGTTTGGCAGCTTCTTTCAAAGCTAAACATATTCTTACCATATGATCCAGTAGTCCTTGGTACTTATTCAAAAGAACTGACAACTTAAAGGCCATACAAAAACTTTTACATAATGTTTATAGCAGCTAAACATAGTAAATGTTTTTATCTGAAATCGCCAAAAAGTGGAACCATTCAAGGTATCTTTCAATAAATGAATGGATAAACTACGATACAGCCATGCAAAGGAATATTATTCAGCAATAAAAATAAATGAAGTATCAAGCCATGAAAAGAAATAGGGGAACATTCAAAGAACAGTCACTAAGTGAAGGAAGCCAATCTGAAAATATTATATACTATATGATTCCAAGTATATGACATTCTGGAAAAGGAAAAAATATGGAGATAGTAAAAAGAACAGTAATTGCTACATATTCAGGAGACAAAGGGAGAAAGGGATGAAAAGGCAGAGGGGATTTTTGGAGCAATGAAACTAATCTATAAAATACTGTAATGGTAGATACATCATTATGTGCTTGTCAAAACCCATAAAATATATAACACAAGGATTGGATTCTATAAACTATGGGCTTTAGTTAATTATAATACAGTCAACCCTTGAATAGCACAGGTCTACTTATAAGGGATTGTTTTTTATAAATACAGTATAATGTTATAAACATATTATCTCTTCCTTATGATTTTAATATTTTCTCTAGCTTACTTTAAGAATACAGTATAGGGGGCACCTGGGTGGCTCAGTGGGTTAAAGCCTCTGCCTTCGGCTCAGGTCATGATCCCAGGGTCCTGGGATGAGCCCCGCATTGGGCTCTCTGCTCAGCAGGGAGCCTGCTTTCTCCTCTCTCTCTGCCTGCCTCTCTGCCTACTTGTGATCTCTCTCTGTCAAATAAATAAATAAAATCTTAAAAAAAAAAAAAAAAGAATACAGTATATAATACATACAACACACTATGTTATTAGTTATTTATGTTATTATTAACTATGTTATTAGTGAGGCTCCTTGTCAACAACAGACTAGCAGTAGTTTTTGAGAAGTCAAAAGTTATAAGTAGATTCTCAGCTGCACTGGAGGGCTGGCATCCCTAACCCCCACACTAATCAAAGGTCAACTATAATTTTAAATAAGCATGTATTATTTTTAGTTATTTAAAAAAAAATCATTAGATTAAAAATTCCCTCAATTTTCTAACACAAACCAGCAGAAACATGTCTGCAAAGTTACCTATCTTTACATTACCTTCTTCCTATCTCATACAGAATAGGTGGTCCTCTCACCCAAGGCAAGTAACTTATAAACTTTACTGTATCATCTCTCTCACCTGTACCTTTATCCTCTTCCTCTCTCCTGATCCCCTACAATGAGCACCAAACATGTTCAAAACATTCCCATTAAAAATATAAGACACAACACCCATACCTTGATCATTATTTCTGGTCCAGCTACCATTCTCTTTCCCATGGGCCCAACCAAACTGAAGAGCTGTCCTCACTCACAGTTTCTATTTCCTTATTACTGAACACTGTGTAATAGGGCTTTTAATCCCATCCCCCCAAACCATTTTTACCTTTCTTTTCAGGTAAACCGCACCTTTGAGGTTAAATCTGAGGAACACTGTTCAGTCCATATCTTTTTCATCTCCTTGCACTGGTGGGTGGCCTTTTGCTCTTATTTTAAACAATTTTTCCCCTTTGAGTTCATGCTGTCACTCTCTTTTGTCTTTCTATATCTCTGACTGATCCTTTTATTTTTTTAAGGTAGGCTCCTGGGCTTGGATCTGAACACACGACTTGAACTCACTACCCTGAGATCAAGACCTGAGCTGAGATCAAGAGTCAGACCCTCAACCCCGTGAACCACCCACCCTAACTGCTCCTTTACTCAGCCTGTCCTTAAATGGTTTCATTTCCTCTGAATACTGGGTCAAGCCTCTCTTCTCACTCAATACAACTTCATGGATTCCAGTCATGCATGCATTCAACATAAATGTATTAAGCATTTATTATGTAAAAGACACTGTGCCGCTGCCCCCACTCCCCCACGTGCACTGGTACATTATTCTAAGCATTCGTATCATATGTTCATTTACATGCTGATACACCCTAATTTACATTTCCAGCCCTTCTCCAGAGGTTGAGATCTATATGGTCAGAAGTATACTTAATTTTTCTACCTAAACATAAAAAATGCCGATACTTCAAACTGAACAGTTCCAACTGAACTCATCTCTTGGCTCCCATTTCTCCCACCACCTTCTCCCCAAGAAAATTTGAAACCTACATTCTTCTCTTGGATCTCATTTCAAAGCACAATACTACTAACCATCGACCTCAAGACCTAAACAAGAGACAAAAGAACTGTCAGTTTTAACTCTTAGCACTCAAATCTAGAAGTTTTCTCCATGTTGATTTAGTATCACTGTAGCAAACAATCCTCCCAGAGGGATGGAACACAATCTCACCACTGATCTCCTTGCTCTGGGTTTCCCCTCTCAACTAGTGTGTCTCCACAGCAATTTGCACACCACTGCAGCCTAAGGGAACTTTCTTAAAAGGTCGGCCTGATATGTTATCTTCCAACTCAAACTTTCAATAGCTTCTCAATAGCCTTAGAGAAAAGGTAAAATCTCTTAAGTGGCTTAAAGTCCTTCCTGATCTGGCACTTGCTAACCTCTCCAGCTTCGTTTCACTTCAATATTTCCCTTGCAGTGAATGTTAATGAACACCAAACTTAACTCATTTCTTCTCAAAGACCCTCAGCCTGGACTCCTTAAGTTAACTTATGCTCCTTTTTAACCTCTACCCTAAATGTCCCTTTCTCTGGAAAACCTTTCCCAACTCAATTCTGTGTTACGTGTCCCTCGCATGAATTCTTTCAGTAGGGCATTTGCTAAGACGATGAAACTACTCTGTATAATACTATAATGGTGGATATATATCATTATACATTTTTCTGAAACCACAGAACGTACAACACCTCAAGTGAACCCTTATGTAAACCACAAGCTTTGGGTGATTATGATTTGTCAATGTAGGTTCATCAATTATAACAAATGCATCAATGGGTGGGGGGTGTTGATAATGGGGGAGCTATGCATGTTTGGGGGGATGTATGAAGGGTAAATCTCTATACCTTTTTCTTTATTTTACTGCGAACCTAAAACTGCTCTAAAAAATGAAGTCTTAAAAAAAGAAGACATACACACGAGTTTGTTTATGCACATTTTAAAATATTATTTCTACAGAAAAGAAAGTAATAGCTATTACTGAAGGAGTCTGCATAATTTCTAGGTGTTGATAAGGAAAAGCACTTATATCTATTCAAAGTAGAATTCTTGGAAAACCTGGGTGGCTCAGTCTGTTAAGCCTCTGTCTTCATATCAGGTCATGATCCCACATCCGGCTCCTTGCTCAGCAGGGAGCCTGCTCCTCCCTCTCCCTGCCACTCCCCCTGCTTGTGCTCTTTCTCTCCCTGTCAAATAAATAAAATCTTAAAAAACAAATAACAAAAGGAAAAAAAAAAAGCCACCAAAAAAAACAAAGTGGAGTTCTTAATTCAACCAACAAACATGTAGTGAGTGCCTAAAACTAAGACAGTCACCAGGTATATAATGGTGATGTCAACATATATGTAGTTCCTGTGCTCATAGAACTTATAGTTCTAGAGGTGGCATCACAATCAATCACAGGAATTAAAGAAATACAAAGAAAACAAAGATCTGCTGAAATAAAGATTATGAGGAAGTCAAAAGGGAGAGTTTTAGATAGAGGGAGATTAAAACCGTTATTAGAAGCCACACTTTAAACGGTGTCCTCAAGGATGAGAAGGAGCCAACCTTATCAAGAGCTAGGAACAGAGTCTACAGAGAGAGGAACAGCCCATAAAAAAAGAGTTGGTGGAAGAAGACCAACAAGTTCTCAAGGTGAAGACACAGCAGGAGTCCATCATTCAGGATGTTTATAGATCACTGATACAGCAAGAAGAAGCCATTTAAACATTTAAAGCAGTGGAATGACATTTATATGTAAAAGGATTTAGGGCTTACATAGTTTTATTTTATATTTAAATTTAAATTAGTTAACAGGTGCAGCATTATTAGTTTCAGGAGTGGAATTTAGTGATTCATCAGTTGCATACAACACCCAGTGCTCATTCCATCAAGAGCCCTCCTTAATGCCCATCACCCAATTACCCACCTCCCCTCCAGCAACTCTCAGATTCCTATAGTTAACAGTCTCTTACAGTTTGTCTCCTTTTGTTTTCATCTTATTTTATATTTCCTTCCCTTCCCCTATATCATGTTTTGGTTCTTAAATTCTACCTACGAGTGAAATCATATGGTATTTGTCTTTCTCTGACTAACCTATTTCACTTAGCATAATACCATCTAGTTCCACCCACATCATTGCAAATGGCAAGATTTCATTCCTTTTGATGGTTGAGTAATATTCCTGTGTGTGTGTGTGTGTGTGTGTGTGTGTGTGGGTAAGAATATGTATATACACACACACATCTTCTTTATCCATTCATCTGTTGATGGACATCTGAGCTCTCCATATTTTGGTGACTGTGGACATTGCTGCTTATAAACAGTGGAGTGCATGTGCCCCTTCAAATCACTGTTTGCATCCTTTGGATAAATAGCTAGCAGTACAACTGCTGGGTCGTAGGGTAGTTCTATTTTTAACTTTCTGAGGAACTTCCATACTCTTTTCCAGAGCAGCTACACCAGTTAGCATTCCCACCTACAGTGTAAAAGGGTTCCCCTTTCTCCACATCCTCACCAACATCTGTTGTTTTGTGACTTGGTAATTTTAGCCATTCTCACCTATGGTTTTGATTTGTATCTGCCAAGTGATATTTACATTTTTAAAACGATTAACTTTGGGTGCTATGTGACCTCTTCAGTGAAATGAATGAACTTAGACTTACTTGCCCTGATAAAACCCAATTATTCCTTGCCATAGATGAGGAAACTGAAGCTCAGAGGGTTATGTTCACTAACTAGGTCACAGTCAAACCCAGCGGGGTTTGACTCTGGTATCTCATCTGCCACATATACCAAAAAACCCTGCACTCACTTACTCACCCATTCAGCCCCACTGAATCGAAAGTGCACTGGCTTCACAACTGTCCTCCTGAAACAATAAAAAAACAAAAGTGTGTGGTGTTTTTTAATGTGTCCACAATTTTTTTTTTAACTAGGAAGCCAGCCTAATTCTTCCTCCCTTGAATAACTTAAAATTCCTTCTGTTTCCCACACTGATGCTCTTCATCCCTTCAACGCTATATTTCTTTTTTAAGATTTTATTTATTTACTTGACAGAGAGAGATCACAAGTAGGCAGAGAGGCAGGCAGAGAGAGAGAGAGGGAAGCAGGCTCCCCGCTGAGCAAAGAGCCCAATGCGGGACTCGATCCCAGGACCCTGAGATCATGACCTGAGCCAAAGGCAGTGGCTTAAACCACTGAGCCACCCAGGTGCCCCTTGAACACTATATTTATGACCCCTTTTTGTGGCAGAATTTCTCCATGGGATCTCATTTGCATTTTTTTTTTTAAAGAGAGAGAGGTCACAAGTAGGCAGAGAGGCAGGCAGAGAGAGAGGAGGAAGCAGGCTCCCTGTGGAGCAGAGAGCCTGATGCTCGATCCCAGGACCCTGAGATCACGGCCCCGCCGAAGGCAGAGGCTTAACCCACTGAGCCACCCAGGCGCCCCTCACTTGCATTTTTAATTGAAGCTTTATTGAGATATAATTTATATACCATATAATTCATCTAAAGCACATTTCTGTTTTAAAAATAATTTGGGGAGGCGCCTGGTTGGCTTAGTGGGTAAAGCCTCTACTTTTAGCTCAGGTCATGGTCTCAGGGTCCTGAGATCGAGCCCCACATCAGGCTCTCTCTGCTCAGCAGGGAGCCTACTTCCTCCTCTCTCTCTGACTGCCTCTCTGCCTACTTGTGATCTCTCTCTCTGTGTCAAATAAAAAAATAAATAACATAAATAAATAAATAAAATAAATTTGGGGGGCACCTGGCTGGCTCAGTTGGTGAATATGCAACTCTTGATCTCAGGGTTTTGAGTTTAAGCCCCATGTTGGGTGTAGGGACTACTAAAAATAAAATCTTTAAAGCTAATAATTAATAAATAAAATAAATTTTGAACTTGGGAGATATCAAATTTAGCCCACAATTAGTACAACTGACTTTTCTTGAGTTCAGTCATCTGGTAAATACTTAGAGCTTCCTGAGTTGGCTCATTCATTTCACCAACCTAACAGGAATGGTAAGGACCTAGGCCTATAGGAACTATCCTGTCATATACTGAGAAAAGGAGACTGTACCTCCTGCTTTTGGCTTCATCTCTAAATCTTGTTCACAATAAATTTGTTAAGGACGGAAAAGTAAAAGCACTTATATCTATTTAAAGTGGAATTCTTAGGATGCCTAGGTGTCTCAGTCAGTTAAGCATCCACCTTCAGCTCAGGTCATGATCCCAGGGTCCTGGGATCAAGCTCCACATTGGGCTCCCTGCTCAGCGGGGAGTCTGCTTCTCCCTCTACCCCTCCTAGTGCTCTCTTGCTCTGTCTCAAATAAATAAATAATATCTTAAAAAAGAAATCTGGTAAGGGGGCACCTGGGTGGCTCAGTGGATTAAGCAGCTGCCTTCCGCTCAGGTCATGATCTCAGGGTCCTGGGATGGAGCCCCGCATTGGGCTCGCTGCTCAGTGGGGAGCCTGCTTCCCCCTCCCTCTCTGCCTACTTGTGATCTCTCTCTCTGTCAAATAAGTAAATAAAATCTTTAAAAAAAAAAAAAAAGAAATCTGGTAAGGACTTCTTCATGTAGAAGCCAACTGTGATACTGAAAGGTTTAATCAGAGAGGAGCAAAACTATGTATTTATATAAATATTTTTATAAATATTATAAATAAATTATATATAGTTTATCATTTCGCTGCTGTGGCCTCAAAATACATGTACCTAACCTTCTCTTTCCTATGACATATTAGTATGGCTTTTCAAACTTTATATGGTTCTGACAACAATGCATGGTCCTTTTGGAAAGAATAGTTACAACTGAATTTCTTTCAATCTGGTTCAAAGTGTATTATTCCTGAAAGGCATTCCTTGAAACCTGTGGCATAAATTAGGCATTATCTCTGTGTTCATCACCCTGATAAAGTTTTCATTACTTTTGTCTTCTTACTGTTTTGTTATTGTTGTTAATTCATTATACTCTATTCCTTCAGTAAGGAGAGTTAAAGCTGAAGGTTAATGGGTATAAACCTATAGTTACAACGTCTTCTTTCCTGGAGAACTATTTACTTTGAACGAATGTTCAAATTTGCTATGAAGCTGGATAAAATCTGGCTTTATCCAGATTCTCATCCATTAGACTCTGAGCTGCCTGACTTCTTGTTACTTCATAAACTTTATCACATTATATATATTATATATATACTTCTCAAAATTATATACTTTTTTCAAATTATATATATATACTACTTCTCAATATTATATATACTTTTCTTTTTTTTTAAGATTTTATTTATTTATTTGACAGAGAGAGATCACAAGTAAGGAGAGCAGCAGGTAGAGAGAGAGGGGGAAGCAGGCTCCCTGGGATCATGTCCTGAGCTGAAGGCAGAGGCTTTAACCCACTAGCCACCCAGGCTCCCCTCAAATTATATATACTTTTCAAGTATTACTAAAATGTATCTAATCTCTAAGGATAAAAATGTGACACCTGATAATATTCAAAAGAAATATACCATCCTTCCCCCCCAAAATACGTTTTGAGTAAGCACTTTTAGAAAAAAACGGCCTCTTGCGGTGATTACTTTAAGAAAGCAGTATTTATTTGGATGTTAAATTACTGGATGTTTTTTCTCAAAGTTATCTTAATTTCTCATGCTAATCTTCTTTTATTTAAGTTACAGACATAAAATGTAACACCCTTCTCTTGAATAAATTAAAATAATAAAAGGATAATACTCCCAGTCTAAAAGGTTTAAAACAGAACAAAACTGAATGATGGCCTAAGAACACCAAGGCTTTTTATCATTCTCAAGATGATTCCATTAAACAGGCATGCATCAAGAAACAAACTCACTGATGCAAAGGCTGCAATGCTCGAAGAACCAGATAGCAAATGTAAGGACTCATGACCACTTCAAAGGTATATGGTAGTAAAGTGAATAGCGGGCATCCCATCTAAAGCACAGCTATGTCTCAGCTCCTGTTGACGTCTACCATGTAAGAATATAGACGCAATGCTGCCAGCACGGATTTTTCAGGAGTTGTTATTAGTCACTGAAATATCAATAAAATCTCCCCAATTTCAGAGGCGCCTTGGGGGCTCAGTTGATAAAGCATCTGACTTCAGTTCAGGTCATGATTTCAGGGTCCTGGGATCAAGCTCCACCCCCCCACCCCCGGAGCTCCTGCATCCAGTCCTGTGCTCACCCCTCAGTCTCCCTGCTCAGCAGGGAGTCTGCTTGTTCCTTTCCTTCTGCCCCTCACCACCACACCTGCTCTCTTTCAAATATATAAATAAAATCTTTAATATCTCCCTTTTTTTATATGTTGGCAATTAACTTTTAAAAATTTTAAATATCCAAAACACCCATTTGCAACGTCTTGTCTAAAGCTGTTCAAATGAAATACAGCTTTTAAAGTCTTTAGCATAAATAATGTATGTTGCCAAAAACAAGGATGGGTACTCAAAGAATAAAAGTATCCTGTTTAAACTAAAAAGTACCTATTCACTCTAGCAAAAAAAAACCCAAATCTTATGAAAAGAGGAAGTCTGAAATAATGGTAACACTTTCTACCAAATAGTTCAGAATATCATGGCTAGTGCTATTAACTAGATTGATTTAATTCATTTGTTTCTTATTCAAGGGAATATTCACATTTCTTAATTTCAAATCCAAATGAGAACAATTTTGGTATTATTCTCAGAAAATAAGCAGTTTTCAAAACAAAAGTTTATTCCACATTAGATAATGGTATGACATTTATACCATTTATATAATAAACAGATGTGTTTATATGCATTTATTGACAAACATTTATATGACAAACAGATGGCTTTATAAAGGGAAAAGGCTATCATATATAAAATTACAAGACCATGGGCTGATGATGAATGTAGATGTTTCTGATACTGAGATGGGTTATAGCCACAGACATTGCAAATTTCATTTAAAATCATCTAGTCAAAGACAACACTAATATTGGTGAAGTTTTCTTATTAGGAAATGATCACATCATTAAACTTTCCTTGAGCAAGCAAGGCAGCCAATAGGGGGGAAGGAGGGGACTGGAGTGGTTTGTTTTGTTTGTTTGTTTTTTTAAGATTTTATTTATTTATTTGACAGAGAGAAAGATCACAAGTAGAGAGGCAGGGGGTGGGGGGGTGCGGGGGGTGGCAGGAAGCATGCCCTCGCTGAGCAGAGAGTCAGATGCGGGGGCTCAATCCCAGGACCCTGATATCATGACCTGAGCGGAAGGAAGAGGCTTAACACTGAGCCACCCAGGCACTCCATGGGAGACTGGAGTTTTAACGGCTATATACAGAAAGCCTGAATTCTCTTCCTGTATTTCCCATTAATTTATTGATAAGCCACACAAGGCAGTAGCAAATCTCACCTCTAATTAGATCTTATGTAACATTTCATTGTATTTGTATACTCAATTATCCTAAATAGTAACTATCTTCCACCTTCTGAAATCCTTATTCTAGAACATGTTTTTCTTCTCTCATGGAGCATAAAGGATTATAACAGGAGTGTTCCCATATTCAGCTTTCTCTTTCTCAGTTTTATGTATGAACTAGGTACAATGGAATCTGATTCTTTCTCCTAAAGGTGCTGAGCTACTTTTCATCATAGGTACATACCATACTCTTACTTGGTACCTGGAAACACAGGTTTAAAACTAAAGTTTAAGGTAGGGCTGCACTTTAATCATAGCAATATGAAAGGCATTACACTACTATCTTCTGCTTGCTTTTATCATGAGTGAGTCTTCATTTTGCACTGTATTTACTGGGAACTTGAAGGGCTGCTGTTGAAAATCTGACAGCATTATAAATATAAATACTACTCTATTTTTATCTAACTCTTGTCCATTACAAATAACTATTTCTTAATCAATGGCTAAACACATAGGCAACTTACCCATCTAATTAGAATGTTTAAAGTTATACTTATCCCCCTCTTCAAAGGGCCATTATCTGTTTATTCTCTCATTTTATAGCTTACATGATAGTGCAAAAGGAATAGTTTCTTTCTATATTCTTTTTTTTTTAAAGGACTGTATTTATTTATTTGACAGAGAGAGAGAAGGGTGGAGAGTGAGAGAGAGCATGGTACAATTTATTATTATATAGTCCAATGCTCTATAACGTGTTAGGTAGGACACATTTTGAATTCATAGAAGTATCTTAACCATAAGAACTTGATTAATACAAAATTTAGTACAGAATACTTTTTGTCCTTTCAATTTTTTTGATATCTGGAACAATTGACACTTTTTCCTATATTCTTTCTCTATAACTAAGCTACAGTAAAATAAAAGTATTTATTTTAAGAAGAATGGAAAAACATGAGTTCAAGTGGTCTTTCAATGATATTTTACCTTCACTGGGATATGGCTATAGTTACATTATACAATTCAGATGCAGCATAGCAAGCTTCTATTTGAATCCTACAAATAAATATGATCAGCAATAAACTTCCCTTTTCATTATTTTCAGTAAAGGTAACTGAATTTCATTAATTAGCAGAGGTCAGTGTGAGGAGTTAAGACTAAGAGACAATTCACAATCTTGACAACTATTAGTACTAAATAATTCTCATATTATAATGGATTACCTCAGAGCAAGAAAAACTATAGTACTAGAATCATAAAAAACTTTATCTAACCATTTCTATGAAAAATTAATTAAAGTTTGGAAGAATTAGGGGCACCTAGATGGCTCAGTTGGTTAAGGGTTAAGTGTCCACCTTCTGCTCAGGTTGTTCTTTCTCTCTCTCTCCCTCCCTCCTGCATGAACTCTTTCTCTCAAATAAAATTTAAAAAAATAAATAAAATTAGGAAGAATTTGATTCATGACTACCCTAAGATTTGAAAGAGAGTGTGCATGTGAGTGAATACACACACACACACACACACACACACACGAATTGGGGAGGGACAGAGGAGAGAAAGAGAGAGAAATCCTAAAGCAGACTCCCTGCTGAGCACAGAGCCCAACTTGGGGTTGGATTCCAGGACCCTGAGGTCATGACCTGAGCTGAAATCAAGAGTCAGAAGCTGAACCGATTGAGATATTCAGGCAGGCACCCCTTGAATACTTTTTTTTTTTTTAAAGATTTTATCCATTTATTTGACACAAAGAGAAAGAGATCACAAGTAGGCAGAGAGGCAGGCAGAGAGAGAGGGGGAAGCAGGCTCCCCGCCAAGCAGAGAGCCCGATGTGGGGCTCAATCCCAGGACCCTGAGATCATGACCTGAGCTGAAGGCAGAGGCTTAACCCACTGAGCCACCCAGGCGCCCCCTTTGAACACTTTAAATAAAGGTTTCTGAAACCCCAAAATTTCAACTACCTTTCACTACCACAAACTTTAGGGTTTATTTCACAGTTCTGAATTTTTCCAGTATTAAGAATATCTGTTGAGTGCCTGTTGCAGACTAGGTACCATATGAGACACTTCACATGGGTTATCTGACCTATAGGAGAAGTAAAGTTTAAAGACATTAAGTAATTTGCCAAATATTACCACAGCTAAGAAATGGCAGAAAGATGGAGCGCCTGGGTGGCTCAGTGGGTTAAGCCTCTGCCTTCAGCTCAGGTCATGATCTCAGGGTCCTGGGATCGAGCCCCACATCGGGCTCTCTGCTCGGCAGGGAGCCTGCTTCCTCCTCTCTCTCTGCCTGCTTCTCTGCCTACTTGTGATCTCTGTCTGTCAAAGAAATAAATAAAATCTTAAAAAAAAAAAAAAAAGAAATGGCAGAAAGATAACTCAAATTCAGACGTGCCTAATTCCAAAACTGTTCCCCATCATGTTATGTGCCATCCTATCACATCACACCTTACCTCATTCAACATGAATAAAAACATCTGTACCTCAGTTTTCAGTTAGTTTTACTGTTCCTTTCTAAAGATTTATTCATTTTGGTGGGGGGGGGGGGGAGGCAGAGGGAGAGGGAGTCCCAAGCAGACTCTGCACTGAGCATGGAGTCTGATGGGGGCTCAATCCCAAGACCTTGAGATCAGACCTGAGCCAAAAGCCAATGGTAGGATGCTCAGCTGAGTGCACCACTGAGGTGCCCCAGTTTTACTGGGTTTTAAGATACAGTTTACAAAAATATTACATAAATAATGTCATAAGAAGATTTGACTTTTCTGTTTACTTTTTAAAGCTATGTAAAAATTGGGGTGCCTGGGTAGCTCACTCAGTTGAGCCACCAGCTCTTGGTTCTGACTCAGGTCATTATCTCCCGGGTCATGGGATCCAGCCCTATGTAGGAATCTGAGCTCAGCAGGAGTCTGCTTTGGGATTCTCTCCCCCTGACCCTTCTCCCCGACTCTCTCTCTAAAATATATAAATCTTTTAAAAAACAAAGTTATGTAAATATTATCAACCAATGACTATTGACTTATTTACAGCAAAACCAGTTCTTCTGATAAACACAATTTATACTAATTTATCAACCTTTTAAATTTCCTATTACAGGACTGGGAAATTCATCTTTATTTTCAGAGATTATACACTCAGCTTTAAACATGAGCTAAACTACCTGGGAATGAAGAAATTCTAGCGTGTACAACTCAGAGTAAAAACACAGGAGCACTATTTTCTAAGACCATCACATTCAAAGGACCTAGAAAGAAGCAGTTTTAAAACTAAGGCAATGATACCAACAAAGCATGAACTACTGAAATCTTTTATCTATGTTAACAGATAATAGTATTACAATTATCTTTGCCAAAAAGTTCACTCCTAAAATTACCTGTTTTTCTCTAATTTAAGGTAAGATCACACTATTATTTTCATCACCGGTTTCCCTAATGATATTTCCAGAAGATGTAACACAAAGATTCAGATTATTGGCTTATTTTTATTCTACAATAATTACTTTGTTAAGACAATCTACAAAGAAAATGAACATTTGTTTCAAGTACTCAGAACACATCCTGTGTGAGAACAGTAAACCAACACAGACTAATAGGGAAAAAAAAAATCTTTCAGTAATGTGGTGAAAACGTTTTCTTTTCTACCACACTATAAAATCTTTTTTAAGCTAAGTTATGCTAAAAAAAACAAAAACACAGTAACTGTCATTGAGCAGATGGTTTTTCTTCTCTACTGAAGGAAAAATAAATAATAAAACTGTCCTGATGAAGCCAGTATTGAAAAGCCGCAAACACCTCCCACTGGCATATAGAGTGACAAAGATCCTGAATCCTCATTTTTCTTACAATTAAAAAAAAAATTTAAATAAGGCTTTGATAACTGCAGTGTGGTAATACAGGAATAGTCAGCATAACACGTTGCAGGACACCAACAAGCAGCCTTGATGACAACCCAAATAGTTATTGGATTGATTTCTCCATTGATTGCCTCATCCCTAACTACCAAAGAACTACTGTGTTTCCTCCATTAATATCTCCTTTTGATTGAGGAATTGGATTTTTAAGCTTTAATGTAACTTTTCACCTAATTACTACTTTTTAAAAAACACCCTATCACAAGCTTAATAGTAGAGTCCCTGCAATATTGACAGGAAAAATTAGAATTTCAAATTTTTCTGTTGATCAAGGAAATACTAGATTGTTATACAAACATCTGATTTGAGTTCCCCTAGTAGAGAGTCAACTTACTCCTCCTGTTTCCTATCTTGTTTTAGTTACTTCATTCAAAAGCTTAAGGATAAGAACAAAACAAAGCCTACTTAAAACCTGCCTGTAAGCTTCTTCAATGTAGAAGCAATCTTTGTTTTCACTGTACTTCCAGTGTCAACACTAGGCTTAAGACAAAATAGTTGCTCAATAAGTTTATGATGCACAAATGAGTGATATTATCCTTAATTATACATCTATTTATCACGATGCTATAGCCGTGGCTATCGTTACCTGTCTGCCTACTAAACTGTGGAACTCCATGGAACCAGGCACTGCTGTCTTAGCTGCCTACAGTGTCAGGCAGCTTCTGCTGTACAGAACACAGCAGACTAAATAAATGTTTAACTAAGTGACTGTTTTTAATTAACTGAAATTTACTTGATAGGTACCCTCAATTTACTAAATCCTAGCCCTCCATTTCACTTATTCTAATTACAAAAAAATTAAGAAACAGCAAAACCACAATATACATAAAATCTATAACCCATCCTCTACACACTTTCTTTTTTGTTTTAAGGCCAGAAGGTCTACTATAATTAGTATAAATTCAACATGCACTCAATACTTACATGTCACTAAATATGCTCAGAATTCCTAAAGAGTAAAAGATTTATAATATTCACCATTTCCATCAGAGCAAGATCCCACTCTATTCCCTATAATATCAGGGATATCAGCAGTATATTTTTAAATGATAAAAAAAAAATCATCAGGGGTTCCTGGGTGGCTCAGTCGGTTAAGCGACTGCCTTCGGCTCAGGTAATGATCTCACGGTCCTGGGATCAAGGCCACACATTGGGTTCCCTGCTCAGTGGGGACCATGCTTCCCCCTCTTCCTCTGCCCCTCCTCCCTGCTTGTGCTCTCTCCCTTAAATGAATAAATAAAATCTTAAAAAAAAAAAAACAAATTAGTTCTTCCAAAATACTATAAGCCTCTTACAGGCAAAAACCCTTTTCTTCTTTATGATGTCCCACAATAACTTATGCATAGTAATTATTCAAAATAAAGCAAGTTTTAGAAAATTTTAAAGTTCTTTGTAATCTTCAATTAAACAGAAGTTAATCATGTTGCCTAAATCCAGGCATCCTAGGATGTTTATTTTAATGAATTGAATTTTTAAAAATCTGTGTTGTAAGAGCTTTAAAAGAAATTACAAGAACACTAAGAGCTTCATAATTTACACAATGTAGCTATTAAAATAGCAAAAAAAAATCAATAATTGGGTTAATTCCCTCCTTTTAGTCCCTTCTCCCATCACAAAGCAGGTCATCCCCATAGCACAGAAAATCAAAATGAAAATTAGTTTGATAACTGATTTCTCAAGGGAAAACAGCTAGTGAAAAGTAAAATTCCAGAGCTGGTTTTAATTTGTGATCTATGCCACTCTCAGTCTGAACATCTTTTTTCTGACTATTGGATAATTAATTAAAATCACTATGTCCCTCACTCAATTACCACTAAATTAAATCAAGAGTAGCGCTTATAGGGGTGCCTGGGTGGCTCAGTTGGTTAAGCGACTGCCTTTGGCTCAGGTCATGATCCTGGAGTTCCAGGATCGAGTTCCGCATCAGGATCCGTGGGAGTCTGCTTCTCCCTCTGACCCTCTCCCCTCTCATGCTCTCTCTCTCTCAAATAAATAAATAAAATCTTAAAAAAAAAAGAATAGCACTTATAATGTACAGTAGAGGGAATATAGTCAATAATATTGCAATAACTTTGCATGGTACAGATGGTAACTAGACTTATTGTGGGGATCACGTCATAATGTATAAAAATATCAACTTACTATGATGTATACCTGAAACTAGTAAGATATTATATATCAATCATATTTCAATTAAAAAATAACAATGCTCAGGGGCGCCTGGATGGCACAGTCAGTTAAGTGTCAGACTCAGAGTTGTGAGATCCAACGCTGTGTCAGGGTTTGCACTCAGTGGGGAGTCTGCTTGAGAGTCTCTCTCCCTCTCCCTCTGTCCTTCCCACTCATTCTGTCTCTCTAACAATCTTCAAGAAAATAAAACAAAACAATGCTTACATGTCACCATAATTGTAACTTAAAACTTCTTGTCACATTCACAGTTTAAAATAGGCAAAATTATTTATAAGTTTTATTGACATAAATACCGCTTTGACGTCTATGCTTTTGAGGGCAAGAGCTAATGCTCTTCAGTTTTTCCTTTACAAAAATTTTCACAAGGAATTATACTGAGTAGTTTTTCCCGGGTTTTAGGAAAAGATTGTTCACATCCTCCTTACGGCCAGTGACAAAGTGCATGAAGAAGCTGGTTAGGATATGTGTTGCAGTCTGTACTTAGAACAAAAAGAATTAAATGCCGACAGTACTTGAACAGAAAAGTTGGTTCAATGGTGATACAAGCCACCATGTTTTCCTCCTTAGTTCTGTATCTTTAACTAGACAGCCATAAATATCTTTAGAAGACAATAGACAAAAGGGATTACAATTTTCTCTTCAGTTTTTGTTGAAAGACTTTCAGAATGGCTAGTAAATAGGAAAAATACTGCAGAAATGGAACGACCACAACTATCCTCTTCCTTTTCCGAGCATGAAAAAAGTGTTTAAAGAAGGTTAAAGCTACACAATCTTGGACTTAAAAAGTTATTTCTATAAAAAATTCTACTGAATAACTGACCATTACATACTGCCTATACAGCATATACCTTGATACATTAAAAAATTTTCAAGATAAAAACAGGTTAAAAATAAAGATGCATCAAACTAGAAACCATCTACCCAAATGAAAATATAACTTTTATTTATTTATTATTTTTTAGAGATTTTATTTATTTATCTGACAGACAGAGATCACAAATAGGCAGAGAGGCAGGCAGAGAGAGAGAAGAAGGGAAGCAGGCTCCCCGCCGAGCAGAGAGCCCGATGTGGGGCTTGATCCCAGGACCCTGGGATCATGACCTGAGCCGAAGGCAGAGGCTTTAACCCACTGAGCCACCCAGGCGCCCTGAAAATATAACTTTTATTAAAGAAGTTTCATTTACACATCATTGAAAGTACTTAATGGACTCCAGTCCTAAGGAAAATCATCTAATCAAAAAATTCGAAACATTTAAGTAGTGTGACTATCAACAATCCTTACAATCTGGACTTTCTGGACAATATTTTCACATATACATTATATCTTTGTCAAATATTTGCATTTTTTTTATTATGGAAACAATCTACTATCAGAAAAAATAATCAGAACTCAAAGAAAACTATGATATAAAAAGTGAAAAGTGAAACCTCACCACCAAAGAAGACTTCTGGTAAGTTTTTTCCAGTCATACACTAACATTTTTGTTTGGTTGGTTTTTAACTGTGGTAAAATATATAACCCAGTACTTACCATTTTAACCTTTTGTAAATATACAATTCATTGGCATCAAATACATTGACAATACTGTGCTGCCATTATCCCTATCTATACCCAAAACTTTTTCATCACTTCTAGCACAAATTCTGAACCCATTCAACAGTAACTTCCACTTTCTCCCTCCCCTCAGCCACTGGTAAACTCTACTTTAAGATCTGTCTCTATGAATTTGCCTATTCTAGATACCTTATATAAGAGAAATTATACCATATTTGTCTTTGTGTGTCTGACTTATTTCACTACGCTTAGTGTTTTCAAGGTCCCTCCATGCTGAAGCATGTGTCAGAATTTTCTTCTTTTTTTTAAGATTTATTTGAGAGAAAGGATGCATGCTCACACATTTGTGTTAAGACTCAGTGAAAAGAAACAAAGGGAGAGGAAGAGAGAATCTCAAGCTGACTCCACACTCAGTGCAGAGCCGGACCTGGGGCTGATCTCACAACACTCAGATCATGACCTGAGTTCAAAACAAGAGCCCGGTGCTTAACTGACTGTGCCACCGAGATGCCCCAGAATTTTCTTCCTTTTTAAGGCTGAATTTTAATATTCCATTTTATGTGTATGCCACATTTTGTTTATCCATTTATCTGTCAACAAACAGTTTGCTTTCATCTTTTGGTTATAAGAAATAACACTGCTGGGGCACTTGGGTGGCTCAGTGGTTTAAGACTCTGCCTTTGGGTCAGGTCATGATTTCAGAGTCCTGGGATGGAGCCCCACATCTGGCTCCCTGCTCGGAGGGGAGCCTGCTTCCCCCTCTCTCTCTCTCTGCCTGCTGCTCTGCCTACTTGTGATCTCTCTCTGTCAAATAAATAAATAAAATCTTAAAAGAAAGAAAGAACACTGCTATGAGTATTAGTGTACAAATATCTGTGGAGACTCCAGTTTCAATTGTTTTGGATATAAACCTAGGAGAAACTGCGGGGTCATATATGATAGTCCTGTCCTATATTTAACCTTCTAAGAAACGATTTTCTACAGCAACTGTACTATTGTATATTCCCACCAGTAATAGAGGTTTCCAATTTCTCCCCATTATAACACTTGTTATTTTGAATTTTTTTAAAGATTTTATTTATTTATTTGACAGACAGAGATCACAAGTAGGCAGAGAGAGAGGAAGGGAAGCAGGCTCCCTGCTGATTGGAGAGCCTGATGCAGGGCTCAATCCCAGGACCCTGGGATCATGACCTGAGCCGAAGGCAGAGGCTTTAACCCACTGAGCCACCCAGGCACCCCTTGAAATTTTTTTTTTTTTTAAAGATTTCATTTATCTATTTGACAGAGAGAAATCACAAGTAGGCAGAGAGGCAGGCAGACAGAGAGAGGAGGAAGCAGGCTGTCCGCAGAGCAGAGAGCCCGATGCGGGGCTCGATCCCAGAACCCTGGGATCATGACCTGAGCCGAAGGCAGAGGCTTTAGCCCACTGAGCCACCCAGGCACCCCTAGTCTGAATTTTTTTTTAATAATAGTCAGACTAGGGGTGCCTGGGTGGCTCAGTCAGTTGGGCGTCTGCCTTCGGCTCGGGACATGATCCCCGGGTCCTGGGATCAAGTCCCACGTCGGGCTCCCTGCTCAGTGGGAAGCCTGCTTCTCCCTCTGCCCCTCACCCTGTTCGTGCTCTCTCTCTCTCGCTTCCAAATAAAAAAAAAAAAAATCTTAAAAAAAAAAAAAAGTCATTCTAATGAGTATGAAGTGGATGTATCTCATTCTAGTTCTGATTTGTATTTCCCTAAAGACTAACAATTTTGAGTATCTTTTCAAATGTTTACAAGTGCTTATTTGTATATCTTCTTTGGAGAAATGTCTACTCAAGTTCTATACCCATTTTTTTTTTAAGATTTTATTTTTTTATTTGACAGTGAGAGAGAGAGATTGCAAATGGGGAGTATTAGAGGGAGAGAGAGAAGCAGGCCCCCCATGGAGCAGGGAGCCTGATGTGGGGCTCGATCCCAGGACCCTAGGATCATTACCTGAGCTGAAGGCAGATGCTTAACTGACTGAGCCACCCAGGTGCCCCTCTATACCCATTCTTGAACTGTTTTTTGTTGTCGTTGAGTTTTAGGCATCATGTAAACATTCTGTTATTAATCCCTTAGCAGAAAATACATGCAAGTATTTTTTTCCATTTTGTAGTTCATTTTTTTCACTTTCTTGATAGTATCCATGATACACAAAGCCCTTAATCTATAAGTTGCTTTGAAGGCTAACTAACCTTTATCTCCACTTTGCACTTGCACTGCTATTAAAGTCAGACCTGTTGGGGCACCTGGGTGGTTTAGTGGGTTAAGCCTCTGCCTTCAGCTCAGGTCATGATCTCAGGGTCCTGGGATCGAGTCCCGCATCAGGCTCTCTGCTGGGCAGGGAGCCTGCTTCCTCCTCTCTCTCTACCTGCCTCTCTGCCTACTTGTGATCTCTCTGTGTCAAATAAATAAATAAACTCTTAAAAAAAAATTTTTTTTAATTAAGAAAAAAGTCAGACCTGCCAATTCAGATTAAGCCTTCAAGTATCTAAAACATAAAGCTGGGGGCGCCTGGGTGGCTCAGTGGGTTAAAGCTTCTGCCTTCGGCTCAGGTCCTGATTCCAGGGTCCTGGGATCGAGCCCCACCATGGGCTCTCTGCTCAGCGGGGGCCTGCTTCCTCCTCTCTCTCTCTGCCTTCCTCTCTGCCTACTTGTGATCTCTGTCTGTCAAATAAATAAATAAAATCTTTTAAAAAATTTATTTATAAAAAAATAAAAAATAAAAGCTGAATGAAGACTAAAAGGCTGAAATATCAATAGCAGATGATCATTTTGTGTCAGAAAAATCCTGATATCGTTTCTTAATTTTAAAAGAACAGGATGAAGGGGGGCTCCTGGGTGGCTCAGTGGGTTAATGCCTCTGCCTTCGGCTCAGGTCATGATTCCAGGGTCCTGGGATCGAGCCCCGCATCAGGCTCTCTGCTCATCAGGGAGCCTGCTTTCCTTCCTCTCTCTCTGCCTGCCTCTCTACCTACTTGTGATCCCTGTCTGTCAAATAAATAAATAAAACCTTAAAAAACAAAAACTAAAACAGGATGAGAGGTGCCCTCAGTGGTTAAACTAATCTCTTATTTCAGCTCAAGTCATGACCTCAGAGTTGTGAGATTGAGCCCTGCACTGGGCTCTGCACTCAGCAGGATGTCTGCTTGAGACTCTCTCTCCCTCTCCCTCTGCTCCTCCCCACCACTCGCATGTGTGCTCTCTCTCTCTCAAATAAGTAAATCTTTAAAAAAAGAGAAAAGAACTGGATGAATTGGGGAGCCTGGTTGGCTCAGTGTATTGTGCCTCTCTGCCTCTTGATTTTAGCTCAGGTCTTGATCTCAGGCTGGTGAGTTCAGGCCCAATATTGAGATCGACACTGGGTATGGAGCCCACTTAAAACAAAAAACAAAAACAAAACAACAAAAAAATACAAGTAAGAGGACAGGATGAAAGAAGACAGTTTAATTCAGCGAGACTGCTGGCTCTAATCACCTTTTGCTAATTCACAGATATCCTCCAGACACCATTCTCCATAAGCTGTGCTACAGCTCATATAATCTCGTTTACGTTTAGAGTCAAAACATGTTATTACACAGGATACTTTGATCAAATACAATTTCACTATTCATAATTCATATTTAGAATTCATCAGATAGCACTATGCAAAATAAATATGGACCAATCTCAAACACACTTATTAGGTCCCTACTTTTTATTTTGAGTATTTTCTTTGAATCCCTTATTGCCATAAAACAGCAGTTCTCAGTTGTGGCTGCATAGCAGTCACTAATGAAACCAGGAACCACACCCCCTTAATATGCTGATTTAATAAGATGAAGATGGGTAGGACACTAAAACTTTTTAAATACGCAGCTAGATTGAGATCCATTATTCTACCATAATATTTGTTGTCAACATTTCTCTAACGTATGCAATGCAAATGCAAATGCATGAGATTTTTAACGGCTATTTGTTATCAACATTTCAACATTAGAGAAACTGAGATTACAACATTAGAGAAATGTTGATAACAAATAGCTGTTAAAAATCTCATGCATTTGCTGTTCTTTATAAAATAAAAACTTTGGGGGCACGCCTGGCTAGCTCAGTCCATGGAGCATGCAACTCTTGATCTCAGGATTGTGAATTTGAGCTGCACATTGGGTGCAGGAATTACTTAAAAACAAGAAAATCTTTAAAAAAAAAAAAGCAAATATTTCTAGCCCCAAGAAAATATATATTATCTTTTTAAAAAGATTTTATTCATTTATTAATGACAGAGTGGGAGAGAGAGCAAGAGAAAGCACAAGCAGGGGAAGCAGCAGAGGGAGAGAGAGAAGCAGGCTCCCTACTGAGCAGGGAGCCCGATGCAGGGCTGGATCCTGGGACCCCAGGATCACAACCTAAGCTGAAGGCAGACACCCAGCTGGCTGAGCTACCCAGCCAGCCAGTAGCTATTTTTAAAGCTACTAATGTTTTAAAAATATATACATATGGGACACCTGGGTGGCTCAGTCAGTTAAGCCTCTGCCTTCAGCTCCGGTTGGTCGTGTTATTGGGCTCCTTGCTCAGCAGGGAGCCTGCTTCCTTCTCCCTCTGCCTGCCACTCCCCCTGTTTGTGTACTCATTTCTCTCTCCGACAAATAAATAAATAAAATCTTAAAAAAATACACACACACACACATATATAATCTCCCAGTGACCCTGCTTTCAGATTGAACTGATACAATGAATCAAGGAAGACCCATTGGCCTAGTTCTTACTTTATCCTTCCTTATTAAATCCATTGCAAGTAGTTCCTCATTTCACCCATCTTTATTTCTGTACCCTTTTGTTCCAGTCAAGACATGAAATAGCAGGAAGACAAAAAAGAAACCTTTCCAAATTCGGGTGACCTTCCAACGAGTATTTTACCAGTATATTTCTGAATATACAACACAGAATTTTAACACTGTGCAACACACAGTATTGGGTAAATCTCCATAATCATCCTATATATATATATAAATATATAAAAATATATATAACCTATAATATATAGGTTATAAATTAACCTATATTCAATCAAAATATGAAAGGCAAAATCTCATTTATTTATTAATAAGTATTAACTTACTGCTTTCTATTACCAGGTATGAGGATATACACTGGATATAAACACAAAATACAGATTTTAATGGCTTTAAGAAATATGACAAAGGCTCTTACAGAGGTATTCGGCAGTATAAGGAAGTATAGACAAGGAACATCTAATAATTTAGTGGTTAAAAATACTTCAAAGAGTGAGATTTAACTGTGGGGGCAGGGAAGCGGGGGGGGGGGGACTAAGAGTTCCTGAAAAAGTATACCAAGGGAGAGAAAGGCATTGCAGGGGGAAAAAAAAATGTGTACACACACACACACACACGAATGGAGCCAAAAGAATGCAGCCTCTAACATAGCTGTTCTCAAAGCATGGTCCCTAGGTCAGGAGCATCAACATCACCTGGGAATTTGTTATAAGTAGAAATTTGGGGGCCCCAGCCCAGATCCATTAAATCAGAAACTCTGGAGGTGGGGCCCAACAATCTGCGCCTTAACAAATCCTCCAGATAGCTCTGATACACACTAAAGTTTCAAAACCACTGATCTAGTCTGATCAGGGAACTGTAATTATGTTATGAAAATTAAAACAAAGAAAGCTCACAACTGTTGGAGGTTAAATTGCACAAGGCATTGTACACTAACATTAAGTCCTGAGAAGCCACTGACAGTTCCCAATCTGTGAGGTTCTTTTCCTCTCTTAATTACCATTGCCCACATATACACTGTCTTCACGCTCTCATGGGATATTTAAGAAACTTGACTATGTGCTACGATCAAGAGTCACCAAGAGTTAACCACAAATTTTGATACTGCATTTTCTTTTTTTTTTTCTTTTTAAAGATTTTATTTATTTATTTGACAGACAGAGAGAGATCACAAGTAGGCAGAGAGGCAGGCAGAGAGAGGAGGAAGCAGGCTCCCCGCCGAGCAGAGAGCCCGATGTGGGGCTCGATCCCAGGACCCTGGGATCATGACCTGAGCCGAAGGCAGAGGCTTTAACCCACTGAGCCACCCAGGCGCCCCGATACTGCATTTTCATTACTACTGAGTTTTAAGTATTCTTAAACCTTCAAAATTAACTTCTTCTGGAACCTCAGTTATTTACAAGTGTATTTACAAATTTTCAAACATTTTTTGAAGTTACCTTTCTAGGGGTGCCTGGGTGGCTCAGTCAGTTAAGCATCTGCCTTCAGTTCAGGTCATGATCCCAGGGTCCTGGGATGGAGCCCTGCTTCTCCCTCTCCCTCTGCCTGCTGCTCCCCCTGCTTGTGCTCTCCCTCTGTCTCTGTCTGTGCCAAATAAATAAATAAAATCTTAAAAAGAAAAAGTTACCTTTCTAAAAACTAAGTCCTAATTTAGCTTGCAGTGAGTGTCATGAAAAAAAATGGTCTGAATGACACACAATCTTTGAAATCTGTTGAGATTTCCAGGGGCATTTTTTTTTTTAAGATTTTATTTATTTATTTGACAGAGAGAGATCACAAGTAGGCAGAGAGAGAGAGTGGGCCCAGGTGCCCAGGCACTTTTTAAGGTTAATTATCTGTTGCATTATCTGAAATTTTGGATTCCACAAAGTACTATATATGCATATGGTAGCAATGCTATGGTACTGATTCTTTAAAATTTGAATACAATGTTCTATATTCACCCAGTAATTCAAGCTTATTCATGGGGTTGTTCAAGTCTTCTATCTCCTTACTAAATATTTTTGTTTGGAGTTAAAAACTATTAGGATGGTAAATGTGTACATTTATCCTTGTAATTTTCATTTTTGGTTTATGTATGTTGAACCTTTTTTATATGGTAAAAATAAAGTTAACAACCAGTAACTTCTGGTAAACACAGTTTTTTTTTTTTTTTTCATTTTATTTATTTTTTCAGTGTAACAGTATTCATTCTTTTTGCACAACACCCAGTGCTCCATGCAAAACGTGCCCTCCCCATTACCCACCACCTGTTCCCCCAACCTCCCACCCCTGACCCTTCAAAACACAGTTTTTATATAATGTGGCAGAGACTGCTGGTAACCTGTACCAATACTGAATCTTTCTTCTTTATTCGGTAAGTAAAGTCCAAGTTTACTCTAGGCACCAATATGCTCACCTAAAACACATTTCATAGCAGTCTTGCAGTGAAGAGCTAAGTAGGCTTCCATGAACGACATTAAGAGATGGCCTAACAGGGGCGCCTGGGTGGCTCAGTAGATTAAGCCGCTGCCTTCGGCTCAGGTCATGATCTCAGGGTCCTGGGATCGAGCCCCGCATCAGGCTCTCTGCTCCGCAGGGAGCCTGCTTCCTCCTCTCTCTCTGCCTGCCTCTCTGCCTACTTGTGATCTCTCTCTCTGTCAAATAAATAAATCTATTAAAAAAAAAAAAAGAGAGAGATGGCCTAACAGCTTTCATGGGCTCCATACCCAACCCTCATCCCTCCTTCTACATGGAATCTGTGAGAATTGGTGCCGGAAGAAGCCATCTTGGATGACAAGGTTAACCACAGGTTAAAAGATGGCAGTACAAAAAACACAGAGTAAGTATTCTGAGGCCTTGATGATAAAATGAAACCTCCATGATCAGCCCTAGAAATGTCAACTTCCAGGCTCTTTCATGTGGGGGAAAAATAAATACCTGCTTTCTTTAAGCCATTGTTAGTTTCTGTATCTACGTAGCAGCAAAAAAACAAATTCTCTCTTTTTTTTTAATTAAAGATTTTATTTATTTATTTATTTGACAGAGAGAGAGAGAGAGAGAGAGAGATCACAAGTAGGCAGAGAGGCAGGCAGAGAGAGAGGGGGAAGCAGGCTCCCTGCTGAGCAGAGAGCCCGATGTGGGGCTCGATCCCAGGACCCTGAGATCATCACCTGAGCTGAAGGCAGAGGCTTAACCCACTGAGCCACGTAGGCGCCCCAAAAAAACAAATTCTCATTTGAAACACTAAAGTAGTACTCCTTTGCCTGAAGTATTTTTATTAATATAACCACCAATTTCTTTTGGTTACTACTTTGCCAGGTATAACATTTGCATTCCTTTTACCTTCCAACTGCCTCTATCCCAATATTTTAATGTCTTAGAAACCGTATGTTGGGGGTGCCTGCGTGGCTCAGTTGGTTCAGCAATTGTCTTCAGCTCAGGTCATGATCCTGGAGTCCTGAGATCAACCCTGCATCAGGCTCCCTGCTCAGTGGGGAGTCTGCTTCTCCCTCTGACCTCCCCCATCTCATTCTCTCTAAAATCTTCAAAACAACAACAACAACAACAACCAAAAAACCACATGTTGGTTTTGGCTTCTACATATAATCTGACAAACTTTGTCTTTTATGTACAGCATTTGATCTTTTTTTTAAGATTTTATTTATTTATTTGATGGAGAGAGACACAGCAAAAGAGGGAACATGAGCAGGGGGAGTAGGAGAGGGAGAAGCAAGTCACCCACCGAGCCAGAATCCCAGGACACCAGGATTATGACCTGAGCTGAAAGCAGAGGCTTAACAACTGACCCACCCAGACACCCCGCATTTGATCTATTTATATTCATTATGGTTAGTGGTTTATTTGGCGTTATTATTAGTTCTACCAGATCTTTGTCCTACCCTTTTGTTCCTTTCTCCTTTTTTTCTACATTATTTGAGGTTCCCCTCTCCCATTCCATTTGCCTTCTAGTTCTATTTTTATTCTTTCAGGTGCTGCTCTGGAAACTTTTAAATGCACATACAACTTAAAGTTTAAAGTTATAGGTCTCTTATCCTTCTCTCATCTGTCTACATGTAGAATTTTGATTAGAGGTTTATTTTTTTTATTGCTGCTATAACAAATTACCACAAACTTAGTGGCCTAGAACAACAGTTTTGTAGGTAAGAAGTACAAATTGGGCCTTACTAGGCTAAACTCAAGGTGTTGACAGGGCTATGTTCCTGGAAGAGTTCTAAGGAAGAATCTGTTGTCTTTTTCAACCCCTAAAGACCACCTGTATTCCTTGGCTCATAGCTACTTCTTCTACTTTTCAGAACAAAGGATGTAGTATCTTCAAATCTCTTTCTGGCTCTCCTGCCTACTGTTTTTCCTTATAAGGACTGCTGTGATTACAATGGGCTCACTGGATAATCCAGGATAATCTCCCCATCTAAAAATCCTTAATTTAATCATATTTGCCAGTCTCTTCTGCCATTGAAGGTAACATATGCATAGGTTCTAGGGGTTAGGATATGAATATCTTTGAGGGCCTGTTATTCTGCTTACCATAAATGTACATCAGACCTTTTCAATCCTTCTTCCATGTCTTAACCTTATTGATATTTTCTCTCTTTTATCTCCCTGTATAACATTCCTAATTATTTCTTCAAATCTCTCTTCTACCTCACTAATTCTCTTTTCTTTTTTTTTTTTTTAAAGATTTTATTTATTTATTTGACAGAGAGAGAGGTCACAAGTAGGCAGAGAGGCAGGCAGAGAGAGAGGAGGAAGCAGGCTCCCTGCAGAGCAGAGAGCCCGATGCGGGGCTCGATCCCAGCACCCTGAGATCATGACCTGAGCCGAAGGCAGCGGCTTAATCCACTGAGCCACCCAGGCGCCCCTCACTAATTCTCTTTTCAATCCAATATGCTGTTAAACCCATCTTTGAATTTTTCATTTTAATTATTATATATATTTTTGTTTCTGGATTCTAATTATTTGGGACAATCCTTTGTTCCTGAGTCTTAATTTCAATTCTTCCATTTGTTTCCTCACATACATTAAGCACATTTATTTTTATAAATGTCTAGTAATGATACTATTTGAAGTTTCTGTGGGTCTGATTTAGGTGTTTTGTTTTGCTCTTAGTGAATTATCTCCTCATGTGCTTTGTGTAAGGGAGTTTGCACTCTCTGGAATGTTATATTTGGTGATTCTTGGAAGCCTTTGAGAAGATACTCCTCCAGAAAGAATTTGGATTTATTTCTACCTTTGCCTGGGCATAACACCAAGCTGTAATCACTCAAAAGGAGTCTCAGTTCAGAGATTTTTTTTTTTTTTTTTTGAAGTTACACAGGTAGTGGGGTCCCAAACCTCTATGAGGGCATGTTTCTAATTATAAACATTCAGGGAAACCTTTTTTCTCCCTCTATTTATAGCCAAAGCTAAGAAGGATAAGTTTTCCCTCTTTGCTAGAGTGCTTTTTTTCTGCTTCTCCCTTTCACAGTGGGTATATAGCTTTTTGTGGATTCTCATTTTAGGAAGGTGGATCTCTGGCCTGACTTCCTATAAGGCATGGCTTCTATTCTTTGTCTCCTGAGTCCCATGCGTATCTCTTTTTTTTTTTTTTTAAGATTTTATTTATTTATTTGATAGACAGAGATCACAAGTAGGCAGAGAGGCAGGTAGAGGAGGTGGGCGGAAGCAGGCCCCTCGCCGAGCAGAGAGCCTGATACGGGGCTTGATCCCAAGACCCTGGGATCATGACCTGAGCCAAAGACAGAGGCTTTAACCCACTGAACCACCCAGGCGCACTCCCCCCCCCCCCCATGCATACCTCTTAAAAACTGAGAGTATAAGTCATGTGGAACAAGTAGATGACTTCAGGGCAGCAGTCATCAAATGCTTCTACACTTCTTTGAATTTGGGCTCTCTTATGTTTTGATTTGTTTCATTTTTAAATCTTTTTTGCTAGCTCAACCTTGGGGTTTTTGTGTGTTCATTGTTTGGTTTAAAAAAAAATAAAATAAATCCGGGACACTTGGGCGGCTCAGTTGGTTAAGAGTTTGCCTTCGGCTGGGGTCATGATCCCAAGGTCCTGGGACTGAGTGCTGCATCAGGCTCCTTGCTCAGTTGGGAGACTGCTTCTCCCTCTACCTGCCCCGCCCCTCACTGAAAAACAAATAAATAAAATCTTTTAAAAAATAAAATAGGGGCACCTGGGTGGCTCAGTCAGCTAAGCATCTGCCATTGGCTCAGGTCATGATCCCAGGGTCCTGGATCAAGCCCTGATCGGACTCCCTGCTCAGCGGGAAGCCTCCTTCTCCTGCTCCCACTCCCCCTGTTTGTGTTCCCTCTCTCGCTATGTCTCTTTCTGTCAAATAAATAAATAAAATCTTAAAAAATAAAATAAACAACAAAAAAATCCATCGTTTTTAGGTGTTTAATGGTAAAAAGATTTTATTTTCTTTTAAAGATAGTGTATCTTGGGGGAAAATATATAGTCTCCCTTATCACTAAAGTAAATGCAATATCTATTCTAAGCTGATAGTAACTATAAGATTATGTTACACCAGTGGTTCTGAAATTCTGAAACACCTTCCTTGTATATTTAATATCCTTATCTTTCTTCACTCCTTCAAAGTTCCTTTTTAAGGGGTGTCCTTTATCAAGTAACTATAGGAAAGTACTGCCTTCCAGTCTTCTTTAAAAAAATACTTTATTTGAGAGAGAGAGACAGCACAAGTTGGGGGGGGGGGTAGTGCCAGACAAGAAGAAGCAGACTCCCCACTGAGCAGAGAGCCTGACATAGGGTTCAATACCTGGACCCTGAGATCATGACCTGAGAGGAAGGCAGCCACTTAACCAACTGAGCCACCTAGGTGACCCTACCTCCCAGTATTTACTATCCCTTTCTTTCTTTTCTTTTCTTTCCTTTTCTTCTCTTCTCTTTTCTAAGATTTTATTTATTTGACACAGACAGAGGATGCACACAAGCAGCGGGCGGGGGCAGGCAGAGGGAGAGGGAACAGCAGGCTCCCCGCTGAGCAAGGAGCCAGATGTGGGGCTGGATTCCAGGACCCTGGGATCACAGCCAAAGTAGATGAGAGATGCTTAACTGACTAAGCCACCCAGGCATCCCATCTTTCTTTCTTCCTTTTCTTTTAATTTATTTGAAAGAGAGAGAGAGGAAAAAAGAGAGAGGGTACATGCACTAATAGGGGAGAAGGCCAGAGGGAGAGAATATGGAAGGAGACTCCTACTGAGCTTGGAGCAATAGGTGGGGCTCAATCTCATGAGTCATGAGATCTGGACATGAGACAATCCAGGAGTCAGATGCTTAACTGCCTGAGCCACACCTAAGCTCTCCTACCATCCATTTCTAAGACCCCTAAAACTTCCCCCTCTCTCTAATTTTTGAATCATGGCTTTACAGGGGCACCTGGCTGGCTCATTCGGAGAAGCATATAATTCTCAATCTTGGGGTTGTGAGTTTGAGCCCCATGTTGGGCACCAAAATTCAATAAATAAAATTTTAAAAAAATTTTAAACATGGCTTTATAGATTATAGATATGTATTTATGATATTCCCAAATAATAAAAATTAAATATAGTATACTTACAAATACAAGTGCAAGAATAGAAAATAAAAATGACTTATTATGTGTTAGAATTCTGTTACAGTTGTGAAGTTCTCACTTTCTTTTCATTTTTAATTATTTTCCATCATATTAATTATGCAGTAAAATGAACATCACCATCACTTTAAACTAATTAGCTCCCCTTTTCTACATTTGGTTGAAAAATTATTCATACAAATATGCTACTTAGTGCTATCAGCCATTCTCTCACGTAATTGTTTCAGGATGTTGGTTTTCTATAGGCAACCAAACTTAAGCAATAGTTAGCAAAAAATCCGTCAAGCTGCATTTTTTTATTTCAAAGCTATAGAAAGATACCTCACTCTTTGTTGCTATCAGATCAGCCAGAAATGTATTTTATGGTCAAAGCAACCCCAATATTACAATCTGTCAATGAAGAAAAGCCAAAATCACAAACTGGTAAATGACTATTTCAAAGCATCTCCTCTATAAAGAAGGAAGTTAGGAAGGCTTCACAACTCAAAGGTGGAGAAAACACACAGATTCACAAAAATGTTCAATGATGGACAGAGAATATAGGGAAACAGTAACCTCTGACAATGCCTCAATTTCTTTACTGCTAAAATAAGAATGACCACAGAAAAGAACAACAAAACTGATCAGAGATGAGGGCACCTGGCTGGCTCATGGTAGAGCATGAGATCTTGATTAAGGGTCTTGGTGAACGTTCAAGCCCCATGTTGGACACAGGGCTTAGTTAAAAAAATGCAAAAATAAACAAAAATTAAAATTAAAAAAATTGATCAAAGATGTGAGGCAAGCCACAAGGAGAGCTCTTTCCCCCTCATCCCTATTCTTTCTGTAAACACCTTCAAAGCAAAGGTAAGTAGTTAAGGTAAGGAAAATGAGTAGACAAAAGACAACCATAACCTCTCATACCCACACAGAGAGCCAAGAAGTTTCTCCTGTTCTTCTTGAGCCTCCATACCAAACAACAAAACCCTGAAAAGAACTTGAATTTGTCCTGGCTTGTTTGACAGTTTATATTTATTTTATTCCTATTGCAGAGAGACCCAGAAATTTCTCCTTTCCTTTCTCTGACTCTATGAACTGAATTCATAATAATCCATTAAGTCTTCTGAGAGGATCTACCTGTAATAGTAGTAACCTCTGACTGGAAAATAAACCCTCAAATGAAAACCCAGTGAAAATACTCCAAAGATAATGTTTGAGAGAAGCAGAGGAGGAAATGCCTGCCAGTCACCTCAAAGGAGAAAAAGTGCTGCTCTGTATTCAGTACCATTAAAGTAAGAGACATAAAAAAATAATAATAATAATAAATAGGGCTCCTGGGTGGCTTAGTCAGTTAAGTGGCTGCCTTCGGCTCAGGTCATGATCCCAGGGTCCTGGGATCGAGTCCCACATCGGGAAGTTTGCTTCTCCCTCTGCCTCTGTTGCTCCCCCTGCTTGTACTCTCTCTCTCTGTCAAATAAATAAAATATTTTTTTAAAGAAAATAATAATAATAAATAAAGTAAGATATGTACATATTGGTTTCACTTTGAAATTTTAAAAGCCATGAGCAAGAAGGGTGTTTCTTTAAAGCCAAGAAAGGCAAAATGGGAAAAGAAACAAAGGTAGGCTCACTACAAAGAAGCAAACAACAAACACCTAAAAAATCCATATTTTGGCACTGCTTTATGAAGCTTTAATTAAAACCAACCCTTCTCTAGTAGCTTGCACAGAAGTCAAACATACACACGCCTACAGGATTCCCATGAGTCTGGGCCAAATTCAATTATCAAGACAGTGTAGTAAAACACATAATTTCGTACATTTGGCTGCATAAAAGTCCATGTCTGAAACAATGTTTTATAATCCTGGAACAGAAAAAATGCTGTTACTCCAAAGATAACTGAGTTTTACTTGCCCCTTTTCCTTTTTTACCACCTATTAATAACCATAAATAATTTTAATCAGTTACATAAAATCTTCAGTCTTAAACACTAAAGAACAGTATCTGATTATTTATAAGATTCCTAGGGTCAATGTGACAGTAAAACAAAAAAAAATGAAAAATTTCCTTTTAATGACTATTCCAAGATTAAATTATTAACACATTGATTTCAAATTGTTTTCTTTTCCCCAACTATCTTTCATACCTACCTTAAACTTTCTAATCTTTTCTATAATTAGCAGATCTTGTCCTACCTCTTTATCTATTCATGCCCCTACCAACCACAATTCCTTCTAACCAAGTACTTCTAAAATATATATAATGGGATGCCTGGGTGGCTCAGTTGGTTAAGCCGCTGCCTTCAGCTCAGGTCATGATCCCAGGGTCCTGGGATTGAGTCCCACATCGGGCTCCTTGCTTGGGGGGAGGCTGTTTCTCTGCATCTGCCTGCCACTCTACCTGCTTGTGCACTCTCTCTCTCTCTCTGACAAATAAATAAATAAAATCTTTTAAAATATATAAATACATGCAGGTATAGATGCCAAACTGTTTGCATAGATGTAAATATCTTTAGGTAGAATAATCGCTCACTAGGCTAATCACTAAGAAATATCTTCAATGCATTAATTTACTAGAAAATTGGAAGCTTATCCTTTTAAATCCTAAAGCTCAGTTTAGACATATATACTTTACAATTAAATAGAAGCCACTGCAAAAATAACTTAAACAATGGCCCTAGCCAAGTCAAAAAGAAGTAAGATATAAATATTGGAAAGGAAGAGAAAAAAAGGCAAGTTATAATTATTTCAGAGCATGAAATGGACTCACACATGGACTCTTTAGGCAGCCAAACACATGACATTATGTGAATTTAACCTTTTTGATGACTGAGAACAACCACAGTATTCTTCTTTGAAAAATTACGTCATTCAGCACTAATGAAGTATATAAAGTCAAATGCTGTTACTATATTAAATGACCTCAGGCTACTAAGTTTTAAGACTATATATTTTTCTCTTTTTTTTTTGTATCAAAAGTCACATCTTCTAGTTGGTGTGTTCAGTTCTAGCTATAACCAAACTCAATAGTAAAGTTAGGTGATTTAGTATAAAGTCAAGCGAGTATGCTCTTAGAAGCTTCAAAGGTATACTCTGAAGAAAAGCACATGACTATTAGGACTCAGGCTTTTATAATACAGACTTCCTAGCCTACTCTCAAGTTCTCAGTTCTGCATATACAATATTCCTAGGAAAATAAAACTACAAGAGTTTCTATGGGTATAAGATTGGATAGGGGCACCTGCCTGGCTCAGTAGACAGAGCATCCAATTCTTAATCTCAGGGTCATGAGTCTGAGTCTCACATTAGCTGTAGACGTTACTTAAAAAATTTTTTAGACAAAAAAAACTGTGATTGGGTTAAACAAGGGCACTTCATTTCATAAGTCAAACAGAGCAGATTCAGGAGCAGTGGGTAAAGACATGATTTGTGTACTGAAAATAATCATTGTTCTTTAATTCATTAGAAATTCCCTTATGGGGGCATCTGGGTGGCTCAGTGAGTTAAAGCCTCTGCCTTCAGCTCAGGTCATGATCCCAGGGTCCTGGGATCAAGCCCCGCATCGGGCTATCTGCTCAGCGGGGAGCCTGCTTCCTCCTCCTCTCTCTGCCTGCTTCTCTTACTACTTGTGATCTCTGTCAAATAAATAAATAAAATCTTAAAAAAAAAAAAAAAAAGAAATTCCCTTATGTTTAGATAAGTGTTTTCACACACATTCTCACACACAGACTAATCTGAACATCAAGGTAACTAATGTCTTTAAGTTATGAATTGTAGTATTTTAAAAACATTAAAGCAAAGTGAAAAAGAAATAGTTTTATGTGCATAAATACAAGCAATGAAGTTAATAAAAAATAATTTCTTTTTTTTAAAGATTTACTTATTTATTTGAGACAGAGTGAGCATGCAGTGGGGGAAGAAGCAGAGGGTGACAATCTTCAAGCTGACTCCCCACTGAGCTCAGAGCTCCACAGGGAGCTCAATCTCAGGATCTGTAAGATCACACCTAAACCCAAACCAAGAGCTGGGCACTTAACCAGCTGAGCCACCCAGGTGCCCTAATAAAAAACAATTTTTTAAAGATTTTATTTATTTACTTTAGAGAGAGAGAGCATGAGCAGGGGAAGGAACAGAAAGACAGGGAAAAGCAGACTCTGCACTGAGCACACAGCCTGACATGGGGCTTGAGCTCATGACCCTGAGATCATAACCTGAGGCAAAAATCGAGAGGCCAAAGCTTAACTGACTGAGCCACCCAGGCACCCCCAAAAATTTCTAATCAAGAGTCCTTTGGGTACATTCCTAATACAAATAAATAGGAAGAATCTACAATCAAAATGTCAAATAAAGCAATTTGTTCTTTGTTAGATTAGCCATTGATCATGATTCTAATCCACCAATAATTTTTTTAACAAACTACCTTCCAGTGACCATTTCTATCTGTGGGTGGAGATGATTCTTAGTAGCTATCAGCCAACAACCCTCACCTAACAACTGCACCACATCAAAACTCAAGGTGGGGGCGCCTGGGTGGCTCAGTGGGTTAAAGCCTCTGTCTCTGGCTCAGGTCATGATCCCAGGGTCCTGGGATCGAGTCCCGCATCAGGCTCTCTGCTCAGCAGGGAGCCTGCTTCCTCCTCTCTGCCTGCCTCTCCACCTACTTGTGATCTCTGTCTGTCAAATAAATAAATAAAATCTTTAAAAAAAAACAACTCAAGGTGGATTCATCAGCCCTCTACCAAGTCTTATACATATGACAATGCAAACTAGAAAAAACATTTCATTGTCCTCTAACATTTCAGAAATTAATACAATATTGATGTGACTCAAACTGTACCAATTTATTTTTACATAAATTTTATTTTACTTTTTACTTTACAGTTAGATGCTAAATATATACAATATCCAAAGGCCACAAAGCACTGTTACATTACACATATGAAGTACACATTCAAGACATTATCCAAAAATATTTTTCATGTATAAAAATGGTAAAGATTAAAAAAAAAAAAATGTCTTGTTACCCAACGTTATCCAAATCCAGAGAAATAGACTCTCAAGCCTTGTTTAAAGAACTGTATCACCTCTCTGGAAGACCACCTGGTAAAATGTTCACTTACTGAATAGCAAGGAATAAATAATAATGTTCATCCATTAAGCCCTAAAGAAATAAGTGTCTTAGAGAAATAATAAAAATGTTTATTTCAGGATACATAGAAGCAAGTATCTGAAATAACCTCAGAAACAATAAAGGTATAAATAACTTATGTGTTCTATAGCCATTACATAACTCTCTGATGATACAGAATATTTTTTTCAATGTTAAGTGAAAAAAGAACACTAACCTATATAATCCAAATTTTTTTCAAATTTTATTTAAAACATGCATTTTATATATATCATACAATCAGAACAAATTAGAAAGATAATCTGACTGCTAATAATGATTACTATCTAGAAGGTATTACATGTGCTTTTATTTTGTTCTTCAAAACTTCCCTACACTGTTCAAATTTTTTTACAATGCTCCCATATGAAAAAACCACATAAATTATTTTATTTTATTTTAAGATTTAATTTATTTTACAGAGAGAGAGAGCACGAGCAGGAGGGAGCAGAGGGAGAAGAACAGACTCCATGTTGACCACAGAGCTCAATGCAGGGCTCAATCCTACGATCCTGAGATCATGACCTGAGCCAAAATCAAGAGTCAGATGCTTAACTGACTGAGCCACCCACGTACCCCTCACATAAATTATTTTAAAACATAAATCAAACCAAATACCTTGTCCATATCCTCAAAATAGTGACAAAATATTGAGATAATGCTAAGAAAAAAAAAACTTAAGTAGGAAAACAATAAATAGTACAGCATATTGTGTAACAAGAGAACTGAAGGGTTACCTGGGTGGCCCAGTCGGTTAAGCATCTGCCTTCCACTCAGGTCATGACACCAGAGTGACAGACCCCCACCTTAGGCTCCCTGCTTAGCAGGGAATCTGCTTCTCCCTCCTCCTCTGCCCCTTCCCCTGCTTGTGCTCATCCTCTGTCTCTCAAATAAATAAAAATCTTTAAACAAACAAAGGAACTGAATATATATACACACGCTAGCATATATAAAGAAAAAGAATTTACAGGAATACACACCAAACTGCCCAATTTCTATCCAGATTGAAATCACCCTTACAAAGCACTTATACTGTGTTAAAAGAATACCTCTGTAAACAACTTACAATAACAGAAAGTCTTACTAATATTGTTTAAATTAAAAACGTTTGCAAAACACACACACACATTAACCCAAGAGATTAATGATACTGTCACCACAAAACCAAGTAGTTAACTATTAGAAGTACACATTATGTCAAAGTTAACAATATTTTATGTTATACTTTATTATGATATTGTAATTAAATTACATTGGATTCAGATTATAAAACTAGCAATCATATGTATGCTAATATTATATATACTGTAGTCCTCCAAAAATTACTTTAAGTTGCAGAGTGACCTGCTTCTAGACAGGTCTTTGATAATTTAAAAGCTAAAACTTTCATGCAGAGCATACATTTACTTCTTCGTGGGCACACGAGAGACTATTCTCCAGTCAGAGATTTGAACTATCTAGTCACTCTACTCAAAGACAAAATTAAATCCTCTCAACCCTGTAATTGGTCGTCCTGGACACAGGATTATATAACAATGTGGAGAATAAATATATTTTTAATATAAAGGATCAACTGGATTCAATGTTCAGCTTCCCCCCAAATATAAAAACACTTAATGGTTCTGAATAACCAACTCAATACCTTAATATATTTTAGTACCAAAAGAAAATTAATGCAAGAAAACCAAAGGCACACACTCTCTTAAACATGAAAGAACATGTCATACACAGAAACTGAAGATAAGAATTGAACCAAAGGCTAAAAATTCTGAATTCTAATCATATATAAGCCAGTGACCCAAGTTAATACTTCTAAACCTTCTCAACCATAAATTGAGATTTATTCAAAAGTAAATTATAAAATGTTGAGAAAAAAAGAATTAAAACTTAAATTTTTTAACCAACGAAAAAGAATTCATTGTTCTAACCTGCTCCACATTAAGACAAATCCCAATGGCCCTGATCAGTACTGGTACGATTGGCAACTTAGAAAGATTAAAAATATGATTAGTAACTGGACTGTGGTATTTTAATACTAAGGATGTAAACCTTAGTTTAATCATAGCTGAGTGCATAAAGAGGTTTATGCTGTCAGTACTGTCCTAACAAGAAGGATACAGCACAGCCTTACCTACAAAATGATTGAAAATGTGCAGTTTTAGAAAAAAGATTAATGCTTAAGTATTTATATAACAGAAATGTTATTTAGCATTTATCATACATGAATTAAAATATGTTGAGTCATAACATTTAATTTATATTAAATAAATACAGCAAAAATGTAGATATATTTCATGAAATACAATTTATGTTGAATCACTCTCAAATATTTCTACAGTAAATACTGAGCTGAGCTCTTATTTTAACCCTATTAGTCCTTACTTCATTCAAGATGATTATCTTAGGGGCACCTGGGTGGCTCAATGGGTTAAAGCCTCTGCCTTCGGCTCAGGTCATGATCCCAGGATCCTGGGATCGAGCCCCACAACGGGCTCTCTGCTCCGCGGGGAGCCTGCTTCCTCCTCTCTCTCTGCCTGCCTCTCTGCCTAGTTGTGATTTCTCTCTGTCAAATAAATAAAAAATATTAAAAAAAAAAAACAAAAAAAACCCAAGATGATTATCTTGGTGAGATGCCAGGGTGGCTCCACTGGTTAAGCATCTGCCTTTGGGTCTAGTCCTGATCTTAGGGTCCTAGGATCAAGTCCCATATTTCTCCCTCTGCCTGCCCCTCCCCATTTGTGGTCAAGCTCTCCCTGACAAATAAATAAAATGATAACAAAACAAAACAAAAAAATCAGGGATGCCTGGGTGGCTCAGACATTAAGCGTCTGCCTGCCTTCAGGTGAGGTCCTGATCCCAGGGTCCTATTTTCAAGCCCCACATTGGGCTCTCTGCGCCACGGGGACCCTGCTTTTCCCCCTCCCTCTCCCAATCCTCCTGCTTGTGTTCCCTCTCTCGCTGCTGCTCTCACTGTCGAATAAATAAATAAAATCTTTATAAAAATTATATAAAAACAATCATCTTGGCTACATGCCCATTTTTCAGATCTTAGTATTTTCATCTTTTATTATCTGAAAAAGCAGTATTATGACACTCTTCATTTTGTAAGTTATACTGAAAACGCTTAATAGGGGTGCCTGGGTGGCTCAGTGATTTAAAACCTCTGCTTTCGGCTTGGGTCATGATCTCGGGGTCCTGGGATCAAGTCCTGCATCGGGCTCTCTGCTCAGCAGGGAGCCTGCTTCCTCCTCTCTCTCTTCCTGCCTCTACTTGTGATCTCTCTCTCTGTGTCAAATAAAGTCTTTTAAAAAAAATGCTTAATTAAAAGCAACATGCAGGGCACATGGGTGGCTCAGTGGGTTAAGCCTCTGCCTTCAGCTCAGGTCATGATCTCAAGGTCCTGGGATCAAGCCTCGTATGGGGCTCTCTGCTCAGCAAGGAGCCTGCTTCTCCCCCGCCGCCTGCCTCTCTGCCTACTTGTATCTCTCTCTCTCTCTCTCTCTGTCAAATAAATAAATAAATAAAATCTTTAAAAAAAAAAAAAAAGCAGGGCGCCTGGGTGGCTCAGTGGGTTAAAGCCTCTGCCTTTGGCTCAGGTCATGATCTCAGGGTCCTAGGATCGAGCCCCACATCAGGCTCTCTGCTCAACTGGCAGCCTGCTTCCTCCTCTCTCTCTGCCTGCCTCTCTGCTTACTTGTAATCTCTGTCAAATAAATAAATAAATAAAATCTTTTTAAAAAAAGCAAAAATTCAGGTATCTATTAACTTGAAAAGTTTTAGTTGGTTCTTATATCCATTCTCTCCTCAGTATTTTCACAACTGCCTTTAAATCCTTCAACTTTTTTTTTTTTTTTAAGATTTTATTTATTTATTTGACAGAGATCACAAGTAGGCAGAGAGGCAGGGTGGGGTCCTGGAAGCAGGCTCCCTGCTGAGCAGAGAGGCCAATGCGGGGGCTCGATCCCAGGACCCTGGGATCATGACCTGAGCCAAAGGCAGAGGCTCTAACCCACTGAGCCACCCAGGTGCCCCAAATCCTTCAATGTTTTACTAAATGTTTTAAAGATCTTCTGTACTAATTCTATCATCTCATCATTTCTAGGTCTATTTCTATTGACTGGTTTTTCTTCTAGTTATACTTTCCAACCTATTTGCATAACTAAATAACACAAAATTCAGAATAGTGTTTCCTAGAAGGTCACAAAAAGAAAGGGGCATGTAAGAGTCTTCTTAAGTACTGGTAATGTCTATTTCTTTATTTGAGCAATGCATATGCAGTGTTCACTTTTAGTCTTTAAACTATACATGACCCTTTATGCAGTAAACTCTTTATGTACTCCTTGAAAAAAATGTTATAAAAATTAAGTTGGATGCTTTGAAGAGATTCAGTAGGAAAACTAAAAACCGAAGGGAGCGGAGGGAAAACATCATCAAAAATAGCAGAGTAGGGGCACCTGAGTGGCTCAGTTGGTTGAGCGACTGCCTTCAGCTCAGGTCATGATCCCAGAGTCCTGGGATCAAGTCCCACATCAGGCTCCCAGCTCCATGGGGAGTCTGCTTCTCCCTCTGACCTCCCCCTCATGCTCTCTCACTCTCAAATAAATAAAAAATAAATAAATAAATAAATAAAAATTAAAAAATAGCAGAGTAGGGAACTCTCTGGGCCCCATCCCTCCACAAGAACAACAAATAACTTGGTAAAAACTGTCAGAATCAACTTTTGCAGAACCTTGAATGTAACCCCAAAACTCACAACCAAGAGAAGATTCGCAAAGAAAGAACCCACGACATTGCAATAAAAGAGTGTTATAGGGGATGCTCCTGGGTGGCCAGGTCGGTCAGGTATCTGCCTTCAGCTAAGGTTATGATCCAGCATCCTGGGATCAAGTTCTGCATCGGGGGCGGGGGAGGGGTGTCCCTGCTCAGCAGGAGTCTGCTTCTCCCTCTCCCTCAGTCCTTCCCCCACCTGCTCACATGCAACGCTCTCTCTCAAAAAATAAATAAAATCTTTAAAAAAAAGTGTTATGGGTTTTATTTTATTTTTTTTTAAGGATTTTATTTATTTATTTGACAGACAGAGGTCACAAGTAGGCAGAGAGGCAGGCAGAGAGAGGAGGAAGTAAGCTCCCTGCCAAGCAGAGCCCGATGTGGGGCTCGATCCCAGGACCCTGGGATCATGACCTGAGCCGAAGGCAGAGGCTTTAACCCACTGAGCCACCTAGGCATCCTGTTATGGGTTTTAAATCACCTGCCTATTATACCCTACTCTCTAGTTCAGCAGGGGCAGTGAGGATGGCAGCGCACTCCTGGTACAGGCTGATAGTCCCAAGGGAGCAATACAAACCTTAGTCTCCAAGAACTGTGACTGAATGTTAGGACCTGACTGGCAGCTTCCTGGAGGACTGGCACAAGGACTTTGCCTTTGTTCTGCCTGACCTGGAGCACTTCCAGGGCAAGCAGCCTGGGTAAGGGAAAATAGGGAAGGGAGAGACTGAAAAAGGAGGTAGGTAGGGAGAAATGAGCTTTGTAAGCTCTCAGACATAAAAAGGATTCTAAAAGAATACATATATGCCCAAGTCTGGATATAAGCACAGAAAGAAGACCCTAAGTTGGGGTGCCTAGGTGGCTCAGTCATTAAGCATCTGCCTTCAGCTCAGGTCATGACCCCAGGGTCCTGGGATCGAGCCCTGTGTCAGCTTTCTGGTCAGCAGGAGTCCTGCTTCTTCCTCTCCCACTCCCCCTGCTTGTATTCCCCCCCTCTCTCTCTGTCAAATTAATAAATAAAATCTTAAAAAAAAAAAAGACCCTAAATTTTCACCCCTACCGCACCGCCAGGCTCCACACAAACAGGTAGTGAAGGATAAGGCAGGGTTGTAAGTAGCTTAGCTTAGTGTTGAAGGAATATTCAAACACAGAACCATTTAGTCAAAACTGAAAGACCTGTTTTGGGCTACAGGTATTCAAGGAAATATGGTCAAAATGCTAGTTGAATACTAAGATAATGAAACACAGACTCCAAGAATCACACATGACTAAGAATACATACTTTACAAAAATAGTTTAGAAAAGACACAAAACAAAACAAACAGTAAAAACCCACAATGAGCAGTGACAGGGAGGATATCTGATGTCTAGAGGTACTACACAATAATATTCAAAATGTACAGTTCTCAGCAAAAAAATTATGAGGCATGCAAAGAAAAAGCAGTCTGGCTCATTCACAGGAATAAAGAAATTAATATAGAAAATGTCCCTGATGGGGCATCTGGGTGGCTCAGTGGGTTAAGCCTCTGCCTTCGGCTCAGGTCATGATCTCAAGGTCATGGGATCAAGTCCCACATCTGGCTCTCTGCTCAGCAGGGAGCCTGCTTCCCCCACTTCTCTCCCTGCCTCTCTGCCTACTTGTGGTCTCTCTCTCTGTCAAATAAATAAAATATTTAAAAAAGAAAGAAAGAAAGAAAATGTCCCTGAGGAAACCCAGGCAAAGGAAACCTGCCTCTCTGTCTACTTGTGAGCTCTCTCTGTCAAATAAATAAATAAAATCTTTAAAAAAAAAAAAAAAAGAGAACAAAGCAGTACAAAACTAACTGGAAATGAAGGCAATGATAAAGGACCTGAGAAACAAAAAATATATATATAAAACAGAAAACAAATAGCTAAATAACAGAAATGAGTCCTAAATACCAGAAATAACTCCTTCCTTTTCAGTTATTTTAAATGTAAATAGGTTAAATTCTCCCACTAAAAGGTAGAGATTGGCATAATGGATTAAGAACAATCCCAACTAAATGCTATCTACACAACCCTCAGTTTATATCAAAAGACACAATGGTTAAAAGTAAAAGGATGAAAACAGACCTCACAATTACAAACATGTCTAATAACAGCGTCACAAAATATAGGAAGCAAAAACTGACAGAACTGCAGGGAGATACTGACAATTCTACCATAACAATTAGAGACTTTCACACTCCACTTTCAACAATGGATAGAACAATCAGAGAGAAGATAAATAAGGATATAGAGTATTCGCACAATACTATGAACTATAGCCCTAACAGACATATATAGACACTCCACTCAACAAAGCAGAATACATATTTTTCTCCAGTGTACATGGAACATTCTCCAGGAGAGATAATACAATAGAACACAAAACAATTCTCAATAAATTTTAAAAGGCTGAAAGCATACAAAGTATCATTTATGATAACAGAATGACACTGGTATCAATTAACAGAAGAAAAATTGGAAAATCCATAAACAGTAAAAACTTAACAACATAATCTTAAACAACAAATGGTTCAAAGAAGAGATCACCAAGAAAAGGAAAAAAAAGAGAGAGAAAAAAATTACAAGAAAAATTAGAAAATAACCTGAGACAAATTAAAACAAAAATACAACATGCCAAAACTTATGACATATAGTGAAAGCAGTGTGAAGAGGTAAATTTATACATAAAAATGCTACATTAAACAAGATCCCAAATTGATACTCTGAAGTTTACACCTTAAAGAATACACCTTAAAGAACTAGAAAAAGAATAAGCTAAATCCAAAACTAACAAAAGAAAAGACATAATAAAGATTTGAGTGGAGGTAAAAAAGAAAATAAACAACAGAATCAAACAAAACCAAAAGCTATTTCTTTGTGGGGCGCCTGGGTGGCTCAGTGGTTTAAGCCGCTGCCTTCGGCTCAGGTCATGATCTCAGGGTCCTGGGATCGAGTCCCGCATTGGGCTCTCGGCTCGGCAGGGAGCCTGCTTCCTTCTCACTCTCTCTGCCTGCCTCTCTGCCTACTTGTGATCTCTCTCTGTCAAATAAATAAATAAAATCTTAAAAAAATATATTTAAAAAAAAAAGCTATTTCTTTGAAAAGATCAACAAAACTGGCAAACTTTTAATCAGACTGACTATGAAAAAAAAAAGAAGACTCAAAGTACTAACTTCACAGATGAAAGTGGTGACAAGGCTACAGACCTGAAAAACAGAGGGGTTATAAAAGGAAACTACCAGTAATAGCACACCAACAAATCAGATAATGTAGATGAAATGGACATGGTCCTATAAATACACGAAGTAACAAAACTCATTCCAGAAGAAATAGAAATCTGAACAGACCTGCAACAAGTAAAGACTAAATCACTAGTCAAACATCCCACCCAGAAAAGTCCAGGACTACATGACTTCACTGGTAAATTCTACCAAACATTAAAAAAATAATTAACAATCCTTCTCAAACTCTCCCAAAATCCAGAACAGAATACTTCCTAACTCATTCTGTGAAGCCAGGATTTCCTTGATACCAAAGCCAGATAAAAACATCCCAAGAAAATTACAGACCAATATAGTTGTAAAAATCCTCAATAAAATACTAGTGAAGGTAATCCAACAACGTATTAAGAGCATTACACATTATGATAAACAGCTTTATTCCAGGTGGGTCAACTATAAAAATCAATCAATATAATACACCCATTAACAGAATGAAGGAGAAAAACCATATGATCATCAGTGTTGATGCAAAGAAAAAAAAAAATGCAGGGTACCTGGGTGGCTCAGTCTCTTAAGGAGTCCAACCTTTGATTTTGGTTCAGGTCACGGTCCCATGGTTGTGAGATTGAGCCCCACATCCAACTCTGCGCTCAGCAGAGAATCTGCTCGAGAGTCTCTCTCCCTCTACCCCTCCCTCTGGTTGTGCTCACAGTCTCTCACTCAAATAAATAAATCTTTAAGAAAAATCCATTTGATAAAATTCTATCATGACAAAAACACTCAAACTAGGAATAGAAAAGAACTTCTTCCGGGCGCCTGGGTGGCTCAGTGGATTAAGCCTCTGCCTTCCGTTCAGGTCCTGGTCCCAGGGTCCTGGGATCAAGCCCTGCATCAGGCTCTCTGCTCAGCAGGGAGCCTGCTTCTCCTTCTCTCTGCCTGCCTCTCTGCCTACTTGTAATCTCTGCCAAATAAATAAATGAAATCTTAAAAAAAAAAAAAGAAAAGAACTTCAACATAATAAAATATTTTTATGAAAATCCCCCAGTTAGTATACTGAATGGCGAAAGACGAAAAGCTTTCCCCCTGAGATAAGAAAGACCAGAATGCTCTCATTTGCCACCCCTATTCAACAATGTACTAGAAGTTCTAGCCAGGACAATTAGGCAAATAAATGAATAAATAAATTTTTAAGGGAAAGAAAAAGTCATCCAAATTGGCAAGAAGAATAAAATTATCTCTATCCACAGAGGACAAGATTCTATATAAGAAAACCTAAAGAAGGGGCACCTGGGTGGCTCAGTGGGTTAAGCCTCTGCCTTCAGCTCAGGTCATGATCCCAGGGTCTTGGGATCGAGCCTCGCGTCGGGCTCTCTGCTCAGCAGGGAGCTTGCTTCCCCTTCTTTCTCTGCCCGCCTCTCTGTCTACTTGTGATCTCTCTCTGTCAAGTAAATAAAATCTTTAAAAAAAAAAAACCTAAAGAATATATACACAAAAATTATTAGCGGTAATAAATTCAGCACAAAAATCAGTTGTATTATTATATACCAAAAATGGATAATTTGAAAATGAAACAAAGAAAACAATTCCAGTTATTATAGCATCAAGAAAATGATATAGTTAGGAATAAATTTATCTAAAAAGGTGTAAGCATTGTATACTGAAAACTAGAGGAAAAATGCTGAAAGAAATAAAAGAAGACCAAAATAAATGGGAAGATATCCTGTTGTCCATAGTTTGGAAAACTTAATATTGTTATGATAGTACAGCTCAAAGCAACCTACAGATTCAAAGCAATCCCTGCCAAAATCCCAACGGTCTTTTTCTATAGAAATGGAAAATCTGTTCCAAAAATTCATATACAGATTGCCAGTTTCTGCTCTGACATGCAGAGATCATGCAATCATGGTTCCTGTTCCTTACAACAAGAAAAGTAAAGGGGTGCCTGGGTGGCTCAGTGGGTTAAAGCCTCTGCCTTCGGCTCAGTCATAATTCCAGGGTCCTGGGATAGAGCCCCACATTGGGCTCTCTGCTCAGCGGGGAGTCTGTTTCCTCCTCTCTCTCTCTCTCTACATGCCTCTCTACCTACTTGTGATCTCTGTCTGTCAAATAAATAAATAAAATCTTTAAAAAAAATAAAAATAAAAATAAAAGCAAAAGCCTAGGACCATAAACCCATCGCTGGAGACATTATTTCTTCTCACCAACCATACACACAAGGAGAGAATAGGATGAAATATTTAAAGTGGTGAAAGCACAACAGCCAAAATATGGAAAGAGCCCAGATATGCACTGACAGATGAATGGATAAAGAAGAAGTGGAATATATATACGATGGAATATTATGTGGCCATCACAAAAATGAAATCTTAACCATTTGCAACAACGTGGATGGAACTAGAGGGTACTATGCTAAGCAAAATAAGTCAGTCAGAGAAAGACAATTACTGTATGATCTCACTGATATGTGGAATTTGAAAAATAAGGCAGAGGATCATAGGGAAAGAGAGGAAAAAATGAAATAAGAAGAAACCAGAGAGGGCGACAAACCATAAGAGACTCTTACTCTCAGGAAACAAATTGAAGGTTACTGGAGTGGGAGGCGAGGTGGGAGGGATGGGGTGGCTGGGTAACGGGCACTGGGGAGGGTATGTACTGTGGTGAGCACTGTGAATTGTTAAGACTGATGAATCACAGAGCTGTACCCCTGAAAAAAATAATACACTATACATTAATAATTTAAAACGTGAAATTAATTAATTAAATACATAAATAAAAAATAAAAGTGAAAAAATGAAGTGGTGAAAGCAAAAAACCAACCTAGAATTCTCTATCAGTGCAATTATCCTTCAACAGTGGAGGAGAAATAAAGGCTTTCTCAAACAACAATAGAGGGGATTTGTCATCAGTAGACCTGCCTTGCAAGAAATACAAAAAAACGTTCTTCAGAAGGAAGATGACATAGATCAAAACCTCGGATCAACAGAAAGAAGACCATTTGAGAAGGAATAAGTGAAGGTAAGATAAAATCTTTTTTTTTTCTTTTTCCTAACTGATCTAATAGATAAGTATTGGTCCAAAATAACAATAGCAACAATTTATTGGGAACTATAGCTTGGATAATTGAGTCACAAAAATGTGATGAGGGAAAAAAAAATGTTATGAGAAACAGGAACAAGGAAATGGGAACCCTGTTTTTAGATACCTGCATGAATCATGAAGCAATCTAGTATTACTTGGTTGTGGACTTAGATTAGTTATAAATGTATAATGTAAACCATAGGGCAACCACTAAAAACATTTTAAAATTCATACACAGTTGTAAGGGACAACAAACAGCCAAAATACAACCTTGGAAAATCTTGAAAAATAATTGGAGGAGTTATACTTTATGATTTTAAAACTACCACAAAGCTTAATAATCAGAACAGGGTGGTACTGGCATTAAGATAGATAAACAGATCAAGAGAATAAAAGAGTCCAGAAATAAGCCCATACATCTATAAGGAACCGACTTTCATTCACTGGGGAAACAAAGGACAAATAATACTGGGACAACTGGATACCCACCTGCAAAAGAATGGAGCTGGCCCTTAACCTCCTAATGTACAACTCAAAGTAGATCAAAGACCAAAATATAAGAGCTAAAAGTATCACACTCTTAGAAGATACACAAATGACCAAAAAGCACACAAAGTGATGCTCAACATCACTAATCACTAAGGAAATGCAAACCAAAACCACAAGATACCACTTCATACCTAATAGCAAGTCTATACTTAAAAAAAAAAAAAAAAAAAAAAAAAAAAGAAAGAAAATAACTGTTGGCTAGGATGTGGAGAAATTAGAATCCTGTGTACTGTTGCTGGGAATGTGAAATGATACAGCAGCTGTAGAAAACCATGTTTGCTTCCTCAAAAGAGTTAAACACAGAATCACCACATAACCCAGCAACTCTACTTCTGAGTTTATGTCCAAAGAAGTGAAAGCAGGAATTCAGATATTTGTACACCCATGTTCAATAGCATTTAGTTGGGGAACAGGAAATAGTCTGGTGATAGTGGTGATGGGTCACACAACAATGTGAATGAACTTAATGCCACAGAATTGTACATTTTAAAATGGTTAAAATGGAATATTTTCTATGTACATATGCCACAAATTTTTAATTTTTAAAAAATTTTTAAAAAGATTTATTTATTTGAGAGAGAGTAAACAAGCAAGCAGGGAGGGGGAAAGGGAAATGGAAAGAGAAACCCAAGCAGACTCTAGCCTGAGGGTGGAGCCCAATGTGGGGCTTGATCACACAACCCTGAGATCATGACCGGAGCCTAAACCAAGAGTCAGACATTTAACCAACTGTGCCACCTAGGTGCCCCAAGATTTTATTTTAAGGTAACCTCTACAGTTAACATGGGGCTTGAACTTACAACCCAGATAAGAGTTACATGTTCCACTGACTGAACCAGCTAGGTGCCCCGTCACAACTTTTTTTTTTAAAAAAGCAAATAAAGGTTTCCAAATAAGACATCCAGATGGCCAACAGACCCATGTAAAGATGTTCAACATCACTCATCATCAGGGAAATACAATCAAAACTATGGTGAGATACCTACCACCTCACACCTGTCAGAATGGCTAAAATTAACAACACAGAAAACAACAGGTGTTTGCGAGGATGCAGAAAAAGAACTCTCTTGCACTGTTGGTAGAAATGCAAACTGATGCAGTTACTGTGAACAACAGCATGGACGTTCCTCAAAAAGCTAAAGACAGAACTACCCTATGACCCAGCAAATGCAATACTAGGTTTTTATCCAAAGGATATAAAAATGTTGATTTGAAAGGACACATGTACCTCAGTGTTCACAGCAGTTATCAACAATAGTTGAATTATGGAAAGAGCCCAAATGTCCATCAACTGATAAACAGATAAAGAAGACGTGGTATAGGGGCACCTGGGTGGCTCAGCGGGTTAAAGCCTCTGCCTTCAGCTCAGGTCATGATCCCAGGGTCCTGGGATCGAGCCCCGCATCGGGCTCTCTGCTTGGCTGGGAGCCTGCTTCCTCCTCTCTCTCTCTCTGCCTGCCTCTCTGCCTACTTGTAATCTCTATCTGTCAAATAAATAAATCTTTAAAAAAAAAAAAAAAAAAAAAAGAAGACGTGGTATATGTGTGTGTGTATACACACACACACACACACTCCTAGATTTGCATTTCCCTAATAACTAGTGATGTTGAGCATCTTTTCTTGTGCTTTATTGGCCATTTGAATATCTTTTTTTGGTGAAATATCTATTCAAGGTCTTTGCTCATTTTTCTTTTGATAGAAAGTTTTTATAATTGGTCAGATTTCACATTTTAAGTGTATGTATATGTGTGTATGCGTGCACACACACACACACACACAGAGACACACACAAATGGAATATTACTCAGCCATCAAAAGAAAGAAATCTTGCCATTTGCAACAACATGGATAGAACTAGAGTATATGATGATAAGTCAAAAAAGTTACTCAAAGACACAAACATATGATTTCACTCTATGTGAATGGAATGAGCACTGGGTGTTCACTAAATTCTACTGCTAAAACCAATACTAAACTATATGTTAACTAACTTGAATTTAAATTAAAAAAAAAAGTATGGAAGAAAAGGAACCATGTTAATCTGTGGAATCATGTTAATCACTTGGAAATATGGCACTTTGAGGTGAGCTACGTTTAATGGACATACACTTAAAATGTGAAATCTGACCAATTATAAACAAATACAGTGAAAACTTTCTATCAAATTTAAAGAAAAATGGGCAAAGAACTTGAACAGACACCACCAAAAAAGTATATGCAAATGGCCAATAAAGCACAAGAAAAGACGCTCAATATCACTAGCCATTAGGGAAATGGAAATCACAATCTCAGGAGGTACCCCTTATACCCACTAGGATGGCTGTAATTAAAAAACAAAACAGGGGGGACGCCTGGGTGGCTCAGTTGGTTAAGCAGCTGCCTTCAGCTCAGGTCATGATCCCAGCATCCTGGGATCGAGTCCCACATCGGGCTCCTTGCTCCGCAGGGAGCCTGCTTCTCCCTCCACCACTCTGTCTGCCTGTGCTCTCTCTCTCTCTCTCTCTCTGACAAATAAATAAATAAAATCTTTAAAAAAAAAAAACAAAAAAACAAAACAGGGGCGCCTGGGTGGCTCAGTGGGTTAAAGCCTCTGCCTTCTGCTCAGGCCATGATCCCGGGGTCCTGGGATCGAGCCCCACATCGGGTTCTCTGCTCAGCAGGGAGCCTGCTTCCTCCTCTCTCTCTCTCTGCCTGCCTCTGCCTACTTGCGATCTCTCTCTGTCAAATAAATAAATAAAATCTTTCAAACAAACAAAAAAACAAAACAAAACAGGTACAAAATAACAGCTGTTGGTGAGAATGTAGAAAAATTAAAATCCTTGAACACTGCTGGTAAGAATCTAAAATGGTGCAGCCTAGATGCCTGGGTGGCTCAGTCAGCTTGGGTCATAGTCTCAGGGTCATGGAATCAAGACCTGCCTTGGGTTCCATGACCAGCGGTGAGTCTGATTCAGATTCTCTCTCTCCTTCTCCCTCTGCCCCTCATGTACTCATGCACATGAGCTCTCTCTAAAAATAAAATAAAATCTTAAAAAAAAAATAAATAAATAAAATGATGCATTTTACTCTAAAAGTAAAATATAGGGGGCTTGGTTGCCTCAGTCTATAGAGCATGCGACTCTTGATCTCAGGGTCATGAGTTCAAGCCTCATGCTTGGCACAGAGACCACAAAAATAAATTAAAAATAAACTTAACAAAAAAATAAAAAGTAAAATATAAAATTACCACATGGCCCAGCAATTCCATTACTAGCTACATACCTAAAAGAACTGAAAATCTGTATCGAACAAAAACTTGTATATGAAGGTTCATAGAAGCAGTATTTATAATAATCAAAAGATGGAAACAACCAAAAACACTTTGAAGTGATGAACACACAAATGTGGTATATCCATACAGTAGAATATTTTTCAGCCTTAAAAATAAAAATAAGGTCCACCTGGGTGACTCAGTGGGTTAAAGCATCTGCCTTCGGCTCAGGTCATGATCCCGGGGTCCTGGGATGGAGCCCAGCATCAGGCTCTCTGGTCAGCAGACAGCCTGCCTCCCCCTCTCTCTTTGTCTGCCTCTCTGCCTACTTGTGATCTCTGTCAAATAAATAAATAAAATCTTTAAAAAAAAAGACTTTGTTTAAAAAAATAATAATAATAATAAAAATGAAGTACTGATACATACTACAACATGAATGGACCTAGAAAACATCCTAAGTGAAAGAAGAAGACACAAAACATCACGTTATATAAAACATCACATGTTATATAATTCCACTTATACGATACGACATACCCAGAAAAGATAAATACAAAGAGATAGAAGGACAGATTAGTGTTCTCCAGGGGCTATGGAGAAAGAGGAACAAGGAGGAACTGCTTAATAGATTTGGGGTTTTTCCTTTGGGGATGATGAAATGTTTTGGAACTAGATAAAAGTTATACTTGCAAAATATCATGAACATACCAAATGCCACAAATTATACACTTCAAAATACTTAATTTTATGCCATGTGAATTTTACCTCAGTATGTAAAATAAGAGGGTGCTGGAACTGATAATGTCTTATGAAAACAATTATCCAAACAGGTCAAGCTATTCTGCTACTTACTACTTCCAAACTAAAACAAAATAATACTGAAATATTTTTCTAAGTTTTTTTTTTTTTTTAGTAATCTCTACACGCAATGTGGGGCTGAAACTCATGACCCCAAGATCAAGAGTCGCATGCTCTTCTGACTGAGCCAGCCAAGGGCTCCAACATTAAAGTTTTTCTTAAACCTTTTTAAGATTAAATGCTGATTTGAAGGGGTATATGCACCCTAATGTTTATAGCAGCACTATCAACAACAGCCAAATTATGGAGAGAACCCAAATGTCCTTCAACAGATGAATGGATAAAATGGATAAAGAAGAAGTGGAGAGATAGATGGAGATAGAGGGAGAGCGAGTGCGAGCGAGTGAGAGAGAGAGTGAGAGTGTGTGTGTGTGTGTGTGTGTGTGTATAAAAGGAAAATTACTCAGCCAACAAAAAAAATGAAATCTTGCAACTGCAACAACATGGATGGAACCAGAGTGTATGATGCTAAGTGAAATATGTCAGAGAAAGACAAATACCATGATTTCAGCCATATGTGGAATTTAAGAAACAAAACAGATAAACACAGGGGAGGGAAGGAAAAAGACGATACAAACAAAAAGGATACAAACCATTAGAGACTAGAGTTCAGAGGACAAACCGAGGGTTGCTGGAGGGGAGGTGGATGGGGGGTGGGGATTAATGAGGGCACTTGTTGGGATGAGCACTGAGTGTTTCACATAGGTGCTGAATCACTAAACTCTACTCCTGAACTGAACACTACACTCTATGTTAACGAACTTGATATAAAAAACAACAAAAACAAAACAAAACAAAACCCCCACACCATTTTAAGATTAAGATCCTCCTAACACGGGTGTGTGGGTGATTCAGTGGGTCAAGCAGCTGCCTTTGGCTCAGGTCAGATCTCAGAGTCCTGGGATCAAGCCCTGCATCAGGCTCCCTGCTCAGTGGGGAGTCTGCTTCTCCTTCTCCCTCTGCCCCTCCCCCTGCCCGTGAGCACACGTGCGCTCTCTCTCTCTCTGAAATAAATAATAAATAAAATCTTTAAAAAAGCAAATATGCTCTTGACATTTTTCTAAATCACACTATTTCTTTAGAGAGAGAAAAGCAGTATTATACAAAGCTTCTCAAGCATAATTTATTCATGGACTTAAATACTCTGAAATCTAATAAAAGATATTTTTAAAAGCTAGATGAGGTGGTTCTTCTAATTTAGTCACCATGAACAAAAAGGTCAAACAAAACCTGAAAACTCAGCTACCACAAGTTACTTCAAATTTTATATCTAAAAATCACAATACAAAGATTTCCATTGGTTATCTTTCACCATCACTTTCACAAAACAGATTCAAGTGGTCTTGTACCCAACACTGGGGACCCAACAGTCTGACTTGCCCTGTTACCTACTGTGAGCACTATTTCCCTTCTGACAGTGACTTCCCCTTGCTATCTGTCACCTAGGATTAAAAATTCTTTGAGTCAGTTTTGTTTATTTCTTGGTCTCCAGATACTACTAGCTGTTTGTTTAAAAAGAGGCTACAGGGGCGCCTGGGTGGCTCAGTGGGTTAAAGCCTCTGCCTTTCGCTCAGGTCATGATCCCAGGGTCCTGGGATCGAGCCCCGCATCGGGCTCTCTGCTTGGCAGGGAGCCTGCTTCCTCCTCTCTCTCTCTCTCTCTCTCTCTGCCTGCCTCTCTGCCTACTTGTGATCTCTCTGTGTCAAATAAATAAATAAAATCTTTAAAAAAAAAAAAAAAATAAATAAAAAAAAAAAATAAAAAGAGGCTACAGGGGCACCTGGGTGGCTCAGTTGGTTAAGCCTCTGCCTTCAGCTCAGGTCATGATCCCAGGGTCCTGGGATCAAGCCCTGTATCGGGCTCTCTGCTCATCCCCCCTACCCCCCCACCCCACCCCACCCCCGTCTGCCTCTCTGCCTACTTGTGATTTCTCTCTGTCAAATAAATAAATAAAATCTTAAAAAAAAAAATTAAGAGGCTTTAGAGGTAGAGATACTTGAACTTGACATCCTGTGTCTACCCCTAATCAGCAACATGAACTTCAGAAGTAGTTTCCATTCTTGGCCTCACTGCTCAGTCTGTAAAACTGTAGTAATGACCACACTTCAGGGGCTTACTATGAGAAAAAAAGTGAGATAATATAGCCAAAGCATTTAGCATACTGACCATTTCATAAATACTCAAACTACCATCACTATTATTACTATTCTGTGTTTTTACTAATAATTCCCTAAGGAGAAACCCTCATGACTGCTTGATTATATTCATTAGATTATGTCTGTGCCTCAACTGGCTTTCTTCATTCCTATCTTTTAGGAGTCCAAAGGACTCTGCACATCACCATCAGATTTACCTTCATCTGCATTTACCAGACATACAAATGTATGCTGTTAACTCCGCAGCTTAAAAAACCTTTATGGCTCGGGGCGCCTGGGTGGCTCAGTGGGTTTAAAGCCTCTGCCTTCAGCTCAGGTCATGATCCCAGAGTCCTGGGATCGAGCCCCATATCAGGCTCTCTGCTCTGCAGGGAGCCTGCTTCCTCCTCTCTCTCTGCCTGCCTCTCTGCCTAGTTGTGATTTCTCTCTGTCAAATAAATTTAAAAAAAAAAGTATTAAAAAAAAAAACAAAAACCTTTATGGCTCTCTACTTAATGCCAACATCAAATCTAACTTCCTCCACCTGACATGCATTATCCTCTATTAACAGCTGTTCCTCAAACTTTAGTGTACATCAGAATAATCTGAAGTGTTTGTTAAAACAGATTGGTGGACCCCACCCTTAGTTTCCAATTCAGTAGATCTACAGCAGGCCTCAAAATCTGCATTTATAATAAATGTCCAGGTGATGCTAACACTGCTTGAGGAACCACACTCTGAGAAGTACTACTCTTGTACGGCCCCATTCTGCCTCCTTAAGCTTATTTTTGCCCACTCTCTAAGTGGCACACATAGCTTTGATTGGATTAGTCTTTTCACCGTCTGTGCCCAGGTCTCCCTCACTGCTTAGCTTAGCTGGCTGCAAACACTTCCTTGCTTACTCAAACCCTACCTATCTCTTAAGCTTGTGGTTCCCGGCACTCCCTACACTTTACAATGGAAAAGCTTTTTCACAAACTACGGAGGCACCTTCCCAAGATTCTGATTCAAATGATCTTGGGAAAAGTTTCCCCCAAGGGATTCCAAAGAGCTGCCAGAGCTGAGATCCACTACTTTACATTCAATCTCCTTCCCATCAGGACTATGAACTGAATATTCTCCCCTCAAAATTCCTACAGTATTCCCAGATTATATTAACAAGTTTGCACTCATTTACTTATTGGATTGTATTACTCTCACCCTACCATTTTAAGTCTTGTTTCTCCAACTTGATAAATAATCTTATCTTCATTTTCTATATTTCTACAGCCCTAGCATGATGAATACACTGTAGGAACTCTGTGGTTATTTCTTCATTGATAATGGATTCAAGTTAGAAGTCAGAATGTTAAAGTACTTCTAATTTATCCAAACCAGGAAACTATGGTCCCTCTTTTTTTTTTTTAATACAGTTCTACAACAAGTTTATTTTGTTACGGTGATCATTTAACTCCTTCCATCCCCAATAACTAAATTTATAAGAAAAATACTAATTATCAAAATGCTGTGGGGAATAATAAAATGATTAATAGCATCATAAATCACAGTTGCTTCCTTAGAGCAAATAGCCTTGTCGAAATCCATTAAAGACTGTTTCAAAACAGTTAAAGAGAATCAAAGCACACATATTTAAAGATGCTGAAGCTCTGAATAGTTCTATGATTTGTTTTCTCAACAGATGTGCATCCTTCAAGCCCTGAATTCACCAGATGCATATTAAATTAATCCGTACTTTTAGTTTTACGTAACACTCCACTCCAGTTTTATAAATACACCACCACATAAAGCAGAATTCTACTGTTGCTTTCCGACATTAAATACTAACAGATTATTTCCACTGTGCAAAAAAAAAAAAAAAAAAAGTTAAGATTCATTTTAATGCAGCGGAATGTGTGCTTATAAAATATAGGCTACAATATCTTCATTATTTTTTAATTAGCCAATTTCTATCTAGAATGTGAAAAATGACAAATTTGCTTGTAACTAAAGACCAAGTGACACCTGGCACTTTAAGAAATACACACTAATTCACTCGACACTTCAGAAATTAGGAATTCAACCAAAAATCTGGTTTACCGCTGTAACTGTAGGGTTTTTTAAAAAATTTTTATTTATTTTGACAGAGAGAGATCACAAGTAGGCGGGGCGGGGGGGAGCAGGCTCTCTGCTCAGCAGAGATGTGGGGCTCAATCCCAGGACCCTGAGATCATGACCTGAGCTGAAGGCAGAGGCTTAACCCACTGAGCCACCCAAGTGCCCCATGTAACTGTAGTTTAATAGTCCACTTAAATTTTCTGGAAAATGTACCTCTTATAAAATCATAATTTCTCCTTAAGCTAAAATGAATGAGTTCTTATAAGAGAAGCAGGACTGGACTGGGAGTCAGGAGATCTGGGTTCCAGTCTCACTCATTTGCTATTCCATCTTGAGTGCATCACTTAGCCTCTTTACACTTCAGTAATCTCAGTTGTAAAACCAAAGGGTCTACCTAGACAATCTCTATGTTTTCTTTTAGCTTTATGATTCCATAATCTATGGAACTCAAGAAACACAAGCATTAACCAGATGGATCCCATTAAAGAGAAAGTGAGCTTACACACTGATAGATTTGGAAAGCATCTATCTCTGGAAAACCTAAATGCTTTCACACAAACAGCTCATTCCTTGTGTCTATTGTTAATTAACTAGGTGAAAAAGCAAATAAAACCCACCAAACATGGAGTTACCAAACAGTTTTTGCATCCTAACTTAGATGGCCAGAATATTTGGAGGTCAAAATGCCAATTAAGGTTAAGATGCTGTAGAAAAATGAAAGGTGTCCTAGAAGTGCAGGAAAGGATAGTTAATAAAACCAAATAAAAGTGGATTCTAGCTAACAATTACTACTTAGGCTATATAAGAAAGAGTATCTCAGGGGCACCTGGGTGGCTCAGTGGGTTAAAGCCTCTGCCTTCAGCTCGGGTCATGATCTCAGGGTCCTGGGATCGGGCCCCGCATCGGGTGCTCTGCTCAGCGGAGAGCCTGTTTCCCCCTCTTTCTCTGCCTGCCTCTCTGCCTACTTGTGATCTCTGTCAAATAAACAAATAAAATATTTAAAAAAAAAAAGAAAGAGTATCTCAGGAAAGCATTTTATTATGTTTAGAACAGCTATTCCCTCTGAGTGCAAATTAGAAATAATCAGGCAGCTACGATGTTTGCCTGCTCAAGCATCTGGGTAGTCTTCAACAAGCGTAACAGAAAGAAGCAAAACCCAGAAAGGGCATCAAGAAATCTACATAATACCCTGCACAACAATAAAAGGCAAGTGGCAAAGGACTTCAACTTTAGTGATCGTTCAAAAATTCTGAATTTAGGGGCGCCTGGGTGGCTCAGTGGATTGGGCCGCTGCCTTCGGCTCGGGTCATGGTCTCAGGGTCCTGGGATCAAGCCCCGCATCGGGCTCTCTGCTCCACGGGGGGCCTGCTTCCTCCTCTCTCTCTCTGCCTGCCTCTCTGACTACTTGTGATCTCTCTCTCTGTCAAATAAATAAATAAATAAATAAATAAATCTAAAAAAAAAAAAAAAATTCTGAATTTAGATCTCCCTCAAGCCCTGTTCCCACATGCAACTGTCATATGGCCAGTACCACATTTAACTCACACTTCTTAATGCCCAATTACATAGCTCAAAGAATTAAGCACCTGTCGATTAACACCTAATGATCTAACAATCTTTTGAAAGGGAAATTCAGACTCTGAACAATGCTTCTAATTACATCTGAGAATGTAAGGAAAATCTTTTTTTTTTTTTCCAGATTTTATTTATTTATTTATTTGACAGCGAGAGAGAGAGAGAGAGAGAGAGAGAGATCACAAGTAGGCAGAGAGGCAGGCAGAGAGAGAGAGAGAGAGGGAAGCAGGCTTCCTGCTGAGCAGAGAGCCCAATGCGGGGCTCGATCCCAGGACCCTGAGATCATGACCTGAGCCCAAGGCAGCGGCTTAACCCACTGAGCCACCCAGGCGCCTCGCAAATCTCTTTTCAAAACCACTCCCACATTATTTTATTCATTTTTATTTCTTAAAAAAAAATGCACCTAGGGGCTGGGGGCAAAAGGGAAGCTTGAACTGGCAGAGCACAGAGGATTTCTAGGAAAATGAAAACACTCTGTATATTAAATGATGGATAGTATACACTTTTAGAAACCCATAGATTGTATAAAACAAAGAATGAACCCTAAGCTACTATGGACTTCCGGTGATTATGATGTGTCAATTGAGTTCATTAAATGTGTCAATTTGTTCATCAACTGTAACAAATGTACCACTCTGGTGGAGAGGATGGGGGAGGCCATACATGTATAGTGCAGAAAGTTTATGGGAAATCTGTTTTCTTCCTTTCAATTTTGTTGTGAACCTAAAACTGCCCTTAAACAATAGTCTTTGGGAGCACCTAGGTGGCTCAGTCGGTTAAGCATCAGACTCTTGGTTCCAGCTCAGGTCATGATCTCAGGGTCATGGGATGGAGCCCCAAGTGGGCCTCTGTGTTCAGTGGGGAGTCTGCTTGAGGATTCTCTTCCTCTCTCCCTCCTTCTGCCCCTAGCCTTGCTCACACATGTACATGCTCTCTCTCTCTCTTAAATAAGTAAATCCTTAAGAAATGTAATAAAATCTTTTTAGGGGGCACCTGGCTGGCTCTGTCAATAGAGCATGCAATTCTTGATCTCGGGGTTGTAAGCTGGAAACCCACAATGGGTACAGAGATTACTTAAAAATAAAATCTTTAGAAAAAGTCTTTCTTAAAAATACCACATTAGGGGTGCCTGGGTGGCTCAGTGGGGTAAGCCGCTGCCTTCAGCTCAGGTCATGATCTCAGGGTCCTAGGATCGAGTCCTGCATCGGGCTCTCTGCTCAGCAGGGGCCTGCTTCCCTCTCTCTCTCTGCCTGCCTCTCTATCTACTTGTGATCTCTCTCTGTCAAATAAATAAATAAATAATCTTTAAAAAAAAAACCACATTAACATTTTTTGAGTAGAAACACTTTTATAAAACAATTGAACATTTTTGTGCAAAAATATCAATAGACACACGGTCCTTAAACCTTTCACAAAAATTAGCTCAAAATGGATCTTTCTTTTTTTTTTTTAAGATTTTATTTATTTATTTGATGGAGAAAGAGAACAGGAGAGCACAAGCCAGGGGAGCAACAGAGGCAGAGGGAGAAGCAGGGAGCCTGACGTGGGACTCAATTCCAGGTCCCTAGGATCACGACCTAAGCCGAAGGCAGTCACTTAACCAACTGAGCCACCCAGGTGCCCTCAAAATGGATCTTTTTTAAAAAACAGACCTGAGAACTCAGTGTAAAATGTAAAACTATAAAAACTCTTGAAGATCACATAGAACAAATGTATATAACCTTCAGTTGGGCAATGAGTTTTTAGATGCGATACCAAAAGCATACTCAATGAAAGAAAAACTTGATAAGGTGGACTTCATTAGAATTTAAAACTTTTGTACTATGAAAGACAGTTAAGAGAATAAAGAGACAAACCACAGATTGGGAAAAAAACATTTGCAAAAAACCACATCTATAAAAATATTTGCAAGAAACTGTATCTGATAAAAAAATATGTATCCAAATTAAACAAGGAACACTTAAAACTCAACAATAAGAAAACAAACAACCCAATTTAACGGACAGAAGACTGAACAGACACCTCACCAAAGAAGATATGTAGATGGCCAAAAAGCATGGTGCTCAACATTTTATGTCATTAGAAAACTGCAAATTAAAACACGTATTAGGGGCGCCTGGGTGGCTCAGTGGGTTAAAGCCTCTGCTTTCAGCTCAGGTCATGATCCCAGGGTCCTGGGATCAAGCCCCATGGCGGGCTCTCTGCTCAGCAGGGAGCCTGCTTCCCTTCCTCTCTCTCTCTGCCTGCCTCTCTGCCTACTTGTGATCTCTGTCTGTCAAATAAATAAATAAAAATCTAAAAAAAAAAAAAAATCTTAAAAAAAAAAAAACACGTATTAGGGCACCCGGGTGGCTCAGTGGGTTAAGGCTCTGCCTTCGGCTCAGGTCATAATCCCAGGGTCCCGGGATGGAGCCCCACAACAGGCTCTCTGCTCAGCAGGGAGCCTGCTTCTCCCTCTCTCTCTGCCTGCCTCTCTGCCTACTTGTGATTTCTCTCTCTGTCAAATAAATAAATAAAAAATCTTTTAAAAAATAAAATAAAAATAAAACACATATTAGAATGGCTAAAGTACAAAAAACTGATCATACCAATTCTGGCAAGGATGTAGAGCAATAGGAATACTCATTTATTGCTGATGGGAATGCAAAATGATAAAACTACTTTGGAAGACAGTTTGGCAGTTTCCTATAAAATTAAATATATGTTTACCATACAATCCACCAATCAAGCTCCTAGGCATTTACCTATACAAGCTATCAAGCCACAAAAAGACATGGATAAACCTTAAATACATACAATACAAAGAGTAAACCTTAATAAGAAAGTGTGTTACAGTTAATAATAATGTATCAATATTATACATTAATTATAACTAATGTATCACACTAACACAAGATGTTAATAATTGGGGAAATGGATGGGATGTAGTTTTGTGGATATGGAAATATGGAATTCCACCTGCTCAATTATTCTGTAAATTTAAAACTGTTAAAAAAAGGGGCGCCTGGGTGGCTCAGTGGATTAAGCCGCTGCCTTCGGCTCAGGTCATGATCTCAGGGTCCTGGGATCGAGCCCCGCATCGGGCTCTGCTCCGCAGGGAGCCTGCTTCCTCCTCTCTCTCTGCCTGCCTCTCTGCCTACTTGTGATCTCTCTCTCTGTCAAATAAATAAATAAAATCTTTAAAAAAATAAAAATAAAAATAAAACTGTTTATTTTAAATAAAGTCTTAATTTAAAAAAAAAAAACAAAAAACGGGGGGCGCCTGGGTGGCTCAGTGGGTTAAAGCCTCTGCCTTCGGTTCAGGTCCTGATCCCGGGATCCTGGGATCGAGCCCCGCATCGGGCTCTCTGCTCCACAGGGAGCCTGCTTCCTCCTCTCTCTGCCTGTCTCTCTGCCTCCTTGTGATCTCTATCTGTCAAATAAAATAAATTTTAAAATCTTTAAAAAATAAAAAAACGAGTATCTGTGGATAGGAGATATTATTACTTTAGGCTACAGAAATTTGAGAACAATGAAAGAAATTAACTTTAAATAAAATCAAATTTAAATCTATTTAAATTTTTAAAAAATTAACTTTAAACCCCTTGTCTTTTTCCTGGCATTGGTCATACCCCTGCTCACTACCACCTACATGAGAAAGTAACATCTAAGAAATGGAGGGAAAAAATCCAGCTAAAAAGCTGCTTGACCACAGCTATGGTTAGCAATTTAGCCTGAAGAACTAAAATGATATCTGGTGATTACCATGGACACTACACACACACACACACACACACACACACACACACCCCCCAAAAACTTAAAAAACATTTTCACACCACTCATTAATGCCAGCAGACAATATGTACTTATATATGTATATGTGTGTGTATACATACGTGTGTGTGTGTGTGTGTGTGTGTATATATATATATATATATATATATATATAAAGAAAAATGTAAATGTACGGTACTTTCATTCAGAGGCCCATAAGTCCTCAACACCCCTTTTTCTAGGTTAGAAAACGTAAACTACAGAAATCAGTGTGCATCCAATGCTATATTGTTCCTTGGAAATTTTATATGTCATTTTAATGAAGAAACTATAGCATTCTGACAGGCTTACCCAGTACCCAGAGGTGTTGCACCAAGTTGTCTTTGGTGGCAAAGGCAATGGCTACCTGTTTACTCAGCTTCTCTGGCCAAGGCAAAATCCAAGAGAATATCCCTTTCCCCAGTATGTCTATGCCTCCATTGTGATGGGTGAGCAATTATTGAAGAACAATTCCCATCCCTGACACCCCAGCCCTTGCCACAACTACACTGCCCACTTGGAGCTTCTGGTGAGGAAGAGACTACAGGAGTATTGGGGCAGGCCACTAGTCTTCCTATAATATCAGAACATTTCTGCTGCAGACAAAGCATGGTGCTTTTCCATCCAGATTGCTCTCTCTTCAGTTCATTTCTAAGAGACCACGCTAGTAGTATTTTATAGTTTCTCAAAGATGCCTGGGTGTTTCTAGTCTATGCCAGGTGCCAACTACTGTAACGTGAACAAGTAATGGTCTTTTCCAGCTCAGTAAACCCAAAAGCCTATCCTCAGGATTTACTAAGATCCGAACTGAAAAATCCAAGTATGTGGCCTATGAACTATATGGTGCCATTTAGATGAAAATAATAGCAAATGGCATATGGTAAGGCAAAACTCCCTACTGAAAGATTAAATTTAAGTGGACTTAACACTGAATACAAAAAATCCTCAGCAAAAGCTTCTCTTCTAGATATAACATGAGAGAATAAAAGATTTATTCTGTATCTCCATAATCCATTTTTTAAGCAACTTCCAGCAACAAGTGTTGACAAAAATGGCTTAAGTGAATGACAAAGATGACTACCTAATGTTCATGTAGTTTAAAATGACTTACTTTTAACCATTGTCTGTGATCTTTCTGTGTAACAATATAAAAATTCAAGTTCTTTTAGTTACACGTTCACTGATACAGCAGAAATTACATAATCTAAATCTACTGAGGATCTTTATTTTTTTTTAAATAATCCGATGAATTCAAAGCCATAAAACATGAAGGGGTGAGGGAATAAGGAAACTGAAACAGATGGCATCTGATTTTTTTCCTGAGTCCATCTTGAACACAATCCCAATAATGTCAAAATCCAATTTAGCTCTCCAAATAAGTAATCCACAAAACTTAAAATGGTGATTCTGAAGTAATTTCATTTTTTTTACCCTCCCAGCTTCTCAAAGTTTCTAATTAGGCAGAAATGAGTACAGATAACTTAGATGTTAAAAAGAGAAAAACTATCAAAAAAAAAAAATAAAAAATAAAAAAAAAAAAGAGAAAAACTATCATGCCACAAATTTTGAAGTTCTTTCATGAAAATCTACTTCCACTTATCTAAAGCCACTGAAAAGCAATTTCTACCAAGAGTAATATTAAAATCTGTCTGTGATATCAGCCTTTTTTTTCTTTATACAGTTACAGTGATTATTTATCCTTAATAGAGATCAAATCATATCTTCAGAAAGCAATATACTTTTTAAAAAGCAACAAGCTCTGGAAGACTATTCATTTGGTTTGAATAAAGCACTACTTGGCATTTTTTAAACATTTCCACGGTAACTCTTTCATTACCAATTTGGCAACACCAGTAAAATTAACTGTATTTTGTTCCTTATATGTTTCCAGCATATGGTATATAAATCTTCCCAATCTTTCCTAAACTTTTTTGCTATCATTCAAGAGATGCAATAGTAAAGAAACATTTAGTCATTTTTAGATTTCCTGACAAGCAAATTCCAAAACTGACAACTGCAAAGATCCCCAGAATGGCCACATACTTTGAGTGGAAAAGGTCACTGAGAAAAGTGTCCTAATGGTCTCTAATGTTGCCTACTATTTAGGTAGATATTTTTCCTCTAACAGCTAGTATCCTACCTCATATCCCAAAGTAAATTTAATTTAGTAATAAAGTTCTATCAGAATATAGGGGGGAAATAGGAGCTTCTGATAGCTTTAACAGAGCAAGATAATACAGCCTCAATTTTAAGGTCCAAAAGACGATTAAAAATGATGATCCAGGGAAACACAGCTAAAAGCTTACGTATACACTTAAGAGTTTATACAAAAATAAAAAAAATAAAAAAAGACTTTATAATCTCAGAAAAGCCATTTAGAAACCTGAATAATCTTACCAAAAAATCTGTTTAAGTGTAGCAAAAATATAATTTCAACTCTTTAAAAATAATATTCTTTGGGGCGCCTGGGTGGCTCAGTTGCCTTCAGCTCGGGTCATGATCTCGGGGTTCTGGAATCGAGCCCCACATTGGGCTCTCTGCTTGGTGGGGAGCCTGCTTCCTCCTCTCTCTCTGCCTGCCTCTCTGCCTACTTGTGATCTCTCTCTGTCAAATAAATAAATAAAATCTTTAAAAAAATAATAATAATATCTTTAATAATTCAAAATATAGGGGCACCTGGGTGGCTCAATGGGTTAAAGCCTCTGCCTTCGGCTCAGGTTATGATCCCAGGGTCCTGGGATCGAGCCTCACATCGGGCTCTCTGCTCAGCCTGCCTCTCTGCCCACTTATGATCTCTGTCTGTCAAATAAATAAATAAAACCTTAAAAAAAATTCAAAATATACCCATTTATCAATTTGATCAATATTTACTTGGTGCCTGTTTTAAGCAGCTACAGTGGTGAATAAAATTTAACATAGGGGCGCCTGAGTGGCTCAGTGGGTTAGGCCTCTGCCTTCAGCTCAGGTCACGATCTCAGGGTCCTGGGATAGAGTCCCGCATAGCATCGGGCTCTCTGCTCAGCAGGGAGCCTGCTTCCTCCTCTCTCTCTCTCTGCCTACTTGTGATCTCTCTCTGTCAAATAAATAAAATCTTTAAAAAAAAAAAAAGTAACATAGTATCTCTACCTCAAAGAGCATGCAATATAGTTGGTTAGTTTTATTTAAAGAAAAAAAAATTCAACTCTGTGTTAAAGATAGAGATATGGGAAAGAAATATATTTGAAATTTCTTTCGAAAAATGCAAAACCTATAAACCTCTCTAAAAAGTGATAATAAATTACAAACTTTATACCCACTTTCGACAGAAAAAAATCTTATTAAAGTTATTTGACTTATTTTTGGGGGGTAATATTTTATTTATTTATTTGACAGAGAGAGAGATAGATCACAAGTAGGCAGAGAGGGAGGGAGAAGCAGACTCCCTGCAGAGCACAGGCACCCCTGTGCTTATATTTTATATATTTTATATAAGGCACCCGACTTATATTTTGAATATGAAGCATATTTAAAAATTTAAAATTACTGGCTACAAGTTACATCAAAAAGCAAACACTATTAGTTGATAATCTGATACAATAGGTTACATATAACTGTATCATTTTAAATTTATAAAATGAGGGGCGCCTGGGTGACTCAGTGGGTTAAGCCTCTGCCTTAGGCTTAGGTCATGGTCTCAGGGTCCTGGATCGAGCCCCGCATTGGGCTCTCTGCTTGGTGGTGAGCCTGCTTCTCCCCTCTCTGCCTCCTCTCTGCCTACTTGTGATCTCTCTCTCTGTCAAATAAATAAATAAATAAAAATAAAATCTTTTTAAAAAATAAAAAAATAAACTTATAAAATGAATATAAAAACTTATTACTCTTAGATTTAGTTCTATATTCTCATCATGAATGATTTAAAAACAGAAATTCATTCCATTTTCATTTGTTTTACAGAATTTTATACAAAAGAATTCTGCAAGTAGGGATGCCTGGGTGACTCAGTTGGTTAAGCATCTGCTTTCAGCTCAGGTCATGATCCCAGGAGCCCCATATCCGGTTCCCTGCTTAGGAGGGAGTCTGCTTATCCCTCTCTCTCTGCGTCTCTCCCCAGCTCGTACTCTCTCAAATAAATAAATAAAATCTTTAAAAAAAAAAAAAAAGAATTATGTAAGTATTGCTAATAGTTTAAGTCTAATTAAGATGAGTCATGCTACTGATGTTGATGCTAATCTTAAAATTACAACTACTTTCTATTTTATGCCCCAATTTTAATTCTCTTCAGAGACATATGAAGTTAATTAAACTTTATATAAGTTATATGTATGAAAGTGATGAATTACTATATTGCACACCTGAAACTAATATAACACTGTATGTTAACTGGAATTAAAAACTTAAAAGAAAATATATATACATTATTATTTAAATTTTTTTAATCACTCTATACACACTATAAATCTAAGAAAAACCTTTGAAACAATGGTCACTTCAATAAATGCACATATTGTTCTCTCTTTTGTAGAGTTTATTTCTTTTTTTTTTTTTAAGATTTTTTATTTTTTTTTTATTTGACAGAGAGAGATCACAAGTAGGCAGAGAGGCAGGCAGAGAGAGGAGGAAGCAGGCTCCCTGCGGAGCAGAGCCCTATGCGGGGCTCCATCCCAGGACCCTGAGATCATGACCTGAGCGGAAGGCAGCGGCTTAATCCACTGAGCCACCCAGGCACCCCTCCCCTTTGTAGAGTTTAAAGCACCTACTAATAACTGAATCTCATGCCACTTACGGTAAATTTCTAGAAGCCAATGAAAGTCCTATTGTATACATATGTTTTTGCAATATTATCCAGTTCCCTTCCCATCCTGGGCTATGTTGACTGTGGAGATTAATAATAATTGATCTTTCAATTAGAAGGTGTTTAAAGCGGTGCCTGTGTGGCTCAGATGGTTAAGTCTGCCTTTGGCTCAAGTCATGATCTCCAGGTTCTGGGATCGGGGCTGCATCAGGCTTCCTGCTCAGTGGAGAGCCTGCTTCTCCCTCTCCCACTGCCTCAACCCTACTTGTCTGCTCTATGTCTCTCAAATGAAAAAATAAAATCTTAAAAAAAAAAAAAAAGATGCTTACATTTAGGGACACCTGGTGGCTTGGTCGTTAAGCAGCTGCCTTCAGCTCAGGTCATGATCCCAGGGTTCTGGGAGGAGTCCCACATGGGGCTCCTTGCTCAGCGGGAGTCTGCTTCTCTCTCTGCCTGCTGTTCCCCTTGCTTATGCACGCTCTCTCTCTCTCTCTCTCTGACAAATAGATAAAATCTTTAAAAAAAAAAAAAAAACCACACTGTGGAACGGGACTGCAGACTGACTGAAAAAAAAAAAAAATGAAGGCGCTTCCATTTAAAGTGCACTATTTTTTAATTTTTTCTTTTAAGAAGACTCCACGTGAGCATGGAGTCCAACTCCGGGCTTGATCTCCATCCTGAGATCACGACCTGAGCTGAGATCAAAAATCTGAGGCTTGTGCTCGCTTCGGCAGCACATATACTAAAATTGCAAGAGTCTGAGGCTTAACCCACTGAGCCACCCAGGTGCCCCTAGAGTGGACTGTTATTTAAATACAACACACACACACACACACACTTACAATATTGGTAAAAATTTTAACTCATTTTACTTAGGAAGAAACTAAATTTCTGGTAAGTCCCATGACTTGCCCAAGGTCAACAACTAGCCAGTGGCACAGTCTGGGTTCAATCCCAGATTTACCTATCTTAAAGCCAATACTTCCACTTGACCACAATTATCTCCTTAAAAGATTAAGAGACAGGCTCAAAAGCTGAGGATCCTGTCTCTATGAACGTTCACGTATCTATTCGGAGTCATCTATCACCACACAGTACCTACAATTCAGTCGCTAATTAAAATATAAATGAAGAGGGTCTTTCTGCTTCATTTAAACTAGGACGCATACTGTCAGGTATACTGACAGGTAAGAAAGAGATTGGAAAAGGAGGCTTGCCTCAACATGTCTCGCCTAGACCTCTACATCTATATGGTCCCCCTAGCCTATTTTTTATAAACATGCCTATCTACCAAACAAAGCTATGCCCGGCTAGCCTGCAGTTTGGTGCTTTTCCGTGTTGCACTTTTCTAAGACAATTTATACGAGATTTAACATCGAACTGGGAGACCTGGCTGAATATGCCATTCTGGCACTTTCTAAATTCAGAAGTATCATTTAAGGGCAAAGAACATCACCCTCTTTTTTACGCTGTGATGCTTGCCCACTTGAGGGTACAGCTCCGGTAAGACTCTAGGGCGAGAGAGCAGTAAAGGAAGAAGTGGGGGAAGCACACGGAAGTTGGGTGGAGGGAGGTCTCCTTACCCACTCTTTTGCCCTAGCTCCGCCAAGGGCGGCTCCCCGTGGTGCCCAGCCGACTCACAACCCCCACAACCCTGGAAGCCGTTGCTCTGTCTCAGAAGGGTAGGCAGGGGAAGCAAGGGATTGCCCCAACCACTCGGACAAGGTCCATTCTCCCCTTCTGGCCCGGGAGGATGCTCCCCCTTTCAGAGCGAATCCTCCAGGTGGCAAACTCCCAGTCCACTTCAGCCGAAGTCTTCTGCATCCGAACGGGCGCCTCCCCCGCAACGTGGAGCTGGCCACCCGAAACTCCCCCAAGCGGTCTCCCCCAAACCCTCCATTCCACCCCCGCAACCCGCCACAGAAACACACGCCGGCCTGCGCCCCACCCAGGATCTCCGCGGCCCCCTCCCCAACCCGGAGAAGGGCTCCCCGACCAGTCCCTACAGACACACACACTCTCAGGTTCCATTCTCCCGGACCCCGTCGAAGCCGGAGTGAGTACCTGGTCCGGCAGTGCTCCGAGGCTCAGATGGGGCGGACGCGGTACCCTCCCAAAGGCGCCGAGTGCTTCTCCAGCCACCCGCAGTGGTGGCTTCTCTCTTTCCCAAGAGCGGGAGGGAGGAGAGGTGCCGGAGGGGAGGGGGGAAAGCGAAGAGCCGAGGGGCTGTAAGAGCCGAGCCGGAACCACTAGCGCTGGCCCCACCCTCGGCCCGGCGCAGAGCACCCTGGCGCTCCTGATAGGACAAACTTAAAGCAGGCAAAGAGAAAGGGACACCACCACTTCCGGGTCATCCCCATTACTGCCCCTCCCTAGCAACCGCGTGGGGTTGCTAAGCGGAAGTGCCTTCAAAGACAGCCAACCCCATTTCTTCTGAGACTACCAGGAGGTAGCTCGGAGGGGCTACCTTTTTGGAAACACCCTCTTACCTTTCCCCGGTGATCTTCGACACTCTTCGCCGTCAGACACGCGGAGCCCAGCTTGCTTTTCCCTTCAACTGTAGTCTCCCCTCCAGCCCCCAGGCACTATATACACCTGCTCCCTCCCACCCTGAGTCCAGGCCAACTCATTGACTCCTCCTAAGGCTCTCTCTGGTCCCTCGTGGGAGTTTTCTTCTGGCGACTTAGCAAGCATCTCCCTCTTGTGGATTTTCAGTTATGTTTCAGCTGGGTTTAAAAAATCTTCAATGTTACGAAAGCTTTTTCATGGACTTCATTCACCTGTGACAGCCTCTAAAACCGAACGGTGAGAAAAGTTTTGTCTTCACCTATCTTACCTTTTGTGAGGATTACACATTTATGTACAATCTAGAAATAGCCTAACTAAAATGGAAGGGGAAAAAAAAGATTGGCTGTAAGTCGAGTAGAGCGATTTTGACCCATAAAAGAGAAAAAAGGCCAAAAGAAGCCGGTAATCAAGCTAGGGACAGACAACATTTAATCCTCCAGTCAGAATAAACTTTCATACCAACACTGTGGACAAGAAAAATGTTGTGAGACCTCATTTACTCTTCTGTCGGGGTGATCTGAATTTTGAAGTTATTGGGAAAACTACTGGCTATGGTAAAACCCAATATAATTAGTCCTCTCTTTAGAAAAATGACCCATACATTAGGGCAGTTAAACATTCAGAAAAATGTAACTGGTAAATCAGAAAAAAAATTAGTAAAAATCTTGGCTGGACTTTCTTATCTTGAATATGTTTAAAAGCAGTAAAACTTGAGTAGCTGCTGAATCTGTTTTCTATTCGATAGCAGTGAATGTACATGCAATTGCTGGCTCTGATTTTACTGGTCATGATAGCTTCTTAGTCACCAATATTGGACTGTTGTCCACCTCATCTGGGGCAGAGGAAATGAGCTTTGGTAACTTAAAAGAAAGAGCAGGACTGTTGGTTTCCTGTACCCATGGAACAGCATTAAATTGATTCATCCTAGACAGTTTAGCAAAACCTGTAGGAAATCACTTGAGATTCAAATGTCAGTAGTAATTTAATTAGTCTAAAACATTTCAACTCTTGCCATGGACATGCATACGTGTGGGAGTATGCACATAAAAAATTTCAAATGGAATTTGAATACATCCACTAATTAATAGTTCTTTTAAAGGGGTGCCTGGCTGGCTCCGTCAGTAGAGCATGCAAGTTCCAGCCCCAAGTTGGGTGTAGGGATTACTTAAAAAACAAACAAACAAACAAAAAAACCCACCTGGCAATAGGTCACAAGTAATGAACCTGTTACCATGACAAAATAGAGGATATTATTTCAATTGTCAACAGAATAAAAAATTTTTAAATTAGAAAAATAAAACTACGAGTTCAATGAATAATGACTTATCTAAACTATAGTGGACTTAGATGTCGCTAAAAATCTTAAAAAGTGATATGGTAAATGTGTATATAAATGTGTATAAAATGTGTATATAAATAAATATTTAATTGGGTAAAATTAATTGTTAAGATTTTTTTAAAGATTTTATTTATTTGTCAGAGAGAGCGAGCATAAGCAGGGGAAAGGGGCAGAGGCAGAGGGAGAAACAGGCTCCCCCACTAAGCAAGGAACCAGATGTGGGACTCAATTCCAGGACCCCAGAATCATGACCTGAGCTGAAGGCAGACCCTCAACCAACTGAGACACCCAGGCATCCCACAATTAATTGTTAAGATTAAATGTGGTAGTAGCCAATATAGAAATGCAGGTTCCTGTGCATCATTCATTTTTCCAATTGCCTGAGGTAATAGGAGTTATAAAAGCATCCATTTAAATCTTCTCCTACTATAGTTTTGTGGTTTTGGTTTGTTGTTTTTTTTTTAGTTACTCAATTGCTTTTTTATAGTTGTATGACTGGCTCAACTACTAAATGGTCATATGACATATAGTTCTATCATTCTCTTTTTTAAAAGAAAGATTTATTTATTTATGAGGGGCACATAGGTGGCTTGGTTGATTAAGCGTCTGCCTTATGCTCAGGTCATGATTCCAGGGTCCTGGGATCAAGCCTAGTATCAGGCTCCCTGCTAACCAGTGACTCTGTTTCTCCCTCTTCCTCTGGTCCTCTTCCTGCTTGTGCTTGCTCTCTTTTCAATAAATAAATAAAAATCTTTTAAAAAAATATTTATTTATGAGAGAGAGAGAGCGAGCACATGTGAGTGGGGGTGGGGGGAGCAGAGAGAGAGAAAAAAATCTTCAAGCATCAGGGGATCTGACATGGGGGTGAATCCCACAATCCATGAGGTCATGACCGAGCTGAAACCAAGAGTTGCCTAACTGATTGAGCCACCCAGGTGTGCCCTATTACTCTATCATTTTCAGTATACTCATTGCTTGGAGATCTCTAAAGTTGTACAGCAAAATCCACATCTAAAACTAGCTATGTGGGTTTAACTACATTTTTAGGATTTTGTGAGCAGTGCTAGAGGAATCCATATTCTTAATATGAACCATAATTAAGACAGTGTTCTCAGAACCTGGCTAGATCTCAAATGGCCTTCAAAGTCAGTACAGTAAGCACCCTTCATCCTGTAAATGAATACTGGACCTCCAGTCTTTTTGCCAATCTCTTCAAAGTTTTTTTTTTTTTTCACTTTTTTAAATCGTCTCTTTTAATCATTCAAGAAAATCAGGGTATCTAACGTTTATTTTTTAAAAACCCAGGTCACCTGGCTGGCTCAGTCAGAACATGCGACCCTTGATCTCAGGGTCATGAGTTAGAGCCCCACATTAATGTAGAGATCACTTTAAAAACAAGTAAATAGGGTGCCTGGGTGGCTTAGTGGGTTAAGACCCTGCCTTTGACTCGGGTCATGATCTCAGGGTCCTGGGATGGGTCCGGCATTGGGCTCTCTGCTTGGCAGGGAGCCTGCTTCCTCCACTCTCTCTCTCTCTGCCTGTCTCTGCCTACTTGTGATCTCTGTCTGTCAAATAAATAAATAAAATCTTTTTAAAAAAAATTAAGTAAGTAGGGCAACTGGGTGACTCAGTGGGTTAAGCCTCTGCCGTCGGCTCAGGTCAAGATCCCAGGATCCTGGGATCAAGCCCTGCATCGGGCTCTCTGCTCAGCAGGGAGCCTGCATCCACCTCTCTCTCTGCCTGCCTCTCGGCCTACTTGTGATCTCTCTCCGTCAAATAAATAAATAAAATTTAAAAAAATAAGTAAATAAAAATAAAATAAAATAAAAATAAGTAAATAATTTTTTAAAACAATAAAACCCAATACTGTTACTCAATAATATTTAAATATTCCTGAAGTAATTAATATTCAGATATACTTAGAGTTCCATTGACATCTCCAAATATAAAAGATAACAAAACTAGGGGCACCTGGGTGGCTCAGCGGGATAAGCCTCTACTTTCGGCTCAGGTCATGGTCTCAGGGTCCTGGGATCGAACCCCACATTGGGCTCTCTGTTCAGCAGGGAGCCTGCTTCCCCCCCTCTCTCTCTGCCTGCCTCTCTGCTTACTTATGATCTCTCTCTGTGTCATATAAATAAATAAAATCTATTAAAAAATGATAACAAAACTGAGTCAATCAGTTAGTGAATACTTGGGATGAGTTGGAGAAGACATGTAGTCAAATTTGCCACTTAAATGCCTAAGCAATATACAACACAAAACCCACAGTTCCTAACACAAGGGGCTTAGAGAAACCCACTTAGGATACATGTGAAATAAACTATAGAATGTTTAGCCCTAGGAAGAGAAAGCTTAGGATGTAACAGCTATATTGAAATACATGAAGGTTGTAATGTGGAAGGAATAAGTTGTTATGAGTTATTTCAAAGACAAAACCAAGAATAGAAGGAGGGCAGTTAGAGAAATTCAAAATTTTAATTCCCAACATTTTTCACAGAGTTGCCAATTAATAAAATAGTTCACCTAATGAACAGCTGTAATTGGCTTGAGTTGGGCAAGATTACTTCTTGTTCAGTGAGGTTTTGATTCAGTGAAAATCTTTCCCACCCCCATATGCCATTCTCAAAGATAAAAAGAACCATTATAACAATGTTGGTTGGATCAAGGTCCAGCTGAACCTTTAATTTTTCCAAAAGTGAATTACCACGACACGTTGTAAGTACAGTGAGAACTATAAGCAGCATATATATACATGTGGAAAGGTGTGGTTAATTTAGGTTTCATTTTCTGCTTTAAAAAAAATGATAAGCATTTGTCATAAATAACTCCTTGAGCAAGCACACTGTACAACTTTCATGATAGTATTGCTCTTCCAGGGTGCCTGGGTGGCCCAGTGAGTTAAGCTTCTGCCTTCAGCTCAGGTCATGACCCTTGAGCCCTCAGATTGAGGCCCACATGGGGATTCCTGCTCAGCTGAGTCAGCTTCTTCTTCCCCTCACACACTTGTTCTCTCTCTCGCTCTCTCTCAACTAAATAAATATTTTTAAAAATAAAATTAAAATATAGTATATTTCTTCCTTTGTGAAACTAGGTAAACATAAAATACATATGATCCCCACAATGTTCAAAAATTCCAGAAAAGTTTTATTCATTGGTCAGGAATTTAATATTTATTTTAATATTGTTTTTATTTTATTTAAAAATTTTGAAATATTTATTTTAATATTGTTAATTTTGTTATTTTTTAATATTTAATATTAGTATTAATAATTTGAATAATCCATTCAAAGAGGAAAGCCAGATTAATTATGTGAAGGGTACAAAATTAGAAACAAGTTTAATTATCTTTTTAATATATAAATTTTACTTTTGATCCAGTTTTCAGGAGAAACAGGGAGTCATCCTATGTTGTATATTTGGAAAGACTGTAGGTTCTTTAAGTCAAAATTTTTAGAAACAATTACATATCAGACTTAGACTCAGTGGGTCTATGTGGGTCTATGATGTGTCTATGGACACGTCACCATAAAGTTTCTCTTTCCATCAATGAAAAATAGCAAATCAGGTTTCAGATCCACCAAAACTTTACTTTAAGGATTCCTGGGTGGCTCAGTAGTTCTGCCTTTGGCTCAGGTCATGATCCCAGGGTCCTGGGATGGAGCCCCGCATTGGGCTCAGATCATGACCCCAGGGTCCTGGGAATGAGCCCTGCATTGGGGCTCATTCTGCATCTGCAGGGGGCCTGCTTCTCTTTCTCCAACTCCCCTTGCTTGTGTTCCCTCCCTTGCTGTCTGTCTCTCTCTCTGCCAAATGAATAAATAGAATCTTAAAAAAAAATCCATCTCGGGGGTGCCTGGGTGGCTCAGTGGGTTAAAGCCTCTGCCTTCGGCTCAGGTCATGATCCCAGGGTCCTGGGATGGAGCCCCGCATTGGGCTCTCTGCTCAGCAGGGAGCCTGCTTCCCTTCCTCTCTCTCTGTCTGCCTCTCTGCCTACCTGTGATCTCTGTCTGTCAAATAAATAAATAAAATCTTTAAAAAAAAATCCATCTCTAAAAGACAAAGCAAAAAATATAATCTACAATCATCAGAACTTAGTTTAAAAACTGATAAATCAGAATAATGCACTGATTTGTATTTTTTTTTTCACTAATTTGTATTTGTAAGAAAAAAATAGTAGGACATAATCTCAGGAAGCACACAAATAGTCTATTGTGAAAATAAGTATTCATTTATTAAAAACAAAGTTCAGCAAAACATACTTGTTAAAACATGGTTAATTTTGACAACAGGAGGTCAGGGAGCAAAAAATGTGATGAGAAAGTAAGAATATCAGTTACTAAGTTATATTATATCCTCCCCTTCATTTATACCCCTGGTTATCTTAAAATGTATAATGGTAGCTCTAAGGACTCTAGACAGATATCTGGATTTATGGTATGTTGCCTTTCATGTTTTATCGATTTCCAACTTTAAAATTATAGGCCCAAAGGGTAATATTTTATGATACTGAATCAAATGCATATTCTTGGAAAATTTCTCTCTTTTAGTGTAGTCTATGAAATATTCCTGTCTAATTCTATGGTAGTATTTTCGCCCGTTTTGTTGTTGTTAGAAGCTTTATCAGCTGTTTAAACCCTCAGGCCAAATTGCCCTGACGGAGAAGATACATAGCCGTCCAAATTTTTTCAACATTGCATCTTTGGCCCTCTTTCTTGAAGAGGGTATAGGTTCAGTTTAATTAATACTGAATTTTTTTAATGTGCAAAAACCTAACTCTGCTTCTTAAGGCAAATAAAAGAAACAAAAGTATGGCACCACTCCAATTATCAAATGCCATTAAAAATGGCAGAAGTACAAAGATCTAAACAATCTCAAACACAGATTCGTAATTAGAACACCATGCAATGAATAATTTTTAGCAAGAACAAGAAGCTTAATAACAACAGGTAAAAGAAACCAAATATTGCAGTTTACTGAATACTAAGCTAAGTAATTGTAATTAATCTTACAAATTCTCCAATATCATAATCACTTGCTTTAGAGTAACTGTATATAAGCCTCATTTTTTAAATTAAATGCCTATTCAACAAAGCTAATTAGAACAAATACATTTATGCATTTACATCCTAGAATAATAAACAGGAGACATTGGTCAAGGATGAATTAAGAAAGTTCTATTCTTTTTCGTCATCTGAGTGATCAGGTGGCAAAGGACATGCTCTGTGGAAAGAATAGAGAACTTCAATAGTCATTGGAGTATCGACTATTTAAAAAAAAGTGTTATCAACCTATATAAATCATCACCATTAATAGTGCAATGTGTCTGGTCAAGTGAATAGAAATGAGAGAAAATTAAACTCCATTAGTTGACAAACACCTACAAATCCCAAGTACTAGAGCAACAAAATCTTTAACTATTTTGCCTGTTAATTTGTCATATCCGTTGTTTCTCCTTTAGGATATGTTGCCATTCTTATTAAAAAGGGAATCTCTATTTCTATAGCATCTTCTTTCAATTAAGTGAATTGATAAAGAGTATAATCCTTCAGCAAGAACATCATGATAATAGGGATGTCTGGGTGGCTCAGTCAGTTAAGCTTCTGCCTTCAGTCCAGGTCATGATCATGATTCCAGGGTCCAGGATCAAGTCCCACATCCGGCTCCTTGCTCAGCAGGAAGCCTGCTCCCTTCAGCCTGCTTCTCCCTCAGCCTGCCACTCCCCAACTCGTGCTTTCCCCGCATCCCTCCCTACAAATAAATAAATAAAATCTTAAAAAAAAAAAAAAAAGAACTTTGTGATAAAAAAAAAAATCAACCAATCCATGTGAACAGAGAAAACAAAGCAAGTTGCCATATTTGACTGTATATCCTTTTGAACCATATAAACATATTACCTAATTGGAAAAAAATCTCAAAATTGGTTAAATTGGTACAAGGTAGTTGTAGCTTTTGAAAAATAATTTACATTATCCCAGAGCCATTCTGTATTCACTATACTTTTTATAGAGAAAAGTCTATGTAAAACTTAACCATAAATCAGGATTTTTTTGGAGCTGCTGAAGATCTGTGAAATCTACTCTAAAATAAGCAGTTTTCAGGGCACCTGGGTGGCTCAGTCAGTGAAGCATCTGCCTTCGGCTCAGGTCATGATCCCAGGGTACTGGGATGAAACCCCATGTTGAGCTCTCTGCTCAGCATAGAGTCTGCTTCTTTCTCCCCCTGTTCTTGCTCTCTCTCATGTGTGTGCATGCTCTCTCTATCTAATAAATAAATAAAATCTTTTTGAAAAATTGTTTAAATAAATAAATAATAAAATATTTTAAAAAATAAAATGAGGAGTTTTCAAATTAGATCCCATAAGCCTAATTGGTCATAGAGCTAGGTAGTGAAAGAAGGAAGTAAAAGGTATTCTGACCGGGTATGAGATTATCATTTGACTTACCTACTATTAGATTACCACGAGGACTTCATTGTATTTTCCTGGAAGTTAAATCAAATTAACAAATGAACACTATCATGAGCCAAGCTTCCTTTTTGCAAGGACCTGCTGTTTATATATCATAGCTCTATTCAAGGTTTTACGCACATAGTCTTTCTTGATTCTGACTCCACCCCACCCCCATGCAAGTAAAGGGAGTTTACCCTGCCTTTGTGAGAAAAATAAAGCTGTAGGAGTAGCCATGTTTCAGGTTATAAATTAGAGAGTTTATAGCAGAAGTCCTTCTGATAATTGTTAACTACTATCAAAAATAAGGCTATTGGGGCGCCTGGGTGGCTCAGTGGATTAAGCCGCTGCCTTCGGCTCAGGTCATGATCTCAGGGTCCTGGGATCGAGCCCCGCATCGGGCTCTCTGCTCCGCGGGGAGCCTGCTTCCTCCTCTCTCTCTGCCTGCCTCTCTGCCTACTTGTGATCTCTCTCTCTGTCAAATAAATAAATAAAATCTTTAAAAAAAAAATAAGGCTATTGATATACTATCAATAAAGAGGTAATTACAACTCTCCTAAACAAAAACAAATCTAAGAAAGGGGTCTAAAGGAATAATATAAACCGTTATTACCTAGTTTTATGTCACAAATTTTAGTACACCATGGATCAAAGTCCTTTATGAAAATATACATGTATTCTTTCTCCATATAATTGAAAACCTGTAATATATATTTTATTGTTACGATGATCAGTAATGGTCAATGGTATAGCCATATTTGGCAATATTGCCAAATATTTTGTTTCCTTAGTGGAAGTCACAAATAATTCAAGAGGGCTGTAATATATTCTAGAGCTAATATTGACTATTAGTCTGTCATATTAGAATGAGAAAGAACAAGGAAGAATGATGCCAGACAGTGACCTGGAACTAGAAGAAACTTACAGGATCATGAAAGCAAGTCTATTAAAAGGCTCTATCTAAAAATGTATCCCATTCATTGTTGATTTTTATTGAAGGCAGAAATCGTAATAGTGACATAGCAACAAAGTCTAAAATTTAGTTACTGCTCTAGAGTTTGACATTTCTTTTAGATATCTCATAACAGGGATGCCTAGCTGGCTCATCAGAAGAGCATGTGACTCTTCATCTTGGGGTTGTGAGTTCAAACCCCACATTGGGTGCAAAGATTTCTAAAAACAAACAAACAAACAAACAAAAAACTTAAATATCTTATAACATGGATGGTAGGCACTCAATAAACATTTATTAAATGATCTTAGGAACAGTATTGAATTCTTAAAAATTTATATACATAAGAATCCTTTTCTATATCCAAATACTTTGTTTTAATTGCTCTTTCAGCCATTTATTTTTATTTAGTTTGTGTCCAATGGAAATCAATTCCAAACACACTGTACAATCCCAAACAGATGTACAGTGTTCAGATATGAAACAAAGGGAATGTTCACTCACATCCAGAGATCCTTCATAGCTTGAGATCTATTGGGTCTGGTTGCTCCCCTATAGGTTTCTAAAGACGGCAAATAGTGGTTTAAGAATTATTAAGCCTACTGGGGCGCCTGGGTGGCTCAGTGGGTTAAAGCCTCTGCCTTCGGCTCAGGTCATGATCTCGGGGTCTTGGGATCGAGCCCCACATCGGGCTCTCTGCTCCGCGGGGAGCCTGCTTCCTCCTCTCTCTCTGCCTGCCTCTCTGCCTAGCTGTGATTTCTCTCTGTCAAATAAATAAAATATTTTAAAAATAAAAAAAAATTAAAAAAAGAATTATTAAGCCTACTGTGGCCATATTGGATACTGTAACATGTAAGCATCAGTGTATGAACATGTGAACCAAAAATTTCATAAAGTGTCTATTTCTAGAAAGCTTTCTGTACATCAAGGCAGTTGTAAAAGTTTTACTTTCCAGAATCAAGTACACCTAGATTTAGGACGAGGTTCTAACTATCTAAAAATACTGATACAGAAAGTGTTCCAAATGTAGCTATTCTGACTCATAAAGTTATTTTTTTTAATGTATTCATAGAGAGAGCACAAAAGAATTGTGAATTTAATATAGGCAAGTCTCCAGGCACCTGGGTGTTCAGTCAGATAAGCATCCAACTTTTGATTTCAGCTCAGGTCATGATCTCAGGGTCTTGGGATCAAACCCCACGTCCAGCTCTGCGCTCAGCACAGAGTCGGCTTGTCCCTCTCCCTCTGCTCTTCCTCACGCTCATGCTCTCTCTCTCAAATAAATAAAATCATATATATATATTTATATATATATATAAATCATATATATATATATATATATGCCCCTGTCACTTGACTTTTAAGTGTATATGCAAAAATTACTCATGCTGGGGCACCTGGGTGGCTCAGTGGGTTAAAGCCCCTGCCTTTGGCTCGAGTCATGATCCCAGAGTCCTGGGATGGAGCCACGCATCGGGCTCTCTGTTCAGCAGAGAGCCTGCTTCTCCCTCTTCCCTCTCTCTGCCAGCTTCTCTGCCTGCTTGTGATCTCTGTATGTCAAATAAATAAAATATTTTTAAAAAATTACTCATGCTTATATGTGTGGAGCATAACAAATAACATGGAGGACATGGGGAGATGGAGAGGAGAAGGGAGTTGAGGGAAATTGGAAGGGGAGATGAACCACAAGAGACTATGGACTCTGAAAAACAACCTGAGGGTTTTGAAGGGGCGGGGGGTGGGAGGTTGGGGAACCAGGTGGTGGGTAATAGGGAGGGCACGTATTGCATGGAGCACTGGGTGTGGTGCAAAAACAATGAATACTCTTAAGCTGAAAAGAAATTTTTAAAAAAAGTGAAAAAAAAATTACTGATGCTTAGATTTGTAGTAGATGCCAATAAAACATCACTGCCCTGTAACATGTCAGTTACTACATAAAGTCACATGCAATGTCAACCCCAAAGCTCCAGAGGAAAGAGTTCCCGAGAGAACAATGAAAACTTAACAATGTAAAATTTTATGTGGAGTATATCAGCATTAAAATAGTACTGCTGAAATAATAAACAGAGGATTTACAATAACACCTGGTGGTTCCTTCCAATGTACATATAGATAGAATCCTGGAACCTTTTTATATTACCTAATCATTTTATGGCCTAAATTTAATGAATCAAAGTAAAAACCCAATTTCTATTCCACAGCTTATCCCTTTTCTCTAGACCAAGGTGAAATTATTCTTATTATCAAGAGTTTTAAGTGTCCATATTTCTTTTTTTTTTTTTTAATATTTTATTTATTTGACAGAGAGAAATCACAACTAGACAGAGGCAGGCAGAGAGAGAGGAGGAAGCAGGCTCCCTGCAGAGCAGAGAGCCCGATGCGGGGCTCGATCCCAGGACTCTGGGATCATGACCTGAGCCGAAGGCAGAGGCTTTAACCCACTGAGCCACCCAGGCGCCCCTCTTTTTTTTTTTTTTTAAAGATTTTATTTATTTATTTGACAGACAGAGATCACAAGTAGGCAGAGAGAGAGGAGGAGGAAGCAGGCTCCCCGCTGAGCAGAGCTCGTTGCGGGGCTCAATCCCAGGACCCTGAGATCATGACCTGAGCCGAAGGCAGAGGCCTTACCCCACTGAGTCACCCAGGTGCCCCAAGTGTCCATTTTTCTTAAGCTACATTTAATCACATCATTAATTTTCAATGTCTCTCTTTATTCTTGTATGTGAAACTCCAGCAGATTTAATATTGGCATTCATTACCTCGTCAAATCCTTCAGACGCTCTGTAAGTCAGTCCAACTGGGGACTCTCACAGTTTCTGTTAGTAAAATAAAGAGTGGAATTATTAGATCTGATGAAGACTGTGTTTTCCTTGTCACATCGGAATGGCTACTGACTACAGGGCACAGTGGACACTGTGGGTTCAGAGGACCCAGTGTGCTGGTTAAAGGAATGTGTGAATAAATCTGTGTGGATAGGATCAGTGCCAGAAGTAGCAGTCACAGACTGAGCCTGGCCACCATCCCCTTGCCTATTTTGGTCACTGTGGCATGGGTCAGACTTGCTGTTTGGTGTGCTGTTGGATCATAGGCTCCCGGCTCATGCAGGAGAAGTACCTAGCAGGGTCTTCAACCAGGGGGCATCATAATGACAGTGACATGGCACCATCTGTCCACCCATGCTCACCATTCCCCCATACCTCCAGTCATATAATAAATATAATATTTATTATAATATATATTTATTAAAATAAATATATATTATAATAAATATAATATAATAAAAATGAATATGAAGAGAGGTTTTTACCCAGAGATGATCACTATTGATATTTGGTCTATTTATATACATGTTTTTACACTATAAAAACTATAGTTCTATATGCAGAATTTTTGCTTAATATTTATCATCAGCATATTTCTGACACTAAAAGCTTAAAAAGCAAGATTTAATTATCTTCTTTTTTTTAAAAGATTTTATTTATTGGGGTGCCTGGGTGGCTCAGTCGTTAAGCGGCTGCCTTTGGCTCAGGTCATGATCCCGGGTCTTGGGATTGAGCCCTGCGTTGGGAATCCCTGCTCAGCGGGAAGCCTGATTCTCCTTCTTCCACTCCCCCTGTTTGTGTTCCCTTTCTCACTATCTCTGTCAAATAAATAAATAAAATCTTAAAAAAAAAAGATTTTATTTATTTGACAGAGCGAATGAGAGAGCACAAGCAGGAGCAACAGCATAGGGAGAAGGAGAAACAGGTTCCCCACTGAAGAGGGAGCCTGACACAGGACTTATTTTCAGGACCTTGGAATCATGACCTGAGCGGAAGGCTGAGGCTTAACTCACTGAGCCACCCCATTTTCTAACTTTTCTACATTGGTTATTTATTTCTTATGGAGGTTGAACTAGTATTTTTTGAGGAGTTGATTTAGTAGAATTGATGCTGGATAAACCAACATAGAAGTTGTTTTTTTTTGAAAGAAAAAAAAAAGTATAGAAAATAGACTGTAAAAATGAAAGAATAAAGACAGGAAGTTCATGCTTAATAACATAGCCCTTAGTACGTAGCATCTGATTGGGAACTGATCCTCTTTGAGTGACTGAAATGAGTAAAAATAATACTTTTCACTGATGTTTGAAATTTGGGAGTAACTTAGAAAAAGAGTAGTACAAGTTTTTTAAAAAACCCTGGTTTGTGATTTCTTATCTGTTCAAGGCAAAACTTCAAAGTTATTCAATATCCCCTTGTGTTCTATTTTCAAGAATATATTTTCTTTATACTCCAGAATATAAAAACTTACTTTCTTTTTGCTTTTCCTAAGCCACTGCTTCCTGCCTCTTCAGGAATCCGATTCTCTTTTTCAGAATCTTTAGGAGACAGGCTGAAGAATTCTCCGATTCCTTTTTGCCACTTGGGAGTTGGGCGCACACAAACTGGATTCCCTCCTGCATACTTATTTTCAACTATAAAATATAAACAGATGGACCTAAATAAGAACTAAGGATACAACTGCCATTCCTTGAAGGGAAGCAATTAACATTAAATCTACAGGATATTAAGTGGTATTACATCCAGCTTAAAATAATTAGAAAATGTGAGATGATAAAGTTGTATTCAGTCAGTATTATATTATACATTATTATAATACAATATATAATAATATTTTGTTAAAATTATCCTTTGTCCTAGGAAAATAAAATTAACATAATTTTTACAACTGGAAAATATTTTTCATAATTTATCCACAAGCAGAGCTATTCAAATAGTCTTATGTATTGTCATACTAAACTTTGACATTTTTTTCCTAATATGAGATGTAGTATAAATGGCCAAAATTTTACTTAACAAGGTTATTAATTAAAACACCTGTGAAAGGCAAAGCAAATATACAGCAGTGTGAAAGTTTCTGCAAAAATAGGTTACAGTTTTCAAAGCCCTTGGCTCCTTTTCAGTTCGTACAGTTCATAAGGTAAATCCAATTCTTGATTTTTAAAAAAAGATTATTTATTTATTTGACAGACAGAGATCACAAGTAGGCAAAGAAGCAGGCAGAGAGAGAGGGGAAGGGAAGCAGACTCCTCCACTGAGCAGAGAGCCCAATGCCGGGCTTGATCCCAGGACCCTGGGATCATGACCTGAGCCAAAAGCAGAGGCTTTAACCCACTGAGCCACCCAGGCACCCCTTGATTTTTTTTTAAGTAAGTTCTACACCCAACGTGGGGTTTAAACTTATGGCCCTGAGATCAAGAGTTGCATGTTTTACCAACTGAGCCAACCAGGTGCCCCAATTTCTGATTTTTTTTTTCATTTTATTTTATTTTTTTTAAAAGATTTTATTTATTTATTTGACAGATAGAGATCACAAGTAGGGAGAGAGGCAGGCAGAGAGAGAGAGAGGAGGAAGCCGGCTCCCTGCCAAGCAGAGAGCCCAATGCGGGGCTTGATCCCAGGACCCTGGGATCATGACCTGAGCGAAACGCAGAGGCTTTAACCCACTGAGCCACCCAGGCACCCCTTTTTTTTCATTTTAAAACAGCAATATAGAGGAAAAATTTCTGCCTCCTTATGAAGTAATGATTAGTATACGAAGATGAACAAATTACTGAGCCACTACATGTATCTTTCCCTTTAAACACATTTGTCACAAACTCTGTTATAAAGTTGCTTCCATATATACATATATGTATATTTATATACATATATATACGTATACATATACACACTCTCTGAAGTTTTTATTTTTGATTTATTTTTTAAAGATTTTATTTCTGAGAGAGAGAGACAACAAGCCCGAGTAGGGAGAGGGGCAGAGGGAGAAGCAGACTCCTCCACTGAGCAGGGAGCCTGATGCGGGGCTCCATCCCAGAATCCTGGGATCATGACGCGAGCCAAAGGCAGAGGCGTAACCAACAGAGCCACCCAGGCGCCCACTTCTTAAGTTTTTAAATCTTTTTTAAAAGTACAAGTGACTTTTTTTTTAAAGATTTTATTTATTTATTTGACAGACAAGAGATCACAAGTAGGCGGAGAGAAAGGAGGAAGCAGGCTCTCCGCTGAGCAGAGAGCCCGATGCGGGGCTCAATCCCAGGACCCTGGGATCATGACCTGAGCTGAAGGCAGAGGCTTAACCCACTGAGCCACCCAGGCACCCCTACAAGTGACTTTTTAAAAGTAGTGATCTGCGGCCCCTGGGTGGAGCAGTCCGGTTGAAGATCTGAATCTTAGTTTTGGCTCAGGTTGTGGTCTCAGATTTGTGAGATTTGAGCCAGGTCTGGTTGCACTAGCAGTGGAGTCCACTTGAAATTTCTCTCTGCCTCTGGCCCTCCCACCTCAATCTCTCTAAAATAAATAAATATTCAAAAAAAAAATAACAGTGATCCTATGGTTCCTAATTTTCCAAAAGGACACATATAGGAACTCTTTGAGTACGTAGAAAGCATATGGCAGCAACCTATATAGCTCAGCATAGAATTCAAACCTAGCTCAGAGTGCCTGGGTTGCTCAGTTGGTTAAGGGTCTGACTTTGGCTCAGGTTATGATCTCAGGGTTATTGCTTGGCAGGGAGTTTGCTCTCCCTCTCCCTTTGCCCCTCCTCTTGATGGTGCTCTTTCTGTCTCTTGCTCAAGTAAAAAAATAAAAATCTTTAAAAAAAAAAAATTCAAACACGGCTCTGCTGATTTAATTGTGTGACTTTTACCAAAGTATGTAACCTGAGCTTAAATGTCCTCATCATTTAGAATGAAGTTATTACTAATTTCATACAGTTGATTAAAAATAGAGATCTGTGGGCGCCTGCCTGGCTCAGTTGATGAAGCATGCTTTTGATCTCAGGGTTGTGATTTTGAGCCCCATGTTGGGTGCAGAGATTACTTAAAAATAAAATCGGAAAAACAAAACAAAACAAAACAAACAACAAAAAAACCCCAAAAGAGATTTGCAAAGGCATCTGGCTGACTCAGTGTGTAGAGAATGAGACTTTTGATCTTAGGGTCCTGGGTTCAAGCCCTTTTTGGGCATAGAGCTTACTTACAAAAAAATAGAGATCTGTAAAATGCCTTAAGAGGTGCATTTGGCCAACATATGTTCATTAAGGGCCTATTCAGTCGGCTTTGGTGATTCAACAGTGCACCAGACAATGAGATGTGGCCCTGATCATAATTTAGTGGTATAGAGTATAGAATATTCTCAGTAAATTCATCACCTTTCAAAATTTTGACCTACAGCTCCTTTTTATCTAAAGAGAATTAGTTAATATTTTCTAATGAAATATTTAGAACAGGGGGAAGTTTAAGTTAACTTAAGAACCCATGAAGTTCTTCACAGTGCTCCGCTGTATGTTCTTAATTAGGCCTTGTGGAATTAATCTTCCTAACTTCCTAGGAGAGGAATGAGGCACCAGATGGCACGGTATTTCCTCAACCTCTCCTTGCAAAGAAGGTGCAGTGTGAAGCTCTTTCATGGGCCAAGTTTTCCCTCCTAATGTCCCAAAAGCAATATCAGGAGCTGCAGTAGTTGGGATAACACACACACACACACACACACACACACACACACACACACACACACAGACACCATGCCAAAAAATAAACAACAACAAAACCAAAAATACATGCAGAAATAAAAACAAAAACTTTATACTAAGACAACCCGATCAGCACTGTCAACTATAGTCCTAATTCTTAATCTAGTGAAGGGGAGCTTAAATAGCCTCTTGCAGGAAAAAGCCATCAGCCAATATTAAAAATAAAAATGCTAAACTAGAAAGGAAAAATAGGTTTGAAGATAAACCGTGTCTGTCCCTAACCCCGAGGTTGGAGATTCTTTTCCTTGCGACCCCCACCTTTACCCCAACCGAACGAGAGGCCTAGGTCCCCTCATTATATCAGAAGGCAAGGAAGAAATTTGAGTGTGAGGATCTCAGGAAAATAAATTCCACGGTGGGTCAGGAGGCTTGCAGGTCCGGAGAACTGTGGTGCAATGCCTGATTCCCTTTGAGAAAGTTCCTCCAGGAGTTGCAGGGGCGCTTGTTACCTTTCCTTGACGAAGGCGATGTCGAATTAGTGGCAGAAGTGGAGGAACCAAGCACCTTCCTGGGGGCTCGCGAAGCGACCACTGCAGAGAGGCAAAGGAGAGCATTCAAAACAGGGCAGTTAAGTTTCCGACTCGAGTCACAGAGCCGCGTTTTCACCACAGTCCCCGACCCCGCCGCTTGGAGAGAAGAGCCCCGAGATCCAGAACAGCAGGACAACCCTCCCCTGTCCGTGCCGCTCCTTCCTCTTGGAAAAGAGGCCAGGCCGCAGCTTCCAGAATGGTTGGACTAGCCTGGCTCAGAGGGCGGTGGAGAGCCCTGGCCCCTGCCCTCCACTGCCGTGCTCAACTACCTCACCTTTTCTGTAGGTGCCTGGGACACTGTCCGCTTTCGTCCGCACCATGGTCAAACTCGAGGAGATGAGAGCAATCAACTGACTTTCCAACCGCGGGTGTTTAACTGCACAAGGACCCGAAAAACGAATCTCCCGCCACAGTTTATATTGGTCTGGTTCCCGCGCGCTCCACAGACTCTCCGGGGGAGCCGCTCCCATTGGTTCCGCGCCGTCCCCCCACAACCAATCGCCAGTGTCCAGCTATGACAGTGGCGAGCCTTGACTCAGTACCGTTCCGTCCATCAACTTTGCAGAAGCCTGTGATTCGTAGCCGCCCCAAGTGGGCGGTGTTAAAGCTTTTCCTGGGGTGCCCCAAGAGTGAGTGCTAAGATTGTGAGTTAGGGAAATGGGACTGCTTAGAAAAGAAAACCCAGCAGAGACAGCGAATTATAACATTTCTCCAAAAGTTACCACAGGGATAAATCTAACGATCGACTCCAGGAAAAGAAACTTGAAATGAGCAGTTTTTTTTTAAATGCAAATCAGAATAAATAACTTCCTTTTTTAAAGCCTCAAACTATCTCTACAAGGTCCATAACAAACCATTTCTATGGTAAAAACTGAGTCGATTGTATGTACATACACACGTAAAAAGGAACGAATTAATGAAAGGTCTTCCTGACATCTACATGGTCTCAGAGCTCCTTAAAAATACGCCATATGTCAGGGTGCCTGACTGACTCAGTCAGTGGAGCATGCAACTCTTGATCTTAGGGTTGTGGATTTGAGCCCCACCTTCTGTGTAGAGATTACTTAAAAATAAAATCTTAAAAAAAAAAAAAAGCCAAATGTGCCAAGGGTACACCCCTGACACATAGTGATTATAACGCTAGAATAGTAGCTCACAACTATTTTCTATCCCTATGTCTGTCTTCTAATTACTCAAAATACCCCTGGGGAGTGATTTTCACTCTCTGAAAACCATGCATAAAACGTGATCAGATGAGCTTGCCTTGGGATATGTTTTGTTAAATGCTCACTTGAAAGACAATCCTGAAAGTGTAAGCACCGTGTTGATTCTCTCCAATAAATCATGCTTGAACTTTCACAAAATAGGCTACTCAATATGTCAACAGAATCAACAACTACTTTTTGTTTTAGAATTAAAGAACTTGAAAAAAAAAGATTAATGAATCTAGCCAACAGGTGAAAAAATCTATTTTATTAAAATCATTGTATTATAATTCTATTAGTGGTATTATAATAGCAGAAAATGTATTGAAAATTACCTGTAGCTCTGTCTAACACTTGGAGTCTACAGTAGAATTCCTATCAGAAAAATCAACAAGCCCCAGGGTATTCCTTTCTTCTTTGTTATCATTCCCTTCTCAATACACAATCGTTCTTCAATACACATTATTTCCTTTTCAGTTAAAGTGGCTTGAACAAAGGCTTGTATTACTTAATTCAAACTCATAACGCAGATTCCTGTGGAGATGAGAATAGCATAGAGAATCTGATGGTCTTTTCTCTTAGTTCACATGCTAAGTAAACGGCCAGAAAGAATTGCAAATATACCTTTGCACACACGAGCAGTCTATTACTACAGCTGTGTTTGTATGTATTTTAATAATAGGGAAGAATGCGTGTTAAGGTAAAAAAAAAATTAGGAAACAAGCAGTGATGTCTAGCACAAATTCTTAATTTAAATATATGCTTTAAGGAAGCTCTTCTTTAAATAAAACACAGGGAATTGTGTGGTGTGAACTTGAAAATTTCAAAGGCCTAGGGCATCATGAAAAGTTGTAGTACATATGTATGAAGTATCTGCCTAAATGTACACCAAAGAGTATCTTTGAGTCATGTTAAATAGGTGTGCTTGCTTTGCTCAGGCGGAAGGGCATTTTAATAAATGATAATCTGTAAACGGCATTGTATTACATTACATACATTACAAACTAGAGATTGTGATCATTAACATATGCTTTATGTAAAAAGAATACTTTTTTAGAATATTATTTTTTTAAAAAAGATTTTCTTTATTTGACAGACAGAGATCACAAGTAAACAGAGAGAAGGAAGCAAGCTCCCTGCTGAGCATAGAGCCCAACGCCGGGCAGATCCCAGGACCCTGAGACCATGACCTAAGCCAAAGGCAGAGGCTTAACACACTGAGCCACCCAGGCACCACAAGAATATTCTTTAGGACCTAATAATTTCATCATAATTTATATGATGTACTAAGTCCTGTTGTAAAAACAATCTTGTCACAGTCTCTGTCTTCAAGAAGTTAACATTTATTTTTATTTATATCTTTTTAAAAGATCTTATTTATTTATTTGACAGAGAGAGAGACAGCCAGAGAGGGAACACAAGCACACTGAGTGGGAGAGGAAGAAGCAGGCTTCCCTCTGAGCAGGGAACCCAATGAGGGGCTTGATCCCAAGACTCTGGGATCATGACCTGAGTGGAAGGCAGATGCTTGACGGCTGAGCGACCCAGGTGCCCCTTATTTTTTATTTATTTTTAAAAAGATTTTATTTGTTTATTTGACAGAGAGATCACAAGTAGGCAGAGAGAGAGAGGGGGGAGGCAGGCTCCCTGCTGAGAAAAGAGCCCCCTGCGGGGCTGGCCTCCAGGACCCTGGGATCACAACCTGAGCTGAAGGCGGAGGCTTAGCCCATGAGCCACCCAGGCGCCTCTATTTTTTATTTTTATTTTTTAAGATTTTATCTACTTATTCGTCAGAAAGAGAGAGCGAGAGCGAGCACAAGCAGGGAGAGCAGCAGGCAGAGGGAGAAGCAGGCTCCCCGCTGAGCAAGGTGCCCTGGTATGGGACTTGATTCCAGACTGGGATCACCACCGCAAATGAAGGCTGTCGCTTAACTGATAGCATCCCCAGAAATTAACATTTAAATAGTTGGAACTGAACAGATACAAACAGGTAAATAATTTGCGTATATTATATTAACATGAAAAGTAGCAGATTTTTATGAAGAAACAAAATTTGTACTATTAATGAACATTCGGAGTATTTGGGGGGTTTTTAAAATAGAAAATCATATATTTTCCAAATTAATAAAAACAATCTACACCTAGTGTAAGTCAACACAGTCATATGGTTTTTATTATTTGTCGATGAAAACATTAGCATAAAAAGGTGAATCAGGATCCAATTAATATAATTGTTTAGTCTACATAGCCTAATGGGGATGAAGAACCTGTAAAATAGCAAGTGCTATTTTATTTTTTTATTTTTATTTTTTTTAAAGATTTTATTTATTTGAGAGACAGAGAGCACAAGCAGGCAGAGAGGCAGGCAGAGAGAGAGGAGGAAGCAGGCTCCCTGAGGAGCAGAGAGCCCGGTGCGGGACTCGATCCGAGGACCCTGGGATCATGACCTGAGCCGAAGGCAGAGGCTTTAACCCACTGAGCCACCCAGGCGCCCCGCAAGTGCTATTTTAAATGCTTTTACACAAAACCAGAATAATTTAGAGGCTGGTCTCTCAGATTAACAGTTTTGTCTTTTCCTCGACTGTAGTTGTTATAGGTATTTATACTATCTTCTCAGCAGAATTCTCGATTCTCAAGCCCTGCATCTAAGGATGCAGAAAAATCACGCGCAGCGGAGCTCTGGTACCAGTGTAAACAATGTCAGGAAGCGGGAAAGCAAAGGCAGCGGGGTGGGGGTGGGGTGGGGGGAGGGATCTGTGCTGGGGGCGGAGCCACTGGGAGGAGCCGTGCAGGCTGGCGGAACTCGCGCCACCGAAGTCGGTGTTGCGAAGGGGACTAGTCCGGCGCAGGACGTGGGGCTGTTGGAGCCCAGCTGGTTCCGGCTGGGAAAAATGGCGGTAGCTGGGGCGGCGTCCCGGGAGCAGCTAGTGGGCTGGTGCACCCAGCAGTTGCGGAAAACTTTCGGCCTGGATGTCAGCGAGGAGATCATGCAGTAAGACCGGTTCGGGTCCCAGGCGGGAAGCAGCTCTGGGATGTGCACTGAGCGAAAGGGGGAAGCGGGGAGGACTAAAAAGTTGATGAGAGTGAAGAAATAGGATAAAAGGGCTATTATCGGTCTCTAGACGCCGAATCTTGACCTCCGGCTTTACAGTTTAGCTCCTGGAATACTGTGTCAGGCTACCCAGTCGGCCGGTGGGGCCTTTTTTTCTTAGGAAAAGGCCAAACCCCTGATAATTAAATCGTTAAGACTGTCCCGGGAGCCAGTTTCCTTGTAAATTCTGGAGATAATGGGCAAGCTAAATTGTTTTTCCAGAAATCCCTTGCTCTGAGCATTTTAGTTTGCTCGATATGGGTTGTTTCAAATAGGACCTGGACTTTACATTGAGGTGCGGTGGTAAGGTGTAAATAACTTTTGACTGAGGAGTCCCAAGTTCTGTTTTCTGTTGTCATTTACCCGTTTTGGAACCTTGGGCATTTTAATTTGCCTCTCTATACCTTTGTTTCCGCGTCTATAAAATGAATAATTAGAAGAGCTCATCTTTCATATTTTATAATTGTTGTGAAGTGGAGATGGTGACATAATTTAGTATTTGCTTTCGATTGATTTGTCATTTTTGTTGCATTACATAACTGGTGCTGGGGCAACAAAGACGACTGAGACCATTGGGTTCTGTCTAGTTGATGAGTGGGGGAAACGTAAGGTGTTGTGAGAGCATGGAGTAAAGGACTCCCACTAAGATTTTGGAAACTTGAAAGGTTTACTTCAAGGGATGACTTTAGCCTGAGAGCTAAAGGGTGGGTAGGTGGAAGTGCAGTGTTCCCGCGAGGTAAAAACTTCTACAAAAATTGAACTCCATCCAAGAACCTGAAAGTGTTTCTTGATTTGATTCCGTTTTCATAGATGATGAAACCTTTATTGCCATTTCTGGGGCTTTTATAGGAAATGAGTTTCTGAGTTGGGAGAAAACAGTTAGCAAGGAGAGAATTAAGAAAGACTGCTTTAAAGGTTTTTGTTTTAAACACTGGAACGAACAACTAGGAAAAACAAAAACAAAACACCCTGCCAAATGGTATGACTTATCTTTATCCTTGTTTGAAGGCAAGATCAGATTAAGTAGTTTTCAAACATTTTTTTAGAGCAGTGGATGTTGTCAAATGAGATAATGAGACTTTGCAAATACACCAAATGGGAAAAAAAAGTCACTTGGTGAACACAAAACAAAACACAAAAATTGAGGCTATTTTTAAATTTTTTTTAAAAGATTTTATTTATTTATTTGACAGAGAGAGATCGCAAGTAGGCAGAGAGGCAGGCAGAGAGAGTGAGACCTGAGCGGAAGGCAGCGGCTTAAACCACTGAGCCACCCAGGCGCCCCGAGGCTATTTTTGATGGATCAACAAGACAATATGATTAGATGCTGTCTTCTCAGTCTCAGTGTCCATTTGTATCTTGTCTGCTTACACAGTATGAAGACAATCCTAATTTTCATAGATTGTGGTTTAACAGCTCATTTTGAAGCCTTAGTTTTCTTTTCAATTAAACTTAATCCACACTCTTTAAAGAACAATGATCAGAAATTTAAATTTTATAGTTGGAAGGACTAAGTATGGCTAAATACCTGCTTGCATTTTTTTAAACTCATGAATAAGTCTACAAGAATTGTTCAAAACAAAACAAAAAAAAAACCACTGAAACTACCTATAGCATAGTTCTATTTGAACTCATTTGTCTTAGTAGATTTTTACTAGTTATTGCTCAACAGACTATGATGCCACAATCAAAGCATTTTTGTGTAAATTTGCTGTGCTTTGAGTAGTATTTAATTGAAAATTAGTACTATGGTAGTGTGCTAACTTGAAAAATTTGGCATGAGTGGTCTTTTTACAAACAACACAAAACTACTATCTTTTTAATCAGTGATACATTTGTGGAACATTAAGATTTGTACACAGGATTAGCAAAATAAACTTTGCTCTACAGTCTGCCTTAGCTCATGTTTTGGATGACCCTATTTTTTTTTTTAAGATTTTTTTTTTTTTTTAAATATTTGACAGAGAGATCACAAGTAGACAGAGAGGCAGAGAGAGAGAGAGGGAAGCAGGCTCGCCGCCGAGCAGGGAGCCCAATGCGGGACTCGATCCCAGGACCCCAAGATCACGACCCGAGCCGAAGGCAGCGGCCCAACCCACTGAGCCACCCAGGGTTATTTGACAGACAGAGATCACAAGTAGACAGAGAGGCAGGCAGAGAGAGAGAGGGAAGCAGACTCGCTGCTGAGCAGAGAGCCCGATGCAGGACTCGATCCCAGGACCCTGAGATCATGACCTGAGCCGAAGGCAGCAGCTTAACCCACTGAACCACCCAGGCGCCCCGGATGACCCTATTTTGATAAGATTTTGTATATAACACTGTATGCTGTTCCTTTTTATACTTTGTTAAATAATTAAAATATCATTTATTCAAATGTTTCTGGAACTCTTTAAACATTTCCCTAGTGATTTGAATACTCCACAGTTAAATGATCCCCTGAGCTTCCTTGCAGTTCCTTCTATGAGAACTTGGTAGCAATTAATATTTTGATGGGGGCTGCTAAGTTTGGGGGTCAAGTTAATTAAACTGTGAAAGTCCTGAAAAACAATTGTGTCTTTTTAATATATGATGGACTAGAAGATGCTCTTAATGGGGCCCAAAGGCACAGGTTTATTTACCTATCGATCATAACTCTGCAAGTGAACCACCACATTAGGAAAAAAACCGAGTACATGTGTACCAGTGATAGTACAATCACGTGATTTTATTTTAATTTAAAGAAATATAGCATTATTATAATTTTTCTTGTATCCAATACAAGTGTGTCTGAATTACTGTTCATTCAGATCTTATAATGCTTTCATGGTCTGATATGTTAATTTACAAATTATTTTTTCAATTCATTCTTTCCTTGGTGTAACGTAATTACTGTAGAAACCTAAAAAAAACAGAGATAGAGGAGGAAACTAAAATTACCGTAATACCACAACCCAGAGGTAATCTTTGTTTCTCTCTTAGTGTTTTTCTTATGCGTATTGTAATCTATTTTCAAAACATATTCATCTTAGAGGAAAAATAAACTCTCTTTAATCATATCACTCAGTGGTAATTATTTTAGTGTATAACTTTCTGGCCTTTTTTCTACACATAAGTGTATGGATATACACATTTCTTTTAGCAATTGATATTGCTATGATATGCTCTACGTTCTATCCTGTTATTTCACTTACCATTATATGAAAGCATTTTTATCAGGTCAGTAATAATTAATCATAAATTTCACGTTTAGTGGTGGCATATTCCATTTTGTAAAGTCCAAAAACTTAAATTCACCAGTCTTTCCCATCAGTGGATATTTTTTTTTTTTTTTTTTTGACAGAGAGAGAGATCACAAGCAGGCAGAGAGGCAGGCAGAGAGAGGAGGAAGCAGGCTCCCTGCGGAGCAGAGAGCCCGATGCGGGGCTTGATCCCAGGACCCTGAGATCATGACCTGAGCTGAAGGCAGCGGCTCAATCCACTGAGCCACCCAGGCGCCCCAGCAGTGGATATTTTAAATAGCTTCTAGTTTTTCATTAATTCAAATAGTGATACAGTTAATTTATTGCATAAAATTTCCTGTAGAGTCCTATAAATGGAATTAGCTGATTATTTTTAAGGCACTTTTTTTTTTTTTTAAAGATTTTATTTATTTATTTGACAGAGAGAGAGGACAAGTAGACAGAGAGGCAGGCAGAGAGAGAGAGGAAAGCAGGCTTGCTGCTGAGCAGAGAGCCTGATGCGGGACTCGATCCCAGGACCCTGAGATCATGACCTGAGCCGAAGGCAGCGGCTTAACCCACTGAGCCACCCAGGCGCCCTTTTTAAGGCACTTTAAGTGTATTGGCCTGTCATTTTTTAGAAAAGTTATACTGACTTGAACTGCTAGCCCATTTCACTTCAAGGAACCCTTTATAACATTTCCTTAAAATAGATCTGCTTATTCTAGTGTGATGCTAATCTTTTTATAATTGTTTTAAAAGATTTTATTTTCTTTGAAGTAATCTCTATGCCCAACATGGAGCTCAAACTCAACCCCAGAATCAAGAGTCACATGCTCTACCAACTGAGCCAGCCAGCTGCCCTGATTTACAATTTTCGAGAATTTTTTTTAGTGTATGTGCTGCCGAAGCGAGCATTCGAGAATTTTTTTTAAATATTTTATTTGACAGAGAGAAAGAGAATATAAGCAGGGGGAGTGGGAGAGAGAGAAGCAGGCTTCCTGCTGAACAGGGAGCTTGTTGCAGAGGTTAATCCCAGGACCTTGGGATCATGACCTGAGCCAAAGGCAGACACTTACTGATTGAGCCACCCAGCCGCCCCAGTTTTTGAGAATATTAATTCAATAACTGGTTAGATTGTCATATATACTAATTTTTAGCAAAAAAGAAATCTTGGGTTTTGTAGTGTAAAGGTTAAGTCTTTTGGATTCCAAGGAATATACAATGACTGCAGATGTGTACTTAGAGAAAGTATTCCTATATTAAAGACAGCTCCACAGCCTATTTTCAAGACATTAATTCTAATCTTCTAACAAGATTATATGAAGTTTAGATTATGAGCTACTTGAGGTCAGGGTTTTTGTCCTGATCAAACTTAAATCCCTAGCATTTAGCATAGAATTTGGCACAGTCCACTCTAATGGATTAATGAATGGTTTGTAACTACCTTGATTTCTGTTGTGATTATTGGGAGATACAGCATAAGCAGGTCTTGTTTCAACAACTTATATTTTTCTTCCTTAGGTATGTTTTGTCAATTGAGAGTGCTGAAGAGATACGAGAATATGTTACTGACCTCCTTCAGGGAAATGAGGACAAAAAAGGTCAATTCATAGAGGAGCTTATAACCAAATGGCAAAAGAATGATCAGGAATTGAATTCTGATGCTTTGCAACAGTCCTTCAAAAAAGATGGTAAGTTAATATTATAATTGAGGACTGAAATATTGGTAAATGGACTGGTTTATAGGACCTGATATTTTCTGTCATCCCTATTTCCTCGCAGCTAACTTAAGCAGAACCATATGTATATATATTTTTAGTTCAGTTCTACTCAAGTAATGAATATTGTTTTAGTTCAGACTTTTTGAACTTTGAAAATACCACAGAAATGCCTGTTTGCAGATACAAATGTGGTTTCGGAATAGTTTAGATTAAATAGATTAAAAAAACACTTTCCAATTATGTGTATATCTGGATGAAAGTAAATGTTGACCAATTATAGTATGAACAGGATTTAGAAGTAACTATTTAGTTAAAAGATACAAAAGATAAACACCAAACTAAATAATCTAAGTCATTATTATTATACAATCTGAAATATTAGATTTTAATTTACCATTTTAATCCTAGCCAGTAGTCTTTATCATCTACTATCTTGGAAATTGTGTTTTAAATTTGCAAGGAAAAACTAACGTAAGAAGCTACCTGACTTCATATCTTCACTTTATTTTTTTTGTAAAGATTTTATGTATTTGTTTGACAGACAGATAGAGAGCACAAGTAGGCAGAGCAGCAGGCAGAGAGAGAGGGACAAACAGGCTCTCAAGCGTGGAGCCCAATGAGGGGCTCAATCCCAGGACCCTGGAATCATGACTTGAGCCGAAGGCAGCTGCTTAACGGACTGAGCCAAGTCACCCCCATATCTTCACTTTAAATATTAAGTGTCATCTTCTTTTTATTAGCTACTAGTTTACCAATGAATCCTGCTGTTATCAACCTATGTGCATATATGTGTGTGTTTTATATACATGCATACATATATATATATATATATATTTTTTTTTTTCTTTAAAGAAATGTCAGATGGTCAGAAATCAGGAGACCAGCTAAAGAGGAGCAGGCGGAAAGGAAGAAATAGACAGGAAGTTCCTGCATTTGCTGAACCTGACACAACCAGGGAGGTCAAAACACCTTTTGATTTGGCCAAGGTGAGTGATTGATGAATCTTTTTCTAGTTCTATGAAAAAGGAGAGGTGACTGATACATTTCAGAGAGCAAAGTGTACAAACTGATCTAGAGTGGCAATTCTTCAACAAATGCATGAATTTTATAGAGAGAAAGTGATAATGATATATTACTTTCTATATAGTAGATATTTTGGCAGCCTGATTAAATAGTTATTATAAGCACACCTTGGTTAGAAATGATACTAAGAAAGATATATATAAATGGAAAATATTTATGTATTAATTTTTAAAAAGACTTTATTTATTTGAGAGAACGAGAGAGAGCGCACAAGAAAAGGAAAGGGGTCAGAGGGAGAGGGATAAGCAGACTCCCCAAAGAGCAAGGAGCCTTGTGTGGGTGGGGCTCGATCCCGGGACCTGGAGACCATGACCTGAGCTGGAGGCAGATGCTTACCCGACTGAGCCACCCAGGTGTCCCTAAATGGAAAATATTTAATGAAGGTCACCAGGGCTTCAACTTCAACATTGTGTGTGTGTGTGTGTGTGTGTGTGTGTGTGTGTTTACTAAAAGAACGAACATTTCTGTTCCATCTCTTACTGCCACCACCATTATCATTTAGTTTTTAAAGTTTTTATGTATTTTCTCATGACTCTCAAAATAGCCCTGTGAGGTATGCAGAAATATTTATAATCAAGGAAATTTGACAAAGTAAATATCCCAATAAAAGGGAATAGTTAACTATGCTAAGATGGAAGAGAGCTGACCAAAAAACTTTTGAGTGTGAGGACAATGCAAAAAAAAATGTGGAAAAATATTTGCAAAATAATAAGTTAAAGGGAAAAGAATAGAAATTTAAGCCTTTTATCAAGCAGAATAAAATAAGCAGATGCGGGCGCCTGGGTGGCTCAGTGGGTTAAAGCCTCTGCCTTCAGCTCAGGTCATGATCCCAGGGTCCTGGGATCGAGCTCCACATCGGGCTCTCTGCTGAGCAGAGAGCCTGCTTCCCTTCCTCTCTCCCTGCCTGCCTCTCTGCCTTATTGTGATTTTCAAAATAAAAAAAAAAAAAAAAAAAAAGCAGATGCTTAACGACTGAGCCACCCAGACACCCCATAGATTGGTTTTAGCTTTCTGGGGGACAGTTTGGCACCATACATCAAGAACCATAGAAATGTTCATATCCTTTTGACTTACGAGTTTGATTCAAAAATCTAACATAAGAAAGTAATCAGAAATGCATGCAAAGGGGGGGCGCCTGGGTGGCTCAGTGGGTTAAGCCGCTGCCTTTGGCTCAGGTCATGATCTCGGGGTCCTGGGATCGAGTCCCACATCGGGCTCTCTGCTCAGCAGGGAGCCTGCTTCCCTCTCTCTCTCTCTGCCTGCCTCTCTATCTACTTGTGATCTCTCTCTCTCAAATAAATAAATAAAATCTTTAAAAAAAAAAAAAAAAAGAAATGCATGCAAAGGGATGCCTGTGTGACTTAGTTGGCTGAGCAACCAATTCTTGGTTTCAGCTCAGGTTGTGATCCCAGGATCATGAGATTGAACCCCACGTCAGTCTCCATGGTTAGCAGGATCTTGACTTGGGACTCCCTTTCTCTCCCTCTCCTTCTGCCCCTCCCCACGGCGCACTTTCCCTCTCTAAAATAAATAAATAAATCTTAAAAAAAAAAAAAGAAAAAAAAAGAAATGCTTGAAAACAAACTTGAAAATTTGAACGGACCGGTTCAACAGTAAGAGAAAGATTAAATTAATTATGTTTCCCTCATTAGATAAAACACCATGCAACTAATAAAACTGTTCTCTAAAATATGTAATTTGGGAAAATACTCATAAAATATTGAGTGAAAAATGCATGAATAAAATATATATATTTGATTTTTTGTGTTTGAAAATTACTTATTCTATATACACACAAACATGCTTTTACACACACACACACACACATAAACCTAGGAAGGCTAAAAGACAAATTTTAAAACTGGTGTTTCTTCAAGTAATGTGACAATAAGTGTTTTAATTTTTCCTCTCTATACTCTTGTATTTTCTATTTTTTATTTTTATAATGAACAAGAATAGTTTTTCTAAAAAATTAGCTTTATTGAGGTGTAACTGTCATACATATGTAATTGCACATACTTAAGATGTACAATTGGTAAGTTTTTTTTACGCTCTTAACCATTTTTTAAATGTTAGTAGTATTAAAAGTATTTGCATATTGTTGTACAATAGATCTCCAGAACATTTTCACCTTGCAAAGCTGAAACTCTGTACCCATTAAATAGCTCCCCATTTTCTCCTTCCAGTCCCTGTCAACCACCATTCTACTTTCTGTTTCTATGAATTTGACTGCTTTACAACTAAGTGGAATAAAACAGTATTTTTCTTTTTGTGCCTGGCTTATTTCACATAGCATAGTGTTCTTAAGGCTCATTTATGTTGTAGCATATGTCAGAATTTCCTTCTCTTTTAAGGCTAAATAATATTCCATTTTATGGATATACCACATTTTGTTTATCCATTCATCTCTCAGTATACATTTGAATTGCTTTCTCTTTTTGGCTGTTGTGAATAGTGCTGCTCTGAACATCAGTGTGCAATTATATCTTCAGGACCCTACTTTTAATCCTTTTGGTTGTATACTCAGAAGTGGGGTTGCTGGATCATATGGTGGTTCACAAATAGGCTTTTTTAGATGGAAAAAAAACCAGAAAGAATAATGACTAATATAATGAAGACCCGTGTACTTACCATCCAGGCACCCCTGCATTGGACATTCTTAGACATATTTCCTTCAGGTACACTTGAGAGTTTCTTTAGGATATATTTACCTGTTATTTGAATTGCTGAGTTATAGGCTTTCTTAATTTTTCTTTTACTGAAACTACCAAATTAATTTCTAAAGTAATTGTACCAATTTTAACCTTCTTCCATCAAGGCAAGTGATTTCTCTTTTCTTCTTCTTTGCCAGTACATAATGTGAAGCCTTTAAAGTTTTGCCCTTTTAAAAAAAATTCTTATTTTGATTTTATTTTTTATTTATCTTATTTAATTTAAAAAAAATAATCTCTACACCAATGTGGGGTTTGAACTTACAACCCTAAGATCAACAGTCGCATGCTCTACAGACTGACAGCCAGATGTCACAAGTTTTGCCTATTTTAAGTGTAAGAAATGGTATTTCATTTTCTTTGCATACACATGAATTCTAAATTGAGAGTGTGTCATTTTGGAGAGTTTGTTGACTTGTTTTGGTTTCCATTTTTTTAGCCTTTTGGATTATTGTGACCTACTTCTTCATATTCTTTTTTTTTAAAGATTATTTATTTATTTATTTGACAAACAGATAGAGAGAGAGAGAGCAAGAGAGGGAATACAAGCAGGGGGAGTGGGAGAGGGAGAAGCAGGCTTCCCGCTGAGCAAGGAGCTTGATGTGGGGCTCAGTCCCAGGACCCTGAGATTGTGACCTGAGCCAAAGGCAGACACTTAATGACTGAGCCACCCAGGTGCACCTACTTCTTCATATTCTTGATCTGCTTTTCTGCTGAGTTGAAAGTCTTTTTCAAATTGATTTATAGCAATTCTTTATTCTGTGTTACTTTTTTATTATATATGTTGTAGATCTCTACTAGTCTGTGTTTTTTCCTTTGTGTTATTTTTTGACTCACAGGAATTTTAAATTTTTTTAAAAGATTTTTAAAATTTATTTGAGAGAGAGAGAGGGAGAGAGACCGAGAGCACGAGAGTGGGGAGGGTAGGAGGGAGAAGCAGATTCCCCACTGAGCAGGGTACCCAGTGCAGGACTCCATCCTAGGATTCCAGAATCATGACCTAAGCTGAAGGCAGTTGCTTAACCAACTGAGCCACCCATTGTGCCCAGGAATTTTCAGTTTTAATGTAGTTGTATGTATTGATCTTTTTCTTTGTTTTATGCTTTTTATAGCTTATTTAAGCCTTATGACATTTTCCCCATCCCAACGTGAAAAAATATATTTTTCTAAATGTTCCTCTAATAGTTTAAAAGTTGTAATTTTCACATTTAGTTTTATAATTCATCTGAACATTATTTTGAGTAATTTTCTATTACTCTTATCAGTGAAATTACTTGTTTTTAAAGTAGAAGATGTATTACATACGTATGTGTGAATGTATTTTTTACAAGTGGTAACTGCAAGTACATAGATTCTTAAGGAGGTAAAAGTATAATGGTAACGTAAAGAGAGTATTTTCTGGCCAGAGTGATCAAATCACAGATAACATTTTTTTTTCTTTTACGTAAGCTCCGTATCCAACCTAGGGCTTGAGCTCTTTACCCTAAGACCAAGAGTCACATGCTCCACTGAGCCAGCCAGTTGCCTCAAATAATGGATAGAAATTTTAAACCCTTACTTCATTTTTTTAAGAATAATCATGGGGGCATCTGGCCTCTGACTCTTGGTTTTGTCTCAGGTTATGATCTCTGTGTGTGAGATTGAACCTCGAGTTGGGCTTTGTGCTCAGCACTGAATCTGCTTCAGTTTCTCTCCTGCCCTCTCCCAGCTCCTGTGCGTGTGTGCTCTTGCACATGCACTCTCTCTCTCTAAAATAAATCTTTAAAGATAAGTAAAATAATCATTAAATAATAACATAAAATACAACAATGGAATTTTTTAAAGGTTTATTTATTTATTTTAGAGAGGAGAGTGTGGGATAGGAGGAGTGGCAGAGGGAGAGAGAATCTCAAGCAGACTCCCCACTGAGTGTGAGGCTGATGCAGGACTCAGTCTCACAACCCTGAGATCATGACCTGAGCAGAAATCAAGGGTTGGTTGCTTAATTGACTGAGCCACCCAGATGCCCCCAATAATGAACTTGTAATAAATTAAATTTTAGCATCCAGGAGAGAAAGTTGTTGAAAACAACATGAGAACTATTATCTATGTTTTCTCCTTTGAGCCAATTTCCTAAGGATACTTTTTCAGAACTTCTAATTTAGTTTTTAAATATTTTGAAGCTATTGATAAATATTTTAAAATTTAATATTCCAATTCTTTTTGCTATTTCTTTTTTGTAATATTTTAAAGCTCTTTTTTAAACTTTTTTTTTTTTTTAAAGATTTCATTTATTTATTCGACAGAGAGATAGATCACAAGTAGGCAGAGAGGCAGGCAGAGAGAGAGGGGGAAGCAGGCTCTCTGCTGAGCAGAGAGCCCAATGCAGGGCTCCATCCCAGGATCCTGAAACCATGATCTGGAGCCGAAGGCAGAGGCCCAACCCCCTGAGCCAGCCAGGCGCCCCTTTTATGGTAATAATTTAATCTTTCATCCATCCAGTCCTATGTTGCTCTAATCTGTTTGGTCAACTCACTCATTTACCAATCCACATTAAAGCCTCCATTAACTATGTAATATTCTGCTGCAACCTAGTTTTTTAGTGCAGTAGATGCCAGTATTAGCTTAACAGAGTATTTCACTGTTTTTAGTAAAGGATCTTAATGAGTAAGGTGCCTTGATGCTTGCTTGTTAAGTAGGTTTCATGAGGTAAAATAAAAGCATGGTTTACTCTTAAGTTCCCAGGCTTGGGTAGGGAAAGATCTTCCAGTTAATACTGAGCTAACATTTAATTTTATATCTCTTAATGCTTTAAGAGCAGCTTACTCTTCAACAACCTGTTTCCAAGTCTATATTTTGTTCTTAAGTATTTTCTACTCATTAAGCAAACTTGGAAAATGATTTTGAAAAAAAAAATGGTTTATCCCCTATGTAGTAATTTCTTATTAGCATTGAAGTGTACACTGAATTAGTGAATACTGAACCATTACTCTCTCTTTTTTTTTTAAGATTTTGTTTATTTGAGAGAGAGAAAGAGGGTAAGCATAGTAGGGGAGAGGCAGAGGGAGAGGGAGAAGCAAACTCCCCACTGAGCAGGGAGTGTGATTTGGGACTCAATCCCAGGATCCCAGGATCATGACGTGAGCCAAAGGCATATGCTTAACTGACTGACCCACCCAGGTGCCCTGAACCATTACTCTTAGGGGAAATACAGGGTTAGGTTTCTGTGAGCATCTGGTCACAACATTTCTATAAAACATTCAGTACTTAACCTTATTTTATGTGTACTTCTGTTTATTTTTTTTTAAAGATTTTATTTATTTATTTGACAGAGAGAGATCACAAGTAGGCAGAGAGGCAGGCAGAGAGAGAGGAGGAAGCAGGCTCCCTGCGGAGCAGAGAACCTGATGCGGGGCTCGATCCCTGGACCCCGAGATCATGACCTGAGCCGAAGGCAGCGGCTTAATCCACTGAGCCACCCAGGCGCCCCGATTTTTTTAAAGATTTTATTTATTTATTTGACAGACAGAGATCACAAGTAGGCAGAGAAACAGGCAGAGAGAGAGAGGGAAGCAGGCTCTCCGCTGAGCAGGGGTTTGATCCCAGGACCCTGAGATCATGACCTGAGCCACCCAGGTGCCCCAGTACTTCTGTTTAAAGACACTTTATTTTTTTTGTTTTATTTTTTAAAGATTTTATTTATTTATTTATTTATTTTAAAAAATTTTATTTCTTTGACAGAGACACAGCGAGAGAGGGAACACAAGTAGGGGGAGTGGGAGAGAGAGAAGCAGGCTTAGAGCCTGATGTGGGGCTCGATCCCAGGATCCCGGGATCATGACCTGAGCCGAAGGCAGACACTTAATGACTGAGTCACCCAGGCGCCCCTTATTTATTTATTGGACAGAAAGAAACACAGCAAGAGAGGGAACACAAGCAGAGGGGAATGGGAAAGGGAGAAGCAGGCTTCCTGCTGAGCAGGGAGCCCGATGCAAGACTCTATGCCAGGACCCTGGGATCATGTCCTGAGCTAAAGGCAGATGCTTAATGACTGAGCCCCCTAAGCACCCTAAAGACACTTTATTTAATATATATTACTGATTTATTAACATTGAACTCACAGCCAACAGCACTATAACTTAGGCCTGAAAAAATTTATCTAACACCTGTTTCCTATGTAAGGTACAGCCTTCTTGAGCTTAGGAATACTAGGCGACACTTAAACACTATGCATAGGGACATTTTAAATACCGAGATCATGAACAAAAAGCGCAAAAATGTAAAAAAGTGGCACTAAGTAGACTAAAAATAAGACTTTTATTTATAGTATGAGAGCTGAAATGAGAAGGCAGATTACTGCCTTAGTTAGCCTTTTAGTGGGAGATCTATGCATTTGGAAGATCAGATTGTTTGCCACCCTGTGCATGTCCACAAATGATTGTGAAAGTACCTGGTATATTGATTTAGGGGTTACAAATTCATTTTAGTAAGTGGGCAAATTCATAGACCTGGAATCCTGAAAAATGATCAAGCTGTGTACTTATAGTTCCACTTATGGACCTGTAGGTAAATGTGTCTTCAACTTCTACAGACAGTTCATTTGGTTATTCAGAAAATTGTATTGCATGTCTACTATATATCAAGAATAACAGCAGTAAACAAACCATATTAGGTTCCCATGCTCTCCTAGATTACATCTTAGTGGTTCAAAGGAAAGACAGAAAAGACAGTTCAAGGGGTGCCTGGGTGGCTCAGTTGGCTCAGGTTGTGATCATGGGATCCTGGGGTTGAGCCCTACATTGGGCTCCCTGCTTGGCGGGGATCCTGCTTCTCCCTTGCTTATGCTAGCTCTCTCCCTCTATGTCAAATGAATAAAATCTTTATTTGTTTTTGAATAAAATCTTTTTTAAAAAGCCAATTTTTAAAAAAAGATTTTATTTATTTATTTGACAGAGAGAGATCACAAGTAGATAGAGAGGCAGGCAGAGAGAGAGAGAGAGAAAGGGAAGCAGGCTCCCTGCTGAGCAGAGAGCCTGATGCGGGACTCGGTCCCAGGACCCCAAGATCATGACCTGAGCTGAAGGCAGCGGCTTAACCCACTGAGCCACCCAGGTGCCCCTAAAAAGCCAATTTTTAAAAGTAATTACAGATTGTGAAAACTGCCATGTAAAAAGTACAAAGGGCAGTGTGATAGGTAGTAGTTGGTAGTTGGTAGGAAGGGAGCTACTTTATATAGGACATTCAGGGAAAGCCTCTCTGAGGGAGTGAAATTATAGCTAAGAACTGAACACTGAGAAGGAACCAGTATATAAAGAGATGGGCTAGAAACAGTTCAAATGGACAGAATGACAAGTGCAAAGGGGAAGTGGAGACAGATGTTCTGGGAACTAACAGAAACCTGTGTGGCTGGCACATAGTGAACAGAGCAAGAGTGATATGTGCATGAGGTTGGAGAGCCCCTGGAGACCATATCAAAGCTTCATAGGGCGTTACAAGTAGCTTGGATTTCTATTCTCAGCACAGTGGGAAGCCAGTAAATGGTTTTAAGCAGTGTGGTAATATGCTATGAATTTTCTTGCTTGTCTTATCCTTTCCTTCTCTACTGTATTTCTCAATGTATACTCATTTCCTGTATGTATATGAGAACTCATCAAAGCATAGCCTTCAAATACCTTATTTTAATGTTACTGAATAATTTAATGAGAGTCAAGTACAAGTTTCTGTTTAGAGATTTTAGTCTCCTCACCACCATCACTGACAGCCAAAGATATAATTGACTAGTTTGAAAAAATGGCAGTGTGCTAGATTGGATAAAATCTTTAGCACTTTCTTAGATTTTAATTTTTACCTAAATTGACTTAAATTATCTCTATATCTCAACTCTTGGCTTTGGACATTAGGGCATTTCACCTTTCTTATACTTAGCAAAGAATTTTTCTCTTCCTTGTAGTAATTTTTCCATCCATTAGATTCCATCTTAAGATTTTTCCTCTCTGGGGATGCTGAGTGGCTCAGTCGGTTAAGCATCTGCCTTTGGCTCGGGTCGTGATCCCAGTCCTGGGATCATGTCCCACAGCAGGCTCTCTATAGCAGAGAGCCTGCTTCTGCTTGCCTCTGTCTGCCATTCCCCCAACTTGTGCTCCTTCTGTCTCTTCCTCTGACAAATAAATAAATTCTTAAAAAAAAAAAAGAGAGATTTTTCTTCTCTGAAAAGGGAAAGCAAGAGGCATCTATTCAATTATGTGTCTGGATATTTATGTCCTCCCAACCCAATTTTTATTTTTTAAAGATTTTATTTATTTGACAGAGAGAGAAATCACAAGTAGGCAGAGCAGCAGGCAGAGAGAGTAGGGGAAGCAGGCCCCCCATCGAGCAGAGAGCCAGACTAGGTGCCCCTAGCTGAAGGCAGAGGCTTAATCCACTGAGGCACCCAGGCGCCCCCTCCCACCCAAATTTATATATTAAATGCTCGTGTGATTAGGAAGTGGGGCCTTTAGGACGTTCTTATGTCATGAACGTGTAGCCCTCATGAATGGAATTAGTATTCTTTTTTTTTTCTAATATTTTTAAAAAACTTATTTGCCAGGGAGAGAGAGCACAAGCAGGGGGAGCAGCAGGCAGAGGGAGAAGCAGGCTCCCCACTGAGCAAGACTCAATCCCAGGGCCCTGAGATCATGACCTGAACTGAAGGCAGATGCTTAACCAATTGAGCCATCCAGGCATTCCTGGGATTAGTATTATAAAAGAGATCCCACAGATCTCCCTAGTCCCTTTTATTGTGTCATGATACAATGATCTAGAAGAAATCATTCCTTTGACCTGTAAGAGGGTCACCAACGATGCTAGAACTCTGATCTTAGACTTCCAGCCTTTAAAACTGTGAGAAATAAGTTTCTATTGTTTATAAGCTACTCAGTGTGTGATATTTTATTATAGCAGCTTGAATGGACTAAGACAGAGGCTGATAAATATAGTTCTCTTTTTAAACTTTTTATTTTTGGCAGGGGGCCTGCTTCCCCTTCTCTGTCTCTGCCTGCCTACTTGTGATCTCTGTCTGTCAAATAAATAAATAAAATCTTTAAAAAAAAGGAGGGGGGTGCCTGGGTGGCTCAGTGGGTTGAGGCCTCTGCCCGTGTTGGGCTCTCTGCTTGGCAGGGGGTCTGCTAACTCCCTCTTTGTCTCTGCCTGTCTACTTGTGATCTCTGTCAAATAAATAAATAAAATCTTAAAAAAATAAAATAAAATAAACTTTTAATTTTATAACATATATACAGAAGCGAACAGATGTATTTTCACAAACTGACCATTCCTCTATATCCAGAATCAAAATATTACCATTCCTCTAGAGGACCCCCAGTTTGCCCCAAAATGACATCCCTCCCAAGGGAAAACACTTTCCTGACTTTCCACACCATAGGTCAGTTTTGCCTACTCATGAATTTTGTGTAAATGGAGATAAATAGTGTGTACTCTGTAGTGTCTGACTTCTTCGAATTAACGTGGTGTATAAGAATTATCCATATTGGGTGCCTGGATGGCTTAGTTGGTTAAGCGACTGCCTTTGGCTCAGGTCATGATCCTGGAGTCTTAGGGTCGAGTCCCAAGTCGGGCTCCCTGTCAGTGGGAGTCTCCTTCTCCCTCTGACCCTCTGCCCTCTCATGCGCTCTCTCTCACTCTCTCTCTTAAGTAAATAAATCAAATCTTAAAAAAAAAAAGAATTATCCATATTGTTTTATATAGCTATACTTTTTCATTCTCATTCCTACAGAGGATTCTGTTAAGTGAATACATCAATCTGTTGAACGTTTAGATAGTTTTCAGTTCTAGTGCTGCAATGAACATTCTTGTACATGTCTTTGGTGAACATTTTTTTTTTAAAGATTTTATTTATTTATTTGACAGAGAGAGAGATCACAAGCAGGCAGAGAGAGAGGAGGAAGCAGGCTCCCCGCTGAGCAGAGAGCCCGATGCGGGGCTCGATCCCAGGACCCTGAGATCATGACCCGAGCCGAAGGCAGAGGCTTTAACCCACTGAGCCACCCAGGCGCCCCTTTGGTGAACATTTTTGCACATTTCTGTTACGTATATATCTGAGAACTGAATTGCTGGATCATAAGCTATACGTATGTTCAGCTTTAGTAGGTAGCAGTGTATACTCCCCAACAGTGTATGAAAGCTTTAATTGTTCTTCCTGTATCCTTGCTAGCACTTAGTATTTTCTGTCTTTTTCAATTTAGCCATTCTGGTTGGTATTGCAGTTTGGTTTTTATTTTGTATTACCATGATGAGTAGCAAAGTCATTAAGCATCTTTTCATGTGTCTCATGACCAGTTGGATAGTTTCTTTTATGAAGTTTCTGTTTAGATCTTTTGCCCATTTTTCTACTGTGTCATCTTTTTCTTATGGAGCTAATTTTTTTCTTGATTTTTTAAAAAGATTTATTTATTAAGAGAGAGAGAGAGTAAGGGTATGAGCAGGGGAAGGGGCAGAGGGAAAGGGGAGAGAGAGAATCTCAAGCAGACTCCGTGCTGTGCAGTGAGCCCAGCTCAGGTCTCCATCACATTCTGAGATCATGACCTAAGCTGAAATCAAAAGTCGGATGCTTAACCAGCTGAGCCACCCACATACCCCTTTCTTGATTTTTCTTATTTTATTTTATTTTTTTAAAGATTTTATTTATTTATTTGACAGAGAGGGAAGGATCACAAGTAGGCAGAGAGGCAGGCAGTGGTGGGGGGAGCAGACTGCCTGCTGAGCAGAGAGAGAGCCTGATGCGGGACTCCATCCCAGGATCCTGAGATCATGACCTGAGCAGAAAGTAGAGGCTTAACCCACTGAGCCACCCAGTGGCTCAGTGCCTGATTTTTCTTATTTTATTGATCATATTTAAAGATATTTGAGTAATACCTATTTTGAAGGGCATTTTTGTTTCTTATGATTTCCACTTTAGCTATGCTTAAATATGCCACATAAATAGCTTTTACTGCTACATTTGCCTTCCACCAGCTGTAATAGAGGATTGAAAGCTACCAACAGAAAAGGCAAGGCATATCAGCTAGTTTTTCCAGAATCTAACCTTTCTTCAAACCCTTGATGGTAACCCTTAATTTGTATCTCTCCCATTCCTTTCCTTCTGTCATGGTTCTTAGGCAGTGTATAAGTTGTCATTGAACTGAACTGAAGTTTTTCTCTTCTTGATGTTCACATTACCATTAATTATTTGATGTTATTTCTGATATCTTTGTACAATTAGGCACAAGAGAACAGCAACTCCTTAAAAAAGAAGACAAAGTTTGTCAGTTTATACACAAAAGAGGGACAGGACAGGCTTGCAGTCCTGATCCCTGGTCGCCATCCATGTGATTGCCTGGGCCAGAAGCACAAGCTGATCAATAACTGTCTGATCTGTGGGCGCATCGTCTGTGAACAGGAGGGCTCTGGCCCCTGCTTTTTCTGCGGTACTCTGGTAAATTGTTTCTTTTATATTTTATTTTATTGTCCTTTGGTTGAATATGTAGGGACATTCATGTCCCTAGTAATTTCTCTTTTTCTTAGGAAATTTTTTCCCTCCAATGTCCAGTAAACTCTAGTAGCAGGAACTTAATTAGTCAAAAACCCAAGGTTATGTCTTAGTACTGAGACCTATTAGTGAGAAGAGTTTTGAGTATATACATGTTGACTCCAAGTCTTGTACTGTAACATAATTCTCAGGTTATTATAGCTTCTGTTTCCAGGATACCTCCTTTTCACCTTCATTGTCTGAGAGAATGACCTAAGAATGTGGCAGCAGTAACTGTCTTACGAACACCCTAATGAGTTGTCTAGAAAACTTATTCTGCCAGTTGAGCAGGCTGGCAGAAGCAGTGGCTTTAGATGTTGGTGATGACATCCACTTCATATTGCTTTGTTTTTTCTTCGCTGATGGGTCCTTTAATTGTTCAGTATACTCAAAAAATAAGCTGATAGTGGATCGCCTAAAATGTAGTGTCTTCCATCAAAAATATTCATCGAACAAAAACAAAAATTCATAAAACAGCAGTAAATATCTTCTTATATGGGGTTTTCTCTAGAGAAATGCCCTATAGCTGCTGGCAGAAACTTCGTGTGCAACTGAAGCAACTTACAGCCAATTTCAGTGTTTTCCACTAGATCCCTTGGATCCTTCAATTCGAGACATGGAGCAATATAAAGCAAATTGGCCTGGAAGTCTTGCAGCTTTATAAATTCAGTATGAAATTGTTTTTAAGTAACTCCTTTTTTGCCTCCCTTCTTATAGTTGCAGTGATTTTATAATAAACAGAACTTTTTTTTGCTTAATATATTCATTATTTTATAAGTAGGTAATATTCAAAGATAAAGAAATGAAATATATATTATAAAAGTGTAAAAAATTAGACTAGTTTTCACTGGTAGCACTGTAATTTGCTTGTTCTGGTTCTTTCTTTCTTTAAAAGATTTTATTTCTTTATTTTACAGAAAAAGAAACAGCCAGAGAGGGAACACAAGCACGGGGAGTGGGAGAGGGAGAAGCAGGCTTCCCTCCAAGCAGGGAGCCCACCCAATGCAGCGCTCAATCCCAGGACTCTGGGATCGTGACCTGAGCTGAAGGCACGCTTAACAACTGAGCCACCCAGGCACCTCTTTCTGGTTCTTTCTAATAAGACGTCTGCTTATTTTCTTTCATAAGACTTGGATTTTATGGTTAGAACTGGAAGTCTTTTAAAAAAAAAAAAGTCTTACAGGGACGCCTGGGTGGCTCAGTTGGTTGGGCGGCTGCCTTCAGCTCAGGTCATGATCCCAGCGTCCTGGGATCGAGTCCCACATCGGGCTCCTTGCTCCGCAGGGAGCCTGCTTCTCCCTCTGCCACTCTGTCTGCCTGTGCGCTCTCTCTCTCTGACAAATAAATAAATAAAATATTAAAAAAAAAAAAAGTCTTACTTGTTTTTCCCAACATTCTCAGTGATAGCAAATCTTTGTCCTTTGAAAGTAGGTTAGATTTTTTTTCCTTTTTTTAACAAATCATTCAGGGGCACTTCCAGTGAGATAAGTTTTTTCTGTTGTTCATAAAAGAAGGGAAAAGTGGAAAGAGACAAGGGCAAACTCATTTGAATATGTATATCTCTGGTGTGTTTGGATAAAAAAAACCAGCAGTAGTCTCATTATTTTATTGCCATATCTAATGTGTAATTTGAGGTTACATTTTAGGATATCAAGCAAACAAAATTAATGTAACTAGGGTCATGTGTCTTGTTCTTATTACTTTATAGGTATGTACTCGTGAAGAACATGATATTTTACAGCGTGACTCTAATAAGAGCCAGAAACTGCTGAAGAAGTTAATGTCAGGTAGGCAGCAATCTTTCCATTGGATCATGGTGGTGGTGGATACATTTTGTTGTATCTGATTGTTTCTTTCTTGTATCCTGGTATGCAAATGCAGTTTATTCACTCATTTATTCTACAATCATTTTTTTAAGTTATTAAAACCACCTAACATTGAGCAAAAAACTACTAATAATAATATTGGATTATAACCCAAAGAATAAAATTAATGTCTTGAATAAATAAATAAGTTAATAAATGGGAGAGAAGAGACAGCTCTTTATTATAGAAGAATTCCAATTATTACCATGAATGAATGAGGGTTATAGAAAATCACCATTTAGAATACCACAGTAGTAGTAATTGCCATGGGAAAGATCCACTAATGGATACTAAAATTGTTGGATGAAAAGTTTAAGAATAGGAGATTTGCAAGGTCATGAAAAACCAGGAAAGTTTGAAGAATTATCACAAATTAGAGGACCCCGAGGAGACATGACAGCTAACTGCAATGTGGGATTCTGAATTTGATCCCAGAGCAGGAAAATAATGTTAATGGCAAAAACATTGGCATCCAAATAAAGACTGTAATTTAGTTAATAGTATTGTACTAATGTTAATTTCTTTTTTTTTATAAGATTTTTTAAGATTTTATTTATGTATTTGACAGACAGAGATCACAAGTAGGCAGAGAGGCAGGCAGAGAGAGAGGAGGAAGCAGGCTCCCCGCTGAGCAGAGAGCCCAATGCGGGGCTGGATCTGAGATCATGACCCGAGCCGAAGGCAGAGGCTCAACCCACTGAGTCACCCAGGCGCCCCACTAATGTTAATTTCTTTGGATAATTATACTATGGTTATGTAAGATAGGGTATTAACATTAAGGGAAGCTGACTGAAAGTTATACAGAAGTCTACTTTTTTTTTTTTCCAACTCTTTTCTAAGTCTTCTATAGTTGTAAAACACATAATAAAAATAGTTCAGGACTGGGCACCTGGCTCATTCATTTGGTGGAGCATTCAACTCTTGACCTCGGGGTTGTGAGTTTGAGCCCCAAGTTGGGTGTAGAGATTACTTAAATTAAAAACTTAAAAAAAATATTTTTTTTTAAATTTTGTAAAATTTTACATACTTATTTATTTGTTTTAGAGATTTTATTTATTTGAGAAAGAAAGAGCAGGAGGTGGGTGGAGGGGCAGAGGAAGAGGGAGGAGCTGCATGTGGAGCTCGATCCCAGAACCCTGAGATCATGACTACAGTAGAAGATAGGTGCTTAACTGACTGAGCCACCTAGGCGCCCCAAGATTTTATTTTTAAATTTACATCTGTGCAATTTTTGTTTTTGCTTTAGTTCATTTTTTTTTTTTAAGATTTACTTATTTTATTTATTTATTTATTTAGAAGATTTTTTTTTAATCTTTTTTTTTTCATTTTATTTATTTTTTTCAGCGTAACAGTATTCATTGTTTTTGCACAACACCCAGTGCTCCATGCAAAACGTGCCCTCCTTGAAGATTTTTTATTTTATTTATTTGACAGAGAAAGAGATCACAAGTAGGCAGAGAGGCAGGCAGAGAGAGAGGAGGAAGCAGGCTCCCTGCGGAGCAGAGAGCCCGATGCGGGGCTCCATCCCAGGACCCTGAGATCATGACCCAAGCCAAAGGCAGCGGCTTAATCCACTGAGCCACCCAGGTGCCCCAAGATTTACTTATTTTAGAGAGAGCTCACACACACAAGCTGCGGGTGGGGAGGACAGTGAGAGGGAGAGGGAGAGAGAATCTCAAGCAGACTCCCCCTTGAGCATGAAACCCAACGTGGGGCTTGATCCCAGTACCCGGAGCTCATGACCTGAGCTGAAGTCAAGAGTCAATCACTTTACTGACTATGCCACTCAGGTTCCCCCCCTTTTTTTTTAATAAAGATAGATTGATTGGTATTATAAAGTAGTGATTATAATGTATATAGAATTTTATGTTTTCCTTTTTTTCAATTAGTAGTTTATAATTAGTTTCTTTTTTTTTTTTTAAAGATTTTATTTATTTGACACAAACAGAGATTGAGAGAGAGAGATATTGCAAGTAGGCAGAGAAGCAGTCAGGGAGAGAGAGGAGGAAGCAGGCTCCCTGCCGAGCAGAGGGCCCAATGTGGGGCTCGATCCCAGGACCATGGCTCAGATCATGACCTGAGCCGAAGGCAGAGGCTTTAACCCACTGAGCCACCCAGGTGCCCCATATAATTAGTTTCTATGTAGCTATCCATTCTTTATATTTATTGTTTTTAGTGGCTAAAAATGGTCTGTTAACTTGAATTATTGTAATTTTATCACCTACCTTCCAGTTACTGGGTATTTTGACTTTTCTAAGATTTTATTTATTTATTTAACAGAAAGAGACACAGTGAGAGAGAGAACACAAGCAGGGTGAGCAGGAGAGGGAGAAGTAGGCTTCCCACTGAGCAGGGAGCCGGATGCAGGGCTCAGTTCCAGGACCCTGGGATCATGACCTGAGCCAAAGACAGACGCTTAACAACTGAGCCTCCCAGGCACCCCTGGATATTTTGACTGTTATATCCTTCAGTTTATTTTCCTGGGATAAATTCTTAAGAATCAGATTAATGAATCAAAGAGTATGATTTTTTTTTAAAGATTTTATTTCTTTATGAGAGAGAGAGAGATTACAAGTAGGCAGAGAGGCAGGCAGAGAGAACGGGTGGGGAAGCAGGCTCCCTGCTGAGCAGAGAGCCTGATTCGGGGCTTGATTCCGGGACCCTGAGATCATGACCTGAGCCCAAGGCAGAGGCTTAACCCACCAAGCAACCCAGGTGCTCCTGATTTTTTTTTTTTAAAGTAGTCTCTACACCCTACATGAATCTTGAACTCACAACCCTGAGATCAGGAGTTGCATGTTTCACTGACTGAGCCAGCCAGGCCCCACAAAGAATATGATTCTTCAGGGATACCTGGGTGGCTTATTCTGTTAGGTGTCTAATTCTTGATTTTGGCTCATGTCATGATCCCAGGTTTGTGAGACTGAGCCCTGCAACAGGCTCTGCATTGGACATGGAGCCTGCTTAAGATTCTCACTCTCTCTCTGCCTCTTACCCCTCTCTCCCTCTCTTAAAAATTTTTTTAAAAATTAAAATTAAAAAAGATTTTTAAGGGGCACCTGGGTGGCTCAGTGGTTTAAAGCCTCTGCCTTCGGCTCAGGTCATGATTCCAGGGTCCTGGGATCAAGCCCCACATCAGGCTCTCTGCCTAGCGGGGAGCCTGCTTCCTCCTCTCTATCTCCTTGCCTACTTGTGACCTCTGTCTGTCAAATAAATAAATAAAATCTTTAAAAAAAATTTTTTAAAGAATTTTTTAAGAATATGATTTAAAAAAAAGAAGTGTAATTGACATGCAATGTAATGTTTCAGGTATACAACATAGTGACTGACAGTTGTGTGTGTTATGAGGTGCTCACCACTAGCACAGTTACTACCATCTGTCACCATATGATGCTATTAAAATATTTACCATTGACTAGGGGCCCCTGGTATCTCAGTTGTTTGGGCGTGTGCCTTTGGCTCAGGTCATGATCCCAGACTTCTGGGATTGAGTCCTGCATTGGGCTCCATGCTTGGCAGGGAGTCCACTTCCTCATCTGTCCCTCATCCCACTCATGTTCTCTCTGTCAAATAAATAGAACCTTTAAAAAAATAAATAAATAAAAACAAAACTACCATTGACTATATTCCCTATCCTGTAGCTTTTATCCCTGTGACTTAAATCATTCCATACCTGGAAGCCTGTACCTCCCACTCCCCTTCATCCATTTTTGCCCATCTCCTCGCTCCCTCCCCTCTGGCAACCACCACTTTTTCTCTGTATGTATGAGTCTGTTTCTGCTTTTGTTTGTTTTCTTTTTTAGATACCACATATTAGTGAAATCATACGGTATTTGTCTTTAATATGAACTTTTTTTTTTAAAGATTTTATTTATTTATTTGACAGAGAGAGAGAGAGATCACAAGTAGGCAGAGGAGCGGAAGCAGGCTCCCTGCTGAGCAGAGAGCGCGATGCGGGGCTAGATCCCAGGACCCTGAGATCATGACCTGGGCTGAAGGCAGAGGCCCAACCCATTGAGCCACCCAGGCGGCCCTAATATGAACATTTTTTTAAAAGATTTTATTTATTTATTTGAGAGAAAAGGAGATCACAAGTCGGCAGAGAAGCAGACAGAGAGAGTGGGGGAAGTTGGATCTCTGCTGAGCAGAGAGCCTGATTAGGGGCTCCATCCCAGGACCCTGAGATCATGACCTGAGGTGAAGGCAGAGGCTTAAACCACTGAGTCACCCAGGCACCCCTAATATCATTTTTGACACTTAAAATGTATTTGCCATGTTACTTTGCCAAAATATACCAATCTGTAACTGTATAGTGACTAAAACCTGTCACTATTGCATTTTGATATTTCAAATATTTTTATCTCTATACTTAAATTTTTTTTCTTGAAGGAGTACCTGGGTGGCTCGGATAGTTTGGTGTCTGCTTCGGCTTGGGTCACAATCTCTGGGTTCTGGGATAGAGCCTTCATGTTGGGCTCCTGGCTCAGCTGGGAGCCTGCTTCTCCTTTTCCCTCTGCCTCTCCCCCTGCTTGTGCTATGTTTCTCTTTCTCCCAAATGAATAAATAGAAGTATTCTTTATCTATACCAAAATAATTTAATGTAAGAAAAATTTTCTTTCAGAAAGTGGTCCATTTTCTGTTTCTAGAATTGCTGCTCTTCTTCTCTTCAATCTCCTGTTGGATTTGTAGGTGTTCGGAATGGTTTGATAACTATCTAACTGAACTCCTGCAACCTGATGTCATCTCAGTCTGTTAATCCTTCGCCATCTTGACTCCTCTCCTAAATAAAATCTTTTTTAAAAACTTTTATTAAAGAAGTTGAATATGTCTCCATACCTTTTCAGTTAGGATTGCTTTAAGGTCATTATTCTAAGAAAAGGTAGTTCTAAGTGTTTTTCTTATATTCAGAACTCAAGAATCCCTCTCTAATCTTAAAAGAGTCTTAACAAGACTTTGAACAGTCCTGGAGTTTGAATAAAGAGAAAGGTCAACCTTTATATAACCTCATTTTCCTAACACATCTTAGGTCTTGGTTTTATCATAATTGATGGCTCTCTTTTCTGGGATATATAGACTTTTGGTTTGCTGTCACACAGGAGATGACACATGGGCCAAGGAATAAATTTGGGCTCATTAGACCTAAGTTTAAATTTTGTTTCCATTTTCTAATTTCTACCTGAGTGACTCAGTAAGTTTATTATTGTCTCTAAACTTCAGTTTCTTTTTCTGTAAACATAATATAAATTGTTTTACACAGTTATTGGGAGAACTAAATAATGTAATATATTAAGTGGCTTAGCATCTGATGAGTTTTCAGCATTCATTTCTATCCCTTTCCTGCAATTTCTACTCTTGTCTTCCATTATTTAGTTTTTAGTTTTGCTATGTGAAAGTATGTTTAAAGATTATAGTCAGCTTTTCATTTATAATGCATTTTTATATTGTGTAACAGTTTGGTACCCTTAGTGATCCAAACTTCCATATGGGAAGAAAGAGATCCTATTATATACTGAGAACGGATTTGGTGTCAAGCCATGCTTGATGCTTGATAAGTAAAGCTTGGCCTGTGTATTTGTTTTTCATTGAAGTTAAGACTGTCAGCCATCTGGAGCAGAGCCAGATCTTCTGATTCTTTGTGCTTTGCTTCCCAGTGATACAACTAATTTATATTATAGGCTGATACCATTTGGTTTCCTTATTGAATTTCAGGGACAGAGAATTCTGGAAAAGTGGACATCTCTACCAAGGACCTTCTTCCTCATCAAGAATTGCGATTTAAGTCTGGTCTGGAGAAGGCTATTAAGCACAAAGACAAACTGTTAGAATTTGACAGAACTAGGTATGATGTGGTTTGAATAATAAATCCTAAGCAATAGACTGGTCTACAAATTCTGGCCATTTAAACATTTATTCTGCCACTTGGTACCTTTCTAGGGTGGAGTATGAAAGATTCACAGCAAAAGAAGATTCACAGCAAAAGAAGAGTTCTGCTGCATAACATGGCCTACATCTTGTTTTTGAATTCATGTTTGAGATAGGCTCCCACCAAGAGGATCTTACCCTGTAACATTTTTTAATTTTTGGCAGATGCTGGTGTACCCCCAGAAAGTTGATTTGGGTTGACAGAATTCCCCAGTTGTTCCACTACAAGTGGAACATATGCCAGTCAGCATATGTTAGAGTGCTTACCCAGAGTAGACTGCAATAAGAAATTGCCTCTGGAAGAGTGTAGGTAGTGGCATATCATGGAAAGGCATGATTTACCCTTCCTTCCCTTTGATGCTCAATTTGTTTTCTGACTTAATGGTCACTATATTAAAATGTCCCTAAATTGGCTTTTACATTTGTACACGTTTGTCATTTAGCCCATCAACTTCTGTTTAGGAGACAGTTTTATTGATTTGTTAATTCTATTTTTTATTTCTTACATGTTTTTCTTCTTCTTCTTTTTTTTTTTTTAAAGATTTTATTTATTTATTTGTCAGAGAGAGAGAGAGAGAGTGAGCACTGGCAGGCAGAGGCAGAGGGAGAAGCAGGCTCCCCGCCGAGCAAGGAGCCCCATGTGGGACTCGATCCTAGGACGCTGGGATCATGACCCGAGCTAAAGGCAGCTGCTTAACCAACTGAGCCACCCAGGTGTCCCTGTTTTTCTTCTTTTGAACAAAATATGTATTCAGAGCCAGTGGTAAAATTGTTTTGTTTTTTAAATTTCTTATTTATTTTTATTTTTTTTTTAAACATATAATGTATTTTTATCCCCAGGGGTACAGGTCTGTGAATCACCAGGTTTACACACTTCACAGCACTCACGATAGCACATACCCTCCCCAGTGTCCATAACCCCGCTCCCCCTCTCGGTAAAATTGTTTAAATAGGACTTATATACTCATATTTCAAATGGCTGTGTGAGAATCTATGAGGGTCCTTGGAGAACTCTGAATCTTTTACTTATTGTACCTAACCTGGGAGTCTATTCTGGGCATTATAATCCTTTAGTTAGACACTCTTTCTCCTTCCAAACCATTTGCTGTAAATCTGAGATGTATCTTGGAAAGCTATTTCTTAAGCCCATCACAAAGGTTTTTTGTTTGTTTTTTTCAAGATTTTATTTATTTATTTGACAGAGAGAGATCACAAGTAGGCTGAGAGGCAGAGGTGGGGGGGTGGGGGGGTGGGGGGGATGGCGGAGCAGGCTCCCTGCTGAGCAGAGAGCCTGATTCTGGACTCCATCCCAGGGCCCTGATATCATGACCTGAGCCGAAGGCAGAGGCTCAACCCACTGAGCCAGCCAGGTGCCCCCATTGCAAAGGTTTTTTAGCTCATATTTACTCCTAATCCTTTAAATATCACTTCTGTCCCTACTCAATAAAATTTTATCATTAGAAATAGAATTGACAATGGAGTACATTTCTAGGTAAATGGAAACTAGAAAAGGGTCTCTCCCTGCTAATGCCCCCTTTTCTCATGTGTTCCAGGGTACCAGTTTCATTATTTAGGTTCACATGTAGGACCAGTTTTCTCCTGAGCCCTCTGAAACCTCCCCGTCTCAGTCTACTTTAAAACTTGTATAATTCCAGGGGCGCCTGGGCGGCTCAGTGGGTTAAAGCCTCTGCCTTCGGCTCAGGTCATGATCCCAGGGTCCTGGGATCGAGCCCCGCATCGGGCTCTCTGCTCTGCAGGGAGCCTGCTTCCTCCTCTCTCTCTGCCTGCCTCTCTGCCTAGTTGTGATTTCTCTCTGTCAAATAAATAAAACATTTAAAAAAAAAAAACAACTTGTATAATTCCAGCTGTGTCCTGAAAAATTGAAATTGATATATGAATCTAAATTCAGTATTTCCCTATGCCTATGTATATCACAGACATCACTGTTTGTATTATGTCACTGTGTATATTATGCACAAAGTCAGTTGTGACTGGATTTGTTCATTTTGAGTAATCACTTAATTTCTTTGAGCCCCAGGCTCATTATCTATAGAATGAGAGGGTTGGGTCATCAAAATTCCTTCTGGTTCTCAGTTTCTTTGTCAGTATGATCTTAGGAATAGGCCTGAGGCCATATCTTAGAATTTGACCAGTGTTTTAGTGTTTTAGTGAGGGACTAGAGATAGGTTTTGGGGGTCAGAGATAGAAACTGGCCTATAGTAGTAGAGCAGTAGGATGTCCTAAGAGTAAGCCATATGGGGGCCTGGGTGGCTCAGTGTGTTAAGCCTCTGCCTTCGGCTTGGGTCATGATCTCAGGGTCCTGGGATCGAGGCCCGCCCCCCCCCGCTCCCCCCCCATATCAGGCTCTCTGCTCAGCGGGGAGCCTGCTCCCCCCCCCCCCCGCCGCCTATTTGTGATCTTTGTCTGTCAAATAAATAAATAAAATCTTTAAAAATAAAAAAAAAGAATAAGCCATAGGACTTAAACAGTCCGGGATAGCACTCCTTAGTTTCTAAGGGAAAGGGCAGCAGTTGGGCCTAGCAAGAATAGACTAGGTCCCAGTAGTAGAGGGGCTAGGATATTGAGTAAGCTGCCGAGACATGAATTCAGATGTAGCAAAACCTGGTAGAAGCTCAGTTATGGCTAGACCAGTTAAAAAAAAAATGGCAGAAGATAATGGGTTATGATGCTGTGTCTTTTTCTGCCTGAGAGTGAGATTAGTTTCAGGAGCTGAGCTGAGACTGCAATGGGGATAAGATACATGCAGAAGCTGGGAACTAAGCAGAGCTTGACCTGATTTTGGAACTTTTTTGGGCATCTATATTTGAGGTAATAATCTCAGGATATCAAGTCCCTGTTTTATCATGTGTTCTTTTTTTACCTCCTTAGCATTCGAAGGACCCAAGTCATTGATGATGAGTCAGATTACTTTGCCAGTGATTCCAACCAGTGGTTGTCTAAAATTGAGCGGGAGACTCTGCAAAAGCGAGAGGAAGAGCTGAGAGAATTTCGACATATGTCTCGGCTCTCTAAGAAAATCACCATTGACTTTGCAGGCAGGAAGATTGTGGAGGATGAAAATCCACTAGCAGAGTATCACAGCAGGTAAGTGGGCAGCACCAGAAAGGGTTTGGGAGGGGGCAGTTTGTAGAGGATTTTCCCCCTGTCATGGATCTGTTATTTGTTTATTTTATTTTATTTTATTTTTTTAAAGATTTATTTGAAAGAAGAGAGAAAGTGAGCGTGAGCAAGGGCAGGGGTGGAAGGAGAGGGAGAAGCAGACTCCCCTACTGAGCAGGGAGCCTGACATGGGGATCTATCCCAGGACCCTGGGATCATGACCTGAACCGAAGGTAGATGCTTAAATGACTGAGCCACCCAGGCGCCTCTATTTTTGTTGATTTAAAAAATAATATATTCATTTGCAGGGCTCCTGGGTTGCTCAGTGGGTTAAAGCCTCTCTGCCTTCAGCTCAGGTCATGATCCCGGGATCCTGGGATCAAGCCCCACATCGCATCGGCATCGGCATCGGGCTCTCTGCTCAGCAGGGAGCTTGCTTCCCTTCCTCTCTCTCTGCCTGCCTCTCTGCCTACTTGTGATCTCTGTCTGTCAAATAAATAAATAAATAAATAAATAAATAAATCTTTAAAAATACATATGTATTCATTTGGAGTCATTGTAAGAGTAGCTAAGACAATTTTGAAAATGAACAGTGAGGGGAGCTTGTCTTCTAGATAATTGCTGTAGTTTGATAAACTTTTTTTAAAACAATGAGATACAGTTTGGGCATGGAGAAGATCAATGAAATGTAAAGGAATCGAGAAACAATTTTGAATTATGTGTGCTTGTGTCCACACATGTATAAATTAGTAATTGAAACAGCATTTCTCCTTTCTAAAAAAAAGAAAAAGAAAGATTTATTTATTAGAGAGAGCGCATGCATGTGCACAAGGCAGGGTAGGGGCAGAGGGACAGGAAGAGGGAGAGAATATCAGGCAAATTCCCTGCTGAAGGCGGAGCCTGACATGGGGCTCCATCCCACCACCCTGAGATCATGACCCAAGCCAAAATCAAGAGTCGGACGCTTAACTGACTGAGCCACCTGGGTGCCCCTGAACCAGGTAGCATTTCTAAATAGTAAGAAAAGGGTTAAATATATGATGGGATGATTGGCCACCAACTTGGAAAAAATCTATATTAACTCTGTACCTCAAACCATACTGCGATAATAAGTTTGACTAAATAGTTAAATGTAGAAGAGATAAAAAGATTAGAAAGAAAGAAATATAGGAGAATATAGATACAGTCTTGGTGTAATAAAGCTCTTTCTAAGCAAGATACAAAACCCAGAAATAAAAAAGACAAGGTGTTTTATTAATTTTATTTTTTTTAAGATTTATTTATTTGAGAAAGAGAGCACTCACAAGCTGTAGGGAGAGGCAGAAGGAGAGGGAGAAGCAGACTTGCCCTGAGCAGGGAGCCCGACCTGGGGCTCAATCCCAGGACCCTGAGATCATGACCTGAGCTGAAGGCAGCACTTAACCAACTGAGCCACCCAGGTGCCCCAAGATATTTTTAATAAAGTAAAAAAATTCTACCAAACTGAGAGAATATTGTAAACATTTTTAAATCAAAAGAGGAATATCTATATAAAGACTTCCTGCAAATTAGAAGAAACAGAAAACAATCCAGTAGAAAAATGAGCAAAGGTTAAGGACGATTTACGGGTGAAGCAAATAGCCTATAGACGTTTAAAAAAAAATGCTCAACTAGGGGCGCCTGGGTGGCTCAGTTAAGTGTCTGCCTTTGGCTCAGGTCACGATCCTGGGGTCCTAGAATGTGGAGCCCAGCATCTGGCTCCCTGCTCCGCGGGAGGCCTGCTTTTCCATCTCCCACTCCTGCTGCTAGTGTTCCTTTTCTCACTTTCTCTCTGTCAAATAAATAAATTTTTTTTAAAAAAAAGAAGAAAAATATAAAATGCTCAATTAGTTAAAAGGGAAATGCAAATTTTAAAACATAATACATCATTAAATTGGCTGAAATAAAAAATACATATATATAAAATATTGCATAATCTGTGAATGTAGGAAAATCGAGATGCTCTTTTACTATGGATGGAACTATTAAAATGGTACAGCCTGAATGCCAAGAGTGAACCCTAATGTAAAGTATGGATTTTGGGTGATAATGATGTGTCAGTGTAGGCTGCTTAATTTTAACAAATGTACCACTTAAGTGAGGAATGGTTGATCATGGGGGAAACTCTGGATGTATGGGGCAAAGAGTATAAGAGAAATGTGTAAACCTTCTGTTCAGTTTTCCTTTGAACTTAAAACTGCTCTAAAAAATAAAGTTTAATGAAAAAATTTCCATCATGGCCAATTTCAAGTTACCACCATGAAGTTATTGAATGTGGAGTTCAGGGATACGGTTTTGGCATATCCATATCCAGCATAGCACTGAAAAGAAAGGATCTCACTCTCTGCATTCTGTTTTGCAAATGGCATGGGTGTGTCTTCCTTCCCTCCTTCCTTCCCTTCCTTCCCTCTCTTTCCCTCACCCCCTCTTTCTCTTCTTTCTCTGTGCTCCCCCACTGTCTCTCTCAAACACACACACAAGTAGATATTGGTAAACACAGTAATGCTTGCCACAAGGTCCAATCTTTGGCCTTCTTTTTAAGATCTGGCAAATCCATCATAGACGTTTCCTAAGCAAAGGTTATTCTCTCCACAAAAGAAATTCTACCACTAACTTCAAAATAATTATTCGTCTCACCAATTACATCTTGATACATAGATAAAAAGAAAAAAATAAAATTATTTTTGGGTGATGGGTTTAAGAATTTTTAATTTTTTCCCATTAATTTTTATTTTCCAGTTATGAATTCCCTTTATAATAATAAAATTATTTTTATGTTCAATGAAAAGTGGCACAGCTTTTTAGTAGTGAAATTGGACAGTATCTCAAACCATATCTTATATTATGCATACATTTTGACTTGTCACCTATAACCTGATAGCAAGATGCTAATTTCTTCATCCCTTTCTCAACATTTTAAAAAAATATTTGCCCTTCTGACACATGAAAAATGGTATTTATTTCATCAGAATTTTAATTCACATTTCTTTGTTTTGATTGTATGCTGGTAATTCTGAACATTCTAAAAATGTGTTGATTAGCTATTTGTATTACTTCTTTTTTTTATTTGTATTACTTATTTTATAGATTCTAGAGTTGTAGATATACTTCCCATTTGTTATATCTCAAATCTATTTCCTTCCTTCAGATCACACTGTCTCCCCACCTCTTATTTCATTTAGACTCACCTCTTCCCTCAAAAATTCTTATTTTTCTTTTCCTTTTGCTTCATACCCATGTCTCTGCTTTTTCCTTGGTTTGGAAATTTCTCCCCCAATCTTCACTTTTGAAATACCTGCCTATTTGGTACAACAGGTGGGATGATAATAGCAATAATTGCCATAACTGTATCATAGTATAACAGCTACATCCTTCCATGTTTTTGTTCATCATCTTCATAGCTGTTTTTTTTTTTTTAAGATTTTATTTATTTATTTGACAGAGAGAGAGATCACAAGCAGGCAGAGAGAGAGGAGGAAGCAGGCTCCCCGCTGAGCAGAGAGCCCGATGCGGGGCTCGATCCCAGGACCCTGAGATCATGACCTGAGCCGAAGGCAGAGGTTTTAACCCACTGAGCCACCCAGACGCCCCTTCATAGCTGTTTTAAACCTGCCATTTAGATTCAGAGCTTCTTGAAGGCAAGAACCATGTCCTCCACATTTTCTTTTTTTCTTAAGTAGGCTCCGTGCTGGTCTCAGTGTGGGGCTGGAACACATGACTCTGAGGACCCTGAGGTTAACACCCGAGCTGAGATCAAGAATCCAATGCTTAACCGACAGAGCTGCCCAGGTGCCCCTCCGGCACACTTTTAAGTTGCCTTGGATATCCGAGGTTCCTAACAAATATCTCTTTAATCGTATTAAATTAAATTATATTTAATTGACCTTTCCCTTTCCTACTGGTAAAAGCTTTTCATTATGTTGTACCTCACAATTATCATTATCGGCAAATATTTCTAAAGCATCTGGCAGGGACATGGAGTACAGCAGCAAGTAACATAGAGATATCAAGTAGAATAAGTTACGGTTCCGCAGGACCTATTATCTATTACTAACCGGTAAGATTAGTTCTATAGTCTTTTTTTTTTTAAAGACTTTATTAATTTGGCAGACAGAGATCACAAGTATGCGGGGCGGGGGGGGGGGGGACAGGTTCCCCGCTGAGCAGAGAGCCCCATGCAGTGCTCTATCCCCGCTGAGTGGAGAGCCCCATGTGGGGCTTGATCCCAGGACCCTGAGACCATGACCTGAGCCAAAGGCAGAGGCTTAACCCACTGAGCCACCCAGGCATCCCAGTTCTACAGTCTTTAATGAATAATGATCACATTCTTTTGTGAGTTTAGAGCCAAAATAAATAACAAACACCGTAGGCACAGGATAACATGGGATGTATTCCGTGACTGTTTATGAGACTGACCCGCTGCCTACTGCGCTAAGGAGGCAAGTTCCGTGACTGTTTAATTAGTAGGTGTTAATAGAACTTCAGAAAAAGGAGTAAGAACTTTTGTGCTGGGCCAGTAGAGTGCCTCATTAGAACTTCTGGGCCTCGAAGCAAGGATAGAATCCAGATCAGCATGGAAAAGTAGACAGGGACTTCTGAGTGGGCAGAGGAGTAATTGAATGTGTTGAGTAAATTGAATACTCTTCTGTGGGTCAGACTATTTCTAGGCATGTTTTCTCATCTTGGCATTTTTAGTGATCTTGTTAGGCAGATGAATGATTGTAGTATGCTCTACCTATTTTCTTAATGTTCTGGAACTTTTACTAACTCGTATTCCTTAGGGTTCTTGGAGTGAAGAGAAGGAAGTTGGTGGTGGGGATAGGGAAGATCATCCATGGACCCCTCTTTGAATTTCAAATTTTATCATTGTTGAAGGATTTTATGTTGTGGTAAGTAAGGATATTCTGAGCAAAGAATATTACCAATTATTGCATCCTTTGATTTGTTATCACAGACTAGATGAGACAATACAGGCAATTGCCAATGGAACCTTGAATCAACCATTGACCAAATTGAATAGATCTTCTGACGAGCCTTTGGGAGTTCTGGTGAATCCCAACCTCTACCAGTCCCCTCCCCAGGTTAGTGGACCTTTTCTCTAGATGGTAATGAGAGAAGTTTGGGCCCTGATATTTCTCCTTTCAAGTGTGCCTGTTTCATAGGCTTTAGATACTAATTTGCTCTTTGAACACACCCATCAACCTCATCTTCTGACCCCAGTTTTTTCCAATTTTTTTCAGCACTTCTAACAAGTTGACCTGTATTACCTTCCTAGTATTTTCCAAGAGAGGGTTTTAAAAAGTAAGATATTTAGACAATAACCCCATGGTCTTTTTGTTAATGTTCTTTCTCTGCCTTTTATAGAATATGGGTAGTCCCATGGAATGGTATTTTAAATTGAAATGTTTATTGTTGTCATTCACTTTTTCCATCATACATTGAGTGTCTGCTATGTGCAAGCATAGTAGTAAGTGATAAACTGACTGTTATACTGCTTCTATCGTCAAGAAACTCATAGATTAGTAGGGAAAAAGATTACATAAGCAGCTCTAATACTAACAGAAATTTAAATAAAGTATGGTGGAAACCCAGGAGAGGGAAACAGTACTTCCAGTTGAGAATAAAAGAGGCTTTTATAGGGAAGCTATAATTTGAATTCCTTAAAATAGTTGCATATGTTAATTGTACTTCAATTAAAAAAAGATAATTGCAATGACAGACACATGTGCATAGAGTAGAACTTCAAGAAGGAGTTCATAAATGCACTAGAGGAGTCACCAAAGAAATAGTGTTTGAGAGAAGACTTAAAGGATGAATAACAATTTCCAATGAGATGAATCTAAGGAGGAAATTCCAGGTAGAAGGAACAACATGTACAAAAGGCTCAGCAGCTTAGGAGCATTGTAGATTTGTTAGAACCAGAAGTAACTTAAGTATAAAAGTTAAGATAAAAAAAAAAAAAAAGATGGAGTAGTAGGTGTGTTAGTTTCCTAGAGAAACTATAACAAAGTATCACAATTAGTTGGGTTAAAACAACAGAAATTTATTTTCTCACAGTTCCATAACCAAAACCAAGGTATTGGCAGGGCTACACACTTCCTCCAAATGCTCCCTTGCCTCTTTAAGCTTCTGGTGGCCCTGAGTGTCCCTTGGTTTGTAGCTGCATCATTCTGATGTCTGCCTTCATCTTCACATGGCCTTATTCCCATTATGTTTTTGTCTCTAAGTGTTCTTCCATTTTATAATAATTTTTTTAAAAAAATTTATTTGACAGAGAGAGCACACAGTAGGCAGAGCAGCAGGCAGAGGGAGAGGGAGAAGCAGGCTCTCTGCTTAGCAGAGAGCCCGATGGCGGGGCTCAATCCCAGGACCCTGGGATCATGACCTGAGCGGAAGGCAGCCGCTTAACTGACTGAGCCACCCAGGCACCCCTGTTCTTCCATTTTATAAAGGCACCAGTCATTGGATTTGGGGTTGAACCTAACCTAGCATGACCTTATCTTAATTTAATTGCATCTGCAAAGACTGTTCCCAAGTAAGGTCACTTTTACAGGTTCTGGATAGACATAAGTGTTAGGGGGCATACTACTCAACCCAATACAGTAGGCATCATATTACCATGAAGGCCTTTATGTCTCATGCTGAGGAGACAGCATGGTTTTATCCCATAGTAGGTAAAGGGAAGTCACTAAAGAATTTTAGCGGAAGAGCAGCATGACTTACATGCCTGTATAGAGAGCAGATTGGAGAGAGGAGTAAGACTAGAAGCAAGGAAATTCCTAAGAAGGTTATTGCAGTAGTGCAGTGGGGAGATAATGAGGAGCCAGGTTAATGTTATAACACTGGTAGGGCAGCAGATGAGGAGACCAGTTACTAGGGTCTATAATTGTGTTATAGAAATATAAGAGATTAATTTAGGAAAGTGGCCGTGGGAATAGAGAAACCGGTAATATAAACTAGAACTGTAGTAGAGCTAAAACAGAGAATGTGGGCCTCAAATTGTTCAAACACCAACATGTTTATGAAACCACTTATTTCCCCTGTAAAGGATGAGTCTTTCCTGGGTATTCGCAGTTAAGGTCTTCTATCCCTGCGTAATATTTACTCTATTCTGCTTTAGATTTTGGATAGCTATTTATGTGTTTGTCTTCTACTAGGATTATAAATTCCTTGAAAGAAAGAACTGTATCTTTTTTATGCCTTATGTGCTTCACATAGTCAAGTATTCAATAATTGTTTATTTTATTAAGATATGATGCAGTTGATTAGAATCATGAAACTTTATTACAGAAAGATTATTAAAGATTAACTTAGTCCAACACCCACATTTTATAGTTGAGAAAACTAAAACTGTTAAAAGTTAAGTGATTGTTTAGAATCTCTAAACTACGACTCTAGTTTTTTTCACCTGATAAATTATCAAATAAGTCAAAAGCTAAGAAAAGTAAACTAACTCCAGACTTTATCATCTTAAAACCTACTACCTTTTTTGGCCTTGTTTCAGATAAAGATGGCATAAACTTTAAGAAAACTCTGCCCAGTATGATTTCTTCATTATAAGCATTCATCTCATTTTTGTATATCTACCCCATGTTCTTTCCTTGTCAGACAAAACTGTATGTTTGGTTTCTTTTTTGTGTAGTGGATAGACCAGACAGGTGCAGCCTCACAGAAGAAGGCTTTCCATTCAGCAGGATCGGAACTAGAATTCAACTCTTGTCGGCACCAGCTGCGAATCCAGGACCAAGATTTTCAGGAAGGCTTTGATGGTGGCTGGTGCCTCTCTATGCATCAGCCCTGGGCCTCTCTGCTTGTCAGAGGGATCAAAAGGTAAGGATGGAAATGAATCTTGCTGTGGAAGATTTTATAGTGACATACACTTGATTTAGAATTATGAATTAGGGAGGTACCTGGGTGGCTCAGTTGGTCAAGCTTCTGACTCTTGATTTTGGTTCAGGTCGTGATCTCAGAGTTATGAGATGGAGCCTCGAGTTGGGCTCTTTCCTGGACATTGAGCCTGCTTAAGATTCTCTATCCCTCTCCCCCTCACCCCCTGCCCAACCTCTCTGTCTCTCTCTTAAAAAAAAAGTGTGGATTAGAATTAATTTTCCCCAATTTAGTGATTATTTATAATACTCTTCACATAGGACTTTCAGCAATATATTCATGTTACTGATTTGTTAGTTGTGTTTTTACTGAATAGCTTAAAAAAAACTGAGTTTAGAAAAACTAAGAATCCTAGTCATAACAAAGAATAGAATACCATTTTTTCATCTTTGGAAGAAAGTCTTTTTTTTTTTTTAAGATTTATTTATTTATTTGACAGAGAGAGAGAGATCACAAGTAGACAGAGAGGCAGGCAGAGAGAGGGAGAAGCAGACTCCCCGCTGAGCAGAGAGCCCAATGTGGGACTTCGATCCCAGGACCCTGGGATCATGACCCGAGCTGAAGGCAGAGGCTTAACCCACTGAGCCACGCAGTGGCCCCTCTTTTTTTTTTTAATTTTATTTTTATTTTTATTTTTTAAAGATTTTATTTATTTATTTGACAGGCAGAGATCACAAGTAGGCAGAGAGGCAGTCAAAGAGAGAGGGGGAAGCAGGCTCCCCGCTGAGCAGAGAGCCCAATGTGGGGCTCAATCCCAGGATACTAGGATCATAACCTGAGCCGAAGGCAGAGGCTCAACCCACTGAGCCACCCAGGCGCCCCAGAAAGTCTTTTTTTTTTTTTAATATTTTATTTATTTGACAGAGAGAAATCACAACTAGGCAGAGAGGCAGGCAGAGAGAGAGGAGGAAGCAGGCTCTCCGCGGAGTAGAGAGCCCGATGCGGGGCTCGATCCCAGGACCCTGGGATCATGACCTGAGCCGAAGGCAGAGGCTTTAACCCACTGAGCCACCCAGGTGCCCCAGAAAGTCTTTTTTTTTTTTAGATTTTATTTATATGTCAAAGAGAGAGAGCACAAGCAGGGGGAGCAGCAGGTAGAAGGAGAAGCAGACTCCCTGCTGAGCAAGGAGCCAGATGCGGGACAGGATCCTGGGATCATGACCCAGGTCGACCAAGTCGAAGGCACACGCTTAACAACTAAGTCTCCCAGGCATCCCTGGAAGAAAGTCTTTTGACAAGACTTGGCTTTGTAATATAACACTCAGCAACATTAATACTATGATCCTATTTGAAATTCAAAGTTTTTATACCTATTTATTAATTTTCTTAATACATCAACCCAACTGTGGTTTTGTTTTTCTATCATATATCAACTAAGCTGAGTAACCATATTGAGAAACCACAAATTCCTTTTCTACAGAAAGTGTGGGATTTGTAAGAGTTAAGTAGAATTATTACAAAATTGAGTCATTGTACCTATTAATGGTCTGAACTCACTGTTCTATGGTTTCATGTTTCTTCTTAATTTAATTTTAAAAGATAATTTTTGGGGGGTACCTGGCTGGGTCAGTTGGTAGAGCATGTGACTCTTGATCTTGGTGTTGTAAGTTTGAGTCCCACATTGGATATAGAGATTACTTAAAATTAAAATCTTTTAAAAAAGAAAATAATGGTTTTTTTTTTCTCTGCTTTTATAAATACAAATAGAAAATTGGAAAATACAGTAAACAACTAGAAAAAGACCACGTATAATCCCACCACTTAGAAACAGCTACTGTTAAGGGCGCCTGGGTGGCTTAGTCATTAAGTGTCTGCCTTCGGCTCAGGTCATGATCCCAGGGTTCTGGGATCAAGCTCGGCATCTGGCTCCCTGCTGAGCGGGAAGCCTGCTTCTCCCTCTCCCACTACCCCTTTGTTCCCTCTCTTACTGTCTCTCTCTCTCAAATATACAAATAAAAAAAATCTTAAAAAAAAAAAGGTTTGAAAAAAAAAAAAAGAAAGAGACAGCTACTGTTAGGGATGCATGCCTGGGTGGTTCAGTCAGTTTGGGCATCTGCCATTGGTTTGGGTTGTGATCCTGGGTCCTTGGATCAAGACCCACATCCCCATGTCAGGCTCTCTGCTCAGTGGGAGCCTGTTTCTCCTTCTCCCACTACCTATGACTCCCCATGCTTGTGCTCTCTCTCTCTCTGTCAAATAAATAAATAAAATCATTTTTAAAAAAAGAAAAAAACAGCTACTGTTAGCATTTTAGAGGGTTTACTTATATTTTTTCCTGTGCAAATTGTTAAAAGTGAGACCATAATATATGTTATGTTTTACTTCTTTCACTTTATCATTGCAACATATTCATTTTTTCCTTTTTTCCCAATTTTATTTTATTTAATTAAAGATTTTATCTTTTTATTTGACAGAGAGAGAGAGAGATCACAAGTAGGCAGAACAGCAGGCAGAGAGAGAGGGAGAAGCAGGATCCCTGCTGAACAGAGAGCCCGATGTAGGGCTCGATCCCAGGATCCTGAGATCATGACCTGAGCTGAAGGCAGAGGCTTAACCCCCTGAGCCACCCAGGCGCCCCCTTTTTCCCAGTTTTATTGAAATGTAATTAACATATAACATTATATTACTTCAAGATGTACAATATAATGATATATTTTTAAAAAATTGCCTCAATAAGTTTAGTTAACTACATCCATGACTTCACATAGTTACAAATTTTTTGTTTGTCATGAGAACTTCTTTTTGTTTTAAAAGATTTTATTTATTTCGGGGAGGTAGGGAGAGGGAGAAACAGGATCCCCACTGAACAGGGAGTCTAATGGCTGCAGGGCATGGGGCTTGATCCCAGGACCCTGGGATCATGACCTGAGCCCAAGGCAGATGCATAACCAACTGAGCCACCCAGGCACTCTTGTCATGAGGACTTTTAAGATCTACTTTCTTAGCAGCTTTTAAATATACAATACAGTATTTTAAAAAATTATTTATTTATTTATTTATTTGAGAGAGAGAGAGCAGCAAGGGGGAGTGGCAGAGGGAGAGGGAGAAGCAGGCTCCCTGCTGAGCAGAGGGTGCAACATGGGACTCAATCCCAGGACCTCTGGATCATGACCTGAACCAAAGGCAGATGAGCCACCCAGTCGCCCCTATACAATATAGTATTGTTAACTGTAGTTACCAGCTGTACATTACTTCCCTGGGACTTACTTACCTTATAACTGAAAATTTTTACTATCTTCATCCATTTACCTCTGGCAACCACCAGTTTGGTCTCTGTATCTATGAGTTTGCTTTTTTTCAGATCCCACATATAAGTGAGATCATACAGTATTTGTCTTTTTCTGTCTGATTTAGCACAATGCCCTCAAGCTCTATCCATGTTTTAAATTAAATGGCTGGATTTCCTTTATTTTTATGGCTGAATAATATTCCATTGTGCGTATAAACCACATTTTCTTTATCCATTCATCCATCAGTGGACATTTGGTTGTTTCCATGTCTTGCCTGTTGTACATAATGCTGCAGTGAATGTGAGAGGTACAGATATCTTTTTTTTCCCTTTCTATTTTGCCTTTAGAGTTTATTATGCCTAGGCAGTATCCTAACTTATAATAATAGTAATACCATTTATTTATTTATTTATTTAAAGATTTTATTTATTTGACAGAGAGAGACACAGCAAGAGAAGAAACACAAGCAGGAGGTGTGGGAGAGGGAGAAGCAGGCTTCCAGCCGAGCAGGGAGCCGGATGGGGGGCTTGACCTCAAGACGCTAGGACCATGACCTGAGCCAAATGCAGAGGCTTAACGAGTGAGCCACCCAGGTGCCCCAATAATACCTCATATTTAAATAGTTTTTTACAGTTTTAAAAGTAGTAGCTCTATGAAAGAGATTAGGCCAGTATTATTATAATCTTGTACAAATGAAGGCACTTAGGTAAGCAAAGATAAAGTAGCTTTCTCTGAATTAAAGCTCGTTTGCAGCAGAGATGCAACTAGAGTTCAAGTTTTCAGAGTGTTTTTTCCATTCTTACTGAGTAAGCTTCAGTCATTTTTCTTCTGAAAGGAAATTTTTTATTAGCATTTAGGATCAGTCATTTCTACTTTGGTGTTTTCATTATTAGCTGTGACTTCCCTCCTTCATTAAGGTGCATTACCATTTTCTTTCCCCTCTTGAAGGTCAGGCCTTCTTGCTTTGGCTTGTAATTGTTTTTATCGTTCATGTGTGTAGTGCCATTAGAACAAATGCATGTGAGGGACACCTGGGTGGCTCAGTCGATTAAGCGTCAGGTCATGATCCTGGGGTCCCGGGATTGAGTCCCACATTGGGCTCCCTCCTCAGTGGGGAGCCTGCTTCTCCCTCTGGCTGCTTTGCTTGCTACTCCCCTGCCTGTGCTCTCTCTCTGACAAATAAATAAGTACAATTTAAAAAGAAAAAAAAAAGAACAAATGTGTGTGAATCTGCTTCTGCTTCAGAGCAGCTGGGCCCTCAGATACGTGTTTTTCTCATTCAGTTTTCTACAATTAGGTTATCTTTTCCATCTTCCAAAGTAGAAAACTAAACAGTTTGCCTTCTGCTGAGACAATGAGAATGTTTACATTTCTCTCATCCTATTTTGGATCTGTGTTATTCAGATTTTGTTTCTAAAAAGAACAGATGAGCAGCATCCTGCCCACAATAACTAATCCCACCGAAATAAAACGGGTGGTTCTGCCACATTTGTGAGACCAGTTTCCCAATAACCCTTCAGGTTATTCGGTGTGGAGAGAAGAAAGCTAATGATTCATTCTTCATGTATTATTGATCACCTGCTATGTGTCTGGCAGTCTTTCATTTCATCTGTACTGGAAAATGAATGATATGAGAAAGTCCCTATTTTCCACTGTAAGAATTTTGTAATAGGGGTATATTATCAAGGTACTTACTTCATTTGGTTGGAACTAAAAGATGAACATCCTTTTTCTTCTTTTTCTTTTCTTTTTTATTTGGGTATACTTGACACACAGTGTTACATTAGTTTTAGGTGTACAGCTTAGTGACTTGACAAGTTTATACATTATGCTTTGTTCACCACATTTGTCCCATTTTACTGCTATTACAATATCCTTACATTCCTTATGTTCTGCTTTTTATTCCCATGAGTTATTCACTCCATACTGGAATCCTGTATCTCCCTCTCTCCTTCATTCATTTTGCCCAATTCCCCCTCCCCTGGAACATCTTTTTATAATCCTTGTAGAGTAATTAAATTCTTTTGAATGCATTGTTATTCCACTTAAAGATTCTTTCGAACTAGTCAAGTTGTTTAATTATCTACAAAGAACATAATCCTTTACAGAATGCTTAGAAAATATAATTGAAAGTGGTTATAATTTAAAGAGTGACGATGATAAGTATTTTCATTTACTTAAATTCTATTAAGTAATGGGGCGCCTGGGTGGCTCAGTGGGTTAAGCCGCTGCCTTCGGCTCAGGTCATGATCTCAGGGTCCTGGGATCGAGTCCCGCATCGGGCTCTCTGCTCAGCAGCGAGCCTGCTTCCCTCTCTCTCTCTCTCTCTCTCTCTCTCTGCCTGCCTGTCTACTTGTGATCTCTCTCTGTCAAATAAATAAATAAAATCTTAAAAAAAAAAAGAAAAAAAATTCTATTAAGTAATGATTATAAAAGTACTCTTCTTAGAGATTTATGTGTTGGTGAGGATTTTTCTATTAGGTTAGAGAACAATTAACAAAGCTTCCAAGAAAATGTTAGCTTTTCACTCAAAGAAGAGCAAGGATTTCCTTTTTTGTGGCACAACTTAGATACCTTGAAAATGTAAGATTTGGGAGTGCCTGGGTGGGTCAGTTGGTTAAGCATCTGCCCCCAGCTAAGTCATGATCCTTGAGTCCCAGGGTTGAGGCCCCACATGTCATTGGGCTCCCTGCTCAGTGGGGAGTCTGCTGCTCCCTCTCCCTCTGCCCCTGCCCCTACTCATGTTCTCTCTCTCTCTCACTCACTCTCGAATAAATAAAATCTTTATTTTATTATTAATTTTTTAAAAGATAAGATCTTAAAAAGAAAAAAAGTTAGATTTGGGTGGTAGAAGTTCCAAGGCTAGTGAAAGGTACTGAGAGCTATTCTGAGTTACAGAGATCAGGTAAAAAGTAGGACCTGAAAGAGATGAATTGTCTTTTTTTTTCTTTTTTTAAGATTTTATTTATTTGTCAGAGAGAGAGAGCACGCTCACAAGCAGAGGGGAGCGTCAGGCAGAGAGAGAGGCAGACTCCCTGCTAAACAGGGAGCCCAATACAGAAATCAGTCCCAGGACCCTGGGATCATGACCTGGGCTAAATGCAGATGGTTGACCGTCTGAGCCACCCAGATGCCCAAATTGTCTTTGTTCTGATGATAGGAAAAGCTGGAGAACAGGGTTCATACTCCAGTGAAGGGTATTATATGTTTTTCACACAAAATACCCCTCTTTGTGAAATACTTTCTATAGATCTCTTGGTTCAACTGGATGATTTGCTGTTTTAAATGAGATTCTCTGGGATACTAGAATTTAGACCCTTCCTTATCAATTTGTAATTGTTTTAAGGGTGGAGGGCAGAAGCTGGTACACTCCTCACAGAGGACGACTTTGGATTGCAGCCACAGCCAAAAGACCCTCCCCTCAAGAAGTCTCAGAACTCCAGACTACATATCGTGTTCTTCGTGGGAAAGGTAACAGCCGTATATTCTCCTTTCAGTATTATTTGATGGAGAGAAGTCATTGTTGTTGATGTCCATCTTCTTTTTTTTTTTAATAGAGAAAAAAGGTTTTATTCAAACACACAACTTCAATAATACAAGAGTAGTGTACCCAGTTACTAGTTGGGTTTTGTAGACATGTAATATCTTTGTCAGTCTTTCTCCAGTGTGAAAATTCCAACCAAAGATACCAAATGTGATGTTCATCTTCTTTCATTTCCTTCTTCCTATGATTTCATTTTTTCTGGGTGGGTTGGTATGCGAGGGACTTTTACCTTTGTGTATGTTTGTTTCATGGCAGGTCATAGATAGCTGTTCAAATCATTAATTCATCAACTAATGAAAATAAAAATAACAGGGGCGCCTGGGTGGCTCAGTGGGTTAAGGCCTCTTCCTTTGGCTCAGGTTGTGATCTCAGAGTCCTGGGATCGGGCCCCGCATCGGGCTCCCTGCTCAGTGGAGAGCCTGCTCCTCCCCCCCCCCCCCCCGCCTGCCTCTCTGCCTACTTGTGATCTCTGTCTGTCAAATAAATAAATAAAATCTTAAAAAAAAAAAGAAAGAAAGAAAAGAAAAATAACAGTTCCTAACACCAGATATCGACCAACTGGTTTTAATTTCTTTTTCTTTTTCTTTGTTTTTTTTTTAAGTAGGCTTCACACCCAGCCGGGAGCCCAATGTTAGGGGAGGGGGGTTCTTGAACTCACAACCCTGAGATCAAGACCTGAGTAGAGATTAAGAATCAGATGCTTAACTGACTTGAGCCAGTTTTAATTTCATCTGAGAAAATTTATTTTCTTTCTTCCTTCTTTCCTTTTTCTTTCTTTCCCTCTCTCACTTTTAAATTGGGAGAGCAAAATGACTACTGTAAACTCTGGGATAGTTAGATTGGGAAGAGTAACCACAGTAAGAATTTTTGTGGGGGAGTGACTCAAATAGATATCTGCTGTGGGATTTGGACAGGTCAGGGTTGGTTGACTTAAGCAGTATATTTTGGAAGTCATCCCAAGCACATCAAGTTTGGATCCTAAAAACCACTTCTGACCTTTAGGTGTCTTGTTTTTCTTCCTCTTATCTAACTCATACAGTTGTTTTGAAGGTAGAATGAGAGGATAATTACAGAACTAGCCTTAAAAGTTTTTAGGAACACCAAAATTTTAGGAATCAAAAGTTCACGTTTCCTTAAAAGCACATTTTTCTTTGTGACTGATATGACTGGCTTCTTTTAAATTTGTGTTGTCTTATTTTTTTTTCTAACTCCCTATGTTCTGTCATTCCTATATTTTTTTGGTTTTTCTCTTCATACCTATAGCTTGTTTCTAAAACCTATCACCACCAAATTCAAAGCTAGTCCAGCTGAGTATAGGTGGAATTGATTGTTTGAACTTTAATGGTGTAAGGGTGATTTTTTAAAAATAGCTTAGGGGGCGCCTGGGTGGCTCAGTGGGTTAAAGCCTCTGCCTTCAGCTCAGGTCATGATCTCAGGGTCCTGGGATCGAGCCCCACATCGGGCTCTCTGCTCCGCAGGGAGCCTGCCTCCTCCTCTCTCTCTGCCTGCCTCTCTTCCCAGTTGTGATTTCTCTCTGTCAAATAAATAAAATATTTAAAAAAAAATAAATAAATAAAAATAAAAATAGCTTAGGATGTGGATAGTGGACTAAGCCAGCCACTCACTAAATTTTTTGCTAAAATACAAACAACTGTGCTAAATAAAAACATCATTTTTTTCCCTGTGTCTACAAATACATAAGAGAGAAAGTGATTTGTTCAGAATTGGAATCAGATTGGGGAGTTTCAGGGTCACAAAAAAGGAAATTAATATGATCCTTCTGTTTTTCTTGATTCAGATGTGGAATTTCCCAATGACTATCCATCAGGTTGTCTTTTGGGCTGTGTGGACCTTATTGACTGCTTGTCCCAGAAGCAGTTTAAGGATCAGGTGAGTAAAGAGTAATTTTCTTGGACACATGCTTGGTTTGCTACCATAGTTGACTTGTAGATCCTTCAACACAGAATATCGTGGAGATAGTATGGTGATAGCAATTGAATTCAGACGTGTGAGGATAATCTTTTCATAGGGAAATATTGGAAAGAGAAAAGATCCGGTCAGAAACAGAAAAACTAGTGATGTTTTGGTTTCTGATGCATGTACATTTCTGTGTGACAAGCTATTGCCTCAATTAGGCTAAAGAGTACAGGGTCCTTATCCTTTCATAAAACTGTGCTGCTTTTGATAAAGAAACCCTCCATTATCCCTTAAATTATTTCAGTTAGGTGGTGGAAATGATAGGATTTGTTATTTTGGAACATTTGGTCCATGCCAGAGAATTCATGATAGGCAAGTATGTTTGAATTCTGATTTCCTGGACTATGCCATATTTGGGGTATATTTAAGAGAGTGAGAGAGTGTGTGTGCGGCGCATGCACATATATAGGTATATATTTTTGTTTATTTTGATCACTAAAGATTGGACTGATATAACTAGAGTTCATTTTTGAACAGCAGAGGGAGCTGAAGAACTTTAGCTTAATTGGAGAGCTGAAATTTAGAGCCTTGTATTTATACTCAGACCAGCAAAAATCAGAATGGGAAAGTCTATCCTTGGAGCCTGAAGCATCTTACCTAACAATATGGTTTTCCTGTTCTTTGAACAGTTGCTTTAGGCAACCACTATGCCTAGGAAAATGTTCTTCAGTTTCATTTTTCTCAGTAAATTGTTTTCCAGATTTATTTGCTTTTCAATATTGTTATTACTGTTTATAAAAACTGTTCTTCTCTATCTTACTCTCTCTACCCTTTCCTCATAGATTTTAACCAATAGTTAGTATCCCTTTAGTTTTCTTTCATTTTCTTGTGGATTGCCTCCTCAGTCCTCTTTGATTACTTTATGTATATGAGTACACTGCATGCATTTTGGCATGAATTTGATCCCTCGCCTCTTGTTCTCCCTTATTACCTGGTCCAAACCTAGGCAACCATAGACATGTGGTTGTTTTCCACACTCTTATGCCTATGCCCCTGTGGGTCTTTCACCATTTTTCTAGGATCTTCTTTGCTCTGTTCCTCTCCCTCCCCACCCTACCCCCTTTTTTTTTCAGTCTAGAAGTAAAAATTATAAAAATTCCATACATTGGTATTGGCCTTATAGGGTTTTTTTTTTTTTTAAGATTTTATTTATTTGAGAGAGAGCAAGTGCGTGCAAACCTATGAGCTGGGGGGAGGGAGGGGCAGAGGGAGAGAGAGATGCAGGGAGCTGAGCAGGGAGCCCAATGCAGGGCTCAATTCCAAGACCCTGAGATGATGACGTGAGCTGAAGGCAGACACGTAGACAACTGAACTACCCAGATGCCCCAGACTTTATAGTTTTAAAGACTCTCACAGTCATTAATAGCTTAGTATGACTTAATATGGTATTAATATGTTTTCTTTATAGGATATTTGCATTCTGAGAGGGAACTCAGGAGCATCTGGCAGTGTGATTGGGGGGGATTGGTAAGGGGCCTTCCTTTAGTATTTGTTGATCAAGCAAACCACCATCTGATATAAGGTCAAATGATTTCAATCACTGGACAGGCTATCTTCTTTCTGCCACAGGTTTGTGTAGAGAAGGGTAAGAAACTATAACCCTAGCCTATGGAGTATAGCAAAGTTTATGGAAATTAGAAATCTAATTAACAAGGGGCGCTTGGGTGGCTCAGTGGGTTAAAGCCTCTGCCTTCGGCTCAGGTCATGATCTCAGGGTCCTGGGATCGTGCCCCACATCGGGCTCTCTGCTCCACGGGGAACCTGCTTTCTCCTCTCTCTCTGCCTGCCTCTCTGCCTAGTTGTGATTTCTCTCTGTCAAATAAATAAAATATTAAAAAAAAAAGAAATCTAATTAACAAAACAAATCTTTTTCATTTCTCAAAGATACCTCTCTTTCAGGTCAGCATGGTACTCCTCTTCAAGCTTAGATTATGTCTTTTATCCTGAGGATACTGAGGGCAGCACATAGAAATATAGAAATCCTCCCATATGTTCCCAGCTGGAAGTCTTAGCAGCTCTCCCTATGAATTTCCCGATGTATGACATTAGAATATCCCCAAACACCGGAAGCCAGTAGGCTTCATTAAACAGGAATTCCTACCCATTTTCCCTATGATCAGCTTTTCTGGGGCTTTCCCCCACTGTTTCTTTTCTGTGTTTGGGGGTAGCTCAAGAATGTATTCAGAATTGATATTAGACCTATTTGGAGGTTATGTATTGGGTAAGGATCTTTAAAAAGTTATAGCTTTGGTGTTTGGCTGCCTTTTAGAAAATGTCTCAAGCCTCTTTGGTAGTCTTCCTGTCCCTGACCTAGGGTTCTATGATGTAAGAAATGTGATTACCTAGCATGTTTTACAAACGTTATTCTCATTTCTGTAATAATGAGTTGAAAGTTTAGGAGTAATAGCTCTAGACTAGCGTTTCCCAAACTATTCCATGCATAAGTGTTCTCTGGAGACATAAAAACGGGGGAGGTGATTGTCTATGGACACATATATTTGGAAAATGAATTTGTATCAAATAAATGTATTTGTTTACTGCAGAACTTTTCAGGTCCATTAACATGCTAGTGTGCATTATGACTCTGATACATCTAGTGGATATAACATGCAGTGTTCCAAAAACTTTTAGATCATAAAATCCCCTCTCCCCACCCCATGCACACTGCCTAGTTACTAACTGCAGAACTGGTATCTTGTGGTATATACAACTTAGAAAGTGCTAGTCGACATACGTTTGGTTTTCTTTTATTCTCACAGGTTATTTATGAAAATGAGGGAGAATCATCCAGGAATTGGTTTCTTGACCTGTGTCTTCCTTCTGCATCTTCACACTCATTTCTCATCACCCAGTTGAATTATATTTTCCTTGAAAACCAGTGTAGATCTAGTAATTTTTATTTCAACTGAAGCTAATCTCCTAAGTAATTTGGACCACATTTTACTTCTCCATCTTGTTCCTAGTTTTTTCCTTTTCCAAAGAAACTCACATTCTTGGCCTTTCTTTGATAAGTTAAAATATACTAAGGCCTCACTATTTCTGGCATAGTGTGATCATTTAGTCTCTTAAAAAAAATAAAAAACAAGGTTTTATTAGTGGTTGTTTAAAATCATGTACACTATACTCTGACTGATTTTTTTAAATATGTGCTAAAATTGCTTTGCCCTGAGCTAAGAACTCCTCTTCCTTTTATCTTCTAAGAGTAGTATGGCTGGCATGGATAATTTGTGCCAGAAAAAAATCCCACTGGACCCTCAGCCCTCCTGAGTAATGGCAGGGAATCAACCTAAACAAGGTAGGAATGATACAGAAAAGGCTGTGGGCTCAACTCAAGAGAGAAAGGTAGATGAGAGTCATCTAGTTACAGCTTCTCCTGTATTCCCCTGGAAGGAGCCCATGCCGTTCGCCAGCATTTTATCTGCCAGCAGCAGATGTAAGCTCTCAAAAACAGCAGGGAGGATGTTGACTGCAACAATACATCAAGGCTGTGGTTTGTAACCTCAATAGTAAGGCAGTTAAAACTTTTTTTTTTAACAAAGACATTTTGATTGCCAAATCCATAACCATTAGCAGCTGTGGTTTGAACAGTTCTCTAGACCTAACAAGTTTTCAAACAGAAAGTTGAGTTGGTGGCTTTTGTTTCTACTTGTCTGTGTTGTGTTTGTGCTATTTATATCTCTGCCTTCAATAGAGAATCTGATTTGTCTGAAATTTCCAAGGTCATTGATCGTTCTGTTTCTTCTGACTAAATCCATTCCTCTCCTGCCAGCATACTGACCCTTCAGTCCATTTGATCTTATGGCTTTTATAATAGCCAAGACCCTGTCTTTAAAGAGCTCTGCTGAAGCAGTTCTGCTGGGTGCCTATGTAATTGACATCGGCAATAGAATTGAAGTCTTCACTGGGAAGAGAGTATTACTTGTTCCTTCTCCTATAAGGGTATCCGAGCGATACAGATCTAAAGGACGATTAATAAAAATGGAATGGAAATCATCAATTTCTATCACCAATGTGTTGTATGCTGATCTGAGAGGTGAGAAATTAGAGGATGAAGGAACATCAATATTCAAACCAGACATTAGCTTTGAAAAGTGTGGAGTCCCCAAATTCCCCAAATTTTCTTTTTCTTTTTTTTTTTTTTTCAAAGTAACTTCTATGCCCAGCATGGGGCCTGAACTCACGACCCTGAGATCAAGAGTCATATTCTCTACCGACTAAGCAAACTAGCCCCTGCAAATTTTCTTTTAATATATGGAAAATGGGAATGCCTGGGTGTCTCAGACAGTTTAGCGCCTGCCTTTGGCTTAGGTCATGATCCTGGGGTCCAGGGATTGAGCACCACATTAGGCTCCCTACTCAGCGGGGAGCCTGCTTCTCCCTCTACCTGCTGCTCTCCCTACTTGTGCTCTCTCTCTTTTTCTCTCTCTCTGACAAATAAATAAATAAAACCTTTCAAAAATGTGTAAAAATGTCCTCTCTGTTGTACTGAGAAAACCTGCATATTTATAAACCTAAAAATGTGTATTCCTAAGGGATCATGAGGGCTGTGTCAGAGACCCAACAAAGAGGGGAACTGTGTATCTGCCACAGCTAGTCTGACCCTATGAAGTTCTTTAAAATCACAGCTCACTTGAATGAAACAGGGAATGTATTTTCAGAATTCTCATGAAGACTAGGATATTTACTAGAACTTCTAGGTCAGAACAAACTGTCTTTACAGTTGTTTTATAACCTGAGTGTTAAGTGCCCACATGCTGAGTTGAGGACAACCATGTATGTTTTTTAATAATCCAGAAAGCATTATACTTTCTATTGTTCTTATCCCAAACAGAGGAGGGAAATAGTAACACTTATCTGTGCATTTATATAAATTCTTTGATGTTTAGCTTTTCATCTGAAAATGAACATGTAATTCTTTTTTTTTTTAAGATGTTATTTATGTATTTGACAGACAGAGATCACAAGTAGGCATAGAGGCAGGCGGTGGTGGGGGGGCAGTGCTGGGGGGGGCAGGCTCCCTGCTGAGCAGAGAGCCCAATGCCGGGCTTGATCCCAGGACTCTGAGATCATGACCTGAGGCAAAGGCAGAGGCTTAACCCACTGAGCCACCTAGGCGCCCCTAATTCTTTTTTTTTTTTTTAAGATTTAATTTATTTATTTGAGAAAGAGAGCCCAAATGCATGGGTAAGGGGCAGAGGGAGAATGGTAGAGAGAGAGGGAGAAGCAGACTCCCTGCTGAGCAGGGAACCTGACATGGGGCTCGATGACAGGACTCTGGGATCATGACCTGAGCTGAAAGCAGATGCTTAGCTGACTGAGCCACCAAGATGCCTCTGAAAATGAATATATAATTCTTAAGATTTTCTAAAGTATTATTATAAACACTTGAGTGCCTGCCATAAATCAGACATTGTTTTAGACACTAAAAGAAACAGAAAGGTGAATCAGCCATAGGTTCTGCCCTCAGAATGTTTGAAAGACTACTAGACAGATGAAATACAAATGTAAACAAACAAATACAAAATAAAAAGCAAAATTACTGTCTTGAAAAGTAGAGTGTCACTGAGGAATTTAAAGGAGGAAAAGGTTGCTTCCAGCTAGGAGGGATCTCAAAAGACTTTATTAAGAATATGGCTTTTGAATTAGCCTTAAAGGGTAGTAATAAAATCTATCACTTTTGATCAGCTGTAATATGCCAGACCTATCATGTATGTTCTTATCCTCACTACAATAATAACAGCAAGGTATCGTTACCCCTCTTTCAGGGACGAGGAAATTTAAGATCAGTTAAAGTAACTTGAGTACTATTAGTCAGTAAATGATAGAGTTGAGATTGTTGTTCAAGTCTTTCTACATAGTTGATTGAGAGGCATATTCCAAGGAGAGGAAGAAGTGTGAGGTGGAAGTTTTGGGCCTGTCCAGAGAATAATAGCAAACCAGTTTGTTGAGAGATGAGTATGGGTGAGAAAAAGGAGGAAGCAGCAAACAAGAATGGAAAAGTATGTTGTGGTCCAGTGGTAGATAGCTTTGTATGATAAGCTTTAGCGGTAACACTTTTTTCTATAGTCAGTTGTGGAATGGAGAAGGGGTGTTTGGAAAGTGGTCATGGCCTTGATTTAGGAAAATGGATCTGGCTGCAATGTGGAAGATGGATTACAGTGAAGATCTTGAAGGTGGGGAGACTAACCATATGGCAGTTGTCATTCGAGGGTCAAGTCTGTTCTAGGATAATGCCAGTGCAATGAGACAAGAGGGGGACAGATGTAAGAGGTTTTAGGTAGAATCAATCACTTAATGTAACACCTTCATTTTACCTGTAAGTAAACCCAGGCTTAGAGACAAAATGGTCTGCTTGATCTAGAAAGCCTAGAAAGTCTAGACCTGAGCTGAAGGCAGAGGCTTAACCCTCTGAGCCCCCCAGGCGCCTCGAGATTACTTAAAATCTTAAGAAAAAAATTAATTCCATACACAGTGTTATGGTTTTTTACTTGGATAATTTAAAATGTTTTAATCTGGGGCGCCTGGGTGGCTCAGTGGTTTAAAATGTTTTAATCTGTTTTGTTCTAAAAGACAAATGTCATTTTATGAAGGGGTATTGTTAATGTTAATGTTCATAGCACCAGATTACCTAACAATGATCTTACCTTGGTAGGTTAACTGATGTCAAAGGATGCTCTGAGCTCTGCCTCAGAATAGTTGTTCTCAGTTGAGTCAACCAGCCATTGGGAGTTAAATTCTAAAATTATCAGGTCCAGCTTTGCGCAGTGGCAGTATCGTAGCCAATGAGGTTTATCCGAGGCGCGATTATTGCTAATTAAAATTATCAGGTCCCCTAAGTAAGAGGAGTTTTAGCATTCTGAGTTATTAGTCCCAATGTAGACTTCAATGGTTAAGGACCTTACAATGTAGTATCTTTAATTAAGAGCAATTCTCTTTTAGTTCTTAGTAGTTTAAGTTGAAGTAAAAGCCTGCTATATGAAATTTAAGACTAAAAATAACTGTCATGTATGGGTGATTCCCATTTAGGTCTTTACGAGTAAGGGCAGAAAGGTATGAGGTTAATTTTAAAGAAAATATACTTGCTTAGGTTCTGTTATGTATGGAGGTTCCAGCATAGGATTCCAAAGGGCATAGAAAGCCACATTGGAAACTTAACTGTGAGTAGGATGGGACCAGGAAATCAACACTATGTGGCTTCAGCTAGATCATTTTCCGCAAATGGCTCTAAAACCCTTAAGCTGCATATCACTCATACGTTATTCTTTTCACCTGGAGCAAACATGAGCTCTGTAGCATTGAGCTGTAACCCGCCCCCACCCCCCCGCTCACTCCCCCCCCCGTCTTTGATACTGAGCACATGACTTGAATTGGGTACTAGTACATGGGAGTTCAATATCCCATCTTGGGCTAGCTGGCATGATCTTTATTCAACTCCAGTCAAATATATAGTAGTTACCTTGTCAAAGCCTCATGATCATTATGTCACTGATGTGAGAAAACTTTTATTCTCCAGTAGAGTGTGGCCTAAGGTACTAGTTGTGTGTCCTGTGAACATCTTGAATTGCTTTGAAGAAAATGTACACAACTATTAGAGAACACAATTGCTTTCAGGATATGCTTCTTTGGATCTGTTGTGCTTTGTAGCCTTTTTATCGGACTCATTTCCTTCTCTCCTTCTGAGTCTTATCATCTCAATCTTCTTGGAGTTGGTTATCCGCTAACTACATTTCAGAGCCCGATTTCATGTCCTATCTATCTAGTTCCCTAAAGTTCAAACCAAGAAAACCTATAGCAAATATATGTTCTTTGTCAATGAGTTCTTTCTTAACTCTTTGCTTTAGCTTTTTGTCCTCTGGAGACAGATGTAAGACTTAAAGGTCATTTGGGGATTTGTTGAGAAGAGTGACATCTTGCAGAGTTGGTGAAAATGGCCACTTGGCTCTGAATTAGTTGTGATTGCCAAGAAACAACTAAACTTTTTTTGCTCCTTACAAAAATGGCAAAAGAAATGTTTCCTAGATGACTGGTGAACAATTTTCCTCTGGAGAAGAGAAGAAAATGGCTGTTTAGTGTTAATTACCTGTTATGTTAGACAGCTATGAAACTTATGAGCCATGAAAAAAAGAGTAGGCCCAACCCTCTCCTCCTCCCCCCAGGCTGGAAACCAGGTGATAGGAGTCATGTTTTCTTTCTTTCTTTCTTTCTTTCATTTTTAATTATTTTTTATTGTGTTATGTTAGTCACCATACAGTACATTATTAGTTTTTGATGTAGTGTTCCATGATTCTTTGTTTGTGTATAACACCCAGTGCTCCATGCAATCCGTGCCCTTCTTAATACCCATCCCTGAGCTCACCCATCCCCCACCCCCTCCCTTCTAAAACCCTCCATTTGTTTTCCCGGAGTCCATAGTCTCTCATGGTTCATCTCCCACTCCAATTTCTCCCCCTTCATATTTCCCTTCTAATGTCCTCCATGCTATTCCTTATGTTCCACAAATAAGTGAAACCATATGATAATTGACTTTCTCTTTTTGATTTATTTCACTTAGCATAATCTCCTCCTGTCCCATCCATGTTGATGGAAAAGTTGGGTGTTCATCTCAACACCCAAAAAACAGAAGTCCTGTTTTCTTAGGCAAGAACAGCCACAACTTCCTGAGGAATCTGTTGCTGAATTTGAATGGTTCCTTTGAATTGCTTGATTTTACAGCCCACATTCTTTGATCTTTCTTATGTGCTATCTCAGTGACCCTTCCTTTAACATCCTCTCTAAATTGGATATGATATCCAAAGTTTATTCACATTGTTTACAAATATGAACCTCCTTTCTCTTAATTAATTTACTTTTTTTTTTTTTAAGATTTTATTTATTTGACAGACAGAGATCAGAAGTAGGCAGAGAGGCAGGCAGAGAGAGAGGAAGAGGAGGAAGCAGGCTCTCCACGGAGCAGAGAGCCCGATGCGGGGCTCAATCCCAGGACCCTGGGATCATGACCCGAGCCGAAGGCAGAGGCTTTAACCCACTGAGCCACCCAGGCGCCCCTACTTTTCTTTTTTTTTTAATGTAAGCTCTACACCTAACATGGTGCTTGAACACAACCCCAACATCAAAAGTTGCATGCTGTACCTACTGAGCTAGCCACGCACCCCTAATTTAGTTTTCTGTCCATCAGCTACATTTTAGTCTCTGACTCTCAGACTAAAAATCCCTTTCTTGTAAGTCACTGACATGCCAGTGTTTAATGTGGTCCATAGTACCCAGGCCCCAGTTGCAGAGATTATGCTTTTCTGAACGTACTGAGGCTCTGCCAAACTGACTTTGTTTTACTGCACTCTGCCCCTTTTCCCAATACAAGACCTTACTTTACTTTATTTTTTGCAGACTGCTTTGTTCTTCAGCTCTTTTTCTTGTAAGCCTCTTGAAGTTCAGTATAAGAGCTTGGAAAAAGGAATATTCACATAAAACTCTGATTTAGATTAAGTTGGGAAAGTTGATTTTAATGTTTATCTTTATTGTGAGACATGAGTGTGTCCCAGGAACCTGTTGGATAATTTATTTATCTATCATTTTTCCCATTATTTGACATTTGCTCACTCTGTTAATGTATGTCAGTGTAGTTAATATTAAACATAGGGCCTTATTGGACCACTTGCCAAGACACAAAAGTTCTAATTTAGCTTTAGGGATAACAGATTACAGAGTAGTACCTGCTTTTACCCAGAGTTATAGTCCTAAGAGTCTCTAGTTCCCAGCATGTGTGCATTTAGTATAGTTACGATAACCTTAATGTGGGGCGCCTGGGTGGCTCAATTAGATGAGCATCTGTCTTCAGCCCAGGTCATGATCTTGGAGTCCTGGGATCAAGCCCTGTGTCGGGCTCCCTGGTCATTGGAGAGCCTGCTTCTCCCTCTGCCTGCTGCTCCCAAAGCTTATGCTCTCTCTCACTCTCGCTCTATCTTAAATAAATAAATAAAATCTTTTAAAAAATACTATGTCTTTAATCAACAGTTAACAAATATGACATATGCAATGACATTAAAAAAAATAACCTTAATGCACAAGTTGTTTTCATTATTCTTTCATTCAGAAAATATTTATTGATTGCCTACAGTATGCCAAGCATGATTCAGGGTGCTGAGGAGTAAACAAAATAAACAAAAACGCTGGTCTTCATGGGAGTTTTCATCCTTGTAAAGAGAGGCCAAATTTAAAAATGCAGTGGTGCCTGGCTGGTTGAGTTGGTAGAGCATGTAACTCTTTTTTAATTTTTATTTATTTATTTATTTGACAGAGCACACACAAGCAGGAGGAGGAGCAGAGGGAGAGGGAGGGGAAAGAATCTCAAGTAAACTCTGCGCTGGGTGTGGGGCTCAATCTTACCACCCTGAGATCATGACCCAAGCCAAAACCAAGAGTTGGAGTCTTCAGCTGAGCCACCCACATGCCCTGAGCATGGGACTCTTGATCTCCAGGTTTTGAGTTTGAGCCTTAAATTGGGTGTAGAGATTACTTAAAAATAAAATCTTTTAGGGTGCCTGGGTGGCTCAGTGGGTTAAGCCACTGCCTTCGGCTCAGGTCATGATCCCGGGGTGCTGGGATCGAGTCCCGCATCGGGCTCTCTGCTCAGCGGGGAGCCTGCTTTCCTCTCTCTCTCTCTCTCTCTGCCTGCCTATCTACTTGTGATCTCTCTCTGTCAAATAAATAAATAAAATCTTAAAAAATAAATAAATAAAAATAAAATCTTTTAAAAAATTAAATAAGTAAATTATAATGTATTAGATGATGGTAAGTGCTATAGGAACAAAAAAGGGTTGAGAGTACCAAGTCTGTGAGGAGATTCATGCTCTGATTTTAAATAGAATGATTAGGGAAGGCTTACTGCGAAGCTGACATTTATTTTTTTTTTTAAGATTTTATTTATTTATTTGACAGACGGAGATCACAAGTAGGCAGAGAAGCAGGCAGAGAGAGAGGAGGAAGCAGGCTCCCGCTGAGCAGAAAGCCTGACGCCAAGCTTGATCCCAGGACTCTGGGATCATGACCTGAGCTGAAGGCAGAGGCTTTAACCTACTGAGCCACCCAGGCACCCCGAAAAGCTGACATTTAAACAAAGTTCTGAAGAAAGAGAAGCCTTGTGGATATCTGGGTCGTGGTAGAGGTGGGAGCATTCTAGGAAGAGGGAGTAGGCAAGTGCAAAGATCCAAGAACAGGAACAACCTGGAAGTCAGTGTGGCTGGAGTAGAGTGAAGGTGGGGTTAAATGTAGTAGAAAAAGATGTCAAAGAGGAAATAGAGAGCCAGACTCTCCAGGAACCTGAAGGTTATGCTGAGGACTTAGGCTTTTATTCTGAGTGAGATGAAAAGCCACTGGAGAGTTTTAAGTGGTGGAGTGTATAATCTGATTTTTTTTTTTTTAAATAGTTCTGGCTGCCCTGTTAAAAATAGAAAAGAGAGAGGTTAAGGGTAGAAACAGAGAGACCAGTTAGGAGATTATTGTGGTAATCCAGGAAAACATGATGGCTTGGACCAGGGAAGTAGCTGTGGAGGTCTCAGGAAGTGGTAAGATATTGGATATCCTTTGAAGGTGGAGTTAACAGAGTTTCTCAGTGAGGTGGTTGTGGGGGTTTTGGCCTGAACAACTGCAAGGGTGGAATAGCTAGTAGGCTGGGTATCCATTCATTCATTATTCATTTTAAAGGGGGGAATGGATAAGAGAGGAGCAGGTTTGGAAATGAATCAGGATCTCTGTTTTATAAAATTTTATTTGTATTGTGATAAAATATATATAACATAAAACTTTCCATTTTAACCTTTTTTAAGTGTACAATTCAGGGGCATTATGTCCATTTATAATGTTGTACAACCATTACCACTATCCATTTCTAGAACTTTTTCATCATCTCAAACAGAAATTCTGTCCCCATTAAATAATTTCTTCTTCCTCCTCCCTCCAGCCCCTAATAACCTCTATTTTCTGTCTCTGTGAATTTGCTTATCCTAAGTACCTTGTATAGGTACTCATCATGTAATATTTGACCTGTGTATGGCTTATTTCAGTAAGTGTAATTTTTTAAAGATTCATCAGAATTTCTGGAATATTTTTAATATTCCACTGTGTGTATGTACCATATTTTGTTCATCTGTCTGTGGATGAACATTTGGATTGTGGAAACTATTGGGTGCTATGAACATTGGTGAACAAGTAAGATGTTGGGAGCATGTAACAGCTTTCAATTTCTTTGAGGGATATACCCATGAGTGGAATTGCTGGACCTTACAGTAATTTTGTAACTCTTTGATGTTACAAAAACCAAACTGTTTCTATAGCAGCTTCACCGTTTTACACCCATACCAGCAATGCATGACTGTTTTAATTTCTTCACATCCTTACCAATACTTGTTATTTTCCATGTTTTTTGGTTTAGTTTGGTTTGGTTTTATTATAATCATCCCATAAGCATAAATTAATATCTCACTGTGGTTTACATTTGCATTTCAAGGACCTCGTTTTTTCCCCAGTTTTATTGAGATATAATTGGCATGTAACATGGTATTAGTTCACTGTGTACAACAGAATGATTTAATACATGTATATGTTGCAAAATGATTACCACAATATATTTAGAGAACATCCATCACCTCTCATAGTTACAAATTCAGGACCTTATTTTTTAACTCTGGGCCTGAAGAAAATCACTAAGGTGTCAATGTAGGGAGAGAAGAGGTCTGAGGCCTGACCTCTGAAGCACTCCCAACATTTAAAGGATGAGGTGATAAGCAGTCGGTAAATAGCAAAGCTAAGAAGAGATGATATCCTGGAAGCCAAGTGAGGAATGTTCGTGAAGGAGGGAGAGAAGAATTCTATCAGGTTCTACAAATAGGTCAATTAAGATGAGAACTGAGCATTGACCATTTGATTTAGCAACTTGGAAGTGAACAATGACCTTTAGTTCACCAAGAATAGTTTTGGTGGAGTGTTGGGAGTGAAAGCCTGTTTATAATGAATTCAAGAAACAGTAGAGGAATTTGAAGCAGGGAGCATACATAATCTTTTAGTGAATTTTGTTGTAAAAATAATCAGAAATGGGGCATTTGCTTGAGGACAATGGGGAGATTTTGTTTTATGGCAGACATTACAGAAAATATGTTTAATGGGATAGAGTCAGTAGAGAGGGAACATTTATTGATACAGAAAAAAGAGGAGAGAATGACTGAACTGGGTTATAGTTCTAGAAAAGTAGAGCTGTGAGGTCCTCGCAGCACTGTCCTCTGCCTCAACATTCTGAGACACAGAGGGTAGAGAGTAGGAAACCTGAAGAGATGTGAATTGTGACTGTTGCTGTTGAGGCCTCTGTAGAATTCGGTTGAAAGATCTCGATGGCAGCCTCTGGTTTTATTCGTGCCAAAGCACCTCAGCAGTAACAGCTGGAACCTACTTTTCTTTGAGTTCTAAAGATCCAGGGTATAAGGAAAGAAGAGCATTTTCCTTCTCATCTTTAGTCTTTTTTTTTTTTCCTACTGTGAACATTTTGACCCTGCCTCTGAATATAATTGTGTCTGATATTTGATATTAAGCTATGTTTTATCAACGTACATGCCACACCTGTCCCACACAGAGAGCCATGGTATGTGGGCAGGACCAAAAGGTGCTAAAAATTCCTTCTGTTTTCTCCACAACCTTACTTAATCACTTAGGACTGAGTGGTCAAGTGGTCAGTAAAGAAATTTTAACTACTTAGGTTTCCACTAGTTACAGAGAAATTTTAATTTTCTTATTTTACTGAAACCTCCATTTCTACTTTTGAGCCTTAGGTCTTTAGAGGACATATCTTAGCAGATGAATAAGAGTGGAAAATAAGTTTATACATTTGATGGTAGTTACTAGGAGAAAGGCTCCTTTGGTAATGTCATAGTCAGCCTATGAGTCATATTTGTCAAACATGCTAAATACAGGACATAAAAGATAGGAATAATGAAAAAACAAATCAGTTGGGCATTGCTAGAGAGCACTTTCTGCCAACCCTCCATTGTGCCTTAAATTGTGATTATGTGGCCGGCCTAGTCTTACTCTAGGTTCTGTGTCTGTCTTTGCAGAAGGAATACAAGTCCTAACTATTCACACAGATTTGTGATGAGAGATCCAAAGGAGGCTTCTAAATAATTTTCAGAATTGCTCTACCGTTACCTTTTCACCCTAAGTAAGTCTGGAATGCATCCAGCAAAACAGCTTTTGCATGTTCATACCTTTCAGAATGAATCATCTTCCTTCCTTTTAGTGAAAGAAGGGCTCTGTTGACTATTTCTGGCAGGATTTCCACAAATGTTCAAATTATTTTTCTTAAACCTTCCAGTGTTTCACTCAAGTTAACCTGGGGGTGCCCAATGTTCCCAAAGGAGACCTCCAAATCTCCCAAGTTTGTAATTTATACTAAAAGAACAGTCAGTCCTGATTCTTCTGGAAAAATATCAGGTATCTTTTTTTTTTTTTTTTTTTTAAGAAGTTGTTCCCATTATAGGAGGTCAGAAATGGCAGGCAATAGACTGCATAAGACTACTGTGCTAAGGCCTGGGGAAAGGGGAAGGTTTGTTCTTGCTTGTTGAGCATAATCCTCTTTACTTGACTGAAATGGAGAGTGCTATCATCAGAATGTTGAGGTGAAATTTGGGACATCCTTTGATCTCCCTGAAATTCAAAATCTGTCCCAACTAATCTGAACTTGTTATTTTTATATTTTGCAGTATCCAGACATGAGTCAAGAATCTGATTCTCCATTTGTTTTCATCTGCACAAATCCCCAGGAAATGATTGTGAAGTTTCCTATTAAAGGAAATCCAAAAATCTGTAAGTCACAAGCTTTGATGGTCTAATTTTTGTTTCTTTTGTTTCTTTTTGTCTTGTGTCTCACTTGTTTAAAACCTTAAAATCTTCTCTTCTTACCTTGTTCTATGGCATCTCAAGCTTTGGAAGATTAATATAATTACATTTATTGATAACTTTAGTGTTAACCATAGCATAGCCTTTCCAAAGTATACCTTGATCCACAATTATTGGCATGCTAGTGAATCACTCTAAACTTCTATTTAAGACCCCATTACATTTAAAGATTTATTTATTCATTTCGAGAGAGAGAGAGAGAGTATCCATGCAGGGTGAGGGGTAAGAGAGAGAGAGAGAAAGAATCCCAAGCAGACGCCCCGCTGAGCAGAGGGCCCCGGATACTGGGCTTTATCTCACAACTCAGAAATCATGACCTGAGCTGAAAATAAGAGTCAGACGCTTAACCAGGTGAGCGACCCAGGTGCCCACAGACCCTATTACATTTAAAATTCTTATTTGTCAGCCAAAAGAGTATGCTTTACTCTGCTGCACTACTCATTAAAGGAAGTAGTAAGCCCACACCAGTGGCAATAATGACATTTATTCATTGTTCCTCAGTATTCAGTCCAAGTAAGATTTAAGTTGGTGTCTATTTTTGAGTGTTTTGGAGGCTCCACTTCCCACTTTTCCTGTGATTACTGGTTCCTAGAACTCTGCATTCTTGCTTTTCATTCTCTTGGAAACCTCTTGATTATTTTTCTATAACTTTTGCTTTATGTATTTGTGATTATAGACCCTCTGCATAGTCACTTTTTTTTTTTTTTTAAGATTTTACTTATTTATTTGACAGACAGAGATCACAAGTAGGCAGAGAGAATGGGGAGAAGCAGACTCCCTGCTGAGCAGAGAGCTAGATGCGGGGCTCGATCCCAGGACTGTGGGATCGTGACCTGAACTGAAGGCAGAGGCCTTAACCCGCTGAGCCACCCAGGTGCCCCTAATATTCACTTCTTAATCACTTTCTGTTGACTTCATTTTTTCAACTTCCAACTCTTCTTCAACTTCTAACTTCTCTTCCCCTGTGTAGTCCTACCACAGCCTCTTCTATTTCAAAAAAAATCTCAGGAAACACATAGTGGTGTCCTCTCTGCCTAGCTTATTTTTATTTTTATTATTTTTTTTTTTTTTTTTTTTTTTTTTTTTAATTATTTTTTTTTTCAAAGATTTTATTTATTTGACAGAGAAATGACAAGCAGGCAGGGAGGCAAGCAGAGAGAGAGGAAGGGAAGCAGGCTCCCCACTGAGCGGAGAACCCGATGTGGGGCTCGATCCCAGGACCCCGAGACCATGACCCGAGCCGAAGGCAGAGACTTAACCCACTGAGCCACCCAGGTGCCCCTGCCTAGCTTATTTTTTTTTTTTTTTTAAGATTTTTATTTATTTATTTGACAGAGAGATCACAAGTAGGCAGAGAGTCAGGCAGAGAGAAAGGAGAGGAAGCAGGCTCCCTGCTGAGCAGAGAGCCCGATTCGGGGCTTGATCCCAGGACTCTGGGATCACGACCTGAGCCAAAGGCAGTGGCTTAACCAACTGAGCCACCCAGGCCATCCCCTAGCTTATTTTTTTTTTTAAGATTTTTTTATTCATTTATTTGACAGACAGAGATCACAAGTAGGCAGAGAGGCAGACAGAGAGGGAGGAAGCAGGCTCCCTGCTGAGCAGAGAGCCCGATGTGGGGCTTGATCCCAGGACCCCGGGATCATGACCTGAGCCGAAGGCAGAGGTTTAACCCACTGAGCCACCCAGGCGCCCCCCCTAGCTTATTTTTAAAAACAACCTCAACAACCCTCCCATTTGCTCATGTCAGTTACTGTTTTGTGCCTCTGTGGCACTGCTTTCCCATTGTGTGAACTGGATGATTTGGGGGCAAGCATTGTCTTCAGCTGTGCGCAACTCTACCTTACCCTGTACCTTGAGGACCAACTAGCCATTGGATAAACCTGTTCTATAGAGAAGTACTTTTCTTTCTCTCTCTCTGTCTCTTTTTTAAAGACTTTATTTATTTGAAAGAGTGAGAGAGAGGCAGTGCATGAGTCAGGGGAAGGGCAGAGGGACAAGGGGGCTCCCTGTTCACCAACAACTCTGGACTGGATCCCAGGACCTTAAGACCATGACATGTGCTGAACTTAGATGTTTAACCAACTGAGCCACCCAGGTGCCCCTAGAGAAGTACTTTCCAAACTGTACTGTAAATAAAAATCACCTAGAAAGGTGTTAAAACACAGTTTTCTGGGCCCTCTCCCAAGTGATACTGATTCTGTTGCTCAGCTAACTACACTTTGAGTAATACTGCTTTTGATCGCAAAATACTTGGAGTGTGAATTTAGATTAATATATATTCATCACAAAATTCAGGCAACCCTCATGATTTACGAGACATATATTCTTAAGATTCCTACATATCAGAAAATCTGAACATATTGCCTTTGACTTACACATATTATTTACTTCAGACTGTATCCCAGCAGGTAGCTAAGTGGTCCTGGAAATTTTTTTTCTTCCTCTCTACTATTTAGAATTTGTTTATTTGTTTGTTTGTTTGTTTTAAGATTTTATGTATTTATTTGACAGAGAGAGATCCCAAGTAGGCAGAGAGGCAGGCAGAGAGAGAGGGAAGCGGGCCCCCCACTGAGCAGAGAGCCTGATGCAGGCCCGATCCCAGGACCCTGAGATCATGACCTGAGCTGAAGGCAGAGGCTTAACCCACTGAGCCACCCAGGCGCCCCTATTTGTTTTTTCTGTTTGTTTGTTTTGTTTTTTTAAAGATTTTATTTATTTATTTGACAGAGAGCGATCACAAGTAGACAGAGAAGCAGGCAGAGAGAGAGGAAGGGAAGCAGGCTCTCTGCTGAGCAGAGAGACCGATGCCGGGCTCGATCCCACGACCCTGGAATCATGACCTGAGCCAAAGGCAGAGGCTTTAACCCACTGAGCCACCAGAGGCGCCCCTATTTGTTGTTTTTTTTGTTTGTTTGTTTGTTTGTTTTTTAAAGATTTTTATTTATTTGACAGACAGAGATCACAAGTAGGCAGATAGAGAGGAAGGGAAGCAGGCTCCCTGCTGAGCAGAGAGCCAGATGTGGGGCTCGATCCCAGAACCCTGAGATCATGACCTGAGCTGAAGGCAGAGGCTTAACACACTGAGCCACCCAGGCGCCCCTATTTGTTGTTTTTTTTTAAGATTTTATTTATTTGACAGAGAGAGACACAGCAAGAGAGGGAACACAAGCCAGGGGAGTGAGAGCAGAAGAAGTAGGCCTCCCGCTGAGTGGGGAGCTCATGACCTGAGTTGAAGGCAGAGGCTTAACAACTTAGCCCACCAGGCGCCCCTAAAGATTTTCTTTTTAGGGGCACCTGGGTGGCTCAGTGTGTTAAAGCCTCTGCCTTCAGCTCAGGTCGTGATCCCGGGGTCCTGGAATTGGGCCCACATTTGGCTCTCTGCTCAGCGGGGAGCCTGCTTACCCCTCTCTTTCTACTCGCCTCTCTGCCTACTTGTGATCTCTGTCTATCAAATAAATAAATAAAATCTTTTAAAAAAAAAAGATTTTCTTTTTAAGTGATGTCTGCACCCATTTTGGGGCTCAAACTCACGAACCCGAGATCAAGAGTTGCTTGGTCCACTGACTGAGTCAACCAGGCGCCCCCTCCACTATTTAGGATTTTTATTTATTTTTACTTTTATTTTTTAGATTTTATTTATTTATCTGTCAGAGAGAGAGAAAGCGAGTACAAGCAGGAGAAGCAGGTAGAGGGAGAAGCAGGCTCCCCGCTGAGCAGAGAGCCCAATGTGGGACTCCATCCCAGGATGCCAAGACCATGACCCTAGCCAAATGGAGATGCTTAACCAAGTGAGCCACCCAGGCATCCCTAGAAGTTTTATTTTTTTTTAAGATTTTATTTAGTTATTTTATTTTATTTTTTTTTTAATAATTTATTTGACAGAGAGAAATCACAACTAGGCAGAGAGGCAGGCAGAGAGAGAGGAGGAAGCAGGCTCCCCGTGGAGCAGAGAGCCCGATGTGGGGCTCGATCCCAGGATCCCGGGATCATGACCTGAGCTGAAGGCAGAGGCTTTAACCCACTGAACCGCCCAGGCGCCCCTAGTTATTTTATTTTAGAGAGGGAGAGAGAGTGCAAGCTGGGGGTGGGGCAGAGGGAGATAGAATATCAGGCAGACTTTTCACTGAGCACAGAGACAGATGCAGGGCTCAATCTCATGACCTGTCCAAAACCAAGAGTTGGACACTTAACCGACTGAGTCACCCAGGTGCTCCTCCACTATTTAGGATCTATTTATTTATTTATTTATTTAGATTTTTTAAATGTATTTAATTGACAGAGAGAAACAGCAAGAGAGGGAACACAGCAGGGTAAGTGAGAGAGGGAGAAGCAGGCTTCCCGCCAAGCAGGCAGCCCCATGTGGGGCTTGATCCTACGACCCTGGGATTGTGACCTGAGCCGAAGGCAGACACTTAACAGTGAGCCACCCAGGCACCCCTCCACTGTTTAGGACTTAAATCTTTCTTTTCTCTTTTCTGGTTGTGGCAGTCTATCCCTCTTTGTCCCATTCTCACCTTAACTGTAGGCACCCATAGCAGCTCTGGTGGTAGGGGCCAAAGATTTTAGGTCTTCTCTCCCATATCTAGTGCTGCTTGATCTTGAGTCCCCATAACCTTTTCTTAGCTTCCTTCCCTAATTTGGTTTTTATCTGCTGCTTAGTTCCTTTGAGAAAACATTCTGTATAAACAGAATTTAGGTATTTCTCTGAAATGTTTTACTCCATTGCTGTCTCTCCCAGAGACCTACCTTCAATACATATACTGGCCTGTTTTTCTTGATAAGGTTTCATGAGGGGTGGGGGAGTGATGTTCTTAGGAGAGAGCTTTAGTCACCTCTGTCTTTTCCCCATTGTTTCTGTTCTTAAAAGCTTTAAAAAGCCAAAATGGGCTATATGATTCTTTCAGGGACAGTAGGACTAGAGAGAAATTGTGAGACTGTAGCTTCTTCCATGGTAGGCCAGACAGGGTAAAACACTGGCCAGAAATAATAGGGAAATTTAAAGAAAAAAAGGAAAGAATGGGTTGACCCTGTGTATCTCAGGAATTTTTTCTTTTTTTTTCTTTTTTTTTTTTTTTAAGTAGACTCCATGCCCAGTGTGGGGCCTTTGTGAACTCCTGAGCCTGAGATCAATAGTCACATGCTCTACAGACCGAGCCAGCCAGGCTCCGCAGAAAGAAAAAAAAATTATGTTCTACCTGAGGATTTAGTTTGGTGTAAAGTTTCTATGCCCTATAACACTTTATTCCTTCATCCTTCATTCCTCTTTTACCATCTCTAAGAATCTTACAGTCGGGAGTTATATGCAGCTGATGAGTTATTAAATTCTACCCCTGAAACTAGTAATACACTGTATGTTAACTAAATTGAATTTAGGTAAAAAATTGAAAATAAAAATAGTAAAAGTCTTACACTCTGCCAGAAATTCCTTCTCCATAGGCTGAAGGGGCTACCTTCAGTAGTTGACAGCTGGAAAAAGTCTTTACTCCCACTGCCACAGGGGAAAATATGTATTTGGCTCTTAATTTGAAATGCTACACATTTTCTTCTTGATATATCATTACACTAAGTGGTTAAGGTCCATGGTATTAATAATATACTCTCCTTCAATTACAGCCCTATGACTTAAATGTTTTTTTTCTTATTTTTCTATTGTAGGATGGCTTAGGAATCTTCTATAGATTAGTTCTATGAGATATGCAAGTTCCAAACTCTGACTTGCAAATAAGCTTTTAGAAATTTACCTGTTGTGGGGCGCCTGGGTGGCTCAGTGGGTTAAGCCGCTGCCTTCGGCTCAGGTCATGATCTCAGGGTCCTGGGATCGAGTCCCACATCGGGCTCTCTGCTCGGCAGCGAGCCTGCTTCCCTCTCTCTCTCTCTGCCTGCCTCTCTGTCTGCTTGTGATCTCTCTCTGTCAAATAAATAAATAAAATCTTAAAAAAAAAAATAAGAAAAAAGAAATTTACCTGTTGTACCATGTGTATGTGTGTGTGTATATATATATAACATATATATATATGCACATATATATGCTTTAAATTAAGGTTTTATACACACACACACACACACACACACACATATTTTAAATTTTTTGAGTATAGTTGACATACCATTAATTTCAGGTGTACAACATGGTGATTCAACATCTCTATATGTTATGCTATGCCCACCAGAAGTGTACCTATCATCTGTCACCATACAATACGATTACAATATCATATAACTATATTTTTCTTTCTTTTTTTTTTTTTAAGATTTTATTTATTTGACAGAGAGAGACACAACAAGAGAGGGAACACAAGCAGAGGGAGTGGGAGAGGGAGAAGCAGACTTCCCGCCAAATAGGGAGCCTGATGCAGGTCTAGATCCCAGGACCCTGGGATCATGACCTGAGCCAAAGGCAGACACTTAACGACTGAGCCACCCAGGTGCCCCTAACTGTATTTTTCTATGCTGTACCTTTTATTCTCATTCCTTATTCATTCCATAACTGGAAGTAAGGGCATATATTTTGATTTATGCTTTTGGGCACATGAACTTGAGCTTGCTTGACCTGGGGATAATTATGTTTCTTGAAGTTGAACTAATTCAGAAAAGAGCAGTATGCAATATGATCACTTGGCTGTGTGTCTGCTCAAATTAGGAAATGCAAAAAAGTATAGTAGAGTATTTAGGTAAAATGCTCAAAGAGATAAAGGAAATCTTTTTACTTCAAATGAACTCCATGCTCTAGAGACTCATGCAAATACTGCCTTATATGTTATGCAAAGCATGTGAAAATCCCTATGAGAGTTATATCGATTGATGACAAATACTTTTCCCCCTTTTAACTTCTTGTCCATCTGCTGCACATGTATTTGATTTTCTTTTAGGCACCATGATTGAGGATGTGGTTAACACTGAAATGCTGTAGATACTATATGTAGAAATGTTGGGGAAATACCAAAACTAAGCATCACCACTCTGCATTTAAGAGAGTATACTGTATGTTAATGTAGTTAACTGTCCAGGTCCCAAGTCTTGAAAGATGAGGCTGAACTAGAACTCAGACTTCAGAGTTTCTGTAGTCTGAGGGCAACTGTAATGACTGCTTCTTCATGCAAGAAGCCCCAGTCCCTTGCCTTCATGGCCTGCAGCTGGCTCAAGAATTGCCACTATTGGTAGTCCCTGTGGTAGATGTTAGGGATGCAGAGAAGTCCTTACTTATAAGGAGCTCACAGATTGCTGGCACTTGTATGGTTTTCTTAGGTAGTCTAGGAGATGAAAGAATTTCTGCATCCCTGGAAATGCTCTGGAAATCCCTTCTTCCTCTATCTATATCTCCTTCTTCCTATTCATTTTCCATTTTATGACATCATCTCCGAAGCCAGGGATTAGTTTGCCTACCCATTGAGTGCTTTGCTTCTATGGGTTGATCTTTCCTGAGCTGGTCTCACTTAAGGGCTTTCACAATCAGACTGGAGTTTTCTGAAGATTGTGCTTGGAATGTTCTTAAACAGTAAAGCTTTGAGAGTGTCAAGAAGGTAATGTCTCTATTTTATATGAGGAATCTGAAATACATGTAGTTAAAAGACTTGTCTAGAGTTGTAAACTGAGACCATGAATAAGAAACACAACTCCCAAGCCTCAGCATCAATATGACTACCTTGCTTTTTCAGAGAACTTTGAGTTTATGAAGCACTTTAACATACAGTATTTCAATTAGTTATTGGATTAAATGACTTAGTGTATATAGAAAACTTAGCACAGTGCTTGGTATTTAGAAAGCACTCAATGTTAGTTTTAATTTTCTCAACTTTGTAAGTTAGTAGGAATTTTTTCCTCCTTTCATTTTTCAGCTGAGTAAATAGGTTTATAGAAGTTGTATTTTGCTCACATCTTTCTGTCTCTGGTTTTTCTGCTCTTTTCACTTTATCAGATTGCCTCAGAAACAAATTATTCCAGTCATGTTTCACTTTTAGGCACAATATCAGAGCTGGAAGGAGGCTTCTGTACTATATGGTCCAATTTCCTCGAAAAAGTTGAAGATGAGAGTGACTAGGCGACTTCCTCACATATAGCTAGGTAGTCTCAGAACTACAGTTAGGACCTCAGTCTTCTAACTCACTCAATACAGAAAACTAGAAGTCTAGAGTCCTAGGTGGAATTCTGAATTCTGTCCTAGCTTGCCCTAAAAAGTTGAATGAGATGCAGTACTTTCTTTATACCTCTGGGTACCACCACCTTTACAATGGATACTCTTATGTTTATCTGATATCTGCTAATTTTGGTGACTTAGTTCCTATAATTCAAAGGTTTTGGAATTTGTAATGTCTGCTTTCTTTGTTTAATTGATTTGATGAAAACATTTATTGAGCACCTACCATTTTGCACCCACTACGGTAGTGTTAGAGATACAAAGGCAAACGTGCCTTGTAATAGGGCTTTTTGCCAGATTGCTGGCACATGTTCGAATTTCCAGCTGGGCAGCCTGGGGAATGAAAGACTCCTAAATCCCTGGGAATACTCTGTGCTCTAAAGCCCAAATTAAAATCAACAGCTTTGTGACTATTGTGGACAGCATTCCGGGCATTACTTAACGATGGTTTCTGAAGAAGGATGGTTTCTGAGAAGTAATGTTATTCCAGAGACAGGTATACCTCTAGAGAGATGAAGGGGGAAAAGAAAACAAAATTTAAGAAAACAGGGAAACTTGTTAGGTTGAGATTATTTTTCTCACAATCTTTTGCAGCAGTCAAGACATGTATTCTTATTTTAGTTGGAGAAATGAGAATATTGAGGTCTAGAGAGATTAAATAACTTGCCCCAGGTTTTACATGACAACAAATATAGGGTAGTTATGGGTCACACTTATACCTGGCTGTCCTTGAAGGGAGGCTCCTTATCTATTTGTTAGTCTTTATTTTTATTATTTTTTTTTTATGTGTGAGACTGAACTGCCCTGTTTCTGTTTCAGTTCAGCGTCAGCATCACTATTGACTTAACTAAGTCTTGTGGGGGAAAGCAATGTGCAGAACAGACAGAACTTTGTTAAGATTGTCTTCATGAGAGGGATAGTTCTTAAGGCTGCTACCACTGAACCAAACCCTGTCCTGGTAGATTTGAGGGGTCAGAGGTCAGGGACCACATCCGTGAAGTACCTCTGATTAGGGTCACCTGGGACAGGAAGATTGCTTGTTTTCTAACTTTAACACTTAGAAGAGTCATACAGCCTATGACCTTTGCCCTTCTTAGCTGGTGATAGGGGCCCTTTGTCAATAAAGCATTCATGTGGATTCTACTCCACTGCTGCAGGTCCCTCCCCCTATTAGGTTGGAGGCAGCAAAGGGGTGAACCCAACTGCTTTTCTCACTGCAAGGGAGGTTCATGCATTATGCTCAGCCAGTTAACAGATCAGAAGAATGAGTTTCCCACTGTGTGAAATGCCTTCCTTTATTACATGTGTGTATTCTTTAAAAACTTGCCTTAGCATCAGACATCCTGAGAAACCATGATGTTTCTTTTATAGTAGCTACATAATTAGAAATATTAACTATTTAGATTCTTAAGTGAATACTTATTGTGTGTGTGTGTGTGAGTGCCTACATTTGTGTGTCCTTAAACAGTGTTCCCACTGATTCCTCATTCGTACAGAATGAAATTCTGAAGTTTGAAAGTATCTGAGTCCTGAAGCAAGATAATTGAATGTGACAGGAACACAGTAACCAGAGGACCTGCGAGGCCATGAAAGATTTGCATTGCAAATATAAAAAATAAATAATGAGGCTTCTTTTTCTCCCTTACAGGGAAACTGGATTCCAAGATCCATCAAGGAGCAAAGAAGGGGTTAATGAAGCAGAATAAAGCTGTCTGACCCAGGGAAAAAAGAACTATACAACATAGTGGAGTTTTGTGTACTAAAATTGCTATCCACTGGTCCTTTGGAACTGAAGCATTAGAAATCTAAAGGCTTGTCATCAGGCTTGAATCTCTTAGAATTTAAACTCTTACCTAAATCTGTATATTTTTCTTAAAGAGTGGGATTCTTCCTTTATGTAGTAGGTCAAAATCTTTGAAAACATTATTTATAAAATGCTATTTTAAAAATTCTAGGTCTTTGACATTTCTCTCAGAATGGTATCAGAAGAGGAAGGAACAAGTTGGAAATTACTCTCCTTTCTGAGGCTTGGGCTTGAGGTTACAAAAATTCTTAACATAGGTTAACAATTTTTTTTGAGAAACCACTTGAATTTTAAAGTTTCTTTTCAAAGCAATAGCGTGGTTGGAGTATTAGGATGTTTGAGGAATCCTGTGTTTAATACAATCCTGTGATGGGACCGAAAGGGGTTTTAACGAGTTTTTTGCTCTAGTCCAACATCTCTTGAAGTGAATAGTCTTCAGTATATGTGCTGCCGAAGCGAGCACGAAGTGAATAGTCTTCAAAAGCTGAATAACTTTCTTTGGCAGATTTTTTTTTTTTAAGGGATAACCTGAAGGGGCGCTGCCACTTTGTTCTTTGGTTTGAGATGTTAGGCCATAAGAGGATCAGCCTGGGAGGAGATAGAGCCACTTGTTAAAGCAGCATGAAACTGCCCTATTTATTGTTGTGGGTATCGCAAAACCATCACTTGGATGGGGCAATTAGAAACAAACTAAAAAATAAAGTCCCTTCAGTAAACGTTTTCAAATACCCTCAAATGCAGCAACCCAACACTTTAAACCATCCACACCTCAGGAAGCTATGAGCTCTGAGAAATAGAAGGTTGGTTTGAAATGAGATTTTCACTCATCAGTCTGGCCCCACTTAGTGAAGCACTTTTTTTCTGAGGCCGTTCAGTAGAGCTGTCAGAATCTCAGTTGCTGGCATCCTCAGGAAATTCATGGTCTTAAATGTGTATGTTCTGCTTTTTATAAAGCACCACCACAACACTAAGGAAGTTGGATTCCCTCCAGCAGTTGTGTGCATGACTTAAAAAAGAGAGCGCACAGGAGAGAAAAAAAAGTGCCCTGTGTTATGAAAAAGATTAATTTCCCCTTTCTTTAATCCTTCATATTCAGCATGTATTTGCATTGAAATGCCTGCACTCATATGCATTGATGTTCACTCAACTGTGAACCCTGCTTGTTGCATAGCTCTAGGCACTGGTTTTGTGGGGCCTGATCACTCTGGATTCCCAGGGAAAACCCACCCGATTCTTGTTCCGGTAATGCAGACATGCAGTATTCTCATTCTTTTCCTGTTCAACTTCTGTAGAAAAAGTGGAAAGGACAGCTAATGGTACTTCTTCAGGGGGGAATAAAGTTTCATTCTGGTTTCCTGAAGACCCTAGTACTATTAATGAACCCACACTGGGGTAATAGATTACCAAGCAGTCATCCCATGAATTCTGCACTGGAATTTTCTGGTTTTCTGAATTCCAGAATAAAACCAAAAGGCAGAAGGTGAGGGGCTAGGGAACAACAACAGTAAGTTTTCTGCCTTTTTATGTGGAATGGCAGCTCAAGCACAGAGGAGTCTGGATTGATTTTTTTTTTTTTTTCCCACCTGGATAGATTGTGTATGCATGCCTAAAGAAAAACATCAGGACCTGCAAGATCAGGTTATGCAACCATTTTGTGTGCTGTGATAAGAAAGTTTACAAGAGCATTATAAGTTTACAAGAACCCCCCTCAGCATCCAAAATATGCAGAGGAGGCGCATGAGTAAATGGCAGAGTAACTTGGAAACTTCTTTTCATGGTTAGACTGTGAAAGTCTGTCTTTAGTTCACATGGTGATGGTGTAAGGTCTGTCTTTTATTTGTAGGACACCGGGGAGGAAGTGTGAGAGAGACTTGGGGGTAGAAGGCCCTCAGTTGCTCAGTGATGAATAGCATAGTTTAAAGCCTAGTGGAAATTCTTAGCATCCTGAGTACAAATTCGCCCAGGAATTGCCTTTCAGTGCTTTATAACACTTTGCACTGACCCTTTTAACTCTGGGACAGCTTGGCCTGAGGGAAGTTTTCACATTTCTGAGCTGGTTTTCTTTTGCTGCCTAAATGTTATCGGCGCCCCCTTTTGGATGGTTGGGTCCAGTGGCTCTCGATTTGTACAGTACCTGAAGGATTCAGTGTTTTTGTTTTTCTAGGCAGGTCCATGTCTTAATTATGTAAGCTCAGAGTGGGATATATATGAAACCAGATACTTTTTCTTGTCAGGATTTAGGAGACTGACTTTGTAGTCAGATGTTTGGAATGGACTAAGGGTTTTGTGGGATTTTTTTGTTTTTTTTTTTTGTTTTTTTTTTTTTTTTTTTTAAAGATTTTATTTATTTATTTGACAGAGAGAGAGAGAGATCACAAGTAGGCAGAGAGGCAGACAGAGAGAGAGGAGGAAGCAGGCTCCCTGTGGAGCAGAGAGCCCGATGCGGGGCTCGATCCCAGGACCCTGAGACCACGACCTGAGCCGAAGGCAGCGGCTTAATCCACTGAGCCACCCAGGCGCCCCGATTTTTTTGTTTTTGCTTGCTATAGCTAATCTAGGGAAACAGAAATAGGTGTCCCCTCTTTTCTCTTTAAGCTGGAAGTTTACAGAAACCCATTTTTTCCTAGGGTGTAGCTGTAAAAAATCTAGACTTTAAAGATTACTTTTACAAATAATTACAAAGTAATGGTTTTTATGAGTTATAACCTTCAATCTCTTTCCATTTTAACTGCTGTCTCTACTAAAGCCCGTTTATGTGGATTTCATTTAGTTTGGTAAAATTTTTTTTAATGCTTTTGCTAGAACTCCTAGCCAAGATTGAGACAGTATTGAGGTTGTTCTCCTGCCCAGCTAGAAAAGGCCAGTAAAAAAACAAGCATCTGTTAAACTAGAGAAATCAACTAACTTCAGTTTATTAGGCCTAGGGGGAGGAAAGAAAGGCTTGTGATGAAGGAATTTTTTTTCCTTGAGATTCAAATAGCAAGTACACATCTGCTGTTCTCAGCTTCTGTGAATGTGTTTGGAGGGAGGTGATCCATATCATAGGTTCCAGCAGCAACAAGGGATCCAGCATGTGGAGAGCTTTTCTACTTGTCTCATGCAGAGGGGAAAGAACATAGCACAGTTCCATCCTTCAACACAAAGAAACTTGTATAAATGTCCATTTATATGTGTACACATAATGTGGATTAATTCATGGGGTGAAACTTGGTAAACTGATCAAATTTCAGTTGTGACAATGGAGAGCCCAGAAAGAAAACCCAGTAAATATTCTAGCTTGGAGTCAGATAAATAGGGCTGGGGGTAGGGGAGTGGGGGAACTGAGAATCCACATAGAATGTGACACGGGAAGGGAGTAAGATATTGGCACAAGGGGCAAAAAATGTCAATATGGAAGATTTGAGAAGAGTCTAGAGCTGTACTGTCTAATATGGTAGCTACTAACCACTTGTGGTTATTTAAATTAAATGAAATTAAGAATTCAGTTCTTTAGTCCCATTAACCAAATTTCAAAGGGTCAAACTGCCACATGTGGCTAGTGACTTCAGAACTGGAGGGCACAAATATAGAACATTTCCATCATTGCAAAAAATTTGGTTGGACAGTGCTTATTCAGAACAGGGGTTCACACACTTTTTTTGCACAGGGCCAGATAGCAAATATTTTAGGCTTTCGAGGTCATACAAGTTTCTGTTATACCTATTCAACTCTGTTGTTACGGTACAAATGAATCCATAGATAATGCATACATGAATGAGTATGGCTATGAGCCCATAAAACTTTATTTATGGACACTGAAATATGAATTTTATATTCTCACACCACAGAGTATTATTTTGATTATTTTTCTGCCCTTTAAAAATGTAATAACCACTCTTAGTTCATGGGACATCACCAAAACATGCAGTGAGCATGTGAGCCTAATTTGCCAACCCCTGGTCTAGAGGAACAGGAAGTCAAAACTCAAGATTCTTTTAGTGTACAGGACATCACTTAAAAATTTTGGTGGTTCTTCCAGGCTTGCGAACTTTCTTTGGCTAAAAATTGATGTTCACTGTAGGACTGTTTATTTTCCTTTTTTCCCTATTTTTGCAGTCCTGTCCTCCCCAGTGATAGGGTCATAATTTTTAGTAGAAGATGACTACTTGACTGTTAACCCTTAATTAAGTCATATCTAAGTCTAAAATACCAAACCCTACTCTTTGTCTACCTGCTAAATAGTGAATCCTCACTTCTAACATTGCGTAGTAGAGATTGGAATTGTGCTGTCACCTGGAATCAGTACTGCCCTATACTGTACTAGAACAAGTTAAATATTGGTAGGCCAAAGGGACATTATTCTTCCTAGGCTAAACAGGCTTAGTGCTCATCTTTAGCCCCCAACCCCATCCCCACCGTGTGTGTGTGTGTGTGTGTGTGTGTGTGTGTGTGTGTGTGAAGATGGAGAGTAAAGGGGTTTTATGGCCTGGCTGTATTCCCAAGTTACACACTATCTTGAGTGGCACTGTTGAAGGATGCCTCAGGAGAAGGGAAGAAAGATAAAAACTGCTGAGCTAAAATGATCAAGGACACCGGAAGGACATAAGAGGGGCTAAGAAAGGGGAGCCTTGAGAATTAAGAAATTTGTTTGCTATGGAAGGAGGTGGAAGTTTTAGGGAAGAGGTCATGAAAAGTTTGTATTTCACAAGTGAGCGGTGGGTTGGGAGGGTTCACGTAAACATGGACTGAATGTCTACTATGTAGTGCACTGGGCAATCACAGATAAATGGCAGATATGGAAAGGTAAAAGTTACAGTCGTTAGAATAGTGGGTTGCAGAAGGACAGCATCAGGCTTTTAGATAATAAAAAGCAACAAGATTTGGTGATATAGGATGGTGAGATGAAAAGGGATACAGAAAGATGAGAAGTGGGTACTTTGCAGAAAAAAAACAAGTGGTAATCCTAAGAAAGAAACTAGAGAACAAAGGATAAAACAAATTAGGAGGTTGATAATTTGCCGAATCAAAGGATAAAATGGATGAAACCATTATGAGCTGTGCTTGCTCTTCTGTTCTTTGTGGATGTTCAAAAAAGCCCTTATGGCCTTTTCTTCTGGACACCTACGGAACTGGTATCTTATGCATTTAAGGTATGATTCCCCAGAGATCTCTCTGCGAGGAAGTCTGGTCCTGCGAGAGTTCTTTCCGCGAGGGAAGAGCGTTAGGTTCGAGCTCTCCAGTCCAGGTTTCTCCGAGTTTATCTCTGTTTTAACCGGCTCGCCGGGTTTTCCAGCATTCCCAGAGCTACGACTCTAATCCGGGCTCGGTGTGACCGCGCATTCCGAGACCCAGGATTTGGCTCTTTCATCCAGGTTCCGGGTTTCCCCGGCGCACTCCTACTCCAGACTCCACAGCAGCCCGGAATCCAGATCCGAGGGCCCGGAGTCCAGTTTCCGGGTCTTCGGGGCGGCCCTGGTTGTCCCGGATCGCGGCGGCGGCGGCGGCGGTGGCGGCGGCTGAGGGACCCGCGGCCCCGGACACAGCGGCACCGGCCGGGCGGGGCGGAGCGGCGCGGGGAGGGGGCGGAGAGCCGGAGCTGAGGCGGGGTGGGGTGGGGGGGAGGGGCCGCGGGAACGGATGGCGGCCTGGGCCCCGTAGCAGCGGCGGCTCTACGGCCCGGGGCCCCGGGCGGGCGGAGGTGGCGGCTCCCGGGACCGGCCGCGCGGTGAGTCCGAAGCTTTGTGTGGAGCCGGGGCTGGGGGAGGAGAAAGGCAGTGGCGCTGAGGGGGGCCGGGGCTGAGGGGGCCGGGGGCAGCGGCGCCTGACGGAGGAAGTGGGGGTTGGGGGGCTGGGGCGGAGCGAGGGGAAGGTGTGTTTGGGGGGGAAAGGGGGGTCGTTGCGTGGGTGGGGGAGGGGGCGTCGAGGGGCGCGGGGTGAAGTTCAAAGCGTGGCCGGGGCCGGTTCACCCTCAGGGTAGGGGTGCCCAAGAGAGGATTAGGGTCAGACCAGGTTGTGGGGACAGGCCAGAGAGTTTCAGTGACGAGTCTGGGTATCTCGAGGGGCCCTAAGGCGGCTGGGGCTAGTCAGGGAGTTAGGGGGGTTCAGGGGTAAGGGTTGGGAGCAGGACGTGTGCGCGGCCTTGGGGTGGGGGTGGGGGGGCAAGGTGGCCCGGAGCGTGCAGTAAGTAGGTTGTGGGTGTGTGCTCCTTCCAGTCTTCAGGTCACATTTACTCCTGTCCTTTTCTTCAAGATGGAGGGATCCCTGGGCCTGGCCCTTAACTGCTCTCCTTGTACCCCCGGGAGGATTTGTGACCCTGTCCTGTTTGGAAAAACCCATGCTGCCCTCTTTTCCCTTTATGTGTAATTACGGTTGGATCATCTCTGTGCTTTGCTCAGATTCTCCTTCCTCCCTCTGGGGTTGAGGAGGAGGAGACACATCTGACCAATTAATGTGTGTTTGTGAAACAGGCAGCAGCAAACAGTCATTTCAGCTTCTAGGAATTAGGCTCACACAGGGTGGAGAGATCAGAGCCCTTCAGGGGGAATATTTCTGAACAAATCACAGATGATTAAATTCTCTAAGAAACAGCTTCCTACCTAAATGAGAGTGGGAAAGATGGGGGAGAAAACCTGTCTGTTCTAGCCATGTGTCCAGAGCCCCAGGGGTTGAGGAGAGTCCCCAATCCCCACAGGCCTCTCTTTTCTGTACTAGGCTTTGCTCTGCAGCCTTGAGTTAATTTCACCCCTGCTGCTTTGTCTTGGGGGAGGGAGTGCTGGTTTAGGCTGTTGTGAGGAGATGACTGTTCTGCTGCCACACACAATAGTCTGTGTCATTTTATCGGGAGTGCTACCCCAGAGCTGAGAACTGCTGCTGCAGAGATAAACCGGTCCCTCTCACCCGCCTATTGTGTACACAGTGAAGGTCATAGGTTCAAGTCTTGTCTGAGAGCTTTGGATATGCTCCATCTCCCAGGCTCCTCAGTGCCATTTTCTTCCTTTTCCAGACTGGGGCTTGCCATTGGAGGAGGCCAGACAGAAAGGCTCTTCTTTTTGAGTGAGGAACAATGCAGAGCTCATTGGCACACATTTTTCAGAAGAATAGGGAATGCCAGCCATGTTGTGCCTGCCTCTTTGGCTAGCCTGTATTAAGTTGTGGAGGAATCCTGTCTGGGAGACTCAATCCGATGTTTGTGTCAGACCTTTAAGGAAGAAGACTCCAAGGGGAGGTTTCCACTCTTGTTTGAACCATCATATTTCTTTTTAAACAGATTGGACACTCAACAGTGATTTTTGCTTGTTTAGGAATACCACTAAAAACCTTTGCAGGGTTAAGATAGGGAGTCAAGGACCAAGTACCTTTTTAATGGTGACTTCCTGGTCAGTAATAATTGCACAACAAAAAAAAGCCGCAGAATTTGCCTATCTGGGCAAGAGCTATGGAAACAAAACAACTTTCTTTTTAATCTTTATTTTAATTCTGATGGAAAGAGATGACTTGCCATTGTGCATAAAGGCCATCTCTGCCTTTGTATTAGGGAGAAATTTGTCAAAGTGATGATCGTAAAAATCATTTGAGGTCTTGGGGTTTGTTAATGAGAGAAGGATGAGAATAAGCTAGAAAAAACGCTATCCTTGTAAAAATCTCATAGAAGTGTCCAGATAGTATTTAGGTGCTATTAGTTGGGTAAAAAATTATTAGGGATTAGAAATGAGGTTTCCATTTAGTATATTAAGGAAAACTTTTAAGAAGAGATTAGAAATCAGACTCCTTGTGAGAGGGCAATTGCACACAATGCACTGTGTACACAATAGCCAACCATAGCCTATAGGATATTGTTGAATAGGAATTTTAGCCTTTGATTTTGGTAGAGGTCTTGTTCTGAAGTGCTGAGTCTATGTGCCTCCCTCATCCCTTAATTTCAATGAGTTTCTTAAAATGATGACTTGCTGCTTAGGTGTTGGGCTTTGTTGGGAGGGAACATGTTCTTGATGACAAACTATCTTAAAGTCTTACTAGAAGTGTTGTCAGTCTTTAGAGTATTTCCAACTTACCTGTCCAAGGTCTCTGGGTGAAGCCTCACCTAAATAGAGTCCAAAGCATTTTGTCTTTGGGTTGTAGGCATTCATTCTGAATCCTGTCAGGTCACAGTGAAGGCAAAAGCCTCCTATTAAGTTTGCCCTGATTAGAATTAGTGGTTTCAGAGTTGGGTCCTTGCCACAGGGAGTCTTCTGAGTCTTCTGATTATGACCATCTTTCAGAGAGCACTTTGGTTTTCTTGGTAGAAAATGTTCTCTTGTGAGAGGTCTGATAGCTGGGCAGATTAGTGCTTATTTTGTGTGAGGATATAGGAGCATAATTTTGGCTCCTGGTAGTAATTATGTTGCAATTAGCATATAGCAACTAAAGGACTGGAACAGGATAATTCGTTGAGGGGTTTAGCATTGCTCTGGCGATTAGAAGTGCCACTCCTTATTTATTTGACTCCGAACACTACTGCCATGGGCTCAACCATGGACTCAACTATGGAGACTTCACAAGTTCTTCCCCCCCTCTTTTCTGCCAGGTACCATAGCACTTTGCAACTGCCACTTTCTTCTGCTACATAGGTAGCTGAGCAATTGTTATTTCCCTTGTGGAAAACCAGTCATGGATGGGAATACTGCCAGACAGATGGGGCCACTCTGAGATAAGGCAGCCTTATGTTGTGTGGCAAGTTTTCTTTTCAGCAGTTCAATTTTCACTTCTACTTGATTTTTAAAAATCCGTTTCCTTTAAAAAACAACAGCAACAAGAACAAACCCCACAAAATACAAGATCACATAGTGTGCTGAATATGCTATCATGATATCTCTCATAAAATTTGGCTGTGACTGACAAAATGAAGATCGTTGATGCTGATTGGCAGGATCTGGGCCCACTGAGTGTCAGTGAAGGACTCTTTTCACTAGGGAACAGGTAATTCACCAAAGCACCTGCCTAGCTGGGCATGTGGAATTGGCAGCAGCTGTGCAGCTGAAGAGGGATTATTGAGCAGGTGGTTAAAGAATCACATGCCACAGTGACAAGAAAATTCTGGGTCTTCCGTGGTTTAGGTTCAGTTCGTATGTGTGAAATTGCTCTTTGTTTCACATTTCTTAATGTCTGGTACAGGTTTGTTAGTAAGATGGAAAAAAAGATAAAAAGATAGAAAAAAGATTCTTCTTTCTCTATGTTTCTTGTAGAATACTGAGCAACATGCCATAGACATAGGGCATTATGTCTAGCTGGCCTTATTGTATTTCTGTGATTTCTGGCTTTATGCCCTATGAATGGGAAGGAAATGGTGGTAATTCAGTTTTCTAGTGCTTGTTTATTAGAGGGAAATGGGAAGGAGAAAATTCTTTGCTTTCAGTGTGGTGAAATAGATTTAACCCACTGGGAGACTACCCAGCAGGTTTTATGCAAAAGATATAATTGACTTTTTGTGTAGGTCTACCTGACATGCCTCCCTCAAGAAATTTGCATGTGTTTTTATTTTATGAATGTAAATCTCCATATGAAATTTGCATCTCTTCAGATGTCCTCTTCCATTTTTAGTTTCTTCTAGCACCTTTATAACTCTTTTTTCTGGCACTGAGATTAACATCACTTGTTAATCTAAAATCGTCTCAAGCCAAATCATGTTAAGAAAATAATACCTCAACTGTATATTTATCTTAGAAACAAGTATAGCATTTCCTATAACTTGGAGGAGGACTTTCTATTTTTAGGTTTTTTGCAAATTCCCAGGTTTTTCTTGTAGGTTACCATCATCATCTTCTGTTAATATATTATTTTTCTTTTGTGTGTTCATGCCACTATAGTAGGCAGTGCCATAGAGCCAAAGTGTATGAACAAATAACTTGGGTGTTTATTTTCTGATTTTTTTAGGGCCTCTAGTCATTTTCTGTGTCAGGTCAACACAACAGGCTCTGTGCTGCCCCCCTCATTGAATTCACTGGGTACTAATTAACAGTTGATTGAAGGAAAGTAAGTGATATTAACTGTTTAGAGTTCAGAAAACCCTTTTCCAAGTGGAGTGAAGCCTCTTTAAGGGATAGAGAGAGCTTAGATACATAGATTGATTGATTGATTAGGGGAAAGGGAGGCAATGGTATAAGGCCAGGGCCAGTAGACCACTGCAAAGACAGGAACATTTGCAATTATCTGCTTAAACCTGGTTGGTAACCAGCTTTAAGTGGGAGTCTCGCAGTTATTTGTATAGTATTAACTTCTCGGAAAGAATATAACGTTTTTTATTTACCCATATGAAGCCATCACAGTTGTTTGTTTGTTTTAAACTGTTCACAAATCACAATATACTTTCCTAGCATTTTCAGTAGTTTGCTTCCTCATGCTTTTTCCCCTCCCCCATCTCCCATCCTAGTTCCCTGCTCTGAAGACTTCTCCAGCAGCTTGGAAACACTCTAATTACTGTAGCTATTATAGTCACAACCCAGATCTTCCACCTCCTTCCCACTCACCCCTTTCTATCTTCCTTCCCCCTCCCCTTGCTCTAGCAGCAGGAGTTGAACTGCAGTCTCATGAGCACAGTCAGATCTATGAATGAGCTTTATATCTTGTCAAGGCAGAACTCCAGATCCAACAGGGCTGATTTTTCATGGTCCTCTTGCTGTTTGTTCTTGGATCAGAGTCCCAGAAATAAGAGATGGCAAATACCTATTAGGTCATATCTAGTCCATCACTCAGGAGCAAACCTCCAATCTTTCTCTTGTCTCTGTGAGAATTTTTTCCTTCTTTCTTTTGCAGGTGAAAGCTGTCTGATGCCAGGAAAGCTCTGAAACTGCCTTCTTTTTATTGTGCTCTCTGGTCATTAGTGTATGACCAACTTTGCTCTCCTGGATTTTTATTCTTACACCGTTTTCATGATTACTTGCTCCCAGCAATATCTCTACCCCCTTCAAGTTCAGTCCTTTTTGATTATTGGCACCACATTTGTGGGTTCCTTTAGTACTGTCAGTTATCTATACCAGAAGTTATCATTTTTCAAACCTTTTCCACTAGGGTCATTGTGGCCTCATCTTAAGGAGATACACTTCACAAACGCCCAGGTCACACACCTTGGCATGTAGTAACTAATAAAATGGTTCAGAAAATATGTGTGAGGTTGTGCCCTTAAGAAACTCCTGGATTGGATATACAAATGCTGCTGCTTTCTGTTTAATTTGGAGTACTTCCTGTTCTAACCCTTTGTTCTCCTTATGTGGATGGATTTTATTTTTGTGTGGCTTAGTTACAGTTATTGTTTGATTTAAGAGTGTTTTCTTTGCTAATACAGCTTTTCAAAGAATAGAATAGGGTATCATAAAATCTCCTCACTATTATGCTTCTGACCAGCTGTGTGACCTTGTGCTAGTCACTCCACTGTTTTCACTTTCCTTATTTGTAAAATGAGTACATTAAACAAGATCATCTCTCAAGGTTCCATTTAGTTGTAGAATTTTATGATACTAAGATTGTGGTGGAAGAACAGGCAACTTATTGATAGAAGTTTTTTATTACTGTGTCAAAAATATAGTCAGTATACAGGAAGGCTAATGAGTAAAGCCTTGGTTCTCTGGGGTTTGATCCTTACTCCTCTTTGATATGTTTGTAAAGCTTTTTACTGTGCATTTTTTACTAGGCCATCTTCTTTTAGAGGCTCTTATAACCTTATTGTGCAGGTTCACCAGCTTATCAAATATATTTTTTTCTAGTCTGCTCAAGCCATAGAAGTGGGAATCAGAAAGCTGTAGAAAAAACACCTCAGATTGTGAGAAGGAAATTGTACCTTGAAAGATTTGCCAGAAGCAAATTTGTGTGTTAAGTCAGCAATCTAAGATTTTAAAATCTCTTTTATCTGAAATCTTTAAGTCAAATGGGTCTGATCGTGGAGGTGGGTTAGGTACTTTTCCATTTTTGACCAATCATTAGAAAACTTGCTTTGAATTAATTTCTTGGGATTAAATATGATTGCCCACTGTGTTTTGTTTGGAAAATAAAATTATGTGATTTTATGCCAGAAAATGCTAAATTGATGACATTTGGTAAAGTATAACTAACAGGGAGGATCCCTGAAATGCCCTGTAAAGGGACTGAGGGATAGAAAGGTGGTGGGTGTTTGTAGAAACTGTGGAATTGACAATAATGTTAAGAAACCTTTGCTTTCAAGCAGTTTAAATGAATAAAATTACATAACCACGTTAATTCCCCAAGTTAGGATTTTTATCAGCATTTTCTAGTTAATTCTTAGAGTGGGGACTTCCAGTAGCCGCTATTTATTGAGTATTAAGATGGTGGTCTTTCAGTCTTTTTTTCTTTCTTTGTTAGTATAGCAAAAATCACATGTTTAATCTACTTTTGAACATTGGAAGAAGCATTCACTGTTTTAAAGTTTGCATTTCTTTATTTTTTAAAAAATATTTATTTATTTATTTGTCAGAGAGAGAAGGAGTGCACAAGCAGGGGGAATGGCAGGCAGAGGGAGAAGCAGGCTCTCTGCAGAGCAAGGAGCCTAATATGGGACTCCATCCCAGGACCTTGGGATCATGACCTGAGCTGGAAGCAGACCCTTAACCGACTGAGCCACCCAGGATAAATTTCCATTTAAAACATCCATCAGTCTGTAACAGAAAAATCTGGTGGATAGAACTATTGTTCATCACAAAAAGTCCTGGGAATGCTTTGCTTTGTTTCCAGCCATCTTCAGCATATTACTAATTTTGGGGTAATCTAAAGGTTAGTTTGAGAAGTGCTCCACTTGAATATGACATTTTAGAAAGATTTATATTAGAAATACAAGTAGTTTTTATTTTTTATTTTAAAATTATTTTTATTAACATACAATGCATTATTTGCCCCAGGGGTACAGGTCTGTGACAAGTAGTTTTTATAGATGGGTTTTTGTTTTGTTTTTTAGGTGTCAAGTGATGCATAGGGTATTGAATTGGAAAGTGGCCAGAGTAGATGCCATGCAACCTTTGGAAATCAAACCATACTATGAATGAAATCCAGATCCTGGCAGTTAGGCCACATTGCATGCTTGGTACTGTATTGCATACTTGTATCTGTAGTTTCTTAGGCTGTAGTTGAGTATTTGTTGGGGAATGCATCAGTGTCTGCTCTATTCTGTGTATAAAGTACAGCTAATCGGCTTTTGGCATATTACCAGCAATGTTTCTAGCAATACTTCTAGGTAGACACTTTAGGTTTTGTTAGGATGAACTTTCATTTATGTGAGCAGAAGTGGATGTTCAAGAATGTACCTTCTAAATTTCAGTGACAGATTCTGAAGTTTGGTGTGAAACTCAGCATTAATCTTTGTTCTGGGACTGATCCTTCTAGAGCAGTCTTAAAAAATGCTATTAGAGGGGTGCCTGGGTGGCTCAGTGGGTTAAGCCTCTGCCTTCGGCTCAGGTCATGATCTCAGGGTCCTGGGATCAAGCCCCGCATCGGGCTCTCTGCTCAGCAGGGGGCCTGCTTCCCCCTGTCTCTCTGCCTACTTGTGATCTCTCTCTTTCTCTTTCTCTCTCTGTAGCAAATAAATAAAATCTTAAAAAAAAAAAAATGCTATTAGAGGGGCGCCTGGGTGGCTCAGTGGATCAGGCCGCTGCCTTTGGCTCAGGTCATGATCTCAGGGTCCTGGAATCAAGCCCCACATCAAGCTCTCTGCTTAGTGGGGAGCCTGCTTCCCCCTCTCTTTCTGCCTGACTCTCTGCCTACTTGTGATCTCTCTGTCAAATAAATAAATAAAATCTTTTAAAAAATGCTATTAGAAGTGGAATTACAGGAAGAGAAATGGCTATTGTGCAGCTTTTGGGGTATGTGAATCTGAAGGAGGGAGGAGGGAAAATTTTTTTCTATTTGGCATCTGCTTATGAATGTATTTCCAGTCCATCACTTCTGACTCTTGCCTATCCCTTTCTCTCCTAAGCATTACACTTCTTCCAGTTACGATGGCACAAAACTTTGGACTCAAATTTGGTTCTTTTTCTTACTCCCTACCTCATCTAATCATTCACTAAAATTGGATTATTCTAAATAGCTTGCCACTGAGCTTTGCTTTTTCATCTGACCTAGTTCAGGCCTTCATCCATATATTATTGCAGTCACCTCATGGTTAATGACTCTATTCCATAGTACAGTCTGCTGCAATATTATTTTAATCCTTTTTAATGTAGGCTCTAAGCCCAGTGTGGGGCTTGAACTCGCAACCCAGAGATCAAGAGTCACACACTCTACCACTGAGTGAGCTAGCTGCCCCAGTATTACTACAGTTTTTCTTTATTTGCTTAACTGATTTTTTTTTTTAAGATTTTATTTATTTATTTGACGGAGACACAGCAAAAGAGGGCACACAAGCAGGGGAGTGGGAGAGGGAGAAGCAGGCTTCCTGCTAAGCAGGGAGCCTGATGTAGGGCTGGATCCCAGGACCCCCTAGGATCATGACCTGAGCCCAAGGCAGATACTTAACAACTGTTATTGAGCAGTTAAGTATCAGGCCATACGTGGTCCCTCTCCTTTCATAGCTTAAAATTGTAGTTGGGGAGACCAAAAATCAACTGATAGATGTATGATCATGAACTAAAGTGCCCTGAAAGAATTTGGTTCTAGACGAGTATATGACAAGGAACCCAGTGTAGTTGTTTCCATCTTTTTTTGGTTTTGTTTTGTTTAGACCCATCGCGGGGCTTGAGCTCAGAACCCTGAGATCAAGACCTGAGCTGAGATTGAGTTGGTGGTTTAACTGACTGAGCCACCCAGGTGCCCCTTTAAGTTTTATTTAATAATTTTTTTAAGTAATCTCTACATTTAACTTAGGGTTTGAACTCATGACTCCAAGAGTCCCATGCTCCCTGACTGAGCCAGCCTGAGCCAACCAGGTGCCCCATTGTTTTTTTGTTTTGATTTGTTTTATGATTTTATTTGATTTTTTTAAAGGATTTTGTTTATTTATTTGATGGACAGAGATCGCAAGTAGGCAGAGAGGCAGGCAGGGGCGGGGAGCAGGCTCACCGCTGAGCAGAGAGCCCGATGTGGAGCTCGATCCCAGGACCCTGGGACCATGACCTGAGCCAAAGGCAGAAGCTTTAACCCACTGAGCCACCCAGGCACCCCATGATTTTTTTTTTTTTTTTTTTTTAGAAAGAGTGAGCAAGCACTCATGCCAGAGCAGGGCGTGGGGGTGGGGGCAGCGGCAAAGGGAGAGGTAGAGAGAGAATCCTAAGCAGGCTTCACGCCCAGCACAGAGCTCAATGCCAGGCTCTATCTTACGACCCGAGATCATGACCTAAGCCAAAATCACGAGCTGACGCTTAACCAACTGAGCCACCCAGGTGCCCCTTAAGATTTTTTTTTTAAGTAGTCTCTATATCCGATGTGGGGCTCTAACTCAAAACCCACAGATCAACAGTTGCATGCTCTGCCGGCGAAGTCAACCAGGTGTCTCCCAGTATAGATTTTTTAAAATACAGTTCTTATCATTTCACTTCTTGCTGAAAAACCTTAAAGGGCTCCTTATTCCCTGCATAGACCAGCACTCAACATCCTCTATAATCTGACCAACCTTGGCCCTCCTCAGCCCCCATTTCATTTCTTTCTCTTTTTGCAGCCCTTTCTTCAGCTTATCCTACATTTTTCATTCTCAACACCTTTTTTTTTTTCTTTTCTGTTGGAATGGCCCTCGCTGCTCCAAAGCATTCAAATCTGACCCTTCAGCCTACCAAAAAATTTCATCTCCTTCCCAAAGCCTTTCTTAACCCTTTTCTTCCCACCCAGCTTTCTCTAAAATTGATTTCATCTTCCTCTGTATCTCTCTTTGCTCTGTTATAGCGCTTTCTCACAAGTTGTCTTTAATTAGTTATTTGTGAATATATTTTTTTCCTCCCTCATTTTGAACTGCCTGAGACATCGCTGTCTCCTCTGTTCCTTGTGGCTTCTCGACCAATGCCTTGAATATTACTTTATGCTTAATTAATACTTGCTGAATTGAATTGGAATTTGATTTTTGAAAACAGAAACTTCTTGTAATTTTTTTTCAGGCCTCTTTTTTTTTTTTTAAGATTTTATTTATTTATTTGACAGAGATCACAAGTAGGCAGAGAGGCAGGCAGAGAGAGAGAAGGGAGAAGCAGGCTCCCTGCTGAGCAGAGAGCCCGATGTGGGCCTCAATCCCAAGACCCTGAGATCATGACCTGAGCCAAGGGCAGAGGCTCAACCCACTGAGCCACCCAGGGGCCCCTTCAGGCCTCCTTTTATGTTAAGGTAACTTCCATTCAACACATTTTATCCCAAACTGAATAACCTAGGACTATAAAAGCATTCAGAAATCCTTCAGAATCAAGGGCAAGCATTTGTTGCTTTTACTGCCTGCAGCAGTACTGTGGTACCATATATCCTAGCTGATGGAAGACTTTGGGGAGGGAGAGGAGTAGTACATGGCAGGTGGAGGCAATGTAGGTCAGACATGGGAACCAGACTGGTTCTGTTAGAGGAATATAGGCACTGTTGGGCCCTCTGGGTATTGTTGACCTCTGGGAGGTCTTTTTAGTTTTTCTTATTTACTTCTTTCATTCTATAAATATTTATTGGATTCCTGTTATTTGTGAAGCCCTGGTCTAGCTGCTTAAAATCTATCAGTGAACAAAATAGACCAAAAACAACCAATCAAACAAACAAAAAAATGAAAAAAAAAAAATCCCCCAACCTCATGAATCTTATCTTTAAACAGAAGGACCTAGAACTAAGCATAATGAATAATTACATATTATTGTGAGGCCAATAAATGATGTGAGAAAAGTAGAACATTGTAAGGGGGATTAGGTATGTGGAGGAGGTATAGATGAAAGAGGTGGGAAGGCTGTAGCTTTAAATAAGATGGTCAGGGGCACCTGGGTGGTACAGTAGGTTAAGCATCCGACTCTTGGTTTAGCTCAGGTCTGATCTCAGGGTCGTGAGATTGAGCCCCATGTTGGGTCTTGGGCTGAGTTTGGAGCCTGCTTCAGATTCTCTCCTCCCTTCACTCCTCATCCTGCTGTGTATGTCTGTCTGTCTCAAATAAATCTTTAAAAAAAAATAAGACAGAGTTGGCATACTTGAGAAGCATGTTACTGGTTGTTAGGCACTTTGCTGAGGTTATTGAATGCTGCCTAGCAGAGAGAAAGAGGCAGTGTCTGCAGTTGTTCCAAAGAGTTCAGCTGACATAGAGGGGGAAACAGCTTCTCCTTATGTTCTTTTCTCCTGGCTGCTCCTCTGGTTGGCATTCCTGGAAGTTAATCATGGTGAAAATTGCAGTCAGTCATGTCTGGAAGACACCAGGGGTAGAACTGGAGGCCCTGTAGCCAGTTCCCTGAGGGGTGGGATTTACTCTTTTGCTAACTGGGTCTTGGATACCTAGAGTAAAGGGTGAGGTAGCCCCTGAGTTGTCTCCTGACTCAAGGGGAGAAGTCCAATATGACCTTCGTGGTGAGGCCTCACCAACTTTGGGGTAGCTCTTTAAAAATAAGCTTTGAAGGAGTATGCACTCTGCTCCCAGCTTAAAAATTGAATTTTCAGGTTTCTGGTATTTTGACTTCCTCTAAACACATAGCTAGCTGTGTTCTGGAAGTCTCAATACCTAATGCATTAGCCTGACGATGAAGATGTCTTATGATGTCTGGATGCTCTCTTGTTTGACTTGTGTGTTTTCTTACAGTTTCCTGTAAGAAATTTTCTTACAGGAATTTTCTTACAATTTCCTTGCTTGCCCTTTCCTCACCCCTCTATTTGTTCATTATTTTTCCTGGTCCTCGTTCCTTTTTTGCTTACATGAAGCTGATAGGAAACAGAAATCCCTTAGGCCAGACTGCCACTTTGGTAATTGGCTGGAAGCTAAAATTCCTACCTAATATACAAGAAATGGCATGTCTTATTTCTGTCCTTGGGTTATATAGAATGCAGCTTGTGGACATCAAGCTCTCAGCTGGTTGTACGGTATGCTCTTCAAGGTAGCTGAGGTAGGTAGTACCTGAACACTATTTTTAGTTATTTATACATCAACTTGTGCAGTTGCAGTGCATAAGGAGACCTATTTGCCATTCCATAAAAATATGCTGTTTTTGATATATAATTTTATAATAAAGTTTCTCTTTCTTTAAGATCTTATTTATTTGACAGAGAGACAGCAAGAGGGAACACACAAGCAGGGGGAGCTGGAGAGGGAGAAGCAGGCTTCCTGCTGAGCAGGGAGCCCGATGTGAGACTCTATCCCAGGTCCCTGGGATGACCTGAGCCAAAGGCAGATGCTTAACGACTGAGCCACCCAGGCATCCCTATAATAAAGGTTCTTTGGGGCGCCTGGCTGGCTAGGTCCATGGAGCATGGGACTCATGATCTCAGGTGGTGGGTTCAAGCCCCACCTTAGTTGTGGAGATGGTTTAAGAATAAGATCTTAAAAAAAAAAAAAAAAAAAAAAAGACTTCAATTCTAGAATAAAGGTTCTTTTTTTTTTTAAGATTTTATTTATTTATTTGGCAGAGATAGAGAGGGAACACAAGTGGGGGCAGGAGGAGCAGAGGAAGAGGGAGAAGCAGGCTTCCCGCTGAGCAGGGAGCCCCACATGGGGCTTCATCCCAGGACCCTGGGATCATGACCCAAGCCAAAAGCAGACACTTACCCACTGAGCCACCCAGGCTTCCCTAGAATAAAGGTTCTTAATGAACTCAGGTCCATGCTAAGAAGAATTTGTTTTATTTAGGCAGATGATTGTAATGTTAGGTGGGCTTCCAAGCAAATTTCACATGGCTTTCCTCTCAGTTTGCCATATATCAAACTTGAAGTCATAGGTTCTCACTACATGTGCTTAACTGGTACAGTCATACATTACTGATATTGTGAACTTTTAAGGCCAGCAGCTGTTAATTCAAGCGTATGTTGTTATTTTTTATTTTAGTGGTTTGAAAGGATCTCCGTTTAATGACCAAGGTGTATTGCTTTATTAGTAAAAATGCTTTGACATAGCTAGTGAAAACTGTTTTTTCAGTAGTAATGTTTCTGTGGTTTGTATTAGTTGGCCCTTCCCGACCTAGCAGAGCTGGAAATCTTGGCAATGTGGATTTCAGATGAGTTCCATAATACTATTTGACAAAGAGAAAAGTGTAGGGCAGTGTTTGTCAATATTCTTTTTCTTGAGCCTTTATATAAGAAAGGAATTCAGTTTTAACAAGGTCACATTGGGGTAGGTGACATAATGGTGAAGTGACATTTTCTTCCAGCAACAGATATACGTTGTACCTGAATATGTGATCTGAGGTTTACTTAAAGGTTTTAGGTTTATTTAAAAGTGTCACTGACGTAAACATGATTAGTGCCATTTCTCTCCTCTTCTATGAAGTTTTTTCCTTCTTTCTTGGTAGGCAAAATAATCTTATAATAATTTAATTCACATCTCGGGTGCTTGATGGAAGGAGACTAATTGTGGAAATGTATTGCTTGTAGACTATGCACCTGATAGGGATGATAGAGACAGCAAGGTATTATATTTTTTATAAGGATTGAGATCCTTGTTTAAATAACAATATTGCATTCTTTTTTTTTTTAAGATTTTTTAAAATTTATTTTTTGTCAGAGAGAGAGAGGGAGAGAGGGATCACAGGCAGACAGAGTGGCAGTCAGAGTTAGAGGGAGAAGCAGGCTCCCCGCTGAGCAAGGAGCCCGATGTGGGACTTGATCCCAGGACGCTGGGATCATGACCTGAGCCGAAGGCAGCTGCTTAACCAACTGAGCCACCCAGGCGTCCCACAATATTGCATTCTTAATCAAAATAATATGACTGAGTTGGAGCTGTTAAAGGAGATTAAGGAAGCTAAAAAATAGGCCAGATAATAATAATATGCAGTTTATTTATACATGGATTGGCTAAATACTTCATTGGGAACAAATGCGAAGATATGGTTTTGAGCAAAACAAACTGCTTCTTCAGTTGGCAGTTTTAGAACCTACAAAGCAAAGAAAGAAACTGCATTTTACTATTGATAAAATTTCTGTAGGTCAGCACTACTTAATAGTAATCATATCTTGGCTCTTTTCCTCCCAGCCAACTGGGAAGGAAGCCTCAAGAATTACTGTCCTAATCATGGTGTACCAACCGCCACTTCTGTGATGGGCTCTGTGCATGCATCTTACTGAGTCAAAAAATTAAATCATCTTATCTGATTCTCAACCTCACAAAAAATAGTAATCATATATTGACTAAGGTAGCATTCTTCAGGGAGAGGAAGAACAAAATCTTTCACATGGGGATTCACTTTTAAGAAATGGAGCTATGATCAAGTATGTACATTAGGAAAAGTAGAAAAATTTTAGAAAGCAAATAACCCATTGCAAAATTAAAGGCTTAAAAATCATTGTATTAGAAATCCAAAAGAAAAGAAATGAAAGCTAGGGATCAAAAGGACTGTACAAAACAGATAGTTATTTGGCATAGTCTTAGAGGCTGTAGAGAGAAGAAAACTATCTTTAAAATACAGATATTTTCATTCAAGGACAAAGAAACCCACAAAGTGATGATGGGTGAGTGCCACCTAGAAATTAGGTTAAAGAAAGAAACGGGGGGAGGGGGGGAAGAAACAAAATTTGATAAGCCTCTTTGTACAGCTGATGGTCAGAATTTCCTGTTTGTTTTTATTTTTTTATTTTATTTTTTAAAAAATATTTTATTTATTTATGTGACAGATAGAGATCACAAGTAGGCAGAGAGGCAGGAGAGAGAGAGGAGGAAGCAGGCTCCCTGCTGAGCAGAGAGCCCAATGCAGGGCTCGATCCCAGGACCCTAGGATCATGACCTGAGCTGAAGGCAGAGGCTTAACCCACTGAGCCACCCAGGTGCCCCTGTTTTTATTTTTTTAAGGGGACGTGTTAGAAATAGAAAGGCAGCTAGAAAATTGGTAAGACTACTTGATCATGGTGTGAAGGATCCATTCAGGAATGAAAGCATCAGAGAATTTCCTCCTAAGCAGATTAAAGTTTCTAGGTCGAATGATGATAGATGCTTAACTTTTTTTTTTTTTCTTCCTGGTTAGAACATGAATTAATCTTTTTCAAAGCACAAAAAGTATAGAAAAATATAAAGTCCCAGGAATTATCCCAGAAATATTAGCATTTGTTTAGTATTTCCAACACATTTTTCTCCCACATCACTAAACTTGATTAGATCAAGTATCTCTACTCAAGATTTTAGAAGGAATTCAAGGGTAAACTATAAATCTCTTAGTGAAAGTCTGTTACTTAAAGTTGTGAGTGGCATGATCATTACACTAATGGGACTGGTGTAGATTTCAGATGTGATTCTCTCCATAAGAAGGGTCTGGAGATGGAGAGACAAAAAACTGTATTGGAAATTGATAAAAATACAAAGTAAATATTGAGTTGACTTGGTACTGTTCATGTAACTTACTGGGGCTAAGGTGATAGGTTAGTTTACATAACAAGTCACATATGACAAATCATTAATAGTTGTGTGTGGACAAAGTTGTCACCAGCGGACATTGTTTACTTTGAGAGACTTTTGTAAAAGTTAGGCCAAGGCTATTTAAAAACTTTACTCATGGAATGGGAGAAAATGTTGTGTTGTATATTAGCAAACTGACTTTCTGACAGTCCATAGTTCCTTCTCTGCAGTTCTAAAACTCAAAAACTGAAAACTGAGCTTTTATAAGGTAGACACAAACCTGATTGTGTCTGTTGAGGCTATTCACAGTCTTTTTATTGTCCAATTTCAAGTAAATATTCATCTTCCTTAGGAATATCAATGAGTTTAATGTTGGGGGCTACCCCAGTTTCTACTGAGAGTATTGTATAGGGTATATAAATTATCTCATGTTTTTAAAGGTGAAGCAGCTGTAGCTCAAATAAGTGCAGTGACTTGTCTGTAATTGTTAAGCATCTAAGAGAAAGTAAAGAATAGAATTGAGGTTTTCTGCCGTTTCCGTTGTTTTGTTTTGGCTTTTTATGCGTTGTACTATGCTGGTTCCTCATAACATTACCTCCAGGAACCAATCTCATAAGTTCTTCTAGGTAGAAGAGCTTAAGTAAAAACACTCATCTTATTTGACCTTTTAATAAATGTTTTACAGAAGCTTTTTCAGGTAGTGAAGTTCCTGAATCATTTCAATTATAAACTTCAGGAATCTCATGGCTGTTGGGGGTGGGGAGAGATGAAAAATAGATGAGCTTAAATGTGGATAAGTGTTACATTTAAAAAGAGGTAGAAAGAGTACCTAGGTGGCTCAGTGGGTTAAGCCTCTGCCTTTGAATCAGGTCATGATCTCAGGGTCCTGGGATGGAGGCCCACAGTGGGCTCTCTGCTCAGCAGGGAGCCTGCTTCCCCCTCTCTCTCTGCCTGCCTCTCTGCCTACTTGTGATCTGTCAAATAAATTAAAAAAAAGAAAAATCTTAAAAAAAAAGAAAGTCCAAACCACGTTCTTAGGATGAGTAAATTGTAGCTAACCCTTGTAAGCCCCCAAAGACTAGGAATCTTGGTAAGCCAATTCCTAGAAAAATTAGCTCAGTGTGCTGCCAAGGAAATGGTGAGCCTCATTAGGAAGAGAATCAGAATTAAATAGAGATAAAAATAAACATCCCTCTGCGAAACCAAGGTTTGTTTATATTTGGGATAACTGTGTTCTGTTGATCCCCAAGAAACATATGCCAGGGCCAGTGACCAAAGGAGGTAAAGGCTTTAATGAAGACATGTCAAAAAAATTCATCTTTTAAAGACAGAATATTATTGGGGTGCCTGCTGTGACTCACTTGATTAAGTGTCTGACTCTTGATCTCAGCTCAGGTCTTGATCTCAGGGTTGTGAGTTCAAGCCCTGAGTTGAGCTCCATTCTGGGAGGGGCATAGCAACAGGAAGAAAAGAGAATCTCAAGCCAACTCCCCACTGAGCACGGAACCCAATGTGGGGCTCCATGTCACTACCATGAGATCATGACCTCAGCCAAAATCAAGTCAGACGCTTAACTGACTGAGCTACCCAAATGCCCTTGTTTCAATGATTTTTAAAACTTTTAAATTTGAGGGCGCCTGGGTGGCTCAGTGGGTTAAGCCGCTGCCTTCGGCTCAGGTCATGATCTCAGGGTCCTGGGATCGAGCCCCGCATCGGGCTCTCTGCTCGGCAGGGAGCCTGCTTCCCTCTCTCTCTCTCTCTCTGCCTGCCTCTCTGCCTACTTGTGATCTCTCTCTGTCAAATAAATAAATAAATATTAAAAAAAAAAAACTTCTGGGCGCCTGGGTGGCTCAGTGGTTTAAGCCGCTGCCTTCAGCTCAGGTCATGATCTCAGGGTCCTGGGATCGAGTCCCACGTCGGGCTCTCTGCTCGGCGGAGAGCCTGCTTCCCTCTCACTCTCTCTGCCTGCCTCTCTGCCTACTTGTGATCTCTCTCTGTCAAATAAATAAATAAATATTAAAAAAAAAAAACTTCTGGGCGCCTGGGTGGCTCAGTGGTTTAAGCCGCTGCCTTCGGCTCAGGTCATGATCTCAGGGTCCTGGGATCGAGTCCCACGTCGGGCTCTCTGCTCGGCGGAGAGCCTGCTTCCCTCTCACTCTCTCTGCCTGCCTCTCTGCCTACTTGTGATCTCTCTCTGTCAAATAAATGAATAAAATCTTTAAAAAAAAAAACAAAAAAACAAAAAACTTCTAAATTTGAAATAATTGTAGAGTCTCATGCATTTACAAGAATAATACAGAGAGATCCCTTGTAGCCTTTACCCAGGTTCCTCCAATAGTCATATCTTGCAAAACTACCATACAGTATCACAACCAGATAGTGACATTGATAAAATCTATCCATCTTGTTCAGATTTCTTCAGTTTTACTTGTACCCATTTGAGTGTATATATTTAGTTCTCTGCCGTTTTATTACCACCATAGTCAAGATACAAAGCAGTTTTATCACCACAAAGATCCCTCATGTTGCCCTTTTATAGCCATACCTACCTCATTTCTACTGTCCTTCCATCTCCCATAAGATTTTTTTTTTAAAGATTTTATTGATTTATTTGAGAGATGGTGAGAGAGAGGGCGCATGAGAGGGGGTAAGGGGCAGATAGAAGGGGAGAGCCAAATGTGGGGCTCGATCCCTGGACCCTGAGATCATGACCTGAGCCAAAGGCAGAGGCTTAACCCAGAGCCACCCAGGTGCCCCAATAATCTATTTTTTAAAAGATTTTATTATTTAAGAGAGAGTGAGAGAGAGAACACAAGCAAGGGTAGGGCCAGAGGGAGAGGAAGAAGCAGATTACCCCCTGAGCAGGGAGCCCAATGCAGGGCTCCATCCCAGGATCATGAACTGAGCCAAAGGCAGACACTTAACCAGATGAGCCACCGAGGTACCCCTCATGATAACCTTTAAGGAAATACAGGGATGTTTGAGGGAGTATATCCTTTTTTTTTTTTTTAAGATTATTTATTTATTTGAGAGACAGAAATCATAAGTAGGCAGAGAGGCAGGCAGAGAGGAGGAAGCAGGCTCCCTGCTAAGCAGAGAGCCCGATGCGGGGCTCGATCCCAGGACCCTGGGATCATGACCTGAGCCAAAGGCAGAGGCTTTAACCCACTGAGCCACTCAGGCGCCCCGGGAGTATATCCTTTTTATGTAATTTTTCCAAAACGTGTTTTATTTATCAAATTAATATGTAGGCTTTTCTTTTTGTCTTTCCATGAACTTTATATTGAAAATCAAGTACTACTATGACTTTTAATGAAAATCAGTAATCTACTTTTTATACCTTCCCATCACCAAGTTTACTCCCTATATGTAACAGCTTTATACTTCTTAGTCTTTTTTTTTTTTTTTTAAGATTTTATTTATTTGATAGGGAGAGAGGGATCACAAGTAGGCAGAGAGGTAGGGAGAGGTGGGGGGGAAGCAGGCTCCCGGAGGAGCAGAGAACCCAATATGGGGCTTGATCCTAGGACCCTGAGATCATGACCTGAGCCGAAGGCAGAGCTTAACGCTCGGAGCCACCCAGGCACTCCTTCTTAGTCTTTTTCTTAAATTTACTCCTGTGTCAAAATAACGACATGCTTTCCGCTGTCCTCTCCTTACTAAATCGTCTTAGTATAGTGTCACATTTTTGGTTAAATATGTACTCATTATTGTGTTAAGTACATATTGTTCACTGTTGGGCCATTTGGTATACTGCTGTTAAGTTTTCTTGTACAATTTTTGTTTTTTCCATGATTTAATATCATTAATTACTTTGTTTATTTTGGCTCGTTACATCCCTATCACTAATTTTTTCAGATTCTTCAACAGATTTGTAAATCTCACAATATAGTCAAACATAGAATAATGCTTAATTAGTTAGCTTTTGCCTTTCCTTTTTTTTTTTTCTTTTCCTTCTTATCATTCCACCTTAATATCCTAGCCTATGAAGATTGATGACATGATTCCCTTTTACCATGATTGCATAAAATGCTGCTTTAGGACCAGGAACATGATCCAGTAATGCAGCTCTTTTGTTCATAGGTATTTACTGTGTTGCTTTTTAAAAAAAGATACAATGTGCATGTAATAAAGTACATTAAGTTCACTAATCTTAAGTGTACAACTCAATTTTTACATATTTGTACACCCATATAACCACCATCCAGTTCAAGATATAGAACATTTCCAGCCCCACAGGATTCCCTCATGCTTCTTCCCAGTCATAAACCACCAACCCCACAGACATGACCACTTTTCTGACTTCTGTCATCTTTGATTTATAGATGTTTAAAATATGAAAACTGAGTGATTAAAGTCTGATAGAATTTATCATACATTTAAGTATATACATGAGGGTTCTCAAGAGTCAGTTATGTCCAGAACACCTGATTTGTGTACTAGCCCTATTTTGGGGAGCATCTGCGTTGTGTATGAATAAAACTATTTGAAGTTTAAGAGGATACTCAGGAGAACATAGGTATTTTAAGAAACGTGGAGGGGCTCCTGGGTGGCTCAGTCGTTAAGCGTCTGTTTTTGGCTCAGGTCATGATCCTGGGGCCCTGGGATCAAGCCCAGCTTTGGGCTCTCTGCTCAGCCAGAAGCCTGCTTTTCCCTCTCCCACCTCCACTGCTTGTGCTCTCTCTCCCTCTCTCCGTTTCTCTCTGTGTGTCAAATAGGTAAATAAAATCTTTCAAAAAAAAAAAGAAAGAAATGGGGAGACTGTTTTGTTTCCTAACATTTCCCCTAGACGACTCCTAGAGAGAGGAGTCCATATTCTGTTTTAGTAAGTTTGAAGACTGTCAGGTAATTGAGACAGTTTGTAACTAGATACAAATGAAATTGAAGTAAGACTAGGGAGGAGAAAGGGCAGCCTGGACACCATTATGATTCTGCCTTTTGAGAAGAAAGCAATGTTCACTCCCTCATTCATCCATCCATCCATCCATCCATCCATCCATTTATTCATATATATATATTTTTAAAGATTTATTTATTTACTTTAGAGCATGAGAGGGAGGGGCCGAAGGGGGAGAGAGAGTCTCGAGCAGACTCTGAGCTAAGCGCAGAGCCCAACGGGGGACTCTGTCCCGTGACCCTGAGATCACAGCCCAAGCTGAAATCAAGAGTTGGTTGCCCAACCAACTGTGCCACCCAGGTGTCCATCCCTCCCTCATTTATTGACCAAAATATTTATTGAGGGCTGACAGTAAACCAAACACTGTTATAAGATACAGTGATGAGCAAAAAAGAATAGTCCCTGCCCTCAGGGTGCTTGCATTCTAATGGAGGAAATAAATATTAATCAAGTCATCACACACATTGGGAGGTAGAATGTGCACAGGGAATACCTTTCAGGTAAAAGCCATGAGGCAGTAAGGTAAGAGTGTGATGCAGAGGACAGTGTGGCCATGAGCTTAGGACTGAAGAAGTATTAGGTAGCCTTATGGGTGTATATGTGGATTCCACCATTTTTTAATGGCTAACAGTGTGAATAGTACCTTTTGACAGAGAGTTTTTCTTTGCTCTTTAGAGTTACTAAAGCTTAGTAGCTCTTGTGTACAATTTAGGAAGGGAGGTGAGGTCTATAAAAAGTGAAGATTAATTCCTTGTATTCCCTGAGAAATTCTTGGGTTATTTCCTTTCCATCGTGCCCGTGAACTTCTCCCACATTGTCACGTGTTTTATAGATACGATGATTGACACAGAGAAAAGCTTTCACGCAACAGTTCTGTGTGGAGGGCTGATTTCTTAGATCTGATTCCTAGCCATCTTCACTATTCACTTTTTTCCTGAGAATTTGAGCACCTCTTTCTCGTTAGCATAGAAAGTTTACTTCTGGGGAATAGAACTAAATTATAAAAGCTGTATAGTCCTCCAATTATTAGGGGATTAGTGGAGCTTTATTATTTAGATGATCTTTGCCTTCTGCTTCTTGGCCTCCTTATGCATAGGTCTTGATAAAGAGTTTTCTGTGGACTGGTTCCACGGAATGAATCCCTGTAGAGCTGGGACTGAACTATTTACATATTTGGTATGCTGTTTAGCCTATTGTGAGATGTATGCTGGCACAGAGCAGTATCAGCAAACACGAAGGCTCTAAGCCTGAGCCCTGTTGAATAGCTGTGTCCTGGTGGACGTGTCAGTTGCTTCTGTGAAATGAAACAGGTCAAGCCTCATAATCTTTGTCTGAGAACAGCAGCCTGTGAGGACCATAAAACTGTTCATGAGATGTAGCATAAAACACTCAGGGACAGATAGATGCTATACTTTTTACTCTTCCGTCCTTAGTTGATACATGGTCAGATGAGCCCTGTTGAATTGGATCCGTCTTCTCAAATTGGCATTGTTAGTCTGTTCTTTATCTGATCCCCCATTGGAGATATAAGCTTAGAGCTATGGTACTTGAGGAGATGACACAGTTCCTTTGTTACAGTAATTAATGTAATAAATTAAGGGAGAGACCCAAAGGAAAGTTGATGGTTTCTCGTTAGAGCCTTAGGTGGAAATTCAGTTGATTAGTGAGCTCCTGTGAAGTGTGGCCGGTGGAGAGGGAGATGCCTGTTCTTCCAGCTGGGTAAAGCTCAGAGCCACTGAGTGTGGTTTAAATGTACTAGCCTCACCAGGGGCTGGCTGAGCACAAACTAATTTCAGGAAGACCTCTGGAATTGAGGGAAGATGGTATAATATGGTTTTCTTGTATCAACTCCCATTGGTTTATTGACGCATCAAACCCATGAATCTCAATTTAGATTTGAAGTCCTGTCCTATCAGTGGGGTCAACAACTTAGTGCATTGGAACAGGTGATAAAAGAGAGTTTTGAGATGGGTACCTTCCCCTTAGGGGATTTTTGAAGGAAAACAGAGTTTGTCACTGTAGTGTAGGGTTTTGAGCCACACCTGACGTTAAGGAGTATCCTAAAGAGAAAATTCAGACTGCTGAGTTAATGGAAGAAAAATGGATTGCCAGGACATTGGGGTGGCTCAGTCATTTAAGCATCAGCCTTCAGCTCAGGTCATGCTCCCAGTGTCCTGGGATCAAGTTCTGCATTGGACCTCCTGCTCAGTGGGGAGCCTGCTTCTCTCTCTCCCTCTACCATTCTGTGCTCTCTGTCAAATAAATAAAATCTTAAAAAAAAAAAAAAAGAAGAAAAATGGGTTGCCATTTTTCTTTCATAGAACTTAGGTTGATATCAGTACTATCGATAATTTTGTAAAAATTTTTTTAAACATTTTTCCTTTTTTTTTTTTTTTAAATACTGTGATTCTCTGTATAAAATCTAATTGTGAAGCAGTTCAGACACTTTAAGTTCAGACACTAGAACAGTATAAGAATATTTGGGTCATTTTATATTTTTGAGTTATCTTACATTTTTCAAATTTGTATGTTATAATATAATATGCTTAGAATTCATGGAATGATGCTTGCTCCATTTAATAAATGAGAATATTTAATGAAGCAACTTGGCTTAGGGTCAGGGAAAATTTGAGTCCAGAAATCACATCTTGTTCTCTCTCTCTTTTTTTTTTTTTATGTAAATTCTACACTCAACATGAGGCCCAAACTCATGACCCTGAGACCAAGAGTAGTAGCATGCTCTAGGGGGCATCTGGGTGGCTCAGTCAGTTAAGCTTCCAACTTGATTTTGGGTGAGGTCAAGATCTAAGTCGGTGGTGAGGTCAAGCCCCACCTCTGGCTCTTTGCTCAGCAGCGAGTTTGCTTGACATTCTTGCTTTCCCTCTCCCTCCATCCCTCCCCGCGATGTGCTCATGCTTCCTCTCTCTCTCTCTCAAAAGACTGATTTATTTTAGAGTTGCAGGGAAGGTGCAGAAGGAGAGAATCTCAAGCAGACTCCCCACCTACCATGGAGCTGACTGGGGGGTCGATCTCATGACCCATGAGATCACATGACCTGAGCCAAAATCAAGAATTCATGTTAAAACCAGCTGAGCCACCTAGGTGCTCCAGCAAATCAGCCTTAAAAAAAAAGGGGGGGGGGTGCTTGGTGGTGTAGTTAAGCATTCGACTCTTGGTTTCAGGTCATGATCTCAGGATTGCGAGATTGAGCCTGAAGTCAGGCTCCATACTCAATGTGGAGTCTGCTTAAGATGGCCCCCTCCTCACCTCCACACACTCTCAAATAAATAAATAAATAATCTTTTTTTTTTTGGTAAAGATTTTATTAATTTATTTGACAGAGAGAGAGATCACAAGTAGGCAGAGAGGCAGGCGGGGGTTGGGGGGAAGCAGACTCCCTGCTGAGCAGAAAGCCCCATGCAGGGCTCCATCCCACAATCCTGAGATCATGACCTGAGCCAAAGGCAGAGGCTTAACCCACTGAGCCACCCAGGTGCCCCAATAAATAAATCTTAAAAAAAAAAAAAAAAAAAGTCACATACTGTACTGCTGAGCCAACTAGGTGCCCCCAGAAATCAATCTTTTTTTTTTTTAATAATCTCTAAAAAAAAAATGGGGCAAACTCACAACTCTAAGATCAAGAGTTGCATGTTCTTCTGATTGAGCCAGCCACGTGCCCCAGAAATCATATCTTGATTCTAACTAAGTTCAGTGCTTTTTTTCTACATCATGCTATCTTCTTAAAATTGGGTATAGCATTTTTTTCTACCTTTTTTTTTTTTTTTTGGACCATACAGCTTTTGGAGGGAACTACCTAGCCAGACAGATCACTCTCATGTTTAAATGTGTATGACTTGTATGGTCCCAAGCAGATTATATGTACATACAGCTGTCTCTCACTCATGATAAAACCTGTAAGAAGATTGATCCAAAACCCATAGGAAGAGGAGTAGACAGATAAATTTACAGTACAGCAGCGTTGGACTATTTGCTTCTTAGATCAGATTATCTGTAGGTAGTTGGCAGTTTAAAGAGATACTCTCTCTTTATAGTCCTCTAGGGAGAAGTACTGTCCTTACTGCATTTGAATATCAGTAGGGTCAGTAGCTGCTTATGTCCTCTGGGCAGGGGGGAGACCTCACATGAAGACTCTTATTCTCAGCCATCTTGAAGTTCTTACACATCCCTGAGGTAGGAAAGTAGCGTGATATTTGGCACGTGCCTTAAAAAAGTAAACAGTGACTTGGGGCGCCTGGGTGGCTCAGTGGTTTAAACCGCTGCCTTCGGCTCAGGTCATGATCTCAGGGTCCTGGGATCGAGTCCCACGTCGGGCTCTCTGCTCTGAGGGGAGCCTGCTTCCCTCTCACTCTCTCTGCCTGCCTCTCTGCCTACTTGTGATCTCTCTCTGTCAAATAAATAAATAAAATCTTAAAAAAAAAAAAAAGTAAACAGTGACCCAAAATATGTGATTGCAAACTAGTCTGTGGGCTGGGAATTTGAGAGATGGAATTGGGTTCTAGAGAGGAAACTGGGATTTAAATTTTTGCTGTTGTAGGTACAGAATATGCGGTATGATTATCATGGCATATCTTAGTTCCTTAGCTATATTCGTGCAGAGAGGAGTTGTTGGTGATCAGGTGCTGGAACAAATAATGGTACTGACAAGTAATTCCAGAATCTGGTGAAATGTGGTCCTAAATGAGGAAGTGCAGTACATTTAGGCAGAGGGAGAGAAGAGGGAGGAAAGTATTTACAGAAGCTCTCAAGTTGAAAGTGCCTTGTGGTCTCTCTAAGGTATTGGTTCTCCTGATTCTGCAGTTTCTCTGCCATCGAAGCAAGAGGTCAGTGCTTTTCATTTCCAGCAAGCATGTTAGTTGCCCTACCTCCTGGGGTTAAACATCTCTGCAATGACCTGTCAGAGAATTGATTATTAGCAGTCTAAAGCCAGGGAAGCTGTAGGGAGCAGATGGGAAGTGGTTTGGCTGCTGCAGTCAGGCTGATTAAAGAATCCTTGGCAATTTTACAGTTTATCTTTGGAAATGTACCACCAAAGTTACTGTGAAGCCTATGGGGTTTGGAAGACTGGATTTCTGAAAAGTCACCTGGTTAAAAGTAGTACTTATGAAAACTCTTAATACCCTCAAAAATAGGACAGTAACTCTCAAAAGAACATTGGGACTACTAAAGATCAGTCCTCAGGATATGTTTTCTTTGTTTGTATCCTGGTCCAGAAATGCTGGGTGGTTTTCTAGGAAGGGAAGCACTTTTTGGGAGATACCTTAATAAAATTGTAGATTTGAAAAAGGCCCTAGGCGTGTCCAGACTACCCCCTACCACACAAAGAGGAATTCTTAATGTTATTTGCTTCACAGATTATTATGCTTTTTCTGATCACTATTAAGATATGGCTTCACTAAGCATTGTGGGCTATTGTTGGAAATATCAGGTTACTGAATTTCTTCCTGAGTTAAAACATGTCATTTTTTTTTTTTTTTAAGATTTTATTTATTCTTCAGAGAGAGAGCACACACAGGCAGGGGGAGAGACAGGCAGAGGGAGAAGCAGGCTCCCCGCTGAGCACAGAGCTTGATGGTGGGACTCGATCCCGGGACCCTGGGATCATGACTTGAGCCAAAGGCAGGTGCTTAACGGACTGAGCCACCCAGGTGTCCCAAAACATCTGTCATTCTGTAACTTGTATTCACTTATCCTATTTTCTACCCTCAGCCTCACAGGATAAGTTTCTCTCCCCCACATTTCAACCAGATATTTGAAGCTCACCAACCTGTCTCCCTTTGGTATTTTCCTTTCCAAACTAAGGAATATCTTAATCTTTGTATTTGTAAGACCTTTGCTCTTATGAAAAAATGGCTTTTTGATCTTTCAGTTTACTCTTTTGGACATCTTTCTGTTTAATGAATATCACTTAAAATGTAGAACCTGGAAATGAGCACAGACTACCAGATGTTCAAATTTTCTTCTCCAGCTCCCCTTTGAGAAGAATCACATTAAAAAAATAATAATAATGGCAGTAGATCTTGTTTACTAGGAAAAAACAAAACAATTTGCCAGGACATAGAGAATTGGTGGGATAAGAGGAATTTGAAGAAGTGTCTTTTCTTGCTAGTGTTAAGGCTGAATTTTGGGTTCTACATTATTGTAGGCATTGATTTTATCTCAGATTTTTTTCAGGAATAATTTTTAATATCTTCATCCATTTTACTCTTTATATTACAAAATTCAGTTGGTATTTGTGTTTACAAGAATTATTAACATTCATGCTACTGAAATGATTTTAGGGCTTTAGATAGTTTTTTACCAAGACAGATATATACGTGTTTTACATAACTGAAAATCTGTTACCCTTTTTTTTTAAGTATTTATTTGAGAGAGAGAGAAAGAGAGCACACACAAGAGCGGGGGACCAGGAGAGGAGCAGAGGGAGAGGGACAAACAGACACTGTACTGAGCACCTGACACAGGCTCCATTCCACAACCCTGACGTTATGACCGGAGCCAAAACCAAGAGTTGGACGACCAACTAACTGAGCCACCCAGGTGCCCCTATAACTTTTTTTTTTTTTTTAAGATTTTATTTATTTATTTGACAGACAGAGAACACAAGTAGGCAGAAAGGCTGGAAGAGAGAGAGGAGGAAGCAGACTCCCCACTGAGCAGAGAGCCTGATGCGGGACTCGATCCCAGGACCCTGGGATCATGACCTGAGCCGAAGGCAGAGGCTTTAACCCACTGAGCCACCCAGGTGCCCCACCCCTATAACTTTTATACATGACAAACAACTTGACTTTGTGTAAGACTTGACTAACAACATTTTTCTTCAAAATTCTGTAGATATTTCATTCTTTTTTAACATTTACTATTGTAGAGCAGCCTGAGGTTGGCTTATAATTAGAGAATTTTGCCAGAATGTTTCTAAGTTTGGTTTTTTAAATTGATTTTGCTGGGGCACCTTATAATTAGAGAACTTTGTCCTTATAATTAGAGGATTTTGCCAGAATGTGTGTAAGTTTGGTTTTTTTAATTGATTTTGCTGGGGCACCTGGGTGGCTCAGTGGGTTAAAGCCTCTGCTTCAGTTCAGGTCATGATTCCAGGGTCCTGGGATCGAGCCCCGAATTGGGTTCTCTGCTCACTGGGGAGTGTGCTTCCCTTCCTCTCTCTCTGCCTGCTTCTCTGCCTACTTGTGATCTCTCTCTGTCAAATAAATAAATAAAGTCTTTTTTAAAAAATGGATTTTGCTGAAAGAGTAGTAATCCTTTTCAGTCTGCATGCAGGATCTTTTTCAGATAAAGATACTATTCATTTATTATGTCTTAGTGGGTTGCTTACCTCCCATTTGTTGTAGTTTCCTCAGTTTTCACTGCTATTAAATGGTGGTATATCTCTCAAAATTTCTCTCATTTTCTTTTTGCTGTCCTTTTTCTTCATGTTTAGGAAAATATCTCAGGTTTTCTTGTAGTTTACTAAATCATTTCCCACAGTTTGTTCTGTGCTTTCTTGATATTTCTGTGAATTTTAATAGGTAGTGCATTTTTTGTTTTCTTCTTCCTTTTTTAAAAAATGTCATATCCTCGGGCACCTGGGTGGCTCAGTGGGTTAAGCCTCTGCCTTCGGCTCAGGTCGTGATCTCAGGGTGCTGGGATTGAGTCCTGCATGGGGCTCTCTGCTCGGCAGGGAGCTTGCTTCCTCCTCTCTCTCTCTGCCTGCCTCTCTTTCAAATAAATAAATAAAATCTTAAAAAAAAAAAGTTATATCCTCATATCCTTTGTCTAAGTTCATATCCTTTCATTGCTGCCTGTTTTCTTCTTAATGCTGTCTTTTCCTTACTGGCATACTTCATTTATCTTGCTCCATATGACAGGTCATCCAGTACAGTAAAGTGAGAACTGTCATAAGCTCTCTCAGTACTATCATTTTTATGTACTTTATATTCTTTCCCCAATAGTCTCTGTTCCATCATAGTCCTGTTTTCTAGAGGAAGATTATGTTCATTTGTTTTGTTTTTTAGAGGAAAGTTTTGAAAGTTTTGTTTTTCCAAGGTTAAACAAACATAGGGTTATTTTAATGGTTAAAGTACATACTGATGATAGGGCAGCTTGGGAGGAAAGTGGGTGAGTTTTAGGTGAATGTGAATGTGTTATCTTCTAAGCCTTGCCACAGTTGCAAAGATTGCAGTGGTAATAAATTATGATGTTGGAAAGAACTATGCTTTAATGATGCACTATAGTGCAGATTCAGTTGGCATTCCCTTTTCTAGAAATGCTCATTGTCCCTCATAATAGAATTATTTCCAGTACCCTTTTCCACTGCCTTACTCACTTATTCACTGCTGTATTCCTAGCACCTAGTTTAGAGTCTAGCACTAGTAGGTAATAAATACAAATTTTTTTTTGAATGAATGAACAAAGGTGTGCTATACTAATATTTACTGGAAGCCAAGTCTTCTTAGGTGGTATTGAGAATTCCAAACATTTCAACAAAAATTTCTTTACAATTCCAGATATTTGGGGCGCTTGGGTAGCTCAGTCGGTTAAGCATCTGCCTTCAGCTCAGATCATGATCCCAGTGTCCTGGGATCGGGCCCTGTGTCAGGTTCCCCGCTTAGCAGGGAGTTGGCTTCTCCCCTCCCTCCCCTCACTCATGCTCTTTCTGTCTCTCTCTCTTTTTTTTTTTTTTTTTTTTGTCTGTCTCTCTCAAATAAATAAACTAAATCTTTGAAAAAAATAAATAAAATTCTAGATATTTTCAGAGGTATCATTTCTCTGACTTCAGGGATAATGTTTCCTTTACCTTGTGGGTGGCATTTTTTCATTGTTCCTACATCATGCTGCCCCCTTTGCTCTTCCTTTTATGAAGTAGGATCTCTGTAGACTCCATGCCAGCAATAGTTCCTAATGGTACTAAGCTCTCTACTTGTGTAAAGGATGTATTTTTTTCCTCAGATCTACAGCTAAATGGCAAATTAACGTGCACACCTTTCTCTCTTAAATCCCAGTTACTAGCAAGCATTCACGTGGGACAGCTCTGCTGTCTTGGGATGATATCTTCTCTTGTTTCTGTTTGTTTGCTTGTTTTTTTTTTTAATATTTTATTTATTTATTTGACAGCGAGAGAGCACAGGTAGGCAGAGCATCAGAGTGAGAGGGAGAAGCAGGGTCCCCACTGAGCGGGGAGCCCGGTGCAGGACTTGATCCCAGGGCTCTGGGATCATGACCTGAGCCAAAGGCAGTTGCTTAACCAACTGAGCCACCCAGGAGCTCTGATATCTTCTCTTGTAACTGAACCCTGGTTCTTTGATACTGTCTTGAGAGAGTAGGTGGAAAATTACAATTTGTTGTATCTCTGTCCTATCTGTAGCATTTACTATTGGAAATCCACTTTGCCAGATTCATTGTGCCACTACTGGTTTGCTCTTTGCTCTCTTATCTTATGAGCATTCTTTTCTAAATGGATATAGAAAGATGGTGGACAGGGGAGTGAGCAAGAACAGAACTCTTTCACTTTGTCATAAAGTAATATCTGGATGGTGTTTCTTGGCTGCCGGGTTTTCTAGATGGTACACTCTCAAAGTCTAATGAGCTGGGAGACTGGAGTGTTACAAATTGTTCTGTCTCCACTCTTTTTTAGCCAATCTCTGTTTCATGTGGTGAGACCTTGGTATTTATCAATACCATGCCCACAATCTTTTTTTTTTTTTTTAAGATTTTATTTATTTATTTGACAGAGAGAGAGACAGCGAGAGAGGGAACACAAGCAGGAGTGGGAGAGAGAGAAGCAAGCTTCCCATGGAGCAGGGAGCCTGATGTGGGGCTCGATCCCAGGACCCTGGATCATGACCTGAGCCAAAGTCACTTAACGGCTGAGCCATCCAGGCGCCTCACCATGCCACCAACCTTATATAAAAGTGTGAAGAATTATTTCACACTCCGCTGTTAGGGGTTTTAGTAGTGTTTAGTCAGGGTACAATTTTTGTGTGTGTGTTTATGTGTGTGTTTGTCTTCATAGATATTTTAGGGGGACGTGGGAAAGGCTACAGTGCATTATGCTGTTTGGACATAATTTGAAACCTTGAGTTGAATAAGCCTTATTTAACTGAAATTAAGCTGAGTAGTTGAGTCCTCTCTGACGATTGCCTCCTTTAGTTGCAATATTTGGCCTCTATCCTAATGTTATATTTTTTCTAGTTCTGCTTGCTTTTTCTCTTTCGCTCTTATCCATAATAAGATTTTTTCCCCCAAAAACAGTAGAATGACAAGGGATCATTATTTTTAGTAGGGACAGACTCTGTTAATAGAGGGCTTTTACAGCCTTTGCAAGTCCATGTTCTGAGTCTCTGATAATTCAAGAAGAAGCAAGGAGAAAGGGGATATGAGTACAGTTGTGCTAGAGCTTGAATCTGTTATGTGCCAGGGCCTGTATTGATTGAGGGAGGATTGCCAGCTGGCGGTGGTAGTAGAATAAGTCTCTGGGGAATGGGAAACTAACTCTAGAGGACCCGTAGTTAAGACTTATACACACTCTCTGGGCAATTGGAAATACTGTACTCTCCCCTGGGGAGATGGAGCAGGAATTAACTTTTCCCTGGTCCTATATGACTTGGTTAGAAATACAATTGAACCTGTTTGTCTTGTCCATTGTGATGTGATAGCCCCCTAGGAATAGTCTGTTTTGTGTGGGAGTTTATTTCAGGCTGTCTCCTTGCCTGTATTGTTTCCTTTAACAGCTCTTTAAATTTTCTTTTTCCAGCAATGATGTTGTCCACTGGGCATGTACTGACCAATGTGGCAGGTCTGAGAACATAGCTGAAGCTGAAAATAGGAAAGCTGGGGGCAAGGAAGAGCCTTGAATCTTGAGGTGGGACGTTGACTCTAAGATGTCCTTGAGCAGTGGAGCCTCCGGAGGGAAAGGAGTGGATGCAAACCCGGTTGAGACATACGACAGTGGGGATGAATGGGACATTGGAGTAGGGAATCTCATCATTGACCTGGACGCCGATCTGGAAAAGGACCAACAGAAACTGGAAATGTCAGGCTCAAAGGAGGTGGGGATACCGGCTCCCAATGCTGTGGCCACACTACCAGACAACATCAAGTTTGTGACCCCAGTGCCAGGTCCTCAAGGGAAGGAAGGCAAATCAAAATCCAAAAGGAATAAGAGTGGCAAAGACACTAGCAAACCCACTCCAGGGACTTCCCTGTTCACTCCAAGTGAGGGGGCAGCTAGCAAGAAAGAGGTGCAGGGACGCTCAGGAGATGGTGCCAATGCAGGAAGCCTGGTTGCTGCTATTGCTCCCAAGGGCTCAGAGAAGGCGGCTAAGGCATCCCGCAGTGTAGCCGGCTCCAAAAAGGAGAAGGAGAACAGCTCATCTAAGAGCAAGAAGGAGAGAAGCGAAGGAGTGGGGACTTGTTCAGAAAAGGATCCTGGGGTCCTCCAGCCAGTTCCCTTGGGAGGACGGGTTGGTCAGTATGATGGAAGTGCAGGGGTGGATACAGGAGCTGTGGAGCCACTTGGGAGTATAGCTATTGAGCCTGGGGCAGCGCTCAATCCTTTGGGAGCTAAACCGGAGCCAGAGGAAGGGGAGAATGAGTGTCGCCCGCTAAAGAAAGTCAAGTCTGAAAAGGTAAGAGGTGGCCAGATCTGGCTGCCCACTGCCAGTCAGAACTGCCCTGGACTAACCACCAAATGCTTTGTGCACTCTGCGGGAGGCTCATTAGTTTGTGGGTAATGACCAATTACAAGGTCAGAGCAGCTGGTATGATAATATGGTTTTGTTCCAAATTAGGGGATTCTCTACAGATTCATTAACAGCAGGCCTGGGCATTTTGGAGACTATCTATTGTTGGGGGCAGCTACTTCGTAGAATGAATTTTCTCTTTAAGTTGGAGAACCTGCCACCTTGCCCTTGTTCCACCCTCAGACACTTGGCTGGACATGGGCATCAACCTTTATGTGGCTGCCAGCTTGCTTGTATTTTATCCTCAGAGTCATCGATAAACTTTGTAAGTTGATGATAGGGTTTTGGTTGAGTGCTCGTCTTAATGGAATAAATGGTGCTGCTGGGTCTCTGGAAGAGAAATGGAATAATAAGTCTCATGGAATGATATCTGCCAAATGTTCTTTTGGTACCTACCAAAGAGCGAAGGGGCAGGTAAAGAAGGGAGCAAGATGTATTGACTGTACTAAGAGGTACTTAATCGGGTCTTACGAGTTAGCGTTGTGGCTATGCATGTTTGGCCTTGAAAGAGATTGTTTGGCCAATAAAGGTATAGTTTTTGGCCAAGTATCTCCCTCAGCTATTGGTAATCAAAGTGTCCTAGTGGTTTAATAGCTGCCAAACAGTGTAATGATACCTTACCTTCTGCTTGAGTTGGAAGGACAGGTGCTAGCAGCCCCAGGAGGGGCTCTACTCCTCTGGGAAAATGATCTTAGTTCATGTCTCAGGAAATAGAGCTTGCAGGGCTGGAGCAGAGTAGGTGTGAGTCTAGGGTCAGCTCAGGCTGCCTTAAACTTCAGCAGCTTACAATTTCCTGCAAAGCGGCTGGCCTGGTGATGAGCTCTTCATTGTCTCTTGATTTTTCCGCTCTGTGTTTGCTCACCCTGTGCTTTCAGCTGATCCCAGCAGATGCAATATAAATTGGTTTCTCTGTAATTACATCAGCTGCAACAGGGAATACCTATTTCCATATGTAAGTGTTAATAAATAGAGGCTGTGTATGTATGTTTGTGTGGTGGTGCCCTCTCCGTTCCTGGTTTCCAGTGGTAGCTTGTGCTTTCTTTGCTGTAGGTATTTTGGTCTTTGCCTCCAGCACATCTGTAGCTCTTAGCAACATCTGGGCTTCCCTGGTAACAGGGCTGTGAATTTTCTTCCACTAATAACACAATGGTTCATTCCCTTTCACCGGAGGCAGCTGCCAGAGAAAAGCTGCCTGTGTTTAGGTGACAGATGCTATAGTCCACCTCAGCGGCGTCAAGTTCCAGCTGGCTACTGGCATGGCTTGTCCTGCGCTGGCTGTGATTTACCATTTTCTCTGGGGTGCAGATGGATAATACTGTTTTAAAGAGGCCTAGGAGTACCAATTCTTGCTTCTGTTCCAGGCCCATTAGACTGTTCCCTACATCTGGCTGCAATAAACTCTTGCCATATATCCATGTCCATAATCACTGTTCTTCCTGTGCTGAAAAGTGGCCACTTTTTTTTTTTTTTAGGGTTAGTTTGTTTGTTTATTTATTTGACAGAGAGAGAGTGTGCACACTTGCATGTGCATGCCATGCAGGGGGAGCGGCAGGCAGAGGGAGAAGGAGGCTTACTGCCTAGCAGGGATCCCGATGTGGGGCTCTATCCCAGGCCACTGGGATAGTGACCTGAGCCGAAGGCAGATGCCCAACCTACTGAGTCACCCAGGAACCCCGAAAAGTGGCCACTTCTGAGAGTGAAAGGAACATGAAATCTTTCCTTTCTGTTTAGAATTCTTAATTTCATGTCCCAGTCTTGTAGGCCCAAAAGTCATCTGCAGGTAAAAGAATTAATGATGCTGAGCTTTGTGTTGGATTTAAGTCTAAATGTCTATGATGGTCTCCAGTAAAGTAGCAAATGGAACTTGTTTTCTCTTGGAGGTCCAGTGACCAGTTGGGTGGCTGCCCTTCAGATTATAATTGGGCTGAAAGATGCAGTGTATTCAGCTGGGAAAACACCTTGGAGCCAGGGAGGTTTGCCCTTTCATAATGGAGCTGTGATATATAAGCCTTGTCTCCCAAGGAGACTGACAGTGGGGCAATGGAATGAGAGAGAAAAGGGGGAGAGATTGCTTCACTTTTTGGCAGAAAGAAAATTGCTGGGAAATACTTTTAGAAGCAGAAAGTTGCTATGCAGTTTGATGTTACTGTAAGCCAAAACCTGGTTTCTCAGTTCCTTTCCCTATTTCCTCAACCTTTTGAACAGTCTGTTTCTGGGGGTGCTTTTCCATAAAGCCTTTGATCATTGAAATAATTATTTAACTAATGTTAGGAAGTTGCTAGGAGATGAAAACACTGTGCAGGGAGAGAGTGTTTCTAGAATGGGAGGAGGGGAAGACTTAAGGGGTAAAGAAGGCTAGGAATCTTAGAGCAGATCAGCTTTTGGGAAATAAGGACTCCAGGGTTTAGAGTATAAGAGGGGCTCAGTAATGATTACTATTATAGCTTATACGCTAAGTCTTTGAAAACTTTAAGATTTTCTCTCTGAGATACGGGCTTGCCTATGCCTTAATTGGTTTGGAATGTTCCTTCTATGTAGGGATAACCAACAGAACTAAAACAGCAAAACAGATGTTTTGATATAATCTGGGAACTGTATAATCTGAGCTGGGAGCTGTCATGAAGAAAACTCATAAAACTGGGGGAAGTGTCTTGACTGATGTCTCCCCCTAACCATGTCCGCCTGCCCCTTCCCTCCCCACCCCCACCTTGGAAACTGGAGAAAATAGAGTTTGTGGTGAGGGGTAGAATTGTCATGTATCTACCACTAGCTAATGAGGGAGATTTGAGTATTCAAATTATCCACCTCAGGACCCTCTTTCTCATCTAGTTAAGTATCTTGGGCTGTGGCTGAGGGAATTTCCTATCAGCCAAGAATGTGGATTTCCCTTCATGGGATCCTGCTTAGGCTCCACCACACCTTTCTCTGGAAGGGCTCACTGTGCTGTTTCCCGGAGTTCTAGGAGAGACCAGAAAAGGCTCTTAGCAACTGCGGCTACCCTGAATTGTTACTGAACACTCCTGCTCATACTTCTTGCCAGCTGAAGAGATGGGGGCAGGAATGTTGAGGAATAAACAAGATAGAGTCTTTCGGCTCCTGCCTGTTCCTTGCCTTTGGTTTGATTGAAAGATTGTTAAATTAGGGATGGAAGGGGAAGAAGGGTGCCTTGCCTGAATGTTCCAAGCATAGAGCTTAGCACTTGCATTGCCACTCTGGCAAGAAAAAAAGAATTTACAAACCACAGAAGACAGTGATCTATCTGTGCTGAGTCTGTCTTGCAGTACATACTCTTGTCAGAATCAAGGGCTTAAACCAGGAATTTAAGGTGAGACTCATTTTTTCAAATCGTATAAAGTAACCAGTAGGCTCTAGTGGCTAAAGGATCTACAGGTTTGTAACCAGAAGCTCCCCTGGCCTCTTTAGCTGCTGTTTTTGACCTTGCAAGGTAGAAACAGTCTGCACTCTGCTTTCCGTTTTTGGGGTCTCAGCTTCCGTTACTCTCAGACTGCTACATATATTACCACTTCCCCCCTTAGTTTAGGATACCAAAAAAAAACCCCATTAAGTGTGCTCTTTGCCCTTTCTCCTTCTGATCATGCTTGCTATCATATCCTGTGTTCTAAGAGCATCTTCCTCTGTCCTTGGTTTTGTTTTCCTGCCCTAGTTTATGCCTTCCAGCTAAGTTCTCTTGTGTTACAATTCCTCATTGCCCAATCAAGGTCAGGTCTCTTTCTTTTCCTTCTGATTCAAGGTTTTCTCTTAAAGCCTCTTCCTTCGCTAGCTGTTTTAGCTGTTTTTCTCAGCTATCGATGACATAGCAGTCAACCATGCTTCCTGAAGCCAGATGCCCTCCAGCATTTTCCTACAGGGGAAAAATTGAAAGAAGTTGATATTTATGTGGGACAGAGATGCAACGGAGCCTGATCTTAATTTATTTTTTCTTCAGTAGCTCTGTTTTCCATCTGGGTGTTGTAATTCAAGGAGGGCCCACAGAAAAATTATCTTGCCCAATCTCCTCATTTTGTGGAAGAAGAAATTAAGACCAGGGAAGTCATGTGACTTGTCTAGGCTCTCACAGGTAGTCAGGAGCAAAGCCAGGCTTAGAAACCAGTTTTTTGGTGACCAAGTTCTTAGGGCATATTGTTACTCTGGGGTTATTGAAAAGTCTTCAGTTGTTATGAGGGATTCTCTGTTTTCCCATTCTAAGAACTATCTTAGAAACATTGGATATAAATTCCCAGATACTCTTGAAACTGTTTTCACTATTTTTCATACCGATTTTAACATTGTAGATGTTTAATAAACAAAAGATCCCTTGAGTTTAGGTTTCTTTGGTATGATGATGATGTTTGCAAAGAACTATTTACAGCTGGTATTAAGCCTATCCTTTTATCTTGTTACATATAACAAAGGAAAGTTACTTTTAAACTGTTGCTTTGAGCTTGGTTTGTGTGTATATGTGTGTTTTCTGAAATACTGCATTCCAAATTTCCATTGTAATCATTGAGGCATTGCCAGTTCCCTCTTTTTTTGCAATTGCAGGTAAGAAAAATTGCTATTGCTTCTTGGACATATCACTAGTAGGTAGACCTTAAATGTATTGTGATAGTAACTGTTTTATAGTTATATTGTGATATAACTGTTTTATAGTAACTGTTTTATAAAGACATGATATATACTGTTGAATACCATTTATTCAGGATATTAACTGTGAGTGCATTTTATTTTTATTAAAAAGATTTAATTGAGGTATAGTTGGCATTTGAGTGCATTTTAGATCTTAGGTATTATACTTGGTGCTCAGTATGTCCTAGTGAAAATAACAGAGAAGTGTCCTGCATTTTGGACCTTACGGTTTACCATCTACAATTGAGTCCCTAAAAGTGTTTCCCATAAAACCATGTGTATCACATCACCTGAGTGTCAAAATACAGATTCTTGACCCTGCCCCAGTTCTGCTAAGTAAGTTTCAGGAGTACGGGCCCAAAAATCTTCCAGAAGTCTCTCCAGATAATTGCTGTATACTTTATCATTTGAGAACCATTGTGAATTTTCTGTTTAAGGTGAGAACTGGGAACAACTTCTGACATAAAACACTAGCTTTCTTTCTAAACTTAAATTTCACATCAACTTTTATCTATAACTTAATGGTTAATAGTGTAAACTCTGGGGGCGCCAGGGTGGCTCAGTGGGTTAAGCCTCTGCCTTCAGCTCAGGTCATGATCTCAAGGTCCTGGGATCAAACCCTGCATCAGGTCTCTGCTGAGTGGGGAGCCTGCTTCCCCCCCTCTCTCTGCCTGCCTCTCTGCCTATTTGTGATCTCTTTCTCTCTTTCTATCAAATAAATAAATAAAATCTTTAAAAAAAAAAAAAAAAAGAGTGTGGGGCACCTGGGTGGCTCAGTGGGTTAAACCGCTGCCTTCCACTCAGGTCATGATCCCAGGGTCCTGGGATCAAGCCCCACATCAGGCTCTCTGCTCAGCAGGGAGCCTGCTTTCCTTCCTCTCTCTACCTGCTTCTCTGCCTACTTGTGATCTCTGTCTGTCAAATAAATAAAAAATCTTTAAAAAAAAAAAAAAGTGTAAACTCTGGAGCCAGACTACTTGGTTTGTTTCCCAGCTTTGCCACTTACTGAGTGATCTTGAGCAAGTTATTTAACTGCTCTACCTCAGTTTTTTCAACTGTGAAATGAGGAAAACAATAGTTCCTACCTAGGGTTGTTATGAGATTAAATTAGTTAATGCATATAAAACACTTTGAACAGTGTGTGGCATTCAGTAGGAAGCATTCAATAAATATTAGAAAGAGAGAAAAACACAATTAAGTTAAAATATGTCTTAGTCTGTGATAGGCAATAATGGGGTGAAATACAACCACATTCCACCTATACAGGAAGCCCACTGTAAATAGATAAACATGTTGATTAAGATTTTGAGCACTGTGCTCAGAAGAAGATCCAAACCTGGGTTGGGAAATTTTCATGCTGGTGATGGGTTCTAAAGGTCCTGTTATTTATAGTGGGATTTGGAGAAGCGGGGAGACCGAAAATTGACTTTAAAAAATCTTGAAGTAGCCTATTGAATTTCACATTTCATATAAATTAAGTTTCTTTTCTGGCCATATTCCTGTGGGGTTGGGTGTATTGGATGGATGCTATTGTGGTTTTGCCAGCCTGTGCAATCTCGTGTATGCTGGAAGAGCACTAAATGCTTTTTGTTTCTACACAAGAGTGCATGGAAAAATCTAAGTCCCAGTTCTTAATCTTTCTCCCCCAATGTGAACTTGTATTTTTGCCATTTGGGTATAAGAGCTTTTACCAGCAGAGCTCATCCGGGGAGGCAGCAGGGCTTGGGCTTTTAGGCTGGAGGTGGCAGTAACATACACAGCTGAGATCCTGCCACTGCTGGCTGGCTGAGCCCTCCTCTCTGTGGTTTTCACTCTTCAAGCCATGCTTGAGTAACCCGCCTCCAGAGCTGCTGACAGGGCCGTGTTCAGAGGCCTTGGAAATTACACTGTTCATTTCCTTATCATCCCCTGACCTGCAGTGCAGAGCCTTCTGGTGCAGGAACAAGGCAGAAAAAAATCCAGACGGCTCCCAGCCAGCATGTGTCAGGGGCTACAAAGAAGGAAATTGGACTTGCTCACTTCAAAACCGTGGGGTTAGGCTTTGATTTTTGGTTCCTGCCGAGAGTTATTTGTGTGTGTGCACATGTTCTATCTCTGTGTATATGTATAGAATGAGTCTGTGCATGGCAGAGCTGTAGAGGAGGAGCATCTGAAAGTAGAAAGCAGAGGGAAGATTGCTTTTCTCCGGTTAATTTCCCAGTTGTGCCATTGGGATGGGCCTGGAAAGATTAGCATCAGGAAGGTGCCAAGCCATATTAATATTTTAAAATATATTTCTCTTGGTACAGTTTAGTCATGGCTGACAGCACCCACCCAAGTAAGAAGCTTCCCCAGCAGACTGAGGAGACATTTTTAACAAATCCTGTGCCTGAAGTCATTCATCCTAGATGACATTGACGTAATCAATGTTTAAGCTACCTGAGAAAGGATAGACTTCAGGTCAGTCTTGCGTAAGAGGAATGGCTCTTTTGAGATAGATGATAGTGTGACAAAAGAGACAGACAGAAGGAATTTATAGCATTTAGAGATTTTCTGTTCATAGGGCAAAACTCTATTATATTTTTAGAACTTGTCCTCGATTTTTTAGTATTACAAAACAATCTGCCTCCTTTTTCTTATGGTGTTTCTCTTGCCCTAGGATACCCAAAGGAAACACTTTTAGGCTGAAGAAGTAAAATGCGGATGGTGACAGGCCCTTGAGCAGAATTTTACGGTCATTCTGTTCTTAATTTTCCTTTTTTGGATTTCCACTGTCTTTTTTCTTTTTCTTTTTTTTTTAAGATTTATTTATTTATTTGTTAGAGATCACAAGTAGGCAGAGAGAGAGAGGAGGAAGCAGGCTCCCCGCAAAGCAGAGAGCCCGACATGGGGCTTGATCCCAGAACCCTGGGATCATGACCTGAGCTAAAGGCAGAGGCTTTAACCCACTGAGCCACCCAGGCACCCCAGGATTTCCACTGTCTTAATGTCATTGGTGATACTGGGGCCTTTGTGAAGTGGGGGGAAAAAGTCTTTTAGCTTTCAGACCCTGGAGGTTTTTTTAAGTCCTAAGTGTCTCTCGTGTCAGAAGTACTCTGTAGAGAAGTGTTTTCACATGAGAAAATGATGACTAAGGTGAGGGTTACTTCTGTTTACCTTTTTATAAAGCAGTAGTCCCTGTACCAGAAGCAGCAGTATCTGTGAACAATTGTGTTGGGCCTTGTGTTTTAACATTAGCTCTTTCTTTGATTATGATACATACCAGAGTTGGAGATAATGCTGTCATAGAGCACCTTCCTTATTTTTTTATATACTTAGAAAAATTTTATTTGTCAGAGAGAGAGCATGCACAAGCAAGGGGAACGGCAGGCAGAAGGAGAAGACTCCCCGGTGAGCAAGGAGCCCGGTGCCCCAGGACCCCGGCACCATGGACCCAGGACCCCAGCACCATGACTTGGGAGAAAGGCAGACAATTAATCAACTGGGCCATCCAAGCTCCACTAAGCTTCTTTTCTTATCTGTAATGTGGAAGTAAATAATAGTACTGACCTTATTGTGAGGATTAGATCAGATAAAGAACATTAAGCACTCAGTACAGTGCCTGCCTAGCATGTTGTAACTACTCAATAAATATTAGCGTTGCTAATAGTATAATGTTATTAGCTATTAGGTACAGGTCATTGTGAAATTAAGTTGAAAGATATCTTTAGAGACTTTAAAGAGTTAAGCCTTAACTTTAAAGAATTAAGCCAAAACCTGAAGGTTTTGGAAAAGAATGAGTTTATGATAGCTTATGTTTCAACTCCTGGTTTCCAGGAAGGTTTGAGGAGAGAGAGATTTGAGTCAGAGCATTTGGAGCCATTGAGGTTTGGAGTTACGTTGTTTGATAGATGAGTTAGTTTGGAAGTGTTTGTTGGATTCCTTTTGGTTCAGGGCTGATCTCAAGTTGAAGAACCTGGCTTTTGGGACGCCTGAGTGGCTCATTTGGTGAAGTGTCTGTTAAGCTCTGGTCATGATCTCGGAGTCCTGGGATCAAGCCCCACATTGGGCTCCTTGCTTGGCAGGGAGTCTGCTGCTTCTCTCTCTCCCTCTGCCTTTCTTCCCAGTGGTGTGCTCGCTCTCTCTCATGCTTACTCTCCCTCTTGCTTTCAAATAAATAAAATCTTAAATGAAATAAAAGAGAACCATGGCTCTTGCTTAGCTATTTCCCATTAAAGTCAGGTTTTTTTGTATATATTCAGGCCTTCTGAACTATTTTTCTAAGGATTGAAATGAATGTAACATGATTGCTTTAGAAAGGTTTTCCCCTTTTGTTAATCCTTAAGGAGTACAGACTTTAGCCTTTTGAAGGAATTAGAGCTCACGGCTGAACAGTGAGGAGAAGAATGAGGATTAAGGTACTTCTTTTTGTGAACTTGTCACTAGCTGCAGGAAATAAAAAGGCAGTTCTTAGATTTTTGGTAGTGGTCAGTTTTCAATTTGAAATATTGTCCATTGTGAGAGTATAATTTGACAGTGTGCCTGAAAAATACACTAATTGAATATTTTAAAATTTGAGACCATTGGATTCTAGCCCTACTAGCAAATACTATATTGTGTTTAGATGAGCCAGACCTGGCCATTAAATTTTTTCATGGTCTTTTTTTAAAAATTAAGGAATAATTGACATAATATATTAGTTTCACATATATGTGATGATTCAATATTTGTATATATTGCAAAATGATCACCACAGTAAGTCCAGTTAACATCCATAACTACATATAGTTATAAAAGTCTTTTTCTTCTGATGAGAACTTGCAAGATTTATTTTCCTAGCTACTTTCAATTATGCAGTATAGTGTTATTAACTACGGTCACCATGCCATACATTAATTATGTCCCCATGGCTTATTCATTTTATAACTGGAAATTAGCTCCTTTTGACCTTTTTCACCCATTTTCATCCACTCCTCACCTCAGGCAACCATCAGTCTATTCTCTGTATCCATGAGCTTGGGTGTTTTTTGTTTTGTTTAAATTCCACATATAGGGGTACCTGGTGACTCAGTCAGTTAAGTGTCTGACTCCTGGGTTCAGCTCAGGTCATGGTCTCGGGGTCATGAGATTGAGCCCTGCATTTGGCTCTGCACTGGGCGTGGAGCCTGCTTAAGAGGGTCTCTCTCCCAACACCCACCCCCCCCCCCTTCCCTGCACGTTCATGTACGCATTCTCTCTCTCTCAAAAAAAAATACATTCCACATGTAAGTGAGCTCATATAGTATTTAACTTTTTCTGACTTATTTAGTGTAATGCCTTCATGTTCCCTCTGCATAGTTGCAAATGGCAAGATTTCATTCTTTTCTTTAATGAATGAAAAATATTCCATTTTATATACATTTACACATGCCAGATTTTCTTTATCCATTTAACCACTGATGGACATTTAGGTTGTTTCCATGTCTTAGCTATTGTAAATAATGCTGCAGTGAACATGGGGGTGCATATATCTTTTCAAATTAGTGTTTTTGTTTTCTTTGAATAAATATCCACAAATGGAATTACTGTATCATATGGTAGTTCCATCTTTAGTTTTTTGAGGAAACTATTTTCCATAGTGACTGCACCAGTTTACATTCCACCAATAGTGCACAAGGGCTTCTTCTCCACATCCTCACCAATACTAATTTTTTATCTTTTTAATAATAGCTTTTCTAACAGGTGTAAAGTCATACCTTACTGAGGTTTTGATTTGCATTTCCTTGATGATTAGTGACGTTGGCCATGTGTTTGTCTTCTGTTGGCCTCCATTTTTGTTAGTGGGCTCTTTCCATCATAAAAAGTTTTATAAACGGATACCCAGACCACCCAACTCAGAGTTGGTATTTCCTATTAGATACATTTCTTCAGAAGTTAAATACGTAACTGTGCACTGAATTAATCCTTAGTGAAAGGTACAGAGTATTGTAGAAAGAAGGTGTACATATTCATCATAAACCAAGCAAAGTAATGGGAGGTTAGAGAAATTAACATTCAAGTTGAATAGTCTTAGTGCGGAGGCTTCTAAACTGGAGGTACATATTGGAATCATTTTGGAGCTTTTACAAAAGTAAAAGTGCCCTATTGAAGCCAGATCTTTAGTGCTGGGGACAGTAAGCATGTACATACTTTTTTAAAACTTTTAACAGATGCTTTTCATATACCTTTCGGTTAAAAACTACTATCATTGTGGAAGTTGTCCTTGTTTTTTTTTTGCCATTTCCAGATGGAGCTGTGCACTACACTTTAGATATCATCTGATTCTCAGGTGTTCGTCAGCATGCTGAAGATTTTCCTCCAGCTCTCCTTTTTCATTTCTCAATCGTTGTGCGGGGTCAGTCATTTCAGAATACAGCTATAATGAATCTGACTTCTCGTTACCCCCTCAATTAGGAGAAATAATTCTGAATTTCTGACATAGTTGTTAAAAGAGGACATTCATATCAGTGTTACTGATTCAATTTTAAATTACTGTTCCAGAATTTTTAAGGAAAATTTGAGCAAAATTCTTTCTTTTTAAAAATATTTTATTTATTTATTTGTTTGTTTATTTGAGAGAGGATGCACACATGCAGGGGGAGGGGCAGAAGGAGAAGCACATTCCCTGCTGACTGTGGAGTTGGATGTGGGGCTCCGTCTCAGTACTCTGAGACCACAAACCTTGCTGAAGACAGATGCTGAACTGACTGAGCCATCCAGGTGCCCCAAATTTGTGCAAAATTCTTATGATTAGATATATTTGCCATATAGGCAACTTGGTGATATTTTAAAAAATATAAAGTAAAAGGGAGTAGAAGACAGGTTTAGATAATTTAAATTTATTGCTAATCCAAAAGTAGTCTATTTTCTAATCTATTTGTAAAAGTATTTCCGTGGGGGCACCTGGGTGGCTCAGTGGGTTAAAGCCTCTGCCTTCAGCTCAGGTCATGATCCCAGAGTTCTGGGATTGAGCCCTGCATCGGGCTCTCTGCTCCACGGGGAGCCTGCTTCCTCCTCTCTCTCTCTGCCTGCCTCTCTGCCTACTTGTGATCTCTGTCTGTCGAATAAATAAATAAAATCTTTAAAAAAATAAATAAAAAATAAAAGTATTTCTGTGTTTGTTAGACCATACATGTTCATAGTTTTCTGGAAATTCATGGCATCCCAAAATAAAATAGTATAGCTATCCAATAAAGACCTTATTCCTGAGCATGTTGCTGGACACATTCAAATTAAACATGCTGTTGTAGAAAGAGAGAACATCACCTGACATAAATAGTAAAGTCCCCTAAGTTCTTTGCTTTTTCTTTTAATAAACACATACTATTTCTTTGAAGTCAATAAGAGTATTAAATGTTTTTGAGTATAGTGTATTTTCCTGCTGGGATTTTAAGTCTCATACCTAAGGAAGGATAATTAACATGCTACCGTTGTTATTGGAGATGAACATATACTTGAATGTGCTGCAAACTCAGTTTAGAAATATTATGGAATGACCTATTTTGGCCAAAGTTATAATAACATAACCTTTAATTCTCATATAATAAAATTTAAAATATGGTTTTTAGTACTGTACATGTATTACCTGTGCTCTCAGAATTTATATTGATCTATAGATAGCTCTCTTTAGGTTTTGGAGTCTTTCAAATATATATACCACTGAACAGGAAGAGAAAAAATGGCAAATGTGGAGAAGTCATCATACAATGTGACTACACATTTACATACACCATGTTAGTCTAGATCTTAAATCTGTCAGTATGCAGATTCCTAAACATCTGGTGGAGTGTCTGTTTTAGATAAAATATGCCATAAGGCATTTTTCATTTTGCTTATACATATGTGCTTAGATTGAGAATGTGGAGACTTGAAGTCAAACAAGCTGATTGCTTATTACAATTTCAGAAAGAGGCTGAGAAATTTTTTCATTTTTGTTTGTGTCTGCTATCTTTCCTCTCCTTTCCCATCCCTTACAAAGCATCAAGTTCTAAAGTCAGGGTATGAAGCACTTGGTCAGAAAATACTCTTGAAAATTATTTAGGATGCCCCCATGTTGGAGATTGACGTATTGGTTTCATAAATTAAACACAAACAATTTTTTCTCCAGCATTGAAACCATTGTTTTTTTAGTTTGAGGTCTCATGTAAAATGTAGCTTGTGTTTAAGGACTGTATTAATGAAAAATATGTATTTATACGTAGAGTTCCCTTAACCCTGGCTAAATACTTACACTGGCACATGGAATTGGAAACCAGATAAGTGAATAGACAGTTCTGGTCTCCTGTCTCTGGCTCCCTCCAGAGTGTATACTCAGTGAATGGAATAACTGTGAGGCCCAAACCATTCAGATTGTTCTTTCTTTTCTTTTTATTGCCAGCTGCATACAGTTTATTTGATTTTGTTAAATGTATCTATATCCAGTTATCTATTTAGTATACAAAGGTATTTTATGATAGAGAAAATTTTGGGGTGCAGGTTCTCTCTGTTAACGGAAATTTACAGGTCCTTGGATTGAACCCAGCTTAATATAATGAATACTCCTTGTAGCATTTAGTTTTCAAGTCTACCTTTAATGTTCCTCACAATAATCACAAATTCTTTCTCTCTTAGACTCCCTTGGTCTTCTATATGGTAGCCTCAGGTCTTACCCTTGAGTTAAACAAGGGTCATCCTATAGGCAAAGTGAAGAACAGAGCTATTCTCCTCTTACCAACATAATATCCCTGAGCCTAATGTCTCTCAGGCTTAGTGCCTTTGGTAACTTCTCTGAGTTACTCTTCACTTTCTATCCTTTTCTGACTTTCAGCTAGATCTAAGTCATGGTTTTTTTTTTTTAAGTCCTGTTATTTTAATTATTTTTGTTATTTCTGAGGCTCTTGCATTTGATATTGGTCCTGTCTTAACCAAGTGGAATTATATTTAGTTATACAGATTTAGAGAGGTCTTTTCTTCATCCTTCCCTACTGAAAATAACTAACCAGGAAAAGGTAACCATGTTTTATGTTCTACATGGGCATTCATTACACTCTCACAACATTGGTTTTATCAAGAAAACCACTCTACTGTTGCACTGAGGTTTTACTCATCATTTGAAATTCCTAATTAGCTACTGCTTAGAGATGGCACTGCTGTGACTAGTGTACCTTATCCAAAAGCTTGGTGTCAGTGGTATGCTTTTAGCTGTGTACTAGTGGCTGCTCTTAGACAGAACATTGCACCTACCCTGTAGGACAGGATAAACAGAAGTGTTCATGTTGAAGAACTAAGTAAAAATGATTCTATTAAAAATAAAAAAAAGATTCTGAGTGTAGGCCTATAAACATCATTGAGGAAGAAAAGAAGTATAGTTTGCTTCTTCCTAGGAAGCAGTTTGGGCAGGACAAAACTCCCAAAAATAGACATTCTAAGCTTACTGACTTGGGAAGCTCTGGGTTTTTGCCCCTCAGCCTTTGTGAAATGGAGCAGCTTTTGAGAAGTGGGAATAGGAATGTGACAGTCTTAAAGGCTTAACATAATGCAACTTTCCAACCCTCTAATTACTCCCTTAGAACTAAATAGGAGGTGTCCTTAGATATCGCAGAGAGGCAAAGATTGTTATTTAGGACCCAAGTTAGATAGGGTTGTCCCTAGCTTCTGCTGGATTAGTTACCTGAAGTGGCAGAGGAAAGTGTGGGAAGATAGTTGGAAAATAATATAGTGACATTTTTGTATCCAAAATTTTCACATTTTTCCTTTGTTTTTATTCCCTAGTCACATTTCATTCTCCATTTCATATCTAATAACGAAAATCAGGAGAAAAGGGCCAGGCAAATCCACTTTAATCCTTCCCATTCCATTGTCCCCATAGACAAAGGGAAAGCTTGTCCAAATGAACTGGTGACAGCCTGAGAAGTATTATTTGGAAGATAGTGGCAGTGAAGAGATAGTGGGGTTGGGCTTTGTGATGTGGGGAATGAGTGCTTGAATTTAAATTTTGATGGTTTGTTTTTACTTTAATTTTTATTTTTCTAATTAAGGATTTTATTTATTTTAAAGAGAGGGAGAGAGTGCTAGCTGGGGAGAAGAGCAGAGGGAGAGAGAGTAGCAAAGAATCTCAAGCAGATTCTGTGCTGAGCGTGGAACCTAACATGGGTCTCAGTCCCACAACTCTGAGATCATGATCTGAGACAAGATCAAGAGTCAGGGGCTCAAGCAGCTGAGCTACCCAGGCAACCCTGTTTTTATTTTTAGCAAAAACAAATTTATAGCACTTTACCACCTATTTACTTGCTATTGGTAAAACAATGACAAATGACTGGTTCATCTGGTTTTGACAAGGGATTTGAGATTAAGGTAGATTAGGAGTTGATAGCAAGTGATGGTGGCTTTAGTCTAAATAATACCTCCCAGGAAATAAACAGTACTATTTTTTTTTTAAACATTTCATTTATTTATTTATTTTTAAAGATTTTATTTATTTATTTGACAGATAGAGATCACAAGTAGGGAGGCAGGCAGAGAGAGAGCAGGAAGCAGGCTCCCCGCTGAGTAGAGAGCCCAATGCGGGGCTCGATCCCAGGACCCTGAGATCATGACCTGAGCCGAAGGCAGAGGCTTTAACCCATTGAGCCACCCAGGCGCCCCTAAACATTTCATTTATTTATTTGACAGAACACAAACAGGGAGAGTGGCAGGCAGAGGGAGAGGGAGAAGTAGGCCCCTGCTGAGCAGAGAGCCCAATGTGGGGCTTGAACCCAGGACCCCAAGATCATGACCTGAGCCGAAGGCAGAGGCTTAACCCACTGAGCCACCCAGGTGCCCTACAAACAGTACTTTTAAAAGGAACTTAGATTTTAGTGTGGTGCTCATTTAATAAAAATTATCTTTTTTTTTTTTTTTTTTTTTTAGTTTTTTTTCGGGGAGAGGGAAAGATTTTTGTTTTTTTTAAGATTTATTTATTTATTAAAGAGAGTGAAAGCATGAGGTGGGGGTGGTGGAGAGCAGCAGAGGGAGAGACTCTCAAGCAGACTCCCCACTGAGTGTGGAGCCCAATGTAGGTCTTGATCCCACAACACTGAGATCATGACCTGAGCCAAAAATCAAGAGTCAGAGGCTTAATTGACTGAGCCAACAGGTACCTTAAGCAGTCTTCACCCCAGTGTGGAGCCCAATATGGGGGCACATTTCACAACCCTGAGACCATGACCTAAGCTGAAATCAGTAGATGGATGCTTAATGACTGAGTCACCCAGATGCCCCTTTAAGATTTTATTTTTAAGTAGTCTTTACATCTACTGTGGGGCTTAAATTTACAACAAGGGTAAGAATCCTGTGCTCTACTGACTGAGCCAGCTAGGCACCCCTAAAAATTATCTTTTCTTAAATATTCTTGTATTGATCTTATCTTAGGGATGGTTTTTTACCACATTTCCCCTGTTTATATGTTTCTGTATCTTTTTTTAAAGACCACATAGCTTTTTTTTTTTTTTTAAGATTTTACTTATTTGAGAGAGAGTGAGAGAGAGCAACAGAGGGAGAGGGAGAAGCACATCCCCCACCAGGCAGGGAGCCCAGCACAGGACTCGATCCCAGGACTCTGAGATCATGACCCAAGCTGAGGGCAGACGCTGAATCAACTTAGCCACCCAGGCACCCCTATTCTGATTCTTTCTTTTTTCTCTTTTAAGATTTTATTTATTTATTAGAGATCACAAGTAGGCATAGAGGCAGGCAGAGAAAGGGGGGGAAGCAGGCTCTCCACCTAGCAGAGATCCCGATGTGGGGCTCGATCCCAGGACCCTGAGATCATCACCTGAGCCGAAGGCAGAGGCTTAACCCACTGAGCCACAGGTGCCCTTGTTCTTTTATCTTTCAAAACCATTTCCAGGGGCGCTTGGGTGGCTCAGTGGGTTAAGCCGCTGCCTTTAGCTCAGGTCATGGTCTCAGGGTCCTGGGATCGAGTCCCACATCAGGCTCTCTGCTCAGCGGAGAGCCTGCTTCCCTTCCTCTCTCTGCCTGCCTCTCTTGTGATTTCTCTCTGTCAAATAAATAAATAAAATCTTTAAAAAAAAAACAAAAAAACATTTCCAAAGTTTTGCGCACCTGCCTGGCTCAGTCTGAGAAGTGTATGACTCTTGATCTTGGGTTCAAGCCCCATGTTGGGTATAGAGGCTACTTAAAATCTTTTTTTTTTTTTTTAAGATCTTATTTATTTTTATGAGAGAAAGAGCACAAGCAGGGGGAGTAGTAGGTGGGGTGGGGGGGGGTGAAGAAATAGACTTCCCACTGAGCAGGGAGCCTAATGCAGGACTTGATCCAGAACCCTGGGATCATAACCTGAGCCGAAGGTAGATGCTTAACCAACTGAGCTACCCAGGCACCTAAGAATACTTAAAATCTTTAAAAAAATTTTTTTTTCTTCCCCTAAAGTTCATCTTGCAAGCTACTGTATAATAAGTCCAATGGGGGTATACAGTCTAGTAGGAGAGACAGAATGGACTCAAATAATCATGTGCATAACAGGGTGGGTGTCAGAGAAAATAACCATGAAGAAGTTTGAGTCAAATAGCTGAAGGATGAATAGTAGCTGATTTGGAGGAGAGAGTTCCATGAATGAAGAGCTAAGTCAAAAAGTCCCTTAAGGTCATGAGAGAGAATTGGAAATATAGAACTGGAAAATGTAGGAGTTATTAATGTGAACCAGTAAATGGTAATTGATGCCATAGAACTGGATGAGGTTACCAGGGTAAACGTGTCTGTTGAATGAGATGAAAAGAAGGGGGCCCAGGATACATCCTTGAGGATCTATCTAACTTAGATTATACATTAAGAAGTGCTTTTCTGTGTAATGGAGAGTATATGAAACTACAACTGGGAACACATGTCTACAAAAACATGTAAAAGTCCTCTGAAGGGGTGCCTGGGTGGCTCAGTCTGTTTAGTGGCTGCCTTTGACTCAGGTCATAATCCCAGGGTCCGGGGATCAAGTCCCACATCAGGCTCCTTCCTCAACGGGAAGCCTGCTTTTCCCTCTATCTGCTATTCCCCTGCTTGTGCTCTTTATCTCTGCCAAATAAATAAATAAAATCTTAAAAAAAAAAAAAGATTTGGTTTACTGGTTTGAGTTGTGCTTTTTTCTTTTTTCATTCATTCATTCATTCTTTCTTTTTTTTAAAGATTTATTTATTTATTTAGAGAGGTTGAGTGAGTGACTGCAAGCCGAGAGTCAGAGGCTCTACCTCTGAGCACAGAGCGCAGAGCCTGACATAATAGTGCTGGATCTCACAACCCAGAGATCATGACCTGAGCCGAAACCAAGAATCTGCAAGAATCTGCAGCTTAACCGACTCTGTCACCCAGGCGCCCCTGGATTGAGTCATGCTTTAAGGGAAAGTTCCTTTCCCATGCTACTTGTAAACAGTGAAAGAGTGATCTATCTTTCTTTAACCACTTCCCATATTTTTCCTGTCTTTTAGTGCCTTTTCCAAATGAGTCTCAACTTCCTTAATTCCACTTTTACATGATTACAAAGCATAGACTTTGTAATTAGACCTGTGTTTGAATCTCAGCACTTTTACTTAATAGATGTGGAATCTTGCTAATGACCTTTGATTCTTTTTCCTTAAATTTTGTATGGATTAAAAGTATATTTAAATGTGTAATATATGGTTGTCTGGTAGTTGTAGGCCAGCAACAAGTGTGTGTACTCTCTTTTCTTTCTTGGATCCTGCCCTATACTTCCAAACAGGTGAGTTTTTTCATCTGATCAGGCCTGTCCCACCTCCCTATGACATCATGTAATAGCAGGTTTTCTGCTAGAGTAAAGGAGTTTGACATTTCAAGTGGTAAAAGTCCTTTCTGGAGAGGAAGTACAAGGGAGTTTTGCATTGTTGTAATGTTGTTGAGTTTTTCAACAATAGCACCAGTGACATGTGGGACTGGATAATTTATTGTGGGGGCAGTTTTGTGTACTGTAGGATGTTTAGCAGCGTCTATGCCTTTGCTTACTTGATGCTAGTAGAATCTTTTCTAAGTTGAGGCAACCAAAAATGTCTCCAGACATTGCCAGATGTCCCCCAGAGAGCAGAGTCTCCATTTGAGAACTATTACTGATGTGAATGTTACTTACATGGCTGTGTATGTTTATGAACATTCAGTGAGTTGTTTATATGATACATACAGTGTTCTGCTGTGAATGTTATGTTTCCATAAAAAGTTTTTAAAATAATTTTTTCACCAAAGGCAGGAGAGAACCAGGCTGTAACCCATTATGATATCTGAGTTTGTCTAGATTTTCATTCTTTTCCCTCAACCAACCCCTAAAAGGTGAGGTTGAATTAAGGCAAGAAAAGGGTCCATGGTAGTATGGAAAGGCAACAAAAAATAGTCTGAAACGTTAGCATCCAAATATCTCTTTTCAACTCCTAGCCAGTAGGGTATGGAATTCAACCTAGAAAAATTTCTTTTTTTATTTTATTTTATTTATTTATTTGACAGAGTTCACAAGTAGGCAGAGAGACAGGCGGAAAGAGAGGGGGGAAGCAGGCTCCCTGCTGAGCAGAGAGCCCCATACGGGGCTCGATCTCAGGACCCTGAGATTGTTGGGTCTCCCAATAATGGGTCCATGGTCAAAGGAGCGAGACTGATATAAAGCGAAGGTCAAGTAAAGCTTTATTTTGTGCCAAGCATCGAGAATCAAACTGACCGGCCAGGGCTGTCTCTTGCAAAGACGAGACCTCTCTCCTCTTTACAGACTGGCTTTTAAGGGCAAAGTCCATGTGGTTGGGCCTGGCCACGCACAGGTGACCAGATTGTAACACAGAGAAAGCTGCACAGCCTTGCTAGGTCACACATAAGTGACCAATTGAATTACAATTTACCCTATAGTAGATATTTGAACTAGCCTATCACCTTGGTCAGAATTGGTGCCCAAAGGGCGGGGCCCATACTCCTTGGTAGCTAGGAGACAGTATGCGCCCCCACTGATTGGATACCTCCACCTGGCCTGACCCACCCTTGTATTTGGGCTTTGTTACCTGGGACTGGGTTCCTGGGACTTGTTTTTAAGTAAATTCCCTGAAGAGGGCAGCGGGGCAGGGTCAGGATGGAGCTGCTCTGGCTAAATAGGCCCTTACAAGGTCATGACCTGAGCTGAAGGCAGAGGCTTTAACCCCACAGAACCACCCAGGTGCCCCTCAACCTAGAAAAATTTCTATAACAAGATTTCAGAAATAAGCTCAAGGCATATGACAGAGTTGAATTATCAACAAAACAGGTATCTTACCTCCCATCCTCTCTGCTATTCTGCGACAGCAGAAGAAGGGATAACCTTGTTTTGGTCACTTCAACCCTTATGACCCCTTTCTTGATGGTCACTGAATTTACTTCTGAAAGTGTTTGCTTTTACCTTTAATATAAAATCTTTTGGATTTTTGTCTTTGTATGGATGGATAGAATGTCCTTCCATACTGGGTGATGTTGACTGCTGCCTGAGAATACAGTCCCCAGAGAAGTCCTTGGACAGGACCCAAGCTGAAAGCAGTGGGTTAAGTAACCCATCTCATTGTCTTAAGAGGAGTCCAAGAAAAGATTCCGTTTTGAAGTTTGAAAGATCCTATAAAGAGAGGGCCGGCCATGGGCCAAGCAGCCTTTGAGGTGGTAACCAGCTCATAAACAAGAACTGGCATGTGCCAACAGAGTCTCTCTCAACCTGGCTTCCAGAGCTGGCTGAGGAGAAAAAAAAGTGTGGAAGGCTCTGTAAGTGGAAGGATTGTTCTTGGCTCTGGCTGTAGGGTAGCTGGAAATAGAGCAGGGAGAGAGCTTGGACCTGGTCTTAGGGGTCTGGGCATTGCCCTGAGAGGAAGAGTTTTTTCCCTTCCTTTTCTTGTTATGTTTTATTTTCCCCCCTTCTTTCTTAGTATTAACATTTCAAGGTACAGGAAATAGTTGGATATTGAGTGTTTTACAGCTCTTCTGGAACAGCCTATTAATATTCTGGTCTGCTAAAACGAAAGCCAGAAGGGATTTAACTAGGTAGAATCAGGACTCATAACTCTTATGAAAGTGCTGTAATCAAGGTACCCTCAGTTTATTTGGAAGTGTTTACATTTTACTAAAATCCCATCACTGCCAGCCAGGTTTTTTATTTTGTTTTTGTTTTTGTTTTTGTATTTTAGAGATGATGGGCAGCCATGGTGGCTAAACCAAGGAGACTAGTAAGACCTGAGTTGGCAACAGAATGAAGTATCTGAGAATAAAAGGAGAGCATTGCTATGGGAAAGAGGTACAACCATGCCTCTGGACCCCTACCCCTCATTATTCTCTACTGGTCCTAGCAACTGCCAAAGCTTGCTCAATAGAGTTGTGGGCTGGGGATTGTTTCTTAATCCCTGTATGGGAGTACCAAACTTCAGCTGTGTTATCTAGGCTCTGAGCCTCCGGCACTTGGCTAAGCCACTTGCTGAGGCATCTGGCGACTATATACAAAAGCCTATTTTGTCAGAGAGAAGACTGGGGCAAAGTACAAGCATTGTTATCTCTAATGCCCTCAGGGTAAACTGTCTACTTGGCAAGTGAGCCTGTCTTGACCTTGTGAATTACAGCAACATGTCCACTTGGTCTCATGTTTCTTTGAGATTATTTTCTACTAGTGACGCTTCAGCACTCAGGTGTTGAATGCTAGTCTTTGGAAAAAACTATTAATTTTTTAAAAAGTTTTAAATGTCATAAAAGTAATAAATGCTTTATTATAAAAGTTTTGGAAAATGCGGAAAGGTAAACAGAACAGAAAAATCATATTTAGTTTTATCATGTTTTCTTTTTTTTTTAAATTTCATTTATTTGACAGGGAGAGATCACAAGTAGGCAGAGAGGCAGACAGAGAGTGAGGGGGAAGCAGGGTCCCTGCTGAGCAGAGAGCCCGATGCGGGGCTCGATCCCAGGACTCCGGGGCTCGATCCCAGGACTCCGGGGCTCGATCCCAGGACTCTGGGATCATGACCTGAGCCGAAGGCAGAGGCTTTAACCCACTGAGCCACCTACGCGCCCCTATCATATTTTCTTAGCAGAAGAATTTCTTTGACATTGTGGACCTAGCTAGATTATTGGTTCAGGACTGGCTTGGACATGACCTATACTTCATGAATCTCAACTCTGTTCCCTTAAGCATATTTAATTTTCCCATTTGGGAACTAACCTGTTTTGGCTCTGCTTGGCTAGGTTTTATTACATTTGATGAAATCTCACCCTGGAGTATGAAACTCTGTCATCTGTATTTAAGTTTTTATAACTTGTCTCAAAGCCAAGTTTTTATCTTTATCTGTGATTGTCTTTAATAAATGAATGTCTTGGAGTGCCTGTGTGGCTCAGTTGTTAAGTGTCTTCCTTGGGCTCAGGTCATGATCCCAGAGCAAGCCCAGCTTCCGGCTCCCTGCTCGGCGGGAAGCCTGCTTCTCCCTCACCCACTCCCCCTGCGCTTGTGTTCCCTCTCTCCCTGTGTCTCTCTCTGCCAAATAAATAAATCTTAAAAAAAAAAAAATGAATGTGTAGGGGGAATGGTTTTAATATTTTAAAAGGTTGAATGTTAACTCACTTTCTTCTTTTGGGAAAGCGGTATCTGTGGTGTCAACTAATAATTTGCTTTCTTTGATGAGCTTGGTCAAGGAAATCTTACGAGATTTCTTATTGTATAAATAAAAAAGGGCTGTCTTTTGTGGAATCTTGAGACAAATCCAGGCATAGGGCCTTTTTTTTTTCCCTTAGGGTAACATTTGAGTTAAGGCAACTACAGGGAAAGATTTTTTACTATACAGTTTCCTACCTGGATTTATATTGTCTAAGCTGGAGCTTCTGCTTACTAGATGTTTAGATTATTAACTCTTAGAGGCTTGTGGTAAAGAAAATGGAAATCTTGGCCTAATAAGGAAATGTATTTTGGACGTATTTATTTCCTCTCCTTAATTTTAAAATGAGATGAAACCATAGGAGACTAATGTTTAAAAGTACTCTTTGGCAGTGGATATCAGGTATAGCCATTCCCAGAAGAGACCTTCACTACTATACCCTTATGATCTTATAACAGGACAGAAATGAGGAGAGATGCTAGCTGGGTACATTTTAATTTGTGTTCTCTGAATGTATGTGTTGTATAATGATAAGTTATTATTATAGATTTTCTTTTCATTTAACAGGGATTCTTCATATAATGGGAGGGAGGGAGCTCCCAATAAAAATAATTACTCTAGGGGGCGCCTGGGTGGTTCAGTGGGTTAAGCCTTTGCCTTGGGCTCAGGTCAGATCTCTGGGTTCTGGGATCAAGCCCTGCATGGAGCTCTCTACTCAGCAGGGAGCCTGCTTCCCCTCCCTCAACCCCTGCCTGCCTCTCTGCCTACTTATGATTTCTGTCAAATAAATAAATAAAATCTTTTTAAAAAATTACTCTAGCAGCTCTGAGGCTAACTTTTGGAACCATCATCAGCACTTTGGTTTGAAAAAAAATCAAATCAGGATTGACTATCTAATGGTAAGTTTTGACCAACAGCGTGACTTAAGAATGTAAGGCAATCAAAAAAAAGAGAGAGAGAATTTAAGGCAATCTAAGGAAACTCTTTGAAAACCTTCCATGCGAATAACTTATATGTGAATAGAAGGTTGAGAAATCATGGCTGGTGGCATTATCTCTAGACAGAATTTCTGCTTTTTGCATGTTTACCAGATGGCTTTAATGTTTCTACCTTTATTTATTGTCAAAAAGCAGAAAATAATCTGTTTCCAGAACTCATTAATGACTGATAAATAGTTGGAAAATTTGAGGAATGAGTGAGCTAAATGGTTATATATGGGGAATTTTTTTCACTAATACAAGTTTTTAAAAATTAAGGTATTCACATTTCCTTAAGTGTACAATTCAGTAGTTTTATGGTATATTCAGAGTTATACAGCTATCACCATTACTCAGTTCCTGGATATTTTCATCACTCCAGAAAGAAGCCTTGTACATATGAGCAGTGTCTGTCTCCTCTTCCCCCTCTTTTCATATACACACACACACCCATTCTCCTTTTCCCTCAGCTCCTGCCAGTCAATGATCTATTTTATATCTCTATGGATATGTCAGTTCTGGACATTTCATATGAATAGAATCATACAGTATGTGACCTTTTTGTATCTGGCTCCTTTCACTTAGCATAATGTTTTCAGTGTTCATCCATGTACTTCATTCCTTTTTATGGTTGAATAATATTCCATTATGTAGATATACCAGATTTGTTTATCCATTTTTCATTGATAGACATTTAGATTTTTTCACTTTTTGGCTGTCTGAATAATGTTGTTATCAACATTGGCATACAAGGGGTTTTTTTTTGTTTGTTTGTTTGTTTGTTTGTTTGTTTTTAAGATTTTATCAATTAGAATATGAGCAGAGGGAGAGAGCAGGATGCAAACTTCTCACTGAACACAGAGCCCAATGTGGGGCTCAATCCCAGGATCCCAAGATCACCACCGAGGCCAAGTGAGATACTTAACTGACTGAACCACCTAGGTGCCCCTCCGTATGAGTTTTAGAATCAACTTGTCAATTTCTGCAAAAAAGCTACTGAGGGTTTTGACAGAGATTGTGTTGAATCTGTGGCACAATTTGGAGGGTATTGCAGTCCTAACATGTTTTCCAGACTATGAACACAGGATCTCTTTCCATTTATTTAGGTCTTTTTAAATTTCTTTCAGTGACATTTTACAGTTTTCAATAATACAAGTCTTGCACTTCTTTTGTTAAATTTAGTCTAAGTATTTTGTTCTTTTAGATTATATTTCGGTTTGTATTTATATTGTAAATGGAATTTCCTCAGTTTTTTTTTTTGAAGATTTTATTTATTTGACAGAGATCACAGGTAGGTAGAGAGGCAGGCAGAGAGAGGGGAAGGGAAGCAGGCTCCCTGCTGAGCAGAGAGCCTGATGCGGGGCTTGATCCCAGAACCCTGGGTTCATGACCTGAGCCGAAGGCAGAGGCTTTAACTCACTGAGCCACCCAGGCGCCCTGGAATTTCCTCAATTTCATATAGTTCTGTAGAAATACAGTTAATTTGTATTTTTTAGTCTGTGTCTTGCATCTTTTCTGATCTTAGCAGTTCTAATGGATTTTGTGTGTGCGTTCTTTAGGACTTTCCATCTACAAGGTCATGTCATTTGCAAATGATACTTCTACTTCCTTTCCAATATGGATTTCTTTTTTCTTGCCTAATTGCACTGGCTATAACCTCCAGTACAGTATCAAATAGAAGCAAGAGCAGACATTCTTGGCTTGTTTCTGATTTCAGGGGAACACATTTAGTCTTTCACTGTTAAGTGTGATGGTAATGGTGGGTTTTTCAGAGGTGCTCTCTGTTAATAAGGAGTTTTGAAGGGAACATTTATACCCGTTTGAGATTTAAGAGTATTTTTTTTTCATGACGAAGTCCTTGAGGTACTGGTATGTGTGTGTGTGGTGTGTTAAGAGAAGAAACCTGTGAAATATAAAGCATGCACAATTGAGAGCATCTGAATTATGTTGTCTATTCTACCATTTAAACTGGGCATTCTGTTGTATTCTCTGTGCCTTCTTCATTCATGCTTTCTGTTCATCAGGTATTTATTGAACATCTAGTTTACTAGATATGTATTTGAGGACACAAGAGTGAAAACAAAAGGGCTGAGGTCTTTGTCTTTGGATAGCACTGTATCGCAACTTCACACTATTTCAGCAACCACTTTTTTATCTGTAAAGATGGAGGTGTTGGGTATTCATTGATAAGTGGGCATGTGTTAAGGGTCTGCTTATTTTCAGAGTTCAGTATGGAATCAGTATTAAGAATGACTTTATATGTATGTACCACAAGTACTACATATATGTCAGTTACTTACATTCTTATTTTTCAAACTACCATAGTTATAGCAGTGACTCCCAAATCTTCTGTCCTGGCCTCTTTTCTAAGTTTGATTATGGTTTCTTGCTGCCTAGCATACTTCTTTGCTTGGTTGTCTCAAATATACTTCAAATTCACAGTACCCAAGAAAAAGAAAATCATAATTTGTCCCTAAAGCCTGCTTTTCTCCCTGCTTTCTCACTTTCAGTAGTAGTATTATTTCCTTCCATTCACCCAGACTAGAAATTCTGTGTCATCTTTGATACCTTTTTCTCACTGCTCACATGTAGTGTATCACAAAGACTTTTTTTTTTTTTTAAAGATTTTATTTATTTATTTGACAGAGAGAGAGATAACAAGCAGGCAGGCAGAGAAAGAGGGGGAAGCAGGCTCCCTGCTGAGCAGAGAGCCCGATGCGGGGCTCGATCCCAGGACCCTGAGATTATGACCTGAGCCTAAGGCAGAGGCTTTAACCCACTGAGCCACCCAGGCACCCCAAATCCTAGCTTTTAATAGCTGTATGACCTTGAGCAAATTACTCAGCCTCTCTGAGCCTAAAGTTCCTTATCTTAAAGTAAAGCTAATAAGTGCTTCATAGAGCAAAAGTGAAGATTGAATGCATTTATGAAGGTAATGATTATAGTAATCATGGCCACAATATATCGAACATTTATTATTTGCTAAACACTGAGCTGAGTACAATATTAGATACATATTGCTTATAAGAAGTAATTATTAGCTTAGTGCCTAAGGTACAGCAGACATTCAGTCAACTAAAGCTTGTATTTTCTTTCTTTTTTTTTTTTAAGGTTATTTATTTATTTATTTATTTGACAGAGAGAGAGAGAGAGGGAATACAAACAGGGGGAGTGGGAGAGGGAGAAACAGGCTGCCCACTGAGCAGGGAGCCCGACATAGGGCTGGATCCCAGGACCCTGGGATCCTGACCTGAGCTGAAGGCAGATGCCTAACGACTGAGCCACCCCGGCGCCCTAAAGCTAGTATAGTCTGTGCTGTCTTTTCACTAGGCCGAGCATCTTAATGGCAAGAACCACATTCATCAATAAATAGTTGTTGAGTTTGAATTTATTTAGTGCGATTTGACACAGTGCTAGAGGTTTTCTTCACAATAATATTGTATTGCCTACTAACTTGACAGCAGTTCCTTGGGGATTTGAAGGTTTTGGGTTTCCTATTAAAGTTACGCATTCCCCTGGAGAGTTAATACCTTGTACTATTATCAAGAACTATCCTATGGGAATTAGTTGTTTATCAGCTGCTCTCTAATCTGAGAAAGACCTTGCAGAATGAGACTGGGTGAGAAAGAAAGGGGAGACCTGGACATTCAGTATCATGGGGAGTAAAATCACTTTCTCCTATTTGCCTCAAAATTATTTATTCTTTTTACTAATTTGTAATGGACATCATGCTATCTAATACGCCACGGCAACATTTGGTAGCCTTGGCTGGGCTGTAGATCCATGGGATTAGATCATGTAAGAGTGAGTCATTTCTGTTACTTTGAGGTCTAAATTAGTTGGATTATTTATTTATTTATTTATTTCTTAAAAGATTTTATTTATTTATTTGACGGAGAGAGAGAGAGATCACAAGTAGGCAGAGAGGCAGGCAGAGAGATAGGGGAGAAGCAGGCTTCCCACCGAGCAGAGAGCCCAACACAGGGCTCGATCCCAGGACCCTGAGATCATGACATGAGCCGAAGGCAGAGGCTTAACCCACTGAGCCACCCAGGCGCCCCATAAATTAGTTGGATTATTTAATACTTTGTGATATTAGAGGCATGACTGCAGAGTCCCTTTAACAGTTAATAGCTTTATACTGAGTACTGAGAGAGAATATTCTAAACTTGGCCCCTAATTTTGATCAGCTACCTGATAAATGAGTATCAGCTACCCTCTGAACTGCCCGGAGGAATGTTGAGCACAAATGAGAAGATAAACCTGAAAGCACTGGAAAGGCTTGACAAATGCAAAGTGGATTATTCCAGACTTGAACTTGGGACTTTGGAAAACTCACTTAGCTTCCTGGGCCTCGGTTTTCTTATCTCTAAAATGACTTGGAAAAATTATTTCTCAAGGTCCCTGTTGGTTCTAAATTTTGAGATTCCATCCTGTCTCTTCTAACTGGTGTTTCCTGCTTTTATGCAGTCCTAACACACCAGCCATAGTTATTGTTAAAATTTGTCCAGTCAGTATCACATCTTTCCTCAGAACCTTCCATCAGCCCTTAATTTCCTTCAGAGAAAAAACCCATGGTGTGTTAAGGCCCTATATACGTGATCTATGCTTCTCCCTGCCATACCTCTGTGGCCTTTATCTCCTCTTTTCCTCCTCTCTCTCTCTTCACCAGCCTCACCGGACTCCACTGCTCCTTAAATATCTTGGGCATACTCCTCTTAGTAGGGCTCCTACACTGAAAATTCCAGCTTCTAGAATTCTCTTTATTCATAAAGAGTAGTATTGGCAACTCCCTCATTTCCTTCAAGTTTTTATAACTGTGTCACCCTATTTTAAATTTGCAACTGCCTCTTCACTGCCCCTATACCCTGTTCCACTATTTTTTCTCAAAGCAGTAATTACTAATTTACTAAGTGTGTACTTAATTATTACATTATTGTTTATTATCTGATTCTGTCTGCTAGAATGTAAGCTCTACCGGGGAAGAGATGTTTTTTGTTTGTTTCTTTTAGTTTGTTTACCCTTGTTTTCCAAGTGCCTTTAATACTACCTGGACTATTAAATATTTGTTAAACATAGGAATGGGTTGTCCATTGTGGTGATACTAACTTCATTTTTAGCTGATTTATAAAATGCTGGTTTTGATCTTTATCTTTTATATTGGAGTCTTTCTCAGTATCTAGTAATTATTGGTTGTCTGTTCATGGTTTTTTTTGTTTGTTTGTTTGTTTTGTTTTTTGGGGTTTTTTTTGTTCATGGTTTAAACATCTTTAAGTTGGGGCACTGAGGGGCCCTGGGTGGCTCAGTTGATTAAGTGTCAGACTCTTGACTCAGCTCAGGTCATGATCTCAGGGTCTTGTGATCAAGCACTGTATCAGGCTCTGTCTGTGCTCAGCCTGGGGTCTGCTAGTCCTTCTCCCTCTGCTCCTCCCCCTATCATGCTTTCTCTCTCTCCCTCTCAAAGAAGTAAATAAATAAAATCTTTAAAAAAACAACAACAACAAACAAAAACCAGTTGGGGCACTGAAAGATTGATCGGAAACTCTGAATGCCATTAGCAGGATATTTTTATGGTGAACTTCACAGTGAGATAGCTGTTAAATTGGCAAACCCTACATGTCCGTATCTTTAGGTGTGTCTTCATGGGTTTACCACTCCTTAGAAAAGCCTCTTCTAGTCTTCTCAAGGTAAGGACTAACTGCTAGCTTTCCTTTTGCCAAGTGAAAATAAAAGAGAGCTGGGGCCTCAACCTTCCACATTCACTATGCTTGTTTATTTATTTTTAAAATATTTTATTTACTTATTTGACAGAGAGACCATGCATAGCAGAAATATTGGCAGGCAGAGGCAGAGGGAGAAGCAGGCTCCCTGCTCAGCAAGGAGCCTGACAACACAGACCTGGATCCCAGGACTCTGGGATCATGACATGAGAGGAAGGCAGACATGCCCCCATTTACTATGTTTAAATCCACATTTAATCCCCTTATTTTAGGTATGATCCTCATATCCTCCCCTATGCCTGGAGCAAGCACCCTAGTCCTGAGATCTTCTGTTTGACCCTCTCCAGAGAATAAACCTCTGTCTAGTCTCTGGCATTGGGGTTGGGCAGGAGTATCTGAGTGAGAAAACGGATTAAGCTTGTAACTTGCTGAAACAATTTTCAGTCAGTCTTAATCACCAGTCTCGCACTCAGATTCCAGCCTGAATTACCTGCTGCTGACAGTTTCTGAGCTCTTGGGGCGGGGGTTGGGGGTGTTGATTGGTGTAGTTGGAAGTTTCCTACTGCATTCAGCATTCTTGTGTATGCGTGTGTGTATGGTTTAGCATTCAGCATTCTTGTGTATGCTTAGTTGCCACTCTTTCATTTCCTTTCCAGATTCCAAAATGTTGCCTTTGTATCCTTTTCTTCTTTGTGGGTTGTTTTTTTTTTTTTTTAAGTAAAGATTTTCTTTATTTGTGAGAGACAGAGAGAGGCATAGGGAGAAGCAGACATTCCACTGACCAGGGAATATGATGTGGGACTCCACTCCAAGACCCTGGGAACGTGACGTGAGCCAAAGGCACACGCTTAACCACCTGAGCCACCCAGGTTTTTAAGTCTTTTGGAAAATCCTTTCTTGTGGTTTTAGTGTGGTTTTGTCTACTATATTTGTTGCAACTATTTTCTTACCTGTCATTTGTCTTCTGTTTGTTTTAAATTGACATTTTAATTGAGATAATTGTAGAGTTACATGTAGTGGTAGGTTATAGTACAGAGATCCCTTGAACACTTTACCCATTTTCCCCTAGTAGTAACATTTCGCAAAACTATGGTATACTCTCAAACCTAGGATATTGAAATTGATACAATCCACCAAACTTATTCAGGATTTGACCAGTTTTACTTGTTCGTGTGAGTGTATGTGTGGGTGTGTGTGTTTGGTTCAATACAGTCTTATCACATGTGTAGGTTTGTCTTTTTACTACCACTGTCAAGATTATGAACAGTTACATCACTGCGGGATCCCTGATATTGTCCTTTTATAACATAGCCACCTCCCTCTCTATATATACCGCCCACTTGGAGAATTCCAAGCAACCACTAATCTGTTCTCCATTTCTAAAATTTTGTCCTGTCAAAAGCGGACTTATTTATTTATTTATTTATTTATTTGACAGAGAGAGAGATATCACAAGTAGGCAGAGAAGCAGGGGGAGGAGGAAACAGGTTCTCTGCTGAGCAGAGAGCCCCGACTCTGGGCTCAATCCCAGGACCATGGGATCATGACCTGAGCCGAAGGCAGAGGCTTAACCCGCTGAGCAATACAGGCGCCCCTTAAAAGTTTTATATAAATGGAATCATCAACATTTAACCTATTGGAATTGGCTTCTTTCTTCCTTTCTTTTTTTTTTGAATTGGGGTTTTTTTCAGTCAGCATAATTCTCTGGAGATTAATCATGGTGATTGCATTTTTCAGTAGTTCATTCCTTTTTTTGCTGAGCCTCTGTGGTGTATATGTGTGTATATTCCAGAGTTTGTTAAACCAATCACCTGTTGAAGGACATTTGGGCTGTTTCCAGTTTTTGGCATTATGAAAAAAATAGCTGTCAACACTTACTTACAGGTTTTGTGCAAACATAAATTTTCATTTCTCTGGGATAAATGCTGAAGAGTCCAATTGCTGGGTCATATGGTAATTGTGTGTTTAATGTTTTAAGAAACACAAATTATTTTCCAGAGGGACTGTACCATTTTACATTCCTACCAACAGTACATGAGAGGTCCATTTTCTTTGCATTCTTACTGGTATTTGGTATGACTATTATTTTTTAAATTTGCCATTCTGACAGGAGTGTAGTGGTATCTCATTGTGATTTTAATTTGCATTTCCCTAATGACTAACAGTGTTAAGATCTTTTCATGTACTTGTTTGTTGTCTGTATATCATCTTTATTTTTTTTTAAGATTTTATTTATTTGAGAGAGAGAGCACACAAGCAGGGAGAACAGCAGGCAGAGGGAGAGGGAGAAGCAGACTCCCTGCTGAGCAAGGAGCCCCCTGTGGGTCATGATCCCAGGATGACCCTGGCATCATGACCTGAGCCAAAGGCAGCTGCCCAATCAATGAGTCACCCAGGCGCCCTTGTTTACAAAAATTTTTTTTTTAAATTCATTTATTTGAGAGAGAGGGAGTAGGAGCAGGGGGGAGGAAGAGAGGGAGAAGGAGAGGCAACTCCCTACTGAGCAGAGAGGCCAACAGTGGGGCTCCATCTCGGGGCCCTCAGATCATGACCTGAGCCCAAGACAGATGCTTACCTGACTAAGCCACCTAGGCGTCCTGTCTGTATATCCTCTCTAGTGAAATGTCTCTGAATGCCTTTTGCCCATTTTCTAATTTTTTTTTTACTTTTTTTAAGAGTTTTTTATATATTCTAGATCCAGTCCTTTGTGAGATGTATGGTTGCAGATATTTTCTTCCAGTCTTTAGCTTATCTTTTTATCCTCTTTACATGAGCTTTCACAATGCAAATATTTTTAGTTTTGATGAGGCCTGGTTATCAATTTTTCCTTTTTATAGATCATGTTTTTGGTATCAAGTCCTGAGAACTCTTTGTCTAGTCCTAGATCCTGAAGATTTTCTCCAGTTTCTTCTGAAACTTTTCTTAACTTTATGTTTTACACTTAAGTTTGTGATCCATTTTGAGTTAATTTTTATAGAAGGTGTGAGGTTCAGGTTGAGGTTCACTTTGTATATGTTAACCTATGGATATCCAGTTATTCCGGCACCATTTGTTGAAAGGGCTAACTTTCTTCCATTAAATTGCTTTTACAACTTTATCAAAAATCATTTGAGCAAACTTGCACCTACTTCTGGGTTCTCTCATCTTTCCATTGATCTATGTGTCTTTCCCTCTCCCAGTACCACATTACCTTGATTACTATGGCTATTTAATAAGCTTTAATATAGGTTACTGTGATTCCTCTCGCTTTATTTTACTTTTTCAAGATTGTTTTAGTTATTCTTAGGCTAATGCCTTTATTTTATTTTTATTTTTTAAAAAAGATTTTATTTATTTATTTGAGAGAGAGAATGGAAGAGAGAAAGCATGAGAAGGGGAAGGTCAGAGGGAGAAGCAGACTCCCCACTGAGCAGGGAACCCAATATGGGACTTGATCCCTGAGCCCTGGGGACATGACCTGAACCAAAGGCAGTCACTTAAGCAACTGAGTCACCCAGGTGCCCCAACTAATGCCTTTATATATAAAATTTATAATTGGTTTATCTCTATCTATAAAAAACCTTGCTAGAATTTTGATTAGTAATTGCCCTATGGAGAGAATAGACATCTATTTTTTTTTTTAAGATTTATTTATGACAGAGAGATATAGCAAGAGAGGGAATACAAGCATGAGGGAGCTGGAGAGGGAAGAGCAGGCTCCCCACTGAGCAGGGGCCCCAATATGTTTTGATGAGGTCTAGTTAACAATTTTCCCAGGTTGCTGGGATCATGACCTGAGCTGAAGGCAGACGCTTAATTGACTGAGCACCCAGGTGCCCCTAGACATCTGTCGTTTAAGTTTACTTATGTGTTTTGGTCTTATAAAAGTTTGTATTTAGGGGCCCCTGGGTGGCTCAGTGGATTAAAGCCTCTGCTTTCGGCTTGGGTCATGATCCCGGGGTCCTGGGATTCAGCTCTGCGTCAGGCTCTCTGCTCAGCGGGGAGCCTGCTTCTTTCTCTCTGCCTGCCTCTCTGCCTGCTTGTGATCTCTGTTTGTCAAGTAAATAAATAAAATCTTAAAAAAAGAAAGTTTGTATTTAATGAAATCTGTTGGTTTTCCTTTTTATGACTCCTGAATTTCATTTCTAATTTAAAAAGAACTTCCTCACCCCAAGATTATGCAAATATTAGCCTCTATTTTTTCTTTAAATATTTTGATTTTATATTTCATTTTTTATTTTTTATTTTTTTAAAGATTTGTTTATTTGAAAAAGAAAGAGCAGGGCAAGGGACAGATGGAGAGAAAGAGAGTCTTAAGCAGGCTCTACACCCAGTATAAGCCCGACAGAGGGCTCAATCTCACGACCCTGAGATCATGACGTGAGCTGAAATCTAGTTGGACACTTAGCCAACTGAACCACCCAGGTGCCCATTAAATTGAGTTTTTAAACTAGCTGATACTTACTTTGGTGTATTGTCAGAATCATATATGTGTGTGTGTGTATAATATATATATATATACACACACACACACATATATATATATAAATATATTTAACGCTATTGGAGAATCCATTATTCTCTCATCATTTGCTGCATTTTTGAACGTTATTCATAGTTTTACATTGATTTGAGATGCCATCTTTATCATAATCTAAATTGTTATATATATATTTGGGTCTGCTTCTGGGCCAACTTGTCTGTGCAGTCATCTGTTGCATCATCATATCATACTTTCTAATGATCTGTTGTGGGTCTGTGAGATGTTATAGTGTCTAGGAAGAGGCATGCATGGCATGATAGTTCAGAGTTTGACTCCAGTTGCCTAGTTGAAGGCTAGCTCTATCATTTACCGGCTAGATGACTTAGTGTGAGTTATTTACATTCTCTAGACTTCAGTATCATCTGTAAAATGAGAATTATAATATATAAATTCTAGGGTTATTGTGAGAATTAATGCATTAATACATGTAAAGCTCTTTAAATGCTATGTAAGATAGTAAGTGCCATGTAAGAGTTAGGCTATTATAATAAGGCAAAGTTGTCCTCATAGTCCTCCTTTCTAGACTAGCTTTAAAAATATTTTCTTATTTCTTTCCGAATCTAGTTCAGCTACTGATTGGCATTACATTGAATTTATAGTTTGGGAGGAGAAATGATCTTTATAATGTAATAAACCACTTAGTTATCATTATATGATACTGGCTTACCACCTAAGAACATGGTGTTGTTGTTTTTTTTTAAAGATTTTATTTATTCATTTGACAGAGAGAGATCACAAGCAGATAGAGAGGCAGGCAGAGAGAGAGAGAGAGGGAAGCAGGCTCCCCGCCGAGCAGAGCCCGACGCGGGACTCGATCCCAGGACCCTGAGATCATGACCCGAGCCGAAGGCAGCGGCTTAACCCACTGAGCCACCCAGGTGCCCCGAACATGGTGTATTTTTTCATTTCTAGAGTCTTGTGTCAGTTCTGGGCTTAACAGATGGAGATTGTTTTCTGTTCTCATCCAATCTAAAACACAAATAATTGGGACTTATATAGAGTTCACGAGTGTGACATTATTGGCTCACTTTTTCCCTAGAATAACAGTGATATAAAAACATGATGCTGTAGACTACATCATTAGATGCTCTATAGGTGCTTGCATCTACGTTGATGGTCTAAACCAGTCTTTTCAGCACTGTCTCATATTTTTTCACCCAGAAGTGCATGAATGAGTAAATAAAAAAGAAAAACTCGGAATGATAACCTTTGGAACAGTAATAGTGAAATTCAACATACATGTGCATGTATCTATATATATGAATAATGAGTGAATATATGTAAAGAAAATAATGCAAATGAAATTGATTCTTTTGAATTCGAGCTTTGGGATTTTCCTAAGGGAGACCCTTCCAAATCCCTGCCCCAGGAAAGATGCTTGTTATACTCAGTTTTTAAGATCACTGACCTCAGGGGCACCTGGGTAACTCAGTCAGTTGAGCACCTGACTCTCGGCTTTGGCTCAGGTCATGATCTCATGGGTCCTGGGATCAAACCCCACATCAGGCCCTCCACTCAGTAGAGGGTCTGTTTGAATATTCTCTCCCTCTGTCTCTCCCCATTCACACACTGGCTTGGTTGCTCTCTCTTTGTCTTAAATCTTTGAAAAAAAAAAAAAACAAAAAACAAAATCACTGTCCTCTTTCCTCAGTTTTTCTTAACATCTGACTCCAAACTCTAGTTGGATGCTTTGCATTTTAGATTGTTCAGCTTGAAAGGAAAAACTACTTTTGATTATGTGTAAGTCAGCTGCCCCAAACCCAATCCCAGCCTGCATATATCAGTTAATGGCTTCAGGGAAATAGCAAGTAGGGCCAAAGACTGTTTCCAGTGAGGGGGCGCCTGGGTGGCTCTCGTTAAGTGCCTGCCTTTGGCTTAGGTCAGGATCCCAGGGTCCTGGGATAGAGCCCCGCATCAGGCTCCCTGCTAAGCGGGAAGCCTGCTTCTCCCTCTCCCCCTTCTTGTATTCCCTCTCTCGCTGTCTCTCTGTCAAATAGATAAATAAAATCTTTAAAAAAAAAATTAAAATAGAGTGGCCTGGGTGGCTCAGTGGGTTGAGCCTCTACCTTCAGCTCAGGTCATGATCCCAGGGTCCTGGGATCGAGTCCCACATTGGGCTCTCTGCTCAGCGGAGAGCCTGCTTCCCTCTCTCTCTGCCTGCCTCTCTGCCTACTTGTGATCCCTCTCTGTCTACTTGTGATCCCTCTCTGTCAAATAAATAAATAAAATCTTTTAAAAAAAAATAAATAAATAATGTTTAAAAGTTTAAAAAAAAATTAAGACTGTTTCCAGTGAGGACCACAGGAGATGCCATATACAAATGCCCTTAAACCATGCTTGTTTGGGGGGCACCTGGGTGGCTCAGTGGGTTTAGCCGCTGCCTTCGGCTCAGGTCATGATCTCGGGGTCCTGGGATCGAGTCCCGCATCGGGCTCTCTGCTCAGCGGGGAGCCTGCTTCCTCCTCCCTCTCTCTCTGCCTACTTGTGATCTCTGTCTGTCAAATAAATATATAAAATCTTTAAAAAAAAAAACACAAACCATGCTTGTGTTTGTTTTCCTGATTTTCTTCCCAGAGTTGTTTAGGTTTGATAAGTGCTTATGTTTATTCTTGGAAGGGAGTAGGTTAGGGGTAAAAAACAAATTAGCTTTATATTTTGACTAAGAAGTCTTTTTTTAAAAGATTTTATTTATTTATTTGTCAGAGCGAGCGAGCGAGCACAGGCAGACAGAGTGTTGAGCTTAAACATCAGTAGAGGGGCACCTGGGTGGCTCAGTCAATTAAGTGTCTGCCTTCAGCTCAGGTCATAATCCGAGGGTCCTGGGCTCTATGGGTTTGGGTTCCCTGCTCAGCATGGAGTCTGCTTCTCCTTCTCCCTCTGTCCACCACTTCTCCTCCCCCCAGCTTGTCCTCTCTCTCTCTCACTCTCTCAAATAAATAAAAATAAATAAAATCTTAAAAAAAGTAGAGATGCTCATCAAAGTACAGTAATATATACTATTCTATTTTTCTCATATGTTAGAAGTTTTTAAATAACATTTTGGGAGTAAAAACAATATAAATTGAAGTAAAAACTCTCAACTATAGTAAGTAATATATACCTTTTATTTAGAAGTTTCTTTTTTTAGTAATCTTTATACCCAATATGGGGCTCAAACTCTTGACCCTGAGGTCAAGAGTCACATGCTCTTCTGACTGAGCCAGCTAGGCACCCCTTAAAAAAGGTTTTATTATACATACAAAAGTGCACTAGTCAGAAGCTTACAGCTCAGTGAATTTTCAGTCTGAACACAACCATGTAACCAGAACCCAGATCAAGAAACAGAACATTACTAGACTCTGGAAAGTTTGCTGTGCTGTCTTCTAGTCATAAGCCCCCTAAGGCTAACCACTATGCTGACTTCTACCAGCATATGTGAGTTTTTTTCTTGTTTTTAATTTTTATACAAATGGGGAGTCATACACTGTTGAGCCTGTGAGAGTCATATACCTAATTGCATGTGGTGGTGGTTTGTTCACTCTAGTTGCTCTAAAGTAGTCCATCGTGAAAGAATATACCACACTTTATTTAACCATTCTACTGTAAATGAGTATTTGTGCATTTTTAGTTTTCAGAGCACTTCTCACCCTGTTTTTCTTTTCTTTTTTTTTTTTTTTAAAGATTTTACTTATTTATTTGACAGAGATCACAAGCAGGCAGAGAGAGAGGAAGGGAAGCAGGCTCCCTGCTGAGCAGAGAGCCCTATGCGGGGCTCGATCCCAGGACCCTGGGACCATGACCTGAGCGAAAGGCAGAGGCTTTAACCCACTGAGCCACCCAGGCACCCCTCACCCTGTTTTTCTTAATATTACAGGGGCTATGGACATTTTCTCAAGTATACTGATGAGGAAATCTGACAATATTTATCATCTCTACTTTAGAAATTTCATAATGGTGAACATACACCTTTTTTTTTGAACATACACCTTCTAATTTTTTTTTTTTAAGATTTTATTTATTTATTTGACAGAGAGAGAGAGATCACACGTAGGCAGAGAGGCAGGCAGAGAGAGAGGAGGAAGCAGGCTCCCTGCGGAGCAGAGAGCCCAATGTGGGGCTCGATCCCAGGACCCTGAGATCATGACCTGAGCCAAAGGCAGCGGCTTAATCCACTGAGCCACCCAGGCGCCCCAACACCTTCTAATTTAGAAACTTAATCAAACCCATTACCTCAGTTAACTGTTGCTGTACACAAACACAGCAGTTTATTGGCTTAACTTACCTTTTTATTTATTCTGAGGGTTAGCAATTGAGGCTGGATTTTGCTAAATGCTTCTGGTGACCTGCACCAGATTTGGCTTACCTTGGTTGGGACTGCTGAGCCACCTTCTCCATGTGGTTTTTCATTCTCTCACAGGCTATATAAGGCTTATTCACATGGTGGTTTCCCTCCTCAAGGGGAAATGTGAGATGTGTGCCAGGCCTTTTGAAGCTGAGGCAGAAAACTGGCCCTGTTTTTTCTTCCTTCACTTTCTGTTGGCCAAAGCAAGTCACAAGGCCAGCACAGAATCAAGTGGTAAATAAGTCAAATTCTATCTCTTGATGAGAGAATTGCAAAGTGGGTGACTTCAGGGAAAGGAAGAATTTGTGACTTTTTTCTTTCAAACTGCCACATATTTTGCGTTTGCTTTTTTTTTTTTTTTTTAAGATTTTATTTATTTATTTGAGAAAGTGAAAGAGCACAAGTGGGGTAGGGGCAGAGGGAAAAGCTTATTCCTTGCTGAGCAGGGAGCCTCCTGTGGAGCTTGATCCTGGGACTCTGAAATCATGACCTGAGCCTAAGGCAGACCCGCAACCCACTGAGCCACCCAGGCACCCCACTTTTTTTTGTTTGTTTGTTTGTTTGTTTTGAAGATTTATTTCAGAGAGAGAGAGCATGTGTGGGAGGGGCAAAAGAGAGGGAGAGAAAATCTTAAGTGGACTCTAAGCTGATACGGGGAGGGCAGGAGTTGGGGGCGCTCAGTCTCATAACCCTGAGATCATGACCTGAGAGAAAATCAAGAGTCCAAGGCTTTAACTGACTCTGCCACCCAGGTGTCCCTGCATTTGTTTTTAGGAAAATAAATCCCAGTGATCCAACACGAATCCTGTCTCCTGTCTTGTTTTTGATATAGCATGTCAGTTTTATATAAACTTTATTATTTTCGCCTCTGTTTTAAAACTGTTTGGAATGATAAATGGAATAGGGCTGTCTTGTATGGGTGGTATTTTAATTTTATTTGTTGTTCTTCTTCCCCCTACCTTTTTTTCTGTACTATTCATCTTACCATTCAAGAACACCTCTTCAGCAAAGCCTTTTTGACTTTTTGTCATTGCACCCCAGCCCCACCCTGGCATCTTCCCTTTGAACCCCTCATGGTGACATTTAGCATCCAATAATATTTTATTACATTCAGTTGTTTTCATGTCTGTTTTCTGTTATTAGACTCTAAGCTTCTGTATGTATCCCCAGTGTCTGATATGTACATCTTTTTGATGGATGAGGGGTGCTTGGGAGGCCTTAGGTCCTGCCTTAGGTCATGATGCCAGGGTCCTGGGATCGAGCCCTACATCAGGTTTCTTGCTCAGCCAAGAGCCTGCTTCTCCCTCTCCCACTCCCCCTGCTTGTGTTCCCTCTCTTGTTCTCTCTCTCTGTCAAATAAATAAAATCTTTTTAAAAAATGATGGATGAAAAAAATATTGGATAAAATTGTGAGAGAGTTGCTAGTTTTTTCTTTACCAAATTGGTCTTCTCCATTTTATTTATTTTTTAATTTGTTTTTTAAAGATTTTATTTATTTATTTGACAGAGAGAAAGATCACAAGTAGACCGAGAGGCAGGCAGAGAGGGAGAAGCAGGCTCCCCACTGAGCAGAGAGCCTGACACGGGGCTCGATCACAGGACCCTGAGACCACGACCCGAGCTGAAGGCAGAGGCTTAACCCACTGAGGCACCCAGGCGCCCCGGTCTTCTCCATTTTAGCACAGGATTGTTTATCCCTTTGCTTCTATTCAGATATAATTTCTGCAGCTTTGACTAGATGGTAGTATTTATACTTTTTAAAGATTTTATTTTTAAGTAATTTCTCTACCCAGTGTGGGGCTTGAACTTATAACCCAGAGATGAAGAGTTGCATGCTTTATCAACTGAGCCAGCCAGGTATTTAGATTTACATTTAAGTTACTGAGAAAGGTCAGATAGCTCCATCCATATATAACAACAATTGCTATTATTTCTTTTTGTATTACTTGTGTTATTTTGGCTAAATATAATTTTTTCTTCTAGGATACTGTGCTTTTATTTAGAATGTAGTATTTTATTTACATAGACACACCTTTAATACTTTGGAAGATGGAATAATTCAACATGTGTAATGAACATATAATGTCTTTTTCTTTTTTCCTACCAGTTATCTGAGCCGCTGCCTTTTGGGGGAATTCCTTACCTGATGAGTTAAATGTCTACTATAAAATCAGAAAATGCCAGATGCTTACTTTACTACCTCTCTTAGCAATGAGTTTGAGACCTTGCTTGACCCAAGCTTCACTAACCACATATATCATTACTGATATTTTCATGTCTCTGATGCCAAGAGACAATGGAAGATTGTTTATAGTGATTGTGGTGACAGTACCGTCCAGTCTCCATCCAGAGGCAACACTATCCTGACCGATAATGTAGCATAATTTTTTTTTTAAGATTTTTATTTATTTAATTGACAGAGGGATCACAAGTAGGCAGAGAGGCAGGCAGAGAGAGAGGAGGAAGCAGGCTCCCTGCGGAGCAGAGAGCCTGATGTGGGGCTCGATCCCAGGACCCTGAGATCATGACTTGAGCCGAAGGCAGTGGCTTAATCCACTGAGCCACCCAGGCGCCCTGTAGCATAATTTTTATAAGTGGTTCTGGTTGTATAGTTTCTTTCTGTGCTCGCTTGTTTCTTTCTTTCTTACTTTTTTTTTTAAGATTTTATTTATTTATTTGACAGAGATCACAAATAGGGAGAGAGGCAGGCATAGTGAGAGAGGGGGAAGCAGGCTCCCTGCTGAGCAGGGAGCCCGGTGTGGGGCTTGATCCCAGGACCCTGCGATCATGACCTGAGCCAAAGGCAGAGGCTTAACCCACTGACCCACCCAGGTGCCCCTCTGCGCTTGCTTGTTTCTGAGCCTAATTCTCCAGACTTCCAGGGAGTTCTGTCAGTCACCCATTAACCTTTCATCTTTTGCTTAAATCAGCCAGAATTAGTTTCTGTAAGCAACCATAAACCATGAATGATATAGTTAGTAGTTGAATTTTGAGAATAGAAAACACAGTACATATTAAAGAAGTATATATTTTATTGAAAAAAACTCATGAAATACTAGATCTGTAATACACAAAAATGTGATAGCTTATATAACACAGATTGTAAGTGATATAAAAAAGGAAAAATCTGTGGAAGAATGTTTGGAAACAAGTTTTATAGAGAAAGTGGAACTTGTAGTGAGTATAGAATTTGAGTAGAAAGAAGAAATGTTTAGAAAGGTACAAGTCAATCAGGAAAACGTAATTGGTAATTATTTTCACTGAGAACTTTTTTCTTTTTTTTTTTTTTTTTAAGATTTTATTTATTTATTTGACAGAGATCACAAGTAGGCAGAGAGGCAGGCAGAGAGAGAGGAGGAAGCAGGCTCTCTGCTGAGCGGAGAACCCAATGTGGGGCTCAATCCCAGGACCTTGGAATCATGACCTGAGCCGAAGGCAGAGGCTTTAACCCACTGAGCCACCCAGGCGCCTCCGCTGAGAACTTTTGATAATATTTAGATACCTCTGCTTCATATGGCCAAAAATAGGAAGGAAAAAATAAAGGAAGGGGGGATGTTTGGATTATATATTTAAGTAGGCCAGAAGAGTGTGTGCTTCCAGTATTTGTAATCTCATGACTGTGTAGAACTGGGAGAATTATAAGTTGGCTTGTGGAAGAATAGGTAAGCATTTATTTTTGCAGAAGTTCTTTTTCAAAATCACTGAAGGCTATTGACACTTTTTTAAGGGGCAGGGAGATTTAGCTGTTCTCTTTTTTTAACTTAACTGATTTGTGGGGCGCCTGGGTGGCTCAGTGGGTTAAGCCGCTGCCTTCAGCTCGGGTCATGATCTCGGGGTCCTGGGATCGAGTCCCACATCGGCCTCTCTGCTCCGCGGAGAGCCTGCTTCCCTTCCTCTCTCTCTGCCTGCCTCTCTTGTGATTTCTCTCTGTCAAATAAATAAATCTTTAAAAAAAAAAAACTGATTTGTGATTACTTTTTTTTTTTTAGAGAGAGAAAGTGAGCAAGCGAGTGTGGGGGGAGAGGGTTAGGAGGAGAGGTAGAGAGAGAATCTAAAGCAGACTCCGTGCCCAGTACAGAGCCCAACCCTGAGATAATGACCTGTGCCAAAATCAAGAGTTAGATGCTTAGCCAACTGAGCCATCCAGGTGCCCCTATACTTTGAGAATCATACTCCCTAAAATCTCTTGATAACAATAATCTATTTGTCCATCAAGTATCCTAGTCCTGATGAGTGGGAGTGGGAGAGGGAGAAGCAGGCTTCCCTGTGATCAGGGAGCCTGATGCAGGACTTGATGTGGGGCTCAGTCTCAGTATCCTGGGATCATGACCTGAGCGAAGGCAGACACTTAATGACTGAGCCACACAGGCGCCCCTCACTAGTTAGATTTCAGTTTAGATCAGTGATTCTCAGAATGTGATTCCCAGATTGGTGCATCAGCATCATATGGAAATCTGTTAGAAATGCAAGTTCCATCGCCATCTTAGACCTGCCCATCTCAGAAACTCTAGGAGTGAGGCCCAGCAATCTGTCTTAACAACCTGCCTCACCACCACGGTCAGTGATGATCCTGATCTGGTTTGGTTGTGTGAGTGTGCATGGTAGCCTAGATAACAGTTCTTACAGCATATTGACTATGAGTGACATTTGCTTTTCCTACAGTGCCTTGAAAAATCTTTTCTCTTTTAATCAGTGTCTGACTCCTAAGATGTTCATACTCTCCTCCTTTAAGATCATAGCTGCTGAACTAATCTATCAAGGGTTGTCAAATCACAGACTGCAGGCCAAATCAGGGTCACCTCCATTTTTGTAGAGTCGTGAGCTAAGAATGGTTTTAATCATTTTTTAAAAGCTGCTTTATTGAAATCCAATTGAAATACCATAAATTTCACCCACTTAAAGCATGCAATTCACTGGTTTTTAGTATATTCACAGAGTTGAGTAGTTTACTTCTATCTAATTTTATCATTCTAACGAGATATCTTGTCAGCTCTCACTTCTCCCCTCACCCCAGCCCATGCTAACCACTAATCTACTTTCCTATTGTGGACTTTTTATTTAAATGGAATTATGCAACAAATACGTGGTCTTTTGTTTCTAGTTTCTTCCACTTAGCATTGTTTTCAAGGGTCATTCTTCATTCCTTTTTATTGCCAAATAATATTCCACTACATGAGTATTCATTTTATTTATCTGTTTGTCCTTTGTTGGACATTTGGGTTGATTTTTTACGTTTTTAGATGATTGAAAATGTTAAAAGAAGAATAATTTTTATGATGTGAAAATTATATGAAATTCAAATTTTATTATTCATGAATATAGTTTTATTGAAACATAGTCATGCTGGTTTCTTTACATATCATCTGTGGCTATTTTCATGCTACAATTGCAGATTTAAATAGTGACTGACTGTATAGAATTCAGACCCCTAAAATATTTATTATTTGACTCTTCGCAGAAAAGATTTGCCAACCCTCGATCTTGAACAGTTTTTCTCCATTTTTGTTTCCTAAGGAGTTTTTTAAGACATTTTTTAAAAAATATTTTATTTATTTATTTGACAGAGAGAGAGATCACAAGTAGGCAGAGAGGCAGGCAGGGAGAGAGGGGGAAGCAGGCTCCATGCTGAGCAGAGAGCCCAATGCGGGGTTTGAACCCAGGACCCTGAGACCATGACCTGAGCTGAAGGCAGAGGCTTAACCCACTGAGCCACCCACGCGCCCCTAAGACGTTTTTTTCCCTAGTTGCCTTCCCATGAAATTTTATACCAATGTATACCTTATATCTGGAACACAAACTGATGATAGTACCCCCCTTTTTTTAACCCCTTAGGCACAATACTGTTCTCACAGAGAATGGATACTATAAAGTAGTGTTCTGATTAGGTTAATCTCCTTCCTTTGTTATATTAGAAGGGTAAGAAAATTTTCATATGGTTTAGATTTCCTTTAGAAATACTTCTAGTGTTGAGGTGTTCAAATAGTATATTGGGATCTACTGTTAGATCTCTAAGCTAAGAGACTTAGCTATCAGCATACAACACACGATACTACCGTCTTGGCATTTTAAAATTTTGGAAATTTTGGGGGCTTTTGATCAGTATATTTGAGGCTTTTGCTTTAGTTCATAGACTGGTTTAAAATATCGCTTACTGGGGCGCCTGGGTGGCTCAGTGGGTTAAGCCTCTGCCTTTGGCTTGGGTCATGATCTCAGGGTTCTGGGATCAAGCTCCGCATTGGGCTCTCTGCTTGACAGGGAGCCTGCTTCCCTCTCTCTCTCTCTCTCTCTCTCTCTCTGCCTACTGGTGATCTCTCTGTCAAATAAGTAATAAATAAAATCTTTAAAAAAATATATCGCTTACTAATAAATTAGTAAATTTGGCTGTAGGCAGTAGTCAGAGAGTTTAGTTTTTTAGAATTTTGTCTGTAAAGTGAGAATTTTTAATACCAGCTGGTTTATGATGCTAGCTTTCTGCATCTCTCCTATGCCCTATAGTACAGTAGAAAAAAGATTCTTTTTTTTTTTTAAGATTTTATTTATTTATTTGACAGAGAGAGATCACAAGTAGATGGAGAGGCAGGCAGAGAGAGAGAGAGAGAGGGAAGCAGGCTCCCTGCTGAGCAGAGAGCCCGATGCGGGACTCGATCCCAGGCCCCTGAGATCTTGACCTGAGCCGAAGGCAGCGGCTTAACCCACTGAGCCACCCAGGTGCCCCTAGAAAAAAAGATTCTTTTCTCCCATTTCCCCCCATCCTCATCTTCTCTTTCTTAAACATGTATTCCTGGAGAAGTAGGAGTAGGCAGGACTGTGAGGATTTGAAGGCTGGAGAGAAAAAGGTCTGCTCAAAAGAAGAGACTCCAATTTAAAGCATTGGGGCACTAATACCTCTTTTCTTTGTGTCAGTTGTGTTTTTGTTGTTGTTTTTAGATTTTTTTGTTTGTTTGTTTTTAATTTGATAGCAATCACAAGTAGGCAGAGAGGCAGGCGGGGGTTGTGGGGGAGCAGGCTCCCTGCTGAGCAGAGAGCCTGATGCAGGACTTGATCCCAGGACCCTGGGATCATGACCTGAGCCAAAGGCGGAGGCTTTAACCCACTGAGCCACCCAGGCACCCCTTTGTGTCAGTTGTTAATGACTGTGTTCAGTAATGCAGAATAGGCCATCAATCGTTATGAAAACATAGAGGTTTTAAATTTTTTTTTTTTTTTTAAGAAAGATTTTATTTATTCATTTGAGACAGATATACAGAGAGAGAGCATGAACAGGGGGAGAGGCAGAGGAAGAGGGAGAAGCAGACTTCCTGCTGAGCTGGGAGCCCTATGTGGGGCTTGATCCCAGGCCCTGGAGATCATTACTTGAGCCGAAGGCAGACGCTTAACCATCTGAGCCACCCAGGCGCCACCCGTCTTTTATTTTTTATATTTTTGAAAGATTTTATTTATTTTGAGAGAGAGAGATCAAGATGGGGAGAGAGCACGAGTGGGGGGAAGGGCAGAGGGAGAAGCAGACACCCCACTGGGCAGGGAGCCCATGGGGCTCAATCCCAGGACCCGGAGATCATGACCTGAGCTTAAGACAGAGGCCTAATTGACTGAGCCACCAAGGTGCCTGTGAAAACATACAGGTTTTTTAAATGTAGATGAAAAACTGGAGTCTAGCAAGAAAACAAAATCCATTTGTTGTCCCGTTTCTCTTTTCTACCAAATAGAACATATGGAAAAATGGAAAGTGTTGCATTTCCCTAGAAGGAGAAAAACTGGCAGAGAGGAACATGGCAAATGTGTTGCACTGGGACTATAAATGATTTAATGGAAAGGGAATTGTTATACAGGTGGAATCTCTCCTCTTTGCCCTTGGCTGTTAGGTCTTTCTATTTAGTGAACTGAGACTTCTCTTCAGTTTAAGTGAGTCCTTTTTGAGAAGGGTGAGCCCAGAACCTGCTCCCCAGTATATGTTTTCTATGCTTTGTGAGAGTCGGGAAGCTTAGAAAATGGTCTAAAACCAATCTTTCTCAAACTTCTATTATTATTCTTATTATGTTAAGCAATCTCTACATCCAGCGTTGTAGAGTTCAAATTCACGATGCCAGGATCAAGAGTTTTATGCTCTACTAATTCTTTCTCAAACTTTGAACTTGCCTTACAATATTTATAGACCTCTTGGGCAGAATTTAAAATATGATTTGCCTGAATTTATTAGACTTGTTTTGCAAGTAGTTATTGTGAGAGAAGGAGGTAGTAATGATAACATCTTCTCAGTTTAACTATGAGATTTAAACCTTTTTTTCCGGCAGTTCCCTTTTTGACTAAAGATTTCTCTGTGTGTTATTTCTCCTATCATCAAATGGATCTTTAGCTGTGTAATACTAAAATAAGATTTAAAGATTGTCACCTTTCAAGGTTCTGTGCACTATAGATCAATACTCGTATGTATATATGTATGTATTTATTTATTTTTAAAAGATTTTATTTATTTGACAGAGATCACATGTAGGCAGAGAGGCAGGCAGAGAGAGAGGAGAAAGCAGGCTCCCTGCTGAGCAGAGAGAGCCCTATGCAGGGCTCCATCCCAGGACCCTGGGATCATGACTGAGCGGAAGGTAGAGGCTTTAACCAAACACTGAGCAACCCAGGCGCCCCAAATACTCTTATTTTAATCAGCTTATCTAAAATAATTCTTTTCTTTCTACCTAAACCTGATGGTCTATTGATACTCCTTGGCTTGGTGATGTGTTTTTTGTTTTAAAGATTTTATTTATTTATTTGTCAGAGAGAGAGGGGGAGAGAGTGAGCGAGCAGAGGCAGACAGAGTGGCAGGCAGAGGCAAAGGGAGAAGCAGGCTCCCTGCTGAGCAGAGAGCCCGATGTGGGACTGGATCCCAGGACGCTGGGATCATGACCTGAGCTGAAGGCAGCCGCTTAGCCAACTGAGCCACCCAGGCGTCCCTGGCTTGGTGATGTTTAATTGGACTATCCACTCAGTTGCTGAAGGTGAAACAGAGATTTATCCTAGACTCTCTTTTTTCACTTTTCCAGAAATCATAAGCTCTGTGAATAATTACTCTTAAAAATATCTTTTCTCCTCCTCTCTATCACCACTTCTCTGCTCTAAGTTGGACCTTATTACTTACGACCTGCATCACTGCAATTACTTCCCAGTCAGTCTTTCTGCTTCTGGGTTAGTATCTCTCCAGACCATTCTCTACTTTGCCTGGTGGGTTATCTTTCCAAAATAAAATGAGAGCATGACATCAGCCTCCTATCATAAAATATTTTAATTATTTCCTATAACATTCTAGATTAAATTTCATTTCCTTAATTTTAAGAAACAAAGTCCTTCAGAAACCCATTCCAGTCTGCTTTTTCCTAGCTTCATCTATCACTCCTTTTTTTTCATCCATATAAAGTACTCACAGTTCCTTAGACATGCCATGGGGTTTTAAACCTTCTGTTTAATATATCATTGTGCCTTTGTATATACTTTCTTCTCTGCCTAGAACACCTTTCTCTTCTGTTTTTGATCAATTAACGTCTACTGCAGGAATTAGAAGTTTTACTTTAGGAAGCTTTGTTTCTGAAGACCTCATATGTGTTTGTGTCATAGCATTTATCACACCTTGCTACATAATCTAATTCTTACTCTTTTCCACCCAGACTGTAAGATTTTCTAGAGGACAGTGTTGTGTCATCTTTATCTTAGGCTCCATGTTATTTAACACAGCACCTGGTTCCAAGTAGCTGCTCCATAAATGCTCATTGACTGAATCTCATTCATGTTAAAAAGAAAAAAATTTCAGTGGAACAGAAAGGTTTTCAGCTTGAGCTCTGGACCCATTCATTCCAAGTAATGTTCAGTACACCCAAAGTCCAACAAAATCAAAGAATTTGGAAGGACTTTGGGGCCTGTTGGAATATAGTTTGATGTGCTTTGTACATTCACTGATTTTTGGTATCCAGATTCATGCAGAGTATTGCTTATTCTTGTCAGCCAAACAAATGATGCTGAGGTTGGAAGCACTCTTTTCAGTCTGGTTTTGCTTACTGTTTTGAAATAGGCAGCGGTCTTTTTTTTTTTTTTTTTTTTTTTTTCCGTGATGAAGACCTTGTTTCTTCTACAGCTTCATCTAAAACCCCCTTTCCAGAAGGCCATGGGATACTGTCATGCTTTGCCCAGAGTTTTCACAGCAGCAGTGCCAGGACTAATCCCTTCTCATAAATCCTCTAAGCTGTCAGCAAGCAAACCTCTTCTTACCAGTCTAGCATGAAAGCCATGAGCTGGGAATATAGGGTGGTACATTGGTTGTTAAAGGGCATTTGGTTTTCAGTCTCCAGACTGCCAGTCAGTGCTTTATCCTCTGCTGTTGGGCCATCAAGTTGTAGGTGTTGGGTGGCATACTTCAAGGTTGCCCCCAGTTGTTAAACAGTTGCAAAAAGCTGTGATTTCCCTGTAATGAGAGAACTGTGTGCTTGTGGTTTCTGCCATTCTGATGAGCAGGTAAAAGAGATTAAGACTGGCTACTTATGAGGATTAGAGAGAGTAGAAACCTACTTCCTTCTGGAAGCCTTTGTATTTCTAGGAGGTACTTTCAGCCCTTTATTTTGCAACCAGATCTGCTTAATAAAAGCAGAGAGAGTGAAAAGGGTTGTTTGGTGAAAAGAGGATCCAGATAATCAGGATTTTTAACAATCAGTTTATTTGAGTATAATATCCATATAATACAAAAATCATACATTTTAAATGTACAGATTGACAATTTTTCACAAATGAATGCACCTTTTTAAACATCACCCAAAATTGGGGCACCTGGGTGGCTCGGTGGGTTAAAGCGTCTGCCTTCGGCTCAGGTCATGATCCCAGGGTCCTGGGATTGAGCCCCGAATCGAATCTGGGTCTCTACTCAGCAAGGAGCCTGCTTCCTCCTCTCTCTCTGCCTACTTGTGATCTCTGTCTGTCAAATAAATAAATAAAAATCTTTTTTTTTAAGATTTTATTTATTTGACAGAGAGAGATCACAAGTAGGCAGAGAGGCAGGGGGAAGCAGGCTCCCCGCTGAGCAGAGAGCCCAATGTGGGGCTCGATCCTGGGGCCCTGAGACCATGACCCGAGCCAAAGGCAGTGGCTTAACCCACTGAGCCACCCAGGTGCCCCAATAAATAAAAATCTTAAAAAAAAAAAAAAATCACCCAAACCAAGATGTAAAATATTTTAATTTCCCCACAAAGTTCCTTTGGGTCCCTTTGCATTCAGCACCTCCCCATTGCAACCAACCACTAATCTGATTTTCAGCGTTATAAATTAGTTTTACCTGTTTAGGATTTTGCATAAAAAGAATCACACACTATGTATTCTTTTTGTTTCCAACTACTTTTGCTCAGTATAACATCTTTGAAAATTGTCCATTGTTGCATGTAATAGTTATTTCTTTTTATTGTTGAGTACTGTTTTATTATATGGATATACCACAATTTATTCACCAGTTGAAGGAAATTTGGGTTATTTGAGTGGAATTCTGGGTTATATATGTTTAACTTTGTAGGAAACTGGAAAACTATTTTCCTAAGTGCTTGCACCATTTTACACTTACACCAGAAATGTATGAGAGTTCTAGTTACTGCAAATCCTTGCCAAAAGTTGATATTATCGGGGCACCTTGGTGGCTCAGTGGGTTAAAGCCTGCCTCTGCCTTCGGCCCAGGTCATGATCCCAGGGTCCTGGGATCAAGCCCTCCGTCGGGCTCTCTGCTTAGCAGGGAGCCTGCTTCTTCCTCTCTCTCTGCCTGCTTCTCTGCCTACTTGTGATCGCTGTCTGTCAAATAAATAAATAAATAATCTTTTTAAAAAAAAAGTTGATGTTATCTTTTTCATTGTAGCATCCTAGTGGGTGTGAGGTGTATCTCATTATGATTTTAATTTTTCACATTTTTTCATTTTTAAAAGACATTTATTTAAATACACAAATATTTAATTAATTAATTTTTTTTTATTAAAGTAGGCTCCATGCCCAACATAAGGCTTGAACTCATAACCCTGAAATCAAGTGTTGCGTGTTCTACTAACTGAGCCAGCCAAGTGCCCCTAATTTTTCATGTTTTTTGAGGCTGTTGTAAATCATGTTTTTTTTTAAATTTCATTTTACATTTTTTTGTTGCCTTTAGAAATGCAGTTGAATATTTATTGTATGTAACCTTTTATCAAAGTCATTTAGTTCTTTTCTCTAGCAGTCTTTTTGTGTGTGTGTTTTGTTTTAGATTTCCTAGGATTTTGTACATAAATAGGTTGGTGTTGATATTGCACTTATCTTACTCAACTTTAGGCAGTAAGCATAGAATCCACATAATCTAGATTTTTGGCATGTGTAGTTTCCTGGATATTTGAAAGCCTTATCTTTATAGGCCTCTGTATGCATGTTAGGATGACATAATTGAAGTGTAAACCATGAATATGAACTGGATGAACACAGTTGAAGTGATAATCATATGTAGAATTGGCATGGCAGATGGTAAACAAGGTTGTTTTGCTTTCTGGGTTTTTGAAAATTTAGAAAGAAGGTCCTGAGCTCTAAAGAACAATAAAATTTGGCTCTAGTCCAAGAAGAGCACTTCATAAAACCAAGGTACAGCATAGGATAATGGCATTATCTCTGGCCATTTGTAAAGCCTCTAGTTCATTCATTGGACAAATATTTAGTGAGTGAGAGTGCTGACCAGGTACCAGCCACTGTTTTGGTACTGGGGATACACCAGTGAACAGTCAAAAATCCCTGTTTTGATTACATTCTAGTGGGAGAAATAAGTATTAGGCATAAACATCTGTCTGTCTAGCTATTTATAGTGAACAGAGCTTTGGAGAAAAATTGGAAAAGGTGGGTGGGGTGGGTGTATTGGAAGTATGCTGTTTTAAGACCCCTATAGACGACTTGATTAAAGCTGGAAACTCATCAGATTCACCTCACAAACCAAGTAGTAGGAAAAAAGGTTAATTAATAATTATTCAGTCAGTGATGATGAGGATTATCTCAAGTTTAGATAGGTATTCCCTAATGATTTTCATCTCTAACCTAATTGTCTTATTCGCAAGGAAGAGTTTGCAGAAGAAATAGTTCCAAGCAAACTACACTGATACCTCACCACAAAACACCCCATTTTCATAGGAAAAATTTTGAATTTTTTAAAACTTTTTTTTAAAAGATTATTTATTATTTATTTGTCAGAGTGTGTGCACAAGCAGGGGAAGTGACAGGCAGAGGGAGAAACAGGCTCCCTTCTGAGCAAGGAGCCCAATGAGGGACTTGATCCTAGGACTCTGGGATCATGACCTGATCTAAAGGCAGACGCTTAACCAACTGAGCCACCAAAAAATTTCAATTTTTCAACATCTACAAACACAAAATAGGAAATTCTACACAGTTTTAGAATTGTTCATTTTATCATCTTGCTTAGAAATGGTCAGTATTGTGTTTGAGATCAGTGAAGAAACAAAAAAAGGTGCCACTTTTGAATAATATTACTTTGGACATTGTAAAACATCAGATGTCATAGAAACAGCCCTAACCAGATGGCTATTAAATTATCCATGCTTTTCATTACAGATTGATGAATCAGTAGACATTAGTAAATGTGCCCAGTAAATAGCACTGCTTAGAATATCTGAACAGAAATTCTTAGAACATTCTACACATCTACTAAAGCAAAGTGAGATGAAATACCCAAAATTATAAATGAAATCTTTGAAAAAAATAAGATATGGAAATCCTTCCTCAGTTTGTGTAAGTGGTAGTGCTGCTTTATATCAGGAGTTCACCTGAAAACACCGTGTGAATTGTTTTATTCAATTTTGCATAGGAGAAACTCAATTTTGCCCATAAGCCTGAATTCCATATTAAATTATCTTTTCAAAATGGTGAATCTAATAATAATAACAAACACTTAAAAATAGTACTCACTGTGTGCTAGAACTGTTGTAAGTTTATACATATTCACTAATGTGATCATCACTGCAAATTGATGATGTAGGTAGTGTTAATGTCATCCCATCTATAGCTGAGGAAATGAGGTAAAGAGGACTTAGGTAATTTACCCAAGGTCCTGTAGCCAGGAAGTGGCAAAGGCAGGATTCAAAGCCAGGTAACCTGGTACCAGAGTTTACTTTTTTTTTTTTTTTTTAACTTAAAAAATTTGTGATAAAATATATATAGAACATGAATCTTATCATCCTAACCATTTTTAAGTATACAAATCAGTAGTGTTAAGTACATTCACACTGGTGTGCAACCAGTCTCCAGAACTGTTTTCATGGTGCAAAACTGAAACTGATATATCCATTAAACAATTCCCTAATCCCTTCTTCCCCTGCCCCTGACAACTTCCATTCTACTTTCTGTCTCTATGAATTTGACCAATCTAGATACCTCATGTATAAATGGAATCATACAACATTTGTCTTTTTGTAACTGGCTTTTTCACTTAGCATAATGTCCTCAAGTTTCATTGACACCATAGCATGTGTCAGAATTTACTTTTAAGGCTATAATTTATATATATATATATGTGTGTGTGTGTATATATATATATAATTTTTAAGGCTATATATTATTTTTAAGGCTATAATTATATATATATGCATATATATACCTTTTTAATTATAATAAATATATACCTTTTTAAGGTATATTTCATTATGGGTTTATACCACCTTTTGTCTGTTCATCTTTTGATGAACACTTAGGTTGCTTCCACTCTTTTTGGCTGCTGTAAATAATGTTGTTATGAACATATGTGTGCAAATATTTGCTTAAGTTCCTGCTTTAAACTCTTTGGGATATATATCCAGACCCAGAAGTGGAACTACTGACTCATATGGTAATTCAGTGTTGAATTTTTTTGAGGAATTATCATTTTGTTTTCTATAGGAGCTGTATCATCTTTTATATTCCTATCAACACACAAAGGTTCTAATTTCTCTACATCCTCACCAACTTTTGTTATTGTGGTTTTTTGTTTGTTTGTTTGTTTTTTTAAAGATTTTATTTGTTTATTTCACAGACAGAGATCACAAGTAGGCAGAGAGGCAGGCAGAGAGAGGAGGAAACAGGCTCCCTGCTAGGCAGAGAGCCCGATGCGGGGCTCGATCCCAGGACCCTGGGATCGTGACCTGAGCCGAAGGCAGAGGCTTAACCCACTGAGCCACCCAGGCGCCCCTGTTATTGTGTTTTTGTCTTTGTTTGTTTTGTTTAATAATAACAATCCTAGATCCTGATAAGTATCAAATAATACCTAATTGTGGTTTTGATTTACATTTCCCTAATGGCTAGTGATGTGGAGCATCTTTTCATGCCCTTATTGTCCTTCGTTTATCTTCTTTGAAGAGAGATTTATTCAAATCCTTTGCCCAGTTTTGAATTATGTTGGGTTTCTTGTTGTTGAATTATAGGAGTTTTTAGCATAATCAGGATATTAATCACTTATTAAATCTATGGTCTGTAAGTATTTTCTCCCATTCTATAGGTTGTCTTTTTACCTCTTGTTGTGTAAGTTTCCTGCGTTTTTGGTGTCAGCCAGGAAGTCATTGCCAAATCCAGTGTCCCCTTTGTTTTCTTCAGAGTGTTAATAGTTCTAGCTCTTATGTTTAGGACTTTGATCTATTTTGAATTAATTTTTGTATATGGTTAAGGCAAAGATCCAACTTTTATCCTGTGGCTTAATTTCTGACCTGTTGTCTTTATCACCCACCCTCAATTTAAAGATTTGGCATAATGGATATAGGAAATGTAAGTAGTAAGAAAGTGGCAGTAGCAAGTATAGAGTACTTATTTAGAAATGTCAGTAGTTTAAAAAAAAAAAGAAATCTCAGTAGTTAGAAGAGGGAGGGAAAGAAACAGATTGCTGTTTTTAAGCAGAAAATATTTTTCTTTATTAATGTGTTCATTGGAGAAAATTTGGAGAGGTTAAGAATAATAAGATAGGGGCACCTGAGTGGCTCAGTTGGTTAAGCAGCTGCCTTTGGCTCAAGTCAACCAAAGGATGGTTGCCAGGAATTTGTTGTTGGGCAAGACCACAATTACATGAATTTGCTAGCATTACTCTGTAGCCAGGAGAAGAATAAAAGAATAAAAACAAAATCAGAAGCAAAAAATTGAATGATAGGTATTGGATTAAGGTTGTATTAGGAGTAATTGTGTTGTAAGGACAAGAAATCTACTCTAACAAAAGTCAGTGGGGAGTTATTGTCAGGTTTTAGGAGACAATCATAAGGGCAACCAAAACCAGAAACGCAGACATCTCTTCAGTATGTTCATCTCTGGGATTTTTATCTTTCTTGAGTGCCCTACTTTGCACATGGTTATACATGACTGACACAGTACTCCTTTGTATAAGTCCCCACACTCCTCATGAATTACAGATTTGACTCATTAGTGGGTTATAAAATCAATTAAGTTGGTTGCAAACAGCTTTTTAAAAAAGCAATTCAGTATAGTTAGTAAGGTTATTTTAAGCTGTGTGTGTGTGTTTGAATGCGTATTTATTGCAACATAAAATTAATCACATTTATTGAGTGCCTGTGTGCCAAACAGGGATTCATTAGTAAATTAACCAGAATTCCTGCCCTTTGCTTCTTCCTGCCCAAGAACCTTTTAGAATACAGGTCAGAGTAGGCAGAGTTCACTTGCCACCTGGGGAGGGCAAGGGGTCAGTGCAAGGGAGTAGGGACAGAAGGGTTGTAGGAAACCTGCCTGAGCTATATAGATCTTGCATAGGGTAGGAAACAGAGGTTGTGTGCCCTTGGGTAACTTCTACACCTGAAGTTCAGGTGTACAAGGCCTGCTTAAGGCCACACCTGGAGCAAGAGAATCTTGTTCCCATCCCTAGTCTTTCCCCAAGTGACAAGCAACGTCAGTCTACCACTTGGGGCGGGGGCAAGAACATGAAGAAACACCTGCTCTATGCACAGATAAATAAGACCTGCTGAGAGGTGCCTGGGTGACATAGTCGCTTAAGTGGCTGACTTAATTTTGGCTCAGGTCATGAGCTCAGGGTCCTGGGATCCAGCCCTGCCTTGGACTCCATGCTCAGTGGGGAGTCTCTTGAGGATTCTCTCTCTCCCTCTCCCTATTCTTGTTCTCTCTATCTCTCTCTTTCTCTCAAATAAATAAATCTTAAAAAAAAAAAAAAAGCTACTAAAAACTGAGGATGAAACAACAACTCTCAGAAAAATTCTCCAGTAATCCATTCCTCACACTAAAATACAAGGTATTATCCTTTTTGCACTGGAAGAATTTGAAGGCTATGATGCACTGAAGCTAACAAAAACAACAGTAAAATCAAACCCAGCTCACCTATACACTAGATTGATTCAGATCCTTACCCTAATGTCCTGGCAGAAACAGATGTGCTTATTTCCAGGCATAAATATTATTTTCCTCAGTTTCTACTTTTTAGACATAGTATCTAGTTCAATAAAAAATTAAGAGATACACAAAAGAAGCAACACAAATATAACCAGACCTAGAGATTGTCTAGATGTTAAAACTATAACATAGGGATTTTAAGTAATTGAGTAAAGAATCTAGAGGAAAAATTCCTGCCTTTACGGAATTTATAATCTAGTCGACAGAGAGAGACAATAAGCAAAATAAATATATAGTGTGTTAGATGGTGATGAGTGCTGTGAAGAAAAAGCAGAGAAGGATGTGTTGGCGATTTGGGAGTGAGTGGAAGAAGAAGGTGACATTTGGTAAATGACTTAAAAGAGATAAAGAAGCAAGTTAAGAGGGTATCTGGAGGGAAAATGTCCAGAGAAGGGCAGGGTTGGGGGGTAAATAACAGTAAGTGCAAAGGTACTGAGGTGAGAGTGCACCTACATATGCTGTGTGGTGACGTTTTCCTCTCTCATGTGGGAGCAGGCACTATTTCCTGTCCTGTGTGAGATACAGGTGTTGTTTTCCTTATTACTTTTGACAGTTTCTCTTCTCAGCCTTAGATTGTTCCTTCACACTGGGATGAACACTACTCAGCTGAAAACTTGAAGGGGACCTTTTGTAGATCTCTAGAATTTGTGCAGTGCTTTCCTTTGTTATACTTTGCCCTGTAAACTAGCTCTTTCGCCCTCTCTAAACTTGCAGCTCTTTTGTTCTCAATTCTCGGAGACTGCTGGTTCTGTTTGGGTTACTCCTTCTCACAGAACAGCCTAGAAATTCTTTCAGACAGTCAGCTGGGGCAGTTGTAGAGCTTAAATCATTTGTTTCTCATCTTTTGGGAATCACTATTTTGATTACTTAAAGATGTATTTATTTATTTTAGAATTTGAAAGAGAGTGCTGTGGGGAGAAGCAGAGGGAGAGGAAGAGAATCGCAAGCATTTCTTTCCTTTTTTTTTTTTTAAGATATGTATGTATGTATTTATGTCAGAGAGAGAGAGAGAGAAAGTGTGTGTGTGTATGCGTGAATAAGCAGGGGACTGGTGAGGAGAGGGAGAAGCAGGCTTCCCACTGAGCAAGGAGCCCCATGCGGGACTCGATCCCAAGACCCTGGCATCATGACCTGAGCCAAAGGTAGATGCTTAACCAACTGAGCCACCCAAGTGTTCATTCTCAAGCATTTCTTGATGTCCATTATCTTGAAAAGCATTTTATATTTTTTTTTCTTTGTTTCAGGTTAGAGGGTAAATCTCATCTCTGTTACTCAGTTTTGGCTGGAGGTGAAAGTCTCATCATCATGCAGTTTTTAACAGGATCCCTCTAGCTGCTGTATTAAGAACAGAGTTGTCGGGGTGGAAACAGGGAGACCCATTTGGGAGAGAAATACAGTCAAGTGAGAGATGATGAAATAAAATGTAATTTTCACTGTATGTTATGGTCAAATAGATTGAGAACCATTGATCTCTCTCCATCTCTCCTTTCAAATTTTCAAATGTTGAACTTCGATTATTTAGAGGTCGCCTCTAAGTTAAGTTTTTAATGCCTCCCATCAGCTTAGTGCCATATAGTCCATTCAGTTATTGTAAGTGGCCTTAGAGGAGGTTGGTGTAGATAGGGGCAAATTTCTTTTTCCTTTCTTCTTTTTTTTAAGATTTTATTTATGTATTTGAGAGACAGTGAGCAAGCACAAGCAGTGGGGAGGAACAGAGGGAGAGAGAGAAGCAGACTCCCACCCAGCAGGGAGTGCAGCATCTGGTGCTACCTCCCAGGACTCTGGGATCATGACCTGAGCTGATGGCAGACGCTTAGTCACCTGAGCCACCCAGGCGCCCCTTCTTTGTTTGTTTTTCTTCTTTTTTCCTTCCTGGGATTGTACTCTCCTTTAAGAGTGACCTTCCTGGGGCGCCTGGGTGGCTCAGTGGGTTAAAGCCTCTGCCTTCGGCTCAGGTCATGATCCCAGGGTCCTGGGATCAAGCCCCGCATTGGGCTTTCTGCTCAGCAGGGAGCCTGCTTCCCTTCCTCTCTCTCTGCCTACTTGTGATCTCTGTCAAATTAAAAAAAAAAAAAAAAAAAAAGAGTGACCTTCCTACTTTTGGTATTTAAATGTTCTTTTATGAAATTATCATGATGGATGATGGTGTTTGAATTTTTTTTACTATCCTTTTTTGACTTAATTTATATGTATTTTTCAGAACCAGTTTGTGGTCTGTGAAATCCACCTTAGTGAGATCCTAATTTTTTTTTTTTTTAAGATTTTATTTATTTGAGAGAGACAGTGAGAGAGAGCATGAGCGAGGAGAGGGTCAGAGGGAGAAGCAGACTCCCCATGGAGCTGGGAGCCCGATGCGGGACTCGATCCAGGAACTGTGGGATCATGACCTGAGCCGAAGGCAGTCGTCCAACCAACTGAGCCACCCAGGCATCCCGAGATCCTAATTTAAATGGTTGGTCTTGAAATCAGGCTGAGTGGCAAGGGAAGTATTGGGGGAACCTGGAATATGACTGAGAGATCAAAGTACTGGGGTCCTCTAATGGCTCCCAAGTAAGGGATCATAGGAGCCCGCAACCAAAAGCCTGGAGAGAGGCGATGATGGGGTTATAATTAGAGAAAATTTGTCATTTAATATCCTAAAGGTGAGGCATTTCAGAATGATGACAGAATCCATGGTGTAGCAATGTTTATGGAGATAAAAGGCATTGTGAAAAATTTTATGCCTTGATCATTTTTCCTTTATTTGATGAGGGATATGGACTGTTGGGGCTAAACCAAGTATGTTTAGTATATGGTTCAAACAAGAAAAACAGGGGCGCCTGGGTGGCTCAGTGGATTAAGCCGCTGCCTTCAGCTCAGGTCATGATCTCAGGGTCCTGGGATCGGGCCCCGCATTGGGCTCTCTGCTCCGCAGGGAGCCTGCTTCCTCCTCTCTCTCTGCCTGCCTCTCTGCCTACTTGTGATCTCCTTCTCTGTCAAATAAATAAATAAAATCTTTAAAAAAAAAACAAAAACAAAAAAAGATCTCTTTCCCTCCTGCTGACTTTTTGTGCAAATCTTAACTTAGGATAAAGTATGTGTTTTCCCTCCACTACCATCTCATCCTTCCTAGCTCCTTGTTCTTCCTTAAAAAGATATTTTTATTGGAGGTGTGCTGCAAGTAAAAACTATCACTTGAGCTTACTGCCAGCCATACAGCTTACTGCCATTGACTTGGGGACAACTTTTTTTTTTTTTTTTTTAATCTTAAAGAGGTGGTGCTGGGGCGCCACACAGGCGCCACTCCCCTTGTTCATGCTCTCTCTCATCTCTCTCTCTCTCTCAAATAAATAATATCTTTTAAAAAATAAAGACATGGGGGGCACCTGGGTGGCTCAGTGGGTTAAGCCTCTGCCTTCAGCTCAGTTCATGGTCTCAGGGTCCTGGGATTGAGCCCCACATCGGGCTCTCTGCTCAGCGGGGAGCCTGCTTCCTCCTCTCTCTCTGCCTGCCTCTCTGCTTACTCGTGATCTCTCTCTGTCAAATAAATAAATCTTAAAAAAAAAAAAAAAAAGACATGGTGCCATACACCTTTGTAATAATAACTGTAGTAGGAATTACTATAGGAATTACTTAGTAGGACTTCTAATTGTGTCTCCTGTTCTCTGCAGAGTAGAATCCGCAGATTCTTTTTTTCCCCACCTTAGAAGAAAATTTTTCAAAGATTTAATTTTTTTGCTGGAGAGAGAGAGCACAGAGGAAGGAGGAGAAGCAGATTCCCTGCTGAGCAGTGAGCCCAAAGCAGGGCTTAATCCCAGGACCCTGAGAATCACAACCTGAGCTGAAGGTAGATGCTTAACCAACTGAGCCACCCAGGCATACCCCACCCCCTAATTTTTTTTAAGTCAGCTCCACACTTGGCGTGGAGCCCAACTTGGGGCTTAAACTCATGACCCTGAGATTGACACCTGAGCTAAAATCAAGAGTTGGCCACTTAACCAACTGAGCCACCCTGACATCCCCACCTTAAAAATGTTTAATTTTTTATTGTTGAACTGACCTGTGCTTATATAGGTAACTTGTAAGACACAGAGGAGTATAGAGAACAAAAATTCATAATCCAACATGTAGTAATAACCATTTTTTTCAAGATTTTATTTATTTAAGTAATCTCCACACCCAACAGAGGTTTAAACTCCACAACCCCCAGATCAAGAGTTACACACTCTTCTGACTGAGCCAGCTGGGCATATCTAGTAATAACCATAATGTCCCTTATTATATGCTTTTGCTATGTACCATTGACCTCCTGCTGCTTTCTTAGCTTATCTTTTTATCTGATTAAAAATGCCCTGTACGGGGGCGCCTGGGTGGCTCAGTGGGTTAAAGCCTCTGCCTTCGGCTCAGGTCATGATCCGGGATCGAGCCCCGCATCGGGCTCTCTACTCCGCGGGGAGCCTGCTTCCTCCTCTCTCTCTGCCTGCCTCTCTGCCTAGTTGTGATTTCTGTCAAATTAATAAAATATTTTTTAAATGCCCTGTAGGGGGCGCCTGGGTGCTCAGTGAGTTAAGCCTCTTCCTTCGGCTCAGGTCTTGGTCTCAGGGTCGTGGCATCGAGCCCCACATTGGGCTCTCTGCTCAGCAGGAAGCCTGCTTCCTCCCTCTCTCTGCTGCCTCTCTGCCTACTTGTGATCTCTGTCTCTGTCAAATAAATAAATAAAATTTAAAAAAAATGCCCTGTAAAAATTTTTTGGTTAATGCTAAATATTCCATAGTCAGGATGTATCATAAATTACCCATTCCTTAATTCCCTACTGTTAAACTTTTAGGGCTGTCTTCAACTTTATTGTTTGTAAATAAATTTTCTGGATTCTTCAAATAGGCAGTTTAATCTACATTTATTTGTTGTGGATACATTCTTAGATATAAATAATGTTAGAGTGGTCACGTTGATACATATGTGTTTGCATTTATTTTCTTTCTTGAGTAGGCTTTTCGAAGTAGAATAATAGGGTTCAGTAATTTTTCAAATGCTTTATACCTGTTTATATTTTTTGTGAATTCTGTTTTGATTTTTGTTTTTGTTTTATTTTTGGGACTTTGTGGATCTCTGTTTTAATAATTTATTTGAGCCCTTTATTAGAACTTACCTGCCAATAATGACAATAGCACTTACTAAATGTCAAGTATTACTCTAAATGCTTCTAATACGTTAACATTAACTTTAACCGTCAGATATTTTTTTAACAGAAATGTTAAATAAATGTCAGTTTCCCATGGGGCACCTCAGTTAAGCATCTGTCTTTGGCTCAGGTCATGATCCTAAGGTACTGGGATTGAGTCCCACGTCAGAGTCCCTGCTCAGCAGAGCCTGCTCCTCCCTCTCCTGCTGCCTGCCACTCTGCCTATTTGTGCTATCTCTCTGTCGAATAAATAAATCTTTAAAAAAAAAAAAAAAAAGTCAGTTTTCCAAACCTAACTAAAAGTTTAACCTACAAATATTTTTTTAAGATTTGTTTATTTTAAAGAGAGAGAGGTTGTTGTCAGGGGGGAGGGGCGGAGGGCAAATGGGAGAGAATCCTCAAAACCACTCCCTGCTGAGCATGGAGCCCATGCTCCATTCCAGGATCCTGAGATCAGGACTCCAACTGAAACCAAGAGTCAGCCAGATGCCCCTTTAATATATAAATTTTATCCTTCCCTCCTAGCCACTAATACTGAATACTAATAGTCTTTGGCATACTAATATATTTAATGTGCTTATAGCCTCATGACATAATGTTGACCAGTACTCAGATGTTATATACAGTGTGTTTAATGGTTGTAACATTACCTAGGTCTATTAATTTTTTTTCCTACTGACCAAATTTAATATGTATTTAAAGTTATTCACCACTTGTGAGAATTTTTAAATTATTATTTGTGTCCTGTTTGCTTAGAAAAAGGATTTTGTGCAATTTATAACAAGTAAGACCTAACAGTAGGACTATAAAGCATTAAAGATAAAAAAAAACTCAAAGAGGAAATAGGATAATTATACCTAAAATCTAGACCCATTCAGTAAACATAATTTAGTATTAAATAGGGTTCTTCCTGACGTTTTTGATAAAAATGAAATTCTGGCTTTTGGGGATAGCTCAGATTCATTCTTTTGAAATTATGCCCCCCCCCCCCCCGTCACCAGCCATTCCCTTTTAGTCAGCAAGTCTTTCATGTGGACCTTCACCCTAGAATTTAAGGTTTTTCTGTTTCACCCTATTTTTGTCTCAGTCTGAAATCAGGCTGTTGTACTAAGTGACCTTTTTAGTATCTGAGGAAATTCATGTATTTGCAGTTAAATTCACCCCTTTGGCTTTGGCTATGAAGAAATTCCCAGAGAGGATAATTCCCATGGTGGGCCCTAACCTTATGAACTATTTTAATGTGGAGCTTCAAAGATGTAGATTTTTTTTCATTTTAGAGCAAGAAAGTGCTTGTTTTTCTGCCTTAATTGCAACATCTCTTTGGAAAGACAAGATAGATTGGCTTAAGATTGAATCAAAATATGATGCTAGTGAGAATTATATCCTGAAGATGAAAAACAGAGAGCCAAAATCTGACCTTGGTTAATCATCCAGAGATGGAGTGGGGGAGAACCTCAAAGATAAAATGGTGAGTAGCAGCAGTTAAAGGGAAAGGATGATTGGTTGAGGGCTTAGGGTCTGTAGCAAGAAGGAGAATACTGGTATCCAAGTCAAGACCTTTAGAAGGGGCCTTGTGACTCGGCACTAGAAAAGCCTTTGTGTAAAGTATTCCCAGTACTGATACTTATATGTCACCTGCTGTGTACCAGGTGCAGTGGTCATTGTTAGGGGGAATAAAAAAATGGTATGCCCTTTTAGAGAATTTCACTATTAGTAGGAAAGATGAACATGAATGAATAATTATATTAATAACTGCTAACATTTCCCATTGTCTCCAAGGATATAAACTCCATGAGAACACAGACCATGTCTACTTTTATGTTTGGCACAGAGTAGTTGTTTAGTAAATATTAACAGAATAAATGAATTTGTTTAGGCTTTCCCAGTTTACTGAGTGCCTTCATAGATAGCTCATTTAGTATTCTACTTTTTTTTTTTCAAGATTGCATTTATTTATTTAGTTGAGAGAGAGAGAGTGAGAGCATTAGAGGGGAGAAGGTCAGAGGGAGAAGCAGACTCCCCGTGGAGCTGGGAGACTGATGCGGGGCTTGATCCTGGGACTCCAGGATCATGACCTGAGCTGAAGGCAGTTGCTTAACCAACTGAGCCACCCAGGCGCCCTACTATTCTAGTTCTTGCTCCTGTTTATCCCTTCTGTGATGTAAGTAAGATAATAGCAGTATCCACAAGAATAATAGTATAACATAAAGCAGAATAAATTCAATTAAATGGAAGTTCAAATACAAGATTATAAAGGAGAAAAAATTAATTCTGGCTTGCTTAATTTACAGAAAACCTCTCTCCAGACATGATCTTTTAACCAGGTCATTTAAGGAGAATAACGTTGTGATAAACAGAGTAGAGGAAACTAGGAGCTTTTGTAGCCATATGAGTTGTTACACCTCTGTGCTGGATCTAGAGTAGCCACATACTTTCAATACCCTTCCTCTTTCCCTAGTGTTTTATTTTTTTTTTCAACGAAGGATCCTTTGGCTTTTCCACAGCCCATCAGATGCTATTCCATCTCAATAGAGTTTAATTATTCCTTGTTTATTTTCCTCTCTTACCCAGGGAACCCCTGATTTTCTATTTCTGGAAATGAAATACTTTTTCATGCTCATTATTCAGATTCTAACATAGAAAACTCAGGGACCTCCCCTTTCTGACAGGCTTATCAGTTAAATTTTCTGCTCATCTCTGCAAACATACACGTGTTTGAGAGAAGGTTGGGAAAAGAACAAGAGATGGAAAAGATTTTTATTTTAAAATGGGATGTTTGGCAAAAGAAGTAAATTACTTATGAAAGAGAAATGGCAGGACTTCTTAAATAATTGGATTAGGGAAGCAAAGAATAGAAACGGTCAAAGATGACTAGAATCCATAGAATGGCTTTTTGTTGTTGTTGTTAAGATTTTATTTATCTATTTGACAGAAAAAGACATAGTAAGAGAGGAGCACAAACAGAGGGAGTAAATGGGAGAGGGAGAAGCAGGCTTCCCACTGAGCAGGGAGCTTAATGCAGTTCTGGATCTCAGGACCCTGGGATCATGACCTATGCTAAAGGCAGACACTTAACAACTGAGCCTCCCAGATATCCCCCATAGTATGTGCATTTTAAGTGCTAAAGTGCTAAACCTCTCAACCTGGTTCCTCCTCCCTAATACCTGGCTTACTCCTCATTCAGCCATCCATTCTTCCATATTTATTTATCTAATTTAATTACCTATTTACTTTACTTACTTATCCAGTAATTCATAGTTTAACCCATTACCTTATTTTATTTGTGTAATACCGCTTGCCAGTTTTTCAAGCCATCTCCTTGTTTGACATCCTTTGTCTTTTAGAGAAATCTTTGTAAGTGTTGGTCCTTGTCCACTGATTGCTAAGTCCCATTGCCCAACCTTCTTATTGTATGTCTTAACACAGTAAACTGAAATAGGATAAATCTAAACTTGAAAAAAATAATAATGCTACTTAGTAAGATTGGATTGCTTAGAGACCTAACATTTCTGTATTCTGACTCCCTTTTTATGATGCAAAATGGATTCTTTCATAGTAGTTTTCATTCCTGGCTCTTCCTGAACTGGTATCTAATGACAAACTAATAACATACGAAGGCCTTATAGCCAAAAACCTATCCTAGACAACTGATCAATGTTAACATTGTCTTTTCTCTCCTCTTAGAACCAGGAACTAAACATTGATGTGTTTGGGTATTGTGAGGATGAAAATCATTAGATTATTTTTCAGAGAAGGCTTGTTGCATGCCATTCGTTTTGTTAAGCTGCCTTAACAACTGGAGTTCAGGTTTCAGTGAGATGAGGGTATACATCCTGCTGTGTGAAAAATTTGGTATTATGTTTATTAATGTACCATCTGACATCTGAATTATCCTTTTGAATTTTACACATTTCCAAATTTCTTGGAAACTGAGAATATATCTCAGATCCTAGTGTAAAGTCTAATAATTTCAGTTCAGTCCTTTCATACTCCAAGATTCACTCTTCATTCTTAGTTTGGCATAATACCAAGGATATTGATAAATGTTGGTTGCCAAATAAATGTAAAAATTCTGTTCCCTGAAAGTCATTGTAATTAGTAATAATAGCTGTCATTTATTTTGAGTGCTTTCAAAGGAGACTCTGCCAGGCAACAATTTATCTTGATAATCTCACAACAACCTTGACAAGAAGGTGGTGACTACTCTCATCTTACATTTGAAGGAACCATGGCTTAGAAACATTTACTTCCCCAAGATCACACAACTAGAAATGAATAGAAGTTGATTTATCACCTATGTCTGTGTGTGACTTCAAAGTTGGTCATTTTACCATAATGCTTGGCTGCCTCTATCATTTAATTTGATGGAGGCCTAATATGACACCCACATTAGGCTCATATATTACTAATAATCCCTCTGTATCACAGCCATACACATTCTTAGATTTCCTGGCTGAGATAACATTGTATAATTCTGTTAAATTTCTTAAATTTAACTAATGGGGCTAGACAAATAGGAAGGGGATTTACAATCTTTGTTTATTTGTAATAATCTGATTAAACAGTAACCTGAATTTGTAGTCCAGAAGTTGAAGCCAGCAATAATTTAATCTTAAAGTGAGCAGCAACTTCGTGTGTGTGTGTGTGTGTGTGTGTGTTTGCCTAGAAAGAGCAATTACTAATTATCTAATTGAAAGAAAGGGATGACCTATACTTATAAAAAGGATTAAGATGACTAAGTATACGAAACAGTCTATAAGCCAGATGAGTAATATTCACAATAATTCTCTCAGAGAAAAGAGAGCTGTTGTGGTCAGGGAAACTGCTTGTAATGAAATCCACTATTAGCACTAGATCACATAGGAGGAGCTGTAAGCATGCTGAGTGTTGTTACTGCTTCTCTGGTCCCGTTTAAGTTGGGGGGCTTTGTAAAGAAGACGTTAACAATAAGAAGATGAGAGCAGGGGCGCCTGGGTGGCTCAGTGGGTTGAGGCCTCTGCCTACATACAGCTCAGGTCATGATCCCAGGGTCCTGCTCAACAGGGAGCCTGCTTCCCTTCCTCTCTGTGCCTGCCTCTCTGCCTACTTGTGATCTCTGTCAAATAAATTTTTAAAATCTTAAAAAAAAAAAACAAAAAAAACCCAGAAGATGAGAGCAAACAGTGAAAGTTTATTTTGGCTTTATTTTTGTTTTTTACAACCCTTGGAATAAAATGCGTTTTGTTTTGTTTTGTTTTTCAGGCATAATGATATCCACCCCTCAGTGAGAATTGATTCTCTTTGGTATTTTGTCATATTCGCAAGGGAAACCAGGGTCTTTATGTTTTGTTGTAGAACAAGTGAAGAGAACTATACACATTTCAGTGTGGCTTCAATCTGTTGTATCCGTTGAGTTTGATTAAACTGGCTATATAAAAGAGCACTTAAAACTTAACCACTTCCCTTTGGTACATTTAGGTTGTAGTGAGTAATAGTATTGTCATAGATCCATTGTTGTGCATACTGCTCACTAAACATATCTTTTTATCCAATAGTTCCTTAATTTTTTAAATGTTTGTCCCTTTACTAGGATAAAGTAAGTTCTTCACTGATAATTTATGAAACTATTTTATATTTACCCTTAATGTCTGCTTTAGCTACTAAGAATGCACATTAAGTTACATAAACATTTTAGCAAATGAATTAAATGTCTTTAATTTTAGAAGTACTGAGTACAGAATGGAAAACGAGCAAAATTAGGTTTGGCAAGGGCATTTGAAGCAACCACTGCGGTAATTTTGATCATCTCTTTTTTTTTTTTTTTTTTTTTTAAGATTGTATTTATTTATTTGACAGAGATCACAAGTAGGCAGAGAGGCAGGCAGAGAGAGAGGAGGAAGCAGGCTCTCTGCAAAGCAGAGAGCCCGATGCGGGGCTAGATCCTAGGACCCTGGGATCATGACCCGAGCTGAAGGCAGAGGCTTTAACCCATTGAGTCACCCAGGTGCCCCAATTTTGATCATCTCTTAAGGGAACCAGGATATGAATGATACTAGAATAATAACCCTTTATATTGAGCTAAGTTTCTTTTAGGAGTGGGGAGACTTCTTAAAATTCACCATGAGTTTTGGTTAAAGTAAGGAGGGCAAAAAGTGCTCATTTGATGCTGACCTATACATTAAATCAGGGACTTTTCTATTTCAGTAAGTAGCCATGAGTAGCCATGGAAAAAGAAGTAAGCATGACCGGTCTGTGGTCCTCACTTGAACTGTGTGAAAAGCAGAGTTGGTTTTAATAGGAACTTCAAGTGAGACTATAGGTGGGTCCTTCAGAATATGTAGGTACGTAATGTATTTCAGAATAATGTGATAATAATAATAATAAGAGACAGCTAAGAGCCAGAAATTCTAACCATTTTTTTAAAGGCCAGTTAGCTAAACATATTTAATTAATTAGAATTAATTTTTTTAAAGGTTTATTTATTTATTTGACACACAGAGATATCACAAGCAGGCAGAGAGGCGGGGGGAGAGCGGGAAGAAGACTCCCTGCCAAGCAGAGAGCCCGACACGGGGCTCCATCCCAGGACACTGAGATCATGACCCAAGCTGAAGGCAGAGGCTCAACCCACCCAGGCACCCCTAGAATTAATTTATTTAGTTGACATAGAGTTTAAAATTAAATGTGAGTAAAGGAAACAGGTGGGGAAAGGTTTAGAATTGGAGGTTCCTAAACTGCCAGTTTAGAGAGTGGTGGAGACAATACTACCTTCTTCCTAGTTTTACCTTGGGTGACTCTAATTACACTTCAATAATTCTGAGCTGGTTTGAGAGCTAGTGAAGAGAGATTGTATTACGGCCTCCTAGTACGTAACTCAGTTTTGCTGGAGGTCACCATTCTCTTTAGTGTCATTCAGAGGTGAGGACTATTTAATGGCAGGCAGCCTGAAGCTGCTGATAGCACAGAGGCCTTTAATGGTAAGCTTTGGGAAATATGATTCTCAGAAAGAGTGAAATATCATAAACTCTATAGAGGGTGTGAGTTTCACCTATTATACAGTTAAAAGGTAATAAAGGACTAAAAAGTATCTTGCTAAGTAGAATTGAGAGAAAATATAAACAGACTTTAAATATTTTTTAAAAATTTCAAAAGCAGTTTTTTATTTTATATTTAAGTTGAAATAGGTACTTTCTTTTATTTTATATTTGCAGTTGAAAATAGGTACTTTCTTTAAAGAACGTGGCATTTCATCTAAAAAAAATTACCAAGACAGCTTTCTGATACATAATTGACTATACTGTGGCAAGATATTTTTCCTCCCTCAACCTTTTTTTTAATGAACAATATTGAATATACAGAAAAGTTAAGAGAAGTAAAATGATCACCCACCACCTAGATTCAGTAATTGTTACAGTTTTGCCATATTTGCTTTGTTTACATATGTGAATTTTATTTGTTTTGCTGAACAGTTTAGAAGTTTGAAGCATTAAGATGTTTCTCTCCTAAACACTTGAAAATTCATTCCAAAAAATGAGGACATTTGCTTATATAACCAAAATACCACTGAAATACTACACAATAATTCCTTAATATCATCTGTTATCCATGTGTAGCAAAATATTTTATTTGTTTGTTTCTCCATACACCAATAACTCTACTCTTCCCAGGGTCTTATCTTTGTTTCTCATGTTGTCATGAACCTGATGCTGTGTGAATCCTGTGGATTCAACCCTGTTGCCTTGTAAACTTTGATCTAGTGTTAAAAGTTTAAAATTTTGGGGTGCCTGGGTGGCGCAGTGGGTTAAAGCCTCTGCCTTTAGCTCAGGTCATGATCTCAGGGTCCTGGGATAGAGCCCCGCATCTGGCTCTCTACTCCGCAGGGAGCCTGCTTCCTCCTCTCTCTCTGCCTAGTTGTGATTTCTCTCTGTCAAATAAATAAAATATTTTAAAAAAAAAAAAGTTTAAAATTTCCCCAAATTGGAAATTTGTTTTGGACTGTATTAATCTCTTTCTTGGTTGCATTCCTATTCGAATTTTACAGTATTAGAACAGACTGAAGAGAGACTTCTTTATTTTATTTTAATTTAGAAATTTTAAAAAGATTTTTTTAACTTGATAGGGAGAGAGAGATCACAAGTAGGCAGAGAGGCAGGCAGAGGTGGGGGGAGGCAGGCTCTCTGCTGAGCAGAGAGCCCCACGCAGGGCTCTCCTAGGACCCTGAGATCATGGCCTGAGCCAAAGGCAGAGGCTTAATCCACTGAGCCAGCCAGGTGCCCCTAATGTTACTTATTTGACAGAGACACAGCGAGAGAGGGAACATAAGCAGGGGCGGGTGGCAGAGGGAGAAGCAGGCTTCTTGCTGGAGCAGAGAGCTGGATGCAAGGCTGGATCCCAGGACTCCGGGATCATGACCTGATCGAAGACAGCCGCTTAACCAACTAAGCCACCCAGGTGCCCCTGAGAGAGACTTCTACGATGAACAAGTTCATTTCCCTTATTTTGCAGGTGTCCACTTTGAAATGTTGGTTCTCTGGAGGAATAAGGAAAGTGCTAGATTGGGAAATCAAAGATTTAGATTCTGGTTCCAGGTCTGTAATGAACTGACTATAAGTAAGTACCTAGGCAAGTCTGCAAAAAACTTACTTTCTCTGACTTTCATTTTATTCATGTGTAAAGTGAGAGATTAATTTGGATAACATCTAACATTCTGTGAATTAGTGAATCTAGGGATTTTTGACTTGTAATTCCACACTACCTTACTACTTGCCTCTACAGACTCTTGTCTGTGATCCATAAAGACAGTCCTATATCTTTTTCTTTTTGAAGGTCCATGCCAGTGCCAGGAATGAAAGATCACTTTGATCAAAGTGAATGCTGAAGTTGATATGTATATTCCTTCCAGAGGCTGTTAATCGTAGAAGGGAATATAAGGAACTTTTGAACATAGAACCTTCAGTGGAACAAAAAGTCAGGCAGAGGCTTAGATAGATACTTAAATTGAATTGCTTGTAATGCTGCCATTGATGCGAATGATAATGAGAATGACAGCAAACATTTATTTACTGTGCACTAAATACAGTGCTAAGCACTTTAAATATATTAATTGAATGGATTAAGTGGGTTCATAAATGCAGAACGCATAGAATAATGCCTAGTACATGATGTAGCTGTATAAGTAATAGCTCTTATTATCGTTTTTATTATTATATTTTTGTGGTGGTGGTTGTAATTAATCCTCACAGCAACCCTATAAGGTAAGTGCTATTTTTATCCATTTTGCAGATGGGGAAACTAAACACCAGAGGTTAAATCAAGACATAGAATTCAAATCTCTAGTCTGTGTAGTGAGTCTTCATTTGGTTAAGAATGCCTAGGTACATTGGGTAGCCAGGGAAGGCCCCTTTGAGGAGGTGACATTTAGGCTGATATTAAAAGATAAAAAAGGAATGGATAAAAATGGGGGGGGGGGTATGGAGAGGTGTGCCAGAAATAGTTCTAGGTAGAGAGTAAGGCAGGTGCAAAGGGCTGACAGGAAGAATGGTTTTTGCTAAGGTTCTCAACATAAATGTCACCTTCTCATTGAGTTCTTCTCTGAATACTCTAAAATTACACATCTATACACTTTTCCTTCTTCTCTTTTCTATTTTCTCCTTAACACTTATCATCATCTCACATACTGTGTAATTTCTTCTGGTTCCTCTCTTTCCCCACGAAATGGGAAATAAGCTTCATGAAGACAGGGATTTTTGATTTGTCACTGAACCTAGACTAGAGCCTCTCTTAGGCCATCAGCCTTCTTTCAGCAAATTAGAAACAAGTCTCCTTCCCAAGAGACTGCAGCCCCATGCAAGGATCCTCAGCTTAGCTAGCAAAGAATGATCTGGATTGCAGCCTCTTCCTACTTCCTTAGTTAGGAACCCTTACACAGGATGGAATTGAACAACCTTTACACGACAGACCTATATGCATCCGTAGCACATACCGCAGTGTTAGCATGTAGCAGTCACTGACTAAATATTTGTAAAATGATGGGCTAGTTTGGAGTGAAGAGGGGAGAGTGGTTATGAGATGAGAGGTAGGTGGAAACCAGATCTGGTAAGAACTACTAAAGGTTTATTTTTTGTTTGTTTGCCTTTTCCCCATAATAGCAGTCATCTGGAAGGTCCCTTGGAACACTTTTCTTTAAATCATGATCATCTGTATTTTTAATAAGCAGTGCACATAATTTTGTGGTAGAGAAAGACATAGGCCAAGTTAGTTTAAGTCCAGCTTTCAATAGTTTTGGACCTTGGCCTCAGATCTCTCTCCTGCCTACTTATCTCAACCTTGTCTGTTTGGCATTGCATTTTGCTTGGATATGTTGGATTACCATGTCCTATCAAGATCTGTGCTAGAGCCTTTGGAATAAGCTGTATACAAAATGACCATTTTTTCTTGTAACCTCAAATCCGGACACAGTATGGTAGAATTTTTTAGTTGTTGTGGAAAACCCAGAACCTGTGGTCCTTGTGACTGAATAGTGAATGCGGGGGGAAACTAGGGTATCTGAACGTTATTCTATTTAGGAATTTCCCAAATGAATTAGTTAAGACCATCTGATTTTTTCATCAGCTTCTACCCTTAACTCCCCAGAACACCAACTTTCACTGATGTTATTTAGGGTTCCCTGTTCACTGTGGAAATGACACCTGGAATCTTGGCATTGAATGACTATTTGAGCTTTTGTTTCTCTTTCATGCTGATGTTTTTTTGGTACCGCAAGTCACATTTGAGAATTCAGTTTATCTCTGAGAGATTTTTGTTGGCAGTTTTTATCTTATTGCCTTTCTCTTCAATGATAGGATAATGATACAGCTTGAAAAAGAAGGAAACTGCAAAGGGTTATTGATGGAGCTCCTGCCCCACCATGCCCTAGGCCTAGCATGTGCATGCTTCTGATGAATCACTGCTGTTAATATTTAGTATTTACTGATTCTCATATCCCAGTATTGTGCAAAGCACAGAATCTGCCCAGGGGACTTAAAAGCTAAATCACCTACTTGATCTGTTGGCTTTCTCCCTCCCTCATCTTTGTTGGTGGCTGCAAGGAGGATTATGGGAGATATAAAACTGTAAGCAACAGGAAATCTAGACTATGTAGCTTTATTGCTGCCTGGAAAGTGCCTGGGAGTTCAGATGCAAGGATTTGATGCTCTTTGCAGCTGCCATAAATAACCTGCTTTCATTGGGGTGAAGATGAAATATTTCCACATGGTTGCTCAAGTCTCTTTTCTCTTTGCCTTGATGCGCCCTCCTTCTTTCTCTCTTTCATTAATTGCTTTGCAGTTGCTGATGCAATTAAAACGAGATGTGTCTGCAGCCTCTGTGGTTTGCTGTCAGGGCCCTCTCTCTAAGGTCTTCATCTTGCTGCTAGGGATGGGTGAACATCTGATTTTGAAGCAAGAGGAGGGAGGGACCTGTGGCTGTAGTTAAATGTGTTTTTCTAAAAGCAGCAGCTTGCAGAGCTACATTTCTCCTGACACTCTAATCATTTTGCCAAGCCAAGCCCTAGTCCCTTGTGCTGTTCATTAATGGGGTTTATATTTGGCAGCACAGTGTATAGAAATGAATCCTGCTGAATTGCTTTTGTTGGTGATATAGAAAGCGCTTTTCATTTTTAAATAGGTGAGAACAAGATGGAAACAGCAGTCTGAAAGTGCAGAAGAGTCAAAACCAAATCCACAGGTTTCCATGGAAAACAAGAACCTGATGTTAAGCAAATTGGACTGCAATACTTAGTCTGTTTTGGGTCACTGGGTAGAATATACACTACACCTTCTATTATGTATGTCTCCCTCCAGACTAGCATTTACGCTTGACTCTGACTTCTGTTCCCTTTTGCTTGTCTTTGAAATTGCTGCAAAAAGCTCAGAGGATCTAACTGCTGTGTTTCTACTTAGTTTCTGGTAGAGGAGTGTTGACTACTTGCTTTACTGGTGCTGCTTGGTAATCATATAGCCGGTAGGTTGCTGTGTGACATCTATCTTCATCTGCTTATCTGTCTTCCAGACCAGTGTATGCATTTGCCACATATATAGAGGGATTACACTGTCTACCACAGCAATACTCAAACTTAAATGTACATCGGAATCACATGGAGAGCATGTTAAAAAAGATTTTTAGGCTCATCTCCAGAGATTCTGATTCACTAAATCTAGACTGAGGTCCATTTGTATTTTTAACAAGTCCCCAGGATGTGCTGATGCTCCCAATCTAGAGACACTTAGAGTAGTACTGGCCTAGGGATAGCCTTATGCATAGCTAAGACTCAATACTTCTTGATTTGATTTGATTTTATCTATCTATTTATTTATTTATTAAAGATTTTATTTATTTATTTGACAGAGATCACAAGTAGGCAGAGAGGCAGGCAGGTGGGGGGTTATCACTAAGCAGAGAGTCTGACGTGGGGCTTGATCCCAGATCCCTAAGATCATGACCTGAGCCCAAGGCAGAGGCTTAACCCACTGAGCCACCCAGGTGCCCCGATTTGATTTAATTTTTTAGTGATTAGTTCTCTCTTAAAATGTAATAGATTCCAAAGATTTTTATCTGCTTTTACTTTCAAGCAAAGCTAATCTGTTAATTATATTATCTGAATTTTTTACTTTTAACCACTCTTTCCCCACAGATCTCCTGTCAGATCATCCATGTTTATTGCTAGCTGCATATCTGTTGAGGTGTTTGATTCTGAGATGCAGAGATGTGGTTACCTTGAAATTTAAATTATACTTACGATGAGACAGCTGATCTGAAATTATGTACCTGGGTTTACAGGTTCTAAATTGTTTCCTAAAGTAGGGGAAATGTGTTTATTTCTTTGAAGTCTAATTTACTGAATTCCTTCACCCACCCTGATTTGGTTAGATCCCATTCTTTTGTAAAAGTTATTTTTATTAACATATAATGTATTATTTGCCCCAGGGGTACAGGTCTGTGAATCATCAGGCTTACACATTTCACAGCACTTACCATAGCACATACTCTCCCTAATATCCATCACCCAGCCACCCTTTCCCTACCCTCCCACCCCCGAGTAACCCTCAGTTTGTTTGTGAGATTAAGAGTCTCTTATGGTTTATCTCCCTCCTGATCCCATCCTGTTTCATATTTTCCTTCCCTACCCCCCCCCCCCACAGTCCCCTGCCCTGCCTCTCAAATTCCTCATATCAGAGAGATCATATGATAATTGTCTTTCTCTGACTGACTTATTTCACTCAGCATAATACCTTCTAGTTCTATCCACATCGTAGCAAATGGCAAGATTTCATTTCTTTTGATGGCTGTGTGGTATTCCATTGTATATTATATACCACACCTTCTTTTTCCATTCATCTGTTGATGGACATCTAGGTTCTTTCCATAGTTTAGCTATTGTGGACATTGCTGCTATAAACATTTGGGTGCACGTGCCCCTTTGGATCACTACATTTGTATCTTTAGGGTAAACAGGTTAGATCCCACCGTGACTTGGCAGCAGGGACCAGTATTTTTTTTTAATAGGCTTTATTTTTTTAGAATAGTTTTAGATTTATAGAAGAATTGAGAAGATAGTATAGAGATTTCCCATACATCTCATACCCATTTTTCTCTATTATTAGTATGATGCATTTGTTATAATTAATGAGCCAATAGTAGTATATTATAATTCTTATTATTAACAGAAGTCTTTATTTTATTAAGATTAACCTGCTTCTCCCTTTTTTGTTCCAGAATCCCATTTAGAGTCCCACATTACGTTTAGTTGTTGACTCTCTTCAGGCCCCTTTTGGCTGTGGCAGTTTCTCAGACTTTCCTTGTTTTTGATGACCTTCACAATTTTGAGGAATATTGGTCAGGTATTTTGTAGAATGCCCCACAATAGGAGTTTGTCTTACTGTTTTCTCATGATAAGACTGGAGTTATCAGTTATTGGGAAAGTTACCCACAGAGGTAAAGTGCCATTTTCATTACATTATATCAGCATACATATTATAAACATGATTTATGACTGTGGATGTTGACCATGATCACCTGGCTAAAATAGTGTTTTGTCAGGTTCTTCACTATAAAGTTATTCCCCTTTTCTTCTCTTTCCATATTGTACCCTCTGGAGGGAAGTCGCCGTATGTAGTCCACAGCCTAAAGAGTGGGGAGTTGTGCTCTCCTTCCTTGCAGGTAGAGTATCCACATAAATTATTTGGAATTCTTCCGCATGGGAGATTGTCTCTTCTCCTCATTTATTCATTTACTCAGGCATTTATTTAGATACCACTGTGGACTCATGGATATTTGTTTTATATTTTGGGTTCCAATCCAGTACTACTTTATTTTTTTGCTCATATTGTTCTGGCTTCAACATTGAACTGACCCCTTACAGTCAGTTCCCACATTACTTTGTCATATGATGCGTGTGTATGGATGTGTGCATGTGTGCACCTATACAAATGTGCTTGTGTGCTTTATTTTTTAACACATCCTTACTTTCTCGCACTGTAAGATGAGGTAGACTCATCTTGTATGCTTCTGGCCCTAATGCTTGAATCAGCCCATTTCTCCAAGGAGACTTGATTCCTAATATTAGAGAATGACACTAGGAAAAAAAAGATCTAGGCAGTAGGCATGCTTCTTGCTACTGTAGTGGGGCCATTATTTTTAAACAAACATATTGTTCCCAGTATTTTGTATTTTAGTATTAGTAAATAAAATTTTTGTTGCTATTAAATGTAAATATAGTTCTCACAGAGATTGAGGGTACATTATACATAATTTATATTGATCCTTCAAATACTTATTAATATTTTAGTACTGTTGTGTAGTTGTATGAAGTTAATCAAATTTCTCTGGGCCCTTAGTTTAAATCTCTCTTAGTCTGAGAGATTTTCCTAATACTGAGCCTTTACTATTGTGTTTGAGAATTCTGGATTGATTGTAAGCATTGATATGCAGTAAGACATCAGGGAACCAAGGGAAGGCTAGAATGCCTCCTACTTACACAGTTTTCACGAAGTGGAAAAAGACAGAATTTCCTCTAAACACCAGTGGTTTGAATATTGACTCCTTCAAGGATGAGTGTGGGAAGAGGAAGAAAGAAGAGGAGAGAAACAGAATTGCCTGTAATCAAAAAAGGACATTTGATTCACGCTTATGAGATTTTTGGCAATGTGAATCTTTTGGAGACAGAATAGGAATAATAACCATTGAGGAAATTATGTTGGTTCCTCAGGGAGGTTGACATCTTTGTTTTCTCTTGATAATGAGTTCCCTTTTCTTATTCAGGGCTCTTGTGTGCTGTTAATTACATAAGTTACTGAGATCCTGGGCAGTATAAACCTCTGTGTGTTTACAAAAAGGTTTTGAGGTTTTAGCAAGGTAAACTTAATGACATAATGACATTGTTTTGCCAGTATTTGGAGTGTAAAGTCGAACCAAGCAAGCTGGTTTTACCGAACAGAAAAAATATAAATACAAAAAAACATTACTTGATATATTTGAGAAGTTAATAAAATTGGAGACTAATCAAGATCAGGCAACTTGAGAAGCCAAAACCACAGGTTTAGTTTTGGGTCAAAGTTATCTACTTCAGGGGCACCTGGGTGGCTCAGTGGGTTAGGCATCTGCCTTCAGCTCAGGTCACGATCCAGGGGCCTGGGATCAAATCCTTTGTCAGGCTTCCTGCTCAGCGGGGAGCCTGCTTCTCCCTCTCCCCTTGCTCCTCCCCTGACTCACGCTCTCTCTCTCTGTATCAAATAAGTGAATAAAGTCTTTAAAGGAAAAAGTTATCTACTTCATTTATATCAGAACTCACAGATGTAAATACGATTTTGTTAATACCATTTATTCAGTGCCTACTTGCTGCTAATTTTATGAGGCTTTCTTTAGACATTAACACTAACTATAGGCTAGCTTAAATGTGTTTTAAATTCTGATACAGACTTCTGTAGTCAGGTGCTTCTCAGTTTCTGTGTTAATTCAGAAATCATCATCAAATTTTTGTTCTAAAAGTTAAAAAGAAAGTCAGTACACATCACTGTCTGATATTGTATCCAAAAACAGGCCTAGAGGTTTTTGTGTTTGTGTTTTTTTAAAGATTTATTTGTCAGAAAGAGAGCACAAGCAGGGGTAGCAGCCGGTAGAGGGAGAAGCACCTCCCCCCTGAGGAGGGAGCCTGATGGGGGACTTGATCCCAGGGCCCTGGGATCATGACTGAGCCAAAGGCAAACACTTAACCAACTGAGCCACCCAGGTGTCCCGTGTATGTATGTTTAATTCAGCCAAACTGTCAGTCTTGTATGAAAAGCTAGAATAAACTTGTAGTGTCTCAAAAAATGTACTTCCCATGTACCATTCTAGGAAGCTGGTGGAAGATGTTCTCCACAAAATAAAGGTTTAAACCAGGAAAGAAGAAGACATATGATGGAGGAAACAGGAAATCCAATCAACAAGAAAAGCTAGAAAATAGACCCATAAATATAGGGAACAAACTGGTGGTTGCTATAGGGGTGGGGGGATGAGCAAACTGGGTGATGGGATTAAAATCTAAGTTATAGACTCCAGTTACAAAGTAAATAAGCATGGGGATGAAAAATACAACATAAGGAATATTGTAATATACTTATTGTTGATGATCATTTCATAATGTACATAATTGTTGAATCATTGTACACTGAAAGCTAATCTGTCTACTAAACTCAAAAAATTTTTTTAAGGGGCAAAAATTTTTTTAATAAAAGAAAGGAAAGGAAGGTAGGCAGGAAGGCTAGGGGATTCCTCTAGATAGTGAATGAATTTCAGATAAACAATAATTTACCAGCACTAAATGGTCATCCAGCCTGGACTGGAGAAAGTTTAAAGGCTCCAGAAGAGAGACTTCTTTAGAACGATGAAGTAGAATACTTGATGGGTCTGAATGTCTTGAGAGGAAATATAGACGGTTGACAAAATTTTTCTGGGTTGAAATGATGACAAATACATGGAGATCTAAGCAAATGAATAAAAAAGATAATGCTTACATAGGAAAAGCAAAAAGTTGTGCTGGAAAGGAAAAGGAATCATGGTTTACTATAGGGCTTAAATATGAATAGGCTTACAAAGTCATTAAAATGTACACTGAACAGTGAACTAATCAAAATTTTAATTTTATTATAAAGGATAGTTGGGTGCAGGAAAAGAGAGATCTAAATCATCATCTTTCAAAGTGAGAAATCAATAGATAATTCCCAAAACTGAAAAATTAAGAAGTAACAACAGGAGCATGTAATTTAGAAACGTGGAGATGAATTCTAAAATAATCACTTGAAAGTGATTGCAAGTGGTTTGCCTCTAGGGACTGGAAATGGGACAACAACAGAGGTGAGGGCTACTGTTTTTACTTTTATTATTATTATTTATTTGCTTGAGAGAGAGTGTTAGAGCATGGAGGGGGTCAAAGAGAGGGGGAGAAGCAGACTCCCCACTGAGCAGGGAGCCCAAAGCAGGGCTCATCCAAGGACCCCGGGATCCACAACTGGAGCTAAAAGCAGATGCCCACCAGACTGAACCACTCAGGCGCCCCAGGCTACTGTTTTTCCTAACAAACTTTGTAGAACTCTGATTTGTTAAATTATGTGCATTTTTAACTTTGATCTCTTTAAAAAATAGGTGTATGCCTTAGAGGAAATGTTAAAGGAGAAAATTTAAAGCACAGTTGGAGATGGGGCGCCTGAATGGCTTGGTCATTAACCAACCCTCTGCCTTGGGCTCAGGTGATGCAGGATCCCAGGGTCCTAGGATTGAGCCCTGCATCAGGCTCTCTGCTCAGCTGTGGGAAGCCTGCTTCTCCCTCTCCCACACCCCAAACTTGTGTTTTCTATGTGTGTGTGTGTGTCTCTGTCAAATAAATAAAATCTAAACAAAAACAAAAACAAAAAAAAAAAACACAATTGGGGTGGCACAGTGAGGTAAGCCTCCAACTCTTGGGTTTAGCTCAGGTCCCGATCTCAGGGTTGTGAGATCAAGCCCCATGTTGGGCTCTCCCGGGCATGGAGCCTGCTTAACATTCTCTCTCCCTCTCCCTCTTAAAAAAAAAACAAAAAACATACATACATAAATACACACACACACACACACACAAGCAGTTGGAATACCTGGCTGGCTGAGTTGGTAGAGCATGCAACTCTTGATATCAGACTAATGAGTTGGAGCCCCACATTGGGTGGGGAATCTACTTAAAATAAAACAAGGGGCACCTGAGGGTGGCTCAGTGGGTTAAAGCCTCTGCCTTCGGCTCAGGTCATGATCCCAGGGTCCTGGGATAGAGCCCCCCATCGGGCTTTCTGCTAGGCAGGGAGCCTGCTTCCCTTCCTCTCTCTCTGCCTACTTGTGATCTCTCTTTGTCAAATAAATAAAATCTTACAACAACAACAACAACAACAAAATAGTTCTTTTTAAAAAACCCACACAAGGGGCACCTGGGTGGCTCGGTGGGTTAAAGCCTCTGCCTTCAGCTCAGGTCATGATTCCAGGGTCCTGGAATTGAGCCCCACATCGGTCTCCCTGGGTGAGGAGCCTGCCTCCCCCCGCCCCCTCTGCCTGCCTCTCTGCATACTTGTGATCTCTGTCAAATAAATAAAAATCTTTAAAAACACACACACACACACACAATTACTGTCCAACAAATTTTACTGTGTTAAGAATCTTGGTTCACTACCTGGATCTTTGTCCAAATTTCTGTTTTATCAGTTAATTTGCTTTTATTTTTATTTTTTAAGATTTTTATTTATTTATTTGACAGACAGAGATCACAAGTAGGTAGAGAAGCAGGCACAGAGAGAGGAGAAGCAGGCACAGAGAGAGGAGGAAGCAGGCTCCCCGCCGAGCAGGGAGCCCAACGCCGGGCTCCATCCCAGGACTCTGGGATCATGACCTGAGCTGAAGGCAGAGGCTTTAACCCACTGAGCCACCCAGGCGCCTCAGTTAATTTGCTTTTAGCTGCAAGTAACAGAAACCCTTTTTTAGGAGTGCCTGCGTGGCTCAGTTGGTTAAGCATCTGCCTTTAGCTCAGGTCACGATCCTAGGGTCCTGGTATTGAGCCCCACATTGGGCTCCCTGCTGAGCAGGGAGCTTGGGGAGTCAGCTTTCTCTCTCTCTACTGTTAGCCCCGCTTGTGTTCTCAAGTGCTGTCTGTCAAATAAATAAAATCTTTAAGAAATAAAAAACCACAAACCCATAGGGGCTCCTGGGTGACTCAGTGGGTTAAAGCCTCTGCCTTTGGCTCGGGTCATGATCCCAGGGTCCTAGGATTGAGCCCCGCATCGGGCTGTCTGCTCAGCAGGGAGCCTGCCTCCCAGTCTCTCTCTGCCTGCCTCTCCGCCTACTTGTGATCTCTGTCTGTCAAATAAATAAAATCTTAAAAAAAAAATAAAACACAAACCCTTTTTAAATAGCTTGATAAGGAATTTTTTTTTATCAATCATCAGTCAATTTCAGAGGTAGGTCAGGTTTGGGATTTTTTGTTGTGGTTGTGGTTTGCTTGTTTTGGATAATGCAGTGGCTACAGCTTTTTCCCAGAAGCTCCCAGCAGACTTTTATTTTCATATCTCTTTGACCATTAACTGGGTCATAAACCCTCTTTATACTAGGCACTGACTAGGGGAATGGGATTTCAATGGCTGTATTTGACTGATTGTCTCAGATGAAATGGATATTAGGAGTCAACCATAAGGTCTGCTGTGCCAGTCGTTGCCTATTAAGTACTTACTGAGAACCCACTTCTCTTTCAAGAAAGCTTTACCGCTTAGAAGAAAATGAGTGGCTAAAATGACACTGAGTATGAACAGCGCCAAGGTACTCAGTAAATATTTATTGAATGAGTTAGATGAATGTAAGTAAAACTTTTTGACATAGATAGAAATACTTTAGATGTTTAGATTTAGATGACTAGGGAAAATACATGCATTTAAACTAGACCAGGAAGCTCCTTGAAGAAGAAGGAAAACTTAAACTACTGTTTACTCATCAGCTAGTCATAGTGCTGTCCTGTTAGAATAAATACACCTTTGTCAATTGTTGTGCTAGTTTAACCAGCTTGGAGAAGGGGGCAGTTTTTGTTTGTGGTGTTTACCAGTTTCCACAGCATAAATAATCTTACCCTGGTCAATTTCAGTGTATCAGCATGGAATCAGTTATCTTGCATGGTTACTTCTAACATTATGATTTTTATTTCTAACCTACTAGGATAACATACTGATAAAAGCAATATTTATCTTTTTTTAGCCTTTTAGATGTTCAATACTAAGACTTAGGTTTTTAATATAAGGTAGTTGGTTTCGGTGTTTTGGACAATGGTATGTTGGAAAAGACAATTTTAAGATTCTAGTAAATCCTGGTCTTTGAAGACTTTGAGAAATGAAAAACCCTTGTGGTTAGCTTTAGGTGCTAGATGAAATGTTACTAGTCCAGTTTTAATGGAGTGTCAACTATGTGCTCAGTGCTATAAAAACAAAAATAGGGCACCTGGGTGGCTCAGTTATTAAGTGTCTGCTTTCGGCTCAGGTCATGATCCCAGGGTCCTGGGATTGATTGCTGTATCGGGCTCCATGCTCATTGGGAAGCCTGCTTCTCCTTCTCCCACTTCCCTGGGTTGTGTTCCCTCTCTCATTGTGTCTCTCTCTGTCAAATAAATAAACAAAATCTTTGTGTATACACACACACACACACACACACACACACATCTGTTGCTCATTTGTTTTTATTTTTTTAAGACTTTATTTATTAGAGAGAGAGAGTGCTCATAAGCAGGGGGATCAGCAGGCAGAGGGAAAAGCAGGCTCCCTCCTAAGCAAGGAGCCCAGTGTGGGCCTTGATCCCAGAACCCTAGGATCATGACCTGAGCCGAAGGCAGATGCTTAACCTACTGAGCCATCCAGGCATCCCCTTTACTCATTTTTCTATTGAATTATTTATTTTTCTTTCTTTCTTTTTTTTTTTAAAGATTTTATTTTATTTATTTGATAGAGAGAGAGATCACAAGTAGGCAGAGAGATAGGCAGAGAGAGAGGAGGAAGCAGGCTCCCTGCGGAGCAGAGAGCCCGACATGGGGCTCAATCCCAGGACCCTGAGATCATGACCTGAGCCGAAGGCAGCGGCTTAATCCACTGAGCCACCCAGGCGCCCCGAATTATTTATTTTTCTTAATGATTTCTAGGAATGATTTATATAAACGACAGATATGCTTCCTTCATTTTAAGGTTTTTTAAAGACTATAATTCTAGTCTCTATGGGGGATGAATTGGAAAAAGGAGAGACCATTGTCAACTTGGCCATCTGGGAGATAATTGCAATAACCTGTAGCCAAAAACGAGAGATGATAGGGAGTTCAACTGTGGTAGTGGGGGAGGAGGGATACAGATTAGAGATCAAACTGCTGCCACCCAATGACTTCGTAGTGGAGTTTGGATTAGGTGTTAGTACTACTGCCTTTTAATTTAGTGTTCTTTCTAGCATATATCATTATCTCCTTTACTCTCCTTTCTTCTAATTCTGTGAAAGAAAAATAAGAGAGTTTTATACAGCAGAGTCTACAGTAAGGTTAAAGTGATATGAGGGCCTACTTTAAGAATCTTGGATATAAAAAGAAGCTATAGATGAGTATTTTTTATCTGCTCTCTGGATTTGAATGACTTTTTTTTTTTTTTTAAGATTTTATTTACTTGAGAGAGAGTGAGCAGGAGCAGGGAGAAGGGGTGGAGACCGAGGGAGAAGCAGACACCCTGCTGAGCAGGGAGCCTGATACTAGAGTCAATCCCAGGACCCTGGGATCATGACCTGAGCCGAAGGCAGATGCTAACCAGCTGAGCTACCCAGACACCCTGTGAATGCTTTTCCAAGCCTGAATGTAAAGAGAAGAAACAAAGGAAAAGATTGATAGGTTTTACTAAATAAAAATTGCTAATTTCTTTGTTTCAAAAAAGATTATAAATGCCCCCAAAGGATCCTGTTAGACTGTAGTCCTCTCAAGCAGTATCTGTCCTCTCTTTTGCATTCCTCATACCACTAAACCTAAAAGTAGGGTTGCTGTCCTCCTTTTTCTCATCACTTGCAGATCATTGTCTCTTTCTCTTCTAGAACCTCCTAGGTTTGTTAGTTTGTCATTTATCTATCTTAGTCATAGACTCTGGGGTTACTTCTTATCATTCCTTAATTGGGATGTTTAATTCATTTACAGTTGTAATTATTGATAAGATTTTTGTCTGCCATTGTGCTGTTTATTTTGTATGTCTTATCTTATTTTTGTTCCTCTGTTCCTCCACAACAGTCTTCTTTTATGTTAAAATAGATATGTTCTGGTGTACCATTTTAATTTCCTTGTTTCTTTTAATATTTTGAGTTATTATCTTAGTGGTTGCCCCAGGGATTACAGTTAACATCTTAATTTATAATAACCTGGTTTGGATTAATGCCAGTTTAATTTCAGTAGTGTGCAAAAATTTTGTTCCTGTTCAGCTCTGTTCCCTCCTCTTTCTTTTGCTGTTATTGTCATACAGATGACATCTTTAAATATTATGTGCCCATCATCACAAATTATAATTATTGCTTTATGTAGTGTCTTTTATTTTTTATTTATTTTTTAAAAATGTTATTTATTTATTTGACAGAGAGAGAGAGAGAGAGAGAAATCACAAGCAGGCAGAGAGGCAGGCAGAGAGAGAGGGGGGAAGCAGGCTCCCCGCTGAGCAGAGAGCCTGATACGGGGCTCGATCCCAGGACCCTGAGATCATGACCTGAGCTGAAGGCAGCGGCTTAACCCACTGAGCCACCCAGGTGCCCCTGTGCAGTGTCTTTTAAATCAGATAAGAGAAAAAAAGTTACAAGAAATACATTTATACTGGTTTTTTTTGTATTTACCTACTGTGTTAGGCAGAATAATGATCCCCTAAAAAACAATCTGTCTTATTAATTCCCAGAACACGTGAATATGTTACATTACATAGCAAAAGGGATTTTATAGATGTGATTAAATTAAGGATTTAGAATGAGAGAAAGATTAGCCTGGATTAAGTCAGTTAGGCTCAGGGTGCCTGAGTGGCTCAGTCCTTAAGCAGCTGCCTTCGACTCAGGTCACGATCCGAGGGACCTGGGATGGAGCCCTACATCGGACTCCCTGCTCCACTGAGAAGCCCACTTCTCCCTTTCCCACTCACCTTGTTTATGTTCCCTCTCTCACTGTCTCTCTCTCTCTGTAAAATAAAGAAAATCTTAAAAATAAAAAAACAGGCTCCATATAATCACAAGGATCTTTATAAGGGATGGAGAGAGACAGGAAAGTAAGAGAGACAGATTTAAAGGTGCTATACTGCTGGCTTTGCAGATGGAAGAAGAGGCCCCTGAGCCAGGGAATGTAGGCACCCTCTAATGGGAAAAGCAAGAAAACAGATTTTCTCCCAGAGCCTCTACATAGAAATGCAGCCCTGCTGACATACTCATTTTATCCTAGTGAGAGCCGTGTCAGACTTCCAACCTCCAGATCTCTAGTAAATTTTTGTTGTTTTAAGCCTCTAAGTTTGTGGTTTAATGTTGCAGCTATAATAGAAAACTAATACAACTATGGAGTTCACTGGTGTTCTTTATTTCTTCCTGTTAATTTATGTTACTTACTGCCTGTTGTCCTTTTGTGTCAGCCTGAAGATTTCTCTTAGCATATCTTGTATGGGAGGTCTGCTAACAATGAATTCTGGTTTTGTTTATCTAGGAATATCTTACTTTCTCCTAGTTTTTTGAAGACTAGTTTTGCTTCATATAGAATTCAATACTCAGGGCGCCTGGGTGGCTCAGTGGGTTAAAGCCTCTGCCTTCCGCTCAGGTCATGGTCCCAGAGTCCTGGGATCAAGTCCCTCATCGGGCTCTCTGCTCAGCAGGGAGCTTGCTTCCCCCTCTCTCTGCCTGCCTCTCTGCCGACTTGTGATCTCTCTCTGTCAAATAAATAAATAAAATATTATAAAAAAAAATAAAAAAAAGAATTCAACACTCAGCCAGGCAATGACACTCTGGTTTAGCCTTCACTTTCTGCTTGTGCAAAGACTCAAACTCAACCAAAGTGAGAATTTAGAGCCTTCTCAGGCCATTTCTAAGCATGTACTTAGCCTTGGGCATGCACATAGCCTTCTGCATGCATGTGGACATCTTGATCCAGGATCACATCAGAACTTTTCAAAGCCCTTGTGGACATTAGCTTCCCTAGCTTTCTTTTTAAGCTCTTTGGATAGTCTAATATTTGCCCTGAATGTTATCCACTGTCTCAGGCAGCCACAAAGTTAAACACGTGCCTGCAGATATTTTCAACAAATATTCCCACTACCAGGGCAAAAGCTTTTCATGATGAGCAAACTCTAAAGTCTGGTCAAGTACAGACAAACTTACAAGTTCGGCCATGTTACAAGACAGGCCATGTCATGAGAATTCTTTGGAAATGAAGCTTGGAAGGAGCCTCAGTCGTGTGCTGCCCCTTCAATGGTTGTTAGGCTACTGCTTTTCACTGCGATTGTAGGCTATTGATTTTTTTCAGCCCCAAGGATAGGAATAGGGCAAGTTAAGATGCCACAAAGCCCACTGTTCTTACTGAGATTCATGATCAGTTTGAATCTCAATATGTGATGTGAGCTGGGTTTTTAAAAAATAAATGCTCTTCGTTTGCTGCAAGCCTTTGGTTAATTTCCAGAATTCTGAAAAACTTGATTCTGACGACTTTTGCCAGTTTTCTTATTGCTTTTATGGAGGATGGAATTTTCAGAGATCCTTGCTCTGCCATTTTTGCCGATTTTTCCACCTTTGCCCCCACCATTCTTTAAAGGTTTTAATTCCTGGCCCTCAGTCACTATCTCCAACATTGTTTCTGGACTTAACTCTTGACGAATTCAGTGTCCTTATTAAAGATCTTGCCCATGCCTTCGCTTCTTATTTCCTTGACCACCTCTCTGCCAGTGATTTTGTCCTCCATCTTATCTCATTACTGCTTCCATGTACCAGTGCCCCTGAGCCAAACTATTTTGTAAATAAAGTTTTCTTAAATACAGCTTTGCTCCTTCATGTATTGTCTACAGCTTCTTTCATACTACAACAGCAGAGTTGGCTATTACAGTAGAGACCATTGGTCTTCAAAGCCTAAAATATTTATTCGCTTTAAAGAAAAAGCTTGCAGACTCCTGACTTAAAACGAGTCAGTTAGAGCTATATTTCTTCTGTTATCTTGATTTCAGGAATCCTATTCTCCAACTATCTTCCCCCCCTTTTTTGCAGCTCCTTTAGAGTCTCAACTGTATTAATTCCTTAACCTCACCACCGTTTACACTGTACATCTTTTTCCAGATCTTTACTTCCCTCCTTACCATTACCTCTTCACATTATAATTAATTCCTTCTATACATATTTTTTTAAGATTTCATTTATTTATTTATTTGACAGAGAGAGAGAGAGATCACAAGCAGGCAGAGAGCCAGGTGGAGAGAGAGGGGGGAAGCAGGCTCCCTGCTGAGCAGAGAGCCTGATGTGGGGCTTGATCCCAGGACCCTGAGATCATGATCTGAGCTGAAGGCAGGGGCTTAACCACGGAGCCACCCAGGCACCCCACTTCTGTACATTTTTAAATTACTCATTGACAGAACCATGACCATGGTTAAATCTGACTTTTGGCTTCCTGCATGCTTACATGTATGCATCTAAAGGTGGCTGGAGAAAACCACACAATTATTCTGCCTGTTCTCACTTTATTTTTTTTAAAGATTTTATTTATTTATTTGACAGATGGAGATCACAAATAGGCAGAGAGACAGGCAGAGAGAGAGAGAGGAGGAAGCAGGCTCCCTGCTGAGCAGAAAGCCCCATGTGGGGCTCGATCCCAGGACACTGGGGTCACGACCCAAGCTGAAGGCAGAGGCTTTAACCCACTGAGCCACCTAGGCGCCCCTGTTCTCACTTTAAGTTCATGTTCCTTAGCCTTAAATGGGCCTTTAATACTTCACAGCAATCCTACTACAATTCCTGACTATTCAGTTTTTGATACCTTCTCCTCTGCTCAAACTTGCTGCATCCTTCTCCCATCCTCACTTCCACTTTGCTTGCTATTTCCCTGGAAAAACAGAAGTAGGGACTTCCATCCATTCTGTACACATCTTTCCATTTATTTTTACTCACATGTACCCATTTGTCTTTGCCCATGAGCCGCTTGTGTTCTATCTAGAACTAATCTCTCCTCTTATGCACAAAATGTTCCTCTTGCCTACTCAAGGACTTCACTCCAGCATTTCTCCTTTTCTTCAATTGCAGAATTACTTTTTTTTCCTGTGCATAGGATCACTCTCATCAGTAGCAAACATGCACCAGATTTCTCTAATCTTTCAAAAACAACCTCTCTTGGGGTGCTGGGTGGCTCCGTCATTAAGTAAGCATCAACCTTCAGCTCTGGTCATGATCCCAGAGTCCTGGGACTGAGCCCTACATCAGTCTCCCTGATCAGCGGGAAGCCTGCATTTTCCTCTCCCATTCCCCCTGCTTGTGTTCCCTCTCTCACTGTGTCTCTCTCTGTCAAATAAATAAAATTCTTTTAAAATAAAAATAAAAATCGCCTCTCTTAATCACACATATTCACCCAGGAATTGCCGTATTTCTCTGCTCCCTTTAACTCAGCTCCTCAGAGAGCAGTCTATACACCATTTATAGACTCAGTGACGGTCTATACAACCATCTCATTCCTTTCCTCCCTTTTTTCTCCTAAACCAGCTCTAATCTGGCTTTTGTCTCTGCCATTCTATAGAAACTGGCCTTGTCAAAGTCACCAGTAACTTCTCCATTGATAAATCCAATGATCAGTTCTCAATTTTTTTAATGTAATAACTTTCTTGAGATATAATTCACGTGCCATAAAATTCACCTTTTGAAAATAATAGGATTTGGAGGATTTTAGTGTATTCACAGAATTATGCAGCCATTTATTATTGTCTAATTTTAAAGCATTATTATCACCCCAGAAAGAAGCCCTGTACCTATCTGCAGTCACTCTACATTCCTTTGTTCCCTTAGCTTTTGGAAACCATTACTTTTCATGTCTGTGAATTTGCCTATTCTGGACATTTCATATAATGGCGTCACATAATATATGGCCTTTGTGCCTGGCCTCTTAACTTAGCATAACATTTTTAATGGTCATCCATTTTATAGCATGCATCTATATTTTGTTCCTTTTTATGGCCAAATAATGTTCCATTATATGGATACACATGCTACATTTTGTTTATCCATACACCAGTTGATGGATGTATTTGAGTTGTTTTTTTTTTTTTTTTTCCTTTTTATTTATTTTTTTTTTTTCAGCGTAACAGTATTCATTCTTTTTGCACAACACCCAGTGCTCCATGCAAAACGTGCCCTCCCCATCACCCACCACCTGTTCCCCCAACCTCCCACCCCTGACCCTTCAAAACCCTCAGGTTGTTTTTCAGAGTCCATAGTCTCTTATGGTTCGCCTCCCCTCCCCTGTTTTGACTAATGTTACTGTGAACATTCATGTACAAATTTTGTATGGACATGTGTATTCGGTTCTTTTGGGTATATACCTAGAAATGGAATTGCAGAGTCATATGGTAACTCTGTTTAACATTTTGAGGAACTCCAAAGTTTTTCCCAAAGTGGCTGTACCAGTGTATAGTCCCACATGCAGTGTAGGAAGGTTCCAAGTTCTCTACACCCTCACCCTCACCAACAGGTTTTTTTTTTTTTTTTAAGATTTTATTTATTTATTTGATGGACAGAGATCACAAGTAGGCAGAGAGGCAGGCAGAGAGAGAGAAGGGGAAGCAGGCTCCCAGCTGAGCAGAGAGCCTGATGCAGGGCTCTATCCCAGGACCCTGGGATCATGACCTGAGCTGAAGGTAGAGGCTTAACCCACTGAGCCATTCAGGTGCCCCTCACCAGCAGTTTTTAATGTCTTTTTTATTTTAGCCATCTTCAAGAGTATGAAGTTGTATCACATTGTGAGTTTAGTTTCCTAATGACTAATGATTCTGAGATTTTTTTTTTTTTTAAGATTTTATTTATTAGAAAGACGGCAAGAAAAAGCACAAGCAGAGGGGAGAGGGAGAAGCAGGCTCCCCGCTGAGCAGGGAGCCCGATGTGGGACTCATTCCTATGACCCTGAGATCATGACCTGAGCCAGAGGTAGACACTTAACCAATTGAGCCACCCAGACACCCTTTTGAGCATCTTTTCATGTGTTTTTTGGCCATTTATATATTTTCTTTGGAAAAAATCAGTGAAGATTTTAGGAAAAGAGAATCAGTTCAGGTCCTTTGCCCATTTTTAATTGGGTTGTCTTTTTATTGTTGTAAGAGTTTTAAAAATATATTCTTTTTTTTTTTTTTTTTTTAAGATTTCATTTATTCATCAGAGACAGAGAGTGCACACAAGCAGGAGGGGCAGCAGAAGGAGAGGGAGAAGCAGGCTCTCCGCTAAACAGGGAGCCCGATGTAGGGCTCAATTCCAGGACCCCAGGATTGTGACCTGAGCTGAAGGCGGACACTTAACTGACTGAGCCACCCAGGCACCCCTAAAATATATATATATATTTTTAAAGGTTTTATTTATTTATGTGACAGACAGAGATCACAGTAGGCAGAGAGAGGGGGAAGCAGGCTCCCTGCCCAGCAGAGAACCTGATGTGGGTCTCAATCCCAGGACCCTGGGATCATGACCTGAGCCGAAGGCAGAGGCTTTAACCCACTGAGCCATCCAGGCGCCCCTAAAATATATTCTTGATGTAAGTCCTTTAACAACAGTTATATGATTCACAAATATTTTATCCCATTTTCTAATGGAATGTCTTTTCTCTTTCTTGGTAATCCTCAGTTCTCAATCTTTATCTTATTTGAGTTGATTTGATTACTCCCTCCTTCATATACTTTCTTCACCTGACTTCCAGAATACCACATTCTTCTTCTTCTTCTTCTTTTTTTAAGATTTTATTTATTTATTTATTTGACACAGAGAGAGAGAGAAAGAGAGATCACAAGTAGGGGGAGCAGCAGGCAGAGAGAGAGAGAGAGAAGCAGGCTCCGTGCTGAGCAGAGAGCCCGATGCAGGGTTCGATCCCAGGACCCTGAGACCATGACCTGAGCCGAAGGCAGAGGCTTAACCCACTGAGCCACCCAGGTGTCCCAGGATACCCAGTCTTCTGATTTTTTTTTTCTCACCTTACTGTGTGCTTCACCTTGGTCTCTTTTGCATCTTATTTTAATCTCTCCAACCTCTAAACATTGAAGCACCCCTGGGCACAGTTCTCAGACTACTTGTTCTGTCACACCACTGTTATCTCCTCTGCTCTCATTTATATGCTGACAGTTTCAAAATTACTATCAGTCTCATATATTCATCTGCTTTCTTGACATTTTGACTTTGATATCTGATAGCCATTTCAAACTGATATGTCTAAAACCAAACTCCTGATTTTTTTTCTCTAAAACCCAATTCTCCCTCAGTCTTACTCATCTCAGCAAATAACAATCCCAGATTTCTAATTTCCTGGGTCAAGGAATCATTCTTGACTCCTCCTCCTGTCCATCCCCATATTCAGTCCACCAACAAATCCTACTGGCTTTATCTTTAATATATTTAGGATCCAACCTCTTCTCACTACCTTCACTGCTACCAGCTGGTCCAAACCACTGTTTAACTTCTGGATTATTTTAATAGTTCTTAACTTGTCTCCTTGTCTTTAGTGCCCTATAATCTTTTCTCAACATAGCAGTCAGAGTGATTCTTTTAAAACGTGTCAGATTTTTTCACTCTTCTACTTAAAACTGTGTTGTGGCTTTCCATATCATTCAGAAAAACTCAAAGTTCTTCTAGTCAACGACATCATCTAGCCCCTATATTTAGTCTGACCTCCTTTATTCTCTTCTCTGCCTCTCTCACTCATTTCCTGTTGAACTAACTTCCTTAATATACCTCAGATGCCCCAGGGACATTCCAACCTTTTGGTCTTTGTGGGTGCTCTTCCTTCTGCCTTCAGTGCCCACTCTTCTGCATGGCTTCAAAGACTGTGCCATGCAGAGCCATACTGGGGCCAGAAGCAAAAGGAAAAATCACTAATAACAATCCAGTCAGTCTTTATTTAAGTTTTGATGTTTTGTTCATTGTGGGCTTTGCCTTAATTTTGAGCTTTAAAAAATATTGCATTAAGATATCATTTATCTTGGGGCGCCTGGGTGGCTCAGTGGGTTAAAGCCTCTGCCTTCGGCTCAGGTCATGATCCCAGGGTCCTGGGATCGAGCCCCACATTGGGCTCTCTGCTCAGCAGGGAGCCTGCTTCCTCCTCTCTCTCTGCCTGCCTCTCTGCCTACTTGTGATCTCTGTCTGTCAAATAAATAAATAAAATCTTTAAAAAAAAAAAAGATATCATTTATCTTGATTACTGAGTTTTTTGGGTACTTCTTTAAATATTTGCACATGAGGTGAATACTTTTCATCCCTCCTTTACTTCCTTTGCCTCACTTTGCTCAAGAAAGTAGGACGGGTGGAGGGAGGGCACCTGGGTGGCTCAGTCATTAAGCATCTGCCTTTGGCTCAGATCATGATTCCAGCGTCCTGGGATAGAGCTCCATATCGGGGTCCCTGCTCCCCTGTGTTGTGTTCCCTCTCTCGCTATCTCTCTCTGTCATAAATAAATAAAATCTTAAAAAAAAAAAAAAGTAGGAATAGAAGGAAATCTCTTTCTGATAGAGAGTATCTACAATAAACCTATAGCTCGTATCATAGCTAATGGTGAAAAACTGAATGTTTTTACCTTAGAATAAAGACCAAGATAAGGATGTTTTCTCTCACTACTTCTGACCATTACACTGAAGGTTCTAGCTAGTCTGATAAGACCAGAGAAATCAGTAAAACATATACATTTGAAGGGAAGAAATAAAACTGTCTTTATAGATGATATGATCATCTATGTGTAAAATGAGAAGGAAGCTACCAAAAAAAATGCTATTATGTGAATTTAGCAATACTGCAAGACAGAAATTCAATGTTTAAAAATCTATTGTATTTCTGTATACTGGCAATCACATTGAAATTTTTAAAACACCACTTATAATAGCATCAAAAGTGTTACATAGTTAGAAGTACACCTGAGAAAAGATGTGTGAGACCTCTATAGTAAACTACAAAACATTACAGAAAGAAACAAAGTCCTAAATAAGTGGAGAGCTTTATTATCATGTTCATGGATGGAGAGACTCAACAGTGTTACAATGTCAGATATCCTTAAATTAACTTGATTGATAGACCAGTTAGCCCTAATTCTTAGCAGACATTTTAATAGAAAGTGACAAGCAGGTTTTAAAATTCATAAGGAAATGCACTTATACTACCTGACTTCAATTCTTATTTTAAATCTATAATGATTACAACAGTGTAGCATGGACACTGAGATAGCCAAATATGTGGATCCATGGGAAAGAGTCCAGGACTTGACCTGTACATACATGGTCAGTTGATTTTCCTATAGAAGTGTAAAGGCAATTCCACAGAGAAAGGATAGCTTTAACAAAGTGTACTGGAACTATTGGATATCCATGTTCCAAAAAGTGAAGTTCTATCTAAACCTCACAATATATACAAAACTTAATTCAAAATGGATTTAGACAAATGTAAAATGTAGGAATATAAAAATTCTGGAGAAAATCATAATAGTAGAAAACCTTCATGACCTTGGGTTAGTTCAAGATTCTTAGACACAACTTCAGGAATACAGTTTATAAAATGAAAAATTGATAAACTGGCCTTGATTCAAGTCTGGAAGTTTTGCTCTTTGAAAGGCACCATTAAGAGAATGAAAAGGTAGGCTACCGATTTTGAGAGAAATAATTGGAAATTACATATCTGATAAAGGACTACTTTCCAGAATATATAAATAACTCTGGATATTCAATAATAAGAAAATAAACAACCTGATAAAAAGATGTTCGACAAATCTGAACAGATAACTTCACCAAAGATAAGTGCATGAATAGATTTCCAATAGATTTTCCTTTGGCCAACAAGGAAATGTAAGTTAAACCTACAATGACATACCACTAGATTCCTTTATTAGAATATCTAGGATTAAAAAGACTTGACTATACCCCATGTCTTTGAGGAGCAACTGGAACTGTTTTACACAATTTTTTTTTAAAGATTTTATTTATTTATTTGACAGATGGAGATCACAAGTAGGCAGAGAGGCAGGCAGAGAGAGAGAAAGGAGGAAGCAGGCTCCCTGCTAAGCAGAGAGCCCGATGTGGGGCTTGATCCCAGGACCCAGGGATCATGACCTGAGCCGAAAGCAGAGGCTTTAACCCACTGAGCCACCCAGGCATCCCTGTTTTACACTATTAATGGGAATATAAAATGATAGAAGCACTTTAAGAAACAGTTTCACAATTTTTTTTTTTTTTTTTTTTTAAAGAAATTGGCACTTACAGGGTGCCTGGGTGGCTTAGTGGGTTAAATATCCAACTCTTGATTTCTGCTCAGGTCATGATCTTGGTATTGAGCCCTGCATGGGGCTCCACACTCGGCAGGGAGTGGAGTGTGCTTGGATTTCTTCTTTCCCTCTTCCTCTGCTCCTTCCTCCCTACTTGTGTTTGTTTGCTCTGTCAAATAAATCAGTCTTCAAAAACAGAAAGAGAAAAGAAAAAAGACAGTCTTCAAAAAAAAAAAAAAAAAAGAAATTAAGCACTTACCTAACATAACCTGGTCATTCCATTACAAGCTATTTACTTTGTTCACATCATCTTATTCCTAAACATTTATAGAAGTTTTATTTGTAATAACCCAAAATTGGCAACAGCCCAAATGTCCATTAACTGGTTAATGGATAAGCACATTTTGGTTGGTGTACCTGTGCAATAAATTATTGCTCATCAACAAAAAGGAATTCTGTATTGACACAACATGAATGAATCTCAAAATAATAATCCTGAGCAAAAGAAACTATATAAAATAAAGAGTACAGGGCGCCTGGGTGGCTCAGTGGTTTAAGCTGCTGCCTTCGGCTCGGGTCGTGGTCTCGGGGTCCTGGGATCGAGTCCTGCGTCGTGCTCTCTGCTTGGCGGGGAGCCTGCTTCCCTCTCACTCTCTCTGCCTGCCTCTCTGCCTACTTGTGATCTCTCTCTGTCATAAATAAATAAATAAATAAATAAAATAAAAATCTTTAAAATAAAGAGTACATATTGTATGATTTTTGTTTATATGAAATTCTAGAAAATGAAAATTGTAGTGACAGCAAGCAGGTCAGCATTTGGTCAGAAATGGGATGGGGGAAGGCCAGGGAAGATCTGGAAAGACTGGAAAAGACCAGAATGGAGGATTACAAGGAGGCATGAAGAAAGTTCAGTGTATGACAGAAATATTCACTCTTTTGATTATGGTGATGATTTCACAGTATTAGACATGTCAGACTTATTTGTATAATTATTTTAAAAGGTTTTGTTTGTTTGTTTGATTTTTGGAGGGGTGCCTGGGTGGCTCAGTTGGTTGTGCATCTGCCTTCAGCTAAGGGTTATAGGATTGAGCACTGTATCAGACTATTTGCTAAGCTGGGAGCCTGCTTCTCCCCCCTGTTTTTGCGCTCTCTCTCTGTCAAATAAATAAAAATCTTTAAAAAAAAATTTTTTTTGAGGGAGGGGGAGAGAGAGAGAGAGAGGCGGGCAGAGGGAGAGGGAGAAGCAGACTCCCTGCTGAGCAGGGAACCTGATATGGGACTCGATTCCAGGATCCTGGGATCATGACCTGAGCCAAAGGCAGAGGCTTAACTGAATGAGCCACCCAGGTGCCCCTAGATTGTATAATTTTAAGTTTGCGTGGATTCATCCTATGTCCATTGTATCTTAATAAAGTTCATGTAAAAAAAACAAAGACTAAATTAAATTGACCATTGTAATCAGGATATAAAGCATCTCATGTTCTCTTATTAGAAAAATTATTTGATACAACTTTACTAGAAGACAGTTTAAGAATATGGGTTGTTGTTTTTGTTTTGTTTTTTTTTTTAATTATTATTTTATTTATTTGAGAGAGTGAGAGCCAGAGAGCACAAGTGGGATGAAGGGCAGAGGGAGAAGCAGGCTCTTCACTGAATAGGGGGAGCCCAATGCAGGGCTCGATCCCAGGACTCCAGGATCATGACCTGAACTGAAGGCAGATGCTTAACTGACTGATCCACGCAGGTGCCCCAATAATATTTTTAAGAAGATTTTATTTAGGGGCACCTGGGTGGCTCAGTGGGTTAAAGCCACTGCCTTCAGCTCAGGTCATGATCTCAGGGTCCTGGGATCGAGCCCCACATCGGGCTCTCTGCTCAGCATGGAGCCTGCTCCACCCCCCACCCCCCGCCGCCCCGCCGCCTGCCTCTCTGTCAAATAAAGAAAGAAAGAAGGAAAGAAAAGAAGATTTTTATTTAGGGGCACCTGGGTGGCTCAGTGGATTAAACCTCTGCCTTCTGCTCAGGTCATGATCTCAGGGTCCTGGGATCGAGCCCCACATCGGGCTCTCTGCTCAGCACGGAGCCTGCTTCCCTCTCTCTCTGCCTGCCTCTCTGCCTGCTTGTGATCTCTCTCTCTCTGTCAAATGAATAATAAATAAAATCTTTTTTAAAATTTTTTTATTATTTATTTGAGAGAGAGTGAGAGAGAGAGAGCATGAGTAGGGGGAGGATGAAAGAGGAACAGACTTCCTGCTGAACCAGGAGCCCAAGTGTTGGGAGTCCTAGAACCCTGAGATCATGATCTGAGCTGAAGGCAGAGGCCCAACCCACTGTCACCCAGGCGCCCCCATCAACCAAGTTTTAAACATCCAAACTGTTAAATATATTTATATAAATCTTTAGATTAATTTGATTGGTGTTTTATATGGGATCTCTTGGTATGTCGTTTTGAAGTGATAAATTTAGATGGTTTCCAAAAAGATTAGGTCATTATAACTAAGGGCTTTTTAAAGGGTTATTTTCTAAGGGTTATTTAATGAGATTATATTTAATTTGGCATACCACGTCAAACTATAAATCTATTTATTAAAGCAGTATCTACATATAGTTTTAAAAGTTAAAAGTACAACTTGGGGGGCGCCTGGGTGGCTCAGTGGGTTAAAGCCTCTGCCTTTGGCTCAGGTCATGATCCCAGGGTCCTGAGATCTAGCCCCGCATCGGGCTCTCTGCTCCGCGGGGAGCCTGCTTTCTCCTCTCTCTCTCTCTGCCTGCCTCTCTACCTGCTTGTGATCTCTGTCTGTCAAATAAAGAAATAAAATCTTTAAAAAAAAAAAAAGTACAACTTGGTTTATAATAGAATAGTTCCATGCCATGTCCCTTCTTCCCATTCATCCCAGAGGCAACACTTTCAAGTCTTTTAGTTGTTTCTTCTGGTATTCACTTCCATAGTTCAGATAGTTCAAATAATAAGCTTACTCTGCTATTTGTTTTAATATTTCTAATTTATTAAATGATCTAATATTTATTATAATGAAAGATGAGATATCGTTCTCTTGCCCCTCCTTAATTCATCACATGCATACTACTTCTCTCTCTCTTTTTTTTTTTTTTAAGATTTTATTTATTTATTATGGAGAGCACAAGAGAGGAGAGGGTCAGAGAGAGAAGCACACTCCCTGCTGAGCAGGGAGCCGAAATGGGACTTGATCCTGGGACTCTGGGATCATAACCTGAGCTGAAAGCAGTTGCTTAACCAACTGAGCCACCCAGGCGCCCCCATACTACCTCTCTTTTGCTTCCTTACTTGCACAGTCTTTTGTTTCCTGGATTTCTTTTTTTGTTTGCTTCGAGTTTTATGTATTCATTAGTAATTCATCTCCAGACTCTTTGATAGAAGTAAAAAATCTCTTCTTGATAGGTTATAAACATATTTTTTCAATTTTTTTCACCTTAGAGACATTATTCCTTGAATATTCTTTCTCTGAATGTGGACTGGTGGCTTTCTAGGCCAGCTACAAACTTTCATCTTAGGATTTATCCTTGGAATTTTCCTTCTATGTTGGATCGTCTCCTTTCTGGATGTCATGTCTTCCTCTTTCTCAATTTATTTCCTTGCAGTGGAGCACATCTTCCAGTAGTAGTTTTCTGAGAAAAGGGGGTATGGGAGGTAAATTTGAGATTGTATTTAATTTGGCATACCACGTCAAACTTAGGGAACTTGGGGGGAACTTAGAGGTCCAGAAAGTTTGTCTAGATATTAAATTCAAGATTGGAAATAGTAGGTTGAGCTATCAGCAATTACTGTTGGCAATTTTTGGACTACAAAAAAGGTAGTTTCATTCATTTGACCTAATAATTTTACCTTTTGAAGATATTATCTTTTTATTCTTTTTATTATGATGTTGTTTGGTGTGGGTTTCTTTTCATCTGTCCCAGTAGAGAAGTTCTAGACAGCCCTTTTAATCGAAATTTATATCTGCACATTTTGTTGTTTTTATTTGACAGAGAGAGATCACAAGTAGGCAGAGAGGGGGAAGCAGGCTCCCCGCTGACCAGAGAGCCCGATGCGGGACTCGATCCCAGGACCTTGAGATCATGACATGAGCCGAAGGCAGAGGCTTAACCCACTGAGCGCCCTAGGCGCCCCATCCTTTTTTTTTTTTTTTTTTAAGATTTTTTTTTTTTTGACAGAGGACACAAGTAGGAGAGAGGCAGGCAGAGAGAGAAGGGGAAGCAAGCTCCCCGCTGAGCAGAGAGCCCGATGCAGGGCTCGATCCCAGGACCCTGGGATCATGACCCAAGCCGAAGGCAGAGTCTTTAACCCACTGAGCCACCCAAGCGCCCCGCCCCATCCTTTTTTAAAAATAAATTTCCTTTTCCTCTTTATTCTTAGTTTTACAACTCTGATTACTACAACTTTCTTATTATACTCAAATGCTTTTTCATAATCTCTTGTTCCATGGATAATCTCTTATGTTTGATTTGATAGTTTGTTGTTGTTTTTTTTTCCTGCTCCCTGCATTGTCTATTTGCTATGATTTCATTCATTGTTTAGTTTCAACTCATATTGGAGGGTTTTTATCAACTGTCTTGTCCATCTTGGTTAATTACTTTATTTAAAAGTAGGATACTACAGGGGTGTCTGGGTGGCACAGTTGGTTAAGCATCTGACTGTTGGTTTTGGCTCAGGTCAGGATCTCGGGTTGTAAGATTGAGCTGCTCGTAGGGCTCTGTAATAAGCACAGAGTCTGCTTAAGACTTCTCTCCTTCTCCCTCTGTCCCTCTCTCTCACATAAATCAATCAATCAGTCAATCTTTAAAAAAATAAATAACTAGGGGTGCCTGGGTAGCTCAGTAGGTTAAGCATCTGCCTTTAGCTCAGGTCATGATCCCAGGATCATGGGAATGACCCCTCATCAGGCTCCCTGCAGGGAATCTGTTTCTCCCTCTCCCTCTGCCTGCTGCTCCCCCTGCTTGTGCGTGCGTTCTCTCTCTCTCTCTCTGTCAAATAAATAAATAAAATCTTAAAAAAATATATTTTAAATTTTTTTAAAATAATCTTTAAAAAATAAAAAAATTGAGACACTATAGTCCCTTTTAAATATTTTTTATTGACATACAATGTCTTATTTGTTTCAGGGGTGCAGGTCTGTGATTCATCAGTCTTACATAGTTCACAGCACTCACCATAGCACATACCCTCCCCAGTGTCCATCACCCAGCCACCCCATTCCTCCCATTCCCCTCCACTCCAGCAACCTTCAGTTTATTTCCCGAGATTAAGTGTCTCGTGGTAATCCTTTTTTAGAAGCTCTGTTTTCATTGGTGGGGTTTATCAGTTGCTGGGCTGTACTGTAGGGGCGATTGACCATTTATGTGGGGGTCATCCAACTGCCAGCATCTACAGGTCCTTTAGTCTTAGGCAAGTCATTTTTCCCTCAGAGGAATCAACTAATCTTTTGCCTGCTCTCAAAGAGCCCAGTGAAGGGAAAAGGGTTTTGTATTTCACTGGTGCTGTCAGTGTTGTACTTTATCCATATTCTCAGTTGTGCTTGGTGTGGGTGAGTACAGAGCTTGGTTGTCCAACATATACAGAGAGTAAACCTTCAGACTTCAGCTAGGGTCCTGAGGGGTAGGGTAGGGAGATGAGAAGCTGCATTGGGTGGTAGAGATAGTCTAGAGGTCTGATTGTATCTTTTAAAGACTGTGAGCTGATCTTTGTCTCGAATTTTATCCTTTTTTTAAAAGTACCTGATGCTACTAAGCTTTTCCTGAGTTTTGAATGTCTGCTAGCATAGTTCTTTCATTTCCAGCTTATAGGCTTAGGTCTCTAACTGGTTTAGGTTTTAGCTTCCATTGGTTTGCTAGGTTAACATTTGTTCATCTTGTTTTCTAGTTTCCTAAACGTTTTTGACATCTTACATCTGCTGTTCTTATCTCTCTTGCTCTCCTTGTCCTCAAGGCTTTACACCTATTTTTCTGCTTAGGTGTTTTCATTTTAATGAGCTTTTGGAAGAGAAAAGAAGGAAACGTGTATGTGGGGCAGTCACCCTCAGTTGTACAGGGTGGCCTTCAGGAAGGTTCTCTCCTGAGGGAGGTTGAGTTAAGGGTTGAAATCCAGTCTGATTTCACCATACTTTAAACCTGGTTAGAACGGGAAGGCAAATTCTCTCTCATCCACCAAGGCCTTATGCTTGCTGTGGTAACCCTGGGTGTATATTTGTTGCTATCGTCTTTAGGTGATCACTTGAATGTAATAGAGAATTTTTTCAATTCTGTAGCAAAAGGTGAGTGCTTTTTACTGGGTTCAGTGTCCCAGTTCTTGGTAAATTGTGTATGTATGCCCTTTGAGTATAGTAATAAATATGTTTTATTTCTAAATCTTATCTAGTTTTTTGTGTAATTTTTTAGCACCTAACTGGGTGCCCAGTATCCTTAGTTTACTTTAACATTCTGAATGCTAAATTCTTGGTCCTGTGAACAATGATTCATAGAGGAGGAGACTGAATCTAAGAGATTTTGAAATGCATGTATGCATATATATATATGTACACACGCACACATATTTTTAAAGTAGGCTCCATGCCCTGCATGGAGCCCAATGCAGGGCTTGAACTCATGACCCTGAGATGACCTGAGCTAAGACCAGGAGTCAGACACTTAACCGACTGAGCCACCCAGGGGCTTCTGGCAGTGCATTTTTTTTTTTTTTAAGATTTTATTTACTTATTTGACAGAGATCACAAGTAGGCAGAGAGGCAGGTGGCCGGGGGTGGGGGGGCAGGCTCCCCGCCGAGCAGAGAGCCCAATGTGGGGCTCGATCCCAGGACCCAGAGATCATGACCTGAGCCGAAAGCAGAGGCTTAAGCCACTGAGCCACCCAGGCGCCCTGGCAATGCATATTTTTAATTGAGATAATGTACAAATGGAAATATACCTTGTGAAGTCAAATTACTGACAACCTTGTTTAATTTTCAAGGAGAACTTGATTACCTAAGATGGTAGAAACAGAGTTCATTTTTAGCAATGCCAGTTATCCCCTTAATGTCCTCCCTAACCACAATTCCCCCCATCATCTTTGATTTCTTAACTTTTAGGTTGGCTGGCTTATGGAGGAAGGGAGTCAGAAATAACTTGAGCTGATAATAAATATCAGCAGCATTTTCTACCATGGCCTTTAAAGGAATGCTGGATAGAATGATGACTGTATTGAAGCAGAACGAAAGGCAGCAAAAGTCTTGAGTTTAATGAAGCAAAATAGTTCTCAAGTTTTTTTTTTTTTAAATAAAGATTTTATTTATTTATTTGACAGAGAGAGATCACAAGTAGGCAGAGAGGCAGGCAGAGAGAGGTGGGGGTCGGGGAAGCAGGCTCCCTGCTGAGCCTGATGTGGGGCTCGATCCCAGGACCCTGAGATCATGACCTGAGCCGAAGGCAGAGGCTTAACCCACTAAGCCACCCAGGTGCCCCAGTTCTCAAGTTTTTAGAACCATTTAATCCTTTTTCCTTAGTTCTCTCTAATTTTAACCTTTCCCATATATTAGAGGCAGAGAGGCAGCTATAATGTGACAACTTATGGCTCCTTTCTTTCAGGAAAAAATTTCTTTCCTTTATAGCTTTTTTTCCTATGAGTGATTGTCTCTGCCTGTTATTTTCTAAAAGAGGTTCCAGAAGGACAGTGCTTTGGTGTTTATTCAATATTTTATGAGGAGCTACTCTGCAGAACAAAGAATGATCTAATTTAACTCACAAGGATGTCAAAGACTAAAGGAATTAGTTCATCGTTTAGAGCAGCTGAAGGAAATAGCAGCCCGTTGTTCTCCGAAGTGTGAATCTTTGCCACCCACCAGTTGTTGAAATCTCAGCTTTGTCTTTGTACACAATTCAGTGTCTTAAGAGGTCTGTGGGGGTGACTGTCAATGTGGAGTGACTATTATGCAGATAAATGAGATTATGTCAGTTCTGTCAGTGCCATATTTTCAGCACTTAACTGGAGGGCCTCAGTAAACTTAAGTGCTGTTACATAAAGTTACATAAATGCTGAATAACTACCAAGCTCTGGGACAGTGAAGGGGGATAAAACATCAAGTTGCTGGAAAGCTGTAGTGTGTTTTCTTACATTTATGGAGAAACTATCAAAAGTTAACAAACTTAATTAGATTCTTCAAGTCATCCATTTATCCATTTGTTCAAAAAGTAGTTATTGAGTACTTCCCATGATCAGGGATTGTGCTCAGGCCCTAAGATAAAGTGTTGGAGGAGGGGAATCTATCTTTCACAGATTTCTACTTTATCATGGGAGGGAGACATTACAGAAAGTCATTTTGTGTGAGATAAGTGCTACAAAGGAAAATTACTACCTCTGAGGTGCTATGGAAGTTGACTCTAGCTTAATTTTTTAGAGAACTAATGTGGTTAGTAGAATCTGTTTACTACCTAAAGAGGTCATCAGGAAAGCTTGGCATTTTTCCTCATTATAGCAATGTGTAAGCACTAGATAATAAGGAGTATTTTGCCTTTGGGTATTTCTTTCTTTCTTTTGGTTTTAAACTGTTTCATGAAGAACAATGAAAAGACCACCTGTACCTGTTACCCACCTTAAGAAGTAGAGCACTTCAGGGCACCTGGGTGGCTCGGTGGATTAAAGCCTCTGCCTTTGGCTCAGGTCATGATCCCAGGGTCCTGGGATCGAGCCCTACATCGGGCTCTTTGTTCAGCAGGGAACTTGCTTCCTCCTCTCTCTCTGCCTGCCTCTCTGCCTACTTGTTATCTCTGTCAAATAAATAAATAAAATCTTAAAAAAAAAAAAAGGTAGAGCACTTCAGGTTTAGAACCTCCTGGGTAACCCTTTCCTAATGAGGTCCTTCCTCTTTACCTCCCACTGATATATTTTATATTAATCATCCACCTGCTTATCTTGGTATTTTTTTCCATTTGTCTGTATTACTGAGTAGTCTTTCTTAGTTTTGCCTGATTTTGTTCTTGATTTAAATGGGATCATTATGGGGGTGCTTAACTGGCTTTAGTCGGTAGAGTATGCATGTCTTGATCTTAGGGTTGTATGTTTGAGCCCCACATAAGATATAGAGATTACTTAAAAATAGTCTTTTAAAAAAATAGTAAATGGAACCAGTATGTCATGCATTTTTTCCCAGTGGAACCAGTATGTCATGTGTTTTTTTTTAACTTGTCCCATGTTGATATGTTTAGTATAATTAATTTATTTTCACTACTGTTAGTATTCCACTCTGTGAATATATGAAAATATATATCCTCAGTCTGTTGAGGGACATTTGGGTTCCTTCCAGTATTTTTGCTATAGACATTGCTGCTGTAAACATTGTTGTTATGTCTCCTGTATTCCAAAAAGGAATATAGGGCTGGAAGTTTAAAAATTCTGAGACCCTACCCCAAGGTTTATAAAGTACAAAGTATCACTTCCTGATGCTATGGAACAAAGGTAGTGTACTAAGATAACATCCTTCTAAATAATATGTGAGTATAGACTTTCCCTCTGAATGGAAATCTAGTCTTTTTAGGATGGTAACGAGATATCTTGTACTTTACTGGGGTGCCTGGGTGGCTCAGTAGGTTGAGCACCCAACTCTTGATTTTGAGTCAGGTCGTGATCTCAGTGCTGTGGGATCAAGTCCAGCATGGAGTCTGCTTAAGATTCTCTCTCTCTCCCGGGGCGCCTGGGTGGCTCAGTGGGTTGGAGTCTCTGCCTTCGGCTCAGGTCATGATCCCAGGGTCCTGGGATCGAGCCCCGCATTGGGCTCTCTGCTCAGCAGGGAGTCTGCTTCCTTCTCTGTCTCTGTCTCTGCCTGCTTCTCTGCCTACTTCTGATCTCTGTCTTCCAAATAAATAAATAAAATCTTAAAAAAAAAAAAAAAGATTCTCTCCCTCTCCCTTTGTATCCCTTCTCTCCTTCTCTTCAAAAAAAAAAAGAAGAAGAAAGTTGGTATATTGCCACATGGCTTTAAATACTGTATTTGAGGGGTGCCTGGATGGCTCAGTGGGTTAAACCTCTGCCTTTGGCTCAGGTCATGATCTCAAGGTCCTGCCATCGAGCCCTGCATCAGGCTCTCTGCTCAGCGGGGAGCCTGCTTCCCCCCACTCTGCCTGCCTCTCTGCCTACTTGTAGATCTCTCTCTCTGTCAAATAAATAAATAAAACCTTTAAAAAATACTGTGTATGAAATAAGAACTTTTTAGAATGTGACTACTTTGTTTTCTTCTTTCTATAGGAGATTCTAAAAGAAATTCTTTGATTTGTTAAGTAAAACCTTAGTTTGAGGGAGAACAGAAAGATTTGCTCTGGGCCTGTTGGTGTTTACGCATAGAATGATGCCCCCAGTGAACTTTTACTAGGAGCTTCTCTTTAGACTGGAATTAATTGAATGTTGATTTGAGGACATGAGGTAAACAATGAAATTAAAAAGCATGTATTTCTGCCACATGTACTTGTTAAAAATACTAAAGTAGTATTTCTCTTCTCTATCAGTCTCTTCCTTCCTCTTGACAGTTGTGATTTGGTTTATTTAGTTTCTTGCTAGTTCTTACTTGTGTGTCCCTGCTCTCTCTCTGATCTTTTAGTCAATCAGATCAATCCAACTCTGAAGCTAGAAATCTGTAGAATCTCTTCTGGCAACCTGAGTAAAACCTGTGAGGAGAAGAAAGGAAATGATAGTAGGCTCTGGAACACTAGAACATTCCAATGTAGTCCATTTTAATATTTCCTAGTTTGAAAGAAGGTATCTCATTGCCTGAGGGATAAATGCATCTGAACTATTTCACTGTGTATTTTTATTTATTTATTTATTTATTAAAAAGATTTTATTTATTTATTTGACAGACAGAGATCACAAGTAAGCCGAGAGGCAGGCAGAGAGAGAAGAGGAAGCAAGCTCCCTGCTGAGCAGAAGCCTTTTGCTGCTTCTTTACCCCTTTCTCCTTGTTCCGTGGGTTTTCAAATAGTTTCTTTGTCCCTTCCCATCCATAACTTTTAGAATTTATTTATTTATTTATTTATTTATTTAATCTATTTGACAGAGAGATCACAGGCAGGCAGAGAGGAGGAAGCAGGCTCCCCACTGAGCAGAGAGCCCGATGCGGGGCCTGATCCCAGGACCCCAAGATCATGACCTGAGCCAAAGTCAGCGGCTTTAACCCACTGAGCCACTCAGGCGCCCCTGTGTATTTTATTTGAAATATATATATCTATATGGAGCTCAAAAATATCTCTTCTAAAACCTGTCATGCTTGGACCCTAAGCCTCATGTCAGTCCAGAGTCATTGTGTATTAGGTGCTGCCTTTATCTCATTCAGATCATTTTGAAGAGATTCCTGGTTGGCAGTGTTTAATTTTTATACTGCAAATGCTTGTCTGAATATAGAGGTTTTCATTTTGATGGACGACCCTTGTAATAAAACTCAAGTTAAATAGCAGTGCTGTTAAGGATAGCTGCCCCAAGACAATCATACCAGGTTGGATTTAGGCAACAACCGAATTTAGAGAGAGACTAAAAATCTAGCATTTTATTAATCTTATAAGGAAACTGAGGCCAAGAGAACTTAAGTGACCGCAGCAGCTAATGTGTAGAAATCTTGAAGGTGCTAGACAACTAAGTGATAGGAGCCAGGATAGCTTTCTTTGCAGAACTAAGGTCTGCTTGTTAGAGCAGAAGAGGAACAGATTGAGGGAGAGGGAGACCTCCCTGATCTTTTTTATTTTTTTAAGACAGCTGAAGTATTTGTGCTGTAGGCATTTTCACCTTATTCAAAGCTGTCCACCCATGTATTTTTCCAAAGGTTCCTTCTCAGGCAAGTGATTAGCTAAATGCCTCATTGAAGTGGAGATTAAGTGCTAACTCCTTAGAGGATTATAGGATTATTACCAACTTGTCACCTGCTGACCATTTTTATCTGCTTAGGTAAAGTGTGGGCTGGTGGGTTATGCAGTTTGTTCTACAAGAAAGAGAAGGATATACAGAGTACTGGAGATTATGGCAACTCAGACTTAATAGGCCCAGAAGGATAATGTTTCAGTTACTCATATAGAGCAAGTGGTTTACACATCAGAATATCATTTGGAGACTTTCTCTCCTGGGTTTGTTCCTGGCTTGTTCAGATGAACACTAGCAAGTTCCATTTTAACTCTTCTTATGGAGCCCGGTTGTAGAGTAATACAAGAATTATGGAAGGTGCACTCACCTTATGTGCACATGTTCCAACCTGAAATAAGGATGGGCTTGAGAAGCTAAAAAGGAGACAAACTCATTTGACTTTCTAAATTAATGATTTAATAGCCAACTCTTGGCCTGCTCTTAGCCTGAAAAAAGCTCCTATCTGGCTTATAAACTTTCTAATCTTTGTTCTGAGGTAAAGGTCAGTGGACAAAGGCCATTTGGAGGATCCCTAGGGCACACTGAATAAAAACCAAAACTGCAGCTGCAGCATTTAACATTTATCAGGCTGTGTGCCAGGAAACAATGCTAAATGCTTTTATATGGTATTTCATTTAATTCTCACAGTAATTCTGTGAGATACATAGTAGTATGATTTCTGTTTTACTAATGGAAAGACTGTGGCTTTAAGAAGTTAAATGACTTGGGGTGCCTGGGTGGCTCAGTGGGGTAAAGCCTCTGCCTTCGGCTCAGGTCATGATCCCAGGGTCCTGGGATCGAGCCCCACATCAGGCTCTCTGCTCCATGGGGAGCCTGCTTCCTCCTCTCTCTCTCTGCCTAATTGTGATCTCTGTCTGTCAAATAAATAAATAAAATCTTAAAAAAAAAAAAAGAAGAAGTTAAATGACTTGCCTAAAATTGCAATAGCCAGTATTGGAGGATCGGTTTGAACCTGGTTGGCTGTCTTCAAAGTCCATTTCCCTCCATTATCTTGTCCTACTTATCTTCACCCATTCCTTCTGTCTGAAGGAGTCTTTCTTATCTTATGCATTCTTACACCAAAATCCTCCTCTACTATTTCCTAAAACAGTCCATATCTATGGACATTTTCAGCAATATTCTTTTATATGAGATTTTCTTTTTTACAAGGTTAAAATTATAAATAAAATGGTTAAGAAGTTTTACATAGTGGAAACAGACCCAAAAATTTAAGTCTTATTCATTATATTTTGTCAGGAAAACTCCTTTTAAAAGGCTATTTTTTTAAAGATTTTATTTTTATTTGACAGACAGAGATCACAAGTAGGCAGAGAGGCGGGCGGGGAGGGGGGGAAGCAGGCTCCCCACTGAGCAGAGAGCACAATGCGGGGCTCCATCCCAGGACACTTGGATCACGACCTAAGGCAGAGGCTTAACCCACTGAGCCACCTAGGTGCCCCAAAAGGCTATTTTTTAAAAAGATTTTATTTATTTATTTGACAGAGAGATCACAAGTAGGCAGGGCGGCAGGCAAGAGAGATAGAGGGAGAAAGTAGGCTCCCTGCTGAGCAGAGAGCCAGATGGGGGGGCTCAATCCCACAGGGCTCAATCCCAGGACCCTGAGATCATGACCTGAGCCGAAGGCAGAGGCTTAACCCACTGTGCCACCCAGGCACCCCTAAAAGGCTCTTAATGGAATTCACAGTGAAAACTGAAAGTGATAGATGCTGATAAAAAATTGATGTGGTGGGATGCCTGGGTGACTCAGTGGGTTAAGCCTTTGCCTTGGACTCAGGTCCTGATCTCAGGGTCCTGGGATTGAGCCCCACTTCTAGCTCTCTGCTCAGCGGGGAGCCTGCTTCCCCCCCTTTCTCTCTGCCTGCCTCTCTGCCTACTTGTGATCTCTCTCTGTCAAATAAATAAATAAAGTCTTTAAAAAATATTAAAAAAATTAAAAAATTGATGTGGTATGCTTGATCATACTGGTTATGGTAAAGGCTAAAACATTATTCAGGTTTATTAGGAAGTCAGAGAGCTGCCAGGAGAATTTGGAGAGAGGAAGAAAAACACATAGTGCACATGGCCCCATTTAATTTATGAACTTAAGTCTTCTGTCTTCTAGCTGCTTGCCGATTAGAAATCTCAACTCCCAACCTGTGCTCTAAGAAATCTAGCCTTTTATTGCCGTGACCTGCAAGGGACTCAGACTCTTCCCAGTATTTAAGCTCTTTGATCTGAATTATTTGAATCTTACCCAAGGTTAAATATAAGGTCATGCATATGGGAGTGGGGGACCATGAGATAAACCTCCCATATGTAGTATATATTGTATAAAATATTACATATTTTATATATTATGTATAATATATATCTGGGCTTTGAGTAGTCATTTGTAACCCAGAAAGGAATCCAGAAATTAGTGCAGACCTCCTTAAAATAAGTGCTTTAAATGTCAATTTGCAGGGTTATAGTTAGGGAGAGATTAAAAAAGAAAATGTTAGGGACACTTGAATGGCTTAGTTGGGTAATCGCCTGCCTTCAGCTCAGAACATCATCCCAGGATCCAGGGATTGAGTCCCTCATTGGGCTCCTGCTTCTCTCTCTGCCTGCCACTCTCCCTACTTGGACTCACGCTCTCTCTCTCTCTCTGATAAAGAAATAAAATCTTCATTAAAAACAACAACAACAAAATGTTATCATCCTTTAGGGATAAAGACAAAATAAGTTCAAGGTAGAATACTTTGAACACTCCTAGTAACACCTAAAAAGGTCCTGAGACGGGTAAATTACATTATCCTGAAAAAGTAGACAATACTATAGACTTTTTTTTTTTAACTTAGCCTACCTGAAAGTTTGATAGAATGGTGTGTATCAAAAGCCTTAAAATATACATACCCTTTTATGCAACTGTTCTCATATGTAGGACTTTAGCCCTGTAAATAGTGAAACAGGTGCAAGAGACTTATTTATCCATTAAGATATTTTTCTCCGGGTGCCTGGGTGGCCCAGTCGTTAAGCGTCTGCCTTGGCTCAGGTCATGATCCCAGAGTCCTGAGATTGAGCCCCGCATCAGGCTCTCTGCTTGGCGGGAAACCTGCTTCTCCCTCTCCCACTCCCCCTGCCTGTGTTCCCTCTCTCACTGTGTCTCTGTCAAATAAATAAATAAAATCTTAAAAAAAAATTTTTTTTTTTCTCAGCTTTTTTGAACAAGTGAAAATTCAGACAGCCTAAATATCCACCTATAAAAAGATTGGTCAGATAAACTATGGTTTGTTTGTTCAGAGGAGTTCTATTCAAAGATTTAAAATTGTCTAAATTAATAGCGAATTGATACAAAAATGTTTATGATACAGTGAAATTCTGATAATATGGCCTATTGCAATCTGAAAAATTCCAGTTGGTCTTCAAGAAAGTACCCATATTCAAGAGTAATCTGGAATGTTCTGATGATCCAACCATAATTTATTCCTGTAGTAGAATTGGATGCGTTTGTTGCCTGGCCGTAATACTGTTTTTGTGGTGGAACTCCTTGATGATCATTCAAGTATTTCATTTGAGGAAGATGCAAAATTTGATACTTTTTTTTTTTTTTTGACAGGGGGAGAGAGAGAAAGATCACAAGGAGGCAGAGAGGCAGGCAGCGGGGGTGGGGGGGTGGGGGGCAGGAAGCAGGCTTCCTGCTGAACAGAGAGCCCGATGGGAGGCTCGATCCCAGGACCCTGGGATCATGACCTGAGCCGAAGGCAGAGGCTTTAACCCATTGAGCCACCCAGGCGCCCCCAAAATTTAATACTTTTAAGAGCAGGAGAGGTGCAAAGGGTTTTATATCATGAACAGGCTTATTAAGCATGGCTTTACCATCTAAAAAAATGAAATAAATATTCTGTCAGCAGCTTCTAATATTTTAAAAGAAATTGATGCTGAACCCACCCTAGAGCCAGGCAACTGGAGAGAGACTGTGATTGCCCATCTTACTAGTTTCTAGTAAGATGCCTGGGATAGGGTGGCTGGGTGATGGACATTGGGGAGGGTATGTGCTATGGTGAGTGCTGTGAAATGTGTAAGGCTGATGATTCACAGACCTGTACCCCTGGAGCAAATAATACATCATATGTTAATAAGAAAAAAATTTTTAAATGGAAAAATCAGAAAGAAAAGAACTAACAACAACAACAAAAAAGATGCCTGAGAGGAGGGCAGTTTTCCTATAAGAAGGAGGCAAAGTAGGCAGACCAAACTGCGTGTGTAGAGTGTTTTTTAAAAAGTAAAACCTGAGGGGCACCTGGGTGGCTCAGTGGGTTAAGCCTCCGCCTTCGGCTCAGATCATGATCTCAGGGTCCTGGGATGGAGTCCCACATGGGGCTGTCTGTTCGGCAGGGAGCCTGCATCCCCGCTGTCTCTGCCTGTCTCTCTGCCTAATTGTGATCTTTCTCTCTCTCTCTCTCTCTGTAAAATAAATTAAAAATATAAAATAATAATAATAATAATTAAAACCTGAAAATGCAAAGACTTGGAATTTGCTCAGATATTTACAAAATATAAATATTTTAAGGGACACTGATTCTTTTTTTTCTTTTTTAAAGATTTTATTTATGTGACACAGAGAGATCACAAGTAGGCAGTGAGGCAGGCAGAGAGAGAGGAAGGGGAAGCAGGCTCCTGGTGAGCAGAGAGCCCAATGCAGGGCTCGATCCCAGGACCCTGGTATCACAACCCAAGCCGAAGGCAGAGGCTTTATTAACCCACCGAGCCACCCAGGCACCCCTGAGACCCTGGTTCTTAAACTATAGTTGCTGGTCCAATCAAACTGAATTATCAAGTTGTTTTTTTTTTTAAGATTTTATTTATTTATTTGACAGAAAGCACAAGCAGAGGGAAGGGAGAAACAGGGTTCCTGCTGAGCAAGGAGCCTGGTTCGAGGCTCAGTCAGGACCTGAGTCAAAAGCAGACACAACCAACCAAGCCACTCAGGCACCCCAGGAGTTTTACTAGAGTGGTTAAAAACACATCTTTCTATTGGGCTTGGAGTTAAGAGCTTGTAAAGCTTGAACTACTGTAGCTACCTTGTCACCCAGGAGAAAAGCCTTTCTAAAAATGAAGCTGGACCAGAGAAGGCAGCACTAAGAGAGGGAAGGTTAGAGACTAGGCCTCCATGACAGCATTTGAGCCCCTATATCAGGCAGTGCCTGATTTGGAATTTTTTAGTTACGTGAGAGCTCCTAAATTCCCTTTTTGTTTAAGCCAGTCAGGTTTGGTTTTCTGTTACCTGTGATTGAAAAAGTCAGCTACTTCATAAGGTTGAAGTTTGGCGACGTGAAATGACTTGCCTGAAGTTATACAGTTAAATGGTGGAAACTGTGAACAAAACCCGTCCCTGCCACCTCTTTTATAAGCTCATTACTCCAACATAAATCAGGTTAACTAGGTTTAGGGTGAAGTTTATGATGGGTTTGTAGTAGATTTGGGTTGCCATTTAAGATAAACTAATGGAAATCAGCCCCACTCTCACACAGTGTGTTTTTTGGAGAGACAGTGACTGCTGTTGGTAGAGAACTGACTCCAGTATTGTAGTGCTTATTTTTCTAAACTATTGGATAAGAGTTCTGTCCATAGACCATATCATTTCATGATTGATACCATAAGTCAGTCATCTGTGAACTTAGTGGATAATATCTGTCTGGCTTTTTTAATATTGCCCAGTACCTGGGCCTTCTAAGCTTCTAGAATCAGCAGACTCAAACATTTTTCTGGGTGTGTCTGGTAATATGAAATAAAACATGGGCCTCAAATATATGGCAAGTTTTTTCCTGCCTTTGGGGTTTGCATATGCTGTTTCCTCTGCCTTTATTGCTTACCCCCACGTTTGCCATATCGTCTCATCTTTGAGGTCTCAGCTTAAATCCATCTTCTTCGAAGATTCCATCCTTGACTACCCTAGACAGCTCACATTGTTCCCTTATCACTTGCACTGTCTAGTCCTTAGTAGGTTTCCAGTTCCTATTTATTTACCAGTCTCTTTTACCATACCCAGTGTCTAGCACAGGACCTACAGATGGAGGGTACTCAATAATTATTTGTTAAATGATTGAGTTTTTTGTATCTGTGCCTTGAAGAAAAGCAATAAATATCACTAAGTATTTGGGCCTTTCCCCTAGCCCTGTCCCAAGTACCTTAATGCTCTCATACCTCCACCTACTGAGCATATGGCATGAATCCTGAAGAGAGAGGAAACTGAAAGCCATACTTAACCATTATATTGATAATTGTCTCTGGCATTACTGAGTTGATATTTTATTATGTCCATTCTTCAGCCTGTCATGCCTAGTTTTTTCTTTTCTCTATGACTTCTCACCTACCCACTTGACTCCGGCTCACATTCCTCACACTAAAAGGATGTATCAGAGAAGTGAGGTGGCCCTGAGGGCAGGGGAGGAAGGATGGAATGACAGGGGCTACCAGAAATCGCTTTCAGGACTCTAATCACTGTAAGGTCACTGTTTAGAGTCTGGAATGAGAGGGACTTTGAATGTTTCTTTTTCTTGTGCAGTGCCCTCAACTTGAGTGCTGAGCTGGCAGGCGGGCACCTTTTCCTCCTCAGTTACTGTCAGAGCAACATGAAGGTCAGGCAGAGAGAGACAAATGAGAGCAGCTCAGGGAAAGGAGGTTACCACGGTAACAAGTAGGGGGACTGCTCTTTGGAAACCGGCCTAATCTTTCTCCTTCTCCCTCCTTCCGAGTACAAGAAGATGGGTATTGTTTAGCTGACCTGCATCCTTGGGGTGGGAACCATAATCCGTTTCTGACAGTTCTCAGTGACACTGGAGTGAGCTGCTTTGCATTTTAATTTGATAAACAGCAGCCACAGTTTTCTCAGAAGTGCTGGAGACGTGGCTTTTTCTGGCCCTGTTCCAGATAGGATTCTGGTTGCTACAGAGAGGGGTTTGGGATTGTCGTTTATTTCCCAACAAAGATTTTGCATATTTGCACATGCACGAAAGATGCCACTCAGTTCTCAACAGCTAGAATCAAATGAATACAGGTAGCTCCTAGGTTGTGAATATCAGCCTACGAAGGTCATAGAGATGTTTATGTAGAACTGCCCATTTGCTCAGCGACCTCTGCCGTGAATGTACTGACTTAATAGCCTTATCTTTCTGCTTCCCACTTCTACTTAGATGCCCCGCTGTTGCTGCTTTTTTCATCTACCTGCCCATTTCCTCATCAACTCCTTCCCTTTTCTTATAAACCTTAACCTGGGGCGTCTAGGTGGTTCAGTCAGTTGAGCATCCCACTCTTGGTTTCGGCTCGGGCTCCGGGTTGTGGCATCAGACTCCTCTCTGCTGGAGTCTTTCCTTTCCCCTCTGCCCCTCCCCTAGCTTGCACTCTCTCTCTCTCTCTCTAAACAAATAAGTAAAATATTTAAAAATAATAATAATAAACCTAAACCTTGACATATGTAAATCTCTCTCCCTTTTCCATAAAAAATTAGTTTTTTTAAAAAACTATAAATTCTAAATATAATGAAAAATCAAATACTGAAAAATACAAAAGCGAAACTTAGAGTCATCCACATTCTTACTACTCAGAAATGACTGCAAGAACATCCTTCCAGATCTCAACTTTCATTTCTAATTTCTCATCTACAGATTGTTTAAGAATCACATATACTTAATGTAGACATCAGTTTAACATTAATGGGCTAATTTAATACATGCTGTGTTGTAACCTTCTGTTCACTCAAAAATATGCTATGTATATCTGTCCTTGATAGAGATCAATGCTGTGGTGGTCATTTACATGTTTCTGGGCCTTTTTTGTTTGGCTATTAAAAACAACACTGAGACAAACTCTATGTCATACATCTTTTTTTTTTTTTTTTTTAAGATTTTATTTATTTGAGAAAGACAGAGAATGAGCATGAGACTTATAGCTCTGCTCCAGGACCCTGAGATCATGACCCAAGCTGAAGACAGACGCTTAACTGACTGAGCCACCCAGGTGCCCTGTCATACATCTTTGTGTGTCTGTCCTGTTATCTTTTTTATATAAATTACAGAAACAGAATCTTGGGCCAAAAGAGCATGTATAATTTACATTTTATACATAGTGTCAGAATGCCCTCCACCAAGTTTCTGCCAGTTTAGATTCCCAGCAACTACAACAGAATGCCTGGTTTTTTTTTCCCTACCCTTGCCAACTTGAACCATATTTGTTCAACTTTTTCATCTTTGCCGGCAGATAGGTGGAAAATAATATGGTTTTCCTTTGTATTATATATTATTCTGATGTCCCTCAGACCGTGCACTGAAGACCAGCCTCCTTCTTTTCCTAGAGTACTGGCAACTGAGGAAAGTTTAAAAGAAAAACCAAAAAACTAATCTCATTCATCTTTCTTCAGCCTCTCTCCAAATCAGAACTAAAATCTGTTTGTTTCTCCTCTTTTTTCTTTCTTTTTCAGGTATAGGATACCATCCACTTGCATTTAAGCTCCAGAGACTGGTATTTTAGTCTGTTTGGTTTATAGCATATCCTGAGCACTTACAGTAGTGCCTGGCATGTATTAGGTGTTCAGTAAATATTTGTGGAATCCTCTCCCAACTATCTGAATCTGAAATTCTAATCATGCCCGACTCCTCTACTGATTACCTACATGTCTAATATCTTATGAAGTCAGGTTGCTCATACATCCTGAATGTCTCTTGAATCCTTCATGTCATCCCCCTCCTTCTGACTTACTAGGTTTATTGCAGCAGGCATCTAGCTAGGAACCCTTTTTTCCAATCTCTTTTAGTCTACGCCCTTCTATTAATTTTACCTTTACATATGCAAATCTCATAACATTGTTCCCTTGTTTTAATTCTTTAGTAGTATCTTAATACCTAGGAAGTTAAATCCAAATTTTATTCTCCCTGTATCTTTATTCCAACCAAATCTAGCAACTTGTAGTTCTTTGAATATATTGTATTTGTTCCTGCCTATGCACCTTTGAGTGGTTGTTCCTTCTGTGTGGAGCGTGCATTCTTCTTTTCTTGGGAAACTCTTATGCCTTAGGTCCACTCCAGTGCGAAGCCTTCTCTTTTCCCCCTGACTGTCACTCCCTGGGCAGGATACTTGTAGCCCTTTGCTTATCTTTATTGTGATTACATTCTTACCAGTCTGTCCGCCCACCTAAAATGAAGTTTTGCAAGCAAGGACATAAACTTTGTATTGACTCTACAAATACAGGATACATCTGTTTTTATGAGCCTTATAGAGTTTCGTGTTTCTCCATTTTATTACTTTGTTGAATGGATTTGTGAGTTTCCAAATTAGGAGTGTGTTTAGTAGTAAAGGCAGTAAAAAATCACTAACTAGAATATAGTCACTCACATTGTGCATTGGGTTTGACTAATGCACTGTCTTAGTTAAAGAGATTTTTAGGGACAGAATTCTTTCCAATATTAGAGTACTCTGATGCCTTTGTAAGTCATGTTATTTAAGAAACTTTGTCCCTTGAAAGATGAATTGCCCCTCTCAATTTCCATAGGATTTTGTGAGCCCCATATGTTAAGCATGTTCTACAAAATTCTAAATTTCATATAGTGTTGTTAGTTAGTATTTGGGGTTTTGTTGGTCTTTTTAGAAGAGCTGAGGTAAGGAGGAGTTGTTAAAAAATATAGTTTAGCAGGGCTTAAATGCGTTATGACACATGTTTCAGTCTCACTTCAGAGGATATACTGAAAAATCAGAAATGTATTATGCAACTTTAAGCAAAAATTGAAATATGAAACTAAGGATTTGCCAGAACTCGTGTAAAAACCCAGATCCAAAAATAAATTAAAAGTCTTGAACGATATTTGTTCTTTTTACAAAAGGTAAGTTTGCTTTACCAGAGGACTATGAAATAGCAAGTAGCCTTTTTCCTCTGTGACAGAGCATCTTGAGTTTTGACGGAGTGTAAGTGTCTAAATCCAAATTAATCATATTGAAAATACTGAAAAAATTTGCATGTGGAACCAGAGATCCTATTGTTTAGGGAATACTGGCAAGTGGGAAAAAACTGGAAGAACATTGGACAGCAAATACCCAAATTTTCAAAATTAGAGATCATTAAACTTATGTTGATCTTTAGTAAAATCCTAGAACAAAACATTATAGTAGTTAGTTTGTGAGTCCCTTGTACTTTCTTTCCTGGTCATGACTAAGCTTCTTTGGAATAACATCATATAAAGGGGAAGAGTATAATTTTCAGAGTCAGACGTACCTTGATTCAACTTCTGGCCCTGCTACTTAATAATTGGGTAATTATGGACAAATCAGTTAACCTTCCCAGGGTTCTATTTGTTTTCTCTCAAACAAAGCTATCATCTACTTCATAGGGGTATTAGATTTAATGAGATAACGTATGTAGAAATCCTGGCACACAGTAGACCCGTAATAAATTCTAATTATCTTCCCTTCACCACTTCCTGCTTTTCCTTACCTAGTATAGTCAGTTTAGCTTCTTAGCTTCTGTGTCCTACCCTTCCCTGCAATTTCAGGTTTTTAAAAATTATTTTAATTAATTAATTATTTTTGCAATTTCAGTTTCTTACTAAGATTAACACCGGCCCATTTTCTTCTTGAAACTCCCTTTTCCCTTGACTTCTTGTGACACCATTCAGTTTTGATTCTCACTTCTTTATTACTGCATGGGTTCTAGAGCCAGACTGCCCGAGTTTGAATCCCAGTTTTATCACTAAGTAGCTGTATGATATTGGCCAAGTTACCTAATCTGTTTAGCCTTAGTACATTCTTCTTTAAAAGAAGATACTATTAAAACCACAGCTATCAGAATAGCTAAACTTAAAAACACAAGAAACAACACATGTTAGGCATGGATACCAGTAAGAAGCCTACTTAGTGAGGATGTGGGGAAAAAAGGAACCTCATGCGCTTTTGGTGAGAATGCAATCTGGAGTAGCCACTGGGGTAAGTAGTATGAAGGTTCCTCGAAAAATTAAAAATAGTATTACTATATGATCAAGTAATCCCATTCCTGGGTGTTTACCGAAGGAAAATGAAAACGTTCAGAGAGACATATGCACCCCTGTGTTAAGTGTAGCATTATTTATAGTAGTCAAGATAGAGAAGCAACCCAAGTGTCCATCAATAAATGAATGGATAAAGAAGATGTGGATGCATATGTGTGTATGGTTGTATATGCATACATACATTTACATACTATAGAATATTACTCAACTATAAAAAAGAATGGAATCTTGCCAGTTACAACAATATAGACCTAGAGGGTGTTATGCTAAGTGAAATACAGCAGAGAAAGACAGATGCCATGTAATTTCACTCATATGAGAGTTAAGAAACAAAATGAACAAAGTAAAAAAAGAGACCAAAAAACCCAGACTTTTTAAATAGGTGAAGGGGATTAAAAGTATACTTACCTTGATGAGCACCCCAAAATGTGTGGAATTGTTGAATTGGAATTGGCCAATCTAACACTTTGTTAATTTTATTTGAATAAAAATAAATTTTCATTTATTTTTTTGAAAGGAAATACTATATTACTATTACTATATTAATTACCACAGTGGGTGGTTTTGAGGAACATGTATAAAATGCCTTTTTTTTTTAATAATTTTTTTTAAGGTTTTAAAAAAATTTATTCATTTAACAGAGAGGGAGAGTACAAGAAGGGAGAGCAGCAGGCAGAGTGGGAGGGAGAAGCAAGCTGTCTCCTGAGCCAGGAGCCGGATGTGGGACTCAATCCCAGGACCCTGGGATCATGACCTGAGCGGAAGGCAGCCGCTTAACGAACTGAGCCACCCAGGTGTCCCGACATATAAAATGCTTTGAGGGACACCTTTGTGGCTCAGTTGGTTAAGCATCTGACTTCGGCTCAGGTCATGATCTCAGGGTCCTGGAATCGAGCCCAGCATCTACTTCTCCCTCTCTCTCTTACCCTCCCCCCACAAGATTTATCCCTTGCCATAATACCATCCTGACACCATGGTAATTATTTGTTATTTCTGAATGAAGAAAGGAATCCAGAAAACTTTCGGTTATTAGAAACCAAATGAAGTCCTTAAACCAGGTACTATAAACTTTCTCCCTCTGTTCCCAATACAGTTGTTGGGTAGGTACATTGGAGTACTTTGATTTCTTCAGGGTATTTGAAAAAGCCTTTTATGATATTCTTGATGACATGTTGATGAAATGTGGACTGGATGGTGATACAGTTGGGTGACTTTATAGCTGGCTGAAGAGCTGTATTTGAAGAGTATTGATTACTAGATGTTTGTCAGGTAGGATGGAGGTGGTGTACCACAAGACTGTCTTTGGCCTTGTCTTTTTCAACATTTTTATTACAACTTCCATGGCTAAATATAAAATAGGTATATAAATTTGTGGGTGATACATAGTGGTCAGGACTTTTTCAGTTGTGATGGAAACCTTGCTCAAGCTAGTTTAAGCAAATAAGGAATTTATGTGTTCCCACAAATAGAGTTGATTAGGTTTCCGGCAGGGGCTCAAATAATGTCATCAGGATTCTGTCTCTGCTCATTTCCCTATTCTCCTTTCCCCTGAATTGGCTTTCTTAGTCAAGCCTTTGTCATGTGTTAGTAGAAATGAATATTGGCAGCTCCAGTTTTAATTTAGTCCTTCCAGTGTAAGGTACCATAGGAAAAAAGAATTTCTGTGGTCTGTGGAGAACTTACATCATGTATTTTGTGTAGGGTTCGGCCCACTCCTGTAGTGGAATGAGGTTTGGGGAGTGGGTTTTTCATAAGAAAGAGAAATTCCTCTACCAGAAGAGGAAGGGAAAGCCATGATGAAAAGTCAAAACTGTACCATGACAAACCACTACAGATGGAGAGTTTAAGCACTGCATGTCTGAATAGAAATTGACAATGTTATAAGAGACTGGCAGAATTATATTAACAAGATATTATTATTACTATCAGCAGCAGCAGCTAATATTTGTTGAACTTTTACTGGGTCTTGGGCACTGTATACTAAGCACTTTACATCCAGTTAATTGGTACAGTGGCCATTTGAAATAGAGGTACTCTTGATGTTTTTATTTTACAGAATAAAATAGAATCAAAGACTGCATAATGTGTCTGTGGTCACCCAGCTATTAAATAATAGAGCTGAGAGGGAGCCTGGGTGGCTCAGTTGGTTAAGTGTCTGCCTTCAGCTCAAGTCATGATCTCAGGGATTGAGTCCCACATTGGTCTCCTTGCTCATTGGGGAGTCTGCTTCTCCCTTTCCCCTCCCCCACTTGTGCTCTCTCTGGCTTGCACTGCATACTCTCTCTGTCTCTCTCAAATAAAAATAAATAAGTAATAATCTTAAAAAAAATAGAGCTTAGATATCAACCAGTATGTCTTTTAGGAAGGTGAGCATTTAAAGTTTAAAAAAGTTTAAAATCATTACCTACATTTTGTTACAATGTATAAAACAGTATATATAGTATGGTATATACAGTATATATAGTACAGTGCCATTTGTCTAAATAAAGGGAAGGTACATATAAGCAAGCAAATACATATGGTTGTTTCTGGGAAAGGAAATAGGGGTCAGGGATGAAAGAGAATCCTTTCAAAGTTTGAGTAGAAAAGATCTAGGGAGTTCTAATGAATATGAAATTCAGGATGAGCTTCCAAGAGTGACGTGATTATTAGAATAAGTAATAATAACTATTATTTGAGATTGCCAAAATACTCTACACCTGTTGCTGTTGAAGCTTTAATAGCTAATGAGCTATTAAAGAATTTAATCTTTTAGGGGTTCCTGGGTGGCTCAGTCAGTTAAGCATCTGCCTTCAGTTCAGGTCATGATCCCATGGTCCTGGGATGGAGCCCTGCATCAGAATTCCTGCTCAGTAGGGAGTCTGCTTCCCCCTCTAGCTCTTCCTGCTACTCCCCCTGCTTGTGCTCACACTCCTTCTCTTTCTTTGTATCAAATAAATAAATAAAATCTTAAAAAAAAAAAGAATTTAATCTTTTAAACCACTGCAGTAGAGTGAGGGTTATTTTCTCCTCCCACATAGGTGGGGATGGAGTTAGAACAAGGTTTTTATGACTACCTATTATGGAAAATATTCACCCTTCAGTGGTTGGTTAGACGATCTTTAAGATTCTTCCACATTATGATGCTGTGATTTTTCTGTGCATATTCTTTTAGGAACATATACCTGATAGAAAATGAGATGCTCTCATATAAACATGCTCTCCAGGAACCCAAATCAGCTTTGCTGTTCAAGGTGCTTTCTTTAGAATGAATTATGTCTCATTGGAATTACCTATTGTTATGTAAAATCACCTGCTATTCTGTGACCTTCTAGGACATAAAATTACCTGGGAAACACTTTGGCAGTGAAGCCTGTCTAAGCAGATGTCCAGTTCCTACTTGGTTTAACAGTGCTGAGGTGTCCATAATCAGGAGTTAATCTATAGTGCATAGTACTCTTCATACTACTTTGAGGTTTTATCTCTGTAATACCTTTAGTTTAAATAACATAGACAAGGAAGACTTATGTAGGAAATGAGGACTCCTGGCAACTGAAGATTCATTTAAAAAAATTTTTTACGGGTGCTTGGGTGGCTCAGTCATTAAGCATCTGCCTTTGGTTCAGGTCATGTTCCCAGGGTCCTGGAATAGAGTCCCACATTGGGTTCCCTGCTCCGGAGGAAGCCTGCTTCTCCCTCTTCCACTCCCTCTGCTTGTGTTCCTTCTCTCGCTGTGTCTCTCTCTGTCAGAATCTTTAAAAAAAAAAAAAAAAATTAGATAATGGCATGTTTAACTTCTGAACTACTAAGCTATATTTTCAAAGAAGTCTTATCCATGGCAATTTAAAAACAAATAGGCATTAGAGAGACTGATTACCCCTCCTCCCACAGTGGTAAGGTCCGTTTTCTCTCTGATGACCACTAGTCATTTGTCCATTTCCAAAACCATTAGCTGAGCTCTTCATTCTCCCACAAGTTTAAAATACTCATTGCCTAACTGTTGAAGTTTATTTTTACCTAACTTGTAAACATCCCCTACTTACAAAATCCATTGTCTGTGGATCTTAGAAGCTTTCTTTCCTGCTTCCCTCTTGCTAATAATGTTCCCTGCCTTCATGTCTTATTTTCCTTCACCATTACTTCCAAACTGCCCTGTTGTGGCAGACACTCCTATTTGCCCACTAACCAGGCAATCGCCCTTAACTTCCTGGCTACCAGATTCCCACTTTTCTTCAGGAATCAGATGGGCATATGGTTTTGGAGAAGCTGATCATTTCTTCTATCCCAGAACATGAAACCTGATTTGTTCTCAAAATATGATCCTCTGACCTGTAGATATTTCTGCGAGCTTTTCATTGGTTCTCTGGGTCAGAATTATTTTCATAATAGCAGTAAGACATTATTTACTCTTTTTACTCTGTTGATACTTGGCCTGATATACAGTGATAATGCAAAAGCAATGGTGGGTAAAGTGGCTGGTATCTTGGCACAAATCAGGTAAATGGCACCAGATTGTACTACTAGCCATCACATTCTTCACTGCTATCCCTCACAGTAAAAGTAAAAATTTTGAAAGAGTTTGAGCATTGGTATTAATCTTCTTTGAATGCTTGGTAGTACTCACCAGTAAAGGCATACAGTCCCGGACTTTTGTTCATTAGGTTTTTGATTATTGATTCAATCTCCTTACTAGTAATTGGTCTATTCACACTTCTTACTTCCATCATGATTCAGTCTTGATAAGGTGTGTGTCTAAGAATTTATCCATTTCTTCTAGGTTGTTTAGTTTTTTGGCATATAATTAGTCTTAGAAGTCTCTTATGACTTTTTGTATTTCTGTGATATCAGTTGTAATATGTCCTCTTTCATTTCCAATTGTATTTGACTTCTCTCCCTCTCTTTCTCTCTCTCGTGAATCTAGCTAAAGTCTTCTCAATTTTATCTTTTCAAAGAACTGCCTCTTCATTTCATAGGTCTTTTTAGTCTTTGTTTCATTTATTTGTGCTCTAATCTTTGTTATTTCCTTCCTCTACTAACTTTTTCTAATTCCTTCTAGTTTCTAGTTTCTAGTTAAGTTGTTTAGTTAAGACTTTTATTTCTTAAGGTAGGTATTTTTATTACTACGAACTTCCCTCTTAAAAATGTTTTTGCTGAATCCCACAAATTCTGATATATTTACATTTTCATTTGTCTGAAGGTTTTTCTTATTTCTCTTTTCATTTCTTTTAACCCATTGGTTGTTCATGTTGTTTAATCTCCACACATTTGTGAATTTTCTAGTTTCTAGTTGGTTTCTAGTTTTATACCATTGTGGTTGGGATATGATTTTAGTCCTCTTAAATTTATTAAGACTTGTTTTGTGGTCTAACATATCTGCCCTAGAAAACATTCCATATGCACTTGGAAGAATTGCAAGATGTATTCTGTTGCTTTTGGATGGAATGTTCTGTATGTATCTGTTAACTCCATCTGTTCTAAAGTGTTATTTAAGGTTAATGTTTCCTTATTGATTTTCTGTTGGAATGATCTATCCACTGATGTAAATGGGGTAGTAGACTCCTCTACTCTTACTGTCTTGCTATCTATTTCTCCCTTTAGATCTGTTAATAATTACCTTATATAGTTAGGTGCTCCTCTGGTATAAATATTTACAAGTATTAGATCCTCTTGTTGGATTGACCTGTTTATCATGTAATGCCCATTTTTGTCTCTTTGTTCTAAACCTAAATGGATAAAAGACCTCAACATGAGGCAGGAATCTTATCAAAATCCTCCAGGAGAACATAGGCAGTAACCTCTTCGCCATCGTCCACAGCAACTTCTTTCAAGACATGTCTTCAAAGGCAAAGGAAACAAAAGTGAAAATGAACTTTTTGGGACTTCATCGAGATAAAAATCTTCTGCACAGCAAAGGAAACATTCAACAAAATGAAGAGGCAACCCACAGAATGGGAGAAGATATTCGAAAATGACATTATAGACAAAGGGCTGATACTCAAGATCTTTAAGAACTCCTCAAACTCACCACTCAAAAAACAGATAATCATGTCAAAAAATGGGCAGAAGACATGAACAGACATTTCTCAAAGAAGACATACAAATGGCTAACAGACACATGAAAAAATGTTCATCATCATTAGCCATCAGGGAGATTCAAATCAAAACCACAGTAACATACCACCTTACGCCAGTTAGAATGGCCAAAATTAGGGAGACCATAAACAACAAGTGTTGGAGAGGATGTGTGGAAAGGGCAACCCTCTTACACTGTTCATGGGAGTGCGAGTTGTTGCAGCCACTTTGGAATACAGTGTGGGGATTCCTTAAGAAATTAAAAATAGAGCTGCCCTATGACCCTGCACTTGCACTATGGGTATTTACCCCAAAGATACAGGTGTAGTGAAAAGAAGGGCCATCTGTACCCCAATGTTTTGGGTTTTTAAAAAGATTTTATTTATTTATTTATTTGACAGAGAGATCACAAGTAGGCAGAGAGGCAGGCAGAGAGAGAGGGGGAAGCAGGCTCCCCACTGAGCAGAGAGCCCGATGCTTTTAAAGGTTTCTTGTTTGTTTGTTTTGTACCCTGATGTTCATAGCAGCAATGGCCACAATCTCCAAACTGTGGAAAGAGTCAAGATGCCCTTCAACAGACAAATGGATAAAGAAGATGGTCCATATATACAGTGGAATATTATGCCTTCATCAGAAAGGATGAATAACCAACTTTTGTATCAACATGGATGGGCCTGGAGATTATACTGAGTGAAATAAGTCAAGCAGAGAGAGTCAATTATCATATGGGTTCACTTACTTGTGGAGCATAAGGAATAACATGGCGGACATTAGGAGAAGGAAGGAAAAGTGAATTGGGGGAAATCAGAGGGGGAGACGAGGCATGAGAGACTGTGGACTCTGAGAAACAAACTGAGGGTTTTGGAGGGGATTGAGGGTGGGAGGTTGGGTAAGCCTTGTGGTGGGTGTTATGGAGGGCACTTATTGCATGGAGCATTGGGTGTGGTGCAGAAACAATGACTCTTGGAACACTGAAAAATAAAATTTAAAAAGAATTGAAGTCTGTTTCGTCTGGGGGTGCTGTGACTTTTGATCTTGGGATTGTATATTCATGCCCCATGTTGGGCATAGGCTTTATTTGAGAGAGAAAAAAAAAAGACTGTTGTCTGGTATTACTCATAGAGCCACTCCAGCTTTCATTTGTTTTCCATTTGCGTAGAATATTTTTTCCATCCCTTCACTTTCAGTCTGTGTGTGTTCTTATATTTAAAGTGAATCTCTTGTAGGTAGCGTATAAATGGGTCTTGTTTTTTCAGCCTAAGTGCTTCTGTATGTCTTTTGATTGGAAAAATTTAGTCCACTTATGTTTAAAGTAATTATTGATACTTCATAGTTAATATGATTGTGTGTCAGCTATACTTCAATTAAAAAAATAAAAATAATTTAAAATAAAGTAATTATTGATAGGTACTTATTCCCATTTGTTATTTGTTTTGTGGCTGTTACTGTAGTTCCTATCTGTTCCTTTCTTTCCTTTTACTCTCTTCCTTTGCGGTTTGATGACTTTCTTTAGTGGTATACTTATATTGCTTTCTCTTTCTCTTGTGTGTATTTGCTGTAAGTTTTGTTTTGAGGTGATTGTGAAGCCTACGTATATAACAACTTAATATCTATAACAGTCTATTTTTTTTTAAGATTTTATTTATTTATTTGACACAGAGCACAAACAGGGGGAGCTGGAGCAGGAGAGGGAGAAGCAGACTCCCAGCTGAGCGGGGAGCCTGATGTGGGGCTTGATCTCAGCATCCTGGGATCATGACTCAAGCCAAAGGCAGAAGCCCAACCAACTGAGCTGCCCAGATGCCCCATAAGAGTCTCTTTTAAGCTGATCCCGTTCCAAAGCTTATTATTTTTTATTCTCTCCCTACCCAGGTTTTGTTGTCAATGTCACATTTTACATCTTTTTATTTTGGGTATCTCTTAACTAATTATGGTAATCACAGTTATTTTCCCTACTTTTGCCTTTTAGTCTTTATACTAGCTTTATATATGATTAACCCACTACCTTTACTATTTTTAGAAGAGGAGAGAACTCTTTCACACTCATTTTAGGAGACCAGCATTATCTTGATGCAAAGGAAACAAGGATGCCACAAGAAAAGACAATTATGAGCCATTATCCCTGATAAACACAGGTACTAAAGTCCTCAACAAAATATTAGCAAACTGAATTCAACAATTCAAATCCCACCATGATCAAGTGGGATTTATTCCAGGGATGCAAAGATATTTCAACGTCTACAAGTCAGGGGTGTCTGGGTGGCTCAGTTGGTTAAGAGACTACCTTCAGCTCAGGTCATGATTTCAGGGTCCTAGGATCAAGTCCTAGCAAGGATCAGGCTCCTTGCTCAGGGGGGAGCCTGCTTCTCCCTCTCCCTCTGTCTACGACTCCCCCTACTTGTGTGCTCTCTCTTTCTCTCTCTGTTGAATAAATAAAATCTTCAAAAAAAAAAAAAAAAACAGTCAGTGTTATACAACACATTAACAAAAAGAAGTGTAAAGATTATATGATCATCTCAATAGATGCAGGAAAAGCTTATGACAAAATTCAGTATCCACTTACGATAAAAATTCTCAATAAAGAGAATTAAGAAATAAAGAAATTAAGAAATAATAAAGAGAGGGAACATACCTCAACATAATAAAGACCATATATGCCAAGTCCTTAGCTAACATCATATTCAATGCTGAAAACTTTTCTTCTAAGATCAGGAATAAGACAGGAATGCCCGCTCTTGCCTCTTTTATTCAACATAGTATTGGAAGTCCTAGCCAGAGAAATTCTGTAAGAAAAAGAAATAAAAGACATCCAAATTGGGAAGGAGGAAATTAAAAACAAAACAAAACCAAAAAACCTCACTATTTGCAAATGATATATATATATAGAAAACCCTAAAGACTCCTTAAAAAACTGTTGGAATAAATGAATTCAGTAAAATTGCAGGATACAAAATCAATACAAAAGTCTGCTGCATTTCTATATACTAATAACAGAATACCAGAGAAATTTAAGAAAGCAATCCCATTTACAATTGCATCAAAAAGCATAAAATAGCTAGGACTAAATTTAACCAAGGAGGCGAGAGACTTATGTATTGAAAACTATAAGACATTAATGAAAAAATTAAAGACAACACAAATAAATGAAAAAATACTCCATGCTCATGGTTTGGAAAACTGAGTATCATTAAAATGTCCATAGTACCTAAAGCAGTCTACAAATTCAGTGTAATCACTAATTCCAATGGCATTTTTCATGGAAATAGAACAATCATAAAATTTGTGTGGAACCACAAGAGACCCCAAACAGCCAAAGCAATTCTGAGAAAGAAGAACAAAGCTGGAGATACCTGATTTCTAATTTCATGACTCCCTGATTTTAAACTCCATTAAAAAGCTCAGTAATTAAAACAGAATGGTATTGAACAGAATAGCCCAGAAATAAACCCAAACATATGTGGTCAATTAATTTATGACAAAGGAGCCAAGAACATACAATGGGGAAAGAACTGTCTCTTCAATAAATGGTGTTGGGAAGATTGGACAACCACATGTAAAAGAATGAAACTTGAACACCATCTTACAACATATGCAAAAATCAACCCCAAATGGATTTAAGACTTGTACATAAAACCTGAAATCATAAAACTCATAGATGACAATATAGGCAGTAAGCTCCTTGACATACGTCTTGGCACTGATTTTTTTAATCTGACACCAAAAGCAAAAGCAACAGAAGGGAAAACAAAACAACATAAAATAAAAAAGGCTTCTACACAGCAAACACAGCAAAGGAAACCATCAACAAAATGAAAGACAACCTGCTGAATGGGAGAAAATATTTGCTAAGCATATATATCTGATAAGAGGCCAATATCCAAAATACAAGAATTCATACAACTGAACACCAAAAAAAGAAAAGAAAAGTCTGTTTAAAAACTGGGCAGGTGACTGGGTAGCTCAGTCGATAAGTGTCTGCCTTTGGCTCAGGTCATGATCCCAGGGTCCTGGGATTGACCCCCCACCTCAGGCTCCTTGCTTGGCGGGAAGCCTGCTTCTCCCTCTCCTGCTTCATCTGCTTGTGTTGCCTCTTTCTCTGTCAAGTCAATCAGTCAATCTTAAAAAGGGGGGGAGGGGGCCAGAAGATCTAAAGAGACATTTTTCCAAAGAAGATAAACAGATGGGCAACAGGTATATAAAAAGATGTTCAACACTATTAATCATCAGGTAAATACAAATCAAAACTACGAGGTATCACTTCATACCTGTTGGAATGGCTATTTACCAAAATAATAAGAAATAACAAATACTGGTTAGGATGTGGAAAAAAGTTCACTGTTGATGAAAAAGTAAATTGGTGCAGCCACTATGAAAAACATATGGAGGGCCCTCAAAAAATAAAAATAGAACTACGATATATGATCCAGCAATTTCAGTTCTACCTAGAACTTTATCTGAAGAAAACAAAATCACTGAAAGATATAAGTACCCCATGTTCATTGCAGCATTATTCACAGTGGCCAAGATACGGAAACAACCTAAGAGTCCATCATGGGGGAATGGATAAAGTAGACGTGACGTATATATACAATGGAATATTATTTGGTCACAAAAAAATTAAATCTTGCGTTTTCCTGTGTCAGCTATACTTAAATAAACAAAAAATCGGCCATAAAAAAAATGGGGGGAATTCTTAATTCTTGCCATTTATAACAACATGGTTGGACCTGAAGGGCATTGTGCTAAATGAAAAAAGTCAAACACCACATGATGTCTCTTATCTTATATATGGAATCTTTTTTTTTTTTAATTCGTTTATTTGTTTATTTACAGCATAACAGTGTTCATTGTTTTGGCATCACACCCAGCTTATATATGGAATCTTTTTAAAAAGCTCGAAACAGAGAACAGATTAGCAGTTATCAGAAGCAGGGAGTAGGGGTGGGAGAAATGAGTGAAGGAGGTGAAAAGGTTGAAAAAATATATCTTTAAAAGCCAGTTTATCTTTAAAATATCTTTATATATAAAATCTCACCTTGTGAGTACATGTCATTTTATATTCTATGTGACAAAAGGGGAAGTACATATAAAGTACTTCTGCTGCATGCCAAAATGTATTTTTCTCTAGGTAAAGCACTTTTGCAGTTGAGTTGCAAGCTGACCTAGCCAGTTTTTCATGGGATGTCCTTTTTACTTGAAAGTACAACTAAAAGTATAGGTATTCAGAGCTGGGTATTTGCAGACATTTTCTTAAAAGTCAATGAAATGAGCCTATTAACTCCAAGGAAAACAATCAACACTATTTGTTATTAATGATAAAATATGAGAGGGGCACCTGGGTGGCTCAGTAGGTTAAAGCCTCTGCCTTCGGCTCAGGTCATGGTCCCAGGGTCCTGGGATCGAGTCCCGCATCGGGCTCTCTGCTCAGCAGGGAGCCTGCTTCCTCCTCTTTCTGCCTGCCTCTCTGCCTACTTGAGATCTCTCTCTCTGTCAAATAAATAAATAAATAAATTTTAAAAAATTTTTTTAAAAAAGATAAAATATGAGCTTTCAAGCAAACATTGTATTTTTGGAAATTTTTCTCTCTCCCTGCCCCCAGTAGTTTGACAGTCTACCAGTACTTAAAGGATTTTCTGATGAACTCAGAGGCAATATCAGCGACTATGACTTTTTTGTATTAATGGAATATGTCGGTATATGAAAAAGTTGTATAAATCAGTGAACCAGTATTTTCCAAATGACTAATATATGATGTTAAAAATCATGCATGGGTAGAAGAAGCATTCAAAGTACTAGACAGACCAAAGGGCTGTATTGTAACAGAGTACAAAATGTTCATTGATATAGTCAGATTCCACATTGCCATTAACCTTTAAGTAAACTATCATTTGTTTGGTTTTGGTGTCTTACTGAAGAATAACCACAATTACCTGAAAAGGATACATATATAAAATCTATGTGAGGCCAGTTTTCTTTATATAGTTCGACACATTTCACCAACAGATTAAATGCAGAAACAAACATGAGAATCGAGCAGTTGTTTATTAACCCAGCCATTGGAGAGATTTGCAAAATGTAAATCATTGTCACTATTCTTTTTTCCCTTTCTTTTGAAAAATTACAGCTATTTTTTTTTTTAAGATTTTGTTTTATTTGTTTGACAGAGAAATCACAAGTAGGCAGAGAGGCAGGCAGAGAGGGGGGAAGCAGGCTCCCTTCTGAGCAGAGAGCCTGATGCGGGGCTCCATCCCAGGACCCTGAGATCATGACCTGAGCTGAAGGCAGAGGCTTAACCCACTGAACCACCCAGGCGCCTCTATTTTTATTTAAAATGTTACATGTATTCGTATGTACTAAGTTTTTAAAAGTCATTTTAAACAAGTTAATGCAAGTCAAATTTTTTCTTTTTAAGTTCTAGTATGGTAAATATCAATAGACATAGTCCACATTAGAGCTCTTTGGGGTCTTCAATTTTTTGTTAATCTTTTTATTTTGGGATAATTATTAGTTTTAATAAATAATTCAGAAAGATCTCATGTATCCTTTACCTAGTTTCCCCTAATGGTAACACCTTGCAGAGCTATAGTACAGTATTGTAAAGGGAATATTAATTAATGCAGTCCACCTATCTTAAGATTTCCCCCATTTTGCTTGTGCTCGCATGTGTGTTTCTCTCGCTCTCTGTGTATGTGTGTATATTTAATTCTGTGCATTTTGATCATATGTGTAGACTTGGGTTATTTACCATATGGTCAAAATAGAGAACATCTCCATTACTGTAAGAACCCTTGTGTTGACTTATCTAACCACTCAACTCTACTACCTCCCACCAACCCTTCCTCCTGGCAACTAATAATCTGTTCTATGTGTCTCTAATTTTGTCATTTCAAAATCATTAATTTCATTTTTTAAAATATTTTATTTATTTGAGAGAGTGAGTGCACAAGCAGAGTGAGGAGGAGAGGGGGAGGGAAAGAAGAATACCAAGCTGACTCCTACTGAGCTACCCAGGAGACCCTCAAAATCATTAGCTGTTTTAAGTACAAGTTAGAATCTTTCACTTTTAATTTCTAATATAGTAAATACTAACTGATAAAGCCTACGTAAATAAAAGCTCTGTAAGATTCTCTGTTTTTAAGACTATAAAAGATTTCCCAAGACCAAAATATTTAAAAACAGCTGGCTTGAGGCAGTGAGAATCATTCCCATTTCTTCTTTCCAAGCTACTACAGAACAAGGTGTGGTTTGTGATGTCTCAATTTAGAATTCTCATAGGATCATCACTATGAGTGAATGATGATTAGGTTCTTTAGTATAATTTGCTCTATTCATGATATTGGTTAAATTGAGACTTTTCTACTGACATCTGTGATTCTGAATGATTCAGAAGAAAGACTTTAGCTTTCTGTTGTATTTACCTTACTTTGTGGGTTATTGTTTCTTTTGGTTTTATTTAAGATTTTATGTATTCGAGGCAGAGAGCACGAGCAGCGGGGAGAGGTAGTAGGAGAGGGAGAAGCGGACTCTGCTGAGCAGAAACCCTGACGAGGGGCTTGATCCCAAGACCCAAAGGCAGGCAGACAACCATCTGAGCCACCCAGGCGCCCCTTGTTTCTTATTTTCTTGTTTGTTTTTATATCCTATGGGGTTAGAGAATGGAGTAGAGATGAGAAGTTCCAGTCCTGACTTTTTAGGAAATGAGTATGTGAAAGGAAGTAAGAATTGTGTTAGGAAAGGGAGTAGTGGCTACCAAAGAATGAATTTTTCTCATTCTTTATTCTTGAAAAGCTAATTCTAGTGCTTCCCTTGAAACAGTACAGGAATGGGAGGAATTATCAGCCTTCTGTGGAAAAAAAATAATTTCAGAGGTAGTACTCAAGTCCCTATCATCACTCATCAGCTGCAAAGTTAATAGCTTTGCTGAAGGAAAATGTGGTGAATTTCAAGTAGGCAGGAGATTATGGATTGAGAAGAGTTAGAAGAGCAGAATAGATGCTTCTCTCAAAAAACTTGTGCCACAGTAATGGACACTACCATGTAATTTATGTTATACAGTGATTTTATTTATGATTTTTCTTCCTTTGTTAAATTTCCAGGATAATATATCCATTCCCACACACTGGGAAGTTAAGACAGGCTTGAATTTTAGAGTCATATGATGTGCTATCTTCTCTTTACCAGAAGAGGTCTTTTGGGTGCTCGCTTCGGCAGCACATATACTAAAATCAGAAGAGGTCTTTTGGGTTTGAGCCTGATATTCTATAGGGATCATTGCAGGAGATCTCGCTATGGCTAGTCTTATAGTCTTCAAGTTATATGTTCACTTGCACTTGCATTTTCTAGTACAAACTGGAGCTGCCTTTACTCCTGACCTTGGCCAGGCTGATTGGTTAAAATTGAGTGCTAAATTAAGTTGTCTGTGAATAACAGAATATGTGGCTTCAAAGAACTCTTTGCTGGCTGGTAATGGTGCCAGCTACTGTGTCTGTCTTTTTCACTTTTTCCTCCTTGCCTTCTGCTACAAGATGTCTTGGAAATTAACCAGAGTTACAATCAAATTCTTTTTCAAAGCAAGCTTAAGTGAAATCTAGAACAACAGACCTGCAGCCTATGTTTCTCCTTCCTTCTTCCATCTACCTTCCTTCCAGTAGTCAGGGTCAAAGAGTGTTTGAAAAGGTGATTTCCTCCTTCACTAATACTTAAATGTTGTATTGATTTGTGATTTACTTGGTATATTCTATTGTATTCTGTTAAGAGCTTTGTGGAAAGGAGGAATTCAGATTTCTTCTTCTATCCTCAGTTACTGTGATTTCTTACCAGCCAGGCTCTTGGAAACAAGTAATTACTGATCTTCCAGGATAAGCAAAGATAATCTGTAATTATTAAAAAAATATAATAAATTTTTTTATCTCAAAATCTCAGTCAACAGGAGGCAGTTCAAATAATTGAAGATTTTTTCCTATATTTTAATTTTAGAGACAATTAATGTAATTGATAAATGGGGAAGGCCTGCGTGTCTCAGCAGTTGAGTGTCTGACTCTTGATTTTGCCTCAGATCATGATCTTGCAGTCATGGGCTTCAGCGCCCCCCCACTCCCCTGCCAGCACCCTCCCAGCCCCCCACCCGCTCAGCATGAATTCTGCTTGGGATTCTCTCCCTCTGTCCCTCCCCTCCTCCCCTCAATACTCTCTCTCTAAAAAAAATAAAATTGATAAATGGAATTTTGAATAAATACCTGTTATTCTTTTTGATAACCCACCATAGGGGCGCCTGGGTGGCTCAGTTGGTTAAACATTGGACTTTGGGGGGCGCCTGGGTGTCTCAGTGGATTAAGCCTCTGCCTTCAGCTCAGCTCATGATCTCAGGGTCCTGGGATCGAGCCCCGCATCGGGCTCTCTGCTCGGCATGGAGCCTGCTTCTCCCCTCTCCTCTCTGCCTGCCTCTCTGCCTACTTGTGATCTCTGTCTGTCAAATAAATAAAACCTTTAAAAAAAAAAAAAACATTGGACTTTGGATTTCCATTTGATCATGATCTCAGGGTTATGAGATCAAGCCCCACATTGGGCTCTGTGCTGGGTGTGGAGCCTGCTCAAAATTCTCTCCCTCTCCCTCTCCCCATCGCCCACATTTGCTTTCTTTCTCAAAAACAGAACTACAATAAAAATTTTGCCAACAATCAAGTTTGTTTTTTTTTTTTTAAGATTTTATTTATTTATTTGACAGAGAGAAATCACAAGTAGGCAGAGAGAGAGAGGAGGAAGCAGGCTCCCTGCCAAGCAGAGAGCCCAATGTGGGACTCGATCCCAGGACCCTGAGATCATGACCTGAGTCGAAGGCAGAGGCTTAACCCACTGAGCCACCCAGGCACCCAATAATCAAGTTTTATAGGGGAGTATTTTCATGTTTATTCATGAATCAGGAATCTATAGTATTGTTAGTATTGCTGAAGCTGAGTCACTATAAAATCTTGAAGGACCTTTGGAATTATCAAAGAAAGAGAATATAGTATTTAGTATACTTGATGACATTCTGTGTTCTATATAATCTTGTCCAATAATTCTGTATAAATCTGAACATTTACCTAACCATTATCTCCAATTATCTTTCATTCTTGGATAAAGGGAGTTACTTAGAGTTACTGAAGGTAACAGTAGAGCCATCTTCCTCTCTGCCTTTTGACTATAAAGATGAAGGTATCAGACTCATATTTGTGAAGAGGAGAGGGAAATATCTGTCCCCAATATTTCTTCGCTGCATTTTCTACCCCCCAAATTATGTTGCAGCCTTAAATTTTTCTTCCATCAGTTCCTCTCAGGTGGGAGGCAGCTGAAGTCAGTGTATATTACTTCTTGAGGGGAGATTAATGGCTCTGGCCTTTCTTTATTCTCTCCAGTCCTCATTTCTGCATCACCTGCCTATCAACACTTAGATCTCCAATAGGTGCTATTAAGAGTAATATCTAAAGGTGAATTGAAAAGACGTATCATTAAAAGATAAAGGACACGAACTGGGGAAATTTAAGATATTTCCATCTTTAAATTCTCTTGTCTCTTTTTAGGTTTTTCTTTTGTTTTGTTGTTAATCTCCAGTGAGTCCCGGGAGCCCCCCTGTGGCACTCTAGCATTTTAGAGACCAAGAATTGGCCTGGGTTTTATTGTTTTTATAGCTATTAAGGTATTTAATGACCTTAACTTTTTATGTTCCTGTTACTCAGTTTTCCCTGCTGGCACCAGTCTCCTGACGATTCCTTCTCTTGTGTCCTAGGTATATGGGAAAGGTGGCAAAATAAGTCCTCTTCTGATTTTATCCTCTCCTGGAGAGTGGTAAATGAAGCTGTGTTTGTTTCAATGAATAGTAGACTATGAAATCCCATGAAGCCACCTAGGTTATTAGATGAATATCACAGAGCTGCTTATTATGCATTGTGGCTTAATGTAGATTATAGATGTGACCAAATGGTAATTAGCAGAGCTAGAGCCGTAATTAAACATTATTGTGCTGCTCTGTGACTTCTCCTCCGATTTCTGTTGCAAAGTAGGGAACTGAAGAGTTCCAAAGCCATAGGTGGATTTCTTTACTTCTTCCCCCACCAAAATCTCTTTTAATTAACTGACTAAATGAAGTCATCCTCACACAAACAGAGATCCTGAATTCTACTTCTACCGCTGATCAGTAAGAGTAGTTTGGTGCATATACATGTTAATTGGCTCTTTGTATAATACATTCTGTTTTTCTAACTGATTATTTCTGCTAAGTTCCCTCTCTGCATGTATTCTGTAGCAGGGTTTAACTTGGCAAACTGAATGCAACAAGGGTGTTTCCTACTTAAATCTTAGATGTTTTTTGGATCTGTCAGTACAGAACTGGGGGCTTGGCTTTATTTACATTTTTAGTAGCTTTCTTCCCTTCTCATTGGTCTCCCAGAGACAGTGAATGATCTACCAGGAAATGAAACCACTTCTAGAAAACAGCTGCCCTTGATGGCTGAGAGAGAGAGTGTGTGTGTGTGTGCGCATGCACGCACACGTGCATGTGTAGGTGACTCCCTGGGGACTTACCTCCTTCTTTGTTTTGGATTGCTGCCTCAGCAATGGAACAGATTAGCAACAGGACATGCTCAAGCAAGGCAGTCAGAAAGTTCAGAGGAGTGACTTAAAAGATTCAAGCTAATCTGTGTCCAAGAAGGAGGACCCTGCCGGAACTTCTGATAGTAGAAGAATGGTATAGAAAAGACAACAACCTCTTAAGCAAAGGAAATGTACATACTGATTGTGAAATTGTTTTTGTCTCAGTTCTTCTCCAGGGGAAAAAAAAATAGAAAAACAGCGGTGAGGCCAAGAGTAAAGATGATCTGTGTACTCTGTTGTAATTCTTGAGGTCCAAAGTGTTACGAGCTACCTTCTTGAAACATTCCTGAAAGGGCTTGATGGTTAGACCCAGATTCCAGCCATATACAGGGTTAGCAGAGACTTGAGCTTACTTTTTCTGTGTTTTTACCTTCAGATCTGTGCATAGAAATTTTACAGGCCTTTTGGGGATCTAGCACATCTAAAGAAAGCAAAGATATCTTTTGGCCTTGACCATAATGCAGAAAATTCATTATACGGGCTTTGACTTTCTTTTCTTTTTATGAAAGAGTTGGAGTTAGGGAAGTATGGGGTTGGGGGTCGGGGGGAAGGTGGGTGCATGAAAACAAGCAAATAATGATAATGTTTTGGCAGCCTCTCAGGGACCAGAATTCGTCAGAATCTGTGTTCTAGCATTCAGTGGACTCAGTGATGATTCACAAATAGCAGTGACTTCTAAGCCAAGAAGTGAGAGCTGACTGCAGTAGAGGCTATACCCAGATCTCAGCTTCTAGAGTAGTATCTTAGGCCAGGAAGGGATGTGTGTGTGCGTGTGTGTGTGTGTATGTGTGTGAATATGTGTTAAGAAAGGAAGGTAGAATATAGGTTCAGCAGTGGTCATTCAGTAAAACCAGAGTTCTGTTGCAGAACTGTCCAGCAGCTTGGATTATGAATGCATATGTGGCTCTCTAAATGTAGGTCCATTGAAGGAGTATATTCAGACTGCACTAAAAAATCTTTTGTGGGGTACTGGGTGTCACAGTCAGTTGAGTGTCTGACTCTTGATTTCTGCTTAGGTCATGCTCTTGGGGTTGTGAGATGGAGTCCTGCATCAGAACCCCATGTAGGCTCTGGGCTTGGCAGGGAATCTACTTGAGAATTTTTCCCTCTGCCCCTCCCCCGCTCATTTGTGCTTGTTCTCTCTCAAAATAAATAAATCTTTTTAAAAAAGTCTTTCACAAGGAGAAGAAAATCACAATCCTTGACTCTCATTTTCTAGGTCTTTTGAGTGGTATCATACTTAATCTTCAGGGAAGATGAGTCAGTGTGTGAACTGAGTGCTTTTGCATGTGCAGGACACTGTTCAGTTAGGATTTGGGCACTGTAGACTCAGAGTATTTTCATGAGTCTGATAAATGCTAGGATTTAAGGAGTTAAGGGATTATTACCCTCTTTATTACAACTTTTAATTCTGGATATGTTGAATTTTTGGTTTCTAAGTGATTGCATTCTTGTGAGAGGTTCTAGTTGTAGAGGTAGATTGCTGGTTCTTGTGTTCACCTATTTCTGTCTGTGTGTGCGTAACCAACTTCATCTGCAGATTGCCATGAATTGGCTTCTGGATAGCAATAGCACCTGCTGTTCCTTAAAGTTAATTTGATGTTGGATTCATGCTCCCAAATGTCATTCTTATTAACCAGTCACTGTTGTAATCTCTAAGGGTTAGAAACCCCCATCAGATTGCTCCTAGCCCTCCTATAACTTTTAAGTAGATGTCCTTCTAGCTAAAGATGAGTTAAAGCTCTAGTCTTCTTGAAGTGACATTTCTAGGCTCTGGATATTTTCTCCCCTTCTTTATCCCTTCCCGTATTCTTGGATTTTAACCTGATTAATGTATTATTTGTCAAATGATAGATTGGTGGGAAACACAGTGATGGCAGTAGAACATGCCTCAGAAATCTTTTCTTTCTCATCAATCGATGTGCTCTAAATACTGTTGAAATCTGGACCTGGTTCTCTATCACTAGAGGTTTTAAAATGAGACAGGATTTTTGTAGTACACTTTTAGCTAAGCACAGTTTATGAGGAAGATCATTAATAAGAAATACAGCTTCTCCTACCACAGGGTGCACTCTCATAAACGACTAGATTTGTAGTGGTATCACAAGCTGGAACTTGAAAGGAAGGACCAAAATCTTATATTTAGAGCCTTCCGCACTGGCAGGAAAGAATGTAGGACTAGATTAAACATAGAGAAGGTATTTCCTCTAAATGTTCTCTCTGCAACTCAGCTACTACTTTTCTTCCCTCACAGATGGAGTCTCCTGTCTCTACACCAGCGGTGCTGCCACTGCACCTTTTGGTACCAGTGGTCAGTAATGACATCTCATCCCCCTGTGAGCAGATCATGGTTCGTACCCGATCAGTTGGGGTCAACACATGTGATGTGGCTCTGGCTACAGAGCCTGAGTGCCTGGGCCCCTGTGAACCTGGGACAAGTGTCAACCTCGAGGGCATCGTGTGGCAGGAAACAGAAGATGGTAAGTGCTATGTGGGACTTTCCCATCCCTTCTCAATGTGGGCTTATCGTTGTAAATTACACCAAGTATTTATTAGGAGTCTCAAATGCCATAGTCTGCTTGTGATACCTATCCAGAGGATCGCAACAAACTTCTTAGTAAGATTGTCCAGCTTCTCGAGATTGCCACTTTTTAAAATTAATTATCTACCCTTCATATCAGTCAACAGTATCGGCCCTCGTATTTAAGCAGTCATTTGATAAGTGTTAGTCAGGTAATTCAAACTGGGTCTAGACTCTCCATACTCCTCTGTATCATTTTGTATGGGAGAATTTGAAGGTAAATGAACTTTTGGGTCAGGCTTGAAGAGAATAAAGTAATGAAAGGACAGCTGTGGGAGTCAAGGAAATGGAAAAACATTCACTCTTAAATTGACTTAGTGTTGGCTCATTGAATATGCAACTCTGGCCTTTTTTAACACCTGGAGGTGCAGCCAGCTCCTTCCTACTGGTTGCCTCATTGCCCAGCCACCCACGCCACTTCATGCATCTGTCACTTAGTTCTGTTTTTATAGGCCTAGGCAACAGGAAGATGTTTACATGGTCTTGTTTTCAGGCATTCACTAAGCAGTTGGCTCGCTGTTGGGTGCTTCTGCCCGAGGCTACCATCCAGATTTCTTGTATATTCCATTTGCCCCTGAGAACAGAATTTCTTCTATTTTGGAAGTTCATAAACCTAAAAAGTAGAGGTATAAAGGGAGTTAACCAAGTATTTCTGATCCCTTGGTACCGTCTGTGGCAATTTGATTTCAGCACATATATTCTTTTTATAAAGAATCCAAGTTCTTGTTAAAGTATGTGTGGTTTAGAGAGGCTGGGCCTCAGGGTCCCATCAGGTCTTGGCATCAGTAACCAGACTTTCAAAGTGTCCCCACTCTGGAGTTTAGAGGCCCAGAGGAATGCAGCTCATTATCTCTAATTATCATAAGCTATCTTGTCAGTTTGCCCATGGAAATTCAGGCATTTCATTGTGGTCATTCTAATCAAAGTCTGTTCCTCTGAACGTTCTGTTGTGATTCAGTATTTATTTAAAGTCTACCATGCAGTAGGCATTGAGGTGATATAGGTTAAGAATTCTGTGTTTTTGGCGTTCTCATTGTTAAACAGCAATAGAGTAAAGCTTCAGGTTTCAGAATAACATTGCTGATGAGGTTTTATTGTGTGCCCAAAACCATAATGCCCCCCCCCAAAAAAATCCTATTGTGTTAAAAACTGATGCAGAGACAATGGAGACAGAAATTGATCCTAGAGGCTGACTCTCAATGTGTGTATTCAGTATACAATCTGGAAATCACAAGTGGCTATATCTCTGGTTTTAAAAATATCATCTACCTATGGCCAAACATCTAAACAGCCACAATGTCTGTTGGAATGACAAACATGTCCAGACCTTAGCTCTGTGACACCAAGCAACCTTCGGGGTCTGTTACCTCAATATATTGAAGATAGAAGACATAAATTTCCTGCCTATTTATTCTATCCATCTTTATGATGGTGACTTTTCTCCAAGGACAAGATGTTTTTCATATGTGTGAACTTGATGAAAACTTTGCAGGAAAGTGAAGCTAACCCTTTCACTCTCCTGAGAACAGTGGTTACTTTTTTTTTTTTTTAAATCTCAGGATCCCTGTTCTCCCTTCCTGCCAAGGCAATGTTAGCACACATACACAAAATTTTTAAATTATTTCCTCTGAAAAGCTCTCTAGTTGTACCTGGCAGCTTATTACCAAGTTCCCCTGTTACACATTTTGCATGCACCCTGCATCTTATTTTCACCGTTGTTATGAAGTTTGTAATTTTATATAATTACATTTTTCCAGTAATATCTATCTCTTCCACTGGGTTTTTTTTTAAAGATTTTATTTATTTATTTGACAGATCACAAGTAGGCAGAGAGGCAGGCAGAGAGAGAGGAGGATGCAGGCTCTCCTCTGAGGTGGTGCGGGAAGGGGGGGGGACAGGCGGTGGGAGGGAGCAGGGAGACTGCTCTGGGACTCTGGGATCATGACCTGAGCCAAAGGCAGAGGCTTAACCCACTGAGCCACCTAGGCACCCCTCTTCCACTGTTTTAGAATTCTATCAGCTCAGGGACTCTGTTTTGCTCACCATTGAATATCTAATACTTAACACTTGGCCTCTATAGTAGGCACTCAAAAATATTTGAGTGAGTGAATGCTTACATCTAGTCATTGTCATTTCTAGATCTATGTTACCATGTATCTAATGGCTATTATAGTAATTGTCTGAACTTAGAACCATATTAAATACTTTACAAAATTCTAAACCTTCTCTGAAACTCAGAATAATTACTACTGTAATTATTGAAGTAATTCAGGTAGTAAGATCACTCTCATCTATTTATATCTGTAAGATTTTTAGTTCTCCTACCTTTAATACCATATTTTCTCCCATTTACTATATTGTGTTTCAGGGCTTAGTACCTCTCCTTTTTCTTTTTCATTCATCACAAGGGAAAGAGAACTGTTCTGCAATTAGATACTATACTCTGCTTTCTGGCCCACTCAGAGGGCCTTCACCTGAACCATCAGTTGGCAAAGGTCTGAACTGGGATCAGAGTTGGTTTACATTCCTTTTCATCTTCAGGTGACAGAGATTTCCTGCAAAGATCATTCTCTGCAGATCTGTAAGATACCATATACTAAGTCAGTCCTCAAGTTAATAATAAGAACTATATACAGATACTTTAGAAAAAAAATCCTTCAGCCTTCTAGGATTTTTGTCTGCTACCTGACTCTTTGTACTTCTGTCTGTCTCTTTTCCCAGCAAACTACTATCTTCAAATGGAAAAATCCTTAGAGCTTAGAGAGAAGCTGTGAATGCTTGGCCTCTGAGGGAAATGGAGGATCATGAGGTCCTTGTAGAACTGAGCTACCTTGCTGAGAACAGGTGTAGGGGTCAGGAGCTCAGTTCTTCCTGGTTTCTTTACCTACCTGTCCTGCAGTGTTGCTTCTTTCTTCCCTCTCAGTGCAAACCTTGCCTTGGAGACGTTTTTAAATTCCTGCGGATTCCATCTCTTTTTAGGCTGTTCATAATTCAGCCAGCACTGCAAAGATCATCCTTGACTAGGCTCAACTAAGACCCAAGTGTAACTTGGAATGTTTTCTTTGGCTTTTTTGAGACTTAGCACTCATTCCATCTGATTTCATTTTGTTCGACCTTACTTCAAATCAAAATAACAGGGGTGCCTTGGTGGCTCAGTTGGTTAAGAGTCCAACTCTTGGTCTCTGCTTAGGTCTTGATCTTAGGATCGTGAGTTCAAACCCCACATTGGGCTCTATGCTGGGCATGGAGCTTACTTTTAAAAAATAATCGAAACAACAGGTCCCAAATCCATTCCTAGTTCACAAGGCTTACTTTAACCCAGGATCCTAGAACAATGTATAATAATCCTTAAGGTAGACCGTGTTCTTTTACTGAGGCAGAATTGCGTCCTGGCTTCTATGATGTTTTTAAGAAAGGCAAGACTGACTTTAAATAAGAATTCCAGGAGATGCTGTAGGTTTTCCTTTTTAAGCAGCCACACTAAGTGTAGCATTACTTTATCAAATGTGCTTTCTGGAAGAATTTGTGGTATAGTGGAAAGAGCACGGGAGTGAAGAATAGGAGAGCCGTATACTAGTTGATTATGGCATCTTAAAATATTAATAGCAATGATGAAATTTCACTATACACTTGTCATATAGAGTTGTTTTCTCAGAAAAATGAAACTACTCGTCTTGCCAGTCTCCCATTCAGAAGATCACCCACATTTTTCAACTCCTGATCCGAGTCTGACAAGTGGAAGAATTCACAAAACCCAGTTGCTTTTGGTGCAGGCATTTGCTAGGTGGTAGAAGCTGAGCTCGCAGTACTGCTTAGCGATCCCTTCATTCACCTTTAGCTCAGTACTGCTTTAGCAATCCTGTTGCATTCACCTTTCCCAATACTTACCTCATTCTCAAGATTCATTAGCACAGTTCATTCTCTCCTTATGCTCTTAAGCAACTAGAATCAAAGACACTTGCCTAAACCCTCCCGCTTCCCTCTTCTTTATTAAAATGTATTTTTATGTCCTATTGTTTCTTTTTTCTCCTTATTCTGAAGATTCTTTAAGACTTTATACCATGAATTTTATCTACTTTTCTTCATCTTCATTATTTCCCCTTCTTTTTATACTCCCCCTGCAACAGTTACTTAGAGTGAAAGTTTTTTCCTCATCTTTGCTACCCTTTTGAACTTCTCTCCTTTTCTTCAGTACTTGCTATTGCTCTTAACAGTCTCTTTTCACCTACTCAGTATCGTATACCATCTTGCCATCAGATTTCTTCTGCCACCATTTGACTGAAATCATCTCGTACCAATGATCATCTGTTTTCCCAAGGTCTTTTCGCAGTCCACCCTAGACTTTTTTTTTTTTTTAAGATTTTATTTATTTATGGGGCGCCTGGGTGGCTCAGTGGGTTGGGCCGCTGCCTTCGGCTCAGGTCATGATCTCAGGGTCCTGGGATCAAGCCCCGCATCGGGTTCTCTGCTCAGCGGGGAGCCTGCTTCCCTCTCTCTCTGCCTGCCTCTCTGCCTGCTTGTGATCTCTGTCTGTCAAATAAATAAATAAAATCTTTAAAAAAAAAAGATTTTATTTATTTATTTGACAGAGAGAGATCACAAATAGGCAGAGAGAGAGGAGGAGGAGGAAGCAGGCTCCCCGCCAAGCAGAGAGCCCGATGCGGGACTCGATCCCACTGAGATCATGATCTGAGCCAAAGGCAGAGGCTTAATTAACCCACTGAGCCACCCAGGCACCCCACCCTAGACGTTTAGAAGCTCTACTGTTTCTCTATTCTTGAAACTCTCCACTCGTCATTATTATACCTCTCAAAAATCTCATTTTTGGGGATCGGGAGGGAGACAAGCCATAAGTGACTCTTAATCTCACAAAACAAACTGAGGGTTGCTGGGGGGAGGGGCATCGGGAGGGGGGTTGGGGTTATGGACATTGGAGAGGGTATGTGCTATAGTGAGTGCTGTGAAGTGTGTAAACCTGGCGATTCACAGACCTGTACCCCTGGGGATAAAAATACATTATGCGTTTATTAAAAAAATTAAAAATTTTAATTAAAAAAATCTCATTTCTTTTTTGATTGGTTATTCTCTTTATTTTGTGTCAATTCCCTCTTCCTCCTTGTATTTATTAAGTCAGAAGTTCCAGAAGGCTTTTAGGATGCTGAAATATTGGTCAGTTCTGTTCTGTTGGCCTTTAGGGAGGGCCTGTGGCAACTTGTGTCCCACTCCTTTCCCCCAGACAAGCAGCCTTATCCACAATATATTTTTTTCACGTCCTCTGTATGCCATAGTGGAGAAAGTTGAGGAAACATTGACTTAAGAATGGGATTTGGCTACAAGGAATGGAAGATGAAATAATAGTGATTTAATAGAAGAAAATTCTGAAGGTTGGCAGTCCAGGGCCAGTATGATGACTTCTAATGTAATCAGTGTTCTAGGCTCCTTAAAGTTACTTCTTCATTGCAAAATTGCTAATGTAGCTCTAGACATCACATTTACTTTCCAGGCTTGAAATTGAAGAAGAGGGGCGCCTGGGTGGTTCAGTGGGTTAAGCCTCTTTCTTTGGCTCAGGTTATGATCTCTGGGTCCTGGGATCAAGCCCTGCATGGAGCTCCTCAGCGGGGAGCCTGCTTCCCCCCTCTTGTGAGATCTCTCTGTCAAATAAATAAATAAAATCTTATTTTTAAGATTTTTAAAAAGAAAGAAAATGAAGGAGAAGAGTACAGTAGCTTTGGCTTCCCACCTAATCTGTTTGCCTTTAACAAATTTTTCCAGAAGCCAGATCTAAGACTTATGCCTACATCTCATTGGCTACCCCTTCTGCAAAAGAGACAAGGAAATACTGTGTTTTAACTGGATACATTATTTACCCACACAAAATAGAGTCGTATTAAGACAGAATGGGAAGCAGCCTTCTCTGCCGTTCTTCTTTGCATCACCTTCTTATGTCATAACTCCCACCAGAAGTCATTGGTTCAGTAGCTTTCTTTTAATAAATGCAGTCTTTTATATTCATGGCTTCAACTATCTCCCTTGTATGAACAATCCCCATATCGTTATCTCTAGACTTGACCTTTTGCCTAATCCCATTTCACATATCACCAGAAGCTGATTTCTTAAATTCAGAATGTCTAAAAAAGAATAATCTTTCTCCCGAAATTTTGCTTCTCTTTCCCTCTTCTCTATTTCTCTTTTTTATACCTACTTTCATTACCTATATTACCATCCTACCTGTTTTCTAGGCTCAGACCTCCCTAGAGTTATTTCTGACCCACCCTTCTTTACCTTTTTTTTTTTTAAGATTTTATTTATTTATTTGACAGCGAGAGAGAGAGAGAGAGAGAGAGATCACAGGCAGGCAGAGAGGCAGGCAGAGAGAGAGAGAGAGAGAGGGAAGCAGGCTCCCCGCCGAGCAGAGAGCCAGCATGGAGGCCAGGGTTGGCCTTGAACTCATGACCCTGAGATCAAGACCTGAGCTGAGACCGGAGTCGGACACTTAACCCACTGAGCCACCCAGGCACCTCTATTCTTCAATTTTTTTTTTAAATAGCTTTTTAGTAGTTACTCTGGGGATTACAATATGTGTATTCAACTTTCCACAGTCTACTTAAAATTTGAATTTTTTTTTGCCACCTCAAGTGGAATATAGAAATCTTATCACTATTTAAGATACTTTACCTTCCCTTCTTTATGTTGTAATTGTCTTACGCTCATTGCCAAAAACAGGTAAAATCAAAATAAGAATGAGATCTAAAGTTTATATGAAATCCAGATTTTATTGTCCATACATAAAGTTTAATTGGAACCTAGGCACACTTCATGTATTTTCAGCCACTATGCACTAGAGTGGCAGAGTATTACAAAAGAGATCATATGGCCTGCAAAGTCAAAAATACTCACTGTCTTGTGTTTCACTAAAAAGTTTGTGAACTCCTGGTCTTATGTATTACATTGAGAACCCCATCAGACAGTCTTTAAAAATTTTTCCCTTTCAGTTGTGTGTTATATACTTTAAAGACTCAAGAGAATGGTTTATTATATTTACCCATATACTTAACATTTCTGTGGCTCTTTCTTCATTCCTGGTGTTCCAGTTGTCTATTATTTTCCTTTTGTCTAAAGAATCTAATTCTTTTGGAGCAGGATAATTGGCTATTAATTCTCTTAAGAATGTCTTTATTTCACCTTAATTCTAAAAGATATTTTTTCTGGGGGCACCTGTGTGTCCCAGTGGGTTAAAGCCTCTGCCTTCAGCTCAGGTCATGATCTCAGGGTCCTGGGATCAAGCCCCGGATCAGGCTCTCTCCTCAGCAGGGAGCCTGCTTCCCCCCCCCCCCGCCCCGCCCCCACCTGCCTCTCTGCCTACTTGTGATCTCTGTCTATCAAATGAATAAACAAAATCTTTTTTTAAAAAAAGATATTTTTTCTGGATATAGACATCTAGGTTTACGTTTCTTCTTACAATTTAAAATTGCTCTATTTCTTTGTATAGCTTCCATTGTTCCTAAGAAATACACAGTCACTTAAGTCATTGTTCCCCTATAAGTAATGCATCACTTTCCTCTATTTGCTTTCAAAGTTTTTCATTTTGATTATGATGTGTGATGTATCTGATGTGGATTTCTTTTGTGTTTATCCTGTTTGGGGGTTTACTTACTTAACTTCTTGAATCTGTAATTTTCTTTTTTCAAATTTTGAGAGTCTTCAGCCATTACTTGAAACATTTTTTTCCACTCCACTGTCTTTCTCCTGCCCTTTTAGGAGCACAGTAACATAAATATAAGCAGTCCTTATTAATTTCCACCTGAGATTCCTGTGTGCTTTTTCTCCTTTATTAGACTATAAGATAGCTGAAGTCAGGAATTGCATTTTATATATCATTTTATTTCCCCCAAGAACTAGTTCAGTCTTTTCACAAAAAGTAAAATAACCAGTAAATATTTGATTAATAAAATTGTGCCTTGCGCTTTTGTATTTCAGGTATGTACATAAAAATCTAATTTTTTGGTAACTTCTCTTGGATTCATTTGGTATATATTGAATAAAAATAATGAAGGATTTTGTAATCCTTACTTCCTTCCCTCTTCCTTCCCTCCTCCCTCCCTCCCTTCTTTCCTTCCTTCTTTTCTCCCTTCCTTCTGCCTTCTTTCTCTCCTCCCCTCCCCTTTCCTCCCACTCCCCTGCTCTTCCTTCTTTTCTCCTTTTCCTTCCTTTCTTTCTTATGTCTTCTACCACCAATATTTGGAAGTTTCAAAAATCAGAGATAGAACCTTAGGTATTTTCAAAGGAAATGGTTTGAAGTTATATTCTGAAGAACTTGAGCATGGATAAGCAGTCATAAGAGGAATATGGGGTGCTGAGTGGGCAGACCCCAGGCTCTACCTCTGCTACCCCACCAGATGCAACCCAGAATAGTTATACTTAGGGGTGATTTATATGTTAGGCTTCTTTGTGAAACTATATTTGATATATATATTTGATATATATCAAACTATATTTGATATAATTTGATAATTTCTGTATCATTTATCTGGGTTCACCTTCCCACTCCAAGAATCACTCCACTCCACTCCAGAATATCAGAAATACCAAAAATATCAGAAAGACAGAAGTAAAACCATGTTTTCTTTGTTTGTTTTAAGATTGTATTTATTTATTTGACAGAGAGAGATCACAAGTAGACAGAGAGGCAGGCAGAGAGAGAGAGAGGGAAGCAGGTTCGCCGCTGAGCAGAGAGCCCGATACGGGACTCGATCCCAGGACCCTGAGATCATGACCTGAGCCGAAGGCAGCGGCTTAACCCACTGAGCCACCCAGGTGCCCCTAAAACCATGTTTTTGAAGCTGAAGCAGGTACAACTCCCTTGTATGTCATGAAAAGCTGTATGATAAATTCGGGCTATCTTCCAAAGCTTCTTTAAGCTTCTAGCTTAAAGATTTGGTGGGGAGGAGGGAGTTTCAATTTTTTTTTTTTTTTAAGATTTTATTTATTTATTTATTAATGAGAGACAGAGAGAGAGGCAAAGGCATAGGGAGAAACAGGATCCCCAAGGAGCAGGGAGCCTGATGCGGCACTCAGTCCCAGGACCCCAGGATCATGAACTGAGCCAAAGGCAAATGCTTAACCGTCTGAGCCACCCATGATGCCCAGTTTCAGTTTTTATATCCATTAAAGGTTTGTCATATATATGCATAAGCAGACGTAAAAAGTCTATGCATCCCCATCTCCACATTTTTATTCAACAGCTAAGAGTGTCAGGAACTGTTTGAAAGTAACTGTTTCAAGGACTAAATAGTGTCTTAAAGACATAATAGTACAGGGGGCGCCTGGGTGGCTCAGTGGATTAAGCCGCTGCCTTCAGCTTGGGTCATGGTCTCAGGGTCCTGGGATCGAGCCCCGCATCCGGCTCTCTGCTCCGCAGGGAGCCTGCTTCCCTTCCTCTCTCTCTGCCTGCCTCTCTGCCTACTTGTGATCTCTCTGTCAAATGAATAAATAAAAATCTTTAAAAAAAAAAAAAAAAGACATAATAGTACAGAACAGATACCTGAATTAGTGTCAAGAGAGTTGGATTCCAGAGCAGATTGTACCATTAGCTAGGTGTATCATCTTGGGTAAGTTTCTTAACTTATCCTGGCCTTACATTTCTAATTTATGGGGGTCTGGACTAGATCTGCACTATTTAGTACAACGTTTTCGTTGGAAAAAATGCTGTTCAAAGTGGTAGTCTAGTCACATGTGATACTGAGCACCCTAAAATGTGGCACATGATACTGAGGGTTATTAAATTTGTTTGTTTTAAAGATTTTTATTTATTTGACAGAGACACAGAGAAAGAGGGAACATAGGCAGGGGGAATGGGAGAGGGAGAAGCAGGCTTCCTGCTGAGCAGGGAGCCCGATTTGGGGCTCCATCCCAGGACCCTGGGATCATGACCTGAGTGGAAGGCAGATGCTTAATGACTGAGCCACCCAGGCACCCTGAGGGTTATTAAATTTAAATGGTCACATGTCGCTAGTGGTTTACTGTCTTGGGCAGCATAGGGGCTAGAAGAGCTTTACATTATATATACTCTAGAAGTGCAAATATATACTGTAAGATAGAAAGAAGGGTAAGTATGTGGGAGGATGAAGAGGGTGGGTTAAGTAGCTGACATCTGAACAGACCCAGGGTGACTTCTATGACTCTGGCCCCCGTTACCTGGCAGAACATTTGGCCCTGCTTCAAACTCAGTGGTTGAGCCTTGTGCTTTGGTCTGTGGGTTGCAGTTTTCTCATTATCAGAGTAATAGGCAGTGGTTTTGCTTAGCAGGAAGTTAGTTTGCCTGTGGTAGCTCCACTGAGAACCTGCCTCAGCAGTTCTTTTTCCTCATCTGATTGCAGATCCCAGCTGCGGGTCTTTATCCTTCTTGCTAAAAAGAAGGGGCTGTCCATTCATCATCTTTCATGGATCTAATAACTTTGGTATTTACCCTTGGTATATTCTGTGTGATTCTGATGTAGGAAAGTATGTGTTTGAACTGTGAAGTACCTAATTTTATATATTTATACTGGAAAGTTACACTAGTTCTCAGCTTCTGGTTTTTCTTTTATCTTGGCTATAATTTACAGTCCTTCACCTTCAGTCTTGCCTCAGGCAGCACTTACCTTGAGAAAGAGATGGTACACAGTGACCAAGCTTTGTCCACTGCTTAGCTAGTTGCTTACTAGCCTGACTCCCGCAGAAACAGCTCCACCAATAGCACAGTCATAGTCTAGCAGCCATTGTCTGGCACCACAAATCTTCATAGCAACAGACCACCACATGGCAACAGCAGTCACACAAAGGAAACATTAGGGAAATCGTTACTTACTTTCTCCCACCCTTCCCCCACCCAAAACATCAGCCAGCACGTTTTTCCCACCTAGCAGCTTACTCCCAGGGGATGCTTTAGGGCAGTTGCTTTTCTATATACCCTTGTGGATTATGTTATCTGCCCACTGTCATATACTTAAATCCTGAAGCCCTAAAGAACCTACAGAATTTTGGTTACAGACTTTTTTGAGTTTCATTTTATGAATTGCAAAATAAACTAAGCAGGGGAGAAAGATGTCCTTTTGTGCACTGTCACCCCCCACCTCCCTCACCCCTGCAAAGCACAGTGGGGTGGTACAGTTGGCCAGACTGTGGACTTGGCAGATAAGCAAGGTTGCTTCCAGTGAGATTCTTTTGATATTTCAGTTGTTACTTTTTTGTTATTAATGTCATCCTTTAACAAATAATTTAGTTCCATGGGGCGCCTGGGTGGCTCAGTGGGTTGGGCCGCTGCCTTCGGCTCGGGTCGTGATCTCGGGGTCCTGGGATCGAGTCCCACATTGAGCTCTCTGCTTGACAGGGAGCCTGCTTCCCTCTCTCTTTCTCTCTGCCTGCCTCTCTGCCTACTTGAGATCTCTCTCTCTCGCTGTCAAATAAATAAATAAATAAAATCTTTAAAAAAAAAAAAAAAAACAAAAAAACAAATAATTTAGTTCCTAATACTTATGTATGAAACTCAATAAGTGATACCTAGGCAATAATTACGGTCTGGTATAAACTGAGACTGATCACTAGCCCCAGTTAATTTAGCTTTGGCTTATGATTCCAAGAGGTAAAAGGGATAAGGTTGTTTAATTGGTCTGGGTCATAGTGTCCTTATTTGTAAATTTGGGAGGTTAGACTACATATCTCTGCGGTCCTTCCAGCTGTGATATTTACAATTCGGTGATCATTTGTGTAGGACAGACAAGAGAACTGTCTTTGTTAATCACTGGTTGTGGTGAGATCTGCAGGAAGATGTTGTTGAACCCTCTGGTCTCAGTGCTTACACTGCTAAAAACAGGTCCTGGCCCTGCCCTGGTTGATAAAGCTGCTGTAACAATGATGGGCAGAAGCTATTAACAAACTTGGCAACTGGCCTTTTCTCCCACAGCAGTAGTTTTCAGACCAGTTCAGGCAGAGCTTTGCTCCCAGGTCGCTGCTGCTGCCTCTTAATGATACCAGTAAGAATTCCCTCTTCCTCACTTCTCCCTCTCTGTCTCTGACTGCTTTATGAAACAAGAGTCTATTCTGCACCTCTTCTGATACTTCATTATCCTATCTCCCTCAGGCTTTACTGAACAAAGAAATCATAGGGCATCAACTTTATAATTTAGGCAGCTGGAGATCATTTCCCCAGGATAGGGGTGGGTAGGTAGCTCATTCCCCCTGGCATGAGGCAGCACTGCTAAATGGCCCGTGTTTTGTCTGCCAGGCTTAGGCTTTGTTAGGCCCATTCAGCATTCTCTGTATTTGAGTTAAATTATAGTGGCAAACCAAGCCCCTGTACTTTTAGGAGGGTAGGGGTTAGGGAAAAAAATGGAAAGTGTGTCATTTATAGGCCCTGCTACTTGCTAATTGCTCAAGGAATTTTTGTTTAATCCACTGTCACTGTGCTTACTCCTGCCAGATCCTTTATTTCCCCTAGTTGCTGCCTTCGTGGCCTTCTCCATAGCAACAAGCTCTGTAACAAAAAGGCTATGGTGAGGAATTGAGTAGTTCCCCCTCCCACAAGCTGTACTCTATTTTCTGTTTAGTATGTCTTTAAAAAGCCTAAAAGACTGTTATCGAATACTTTTCTACCCCCACTGAACTCAGTACCAAATGTAACTTTTTTACCCTGAACTGTTTCAACCTGCCTTCTTATTTGACTCAGATTATGCCCATCTTTTGAAAAATTTCTTGTATCATTCAGTACATGAAATACTGTGCATATTCCCATTTACCATGCTCCCCTCTGCTTTTCAGCTTTTAGCCTGATCCTTAGAGTCATTCTATTTAAAAAAATCTCATAGGGGCGCCTGGGTGGCTCAGTGGCTTAAGCCGCTGCCTTCGGCTCAGGTCATGATCTCAGGGTCCTGGGATCGAGCCCCGCATCGGGCTCTCTGCTCTGCGGGGAGCCTGCTCCCTCCTCTCTCTCTGCCTGCCTCTCTGCCTACTTGTGATCTCTCTCTGTCAAATAAATAAATAAAATCTTAAAAAAAAAAAAATCTCATAGAGGGATGCCTGGGTGGCTCAGTTGGTTGGACGACTGCCTTCGGTTCAGGTCATGATCCCAGAATCCTGGGATCGAGTCCCGCATCGGGCTCCCAGCTCCACAGGGAGTCTGCTTCTCCCTCTGACCTTCTCCTCACTCATGCTCTCTCTCACTGTCTCTCTCTCAAATAAATAAATAAAATCTTAAAAAAAAAAAAAAGAAAACTCATAGAAATGGAGAAAGAATGGACGAAGAAAGTGGAAACCCTCCCCGACCATCCCTCAAGCACATTTGTGTTAGATACTAGGCTGGTCCGCTGCGGAGTTTGGGCAGACTGCCCGAAGTAGAGAACTAGCTTGCTAGTATAGAACCAGCTGATCCTGCTACTGATGTACAGGAGTCACAAACTTAAGTGTTTTTGTTTTTAAGTTAATAGGTCTTATTGAACAATAATAGAAATAGAAATATGTGCACAAATCGTAAGCATGCAGGTCATCACATTTTCAAAGTGAGCCCACTTCATGGTATCAGTACCTAGATGAAGAAATGCATTATTACCACCACCTCAGAAACCCCTTCATTCTTCCCTTCCAATAGCTAACCCCTTCAAAAAAAAAATCAATTCTGACTGCCAGCATCATAGATTAGTGTTCTCCATTTTGAACATTATATAAATAAGATCATTACAGTGTATACTTTTTTAGGTCTAGCTGTTCAACATTATGCCAGTGAAATTTAACCATGTTGTTACACGTAGTGGTACTTTGTTTATTCTCATTATTTTATAGTATTTCATTATGTGAATGTAACACTATTCAGTTGTTGATGAGCATTTGGATTGTTTGCAGTTTGGGGCTGTTATGCAAAACACCGCTGGAAAAATTGTTGTATATGTCTTCTGAGGAATATATATACACATTCCTATTCTGTATATACTTAGGAATGGAATTCCTGAGTCCTTAGATGCACATATGGTCAGCTCCAGTGGATAGTGCCAGTTTTCCAAAGTGTCTAAACCAATTTATACTCCTACTTCTGATTAGAATCCTGGTTGCTTTGCATCCTTATCAACACTTGACCTTACTTGTCTTCTTCATTTTAGCCATCATGTTTGGTGTATGTGTGATACTAATTTGCATGTCCATGAAGATCATGAAATCAAGCTCTTTTCATGCGCTTATTGGCCATTTGGAAATCTTTTTTTTTTTTTTTTTTTTTTCCCATTTGGAAATCTTTTATGAAGTGCATGTTCAAACCTTTTAACCACTTTTGGATTCGGTTGTGTTTTTTCTTACAAATTTGTAGGAATTTTTTGGTATATTCTATGAGCCCATTATCAGATATATATTTATTATAAATGTCTTCTTATTTTGTATCTTGCCTTTTCTCTTAATGGTAACTTTTCATGAATGGAAGTTCTTCATTTTTATAAAGTCTAGTTTTTCTTTTTCTTCTATAGTAAGTGCTTCGTGTCCTGTTTAAGGAAATTTTGCCTTTTCCAAGGTAATAAAGATACTCTTTTACGTGTTTTTCTGAGAATTTTATTTTTTTTTAATTTTCATATATAGGTTTACAGTCTATCTGAGATGGATTTTTGTTTAGGATATGAGTTGGGAGTCAAGATTCTACTTTTTCCATATGGTTACCTAACTGACCCAGCACCTTATTGAAAAGGCCATCCTAACACCACCACCCCCACCGCACCCCCTCTACACCCACTCCCCCCACCCCCCCACCCCACCCCCGCCACACTGCAGTGTCACGTTTGTTATGTCAAGTGACATAGGTGTGGTTTATTTCAGGACCCTGTCTTCTGTTCCACTCATCCATTTGTCTAGCCTTATGTCAGTACTACACTGTCTTTTTTTTTTTTTTTTTTTTTTAAGATTTTATCCATTTATTTGACAGAGATTACAAGTAGGCAGAGAGGCAGGCAGAGAGAGAGAGAGGAGGAAGCAGGCTCCCCGCTAAGCAGAGAGCCTGATGCGGGACTCGATCCTGAGATCAAGAGATCATGACCTGAGCTGAAGGCAGAGGCTTAATCCACTGAGCCACCCAGGCACCCAGTACTACACTGTCTTAACAACTGTAGCTTTATGAGGCTTGGTATCTAGTACTGTAAGTTCTCCAGCTTTTTTGTACTACTTCAAGATTGCCTTGGGTATTCTTGGCCTTTTGCATTTTCATATAAATATTAGGATCAGTTTGTGAATTTTTTTTTTTTTAAGATTTTTTAAAATTTATTTATTTGATGGATAGAGATCACAAGTAGGCAGAGAGGCAGGCAGAGAGAGAGAAGAGGAAGCAGGCTCCCGCTTGAGCAGAGAGCCTGATGCGGGGCTCGACCCCAGGACCCTGGGATCATGACCTGAGCCGAAGGTAGAGGCTTTAACCCACTGAGCCACCCAGGCGCCCCCAGTTTGTGAATTTTTATGACAAAAATCACCATGCTGAGATTCTGTTTGGGATTACATTAGATCTACAGATAAATTTGAGTAAGACCCAAAGTTTTATCCTTTTATTTAAGCTAGTGTTACTCAGTTGGGGATGGCAGGGTGGTGCATGAGATCAGAGCAAGTCTGTGGTATCAGTTGGGGAGCTTGTTTAATTAGAAGATATGTTGACATCCCTTACTCTTAATGTTCTGAATTAGCAGGCTCAGTATAGAGCTTAGATATTTATTATGAAACGGCTTCCCAAAGAATTATAATTTGCTGCCATCACCACTGTGTTCCACACCCCCCCCCCCCCCAATTTGAGAGCCACTGACCTAGACTGTAATCTTGGCTAGCAGCAGTAATTCACTGAGGCTAACCAAGGTAAAATCTGATGATTAAATCAATACCAGCTCTCCTTTGGGGGCTGTATTTCCTAAGGCTTGTAAGAAAGTACCAAAAACTGGGTAGTTTAGAACAAATTTATTATCTCATAGTTGTGGAGGTTAGATGTCAGAAATCAAGCAGCAGGACTACTCTCTCTGATATTTTAGGGAAGAATGTTTCCTTGCCTCTTCTAGCTTCTGGTGTTTGCCAGTAATCCTTGGCATTCCTTGGCTTATACATCTCATCACTCCAGTCCCATGGCTGACTTCTCTCTGTGTGCCTTCACATCTTCTTCCCTCTGTGTGTCTGTTAGTGTGTGCAAATTTCTCCTTTTATTAGGACACCAGTCATATTGGATTAGAGCCCACTTAAATGACGTCATTTTAACTTGATTGCCTTTGTAAAGACCTTGTTTCCAAATAAGATCACATTTTGAGGTGTCAGGGGTTAGGACTTCAGTTCAACCGATTGAGAGGGACACAATTCAACCCAAAACAGAAGCCATTGAAAATTTCAAAAATAATTATTGTCATAAGATAGAGAGAGGAAGGAAATCCAGAAGTGTTTAAAATCGTAAGAGACGCTGCTTCCCAAAGCCACTCTGGGCAGAAAATCATCCACTCTGATCTCAACCATTCCTCTCTCTACATCACTACCTCCCATCTTTTTTGGCTCTGAGAACTACAATGTGGTTTGGTTCTGCTCTGTTAACAAAGCCTGAAAATGCCAAGTGGAGGTTACCGAGAAAGAAAAAGAGGCTTCAGCAGTTAGCTGTTTCTGTCAGCCTGTACCTGAAGAAAGCTGAAAGGAAAAGTGCCTCACGTAGACTAGCCCCCAGCCATGTTCTTATCCTGGTTTTTCCTGTTAGGCCATAAAACAGTAAAACCATGGACAAGTGTGATTCCATCTCAGCCTCAGGCAAGTATTTCTTCAAAGCTGTCACACTGAGATGATACCATCCCCTCTTATTTCCAGTAGCTTTCAGACAAGTACTCCAGCTGGACAGCCGAGAGGGCGTGATGACCTCTGCTGAGCTGCCTCCCAGTGTGGGTATAGTGTGTGGTTACCTCAGCCAGAAGAAAGGGAGGATGTGAGATTTCAGGGTGTGGTGAGCCAGCCTTTGTTGCACTTAGACAAAGTTTCCATGGTGTGGGTACTTAGAGATGGGAGGAGGGTTCATATTAGATCTTTACCGTTCCTTCCCAGCCTCCCTGTCCCCATGGTCTGGGGGGTAGAGTGGTCTACATTTGATAGATGTCCCACTTTGGCCTGACATGTCTACCCTATACCAGTTCTCTGCGTGTTTATCCTTTAGCAATAACAGATCTACCTAACCAACTCCCCAAATTGGTGCTTGCTTGACAATGGTTTCAGCTGGCCTTCTACTATACTTTTGCCTGAAATTCTGTGAAGAGAAAATACCATGGTCATGTAAAAATGGTTCCAGGATGATGGTGTTACCTTGTGCTTTCTTGGCTCATTCAGCCCCAAAAGATCCCAGAAATAAAGGCTTAGGATTTTTGTTTCCTGTCAGTCCCAGAACTGAAGGCAGAAGAAATTGAAGACACCATTTTCTACAGCAGTGGTTCCCAGATTTTGCTGCACATTAGAATGTGGGGGCAGGGATTTAAAGACCTGGTGCCCAGGTCTTGCCCAGTTAAATTAAATCACAGTGTATGCAGATGGGAACCAGGTGTCAGTATTTTTTTTAAGATTTTATTTATTTATATAAAATAAAATAAATAAATAAATGACAGAGAGATAGAGCCCAAGCAGGCGGAGTGGCAAAGGGAGAGGGAGAAGCAGACTCTCTGCTGAGCAGGGAGCCCAACGTGGGGCTCGATCCCAGGATCCTGTGGTCATGACCTGAGCTGAAGGCAGACACTTAACTGAATCCAGGCACCCAGGTGTCAGTATATTTTTTTTTTTAAGATTTTATTTATTTATTTGACAGAGAGAGAGAGAGACAGATCACAACAGGTAGAGAGGCAGGCAGAGAGGAGGAAGCAGGCTCCCCGCTGAGCAGACAGCCCCATTTGGGGCTCAATCCCAGGACCCTGAGATCATGACCTAAGCTGAAGGCAGGGACTTAGCCTACTGAGCCACCCAGGCGCCTCTAGGTGTCAGTATTTTTAATCATCTGGGGTTGTATCCCAGGTGCACCAAGTTGGGGAACCACTCTTCTATGAACTTCAAACATTTTGGGTGAAGACTTTATTCCAAATTGCTTTATATAACCTCAGAGATTTATACTTAAGAGTATTAATAAAGGGCTCCTAGGAAATATAGATCCTCTTTGGAAGTATATTCTCTGAGGGAATAATAACCACACTTCTGCCTTTGGGTTTCTGGTTTTGGAAGATTCATACATGATTTGATCCTTCCCTACAGTGGGATCCCTGACTTGCAGATGAATGGATTGCCAGGATAAGTGAGATTTTAAAAACAAACAACAACAACAACAACAAAAACATCTGGAGATATTGCTGTTAAGCTGATCTGAGGTTCTGCCTACTTAAGATTTGGTAGGACATAAGAATTTATAGCGTAGTAAAGCATTCTCTCAATAATTTTCACTGCTGTAGACAAATTTGGGACCAGAGTTTTAAAATATGGCACTCTTAAAGTTCCTGATATTATTACTGGTGAACCCATAAAAAAGAATAGTTTTCAGAATGCAGCTGATTTAGGGAAAAAATCTTAGGTAGTAGATGAATTACAGATGGCCCTAATTTTCCTTAGTCTTTTCATTTCTTAAAATGACTTCCTTGCGGGCGCCTGGGTGGCTCAGTGGGGTAAAGCCTCTGCCTTCGGCTCAGGTCATGATCCCAGGGTTCTGGGATCAAGTCCCACGTCAGGCTCTCTGCTCTGCAGGGAGCCTGCTTCCCTTCCTCTCTCTCTGCCTGCCTCTCTGCCTACTTGTGATCTCTGTCTGTCAAATAAATAAATAAAATCTTTTTTAAAAAAAATGACTTCCTTGCATGAGTTTCTAATTATATTCACCCTTTTCCTACACCTCTGGTTTGAACTTTAGTTCTGGAATGAACAGTGCCTAATCTCTAATCACAGGATGAGATTAAACATTAGACAGTACACCAGAGATCAGCTGTGAGAAGTAAAAGATTCCTATCTTCTGCCACTTAAGGTTTCCACTGATGTTGTAGTTTCAAACCAGCCTTCCTCATAAGTATATCCTTTTGTAACTCTCCTCTCAGTCCTCCCATTTTCCTATGGTGTACTGCTCCAGCCTAAGATGCCACTATACTTATATCTTTCCAAAAACTGTGACTGACTGACTTCTGCTCCACACCGATCTCTATAGAGAACTAGAAAACCTGAAGTTAGTACTGACTGGGAGTCAAGACATTTGTTGCAGATGCATCCTCTTCCTTCTTGCCCCCATTCCCAATACCAGTTGACAAACATGTCCGTCATTCTCATTTAGAAAGAAATTAAACCTATGCAAAGCCCTCTTAACAGGCCCTTGATCATTTAGTGGTGGCTAAAAAGACCTTTGGCCCATATAAGAAGTATGGGGAGTAATAAAGAGGGCTTTACCAGGAAAGCAAAGAGAAGAGCCCAACTGAAGGAATATTTAATTTCCAGAGAACAGGACTACATTGTACCACACATGGGCATCAGTGTAAAGAGTGTTAGCAACGACCGTTAGTGTTTCCCGTTAGTGTTTCTTGTTAACCACTCCCATTAGCATTGTCCATTAGCTTAGCTCTTTTTGTTTCTCTAACCACACTAAGGAAATACAGCTTCCAAGGGAATCTTTTTTAAGGTGACAAGATTTTTTAAAAAAAGAAGGAGAGGGGTCCTCAGTGGCTCAGTCGTTAATACTCTGCCTTCCTGCCTTTGGCTCAGGTCATGATCCCAGAGTCCTGGGATGGAGCCCCCCATCGGGCTCCCTGCTCGGTGGGAAGCCTGCTTCTCCCTCTCCCACTCCCCCTGCTTGTGTTCCCTCTCTTGCTGTCTCTTCTCCCTGTCAAATAAATATATAAAATCTTTTTTAAAGGGGGGGAGGAAAAGGAAAAAAGGGTCTTTTACGGGTACCTGGGTAGCTCAGTCAGTTAAGTGTCTGCCTGTGGCTCAGGTCATGATCCTGGGGTCCTAGGATCAAACTCCATGTTGGACTCCCGTGCTCAGCAGGGAGCCTGCTTCTCCCTATCCTGCTCCCCCTGCTTGTGCTCTTTCTCTCCCCCCCCCATCAAATAAAGTCTTTATAAAAGAAAAGTAAAAAAGAGTCTTTTAAAAATAACCAATGATAGAACTAATGTTTGCACACCCAGGAATAAATCCCTCTACCATGACTTCTGCCTTGAGACGTGAGTCTTAGGAGTCAGTTGTAAATTGCATAGAACATATGAAATGGTTTGGTACCAACAGGCTCTTGTTAGGCCCACTTGTTTTTAAACTGTCCAAACGATCTGATATGTCGTCTATAAATGGTGAGCAGAGTTGATGAGTTCTTGATCCAGTGGGTAACTTCGTTTTTGTTGTAAAAGTTATTAAACTGATGGGGCTCCTGGGTGGCTCAGTTGTTTAAGCATCTGCCTTTGGCTCAGGTCGTAAACGTAATCCCAGGGTACTGGAATCAAGTCGCACATCGGGCTCTCTGTTCAGCTGGGAGTCTGCTTCTGCCTCTCCTCCCTGCTCATGCTCTCCATCTTGCTTTCTCTCTCAAATAAATAAATAAAATCTTTTTTTTTTTTTTAGATTTTATTTATTTATTTGACAGACAGAGATCACAAGTATGTAGAGAGACAGGCGGGGCGGGGGGGGGGGGAGCAGGCTCCCTGCTGAGCAGAGAGCTGGACGTAAGACTTGATTCCAGGACCCCCGAGATCATGACCTGAGCTGAAGGCAGAGGCTTAACCCACTGAGCCACCCAAGTGCCCCAATAAATAAAATCTTTTAAAAAAGAATGAAAGTTACTAAGTTGAAAGGTTGAAATAGATAAACTTTTATATGTATCTTAAGACCAAGAGATCCTCTACTACATCACATCGAGTAAGAGGAGGCATGTGGATGCTTAAAAGTCTTCATTTTGAGCTTTTCTATACTGTACTTTGAATTCATGATGAGAGGTAGTAAGCTATAATTTCCTTCTGCATTTTCTTGTCCACTACTAATAACTATTATTTTGTCCCTTTTTTTTTTTAATTACATTTTTTACTGAGTTAAAAATGCCTCCTTTCTTGGATAAGACACTAAAAGCATGGGCAATAAAAGAAAAAAAATAGTTAAATTTGATTCCATTGAAATTAAAAACTTTTATTCATCAAAAGATACTGAGAGTTATAAAGACAACCAACAGAATGAGAGAAAGTGTTTGCAAATCATGTATCTGATAAGGGATTAATGTCCAGAATATATAAAGAACTCCTGCAACCTGACAGCAAAAATACCAAACAACCCAATTCAAAACAGAGCTGAGGAGGAGCACCTGGGTGGCTCAGTTGGTTAAGCGTCTGCCTTTAGCTCAAGTCATGATCCTAGATTCCCAGGATTGAGCCCCAAGAGTCTGCAGAGTTCCCTGTTCAGCGGGAAGCCTGCTTCTCCCTCTCCCTCTGCCCCTCCCCACCCCCTGCACTTTCTCTCTTGCTCACTCTCTCTCCCAACTAAATAAATAAAGTTAAAAAAAAAAAAAAAGGCAAGGACTTGAATAGACATTTTGCCAAAGAAGATATACAGATGACCAGTAAGTGCACAAAAAGATGCTCAGCATTATTAATCACAAGGGAAATGTAAATTAAAACCACAGTGAGATACTTCACACTTACTAGGAGGGCTGTTATCACAAAAAGAAATAGAAAAAGACAATAGCAAGTGTTGGAGAGGATGTGAAGAAGTTGGAACCCTTGTGGATTATAGATGGGAGCATAAAATGTCATAGCCATTGTGGAAAACATTGTGGTCATTCTTCAAAAAGTTAAACATAGAATTAACCTATGACCTAGCAATGCCATTCCAAATAATTGAAAAGCAGGTGTTCAAACAAAACTCATACATGAATATGAATGGAAACAACCCAATGTCCACCAACAGATGAATAGATAAAATGTATATACTTTCAATGGGATATTAATTCGGCAATGAAAAAGAATGAAATATTGACACATGCTACAATGTGGATAAACCATGAAGACATCATGCTAAATGAAATAAGCCAGACACCACAAAAACAGACACATAGATCAGTGGAACAGAATAGAGAGCCCAGAAATAGACCCTCAACTCTATGGTCAACTAATCTTCGACAAAGCAGGAAAGAATGTCCAATGGAAAAAAGACAGCCTCTTCAATAAATGATGCTGGGAAAATTGGACAGCCACATGCAGAAAAATGAAATTGGACCACTTCCTTACACCACACACGAAAATAGACTCCAAATGGATGAAGGACCTCAATGTGAGAAAGGAATCCATCAAAATCCTTGAGGAGAATGCAGGCAGCAACCTCTTCGACCTCAGCCGTAGCAACATCTTCCTAGGAACAACGGCAAAGGCAAGGGAAGCAAGGGCAAAAATGAACTATTGGGATTTCATCAAGATCAAAAGCTTTTGCACAGCAAAGGAAACAGTTAACAAAACCAAAAGACAACTGACAGAATGGGAGAAGATATTTGCAAACGACATATCAGATAAAGGGCTAGTATCCAAAATCTATAAGGAACTTAGCAAACTCAACACCCAAAGAACAAACAATCCAATCAAGAAATGGGCAGAGGACATGAACAGACATTTCTGCAAAGAAGACATCCAGATGGCCAACAGACACATGAAAAAGTGCTCCACGTCACTCGGCATCAGGGAAATACAAATCAAAACCACAATGAGCTATCACCTTACACCAGTCAGAATGGCTAAAATTAACAAGTCAGGAAATGACAGATGCTGGCGAGGATGCGGAGAAAGGGGAACCCTCCTCCACTGTTGGTGGGAATGCAAGCTGGTGCAACCACTCTGGAAAACAGCATGGAGGTTCCTCAAAATGTTGAAAATAGAACTACCCTATGACCCAGCAATTGCACTACTGGGTATTTACCCTAAAGATACAAACATAGTGATCCGAAGGGGCACGTGCACCCGAATGTTTATAGCAGCAATGTCTACAATAGCCAAGCTATGGAAAGAACCTAGATGTCCATCAACAGATGAATGGATAAAGAAGATGTGGTATATATACACAATGGAATACTATGCAGCCATCAAAAGAAATGAAATCTTGCCATTTGCGACGACGTGGATGGAACTAGAGCGTATCATGCTTAGTGAAATAAGTCAATCGGAGAAAGACAACTATCATATGATCTCCCTGATATGAGGACATGGAGAAGCAACATGGGAGGGTTAGGGGGATAGGAGAAGAATAAATGAAACAAGATGGGATTGGGAGGGAGACAAACCATAATCTCACAAAACAAACTGGGGGTTGCTGGGGGGAGGTGGGATTGGGAGAGGGGGAGGGGGCTATGGACATTGGGGAGGGTATGTGCTATCGTGAGTGCTGTGAAGTGTGTAAACCTGGCGATTCACAGACCTGTACCCCTGGAGATAAAAATACATTATATGTTTATTAAAAAAAAAAAAATTTGGAAGGGGAGGCGAACCATAAGAGACTATGGACTCTGAAAAACAACCTGAGGGTTTTGAAGGGTCAGGGGTGGAAGGTTGGGGGAACAGGTGGTGGGTAATAGGGAGGGCACGTTTTGCATGGAGCACTGGGTGTTGTGCAAAAACAATGAATACTGTTACGCTGAAAAAATAAATAAAATGGAAAAAAAAAAAAAAGAAAGAAGCCAGACACAAGAGAACAAATAATACATGATTTCACTTAGATGAGGTATCCAGAATAGGCAAATTTAAAGAGACAGAAAATAGAATAGAGTTACTAGGAGCTAGGAGTCAGAGGGAACAGGGAGTTTTTGCTTAATGGTCACGGAGTTTCTGTTTGAGGTGATGAAAAACTTTTGAAAATAGGTACTAATTATAGTTCTCAAAAAAACTGGGAAAAGTTTTTATAGACAATCTGGGAGAAATCATAAATCACAAAGAAGAGAGAACTACTGTTAGGATTTTATTGTATTACACATACATTTTTTGTTTTAGTTTTAACAAATTGGGACCTGTCTCTGTGTATTTATATTTGTAATCTTTGATTATGGATGAATATATAATGAGCATTTTCCGGTAACTTTTCTTTTAAAGATTTTATTTATTTATTTGAGAGGGGGAAGAGAAGGAGATCACAGGCAGGAGAAGGAGCAGAGGGAGAGGCAGAAGGAGACTCCTCACTGAGCAGGGAGCCTGATGCAGGGCTCCATCCCAGAACCCTGGGATCATGACCTGAGCAGATGCTTAAGGCAGATGCTTAACCAACTAAGCCACTCAGGTGCCCCCTCTCCTATAACATTAAATTGTCTCCTGTAACATTGTTAAAAAACCACACATTCTATGTTAAAGGATGTATCATGGTTGATTTAATCAAATTACATTCCCTTCTTTTTTTTTCATGACTTTAAAAAAGATACTTCTGAAATTTTTCAGCCCTTTAAGAACTTAGCTTTGTTTTTCATATCATCAATAAAATACTCACAAAGGGAAACACATAACCTTCCAGCTTTGCACTGTTGAATTTCTGTCCCCTAGCTCTTTTTCCTGTTTCTGTCCTTTTGCTGCCTTTTACTTTGACATTTTCTTTTTTGCTTCTTGCCTCTTCTGCTCTTTGCCACTGCAGCTTTATTGCTGCTTCTATTTCTTTTCTGGCAGAGAGAGGTCAAACATAAAATCAATAACCTCCTTCTCAGCCAAAAATAAACCTACAAGTGTTGATGTCTTTCACTCTAGTCCACAATTTTATTCTCAAGTGCAGTACACAGACCATTTAGTGTTTTACACCTGGAAATGTGGGCTGCTGAGAACCAAGAAAGCATATCCTCATGTTGTGAGACAACATAGTTAAAAATACAAGCTTTAGAGTGAGACTGATTTTGATTCAGATCCTGGCTTTGTATCTTATTTAGCTGTGAAACAGGAATAGATTGTCTAATCTTACATTTCTTCACCTGTGAGATGGGAATGATAATACTTTGGAGATTGCTGAGAGGATTAAATATGGGATAATATATGGAAGACTTGGGTGCCTGGGTGGGTCAGTTGGTTAAGCATCTGCCTTCAGCTCAGGTCGTGATCCCAGGGTTCTGGGATTAGGCCCTGCATCAGACTCCTTGCTCAGCAGGAAGTCTGCTTCTCCCTCTCCCTCTGCCCCCACCACCCACCCCACTTGTACACTTTCTCTCTCTCTCTCTCTTTCAAATAAGTAAAAATCTTAATAGATATATGGAAGACTCTTCATAATAAATGGTAACTTTTTAATTAAAAGCAGTGCTTTTTATTTTTTATTGAAGTATAGCTGACATGCAGTGTTATGTTTAAGGTGTACAGTGTAGTGATTTGACAGTTCTGTACATTATGTTATGCTCATCATGATAAATGCAGCTACCATCTGTCATCATACATTATTACAATACTATTGACTATATTCCCTATGCTGTACTTTTCATCCCAGTAAGTGGTAACTATTATCTTGAAAACCATCAAGGATAAACACCATCCCACCACCTCTCCCCCCCACCCCCCGCCAAAAAAAAGTCAGAAAAAGCAACAAGAGATTTAACAAGGGACTAAGCATCATTTTCTATTACTAGGCCTCAGAAACTTCTTCCACAACTTTAGTGGGATTTTATTAGCGCCTACATCTCAACTGAGTGAGCAGACTCAATGTATGGTAACAGTTAAGTTCTAGGATGCTACTGATGGTCCATCTTATAAGTAGAAGAGGAAGATTGATGCTTATTGCAAATTCTGCAACAAATTTTGTCTGGCAGCAAGACATAAATAAAAGGCAAGAATTTGAATTGACTCCAGTTCAAACTGACTGTCAGACAAATTCAGACATTTGCTTTTAAATGTGAGCCCAGTGAAGTAAAATATGTATAGTGTGTTTGGTTTTTACAGTCAGTGTTAACCCTTAGATGAGTCTTGAAAAGGTAGAATTGTTGTAACATTAAACAAAGCATCAGAAACACAGGATTCAGTTTAGCTTATTTGTGGTTTCTTTAAAAATTCTAGATCTTTACTCTACATTTTAGTAACATAAAGTCATTATTGCTGAACTTCCTTGAACCCCAGCACACATACACACAGCCTACCCATGCTGCTAGAAGTTTGATGAACCACACAGGGTTGAGTGTCAAAAACTACTGATTCTTTCAAAGATTTTTATTCTTTTAAAGAAGGAAGAGTAAGTAGTTGAGTTCCTATTCTGCTGTCAGCTTATCAGCCAGAGATGAAATGTGGTTCCTATCTAAACCCTGTGTGATGAGTTAAGCCTGTATTGGGGTTATTCATTCTGTTCGTTCGTTACTGAGTACCTGCTAAATATTTATATAGAGAAAAGAGAAAAATGTAGATGTTATCTCTTCTAATACAGCATTATTGCGGGGGCAAGGGGGTTGGAGAGGGGTAGGTGCCACTTTTTATTGTTTACATGTATACATGAAATGGCACAACATTCAAAAGGTACAAAAAGGATAGACAATAGAAAGTCTTCCTCCCCTGTTCATGAGCTCACCTACCTTGAGACGACAAGAGTTATAATTTCAAAGTGTAGTGTTATTAATATCGTATTTTAAATCAGAACATTTATTTAGAAATAGAAATAATATAGCAGGCACAGGGATACATTTTGGGATATCAGATAAATTACAAAAAGTAGATCATTAATTTCTAAATCAAATAAGTTCAGGGGCACCTGGGTGGCTCAGTTGGTTAAGCATCTGCCTTCAGCTCAGGTAATGATCCCAGGGTCCTGGGATTGAGCCCTGCATCTGGCTCCCTGCTCCATGGGGAGCCTGCTTCTCCCTCTGCCTGTCATTCTTCGTGCTTGTGTTCTCTCTCTGTCAAATAAGTAAATAAAATATTTTTTAATTAAAAAAAATTTTTTAATCAAATAAGTTCAGTCACAATAGACAAGATAAAATTTGTATCTGGAAGTCTTGGGATTTAGGATTGAAGCTACATTAAGTTTAGAGGAGGTATAGAAAATTCATAGGAGAAAAAATCTGTAAGCAAAAGTTACCTGTAGAATAGGACAACCATGTGTTAAAGGGAGAGAGATCCTCTCTACAAACTCCAGTAAGCTGTCTTTAACATCTCAACCTCCTGAAAGCAGGAAGCTGAGGAGTTGGGCATCAGTAAAGAGAGAGAAACCATTACACAGAACTTTGAAAAAGGAGACTATAAAACTTTGAGGAAAAACCTTTCAGGATTTACATCTTCACCTGATACTGAAAATAGCTAACATGATTAAATAGATGATAGAATACTCTTTTAGTGTCCGGTATGTGTACTGGGGTTGGTAAGAGGGCAATTTTTTGCCATTTACTTAAAACTAATAAAAAACTAAAAATACTCTTTAGTAATGGCCCAGTAGATCCAGTTTGGCTGTCTGAAACAGACCCTTATTTATAAGCTAACCAATGGAACTGGGAAGGATCTTTTAGTATTGAGTATTGGGGAGATTCTCTGGGAAGGAAAAAAAATTGGTTTAGAGACCCATGTTTGTTTATCTAAGTTTATACAAATATATACATATCTAAAATCATCACATTTTACACTTTAAATATCTTACAATTTGTCAATTATACCTTAATTTTTTTTATTAACATATAATGAAACGTAATTGTTTTAGGAGTACAGGCCTGTGATTCATCAGTCTTACACAATTCACAGCTCTCACCATAGCACATACCCTCCCCAATGTCCATCACTTAGCCACCCCATCCTTCCCATATACCTTAATTTTTAAAAGATAAAAAAATGTCCAAAATAGATAAGTTTATATGTATGTATGTGGTTATACATATAAACATGCACATACACATACGTAAATTCAAGATTTATTAAAGAGATACATGTTTGGTTTTTATAAAGCCACTTACTTAAAATAATACATAAATTCCAGATTTCTAGATGAAAAGGCTAAAAAAAAAAAAGTAAAAGTAGTGGAAGAAATCACAAAGAAAAAAGATCTACCAATTTGATTACATTAAAATGTAAACCTTTACTAAGTCAAAGAACATCTTGAACAACTTTGCCTAAGGCTAGTCCTGTTTACTTCTAAATGGGGTGGAATAAAAAGAAATTTATACCCTGTCACATTTTTGCCATGTAATGCCAAATACGCAGCTTTGTTTTCTAAGATTTATGGAATTGTTTTTTCACATTTGCTTTGTTTATGGGAGCTCCTTTTCAGGAAATCTTATAACTGAGTATTTTCAAGTAAATATAGGCAAGTAACTATACCACTAAATAGTGTATATGAAGAGCCCTATTAATAATGCATTCAGCAGACACCACACAATTGAGAACTAAAACAGATCACTTTTGGCTAAATTATAGAGCTCAGTTAGTTTTCAGCTTTTCCCAAAAGGGTGACTCTGGATAAGGCAGTTGAGCAGTCCATACCAGCTCTTTATTAGCTTAGTAGTTATTTTTTAGCTCGGAGACCAGGTAACTGAAATTGATGCCTAATTTTATGCTCTTGTTAGGAGCAGTGAGCCATTGCTCAGCCTCTATTCAGTGGGGGGCATTCCAAGCCCATTCATCACTAGCGTTAGAGGGCAAAGATTGTGACAGAGCTGTCAAGATGACTATAACAGGGAGAAAGCATCTTTGATGGAACAAGGATATAAGATGACCTAAAGGTTTGTAAGCTGCCCTGGCACTAGTAGCTGATGGAGGAGGCCCAGGTAGAAGTTTCACATAGGTGTTCTCCAGATACGAACACTGTAGTTTTCTAGAGATGCCCTCCTCTTGAGGAGGGAGTAGAAGCTGTTTTGTTTCTATTCACACGTGTTAGGTCTGTCATATCTTACTCTCACTGAGTGTTGCTGTCATCACCATCTCTATGTACTGGAAGAGCAGTTACTCAGAGTATTTTTTAAAAGCAAACCAAAAAGGGGCACCTGAGCGGCTCAATTGGTTGAGTGCCCAACTCTTTTTTTTTTTTTTTAAAGATTTTATTTATTTATTTGACAGAGATCACAAGTAGGCAGAGAGGCAGGCAGAGAGAGAGAGAGAGAGGAGGAAGCAGGCTGTCCGCAGAGCAGAGAGCCCGATGCGGGGCTCAATCCCAGAACCCTGGGATCATGACCTGAGCTGAAGGCAGAGGCTTTAACCCACTGAGCCACCCAGGCGCCCCTGAGTGCCCAACTCTTGATTTTGGCTCAGGTCATGATCTCAGGGTCTTAGGACCAGGCCTCAGGCCAGCTCCTCACTCAGTGCTGAGTCACTTGAGATTCTCTCCCTCTCTATCAAATAAATCTTTTTTTAAAAACACAACACCTCGGGGTGCCTGGGTGGCTCAGTGGGTTAAGCCTCTGCCTTCGGCTCGGGTCATGATCCCATGGGATTGAGCCACGCATTAGGCTCTCTGCTCAGCGGGGAGCCTGCTTCCTCCTCTCTCTCTCTCTCTGCCTGCCTCTCTGCCTACTTGTGATCTCCGCCTGTCAAATAAATAAATCTTAAAAAAAAAACAATAACACCTCATAACATGAAATCCTAGAGTTCAGTTCACAGCTCTCTATTGCTGTGTCATATTACCTAAGATACTGAAAGTCTGTACAGAATGAACAGTATGGCTGTTCCTAAACAGGGATTCCATTTGGTCCAGATACCTAATAATATATAATAGAATTTAGGGTGTCTGTTATATGGATGTCCAAAGATTTTAATTTAAGCCAATCTTTTTTTTTTTTTAAATTTAAGCCAATCTTTAAAAACTTTCTGCTAGTCCCTAAACAACCCTTATTTCCTTAAACATGTTAGAGTATTCATTATCTACTCTATGCATCCCTGTTATGTGTTAGATTAGTAGTGGTAAACATTGCTGGTAATAATGTCTTCTTTATATTAAGAGTTTTGCCCATTTTACTTAATTGTAGGTTACAAACTTCCTGGAAGCAGAGACTAAAAATTATTCAGTCCCATTCCTCTGCTTCCCAACAAACACCAATGCCACATTGCTTTGAATTTATAGCTCTTTGTAGATTGGATGAGAAAAACACTGGTGTTTGAGTTGTCTGTGGTTTTAATTTCTTAGCAATGTCCAGGATTTCTCACTGCCCAAGACTAGGAACGAAAGGGCAATAAAACTGGTAGAGGAGCTATTAGATTGCTAAAGAGTCATAAATTACCTCTTACCGTTTATATAATTTTGAAGGAAACTTCAGTTATAAAAGATAATATGGTTGCTGTAGCACCATCTAGAGGAAAGTCTAAAAATGTTTAAAACTTTATTTTACAACTTCGTATCAGTTCATTTAAATCTAGATGCCACATCCTTCCTGTCTTTCCTCTTTTACTAAATATATCATGTTATGGCAAGGTATAGTTCAATCAGCTCTTCAACCAAACTTTACTCTGTCTTTATCCATTGTTACCTGACAGCATGTTATTTTCGTGTGTGTTTCTCTGTTCCAGCTAGACTATAAGATACATTAGGCTAGGATAGGGACAATGGCTTCTACCATAGCCCCTAACTACTGATATACATCAAACTACTGATTTGATGTAATCAAATATTACATATTGATTATTAAATGATAGGTATAAACATTACAAATAACTTTGTGGGATATATATATATATAGAGAGAGAGAGATTATTCATTTGTTTTTTTTAAAGATCTTATTTATTTGAGAGAGCACTAGCAGAGGGAGGGGCAGAGGGGCAGAGCAGAGAGGAAGAAGCAGACTCCTAGCTGAGTAGGAAACCCAGTGCAGGACTTGATCCCAGTACCCTGAGATCAGAACCTGAGCCAAAGGCAGCCGCTTAACCAACTAAGCCAACCAGATGCCCCAATATAGATAATTCTTAACAACATAGTGCCAAGTTTAAAAAAACAATGAAGTCCATAACATAATCCTATATATGTAAGTTAAAATACACAAAATCAAAACAATATGCATTTTATATGAATATATACAAACAAAAATGTGTACATTACATATAAAGAATGGCTGTTGGGAAGAAGGGGCATGGGAATTGTGTAAAATGAGTCAAGGGATTATTAACAAAGAGGCTGAAAACCATAACCTTCATTCTTACCATATTTAGAAAATAATAGATGAGTAAAAGTTGTTGGGGGAGGCTAAATTAAGCAACCCACCCCAAACCAATCAAAAGTTTTTATCTTATTTTCTATCTGTAACAATGGATTAGTGCACCAATCAAACAACTAACAAGTATTTATTTAGCATCAAGTATTAGAGTGACTGACTTTATGGTCTTTTCTTAATCTCTAACACAGCCTCAGCTCATCATTACATGACTTCACTCTTTCTTACATGTGCTATGCTCATCTCAGATCCTCTTTTTTTTTTTTTTTTTTTTTTTTTAAAGATTTTATTTATTTATTTGACAGAGAGAGATCACAAGTAGACAGGCAGGCAGAGAGAGAGAGAGAGGGAAGCAGGCTCGCTGCTGAGCAGAGAGCCGGATGCGGGACTCGATCCCAGGACCCTGAGATCATGACCTGAGCCGAAGGCAGCGGCTTAACCCACTGAGCCACCCAGGCGCCCCTCAGATCCTCTTAAGATTTACAAAATCCTACCCATTCTCCTACCCATTCTTCCTTCTTTGATCTACCTACACTTCATGGCTCTACCACAGTATGCAGCTTTTTTTTTTTTTTTAATTTTTTTTAAGATTATTTATTTATTTGACAGAGATCACAAGCAGGCAGAGAGAGAGCAGAGGGAGTGGGGGAAGCGGACTCCCTGCTGAGCGGAGAGCCTGATGTGGGGCTCAATCCCAGGACCCTGCGACCAGGACCTGAGCCAAAGGCAGAGGCTTTAACCCATGAACGCCCCAGGCACCCCAGCTTTTTTTCTTATTCAGCATTTTTTTACTAATGATTTTATGTATATTCATTTTTCTTCCCCCGCCACCTCAAGAGAGTAAAACTGTCAATTCAGTAAAAATTTTGAATTTCCAATAGCACTTGGCACAATGATGGAGAATAATAAGTGATACATATTTGCTGGCTAATTGCATGAAAGCAGTGTATGAAGTAGATTAATCTGATAGTGATTTACCAGCTGGATTGACAAAAAGAATTAAAACCTTGAGTTAGGGACACAAGTCAGAGGCTGTTGCAATAGTCTGCAGTTGAGTTAATAAGGACTTGGACTCTGATGGTTGTGGTGGGAATGGAGAGGAAGACGTTGAATTCAAGGAGTTCTAAGCCAGAATGACAGGCAATAGTGACTGGCTATTATCCAAAGCCAGCTCTGCTTCCTCCCCTTTCAGCCCATGATCCCTCCTAGTTATGCTGAAGTTCCCTGCTTCCTTTCCAGTTCATCAGTTGCCTCTCTTCAGGTCCTGAATTCTCATAATTTAGGAGAATTCCAACTGGACAAGCTCATCTCCACAAGGCAAAACTGACAGCAGTGGTAGAACTGGCCCATCCCCAACTTTCTGTCTCCGGGCATGAAGGTAGCAGCAGCTCTGTTAACATCTCTATAAAAAGGCAGAAATAGGGGTGATTGGCTGGTTCAGTCTGTAGAACACGCAGCTCTTGATCTGAGGGCCATGATTTGAAGCCCCAGAGTAGGCATTGAGTTCACTTGGGGAAAAGAAAAGGTTGGGGGGTCTGGGTGGCTTAGTCAGTTAAGCATCTGACTCTTGATTTCGGCTCAGGGTGGTGAGATCAAGTCGTGTGTATGTGTGTGTGTCTATCTCAAAAAAAAAAAAAAAAGGAATCTTTTTTTTTTTTTTAAGATTTTATTTGACAGAGACACAGCATGAGAGGGAACATAGCAGAGGGAGTGGGAGAAGGAGAAGCAGGCTTCTTCCACCCAGGCAGAGCAGGGAGCCTGATCCGGGACTTGATCCCAGGATCCCGGGATCACCACCCGAGCTGAAGGCAGACGCTTAACAACTGAGCCACCCAGGTGCCCTCTAATACGTTTTATACTCAATATTTCACTCTTAAAAATTATTAAGTGGGTGCCTGGCTGGCTTAGTTGGGAGAACATGTGACTCTTGATTTCAGGTTGTAAGTTTGAACCCCACATTGGGAGTAGAGATTACTAAATAAGTAAATAGATAAATATTAATGACTTCTAAGAGCTTTTGTTTACTGATATTATAGCTCAATATTTATCATAATAGGAATTAAAATTGAGAAACTGTTAAACTACGTATTTATTAACACATTTCAAAACAACAGTAAAAAAACCTATTATATGTGAACATTGTCCTTCTTTGATCTACCTACACTTCATGGCTCTACCACAGTAGAAAATATAGTTTTATATATATATACAAAAATATATATAGTTCATGAAAAATATAGTTTCTAGGGACACCTGAGTGTCTCAGTTGGATATCTGGCTTCCGCTCAGGTCACAATCCCACCCTGGGATTGAGTCCTGCATCAGTCTCCTTGCTCAGTGTGGAGCCTGCTTCTCCCTCTACCGCTATCCCTGCTTGAGTTCCTTGTCTCTATCTCTCTCTTACACACAAATAAATAAAACCTTACTATATATATATTTTTTTCTAAAATAAAAATATTTAGTGAGAAAAATGTTTTGGGTTTTTTTTTTAAAGATTTTATTTATTTATTTGACAGACAGAGATCACAAGTAGCAGAGAGGCAGACAAAGAGAGAGGAAGGGAAGCAGGCTCCCGGCTGAGCAGAGAGCCCTGTGTGGGGATGGTGCTGGGATCGAGTCCCGCATCGGGCTCTCTGCTCAGCAGGGAGCCTGCTTCCCTCTCTCTCTCTCTCTCTCTGCTTGCCTCTCTATCTACTTGTGATCTCTCTGTCAAATAAATAAGTAAAATCTTAAAAAAAAAAACCAACAATGCTTTTTAGTTTCTCTAAGAAAGACCTAAAGATGTATGTTTCATTTTGTAGCCATGCCTAGGCATTCTTGGCATCTATACTGAAACCCTCATTGCCCATTGGTAGAAATAACATACTTAAAACAGGGATAAAAACAAGTCTTCAGTTTAAAAACAAATTATTGGATATTGACCACATACACTTGTAATACTACATTCAAAGCTCGCTGACAAACTGAGTTCCAGGGAGTCACCAGAAATGATTTATCTGACTGATTCCTTTGTCTACCAGTAATAGAATTTTTCCCCGTGAACTCTTTTTGTTGTTGTTTGTTTAGGGACACCTGGGTGGCTCAATTGATTAAGCAGCTGCCTTTGGCTCAGGTCATGATCCCAGGGTCCTGGGATTGAGTCCCACAATGGGCTCCTTGCTTAGTGGGGAACCTGCTTCTCCCTCTGCCTCTGCTTACCACTCCCCCTGCTTGTACACAGTCTCTCTCTCTCTGACAAATAAATAAAATCTTTAAAAGGAAAAAAAGATTAAAAAAATTTTTTTAGCAATCTCTATACCCAACTTGGGGCATAAACTCACAGCCCTTAGTTGAATGCTTTACTGATTGAGACAGCCAGGTGCCCCTCCCCATGAACTTTGAATTCAAATATAACAGAGTCTTAAGAGAATCATGACATTAATGGATATAGAATGTATGTAACCCAGAAGTCAGATATGAGGACTTACAGGGCTAATGATTGAACTATCTGAGTGTTGACTCTGGATTTCCTCTAGAGTCAATTAAGAGAAAGAAGTTGGGTGAGATACAAAAGTTGGTGATAAGGGAAGGATTGCTACTGTGAAAGGTAGACAAATGAATGACAAGAAAAAGTTACTGCTAACAACCAGAAAGGAGACGGAAAAGCCAAACACAAAAACCCAACAGAGCAATTTGCTTACAATTAATAGTGGGTTATTAACTCTTAATACTCCAGTAACCTTTTTAAAAATAGGTCTGTTTTGTTTTGTTTTGTTTTTAAAGTAAACTCTACCCCCATCATGGGGCTCAAACTCATAACCCGGAGATCATGCTCCACCCACTGAGCCAGCAAGGCACCAAACCTTTAAAGGGACATCTCTTTACTGCACCATAGATAATTATATGTAGTATGATGCACTGGGTCATTAGCAAAAAGATAAAAATGTCTTCTGTATATGGAGAGTCCTCAGCTTATAAATGGCTTGTATTCCAGAGTTAATCTTCAAAACATTTTGGGGAGCTCAAACCATTTTTCTATAGAAAGTTAAATGTTATTTTGGGTTCCAAACTGATACTTCTTTTTTTTTTTTTTTTTTTTAAGATTTTATTTATTCATTTGACACAGAGAGGGAGAGATCATGAACAGACAGGCAGGCAGAGAGAAGGGGAAGCAAGAGAGCCTGATGCAGGCCTCAATCCAAGGACCCTGAGACCATGAACTGAGCCGAAGGCAGAGGCTTAACCCACTGAACCACCCAGGTGCCCTACTTTTTTATTTTATCTATTTAACAAACAAGTTCTGAGTGCCTAATACCAGTAAAATATCTCAGATAGCTCTCACTTAGAGCTTTGTTTCAGTGGGAGAATGCATGCTGAGGCCAAAGTCTGGGCATGTATACTGTCTCCCCCTGGCTTCCATCATTTCCCTGCATGGAGTTAGGGGTCAGGAAGCTATGACCCCAGCGCCAAATCCAGTCTGCTGCCTGTTTCTGTCCCTCAACCCCTGATCTACTTGATCTGGCCTGCCTTCATGTCCCTGACTTCACTTCTTTCTCTAACTCCCCTGTATCCTCATATCCATTTTGCCGTTCCTCAGAACATGTGAGGTACATTCCCATTACAGGACCTGCATTCTCCTCTGCCTGAAGTGTTCTTCATTCAAATATCCACACAGCTCACTCTCTCCTTCTGTCAAGTATCTCACCTTCAATGTCACCTTCTCAGTAAGGCTTTTCTTAACCTCCTTTACAAAATAGCAACATCCCCACCCCTCACATTCTCTTTTTGTCTGCTTCTGTTTTCTTTTTCTCCATAGGGCTTACCACTGTAGAATATATACTTGTTCATTTATTTATTGTCTTTCTCCCATCATTTGAATATAAATTGTACAGAAGAGCAAGGACTGTATGTTTTGTGCATTGCTATATCCCATCACTTCAGAACAGTGACTGGCCCAGAGTAGGTAGGTGTTCATTTGTTGAATGAATGAATAATAAGAGAGATACATGCATGCTAACCTGCCTTTTATCCAGGGAGTAGTTGTCAGCATCAACCAGGATTGAAAATTGGGATTGAAATAAGAGTTAAAAGTAGCATATAGGCAGGGCACCTGGGTGACTCAGTCAATTAAGTGTCCGACTCTGGCTCAGGTCATGATCCTGGGGTCCTGGACTGGAGCCCTGTGTTAAGCCTGCTTCTCCTTCTTTTCCCTGCTAATGCTCTTTCTTTCTCTCTCTCAAATAAATTTTAAAAAAAGTTTTAAAAAAATAGCACATAGGCAAATGCTTATGTTTCCATTTAAAAACTCAAGCCTGGGCGCCTGGATGGCTCAGTGGGTTGAGCTGCTGCCTTCGGCTCAGGTCATGATCTCGGGGTCCTGGGATCGGGTCCCGCATCGGGCTCTCTGCTCAGCAGTGAGCCTGCTTCCCTCTCTCTCTCTCTGCCTGCTTCTCTGTCTACTTGTGATCTCTCTCTGTCAAACAAATAAATAAAATCTTTAAAAACTCAAGCCTGTTGGAGTAACTTGAGAGCTCTTCACCCTGCCCTTTCCCTTTATCAGTCCCTTATGTTGAGGACAGGCAGCTGGCCTTATTAACCTTTGTTCTTCAGTACCTTTTCCAGTGAATTCCACAGAATAGGCTTTTAATAAATATTTAAGCCCAGGAATGAACCTCAGTATCTTTGTAGCTGTTTTTTGTTACTACAATACTTAGCATAATGCCTGGCAAATAATGGATGCTCCATAAATATTTGCTCCAGGAAGAAATAAGTTAAATGAATTCTTTGTCTATTCAGGGTTAAGACACTGCTCTAGGTTATCTATTATATAGTAACAAATTACCCCCAAAGCATAAATAAATATTATCTCCTATAGTTTTCGTGGGTCAAGAGTTCAGGAGTGGCTTAGGTGGCTGGTTCTGTCTCAGGGTCTCTCGTGAGGTTGCAGTCAAGATGCTACTGGGCTTGGCCATCATCTGAAAGCCTATCTAAACTTGGAGGATCCTCTTCCAAGTTGGCTTACTCACATGGCTGTTAGCAGGAGGCCTCGGTTTCTAGTCTCATGGACCTCTCCATAGGGTGGCCTGCTGGAGTGTCCTCACATCACAGCAGCTGGCTTCCCCAAGAGAAAAACCAAGGAGGAGACCACAATTCCTTTCATTACCTACTTTAAGTCATGCACATTGCTTCCACCACATTCTGTTTATTAGAAGCAAGTTGCTAGGTAACCCACATTCAAGGTGAGGAGAATTAGGTCTCACTTTTTTGAAGGAAGAAATATCAAAGAATTTGTAGACATATTTTAGAACTGCCACAATCGCTCTGATACTCTGAATTAAGAGAGGTTGACCATTATAGAGGAATTGAGACAGGTTTTTTTTCAGAGATAGTGTCTATCCTGCCACTTGTATGCCCTTTTCAAGTCCAGTATTGCCTGCACTTTTGCCTACAAGGAGTTTTTTGTTGTTCGTTTGTGGATTTTTGTTTGTTTGTTTTGTTTTTTAGAGAAGGAGTTGGTACAGAGGGGCTGAGGGAGATGGAGAGGGAATATTGAGCGGGGCTGGATCTCACAATCCTGAGATCATGGCCTGAACTGAAATCAAGAGTTGGACATTTAACCAACTGAGCCACCCACACACCCCTAAAAGGAGAATTTTTAGAACATCTTTGAAATTCTATCAAATTAACTTTTTATTTATTTATTTTTTTAATACATAAGACATGCATGTGGGGCAAAATTCAAAGGTAAAATGAGTATACAATGAAAAGTTTCCCTTGCTTGAGTCCCAGCCACCCAGGTTCCTTCCCTGGACAAGACTGCTATTAGTTTATTTATCCTTCCAGTGACCTTCTATGCACTTGTAAATACCTATTATATACTTTTTTTTTTTTTACACAGATGGTAACAAACTATGGTTACTGTTCTGTACCTTGCTTCTTTTTCACTCACCTGTATATCTTAGAATTTGTCCCATAGCAGTTTATTTATAGTTGCTTCGTTTTTTAACAGCTGCATAGTATTCCATTGTATGGATGTACAGAAATGGATTTAACTGGTCCCTCATTGAGGGACTTTTCATTTGGTTCCCATTTTTTGCTGTTAAACACTACTGCAGCAAATACTTCATTCATATTTTATACTGAGAATATTTATGAGTAAATACCACAGGAGGGTTTGTTGGGTCAAAGTGCATGTGCTTTTTTTTTTTTTTTTTTTAATTATTTATTTATTTGACAGAGAGAGATCACAAGTAGACAGAGAGGCAGGCAGAGAGAGAGAGAGGGAAGCAGGCTCGCTGCTGAGCAGAGAGCCCGATGCGGGACTCGATCCCAGGACCCTGAGATCATGACCTGAGCCGAAGGCAGCGGCTTAACCCACTGAGCCACCCAGGCGCCCCAGTGCATGTGCTTTTTGAAAGGTAATGTCAGGGGGCACCTGGGTGGCTGTCAGTTGAGCATCTGACTTAACTGAGGACATGATCTCAGAGTCCTGGGATCAGCTGCAGTGGGCTCTGTGCTAAGCAGGGAGTCTGTTTGAGATTCTCTCCCTCTGACTTTCCCCTCTGCTCCTCCCCCTTGCTCTCTCTCTCAAATAAATGAAATCTTTTTTTAAATGTGTGTAAGGGGCACCTGAGTGGCGCAGTCAGTTAAGCGACTGCCTTCAGCTCAGGTCATGATCACAGGGTCCTGGGATTGAGCCCTGCATCAGGGCTCCTTGCTCGATGGAGAGCCTGCTTCTCTCTCTCTCCCTCTGTCTGCCACTCTGTCTACTTGTGCTCTCTCTCTATCTCTCTGTTAAATAAATAAAATCTTTAAAAATAAAATAAAATAAAAAATAAGAATGTGTTTAAAAAAAAAAAACAACCCAAAAAACAAAGAGAGTCACCTGAGCGTGGAGGTACTAGATCCCTGAGAGAAACAAGGTGCTAGGAGAAGTAAAAGTGAGCGCCCTGGAGATAAAATTTACTCTTTCCACTATTGTGCTTGGATCAGTCTTGGCTCTGCATCTATTTTGAGGCTTTAAATTATCCTCTGAAAGAAAACAGTGCTGCTTTGGGATTGTTTTTTTTTTTTTTCTCAACACCACTCTTCCTGAGATGGGCAGAACCTGACTGCTGCCTCACACTAAGTCATTTCCCCTTTACTTTGCTGTAGTATCCATCACCTGTAAGAAGAGAGAATACTCAGCACTTTAAAAATCAGTAATGTTTAATGAGATTATGTCTGTAAGATCCTTGGAAAATAACCATCTAGAGAAACAAAACACTATTTATTACTACTATTTTTAGCATTATTATCTTTAAATATGTCAAGCTTTTCCTTATTTTGTGAACACTAATTCAAAATAGGAAGCTTTCAGGGGTGGCTGGCTGGCTCAATCCATAGAGCTTGCATGCGACTCTTGATTCGTGAGTTCAAGCCCCATGTTGGGTGTAGAGATGACTTTAAAAAAAAAAAACAAAAAACCCTCAATAGAGTGCGGATCTGGTTTAACACACACACACACACACGCACACTTTCTAAAATGGAAACCATTTTTCTTTCTCTTCAGTATACATGCTGCCCTAATAGAGAAACTAAGTCTGTTAAGTGTTATTTTCTGCTTTTTCCTTCCTGTCCTCTTATTCTTCCAGCTGTCTCAACTCAGAACCTTGTAGGAAGAGAGTTACACTTCAGAAAAATGTGTTTGGTTTGACATTTAAACAAGCCTCCATTTTGTTTTTCCATATTAGAATTTTTCCGCTTCCCCTCTTCCATTTCCAGCACTCTGTCTGACCTGTCTTCTTCTCAGCTCATTCATTATTGCTAGGGTTTGCAGCTTATATATACTAGAGGAAGAAGACAGATTTATAAACATGTGTTCCTGCCCAGCTGTTTCAAGAGTATGAGTAACATTCATCTTCAAATTGTATTGCTGCTTCCTATATACAGCTGTGCTCATCTGCCCTTATTAATGAGGTGCCTATCTCTAAGTCTTACATTGTCTAGAAATAAGTGGACTCTTTTCCTATTCAAATTCGTAATGTAGTAATCAGAGGAACCCATCACTGGGAGGAGACATCCATTTGAATTCATTTTGCTAATGGCTATAGAGAATATAGCCTAATTGCTTTCTTAAGAGGTTTGCCATTTCCCTTAAGATGTCAGCGCCCTGGAAAGGGATAGGAATTCTGTCCTTTACCTCCTTGCAATCCTGTCCTTTTTCTCCCTGCAATCCTGTATGTGTCTTTTATCTAAGATTAAAATAAAGGGATATTTTAAGGAAATTATGTAAAGAATCCAGAATCCATTACAGATAACTGTACAGGCCCAGATACCTTGACCACTAATAAATAATGAGGTCTTTGATAAATTACTTAACCTTTCTTGGCTCTCATCTCCTTGTTTGCAGAGTAGCTATATCACTGTATGACCTGGATTGTTGGAAGGACTATGCTTTCTCTATATGGCCTGCCTTGTTCAAAAAGGTGAACAGGGCTGTTAATATTTGACAAGATAATGAGTATGAAAACACCTAGCACATAATAGATGTGCAGTAAATGTTTGAGTTAGAATCCGTTTGGCTAAACCAAAGTTCTTTTCTGCGCTGATTTCATTAGTGAGACTTTCTGGTAGGATAATTCTTCCCCCCCCCCCCCAACTCCCTTATCTGATCTGATTTTATGATCAAGTGTCCTAAGATTCGATTTGAAAGAAAACAGGGACTAAATAAGATTTAAAGCCCTGTTCAAGAGTTCAGGGTGCAAGTACTGATGTTCTTTGGTTTTGTCTAAAGCATTCTCTTTGACTTATACAAAGGCTACCATAGGCTAGTTATCTAATTTAACAAACCTATCATTTATTTCCATTTTAATCCTGGAGTATTGATTAAAAATCTGAGAGGCAGAGTGCCTGGGTAGCTCAGTCGTTAACACTTCCTGCCTTAAGCTCAGGTCATGATCCCAGGGTCCTGGGATGGAGCCCCACATCAGGTTCGCTGCTCAGCAGGAAGCCTGCTTCTCCCTCTTCCACTCCCCCTGCTTGTGTTCCCTCTCTGTCTGTCTCTCTGTCAAATAAATAATAAATAATAAAAATAAAATATATTTTTTTAAATCTGAGAGGGGCACCTGGGTGGCTCAGTGTGTTGAAGCCTCTGCCTTCGGCTTGGGTCATGGTCCCAGGGTCCTGAGATCGAGCCCCGCATCAGGCTCTCTGCTTAGTGGGGAGCCTGCTTCCCCCTACTCTTTCTGCCTACTTGTGATCTCTGTCAGATAGATGAATAAACTCTTTAAAAAAAAATTTTTTTTTTTTTTTAAATCTGAGAGGCATAGAGTTTAAGTGACTTGACCAAGGTTATACTGTAAAAGAGTGAGATTTTGGACTAAGATTTTCTAATTCCAAGTCCATTGATCTTTAGACAGTCACATTCCACATCAAAGAAGAAAATGAATATAGGTGAATTACTACAGATATGCCCTGGGAGTGCTGGGTGAAATAGTATTTTATTAGTGTATGACCAAAGACAAAGTAAAGGCTAATTGTAGAGTTCCTAGACTTACTCTATAAATAAATTACATAGAAAATGTGCTTTGGGACTTCCAATCAAGATGATTTACTGTGTTTAAACTTTTGACACATACCCTGTGTTTCAAACACATAGCAAGATATAAAATATATAAAGTAGAAATCAACATATTTGGGCCCAAGAACAAAATACCACCTTCATGGACCAAAAATAGGAGAGATACAAGTCACTGGGTGAAGCTGAAACTGTGAGCCTGTTGGCCTCCAGTGAATAGAGAATGGTGCCTGAGAGATGAGTTTTTGAGCAGTAACTAGATACTAAAATGCCCCCAAAAGAGGCAGAACTTGAAGCCAGGGGAGATGCCATCCCCCAACCAACCTCATGAAAGGAGACTTCCAGAAATTAATTGAATGGGGGAGGAGGGAAGCCTATGGAGTTGTGAAGAAGTATGTCAAGCTGCCTTCTGGTACAGTGATTAGAATTGTGATATCCTAAATTTACTCTACTGGCAGAGGCCATAAAAAGACCTGTTCAGGGAGCTCCTGGGTGACTCAGTTGGTTAAGCATCTGACTTTAGCTCATGTCATGATCCCAGGTTCCCATATTAGGCTCCTTGCTACTCCTTGCTCCCTTTGCCCCTTCCCCTGCTCGTGTTCTCTCTCTCTCTCTCTCTGACAAATAAATAAAATCTTTAAAAAAAAAAAAAAAAAAAAGATTGTGAAGGTGGGGGAGAGAAGGCACACCATCGAGGGACCTCAAATCTTGTGGAACAACTGGGTTTTCTTTTTGCCTTGTATCCCCAACATGGAGCCAAACATTATACTTCCTAATGAAAGACTGAATGTTTACCCCAATAAAAGCAGGAACAAGGCAAGGATGTCTATTCTCACTACCCTTATCTAACATAGGGCTGGAAGTACTAGCTAGTGCAACCAGACAAGAAAAGGAAATAGAAGGCACACAGATCAGAAAGGAAGAAATACAAGTGTACTTATTTGCACGTTCCATGATTGTCTAAATAGAAAATCTCAGTGAGTATATAATAAACTCTTAGAACTAATGAGTAAGTTCAACTAGATTGTAGAATATAAGATAAATATATAAAAATAAATTCTAGGTCTGTTACATGCTAGCTATGAACAAATGGACATGAAAATTAAAAATATAATACCATTTACAATAGCTCAAAAAAGTGAAATGCTTGAGCACCTGGGTGGCTCAGTTGGTTAAGCATCCAATTCTTGATTTTGGCTCAGGTTATGATCTCATGATCGTGGATCAAGCCCCATGTCAGGCTCTGGACTGAGTGTGGAGTATCCTTATCCCTCTTCCTCTGTTTCTTCCCCTGTTTGTGCACTGCCTAGCTCTAAAATATTTAAATAAAATCTTTTTTTGTTTTTAATGAAATCCTTAGATGTAAATCTAACAAAATAGCTGTAAGATTTATGTGCTGAAACTATACAAAGCTGATAAAAGAAATCAAAGAAGATTTAAATTTATGAGGAGTACATAGTAAAGATGTCAGATTTCCCCAAATTGATATTCAGGTTTAATGTTAATTCCTATAAAAATTCTAGCAAGATATTTTGTAGATGTGGACAAGATTACTCTAAAATTTATATGCGAAGGCCAAAGGAACACAAATAGCTAAAACAGTTTGAAAAAGAATAAAGTGGGAGGAATCAGACCCCTGATTTCAAGACTAACTTTATAGCCACACTAATCAAGGCTGTGATATTGGCAGATGGAAAGACACAGACCAGGGGAACAAAACAGAGAACCCAGAACAGACATACAAATACACCCAGCTGATTTTGGCAGAGGTGCAAAAGCAGTTCTTGGGATGAAAGATAGCCTTTTCAAACAACTGGTGTTGGAACAAGTGGACATCATGGGCCAAAACAAAGGAAAAAGAATCATACACAAAAAACTATTAATCGATCGAGGACCTAAATAGAAAACTTAAACCTGAAAGAAAATCTTTAGTAGGCACAGAGTTCTTAGACTTGACACCAAGAGCACAGTCATAAAAGGGGATTTGGATAAATTGTATTTCATCAAAATTTAAAATGTTTGGTTTATGTAAGACCCTGTTAAGATGTGAAAAGTCAAGCTAGAGAATAAAAGAAAATGCCCAACAAAGGACTAGTATCCAGAATATATAAAGAGCTCTTGAAACTGAATAATAGAAAACAATCTAGTCAGAAAGTGGGCTAAAGACATGAACAGACATTTCACCAAAGAGGATATGCAGATGGCAAATAAGCATATAAAAAGATGTTCAACATCATTAGCCATTACAGAAATGCAAATTAAAACTACAACATGAGACATTACTACACACTGTTAGAATGACTAAAATTAAAAGTTAATGCCAAATACTGGCAAAAATGCAGTGAATCTGGAATTCTCATGCATGGCTGGTAGGAATGTAGAAGAGTACAGCTACTCTAGAAAACAGTTTGGCAGTTTCTTAAAAAACTAAATATGCACCTATAATATGTTCTAATAATTGCACTCCTGGGTATTTATCTGAGAGATAAAAACTCAAGTGCAATGAAAGCCTGTACACAAATGTTTATAGCACCTTTATTAATAATAGCCCCAAACTGGAAACAACCCAGATGTCCTTCACATTCAGCAGGTAAGTGGTAAAACTAACTGGTACATCCATACTAGGGACTACCACTCACCGACTAAAAAGACTGAACTGCTGATACATGCAACAACTTGGATGAATCTCCAGATAATTATATGCTGTAAGGCAGGGGTGGCGAGACAGTCCCAAGAGGTTATATGCTGTCTGATTCCATTTATATAACATTGTTAAAATGACAAAATTACAGAAATGGGTAACAGATTAGTAGTTGCCAGGAATAAAGGGAAGTGAGTGAAGCTATAAAAGGGCAACAGAAGGTATCCTTGTGTTGAGGAACATATTTTGTATCTTGATGTGTCATTGTTAGATTCCTGGTTGGGATATAATACTATAGTTTTGCAAGTTGTTGCCATTAGGGGAAATAGTAAAGGTACAGTGGGGTTTCTGTTAGCTCTTACAACTGTATGTGAATCTATAATTATCTCAATGTAAAAAGTAATTTTAAAAATTTAACCACCAGGAATTGAATGAACACCTAGTGAAATTATTGTGTGGTACAAATAAAGACTGTAATAAGTCTAGGGTGCCCGTGTGGCTCAGTTGGTTAAGTGTCTGACTTCAGATCAGGTCATGATCCCAGCATCCTGGGATCAAGACCCACATGGAGCTCCCTATTCAGCGGGGAGCATGCTTTTCCCTCTGCCTGCCGCTCCCCCTGCTTGTGCTCTCTTTCTCTCTCTGTCAAATAAATAAGATCTTTAAAAAAACAAAGCAAAACAAAACTGTGAGCCAAAGAGCTAGAAATTAAATAATGTTATATAGATATGAAAAATTAATCAGTTTAGAGGCACCTGGGTGGCTCAGTGTGTTGAGCTGCTGCCTTCAGCTCAGGTCATGATCTCAGGGTCCTGGGGTCAAGCCCCGCATCAGGCTCTCTGCTCAGCAGGGAGCCTGCTTCCCTCTCTCTCTCTGTGTGTGTACTTGTGATCTCTCTCTGTCAAATAAAACCTTTAAAAAAAATTAATCAGTTTAAAATTTTGTAAATGACAAAGTTGAAAATTTTTTTTTAACTCAATACCTTAGATAAGTTCTAGGAACAAATCATAAGTGGGGAAAATCAAACACAAAGAGAAAAAATACATGAGAGATCAACTTAAATAGATAATGGTTGAGAGGTTCTAACACATATTAGATAGGAGTCCTAGGAGATAAAAGAGATTGAAAGAATGGCAGAGAGACAGTAAATGAATATATAATATGTGATAATTTTCCTGAATTAGGTTCTAATTAGAAACCTGTCTAAATAGTTTGTACATTTGAAATATACCATACAGGTGTCTGGGTGTCTCAGTGAGTTGGGCCTCTGCCTTCAGCTCGGATCATGATCTGAGGGTCCTGGGGTCGAGCCCGGCATCGGGCTCTCTGCTTAGCATCTGCCCTCTGCTCTCTACTCTCTGCTCTCTGCCTGCCTCTTTGCCTACTTGTGATCTCGCTCTCTGTCAAATAAATAAAATCTTAAAAAGAAAGAAAGAAAGAAAGATACCAGATAAATAAAGTAAATGCATTATATTAGTTAAACATGATAGATTGAAAGTACATACTTACCTCCCAGTTTCTCCCTTTATAATTCAGTCAAATGTCAGTAAAGGGATTTTGTTTTTAAGGTATAAACTCACAGGTTTCTTTAAAAACAGATAAGACTGAGGCACCTGGGTGGCTCAGTCAGTTAAGTATGCCACTTAGGCTCCAGTCATAATCTCAGGGTCCTAGAATCAGAGCCCTCGGGGGAGCCTGCTGGAGATTCTCCCTCTCCCTCTAACACTCCCCCCACTCATGTGCATTCACTCATGTGCCCTCTATCTCTGTCTCTCTCTCAAATAAATAAATCTTTAAAAAGAAGAAGAAGAAGACAAGGGATGCCTGGGTAGCTCAGTTGGTTAAGCATGTGCCTTTGGCTTAAGTCATGATCTCAGTGTTTTGGGATCGAGTCCCACATCAGACTCCTTGCTCATTGGGAGCCTGCTTCTCCCTCTTTTCCCTCTGCCTGCCCCTCCCCCTGCTTGTGCTCGCTCGCTCTCTCTCTGGCAAATAAGTAAATAAAATATTTTTTTAAAAATCTAAAAAAAAATTTTTAAGAAACAAAACTACTGCAAACAAGAATAGTCAATAGAACTTTGGAAACTAGAAAGCAAACATACAAGTACTGATTTAAGAGAACTGAAAACACAAAAGTTTGGTTTTTAGTTGTTGTTTCTTTGTTTTTTATCTAAGGTTGGGAGAAAGGAGGGCTAAGAAATAAGGAGTATGCTTACAATGAGCCCTAAGTAATGGTTTATTATATACCTGAAACTAATATAACACAGTATGTTAATTATACTGGAATTTATTTTATTATTGAGAAAGAACGCACACGTGAGAGCAGGCAGGTGGAGAAAAAGGGAAAGGGACAAGCTGACTCTGCCAAGCATGGAGACTGATAAGAGGCTCCATCCCACAACATGAGATTAAGACTTGAGCCAAAACCAAGGGTCAGATGCTTAACTGAATAAGCCACCTAGGCCTCTTGGAATTTATTTTTAAAAATAAAAAAAAAAATCATAAGAGAAAATACATTTACAGTACTATACTGTATTTATTTTATTTTTTAAAAGATTTTATTATTTATTTATTTGACAGAGAGAGATCACAAGTAGACAGAGAGGCAGGCGGAGAGAGAGAGAGAGGGAAGCAGGCTACCCGCTGAGCAGAGAGCCCAATGCAGGACTCAATCCCAGGACCCTGAGATCATGACCCGAGCCGAAGGCAGCGGCTTAACCCACTGAGCCACCCAGGCGACCCTATCTCTGTCAGATTTATTTATTTGACAGAGAGAGAGAGAGATTACAAGCAGGCAGAGAGGCAGGCAGAGACAGAGGGAAGCAGGCTCCCCGCCGAGCAGAGAGCCCGATGTAGGACTGGATCCCAAGACACTGAGATCATGACCTGAGCCGAAGGCAGAAGCTTAACCCACTGAGCCAACCAGGCGCCCCTGTACTGTATTTATTAAAAAAAAAAAATCTGCATGCACCTTGGTGGCTCAGTCAGTTAGTCAGTTAAACATCACATTCCTGGTTTTGTCCAACCCTTGGTTTCAGCTCAGGTCATCTGCTCAGCAGGGAGTCTGCCTGAGAGTCTTTCTGCTCCTTCCCACACCCGTAGGTGCTTGCACATACATGCTCTCTCTCAAATAAATGGATAAATCTTTAAAAAGAATAAATCCATGTATAGGGGGACCCATGCACTTTAAACCTTTGTTGTTCAAGGGTCAACTATAATAAAATACCTTTAGAGAAATAACATTATTGTATCTATGAAACAACAGGATGCCTTTTTAAAATAATACAGTAGTAAAAATGGAAATTTCAGAATATAACTTAGAAGATGAAGGAAATCCCTTAGAATATAAAATACAGACAAAGGAGTGGAAAGCAGGAGTAAGAGATAAAAAAAGAGGATTAATCTAGAACATCCAGCTTCTAGAGGAACAGAAATTCCAGTAAGCAAAAAGAGGGGGCAAGTAATTGATAAGACGGGAGAAAATTAGTGGCCATATAGTAGATTTGAATAATATCATTCATTTATAGAAACCCTAAAACTATAGAGTACACACTTTAAGATTCTACTTTCAGGTGCACATGGAACTTTCTTCAAGATAGATCATATTTGGAGAACCAGAAGTTCTCCAAATTTGAAAGGTTTGAAATCATATAGAGTATGTTCTCTGCCATAAATTATATTAGAATCAAATTATATTAGAAATGAATAACAAAAAGATATTGGGAAAGTCCCTAGATAGTTGGGAATTTGACAACACTTTTCTAAATAACTCAGGATCAAAAAGGAAATCACTGGGGAACTAGAAAATGTTTGGACCTGAATGATCATGGAAACATATCAAAGCTTGTGGAATGCAGGTAACATAGACTATGAGGGAAATTTATACCTTTAAATGCTTATATTTGAAAGGAAAAAAGATCTAAAATGGGCTAGCAAACTTCTTCACAAAGGGCCAGATAGTAAATATTTTAGGCTTTGCAGGCCGTGCAGCCTCTCTGTTGCGTATGTAACTCTGCCTTGTGGCCTGAAATCAGGCATAGATCAGTGCATAAATGAGTAAGTGTGGTTATGATTCCAGTAAAACTTTATTCAGATAACATAACATATAATTTCATGTGACATAAAATGTTATTCTCCTTTTCATTTTTTCTACCATTAAAAATGTAAAAACTATTTATAGCTTGTTAATAATAACTTTAAAGCATCTCAAGGTATAATGTTAGTGACTTTGTGATAAAACCTCAGAAGCATAAACCATAAAGGAGAAGCTCAATATATTTGACTTCACTAAAAATGTGGAATTAACCAAAAATACTTAAGAGGATAAATAAGCCACAAAAACAAAATTAAAAAGTTGTTTTAGGGGTGCCTGGCTCAGTCAGTAGAGCATCTGATTCTTGATCTCCCGGTCATGAGTTTGAGCCCCATGTTGGATATGGAGATTACTTTAAAAAAAAGTTTTATACCAGATTGAATTTCAGCTGGGTCAAAGATTTAAAGATAAAAAAATCAAACTATACTGGGCGCCTGGGTGACTCGGTTGTTAAGCGTCTGCCCTTGGCTCCGGTCATGATCCCAGGGTCCTGGGATCTAGCCCCGCATCAGGCTCCCTGCTAAGTGAGAGTCTGCTTCTCCCTCTCCCACGCCCTCACTCCCTCTGCTTGTGTTCCTTCTCTTGCTGTCTCTCTGTCAAGTAAATAAATAAAATCTTAAAAAAAAAAAAAATCAAACTGTAAAAGTACTAAAAGAAACCATAAGAAAAAACTATTAATGAAGTGATGGAATAAGGAAAGCCTTTTGAAATAGGACAAAAAAACTCTAAAGCTATAAAATAAAAGACTGATAAAGATAACAACATAAAAGTCAATAATTTGGGGGCGCCTGGCTGGCTCAGTCAGTACAGCATGCAACTCTTGACTTCAGGGTCATAGTTTGAGCCCCACCTTGGGTATAGAGAGTACTTCAATAAACCTTCTTTAAAAAGGTAAATGGGGTGACTGGTTGGCTCAGTCAGTTAAGCATCTGCCTTCAGCTCAAAGGTCATGATCCCAGGAGCTGGGATCGAGCCTGCTTTGGGCTTTGTGCTCAGCAGGGAACCTTCTTCTCCCTTCTCCCTGCTGGTGCTCTCTGTCACTATATCTGTCTCTCTCAAATAAATAAATCTTTTTTTTTTTTTTTTTAAGGCAAATAATGTCTACAGAGCATTAACCACCATTAGCACATGACAAACCAGGGGAAATACCTGATTTGTACAACAGACAATAGGCTTATTTTAGTATATTAAGAGTTAGAAGTAAGTAAAAGACTACATATTTCCGTAGAAAAATGAGCAAAGGATTTTAACAGACAATTCAGTTAGGAAGGAAATACATCTCATAATGTCTTAAAATGATATGATATACAGACTCATGATGAGAAACATTAAATTAAAACTACATAAAACACTCTTTTTCTCCTATCATGTTGCCAAAGATCAACAAGTTCGAGAACACTGTGTTGCCAAAGGAAAAGGACAGCTGGTGTTCTCATGCAGTACTGATGGGTGTATAAATTAGTATATCTTCTTTGATGGCTGTTTGGCAGTATTTAACAAGATCCAAATACAAGTGCTCTATGATTAACAGTTTTATTTACAGGAATTTACCTTACCGAAATACTCATATAAGTAAGATATAACATTTGTACAAGATTATCCATCTAGCTTTATTTGTAATAGCAGAATAATGACGCAACCTAAATGTCCATCACCAGGGTTCTGATTAAATAAATTATGGTACGCTTTGAAATCATTCAATGAAATGAAGTAGTTCAATGTGTCTTGATATGGAATGATCCAAAATATATGTTTAGATGAAAAAAGTACAGAACATCGTATATTGCTACCGTTTGAGAAGAATGTATATTTGTTTATATTGAATATATAAATGTATATTTGTTTATAAATGTGTAAAATCTCTCTGGAGAATTATGTGGATCCATGGATGTTTCTGGGTAGAGGAACTAGAAGGCTGAAGAACAGTTATAGGAGGGACACTTCATTTATATTGCAATTTGTTTGCTAGCTTTTGAATTTAGAAGTATGACTATATTATCCATCCAAAACCATTTTTAAATAATATGAACAAGACAGAGTGTTCACTGTGATATCATTAGAGTGCAGTGCTCAAAATATCCTCAATATCCGTCAGTAGGAGAACTTGAAAATTGTGGTCAAATCATACGTATGTGAGCACATGTATGCTCAGTCGTACGTGAGCATAGTTAAAATAAGTTAAGCTTTTCATGTCAGCATAGATACATCTCAGATTTGTAATGTTAATGAGAAAGGTAAGTTACACGTCAGCATGATCCCATCCATAGAAAGTTTGAGAAGTAGGAAATAGTGCTTTTTAACTGTGATGTTTTATTCTTTAAAAGAGAAATCTGATGTCAGTATGACACTCAATCTTTTTTTTTTTTAAAGATTTTATTTATTTATTTGACAGAGATCACAAGTAGGCAGAGAAGCAGGCAGAGAGAAAGGAGGAAGCAGGCTCCCTGCTGAGCAGAGATTCCCAATGTGGGGCTTGATCCCAGGACCCTGAGATCATGACCTGAGCCAAAGGCAGAGGCTTTAACCCACTGAGCCACCCAGGCGCCCCAACACTCAATCTTATAAATCTATGGAGCTGACTAGGCAGTTCCCATAGTAATATTTTGGCCCAATCCTGTGTGTCTCATGGGGACCCAGAGCACCACCTAAACCCTCCTGCAGGAGCCAGAATCCTCCTCAAATGAAAAACATTCTTGTCCATGGCCAGCAGGGTTGCTCTTGTCTGTATCTGAATCTTCTTGTCTTCCAGGGATGTTGGTGGTGAATGTAACATGGAGGAACAAGACATATGTAGGTACACTTCTTGACTGCACGCGGCATGATTGGGCACCCCCCAGGTAAGCATTTTACAGCTTTTTGGCGCATATTAGTCTCAGCCACCCTAATCAGTGATCCCTTATGCCTTCATCCTGTTAGAGTTGGATCGCTTTTAAGACACCCAGCTTTTAAAGAATATGATAGTGAGGGAAGGCACTCTACTGCTCTGGCATTCAAGAAGAATAAATGAATTACGTGTTGACAGGTTGGATAGGCAATGGGGAGGAGATCCTGTTTAAGCCTTTGTCTGGAATTACCTTGAGACCAAGTCCACCGAGTCTGCCTGTGGGTAAACAAACAATCATTGATGTTGCATTTTGATGGTAGCCATCTCCAAGGAGTTCAAACTCAAGAACATTTTCATGTTCTTTCATGTTCAACTAGGCAATGTGGGTTTCACAAGGACCCTTTCTGGTTGACATTTCAATAAATGGCACTTTACAGCTTGTTTGTACCCAGTTTGCCAGGATTTGGGGAACCCAGATGTTGGAGAATGATATACAGCTAGCAAGCAAATAGCATCCTAGGAGCCCACCCCTTAATGCAGTTCCTACGCTTTCAAAAGTTCCTTTAACAAATCATATTCATTGAAAATGATAGTTACCATCTGGACAGTTCTTCTGAAGGCAGCTAAACTGGTTTGAAGTTATTTTCTCTTCTTAATAATATCCTGTTGTGTTTGCCCTTTGCCAAGGTTCTGTGACTCTCCCACCAGTGACTTGGAAATGCGCAATGGCCGGGGTAGAGGCAAACGCATGCGTCCCAACAGTAACACACCTGTCAATGAGACAGCCACGGCCTCCGACAGCAAAGGGACCAGCAGCAGCAGCAAAACCCGAGCAGGAGCCAATAGCAAAGGCCGTCGGGGCAGCCAAAATTCTTCAGAGCATCGCCCACCTGCCAGTAGCACCTCTGAAGATGTCAAGGCCAGCCCTTCCTCAGCGAATAAGCGGAAAAACAAACCACTTTCAGACATGGAGCTGAATTCTAGCTCGGAGGACTCCAAAGGGAGCAAGCGTGTCCGTACGAATTCCATGGGCTCAGCCACTGGTCCCCTCCCTGGGACCAAGATGGAACCCACTGTTCTAGACAGAAATTGTCCCTCCCCAGTCCTGATTGACTGCCCCCACCCAAACTGCAACAAAAAATATAAGCACATCAATGGACTTAAGTACCACCAAGCCCATGCCCACACAGATGATGACAGTAAGCCGGAAGCAGATGGAGACAGTGAGTACGGAGAGGAGCCCACCCTACATGCAGACCTCGGGAGCTGCAATGGTGCATCCGTCTCACAAAAAGGTTCCTTGTCCCCTGCCCGCTCAGCTACCCCCAAAGTTCGGCTCGTAGAGCCCCATAGCCCTTCTCCTTCAAGCAAATTCAGCACAAAAGGCCTCTGTAAGAAAAAGCTGAGTGGGGAAGGGGACACAGACCTCGGGGCCTTATCTAATGATGGCTCTGATGATGGACCCTCAGTAATGGATGAAACAAGCAACGATGCCTTTGATTCTTTGGAAAGGAAGTGTATGGAAAAAGAAAAATGTAAAAAACCCTCCAGTTTGAAGCCTGAAAAGATTCCTTCCAAAAGCTTAAAGTCAGCGAGGCCTATTGCCCCTGCCATCCCCCCACAGCAAATCTACACCTTCCAGACCGCCACCTTCACAGCAGCAAGCCCAGGCTCCTCCTCAGGCTTGACCACCACAGTGGTCCAAGCCATGCCCAACAGCCCCCAACTCAAACCTATTCAGCCCAAGCCCACTGTGATGGGAGAGCCTTTCACAGTCAACCCTGCCTTGACTCCAGCCAAGGACAAGAAGAAGAAAGACAAAAAAAAGAAGGAGTCTTCAAAGGAACTTGAAAGTCCTCTGACCCCTGGGAAAGTATGTCGAGCAGAAGAAGGCAAAAGCCCATTCAGGGAATCATCGGGAGATGGGATGAAGATGGAGGGACTCCTGAATGGCTCCTCAGACCCCCACCAAAGCCGACTGGCTAGCATCAAGGCAGAAGCTGACAAGATCTACAGCTTCACAGACAATGCCCCCAGCCCTTCAATCGGAGGCAGTAGCCGCATAGATAGCACCACCCCTACCCAGCCCCTGACTCCCTTACATGTGGTGACCCAGAATGGAGCTGAAGCCAACTCAGTCAAAACCAACAGCCCTGCATACTCTGACATATCTGATGCTGGGGAGGACGGGGAGGGCAAAGTGGACAGTGTCAAATCAAAGGACCCTGAACAGTTGGTTAAGGAAGGGGCTAAGAAGTCACTTTTCCCCCCTCAGCCGCAGAGCAAAGACTCACCGTATTACCAAGGCTTTGAGAGTTACTACTCTCCAAGTTATGCACAGTCCAGCCCCGGGGCGCTGAACCCCAACAGCCAGGCAGGAGTGGAGAACCAGGCTCTGAAGACAAAAAAGGATGAAGAGCCTGAGAGCATAGAGGGGAAAGTGAAGAACGATATCTGTGAGGAAAAGAAACCAGAACTGAGCGGTTCCAGCCAGCAGCCTTCTGTCATCCAGCAGCGTCCCAACATGTACATGCAGTCCCTGTACTACAACCAGTACGCCTATGTGCCCCCGTACGGCTACAGCGACCAGAGTTACCACACCCACCTCCTGAGCACCAACACGGCCTACCGGCAGCAGTACGAGGAGCAGCAGAAGCGGCAGAGCCTGGAGCAGCAGCAGCGGGGGCTCGACAAGAAGGCCGAGTTGGGCCTGAAGGAGCGGGAGGCAGCACTCAAGGAAGAATGGAAGCAAAAGCCGTCTATTCCACCGACTCTCACCAAGGCCCCCAGCCTGACGGACCTGGTCAAGTCGGGGCCCGGGAAGGCCAAGGAGCCAGGGGCTGACCCTGCCAAGTCAGTCATCATTCCGAAGTTAGATGACTCCTCCAAACTCCCCAGCCAGGCCCCAGAAGGACTTAAAGTGAAGCTGAGTGAGGCCAGCCACCTAGGCAAGGAGGCCTCTGAGGCTAAGACAGGTGCTGAGTGTGGCCGGCAGGCAGAGGTGGATCCCATACTCTGGTACCGACAGGTAACTGTTCTGGGAGGAAACAGAAATAGTATTTGATAGGCTTTCTCTCTTCCTCACAAATCAGGGCTCTCCTTAGGTGGGGGGGGGTCAGCAGAATAGAGATTGGCAGGAGAAATCTGGAATTTAGAGGATTCTTTACTTTTGTAAATCATGTTCGTGTTTTTAAAAAGCATTTTAAAAAGTAAAAGGTGTTTTTCCCATTTGACAAGAGAGGGCCAGGTGAGTTAGCTTGATTTGTCTGGGTCACTTGCAACTTCACTAGCAGAGCCAGGACTAGAACCCAGGTTATCTCAATTCCTAGTCCAGTGTTTCTTCCCCTGTTTGGTTCCTATGGAGTGAGTTCATGGTGATCTCTCCATTTCCTAGAGGGAGTTACCATTCAGGCTTAGTTACTTCCTGAAAGATTTTATAGTGGGGACCCGGCTGGTTCAGTCAGTGGAGCATGCAACTCTTGATCTCAGGGTTGTAAGTTCGAGCCCCACGTTGGATGTAGAGATTACATAAAAATAAAATCTTTTTAAAAAAATGGTTTTTTAATAGGTAGAGTTAGTACTAAGAACTTGGTCTTGCAACATGTTCTGTTTATGAGACTTAGAAAGTCTTCCCATGCTTCTCGGTATCACCACTAGACCTCCCTCCTCTGAGCTGGGCAGCACTCATGACTCTCTGCCCCTAAGCTTACTCTTAAGAAGTGAAACCACCTAAAATTCCTTGGAAAGGGAGCAGCTTCTTTTATTCAAAGACTCCTTTCCCCAGAATGCATGTTCTCCTAGAGAAGACCCACTGGTGGATTTTCCTTTTCCTTCCCCACATCTTGTTTCCTGCTGGGCAGGGAGGGAGCAGGCTTTTTAAAAAGGAGGGACCAGAGTTCAATCTAAATGTAGATCAACAGAGGCCAAGATTTTACCCTGCACTGGTGTCTAGTATTAACCTGCTCTGGTGTTTCTCCCGCGACCTTGAGCTTGAAATCTCGTTCTCATCTGTACAACACTCAGTGCTCGTTCTGTGATTTTTAGGAAGCAGAGCCCCGGATGTGGACGTATGTCTATCCTGCCAAGTACTCGGACATTAAGTCAGAGGATGAGCGGTGGAAAGAGGAGCGGGACCGCAAATTGAAGGAAGAGAGGAGTCGGAGTAAGGACTCTGTCTCCAAGGAGGATGGGAAGGAAAGCACAAGTAGTGACTGCAAGCTGTCCACATCAGAGGACTCCCGCCTGGGGAGCAAGGAGCCCCGGCCGAGTGTCCATGTGCCTGTGTCCTCCCCGCTCACCCAGCACCAGTCCTACATCCCTTACATGCACGGCTACTCCTACAGCCAGTCCTATGACCCCAACCACCCCAGCTACCGGGGCATGCCTGCTGTGATGATGCAGAACTACCCAGGTATAGCCCCCACCTTCCCACTTGGCGCTCCACTAACTGGGAAGGGAAATGAAACAGATTTCAGAGCCAGAGTTTTCTTGCAGACCCCTAAGGCTGACTATGCCTGGGACAGATGACCGCCCTGTTTTGAATGTGACATTCTGTGAGCCGGTCAGTCTGGCCCCAAGCTCCTTGAATGACCCCTGACCACGGTCTGAGGGAACGTATCTCCCTCCCTTGCTCCAGCTAAAGTTTTGCCTCTGTAGTCAGTTTTCCTGGATAACTGAAGGCAGAACTCCCTACCACTGCCATCTTCCCTCAGCTGGGATTTTTTTAAGCACATACTCTACACTTTACAATGGGGAAGGCATCTTGGGGAATACAAAAGAAACAGAGAAGACGAGTTCCCTCTTAAGGAGCTTACAACTTAATTGTATCAGGAGAGACACATGGAACAAATAAAATTCAAACCAGGACAATGCATGTATTTAGAAGATCATGTTCAGCTGGAAGGTTGGAAGACAGTGGGAGAGGGGAAGATCTGTTTGAAATCAGAGTGGGGGAAGGTCCAGTAGAAAACCTTCAGCTTGGGAAAGATAAGCTCTTGACACTGCCATCCCTGAATTCTTGGGGACGGGCACAGAGTAGGGACGTAAGTGGTTTTTAACTCATTACAAGACAGTGCTCCTGTTCAACTGTACTCACTGCTTTCTGTTGTCTGAAGCATCATGTGGGATGCTTCTGGGGCAGAAGAGCATTCTTTTCACTCCCTATGAGAGAACAGCCTAGTCTTGATATCCTGGTCGAACACTGTAAGGCAGACTCTAAATAGCACAAATAAACTTTTCAAACAGAGATAGGAAATTGTCTCAGCCTGTGGTGTTCCTTCCTCTCTGTTACTCCATCCATCCACACAGAAATAACACTTACCTTGGCGAGTGCCTGCTGTGGGCCAGACACTACTCAGTGACTTGTACACGATCTCATTTAATCTTCTCTGTGGAATAGCATTAGTATCTTCCTGCTGATGGGAAAGAAACTGAAACTCAGAAGGGTTGTTACTTTACTTAAAGGCTAACCAGCTAGTAAGTCTCGAGAGGTAGATTTGATCCCAAGGTCATCTGACTCCAAATCCTCTGACCTTTCCACTTCACCATAATTTAGCCTCTCCGAGGTGAATCTCTGAGGCTGAGGATCTAGAGTAGTTGATTCCCCAGAAGCTGAGGCCCATGTTCGTAATATCCCTTAGCTAGTGTGCCTCTACAGCTCAGTAAAGAAAGGGCACACTAATAGTTTCAGCCTGAAGACACCGTGTTTGGAACCACTTCCGCCTGTGCCTAGGAAAGCTGATGCCCGCCTAACCGCAGTCACTAAAACGGAGTTTCTTCTGCTTCTCGCATCTCTGACCATTTTACTTCTCCTTCCCCAGGTTCCTACCTACCTTCCAGCTACTCTTTCTCCCCATACGGCAGCAAGGTCTCAGGGGGTGAAGATGCCGACAAGGCGAGAGCCAGCCCCAGTGTCAGTTGTAAATCCAGCTCGGAGTCCAAAGCTCTGGACATCTTGCAGCAGCATGCCAGTCACTACAAGAGCAAGTCTCCCACGGTAAGTGGCGCCGGCTGCTAACAAAACCCAGATCCAGGGTCTGGAAGAAGGTGGGCAGGCAAGTTCAGGTCTTAACTACAGTGCAGCCTAGCTGACTTGGCATTGGCTTTACCAGGCATCTCCACAATTCTCAGGTGCCCTGCGTTTGTAAGGAGTCCTAATGTGAACTTGGAGCATCTTGTGTGTGTTTATCTCACAGTAGTGCTTTCGTGTCTGCTTTTTTCCCAGATAACTGATAAAACGTCTCAGGAGAGAGATCGGGGAGGTTGTGGGGTGGTTGGGGGGGGTGGCAGCTGTAGCAGCGTCGGGGGAGCAGGCGGGGCTGAAAGGAGTGTGGACCGGCCCCGCACCTCCCCTTCTCAGCGCCTGATGTCCACACACCACCACCACCACCATCTGGGCTACTCGTTGCTCCCAGCACAGTACAACTTACCCTACGCAGCAGGTAAACCTCCTTCCCCTAACTCTTTTTTTTTTTTTTAATATTTTATTTATTTGACAGAAATCACAAGCAGGCAGGGAGGCAGGCAGAGAGAGGAGGAAGCAGGCTCCCTGCAGAGCAGAGAGCCCCATGCGGTGCTCGATCCCAGGATCCTGAGATCATGACCTGAGCCGAAGGCAGAGGCTTTAACCCACTGAGCCACCCAGGCGCCCCTTCCCCTAACTCTTTTTTACTCCGTCCCAGTAGCCTAGTAGTATTGCCCACATCAGGGGACCCCCAGCAAGAATCCTTTTTAATTTTTTCTTGTTGAGCTTTTAATCTGTCCGGATCTTAGCCCCCTGCAGGTAGTCATTAAAGCATAGGACATTTATTTCCTCTCCCGGAGCTTGGGGACTCTCAAACTCCTCTAGAAAATTGGCTTTGATATTCAGAAGACTAAGGACCAGGTATTCCATAGCCAAAGAGAAACAAGCAGCTGAAAAATAGAGCCTTGCCATATATACTGTCCGCAGCCACTGTATCTGGCCAAGTACCAGATTTTTTTTTCTATCAGCACCCCAAAACTCAGGGAAGCCAGGAATTTAAGGAGAAACTCCTCCTGTTATCCACACCAAGCTGAGAAAGAAAAAGTGTTTAATCAGAGGGTTCTGGGAGTGTTACACTAAACATGTCCTCCTTCTCACTCAGGGCTTTCTTCTACAGCCATTGTTGCCAGCCAGCAAGGCTCAACTCCCTCACTCTACCCACCCCCTCGGAGGTGAGAACGGTAAGTCACTTTTTAATTTGGGACAACACGTAGAGCAGGGAGAGTTGGTACCTGGATCACAGAACCCTTATGGAGAGGTGTGGGGTTCAGTGGTCTGGAAATGGTGGAACCTTGGCCAAGCCTCTCGTAAGGGTCTCCCAGTCCAACAAGAGCTGCCCAACACCAGTGTCCCCAGGGGGGCCAGGACTGGCCTCCCCTGCAGTTAGTTTTGTCGGAGCGCCACCTGGTGGTTATTATACCAGCAGGCTGAGTGCCTGGTTATCTGTCCATGTTTCCCTTACAGACACCAAGTGCCCGGATAAAGTCAGCTTCACGGGCCCGGACTGGCTCACCCAAGGAGGTGCCGGAGATGCCATTCAGACATCAGTTAAATGGTGTTGATCATCTTGTTTGCCGTTCCTACCATGACCGAAGGCAGACCCTTGGCTATCTCACCTCCACCAGATCCCCGGACTCCCCGACCCTCCCTCTTCCTCAGGAGCTGGAGAGCTGGTACTTAGCAAAAATATTTATTCTCTCGGCCATGGTCATGACTATTGTGGCCCATGTGGAGATGAAGGCACGGGGAGGAACCAGGGGAACATGGCCTCAGCCCAGAGAAGTCACTGCTCTGTTCCCCCAAGACCCTGGTCAGCTGCCGGAGCAGTGCCAACACCCTCACCCACACCCCCAGGGAGGGACTCCCGAGCACTGGGTAAGGTCTGAAGACAGCACAGCAGCCATACCCCTCTCACCGTCATTACCACAATCACCAGATTCCTGCATCTCCCCAGCAGTTTGGGCCCTGGGAACTGGCAGCATGTGGAGGAATTAGAATCTCAGGAAAGAAATCGGGGGCTGTTTTCTCTGTACTTGTGAAAACAGGGTCTTCAAACACGAAGACTTCTGCCCTCTCATGTGAGCACATATAAATGCTCAGAGCCTAGCCTGGAAAGGAAGACCAAGGCATCTGCCCCACCGTGGCCTTGGGCTGCCTGTCAGGCAGAGGGCCGGGGTCCCAACACCAGCACAGGGCTCCCCAGGGATACTGGGAGTAAGCTGGAGCTGGAGCATGAATGGAGTCTGTGAAACAGAACCTGCATCCCCACGAAGTCCTGCTGCTTCCTAGCCCCCAACTCTTTGTCCTTGTCTCTCTTTCCTCCTGACCCCTTGGTGCCTTTCCCAGGGGGATCCCCATGCTGATCGCTCCTTTTCTTTTCCAGTGCTTGGCTCTTAAGACTCAGGCAGGTAAAATAGTATTCCCCCCAGCATGGGGAGCTTTGGAGTCTGCCAGGTCACCTTAGGGCAAGGCCCAGGAGGCAGGCCCTGGGAGCACCCAGCAGTTCTTAGAGATGTCCTATCCATTCAGCCACCTGAGTATCCTCATTTAGGGCCCCAAATATATACGGCCCAATTGCTCTGTATACAAGTACACGACTTTTATATAGCTCAGTCTATAACCCCGTGTGTGCCAATATAAGCTGTGTTTCTTTGTAACACACGTTTTTGTTTTAGGGGCCACTGGCCGTGGGAAGGTAGGTGTTCCTTACACCCTGGGATAACACATCCAAGCCATTACTCCTCAGAACCACAGAGTGTACTCAGTGGAGCTGTGCTATGAGGCAGCGGACATTTCTCTGCTCCCCTCGGAAGTGCAGTCTCCCAGTCCGGCTTTATGCTCTCTGCCCTGGGAAAGGGACGAGGATGTGGCAGCTGTATTGGAGTCACTTCTTCCCCAGCCTAGGGGAAGCTTTAGCTCTTTTTGCTTTTGAGGTATCATCCCTTTATTCCCCCTGGCTATCTTGCCTTGACCTTCTGGATTGAGAAAGACTGACACACACCAGCCTAGGCTTGAGAGGGGTGTTTGTGACCAGAGTGCCAAAGCGACCCTTTAAGAGCAAGGACTTGGCTCTGACTCCATTTGGGGCAGGGAGGTAGAGGACAGTAAGCACAATGCCCGGCAGAGGCTGCTTGCCAAGAACCCCAGAGCCCTACTCTGAATGGCTTGGGGTCATTTGCTTAAGAGGATCCCCTCTGACCTATAGACCTTTCCTCTGGGTTTTCATGTCATTGTTTTTATTGAAGTTGGGTTCTGAGCCCTCTCTCAAAACCCACTGTTTTAGACCACTTAGCAGGCGCCTAAGCAGCCTCCCTCGCCCCCATCATTCCCTCTGCCTCCTGCTCACCCGGTGGGCAGTGCTCTGGGCACTGGGGCACTGACTTCCCTTTTATCCATGGAAGTAGTTTCTTTGGACGCCTTCACCCCACCTAACCTGAGTCAACCCCACCAGGAGGATGACTCTGAATTTCAGCCTGATGCTGCCCTGCCAGGCTCCTGTGGGGTGGAGCCAAGTGCCCATCTCTGTTCCTGTTTGTTTTTAAATATTGTGTGTTTTGTATCTGTGGCGCTGGCTTACAGCGTGCTCTGTACATATTGTAAAGAAACTGTTGGGAATAATTTTCTTTCCCGTTGGGCAGGTCTGGCCCCACATTCCTGCCCTTTACACTTTGTTCTATAACAGAGAAGAGGAACTTCTGTATTAGCAGGGCAGTCTTGGGGTCTGCAGAAGGGGACAGCTTTTCCTTTTCCTTAAAAAACACTTTGGCTCTCTGATCCTCATGTATCAAGCCTCTGGAGAAGAGTAGGAGCTGAGTTGCCCAGAAGAGCAGGTGGGAGCAACAATGGCAGAATAGCACTGCCTTTTCCCCAGGCCCCTCTCCTCACCAGGTCCAGTCTTACAACCCGAAGCAGCAGCAGAGGAAACAGATCCTTGACCAGTGCTGGGGAGGGACCTGCTGTCTACTTCCAGCCGCTCTCTATGGCGAGGCGGCCCGTGGGTGGGGGTACCTGTGACCTGTTCAGAGAGATGAGATCCTCAGCAAGGATCCCCTGACCCCGCCCCATGAGCAGAGGCTGGCAAAGTGTGCTGTTAAGGGCCATGACACCCAGACCAAGGCTCACTGTGAGCCACCCCTGCCCAGGCCTCTTCCAAGACCTCGTTTGTCAGGGCTCCACCCAAGAAGCTAGAAGGCAGGAGCCTCACCCCCAGCCGGGACAGTCATGGCTTGGAGAGCTGCTCTTCAGGGCTCACATCTCCTTCCTCATTTAAGGTTTCCTTCATCCCCCTTCCCTGCCTGTACATGTATGTATACATGTATGAAGCTCCCTTCTCTTACCTCGTCCCTTCCACACGTTTCCAGGTCAAAAGACCACATGCAGAAGGGTTAAGAGGGCACCCCATGAAATGAAATGGTGATTCTTGAATCTTCTCTCCAGGCTCCGGGGCGAGGGTGAGAGGATGTGGCTTGGGGGTTGGGAGGGTGAGACTGTAGAAGGGCTAGAGTTACTGTACGCGGGCTTTGAGGTCACCCATGTCGCTTATTATATTGTGTACTCTGTCACCATCCCAGTGTCTACTCTCCTGCCCCTGTGATTCAACTGGGCAGCTAGTTGGCCCCATAATTCTGGGCCTTTGTCATTTGTTTTACTACTAGGGCATCCCAGGAAGCTTTCCGATGATCTTCTGCCATGGGCCCCTCCTGGAATCAAGCCCCTCCCAGGCCCCGCCCCCAGCCCCTCTTGCCCCAGCCCACCCGCTTGCCTTGGTGCTCAGCCCCCCCCAAATTGGGAGCAGGTTGGGGCGAGCTGGAGGCCCGGGCTGGAGGGGCAGTGTTGCTGTTCATAGCTTTTGTTCCATTGGCATTGCTCTGTTGGATTTAATTTCAGTCTTCCTGATTCTTCCCTTCTGTAAAGTGTACATTACCAAGTTCCTTGTTTTTTATATATATATATATATAAATATATATATATACAAACTGTACTCTTTTTGCCTTTGTACATTCAGGCAAGAAGAGAAAATAAATCTTTTTAAGAGACAATCACAAATCTGTGAGGGCTGCTGGTTATTTCTCCTGGAGTTTGCTGCTGAGCTGCCTCCTCCTTCCTCCCCACTCTTCTGTTTTCCCTCAGCTTTCCTGATCTTCCTGGTTCTGCTCTATATGCATCCTCAGCTCCACCTTCCCTGGCTGATGGCAAACTGTTGAATCCAGTGTCCAGACTACCTGCCCTGCAGCCCTTTCTTGCCCAGCCGTGTTTTCCGGCTTGGCCACTGGCTTAGCCAGTGGCTTGCTCCTCTGCCCTGGTCTCTCCTGTCTTCCCCCTTCGATCCCATTCACCAAAGTGGCTTCAGATCCCTCGGTACCCTGGGTCCTGGCTCCCGAAGGCCCGGGCTTTGGACACTCACTCGTGAAACTATGCAGCTAGGAGCTCTCCACTTAAGAGTTTGCACTACTTAAACTTACCTGGGGGTTAGAACAGATGGTTTTTAGGAGTAAGCAAGCAACTGCCCCCTAACATTCCCCCTGCCGATTCTAGCCTCCAGAGTGCTCTGATCCAGAGCCCAGAGAATCATTCCTGGCTGGTAGACTCCTGTGGCTACCCCATCAGAACAAGGGCTAAGGGTTTAGGAGTCAAGAGCATTTGATCAGAATTTTAAAGGGTAGTACATTCTGACACAACAGCCCAACCAAACCATTGTTCTGTCTCTTGAACTTTCTCTTTTTCCTCTAATCTGCTCCCCCTTTTTTCCCCTTTCTCTACTTCCTTTTCTTAATTGGCTTTGGAATTGAAGTATATTTTTAAATTATTTGTTGTATTTATTAAATAAAGTTTTTAATGTCCCTGTTCTTAAATTTAGACTTAGTTTGCCTTTCACATATCCTCCTTGTCCATCAACCCCTCAAAATATACCAAGTTACCTTTTTAATTGGAGTGCAACTTTTGGGTACCAGATTTCTTCCCTGCTGGTGGTCTTAATCTGGCAAAATTTTTTTGAAAGGGACATCTTAACAGAGCACCGGGTTTTCCAATTCTGCCCTTCTACCTCTAGTTGTATTGAAGGGGATCTACCAGCAGATGGCAGCAGAAACTCAGGCATGTTTCCTGTCCCCTCTGCTTATTTGAATGAAGGACTAGTAAAGGGCTGCCTTTTGTCTTGGTTCTTTATCCCAGTCTTCTAGATTCTCTGGGCTTGAGTTTACACTGTCTACGTTAACTTGGCCATTGTCCACGTTCACGTGGCCCTCTACAGTAGGTGTCTCACAGTAGTGACTGTTTTCCAGTCCCTCCCTTTATGCTGCCTGTAGGGATTATCTCCTTGGTGAAGGATGTCTTTGAGTCCTTCCTGTTCCAGCTGAATGTCTAGGTCCAGAACTTCTAATATCGTGGAAGGTAGAGGTGTTACACTCACTTTTAGTAACATGGCCTAGTGTGAAAACACAAGTAAGCTCCACACAGGATACTGTGAAAATGGACTAAAGACTCAAAAACTAAGGACAGCCACAGCTCAACAGTGGATCATTCCAAAGCTGTAGAAAAAGAACCTGCCCAGCACTTGGGAAAACAGAAGCAAAAGGGGGAAAATGCTACTGTAAGCACCTAAGAAATTAAAAAGGAGACTTTAAGGGGCATCTGGCTGACCCAAGCATGACCCAACATGCAGTTCTTGATCTCAGGTTGTGAGTTCAAGCCCCATGTTGAGTGTGGAGTCTAGTCTAAAAAAAAAATAATAATCCTAGCTCCCTACAGGGCCACTGGAAGCTTATCAGTCAGCCTGGTGGTACAAGGGGAATGGCAGCCACACCGTCCTAGGGAAGGTGTGTGCTGTTTCCTTCAAACACCTCCAGGAATAAGAATGCCAGGCAGCTCCATGCAAAAGTCAACTCCGTTTCAGGACCCAGCCTTCTGTACAAAAGGCAACACTGTGAACGGCTTGGATCCTGGGGACAGCTTTCTTTGGACGAAGCTGATGTGTACCTACCTCTCTAGGGGTTACTGGCAATTTGTCCCAGACTCCTAGCAACCGTATTTTGCAGTGTAATGTGGCCCCAGAGGCTTCAGCCGGTTTGTCTGTCCTGACGCACCACAGCTTTTGTCCGGAGACGCGCATATCACACCCTGCTACGTTAGGCTCTAGACTCAATAGGAGTGGTAGAAAGCTGGTCCTGGTACAGGAATGAAAAACAGACCAACCACAACTTTAAATCAGTTTATTGACACAGTAACACAACACACTTGCCTCCCTGACACCCCCACCCCCCTCTCACCCAATCTAGATCTCTTCCCCTTCCTCCCCGCTTAGAACAAGCTGTTCGGTGAAAACAGAAAAGGGCAGGCCACTTCTACACCCTCATTCCCACCCCTAAGCCTTATGGGGCAGGGGCTCAGGCCCTACTCAGAACCTGTTGAGAAAGAGAGAGGAGGGGCAGTCAGCACTATACTCAGCCAGGCAGAGGCATCCGGTCCCTAAGAACAGATTCCCACACGACCCCCAGGCCCTGAGTTGCTATTCCTCTTCCTCTCTGTGACCCTAGGAAGGAGACACCCTGGGGCCTGGGCCTGCAGCCAGGAACAAGAACTGGCTGTGGTTTGAGAATTGGGAGTTTGGCTAGTGTTTTTAAGGCCCAGGCACCCCAAAGAAAGCCCTGGTGGTGGGAGTGAACTTCAATGCCCCCATTTAAAATGCACTGATAACATTAAACAGATTAAGCCAGCTTAACCAAATGCCAGAAAAACATTAAGCTGTAAAGAAGGAGGGGGTCAGACCTGGTTTCTCCAGGCCAGACACAAATGCACACAGAGGAGCCCAGGTGGAGTGTCGAAAAACAAAGACACCATCCAGGGGCCGAAAAGCCTATACTCAGGAGTGTCTGGGTTGAAAGGAAGCAAGGAAAGAAAATACACAAGTCTTAAAAACCGAAAAAGAAAGCCCAACAGCAGGGGAACCTGACAGTGCTGCCCACCAGCCCTCCAGGCCTTGCCCCTGGACCCAGATAGTCCCTCCCCCTCTAGGCAATGTCCTCCCCTAGGCTAGATAGAGCACATCACACAGCGCAGTTTAAAAAGCTTCTAATGCCAGTTCATAAACATCTTCATTTACTATTGGTGATTACATGTGAATAATATGTTTATACTGTTCTTTATGGAAAACAATTTCAATGAGTCAACTCCAAGAACACAATAGGCAACCCTCACCCTGAGCCCCTCAGCGTCCTTCCCTAGACAGCAAGGAGCCCCCTCCTCTGTCCCAGGGCTGCCTAACTTCCCCTCTTCCCCCACTGTGGCTCTTGGGCAAAGCATCCTCTATGACCATTAGTCCTCATCAGACAAGTTCTGGTCCAGGGGGTAAACCATGAACATCACATCTGGCCGAGAGGGAACACAGGGATGGCCTGGACGCACAATCTCAAAGCCCAAGAAGCTGAAGGTCTTCAGGAGTGGAGCTGCAGAGAGTGCAAAAAGGATTCTGGTAAGAAACACAAGGGCAGGTTCAAATCAAGGGAAAACAAAAAACAAAGATTGAATAAATAAGTACTACGTCTTTACTAAAGACCCTTCAGGCACTCCCACCCCTATGACTTCCCAGGGTTTATATGGCAAACTCAAGAGCCCTACTTCACTGAACAGGGGGCCCCTTTCCCCCTCACTACTTCCCCGCTGTCTGGGCAGTAGGTTTTAGGCTACTTTGATTCCTCACCTCTGTCTTCTCGGCCCTTCCTGAAGCAGATGAAGACGTAGTTCACTTTCATCTTCTCTTCAGCAAACTCTAGCAGTGCTAACAATCTGCCAGAAGCAAAGAAAACCACTCAAGCCCATTACTACCTCTCTAGACTTCCCTCCCACCCTCCGTCAAAAAAGCCTTCTCTGAGGCTTACAGCCAGCTTATAAATAGGGAACCTCCAGAGAGAAGCTTCCCATTTCAAGAGCCCTGAGTTCAGAAAAAAGCCACGATCCCAAAGAAAAATGTTACTGAGCTCTCTCTTCCTGGAATAAGGGTTCTTCATCTGAAATTAATACGAACCAGCTCCACTAATGCAGTTCACAGGATCATATGGGGCCTGGGAAGAGAACCTGGTTCTTCAGGGGTTTTCCAAAATTGCCCAGTTTGATGACCACGGCCACTGGCACAGACTCTGGGCCCGGACACTGCCGTAAAGGATTTCCTCAGAAGAAAGGGGCAACTCAAAAGAACTCTGCCTTGAGGACTACTCCTTACACGCTTGGCTGCCTTGGAGGGCCTGGCCCAATCCAATGAAATCCCACTGTAGCTCAGAGCTTCCTGCCCTTCTGAACCACATCATTGTATGGCAGCTCAAGGGGGATTTAATGTCTGCTGAGAATAATGAACCATGGGTTGATTAAATGACAGGGATTTGGTTAATGTGATAATGATCTCCTTTAATTATAACCTATGGCAGGCCTGTTTTACTGGCTAAAAATAAAACTGTCACAAATTGGTATCTGCTTGGGAAACCTAGAGCTAGGGAAGAAGGCAGACACTGTTCATCTGTTGGCCCCAACAAGCATATGCCCTTCTCTGGAATGGGCCCTCCTTCCCCTTCCCCAGCACCTGCTCCTTACCCTTCTTTGCTCCCATCAGCTAATAATCCATCTGGGATTTCTACAAACAGGCTCTGGCTGGACAGGACTGCATCCCAGGAAGAGACTTTCACCTCGGTGACCTCATACTGGAAGTGGACAATGTGAGGTTTTCCATCATTCACAGGGAGGTCCTGGGTCACAGTGAGCTTCTCGTCCTGGGAGGAGATCAGGTCAGAGGACAAGGTCACTACTGCTCTGGCCACATCACAGGCTCCCTAACCTAGGTGATCCTGGGAGTCCTCTGGGGCCAATCTCAGGGCAGTACGGGACAAAGGACACACTGAAAATGTAGAGCTGCATGCTGGCTAAATGAAGCCATCCGTCACTCATCAGGCACAAAGACAAGCTGATGACAGCTACAAGTCAGCATGATGGGAAAGGAAATAATCACCAAGTGTCCACTAGATGCCAAGTACTGAGCAAGGTGCTTTCCCACTTTTCAGTCACCACCAGAAGCATCTGAGGCAGTTACTAATACCCCCGTATTAAGTCTGAGGCACTAGGGGCCCAGAACAATTAAGCAACTGTCCCAAGGCTCCGTAGCTAGTAAATGGCAGAGCTGAGATTCAAACCAGGCCTCCCTGACTCAACCCATGTGTGTTCCCCAACACCAAATTCTTTCCCTTCTCTCTCTGAAAGAGAAGCATTAGAAACAAATGAGGATATATGTGAGGGCTTGGCTAGGGCCCAGCTCAACAAAGCCTGCTTCCAGGTAGACTACAGGTCCATGTTGTCTCCCCTGGGCACAACCTCAAGAGACCAAACCTCAGCCACCCTGCCACCCTTGGGTGGTACCCTGCTCCCCAATCTTGGGGAGAAGCTAAGCCAACTTCTGGGCCTCACAGGAGATTAAAGGGCAGCAAACGACTGGCTGCCCCGGCCCAGATCATTCCTAGGGCAGATGGCTAGCATTCTCTAAAGCTCCTGGGATCTAGCCTATGCTGCCTGATGTCAGATGATGGAGATGCAAAGCCCCTTCTGCCCCGCACCCCCACTACACTACCCAGCCTGCCCCCAACCAGGCCATTAAGGGATGGAAATCAGAATGTCTAACAGTCATGGAAAACTGCTCCTCCTGGCCCTTGGTACTTCAAGAGAAAATGAAGAGTCACACCAAAAAGTGTTCTTGCAACCCTCCCATTCATCATTCTCCTTCCCACTCAGGACCCTGAACTAGCACTTAAGTGCTGACCACCAAGCTAAGAAGATGGCAGCGTTCGCTTAATGCTGATCTGTTCCCAGTACTCCCCAAAAGCCACAGAGCAGCCTCAGTTGAAAGAGTCCTTCCCGATTCCCCTACTGGCCTGGCCTAAAAGAAGATTCAAGAAGGCAATTATTGCCCTTAAGCGGTGCTGAGTGGACCCTCAGCTCTGCTCCAGGCCTTCCACCCCACAGTCCTCCTTACCTTATATATTAGAGCTGAGAGAGAAGGATCCCTGCCGCCCCCTCGCCCACCGGGGATCTTCGACAGTGGGTGAGGGGCATCAGGAGCACCACAGAGGCCCCGGAACAATGTGCCTGCAGCACTGGAGCTGGGGACAGTTACTCAAAGGCAAAATACTACTGCAAAAGACAGAAAAGGTGAGACAGTAAACACCAAGACTTAAAAATTTCTCTCACACACACACACACACACACACACACACACATTTAACACAACACCCCACTCCAACCTCTCCCCTGGCTCTCCCAAAACAAATGCTCTAAAGCTACACCACTGCCCGCCTATCCTTTCGGCTTCAGCTTTCAGACCTACGTCTGTGCCCTTCAAGCACACCCACCACCCTGCAGAGAGCAGAGGGAGTCCAGCGGGACACATCTGACCAGAGCAGCACCTGCTCGACCTCAAACAAATCTCTGTGACACTGGCAGACCCTGAGAGGAACCAGATCCTGGCTTGCCTTCAAGGCTTTAGCACCCTGTCCCCCAGTCCCCTCCTTATTCTAACAGTACTTCAACAAACTATGCGGCAATCTCAAAACCTACAGTCACTTCCAGCTGGAGAGGCATATGGGCCTCAAGAGATCACATGGGCTGGGTACCATGTCCCTGAGGAACTCCCAAGGCCATTTTTCCAATCATGGCTTCCTCCCCAATCTAAACAAAAGACTTAGACAAGAAATCCATAACCCAGATCTCTCCAGGGTCAAGAACTGAATTAAATCCTGGGATTTGGCTCTCAGAGAAGAGATACACTATGGAACAGAGTATTATGGTCTGAGTTTGTCCCTGGTATGCCAGCATATGTCAGGCTTCCTTGCCCTTCTTTGCTAGAATCTGACCTGGGCACGGGAGTTTAGGTAATAACTGATGTGCTGAGAATAGACATCAGGCGCATGTGTATCAGGGAGAAGGAATGTTTGCTGGGACCTAAGTAAGGAAGCCAATAATCAGATGGATTACAGAGGGTGAAAAGCTCCTAAAGAAGCTCCCTTGTCACCTCCAGGTAGGTGTGTGCCCTTACTGCCCTTACTGCCACCATGATTTTCAGGTGGACCAACAGGGCTCCAAATCGGCTCCACTGCCGCCTCTGAATCTGACTGATCTGTTCACTGGATTGAGCTGTAGGCCACCTCAGAGACCAACAGCAAGTGAAGCAGGGAAAGAAGTCGGCGGTCTGTGCATGTACACCACGAGTCAGCAACAGGCCTGTCTCATGACCCCAACACCCCAGCCTCCAGGCAGCTGGAATGTAATGGATAACATATGGAAGGACAGTGTAGGGACGTGCTAGAGCCCGCTCCCACGACTCTGTCCTTATCTTCCCAACTGTGTGTTTAATGTCACATTGGTAGCTTAAATGGGCCATAGGAGAAATATTTACACCACAGAAATGAGCAAATGACATAAATCACGGCTTTTTTTTTTTTCCTGAGAGCTAGCTGTAATACAATCCAAGGCACCATTCTTCACACTCTTTATGTGGCATGGCATGCCAGATTCGAGTTCTTCAGTTGGGCTCAGAGTGATAAAACTGAACCCACAGTGGTACAATAACCAAAGGGGCTTCCAGCTAAGATCCTCAGTACTAAGAGACCTGTGTCAGCGTTCCAGCTGAGATGGAAGTCCAAACCCATCACTGCTCTAGCTCGGCTCCTCTTTCTCTCAAGGATTTCAACCAGGGGCCTGAAATTACACTTAGAAATTTCATTGCAGGGTGCCTGGGTCGCTCAGTCGGTTAAGCATCTGATTCTTGATTTCACCTTAGGTCATGATCTCAGAATCCTGAGCTCAAGCCCCACGTCAGGTTCCATACTCAGCAGGGAGTCTGCCAAGACTCTCTCTCCCTCTGCCCCTTCCCCAGTTCACGCTCATGCATGCGCGTGCGCACACACACACTCTCTCTCAAATAAATAAGTCCTTTAAAAAAAAAAAAAAGAAAGACATTTCATTGGGAGATGAGAGTTTCCAGGGCAGTGTCAGAGGGCCTGACTGCACGCAGCATCGATACCAGCAACAATACACACGCACCGCCTTCTGCCTCCTCTGGAAAGCCTCAGGCCATCCTCATCTCCCCCATTCTAGCCTCAGCAAAAGGGGCATGACTGAGGACTACGTTGTTTTCAAGGAGGGACTTATTTGCTACTAGGGACAATAAACTATTATCATCCCCGTGTTCTAATGTGTTAAGGGACAGAATAATAGTGCCGGGACAAAAAAAAAATTAAGAAAAAGGGGGACCTCCCCAAGCAAAGATATATACATCCCCTACAGACAGTATGGTTCTGTTTCCATTCCCTAGTGAGCACTTTGGACCTCTGTTGAGATTCTTGCAGAAACATCAGGAAGGCTGGGCCACTGAAGAAAGCTGGCTTGCAATGTATTGGTCAGTGGAGCTATCCAAGAACTGGAGAGACTTCTCTGGGGTAGACAGATGAAATATAGCCTTGTATACCAAACTGCATGAGTTCCCAAAACAACCAGGCTCCTGCAGTTCTAGAATTCTGGTGCTAACCTCAGACTACTACTTCCAAGGAAATTATTCCTCCCTGGTCTTTGGATGAGAGAACTACATTTAACCTGATGGGCATTCCAATCACCATCTTCATTCTGAGCTAATTTTTCCTGGCAAATAGCAAGCAATGAGGCCAAACTACTGGGAAGATAAGAGTAAGGTGGATTTTTTCTTTCTTTCTTTCTTTCTTTTTTTTTTTCCAGAATCCCCTTTGTCTTCCTGGAAATAATCTCTAGGGCCTGCCCTGTGTCCAGCACTAACCCATGTGCTCTCTCCTCTAGAAGTAAATTTAAGAAGTCTATTCCATAGTAACAAATCATTTGCTTTCTCACTCTTAATCACAAGGATCCCGGAAATTCCTCCTCCCCAACAAAGTCTGCACAAGAGCAAGTGCATGACTAAGGCTGGAGGGGGTTTGGGTACCCACCCTGGGATCCACTTCCAGGTCCCTAAGCTAGGGTTTAGGATAAACATAGTAGACTGGAGATCACAATCAACAATTATCTTCATCGTCCATCATAATGGATCTGCTTTTCATTATTTGCTGTGAATGGCAACTGCTTCTCTTTCAAAAAACCTGTCATTTCTGAAGTGAGGAGGACAGGGAGATGGGTACAAACGGGGCGGTTAATGAAATTAAGGGGCATGAACAGTAATCAGGCAAGAAAAATAAATACAAGGCACCTTGTCACTATTTGTAGATGACATGCTACTATATATAGAAAACCTCAACAGCTCCACCAAAAACCTCTAAGAATAAATCAACTTAATAAGGTTGTAGGATACAAAATCAACTTACAGAAATCTGTTGCATTTATATACACTAATAACAAACTACTAGAAAGAAATTAACAATCCCATTTACAATTCCATTAAAAAAGAGAAAGAGAACACACAGGACTACACTGAACCAAGGAAGTAAAAAAAAAAAAAAAAAACCCCACAAAAAAACCTGTACTCTGAAAACTGTAAGACACTGATGAAAGAAACTGAAGATACAAATGCAAAGATACACCATGACATGAACTGGAAGAATACTGTTACGTCCATACTACCCAAAGCAATCTAAAGACTCAGTGCAATCCCTACCAAAACACCAATGGCATTTTTCACAGAACTAGAACAAAGAATCCTAAAGTTTGTATGGTGCCACAAAAGACCTCAAATAGCCAAAGCAATCTTGAGAAACAACAACAAAGCTGAAGGTATCACACTCTCAGATTTTAACTGACTGAGCAACCCAGGCGTCCCAACGGATTTTAAAATAAACTACAAAGTTATAGTATTCACAACAGTACGGTATTGGCACAGACACACAGATCAATGGAATATAACAGAGAGCCCAGAAATAAACCCATACACCTATGTTCCATTAATTTATGACAAAGGAGGCAAGGAGGCAAGCATATAAAATGGAGAAAGACAGCTGCATGAAAAGACTGGACCGCTATATCCAAAAGAATAAAACTGAACCACTTTCTCATGCCATACAAAAAACCAAATTCAAGATTAAAGACTTAAATGTAGGGCACCTGGGTGGCTCAGTGGGTTAAGCCTCGCCCTTCGTTCGGCTCGGGTCATGATCTCAGGGTCTTGGGATCAAGTCCTGCATCTAGCTCTCTGCTCAGCGGGGAGCCTGCTTCTCCCCCATCTCTCTCTGCCTGCCTCTCTGCCTACTTGTGATCTCTCTCTCTCTGTCAAATGAATGAATAAAATCTTTAAAAAAAAAAATTGTTTTAAAGACTTAAATGTAAAACCTGAAACCATAAAACACCTAGAAAACAGCAGTAAGCACTTCATCGGTCTTAGCACTTTTTTTTTTTTTAAATCTTTGTCCTTAGGCAAGGAAAACAAAACCAAAAACAAACAAATGGGGCCATCAGAACTAAAAAGCTTATAAAGGAAACTGAACAAAAAGGCAACCAAATGAATGGAAGAAGATACTTGCAAATGATATATCCAATAAGGGATTAATATCCACAATACATAAAGAACTCATACAAGGGGGCCTGGCTGGCTCAGTTGGCAGACCATGTGACTCTTGATCTCAGGGTCATTCAGTTTAAGCTCCACGGTGGGTGCAGAGATTAAAAAAATAAAACCTAAAAAAACAAAAAATGAACAACTCATACAACTCAGTATCAAAAAACAATTTGATTAAAAAAATGGGCAGAGGAGGGGCACCTGGGTGGCTCAGTTGGCTGAGCATCCGACTCCTGATTTCAGCTCAGGTCATGATCTCAAGGTCCTAGGATCAAGCCCTGCCCGCACTGGGCTCTCCACTCAGCAGCAAGTCTACTTGAGGATTTCTCTCCCTTTCCCTCTGCTCCCACCCCCTTTCATGCTCTCTAAAATAAATAAATCTTTAAAAAAAAAAATGGGCAGGGCGCCTGGGTGGCTCAGTGGGTTAAGCCGCTGCCTTCAGCTCAGGTCATGATCTCAGGGTCCTGGGATCGAGTCCCACATCGGGCTCTCTGCTCGGCGGAGAGCCTGCTTCCCTTCCTCTCTCTCTGCCTGCCTCTCTTGTGATTTCTGTCAAATAAATGAATAAAAAATCTTTAAAAAAAAAAATGGGCAGAGGATCTCAACAGACATTTGTCATTATGATTTATGTCAGAGAAGACATACAAATAGCCTACAGACATGTGAGAAGATGCTCAACATCACTCAATCATCAAGGAAATGCAAATCAAAACCACAGCGATACATCACCTCATACCTGTCACAATAGTTAGTACCAAAATGACAAGAAATAACAAGTGTTGTTATTTCTGCTCAGTCAGTTGAGCAGCCAACTCTTGATTTCGGCTCACATCATGATCTCAGGGTCATGATACTGGGTCCCGAGACTCTCCCTCCGCCTTCCCCCCCCCCCCCCCGCCTTAAAAAAAAAAAAAGGAAAGGAAAGAAATAAGGAGTGTTGGTGAGGATGTGGGGAAAAAGGAACCCTTGTGCACTACTGGTGGGAATGCAAATGGTGCAGCCACTGTGGGAAACAGTATGGAGGTTCCTCAAACAATTAAAAATAGAACTACCATACGCTCCAGCAATTCCACTTCTAGGTATTTATATGAAAACACTAATTCAAGAAAATATACACACCCTTATGTTCATCACAGCATTATTTATGGCAGCCAAGATACAGAAGCAACTTAACTGTCCATCCGTATAGGAACAGATAAGGATGTGGTATATATACATGATGGTATACTACCTGGCCATTAAAAAAAAAAGAAAGAAAAATTTTGCCATTTGTGAGAACATGGATAAACCTAGAGGGCATTATGCTAAGTGAAATAAGTCAGAGAAAGAAAAACCAGTACCTTACAATTTCATTTATGTGTAGAATCTAAAGGAACAAAACAAAACAGAAACAGACTTACAGATACAGAGAACAAACTGATGGTTGCCAGAGGATGAAATAGGTGAAGAGGATTAAGAGGTACAATCCTGGGGCGCCTGGGTGGCTCAGTGGGTTAAAGCCTCTGCCTTTCGCTCAGGTCATGATCCCAGGGTCCTGGGATTGAGCCCCGCATCGGGCTCTCTGCTTGGCAGGGAGCCTGCTTCCTCCTCTCTCTCTGCCTGCCTCTCTCCCTACTTGTGATCTCTATCTGTCAAATAAATAAAAAAAATCTGAAAAAAAAAAAAAAAAAAAAAAAAAAAAGGTACAATCCTCCTTTCACAAAATAAATAAGATCCGTAATGTGTGACACAGTCAATAATACTATAACAACTTTGTATGGTGACACGTGGTACCATTTTGTAATGCATATAAATACCAAATCACACTATGTTGTATGCCTGAAACTAATGCAACATGTCAGTTATTTTTTCAACTAAAAAAAGAACAAGGCACCTGGCGAGCGCAGTCAGTACAGGATGTGATTCTTGATCTCAGGGTCATGAGTTCCAGCCCCACACTGGTGCAGAGATTACTTAAAAGTAAGAAAAATAAATACATAAAAAATAAAAAAAGAATAGCCTTCTGTTATTTTATTGACTTTAGTCTTCAAAATGGTATCGTGACAAAATACACCACCAATCTCAGGAGAATCTTACAGGAACTTTTGCATAGTGAGAGTGGCTTCTCAACACAGGTCCTTCTGTCGCAAGATCCAAACCAGATTAGGTTTCATATTCAGTTATGTTTCTACTGGCTCCAATGCCCAGCTTTTTCCATTCCTTCCTCACATCCTGCTCACTCCACTGGGGGGCAGGCATGGTTTAATCTTTACCACCAAAAAAATGATTTAAGAAGCTTGATCTAGAGCGTGAAAAGATCAGGCTCATTAGGAAGAATCAAATTTATCAGACTGAACCCAACATGCACCTGGGCTGGTCTTGCTTTTGCAGAAGAAAAAATATATACCATGCCGGAAATGAGGGTGTCAAATATCCAAGTCAGTTCAGAAGAGAGATGGGAGATTAGAGCCTTATCTGTTAGTGCCTTTTATTTTCTCAGCTGTTATCAGACATGCCCCTGGAAACACTCCTCAGGATACATACGAGTGCTACCGACAGATCACAACCTGCTGCCTCTAATTTAAGGCATTCTGTGAAACTGCTGCCTGGAACGTCCTTAGCAAGTTAAAATTTCATACACTGGCTACAGACAGTGTATGCAGCAGATGTATTCCTGGGGAATGTTGCTGGTAAATCAAACTTTTATAATTCAAATCCTATTTTTAAATCTCTAGGCTGCTTACTATTTAAAGGAAGTACCTTTAAATCTCTTGATAAAGGAAAGGATCTCCTGTTAAAGAATCACTTTCAGTTGACTTTATGTCAGTTTTGATTTTTAAATTTAGTGTGCTCAAAGCGGGGGACGGCCTGCTACATAGAGATTTAATGTAATTCTGTGGCTAACTTCCATTCAGCTATATCTAACAAATATGTGAATTCATTTTCTCCTTGATATACTTTTGATCACATTTCACTTGAATCAGTGGCCTGAGCTTGCACCCTTTCTCTCTGGTTTCCATTACCTGTCAGGGGAGGGTCAGATAGCCTTGGTATTACCTACCTTGTGGTATCAAGTAAAAAGACATAAAAACCACATTTCCAAGCATTCTACATGTATTTCCCTCTTTCAGTCTCTTCTGATCCATTCCCGTCCCAGGCTCTATCTCAAAGAACACTCTCTAGGCCTGGACTTCCCTCACACAGGATGCTTTTACTGAGACTAGAAAGGTCTCTGATGACTAATCCCTATGAACAGAGGAACCAATAATCCAGGGGTGCCATCACATTTAGCTAAGAAGGAAGAGGAAGAAAGGTAGGTGATGGCCACCTCCAGTCTAGTGGAACCTTGGAGGTTGATTTCCAGCTGCCAATTCCCTTCCCATATGAGAAAAGGATCCTGGTCAGATGCCAGGCATAAGTCATTTCACTAGGGCTGTTCTGTGTGCCAAAGGGAGTCTACTTGCTAAGCACAATTATAAAGAAAATGACATCACCACTCTGAATCACAGACTGAAAGCAAAACTGGGTTTTGGTTGATTCTCCACAAGAAACACACTTGTGGTAGCAGCTAGAATATCTGCTTCTGAGGTCTGCTTATCTTACTGCACAACTCATTGGTACATCTTCTGCCAAAGGTACGTATAACCACATATGCTACAGAGATGGGGGATAGTAAGGTACTCATGGTTTAAAATTAGACTTTAATTTCACATTTTAAGTACCTTGATCTAGCTTGCATAGTAAACTCATCACCCAGTGCCAGCCTCCTTTCCCAGGACAGAATGACTTCATTGTTAATAGAGTATCAGAGGCCTAGGAAATTTTCTTAAAGCTTATCTTCTACAAAGCATTTTATTCTGCTGCTAACAGAAAACTACCTGTTTTGTTCACGTCAAGCGACAAATTCTTGCTCACCAACTTAGCTATTTCTGGTAGCTTTCAATCAGGCTTCACAGCCTTCCGAGTCATGGCACCAACTTGAATCAACACCGCACACTCCTTTGAAAAAGGATGAATTACCTTTTTTTTTTTTTTTAAGAAATGCACATATGTAACATCCTCTACCCTACTCCTCAGTCCCCCTTTTTATATTTCTGAGCAGCTCTGAAGCTAAATTTAGATTTCTTGGCAGAGTGAGGAATTACTATTATTAGTCCACAGTTTCTGAAGCATACCTCCAATATGGGGGGATTCCCAACTATACCAAAAGTCTGTCTCTCTCTGTGGAATGACCTTGAAGATGTATTGTAGGAAAACTTGCTCACCCTATTATCCCACACCCAACAAGCCACTGTGCCAATAAATAAGGAATAACTACAACCATATCTTTGTGGGAAGAAAAATTCCATCACCAGGGAACCATTCTGTGAAGATACTCAGGGTAGCTCTGATGTGCTCATGTGCTCTGTCCACTAAGAGGAAACACCTGAGGAACCAAATGCTTCTCAAAGCCCATCAAAGATTGATTATAAACAGATATAAAGCCAGGGCAAGCTCTTTGCCACATAACGTACTGTCACAAGGTACTATAAGCCGGCCAGAGACAGAGACTATCTTCCTGCCCCCATGAATCCAGGGAGAGAAAAGCCATGAAGTCTGATTTCCTTGGATTTAAGCCTCATGTTCAAAAACCATAATAAAGGTGTTTGCTCCTGTGTTGTCTTCCCTACCCCACCATCAAGAATTTTGACAATGTGGAGGTACTAATCAGAACAAAACTGGAAAGAAGAGCTTTGTTTTCAAAACATACTACCAGCTCCTCTGCAACTATTTCTTCCAGGAAACCAAGCCTCCACCTCTTGGGTATTTCACTGGAGCCAGGGAAGCTAGAGAGCCCATCCCCCACCTACTGAGAGCTAAACTCCCAGCCTGCTCCCTCTCCCCTCTACGGATACAGAACACCAAGCACACAGACTGGGAAGAAAAACCGGCTCTTATCAGAATCCCTAGTTAGGGCTCTACCACGATCCTTTTAGAAAGTTAGGGGCAGGCCAGAGGAGGCTGGCAAACATGTTATGGAAACAGGATTGCCATAATGCAAAGAAACCAGACACCCTGCACACACCACCCCACCCCACCCCCAGGCCAAGGCCTTGCTCCTGCCCAGGCCCTGGCAGGCCAGCTGGCTCCTCCCTCCACCTGCCATTCATAAGCCAAGCCCCTCAAATTACCAACACACTAAGAAAGGGCCCTGGAGACAAGCAAGCCTGTTTTGCCACTTAGGAAGCTGGAAGGAATCTTATATTAAGCGAACCCAACCCCCTCCTTTTTACATGGAAGCACACTAGCTAAGCCCGAACTAGAACTCAGGTCTCACAATCTCATAGTCCATGAAGACCCTTTACATGTTGGTTCCAAGTTCCTGTAAAGGATTTGGCACCAAACCACCTCAGTCCAGAGGACTTGACAATGCTTCCTGAGACCACCCCACCTTCCAAACCCCACTGTGGAGACAAAAACATTGAACAGAAAAGAAAACCCATCTCATATACCCTTTTTTGTGGATTTTCCTGTAGGTTCCTTTGCTTCCCTCCACCCCTGCACTTCACCCTGCCCTCTCATACCTGCTGTCTTATCCTCATCACACACAGCTTTACCACAAGCAACACCTTGGGCATCCAGCGCCATCCAAGTATATATCCACCTCCACCTCCTCAGCTCCAGAGGGGCTGGGCAGAGAAGATGTAATAAAAGCAGGGACTGCAAAGGGACATGGACATTGATAATCTCAGAAAAGGAAAACAGAATGGGCTTTGTAGATGTAGAAATGTTGAAAAGTGGGGTTAATGGGTCAAATACAACCATAAAAAAAACAGAAAACAAGGAGTGAATTTGCTTTCTGTAAACAGGGAAGAAGAAAGGTGTGGGGGCTAGGTAAGAGTCTGAAAATGAAAATGGCTAATGGCTGAGAACAGAGTAACACAAGGTAGGAGAACTTAAAGAGGCTGTTGTGGGTACCCTGGATTTTTCTGGACAGTACCTGAGAATGGCGAAGAAATCCCTGAAGGAAACAAGGCCCTTTTTGGTAGACAAAGAGCTGACACTAAAGAAATATGATGGGAAAGGTCTTGAGGGGGTTAGGAGGGCAGGGGGAAGAAGGCACTGGTTCTTAGCCCTGACTGCACATTACAAAGAATTACCCAGGGAGGTTTAAAAATACATACTAATAACCAGGCCCCACCCTAGGCCAATTACTCCAGATCTTTCAAGGTGGGGTCCAGGTGGTTGATTTTCCAAATGTGCAGCCAAGGTTGAGAAACACTGAGATATAAGAAAAGCTAAAAATCCAGCTGGAATATTTAAGGATGGTGCTGCTAAAGGACTGAGAAATGGCAATTAGATACCAGCTTACAGAGAAGGGAGCCCAAGTTTGAGAGGAACCTTGTAGAACTCCATGGGGGAAAAAAGCAATAAGGAAGGATACGTTTGTAAAAGGAACTACAGTCCAGCTTTGGACAGACCAGGACACAATTTAAGGAGAATGTGCAGGGAACAGATCTGCTTGCAAAACAATGAGGCCCAAATGTGGAACAGAGGCCAGAAGGCCAAATTTGGGGACAAAGGGTCTGGTGTGGAGAACTAAATGAGCTTCAGGCTTATTTTGGAAGGGACAGCAACAAGTGGGGGGGGGGGGGGCAGAATTAGGAAGAAAATTAGACCCAAATTGTACATGGAAGCTATTCTGATGTAGAAAAAGCAACTAGGGTTAAAAATTATGAGAAATCAGGATTATGGAACAGTTTCACAGAGTCTGGGGCAGAAATACCAGATATGTTTAAAGAAGAGTGGCATGACAACAAGAGCTGCCTTGGGAAAAAGAAGAAAGGTACAGAGAGGAAAGCTGAGTGATCAATTCTGCCTAGTTGGGACAGCAGGAAGTATGGAGGAGGCAAGTTTAGAAAACCAATGGTACTGTTTCAGAAAGATGTGTAGCCTTTCTCTCCAATTAATGGGGAAGACTGGGGTCAGGTTTTGAGGAAGGAAACTTGCAAAGGCCCAGTATCCAGAACAGAGGGCCTGTTCAGAACAGAGGCACTGGGAAAGAGAGGGAAGTACAGGGAAAGAGAATAGACCTTCGGTAGAAGCAGGGTGAGCTCAGTTCTGGATCTAAAGATCTAAAGATGGGATTCAATTAAGAAGGGAAAAATAAGAGTAAAGAGGAGTTCCAACTGAGAGAAAATGTTTAGAGGTTGGCCGTGTTCAAAAGAGTGTTGGGGAAACCCCACTAGGGGAACAGGATAGCGAATAGGAATCAAGTCCAAAGTGTTTGAGAAATAAAAGGAAGAAGGTTGGGAGACAGAGAGAACGAGGCCTAACTGGGAAAGGGGTGTCGAAGGAGGAAAGATGGGAAAAGATGAAGCAGGAGTAAAGGACCAAAGGGACGGCTGGGCATCACGGTAAAAACTATTAGGCCTGAGAAAACGGGGGAAGGGAAGGGGGAAGGGTAATGAGTCCAGCTGAGAGCTGAAGGTTGGAGACTGACGGGGGGAGGGGCGGCAGTGATGAGAGGGGTTTGGTTGGAGGATGCAGTTTCAAGGAAAAAGATTCAAAGGGAAGGGTTAAGTGACTTAAAGGGGAGAGGAAGAAAGACTCGGGGAAAATGGGAAATAATCTGGGGAACCTGAATGAGGGAAAAGACCCGTTTGGGGAAAGGGGCACCGTCCAACGGGACTTAAAGGAAACCGGGACTTGATTGGAAGACTGGGTCCTGGTTTGAGTGGGGGCTTTGCGGGAGCAGGAGGCCCGGATGAGGGGGATGGGCCGGGCTGGAGGGAGGGGGCTAAAGGGCGGAAGAAGGCCCCGATGCGGGGCTGGGGACTCGGACTGGGGTGGCTGAAGTGGGGAAGGGACCCAGTGGCGGGGAGGATAGGCCCCCGCTGTGGGGGCTGGAGCCGGCCGGGGGTTAGGGAAGGCCCTCTGGAGCAGATGAGGAGAGGATGGGGGCGGGGAGCCTGGGCCGGGCCGTTACCTGTCCTGGGTGTTTATCATCCTCGGCGGCTCTGCTCAGGGTGGGAGGAGGCGGCGCAGGGAGTGGGTAGGTGGATGAGAGGGTGGGTGTGGGGTCGCGCGCGCGGGGCCGATCTCTGCGGGCTAAGTCCCTGTCAGGCCGCGGGCCCAGAGCCCTCCTCCTGCCTCAGCGAGCGCCTGCCTCCAACTGACCCTCCCCGGCCGCCGCCGACGCCGCCGACGCCGCCGCAACCGCCCCGCCCCCGGTGCCTCATCTGCATAGCCCCACCCCAGCGCCGCACGGTGTCCTGGGAAACTGGGGCCCACAACAAAGGGCAAAGCCCAGCCCCGCCTCCGCGCAGGCGCACCAGAGGTTGTAGAGGGGGTGGGGCAGCGGTCTGGAAGAGAATCGGCCTTTGCGGGTGGCTGTGGTCGTTGCGGTGGTTTTAAGTGAGCCGCACGAAGATGCGTTGTATTTCAAGTAGAGTTTTCTGAACATTGACCCAACCTAGTTGTCGTCCCTACACCTCTTTTGCATGGAGCCAAGCAGAGGTGTGTCATTTGTAGGCCCTGGGAGGATATTTTATTATACAAAACAAAATCAAATCTAAGAGTAGTACACACATATTAGCGCCATTCCCAGACTGAGCCCAGGTTCACAGATCTCAGTTACCTCAGCTCATAATGCAGATCAATAATCTTCAGCTGCCAGCTGAGATCAACAGTTTCTGCACCTGAAAGTCATCTCGGGTAAATGAACAAGGTCTGACCCTGTCTGGTGGTCATCTGAAGCCAAATCTCTGTGGGTCAGGATCACAGTCACCTGACGGCAACTGTGGAAGGCACCATGGCTAACTTGTTCACAGCCGCTTGAGATCACAATCATGCAAGGTTCACAGTCACCTCCGTTCACTATCCCTGCTGGTCCTTATCACAGGTCAGTGACAACAGGTCGCAGTCACTGCACAGACCTCTCAGATCATGGTCATTGTACACCAGACATAGGCACCTCAACACAATCTGTTCACAGTCCATCCAGACCACAAACAAAAGAGGTCACATTATCTTAGCTCACAGTGGGGTGCCATCACCTCAAATCCCATTCATTCACTTATTCAACGAATAATTATTGAGCAGCTACTTACTATATACTCCAGACTTGTGCTAGAGTCCAGGAATATTCAATGATCAATTAGGCAAAATTCCTGCCTCAGATGTCACAATCTAGTCAGAGGGAGAGACACTAAGAGGCTGAGGGATGTAAATGTTCAATCAGAGATAGACCACAGAGATAATAACTAGGGAATTATGACTGGCTTCACAGAAAGGATGATCACAATCACTCCAAATCAGAGGTCACTATGACTCCTAGCTCATTACAGCCCCAAATCACAAATGTCTCCCATTAGAATATAAGGACACCATTATTCTACTTCACAAAAAACATGTTTTTGGTTTTTAGGTGATGGCGATGCAGGGATGGAAGAAAGGTTGGAGCTATGAAACACAGGCTTTTTCAGGAAAAATAAAAGTGGTAAATGATACCAGAACTGCCCACATGGGGTGCCTGGGTGGTTCAGTGGGATAAGTGTCTGCCTTCAGCTCAGGTCATGATCCTGGGGTCCTGCTCAGCAGAGAGTCTGCTTCTCTCTCTCCCTCTGTCCCCCCAACCCCAACCACACACACTCAACACTCACTCTCGCACTCTCTCTCAAATAAATGAAGTTTAAAAAAAAAAAAATGCCCAGATGATACTAGAGGCTCCAATACCACGGCTCACTTTAGATCCCCAAACTTGGCCCCTTGGCTATCCCTACCTACACTCCCAAGTTCAGGTCAGGAATGTTCTTACGCCAGGACATAGCAGAACTGAACAATCAAACTCATTCCTGACCTACCCCATCTTGTAATCCAAGAGACCTGGAACTCAAAGGAAACTGGGATGGCCCATGTCTGCCAACCCATCCCTGGACAAGCAACCTTTTGGCCTGAAGGACAGTTTTTGATGAATCAGCAAATATTAAGATCATTATGTCAATAACAAGGACTATTATTGAATATAATGCTAAAGCACTAATTTTTGCCCACAGTTCCCACTCCCATTCCACAGCTGAAAGAAAACCTCAGGGAGATTCTGCCCACTAATATTTACTAAAGCCCTATACCTACCAAGCAAGTTAATTTACTTGCTCCAATTCAAAGCTGGTGAGTGGTAGAGTTAGAATCTGGACCCCAAGGCACCTGGGTGGCTCAGTCAATTAAGTGTCTGCCTTCAGCTTAGGTCATGATCCCAGAGTCCTGGGATCGAGTCCCACATCAGACTCCTTCCTCCTGCTTCTCCATCTGCCTGCCACTCCCCCTGCTTGTGCTCTCTTGCTTGTGCTCTCTGACAAATAAATAAATAAAATCTTTAAAAAAGCTAAAAAAGAATTTGGACCCCAAAGTTGCCTGATCCTGTGCTTTGTCTGGATTTGCATGATAGAAGAACAAGAAGGTCTCTGCTACACCTTGCTATTTGGCAGAGTGGAAATCCTGACAACCCCCTGACCAGCAAGTGAAAATGTCCCAAAAATGGCAAGCCACCTTCTGCTGTCCAATATGAGAGCCACTAGCCACATGTGGCTATTTAAACTTGAATTAATTAGAATGATAAGGCTAAAAATTTAGCCTCTCAATCCCATTCACATTTCACGTGTGTAAAAGCTACATGTGGCTAGTGTTTAGAGTGCAGATTTTCCATCAATACAGAAAGTTCTGGCCAGCATTGTATCCCGTCATTCCCCTATCCCTACTTACCTCAGCCATCACCACAGGTCTGAGTTCCTTCTCATTCAATATCACCTCCATCCTCGTGCTCCCACTGGCGAGATGCTCCCAGCTCCCTGCCCTCAGCCACCGCCTTCCTCCGTGCCCTCTGCAACATGTGAGCAGCAAATTCTTCCATATCCTCAGACTTTTCTCAGGATGCTGCCTTCAACTCCTTGCCTCACCTGGAACTTTGCCTCCCCCTAAGTTCACGGAGTCTTTGGCAGCCCTCTTAAGTGAATGTTATTTTCCTCTTATTCTCCTGTACCTCAGAGTCAGCAAGTGGGTAAATATATTTCTTTCCAACCGCAAACGCCATTCCTAAACCAGTGCTTCCCCCACTCCTCCTACAAAACCCCTGTTCCTTTGAAGCTTCACCATCTGGACCATACCATCTTGGTTGATGGTATCAGTGAACGTCCTGGTCGCTCACAGCCCATCATTTAGCTCTTGGCTCACTGCTTCTCTGTCTACCCTATATTTTGTTGTATGTGGTGAACTCCACATCAATGTGAGATGGCCTCTCCAACACTTCCCTGACCACCTCATCCCCAGCAATATTTTTCATGCTCCACAGCAGCTGTCCACTCCTGTGGTCATACCCTCAACTTTGTCTTCACTAAAAGTCATTCTACTTCCAATATGGAGACTCTCCTGGGTGCCTGGGTGGCTCAGTGGGTTTAGACTCTGCCTTTGGCTCGGGTCATGATCTCAGGGTCCTGGGATCCAGTCCCACATCGGGCTCTCTGCTCGGCAGGGAGCCTGCTTCCCCCTCTTTCTCTGCCTGCCTCTTTGCCTACTTGTGATCTGTCTGTCAAATAAATAAAATCTTAAAAAAAAATATGGAGACTCTCCAACCACAACCTTTTCCTTAGTTAAGTCTCCCTCGACAATTCTTTGACCTCACTAATGTCTCACTACTCATTAGACTCACTTTTCATGTTCCTTCTTACCTTCATTTCCATCATCCATTACTATAACCATTCTCTTGCCTTCTCTCCTCCACATGTGCTGGCCTGTAAAGACCCCTACTCTGGATGAATTTACCATCCGCCTCTCCAGTGCCTTTGCTAAAGCAAAATCCCACGTCCAGGCAGATTACCTTCGTTTCATGTTCATGATCTTAACCTCAAACAGATTCTCAACGCTGCCTGGGAATGCCTGCGACACTTCTCCAGTAAGTTTGCTTTACAACTCTCCATAAAACCTCTCCCCTCTCATCTTAGCTGATGACGTAGGTTCTGAAGTGTTTTTTTTTTTCTCCCAGTTGTATTGAGATATAATTGACATCTAACACTATCTTCATTTTGGCATACAACATGGTGATTTGATGGATAGCAACGTATTGCCCTAGCCTCTCTTGTTGCTGAGGAAATAGAAGCAAAGGGGAGCTTCCTCTCATTCCTAATGACAACCTGCAAACCTATCTCCCTCTGCAACCTCCAGGATCTCTCCCTGCCTTGTACTCTGAGAAATGTCCCCTTCCTCACAAGCCCAGCACAGGAGCCATGGGGCCCACCCTCTCTCCACTTTTTGAGAACCTGCCTCCCACAATCTAATCTTCCCCATCAGCACATAAACATGCCCTCCAATCCTTGAAAACTAATATCACAGCCATTCTGATAAACAATTTGGTACTTTCTTAGAAAACTAACCGGGCAGGGACACCTGGGTGGCTCAGTCAGTTGAGCCTCTAACTCTTGATTTCGACTCAGGCCATGATCTCAGCGTCGTCAATGCAGAGCCTGCTGGGGATTCTCTCTCTACTTTTCCCTCTGCCCCTCCCCCTGCTCCTGCGCGCTCTTTCTCTCTCTCTCAAATACATAAAACCTTAAAAAGAGAAAAGCTAACTGCGCAACTATCAGGTGACCCAGAAATTGCACTCTTGGGCACTGGTTCCAGAGAAATGAAAACATCTTCACATAAAAACTTATACATGTGGGGCGCCTGGGTGGCTCAGTGGGTTAAAGCCTCTGCCTTTGGCTCAGGTCATGATCCCAGGGTCCTGGGATCGAGCCCCGCATTGGGCTCTCTGCTTAGCAGGGAGCCTGCTTCCTCCTCTCTCTCTCTCTCTGCCTGCCTCTCTGCCTACTTGTAATCTCTATCTGTCAAATAAATAAATCTTTAAAAAAAAAAACTTATACATGTATGCTCACTGCAGCTTTATTCATTATTATGAAAAACTAGAATGAGCCCAGATGTCCTTCAGCAGGTGAATGATTAAAGACAATGTGGCACGTCCCCAGCCACCACGGACTACTAGTCAGCCCTAAAAAGGGCTGACCTGTTGACTAATAAATGCAACAACTTGGATGAATGTCTTGGAAAGTATGCTGACTAAAAAAGGTTCTATGCCGTAGGAATCCACTTATATAACATTTGGAAATAATAATACTTTAGAAACAGAGGACAAATGAGTGACTGGCAGTGGTTTGGGAGGGGGTGGGGGAGTGGGACACGGTTATAAAAGGGCAACACTGAGGGATGCTGGTGGTGACGCTAGGGGTGGACCCCCGAACCTACACATGTGCTAACACTGTATAAAACCAAACACACACAGGCACACACACAGGTAAGAACAAGAAAAACTGGCATAACCTGAATAAGATAGAGAGACCACATCACTGTTCACATGCTGGTTGTGATGTTCCACTATGGTTAGTTTTGCAAAATGTTACCACTGGAAAGAAACTGGACAAAGTGTAGGGGGTGCCTGGGTGGCTCAGTCGGTTAAGCATCTGCCTTCAGCTCAGGTCATGATCCCAGGGTCCTGGGATCAAGATCCACGCCGGGCTCCTGACTCAGCAGGGAGTCTGCTTCTCTATCTGCCTCTGCCTGCCACTTCCCCTGCTTGTGCTCACTCTGTCAAATAAGTAAAATCTTAAAAAAAAAATAAAGAAAGAAACTGGACAACGTGTATAAGGGATCTCTCTGTATTATTTCTTACAACTGCCTATGATTCTACAATTATCTCAATAAAATGTTCAATCTGAGAAGAATATACATAATGTGGTAAGTTGGCATTGAGGTAAAATTATATATGTAAATATAATTTAAATGTATTAAGCAAAAACAAGAAAAAAGCTATGAGTGGGGCACCTGGCTGGCTCAGTGTATAGCATGGGACTTTTGATCTCAGGGTTGTACGTTCAAGGCCCATGTTGGACACAGAGCTTACTTTAAAAAAAGAAACTGCAAAAAAAAACCAAAAAACCACCTATGAGTTAGGTTACAGGGGAGAGAAGTATTCTAGTCCCTAGGGACTGCTTTTACAAGTATGACAGTGACACCCTCAAGAGAACAAAAACAGGTAAGTATGAGGAGATACGACAAGAGGTACAAAGGAGACTAGAGGAGTAATCAGTGGACCCTATTTAGGGAACCAATGTCTGTAGCTTCTCATTCAAAAAAGCTACATGGTGCCATGTGGTTCAGACAAATCTGACCTTGGCCTTTGCCTGGCTGGATGACTTTAAACTAGTCACGTAGCTACGAAGGGCCTGTCTCTGCTCTGTGAAAAACAGGGGGGTCACAGAGCCTGCCCTCCAAGACTACCATAGGGATCAAGTAAAATAATGTATGTAGGGCACCTGGATGGCTCAGTGGGTTAAAGCCTCTGCCTTCAGCTCAGGTCATGATTCCAGGGTCCTGGGATAGAGCCCCGCATCAGGCTCTACGCTCAGCGGGAAGCCTGCTTCTCTTCCTCTCTCTCTGCCTACTTGTGATCTCTGTCTGTCAAATAAATAAATAAAATCTTTAAAAAAAAAAAAGATTAAAAAAAAAAAAGCCTCTGTCTTCAGCCCAGGTCATGATCCCAGGCTCCTGGGATTGAGCCCCACATCGGGCTCTCTGCTCAGCAGGGAGCCTGCTTCCTCCTCTCTCTCTGCCTCTCTCTCTGTCTACTTGTGATCTCTGTCAAATAAATAAATAAATAAAATCTTAAAATAATGTATGTAAAGACACCTAGCCCAGTATCTAGAAGATGTTCCAGAAATATAAATTCAGGCTCAATTCTCTCTGAATAAAAATCTGTTCTCCAGAAAACATCTGATAAAATCTAATTTACAATGATAAATTTCATGAGTGCTTACTGACATTTAAAAAGAAAGGGGAAAAGAACAGAAATTTAAAAAATAAAAATAAGTAAGAGGGGCACCTGGGTGGCTCAATTGGTTAAACGTTTGTTTGCCTCTGGGTCAGGTTGTGATCTCAGGGTCCTGCCTGGGATGGGGTCCTGGGATCAGGCCCCGCACAGGGCTTCCTGCTAAGCGGGGAGTCTGCTTCTCCCTCTGCCTCTGCCCCTCACCCTGCTCATGCTCTCTCTCTCTCAAATAATAAAACAAGCAAAAGAAAGAGAGAGAGAGAGAAAGAGAAAAGAGAAATAAAAGAAAAAAATAACCTTCATTGATCACCTTTGGAGAATTCAAAGGAACCAACTCATTTTTCTGAAAACTGGTAAATAAAGAAGAGAATCAAGTCAAGCATTTAACTTGCCTTTCTTGTATGAACTGCATTCAGGTTAACAAAATCGCTGATGTGAGATAATTATTCTGAAAACTGCTCAGAGTAAGAAACAAGCATTCAATCTGATTTTCATTATAAACATGCCTCAAGGTAACCAATTAGGTAATAGGAAAAGAAGAAAAAATAGAACGTCACCACTTTGTAAACCCTCACTGAGATCAAGGACACCAATATCTGTAATGTTACAAAGGAAAGACACCTGAAGGTTAGGGGCCTCCTGATAGAAGGGTGCAGCACTACCAATGAAATATTCTTGAAAAAACTTGAACCTGAATCAGAGCAAGCATTTTTATCTCTCTAGAGTTTGCAGAAAATGAAAGGAGACAGAGGAACTGGTTAAATGTCACCACAGGAATGCAATCAGTAAAATCCTGAATGTAGGGAATTTTTTTTTCACTTGATCTTAGCCAAAAGGCCGAGAAGCAATAGGAAAATTTCTTTAAAAAAAAATTATTTTAGGGGCACCTGGGTGGCTCAGTGGGTTAAGCCACTGCCTTCAGCTCAGGTCATGATCCCAGGGTCCTGGGATCGAGCCCCGCATCAGGCTCTCTGCTCAGCAGGGAGCCTGCTTCCTCCTCTCTCTCTGCCTGCCTCTCTGCCTACTTGTGATCTCTCTCTTTGTCAAATAAATAAAATCTTTAAAACAATTATTTTACAGAGAGATAGAGAGTGTGCGTGAGTAGTGGGGGGAGAGGCAGAGGGAGTGGGAGAGAGACAATTTCAAGCAGAATCCCCACTGAGCGCAGAGCCAACACAGGGCTTGATCCTGTGTCACCCTGTGGGATCATGACCTGAGTGGAAATCATGAGTTGGAGACTTGACATACCCAGGCAGCCTGAATATAGGGCATTTCTAAAGGACAAAAATCTCTCTGGGGCACCTGGGTGGCTCAGTTGGTTAAACGTCTGTCTGCAGCCCAGGTTGTGATCCTGGAGTCCTGGGATGGAGCCCCATATTGAGTTCCCTTCTCAGTGGGGAGTCTTCTTCTCCCTCTCCTTCTGTGTTCTCCCTCTCTCTTACTCTCTCAAATAAATAAATAAAATCTTTAAAAAAATCTATTTCTTCACCAAAACGGGAGTGATGGAGAAGTGAGGAGGGAAATAATAAATTTAAGATTTGTCCACCAGATGTAACATGTAGCGCTTTGGGGACAGCAATATATTGACCATTTGACACGATACATGGCAATCATGACAATCTGACATCTCTACTAAATGCCTCTAACCTCACATGCCCAAACCCTTGATTATACCTGCCCCCTCAAACCTGGTCCTTCCCCAGGGTTGTCCATGTTACCCATCTTCACAAATGGCCCCCCACTATCTAAGTTGCTCAGGAAGCTACCTAGGTGTCATTACAATTCTCTTTCCTTCACCCCTCCCCTCTTGTTATCCAACCCATCATAACAAGTCCTGCCTCTTCTGTCTCTTCTGCCCTCATCCACCACCATCATTTGCTCGGATCACTGCAGCCTCCAAATGACCTCCTGTCTTCTTTCTTGCCCTCCTCCAATAAATTCCCTTCAATCCAGCCAGGATGATTAGTATATTAAGTATTTTACAGTTATAGGTAGGTGGGGGGGGGATTAGATGAGGGTGGTTAAAAGCACCAACTTCCAGTTACAAGATAAAGAAACACTAGGGGTGTCATGTACGTACAACATGATGGCTCTAGTCAACACTACTGTGGGATGTATGGGAAGTTGTAGGAAGGAGAGGACATCCCAAGAGTTCTCATCACAAAGAGAAAAAAAATTATATATATATATATGTATATATATATATATATACACACGCACACACACCATATATATACACCTTATATATGTATAGTTGTAATTTTTTTGTACATGATTTTTAAAATATCTCTGAGATGATAGATGTGAACTCAATTAACTGTGGCAATCCATTTCACAATGTACAGAAGCCCCTTTTTACACCGTACACATTAAGCTAGTACAGTGCTGTGTGTCAGTTACATCACAGTAAACCCAGAAAACTGAACAAACAAACAGAAATCATGAACCCTCTTACACTGCTGGTGGAAATGCAAGCTGGTACCAACCACTCTGGAAAACAGTACAGAGATTCCTCAAGACGTTAAAAATAGAGCTACACTATGACCCAGCAATTGTACTACGAGGTATTTACTCCAAAGATACAGACGTAGTGAAAAGAAGGGCCACATGTGGGGCACCTGGGTGGCTCAGTGGGTTAAAGCCTCTGCCTTCGGCTCGAGTCATGATCCCAGGGTCCTGGGATTGAGCCCCGCATTGGGCTCTCTGCTCAGCAAGGAGCCGCTTCCCTTCCTCTCTCTCTGCCTGCCTCTCTGCCTACGTGTGATCTCTGTCTGTCAAATAAATAAATAAATAAAATCTTTAAAAAAAAAAAAGAAGGGCCACATGCACCCCAAAGTTCACAGCAGCAAGCTCCACAATAGCCAAACTGTGGAAGGAGTCAAGATGCCCTTCAACGGACGAATAGATAAAGAAGACATGGTCCATATATACGATGGAGTATTACTCAGCCATCAGAAAGGATGACTACCTACCTACCATTTGCACTGACATGGATGGGACTGGAGGAGATTATGCTGAGTGAAATAAGTCAAGCCGAGAAAGACAGTTATCATATGGTTTCACTCACACATGGAGCATAAGGAATAGCGCAGAGGACCATAGGGGAAGGGAGGGAAAACGGAATGGGAAGAAATCAGAGAGGGAGACAAACCATGAGAGACTCTGGACTCTGGGAAACAAACTGAGGGTTGCAGAAGGGAGGGGGAGGGGGAATGGGGTAACTGGGTGATGGGTATCAAGGAGAGCACGTGTGATAATGAGCACTGGGTGTTATACGCAACTAGTGAATCACTGAACACTACAGCAAAAACTTAGGATGTACCATCTGTTGGCTATCAGAACATAATAATAAAAAAAAGAAATCATGTTGAGCCCAAACACAAGTACCTATTGTGTGCCAGAAATGCGCTTACTCCTGCTGAGAGAAAAATAAACCAGCTATTTATTCCCCAAAAGATAGATTAATAGATAGATAAAATCAGAATACAGATCATGTTGTTCCTGTACTTTAAACCCTCCAGTGGCTTCCTCACTCACTTGTAATAAAATCTAAATTCCTCACCTCTCCTCCATACAACACTCTACGGACCTCAGCCTTCAATCCCCTCCAGATGCTTCCCACACCCTTCTCCTTCCTAGGGCAGCTCTGGCTCCTTTTCAGTCTCAAACATGACGAGCTCAGGGCACTTATTCCCACTCTGCTCTTGGCCCAGACCACGTTTTCACCAGATCTTCACAAGGCTGGCTTCCCCTCCTGGAGATCTCACCTGAAATGCCACCTCCTCAGCGAGCCCTGAGCATTCCCTTCACAGCAACCATCACACCTGCCATCATTAGTCCGCTGTTTCCTCACAGCGTCTTGTGCCCTTTAGACCGGATGCCCTTTAAGGGTGAGAAGCAAAGAGCTCGGGCTGTAGTAGGCACTTGATGGTTATTTTGTTACTGTGATAAAATTCGGTGAGTATTTTGTGGAGCGGGAAAGCTTGCAGCTGGCGGGAAAGCTTGCAGCTGAGTTGGAGAGACAGGACTTAACATTTATGAAACAACTGGAAGCAAACGCAGCTGGCATAATTAGTGCAAAAGTGGGTTGCTCAGCCTCGGAGTACAGGAGTTGAGAAGAATTAGCATCAGCTCTTTTGCTAAGAACAAAAGACAATTCAAATACCACTTTTTCAAGGTGAAAATAGAGCCTGAGGTATTAAAAAAGAAGACAAAAATAAAGGTTCTAAAAGGCTCAAGCAAGAAGATTAGGACACCAAGTGACTGACACTTTTTCTTCTGCCCCCCCCCCCCCCGCACTGCACCCCCCCACAGGGTTATGCCAACACAGACTTTGGAAACTAGAAAGTTACAGAAAGACATTGCCTAAGAGTCAGAAAACCTGAGAGTCCCAGTTCTCCCCCTTTTACTGGTTGTTGATCTTGGGCAAGGCACCTGAGCTCTGTACCTGAGCTTCTCAGCTATATTCTGAGTTTGGGAGCGGACTTGTGAGCACTCTTTCCAGCTGTCAAGACTTTAGAATTCCAAGCAGCCCCCTCGCATACGGCCAAGCTACACAGGGACGGAATCACTGAAGGGGGGAACAAATGTCAAGGGAAAGAGACTGGGATTGAAGACTTCTCTCACCCATGTCCTGGCACCACCTGGGGTGTGGCAGGAGAAAGGGTCTGAGGATGCGCTTCCTGTCACTTATCCAGTGAGCTCCCTTCACAGACCCCAGCTCCCTACTTCCTGAATCCTGATCTGAGGAAGAGAGGGGAGACTAGCTTGGCTTTTAGAGGTGGCAAAAATTTGTGAGGAACCCTGCCCCTTGGCTCCCAGGGCAGGAAATGCCTGGCGGAAGGCGAGGCCATTAGAAAGCACCAGAACCAAGAATAAGCAAGGGGCAGAACTGCCTGGGGCATGGGGTTCCGGACCCAAACAGAATAGGATTTTAGACCAACAGGAAAAACAAAAGTAGTGGTTCCCACCACCTTCCCAGCCACAAGAAACTGGAAATGACTAGTGATTACTTTCTGATCCTCTCAGAATGCCTCCCACCCCCCCACCTCCCCCCACCCTCCACCCCCGCCTGTGAGCACATGCATCCCCTCCTGACCCATTGAGATGGCTCTTTCTGGAAGACAGACTGAGAGCTCCGGGAGCTCTTGTTCCAGCACTCTCTCCATTCTCAGGACTTGCTTTCACCTCTGGAGTTCAACTTCAGGAAAAATAACCCTTCCTTCCCGCCAATCCCACTGGCCAAAATCTCCATCAAAGCCGAGCTTCTGGCCCTCATACTAGGAATCATACTTCAGTGGAAGTAGGGACATCACTGGCTACCCCACGATGGGGAAGGGGCAAGCCCAGGAAAGGGGCGAAAGGTCCTGTTAGCCATCTGAAGTTCCCTAGGGACGGTGAGAAGGTAGAGAGGAAGGTCTGAGGAAGGCAACCTTAGGCGATACTTAGGGAGAGGGAGGGGAGTGCAGTGGGAATAGAGCAGCCAAAGCTGGAGCCCAGGGCCCTTGGCCCAGTGCCCAGTCTCTGATCTGCTGCATTGTTCAGCTATTTCCTTCCGTGGAAGTAGTAAGCGGGGTGGAGGGAACCAGGATCCAGGATCGCAGGGCTGGGGGTAAATGGAGCAGGGTGGAGCTTCCATGGGGGGAGGGGACCTCGAGTCCGTTCCCACGACCAGCTGCCCTTCCGGCAGCCATGGGACTGCGTGGGAAAAGGTCTTGGGAGTGCTGGGGACAGAGAGTGAGTGTATGTGTGTGTGTGTGTGTGTGCACGCGCACGCACACACACACAGAGGAACGTGGTTTTTTATTTATGACTGACTGTCTTGCTTGGATTTAGTCACAGGACAAAGCCCTTTGAGAAACAGTCACTAGTCTATATTCCCACTGGGCTCTGCCCCGGGAGAGGCACAAGAACCTGCCCCAATGCCTGAGAGGAGGACACTGGAGGCTTTAGGACCAACCCTCCTGGAGGAGTCTTAACTTCTAATGAATCTACCTTGGCTCACTTCCCTGGATTTATGAGAATGTTTCTGGAATCTTCTGCAGAGCTCCCAACTTCCTGGCAGAGCTCTACTACCAGCTAGATGTTGGACAGCAGGTGGGAACCAGACATCGGCAGTGAAGTCAACCATTCCCACAGCATCTCTCTAAGAAGCCTAGAGTCCCTCAGAACCGCAGATCTTAGAGCCAGGCAGCATGCCAAGAGATAAGAGATTACATGATGGTCCAGTACTCTGCCTTTAGGCAAGAAGCCTTAAAACAAAGATCACAAACTAGCAGGCAGAGGTCAAATGCATCCTGCAAACACATGCCTTGTTTGGCCAGCACAGCACTTAAGAAATTTTTGAACCAATACTGAGAGATTTCACACAAAAAAGTCCCAATTTCTACAGTCTCTTGAAGAAGATATGGCTAGCACTGATGCCATATTTCCTCCAGACAGCACTGAGTGGGCTGAGTAAGGACGGTTCCTGTCGAAAGAGCTCGGGCTGTCGTCCATTTTGCCATAGTCCCTACCGTCCCCCATTGTCCTCAACATTGAAGCTCATCACACTAGTGTGATCATTCCATCGTTTTCCAGGCCCTTGTCTCTATCAAAAGTGGGGACATAAAAGAAACCACGAGGGCCACCTGTTTCTAGAGAGAATATCTCTACCCAGCCAGGTATGTGAGCAAATAAAGGTGAGACCTGGTGTCCTCCCACCACCTCTTCTGTATCATCCCCTCCACTTCCCAGTGACATGATACTTAACGCCATCCTGACAATACTATCACAGGCTTTGTGCCAAAACTAACCCCACTCCTTCCCTCACCCCCAAATCACAATTCTCCTTTCCCCAGTGAGCAAACTCCAGTCATCAGCCATAAAAAAGTCATATACTGAAGGTATCACAGCCGATCCCCCAGCCCCTGGCTGCTTCATCATGTGATAAAGTTAAAATTCCTTCCCCTGGGTGTCCTCTCATGAAGCAACCTGTGCGTGTGAATGCATGGAAACCCACTGGAAGGAGGGAACACCAAACTGAAAGCCAAGGTCATTGCTGGGGAGGCAGGGAGGGGGCCAGAAATGGAGGTGATGGTCCCAAGCCTATCCCTAAAGCTTGACTATTTTACAAGGGGATTATACTCACACGTAACTTACATAATTAAAATTAAGAGGCAGAGATGCCTTAGCCTGGTAACTGTTAGCCTCACCCCAACTTGCGTTTCATGCTTCTCTCCATGAACTACACATTCTCTTGAAATTAAAAAAAATTTTTTTCAACTAGGTTTAAATACAGTTGAGCCTTGAACAATGTGGGGGTTAGGGGTGTCAAGTCCTGAAGTCAAAAACCCATGTATAACTTCTCACTCCCCCGAAACTTAACTACTAACAGCCTACTGTTGATTGGGGGCTGTACCAATTAACATAGTCTAGTAACACATATTTCATATATTACACGTATTATATACTGTATTCTTACAATAAAGTAAGCAAGAGAAAAGAACATGTTACTAAAAAACCTAAGGAAGAGAAAATACATTTACAGTACTGTACTGTATTTATAAAAAAAAAAATCCAGGAATGCCTGGCTGGCTCAGCATCCAACTCTTGATCTTAGGGTTGAGAGTTTGAGCCCCATGTTGGGTGCAGAGATTACTTTAGAATCTTGGGGCACCTGGGTGGCTCAGTCAGTTAGTCATCTACCTTCAGCTCAGGTCATGATCTCGGGGTCCTGGGATTGAGCCCCATGGGCGCCATACTCAGCAGAGAGTCTGCTTCTCCCTCTCCCTCTTCCCTTCCCTCTGCTCATACTCTCTCAAATAAGTATTTTTTAAAAATAAAATAAAACTAAAATAAAATCTTTTAAAAAAATCCATGGACCCCCACAATTCAAACCCGTGTTGTTTAAGGGTCACTGCAGTTGCAAAGGATATGATTTCTGGCATAATGGACTTACTGACATTTATTTTTATTTATTTATTTTTTAAGATTTTATTTATTTGACAGAGAAAGACACAGCGAGAGAGGGAACACAAGTTGGGGGACTGGGAGAGGGAGAAGTAGGCTTCCCACTGAACAAGGAGCCCAATGTGGGGCTTGATCCCGGGTCTCCAGGATCATGACCTGAGCCGAAGGCAGACACTTAACTGAGCCACCCAGGCATCCCCATACTGACATTTAAAAATTAAACTGAAATCACTGTGATTTGATACTCATCATCAACCATTTGCAAAATACATAAGTAAGCTCTTCTTTAATAGAAGAAAATTTATATCACTGCGTTTTCTCATTGAATGCATTTTCTTTCTACTTCTCCCACATAATGCTATCCTAATGGAATATATAGTTTATGCTTGAAAATCTTTTATTGATCATCAAACAATACTTCTCTACCATAAATATATATATATAATACGTATGTATATTTATATATACATAATTAAAATTATATTCTATTTTTTTGTGGCCATAAGGCTGCAGAGTTTAAATTTTTCTTCTGGACTGACTTATCATTATAGTTATAATTTGTTCACTGTTTATCAAAATGACATAAATATATTCAGATGTTGATAGAGCATTATTAAATATAAGGAGTAAAAATATTTTTTAAGTAAGCTCTACCCTCAGCGTGGGGCTCGAACTCATGACCAAGCCCAAGAGATCAAGAGTTGCATGCTTTACCAACTGAGTCAGCCAGGTGCCCCAGGGAGTAAAATTTTATAAGAAATTCTACTCATATTGAAATACTTATATACATGCTGGAATGCAACAGCGATCAACATCAATTTCATCCCTATATCCTATTTTTGTAAATGATAATACTGAGAAATCTCATTCACATAAATAAGTACCTGGGAATGGAAGAAGTTCAAGCAGAGTTACTCAATACCACCTAATCATCCAACCAGTAACAACTGAATTTGCTTCACCTCCCTCGATGGTTGAAAGCAAAATATTGGGAAATCTTTGATTTGCGAAACGATTTATTGCCCACATATCCTGAGTCATTCGCTTTCTCAATATGGAAATCACTATTTTAAATTGTTTCCTTGGAGCCCCACAGACTTTTACACACCAAAATAAGAGTTAGGATGGGGAAGACAGGAGTCCTATATATAATAGCATAGGTTCAATTAGGCTATAGTAACAAGCAACCTCAAAATCTCAACTGCTTTTAACCCACAAAGATTCTTCCCCCCAACTCACGATACGTGTCCGTTGCAGGTCAGCTGGGAGTTCTGGTGCATGCCATCGTCACTCAGGGATCCCGATGCCACCGTCTGAAATGTCATCAGTCAGTCACCAGGGCAGAGAGAAGGTTAAGAGGGAGAATCACACACGGGCTCCAAAATTCGTTCACCCAGAAGACCGATATTGGCCAAAGCAAGTCATATGGCCAAACCTGACTTTTTTTTTTAAGAGGATTTATTCCTTTTTTTTTAGCGAGAGAGAGAGAGAGAGAGAGAGAGGGCATAGAGTGGGAGGGGCAGAGGGAGAGGGAGAGCAAACTCAAACAGAAACCTGCTCGATCCCAGGACCCTGAAATCATGACCTGAGCTGAAACCAAGAGTCAGAGGCCCAATCGACCACGCCACCTAGGCGCCCCAAAACCTGACTTCTAAAAGGGGGAAAGTACCTGGAAGAGAACAAGGAATATGGGTGAGCAGCACTGATGGTTAACACACTTTTCTTTCCTAAAATGCCAGGCAAGAAATTGTGGAAATGAAGGGAAGTGAGGCGAGGCGTTCAGAAGCGGACACTAGTCTTCCTCGAAGATGGCGGTCTAGAAATTGATTCCCTTCAACACGACCCTGCCACTGACCCATACTCAAGTGTGGAGACCTCTGCGGCTTTGGCGAAGCCTTCCATTTAGATCCAGGGCCCTCTCCAAGTTCCTGCTGGCATCATTGCCTGTATTAGCCGTCTGGAAGCTGGGAGTTAGTTACATTTTTATACACGTGTTTCATGTTTTCCTAACAAGCTGTAGTTTCTTTAAGGATGGAAACCATATTTTAAGTTTTTATCTCCCCCCACCATCTAGCAAGGACAGTTAGAAGTTATGAGGTCTACCTAACGGCTGAATTGGTAATTTTTCCTCCATGTGTTTCCACCTCCTCCTCTCTGCAGTCCTAACAGCAAAGCTTGCCCCCAGGCTCACACTTAAGATGTCTGAGTCAAAGCTCCTCCCATCCCACTCCCTTTCACTTAACAGGCATCCGCGGCTTGCCACTACCCTTCTGAAAAGCTGTGTGTAATGATGAGCCATTGAAGGCTCTCGAAAGTTCTGTGGGAAATGGGTTTAGGCGGATCCACCTGACATCAGGGAATGCTGGATGGTTACGGGACCTGCAAGGCGGGCGGTGGGTTGGGGACAAGGATTCCAGGTAGAAATTTGCACTCCAGAAGTGATGCAGGGAATGGCGAGCCACACTGAACCCTCAGGGACCGACCCCAGATGCCTTCCTGAACTCCAAAAAACTGGATTCAGGGCTGAAATCGGCAACAATGCCAAAGGGTAATTACAAACCTCACGATTCCGCTCGTCAAAACCAAATGTTCTCTGCACCCGACCCTGCCCCCTAGTGGCCTCTCGAGGCATTGCCGATACAGCTTCCCGTCACCAGGAAGCCGAGTTCTCACAGGGAGATCTGGGATTGACGTAGGTGATGATGAGAGGATGGCCAAAATTGCTTCTGTAGAAAAGGAAAGGAACAAAGGAGGCAGAGGAGGGGCCATACACATGGGTTGAGTGCAACTGAGCATTTGGGGGGAATTTTTGTCCCTGGGCTTACTGCACAAAGTGAAAACTAGAAAAAATCTTTGAGTTGCAAACCAACACCACATGGGCATAGTTTGGTACTTGCAACAGTTTTTAAATTTGGGGGTTAGTTGCCAACAACCGAAATCATGAATCAAATTTTCCCATTAAAATCTGAATGTCCGATTTCTCTTGAAAGATCAAAACATCAAGCCATGTGAGGTCACCATCCTGCTGAGCTGCCACTGGCTGCGGCCCAGAAGCAGTGTCCCTTTCAGCAGGCCTGAGCTTTCCTGCCCCCAAGACACCCAGGCCACCTCCCTCAGTGCCACCCCCTTACCCTGCAGGCTGGGAGTCTGCAACTCCTGACTAAGGTGGATATTTCATGATGGAGAGCAGGATCAAAAAATACCAGGATGGGGGGCGCCTGGGTGGCTCAGTGGGTTGAGCCGCTGCCTTCGGCTCAGGTCATGATCTCAGGGTCCTGGGATCGAGCCCCGCATCGGGCTCTCTGCTCCGCAGGGAGCCTGCTTCCTCCTCTCTCTCTGCCTGCCCCTCTGCTTACTTGTGATCTCTCTCTCTGTCAAATAAATAAATAAAATCTTTAAAAAAAAAAATACCAGGATGGGGCCAACAGTCATCCAGTTTGTGACTTGCTACCAGAATATCCCCACTAAGCAGCACCTAGCTTATGTCTGAAGACCTTTGGGGACAAGAAAATCATTGCCTATGAAGGCAGCCCATTGCACCTTCCCACAGCTCCAACTGCTTTCACAGAGCGGGAACGGTCCGTTGAAGTTGCATTCTCTCGAAGACACGTGTCCAGAGAGACATGCAGATATTGCCTGCAATATCATCTCAGAAGTGAAATAGCCACTTAGCAGACATGTGTTAGGCACCAGGAGGCGCCCTAGACTATGCTGGTGAGTGATGATGGCATGACCTGTGCCCTAAAGAAACTTCCAGCATGGGCAGAGACCAGTCAGGTTTACACAGATGATATCAACACCTGGCAGTGCTAACTGATACGGAGACATTTGGGAATAGTGCTCTGAAAAGGAGCTGTCCAAATCTGAGGCATTCCCAGACATGAGAAATTAAACACGTAAACTCTGAAAATATCAGTGGTAGTTAGAAAGCTCAGTGCCATTCCTGGCACATTACTATGGACATTTAGGAGTTTAATCCATCAACCAGAAGGGCTTACAGGTAACTGACTTGATCTTTTGTGAAACAGTGAGTCAGCACACCTGTGTTATGTCATTTTACATAACTGAGTGAATTGGGGCAAATCTCTTTGCCTCTTAGAGTCAATGCTTCTCCATCTGTGAACACAAGCAAGGGACTGGATCAAATTTCTCGGGACCTAATATTTACTTTCATATCCCCAATTCCAGCACAGCAACTGGCTGCCTACAATACAAACTATGTACAAATCCAGTAGGTGCTCCCTAAATATACTTTAATTTAAAATTTTTGAAGATTTTATTTATTTATTAGAGAGACAGTGAGAGAGGGAACACAAGCAGGGGGAGTAGGAGAGGGAGAAGCAGGCTCCCTGCTGAGCAGGGAGCCCCTCAGGGGCTTGATCCCAACCTGAGCCAAAGGCAGATGCTTAACGACTGAGCCACCCAGGGGTCCCTTACTTATTTCTTTCTTTCTTTCTTTCTTTCTTTTTAAAAATATTTTATTTATTTATTTGACAGAGAGAGATCACAAGTAGATAGAGAGGCAGGCAGAGAGAGAGAGAGAGAGGGAAGCAGGCTCCCTGCTGAGCAGAGAGCCCGATGCGGGACTCGATCCCAGGACCCTGAGATCATGACCTGAGCCGAAGGCAGGGGCTTAAGCCACTGAGCCACCCAGGCGCCCCCTTATTTCTTTCTTTAAGTAAACTCTATTCCCAACATGATCAAGAGCCCCTAGGTCTGTGTACTGAGCCAGCCAGGTGGCCCAATGCTAACAATGTTCCCTAAATATTTGTGATTGCCTGCCCACCCTAACTTTGAAGGCATTAGCCAGAACAGAGGCAACCCAGAACAAATGGACCCGGAAGTAGCCCCAGGCAGAGTTCCTCCTGGGATATCAAGAGATATCTGGGTGAGGCTTGTGGACAGTTTTGACCACAAGAGGGCGCCAGAGCCTCACTCCACCCACCTGGCCCCTGAGAAGAGGGAGGCCTCCTCAGAGGTCACCTGTGTATCAGGCTGTGTTGGGTGAGCAGAAACGTCTCCTCAGGAACTACTGCACCAAGACAAGATGCCTGAGATGTAAACACAAGTGGTCACAGGACAAGGGGGCAATGGAGGATGTGGAGGAGGGAGGACAGGAAAAAGCCAAAGACCGAGAGAGAGACTCGTTCGGGTCCCAGAACGTGCCGGGAGATGTATCAGGAAATGAGACCTAGGGTGAGGTCACACTGAGCCCCCAAGTTACCTCAATTTCAGAGGGAAAAACTTCTTTGAGTATCTCAGCACCTGCACAGTGGTCAGCAAATGTCTTGACTGGCATGCACAGTAAAGAAAGGGCCAGAAGCCAGACTGAGATGGGTCTTGAATGCCTGAGTTTGACAATCAGCCCACAGGCTCTAGAGAATCATGAAAGTAAGTCCTTTGAAACTGTGAGAGTGGTATTGGGCATCTGTGGCCGTGGACAGGAGAGATTTTTTTTTTTTAAGATTTTATTTATTTATTTGAAAGAGAGATAGATTGCAAGCAGGCAAGCAGAGGAAGAGGGGGGGCAGCAGGCTCCCCACTGAGCAAGGAGCAGAATGTGGGGCTCGATCCCAGGACCTGGAATCATGACCTGAGACAAAGGCAGAAGCTTAACCGACTGAGCCATCCAGGCACCCCGAGAGATTTAAATATATATGTCCATAGGGGCACCTGGCTGGCTTAATCAGAAGAGTATGTGACTCTTGATCCTGAGGTCATGAGTTCAAGCCCTGTGTTTGGTGTAGAAACTACTTAAAAAAATAATGGGGCGCCTGGGTGGCTCACTCAGTAAAGTGTCTGCCTTCACCTCAGGTCATGATCCCAGGGATGGAGCCCAAGTCGGGGGGGGGGGGGGGGGGTCCCTGCTCAGTGGGGAGTCTGCTTCTCCCTCTCCCTTTGCCCCTCCCCCCTGCTTGTGCTCTCTCCCTCTCTCTGTCAAATACATAAACAAAATCTTTAAAAAAAAAATAAAAACCTTAAAAAATAAATATACACATCCATGAAGAGCACATGCAAAAAAAATTGGGGGGAATTGATTTTGGGGGGAAATCCTCTTCATGGTGTCTCTCTCTCCATCTCTTTCCTGAGAACCAAGCCACTTTCCAACATGCACACTCCATCAGTTCCAGAATGAGAACCTGGGCCTGGAAAGAGAAACTGGCACAGCTGAGAAGCCTCTAGTAGGACAGGCTACCTTTACCAGGGGCTGACCGTCTATGGTGTCCTGTTCTGGAAGCTGAGGAGTCACCCTGGGGTGGGAAATGGGGGTATCTCCCTCCATGCCCACATCTTAAACCGCCCATGGAGCTGTTCTGAGAAGCCAAGCACAGAACCACAAAACATGGCTCCAGAGCAGGGTCTGGACTCAGGGGAGGGGAGGCGGAGGAGAACAGAAGGGCGGCATGGGGCAGGGGGAGTTGGAGGGGGGCAGGACTGAGCCATCTGGAACCACTGAATTCCTTCTTTCTTTATTTGGGGGCAGGGGAGGGCAGAGGGAGGGGGAGAGAGGGACTTAAGCAGGTTCCAGCCCAGCATGGAGGCTGACATGGGCTTGATCTCACAACCCTGAGATCATGACCCAAGTGGAATTCAAGAGTTAGATGCTTAACCAACTGAGCCACCCAGGTGCCCTGGAACTGCCCATTTCTAAATCTTCTCCTCCTGGTTTCCGTGCACTTAAGTCAATCCACAGCCCAGATCTACAGCTGCATCCCCAGAATGGGAACTTTATCCTCCACCTGAGCACCAGACACAGGCTACACAGGGAATAAACGTCCAACAAGAGTCGGTGGCAAGGAAGGATGAGTGCAGAGAGAATGAATGGGTTAGAGGGTGTGGTCCCCCCCCCCCCGCCGCCCCTCAGTGAGGAGAGCCAAATACAACCCTGGCACCTCTCCAGACTTGAACTTCCTGTCCATGAAATGGAGACAGTTATTCCCCAGATCACATCCCAGAGCAACTGCAAAAATCAGAGACGAGTGCTTCGTGACTATAGGCTGTGGGCATAGCTCCCGTCTTCTCTCCTAGCCCCGTGATTTTAAGGTATTGAAAGCCTCAAACTCCAGTGATTCATCTTGAGTGATAAAAATTACTCATTCGGGTAAAACATTAACAAGATCATCCAAGTCGGGTATGAGAAGTCACTACACATACACATATGACCCCGCTCTAGCCAAATCAGGAAAGAAGTCTACCTTCAGAGTTCTGATCACCCTTATCCAGGGGGTTTTCCCTCATACCATACGATAATGGTTGGAGCCTTGCTTCTTGTTTGTTTGGTTAGCCTCTTAACCAGGTAACTAGAAAGGTGTGGGTAACTGCTCGTTCTTCTTCGTGCCCAAGTGGGCTCTTCCAGTTTCCATGAGATTCTCCCAGTCTCCCGGAGCCCTGGCCGTTTTGAGACCCTGTGCCCCAGAATTACAGGGAAGCATTTAACTTCAGACAGATGTGTCAGAAAGCCGGGTCTTGAGCCTTTTGCTTTCTGTGGGCCCCCCTTTTTTCTTTAGATTTGTTCATTTGAGAGAGAGAAAGCAGGGAGAGCGGTAGAATGAGAGGGAGAGAAGCAGACCCCTCACTAGGCACGGAACCCCGATGTGGGTTCCCTGAGCCGAAATCAAGAGTCAGATGCTTAACCAGATGAGCCACCCAGGCACCTCTCTGTGGGGCCCTTCTAACTTCCATTTCCATAGCTGCAGAAAGTAGATATAATACCTTTCTTGCTTATCTCACAGGGCTTTTCTGAGGATCACCAGAGATGCTGTGTGTGAACATGTTTGTCAGCTGTAAAGAAGTAAGTGACTGTCACTGTCGGTATAACCACTGCTATCGTTGGAACTCTCAGATCCTACAAGCCAGCTCTGGAGGCTTCCAGATGTCCGCTGGGATTCTTAAGCCTCTGCCCTCTCCTTCCTCCTCCACTCCTCCAGGTAGAACGTGTGGTTAAAAACCTTTTGAGAACCCTTGATCCACTGGGAAAATAACCAAGGAATGCATAAATTAGAATCACTTCAGGGATGCCTGGGTGGCTCAGTCAGTTAAGCATCTGCCTTCGGCTCAGGTCATGATCCCAGAGTCCTGGGATCGAGCCCCACACTGAGCTCCCTGCTCAATGGGGAGCCTGCTTCTCCCTCTGCCTGCCGCTCCCCCTGCTTGCACTCTCTCTCTGACAAACAAATAAATAAAACCTATAAAAAAAAATCACCTGGGTTTCACTACTTGTTCAGGACGAGAGAAAGAAAACAGGTGTTTTTTTCTTTTTTTTCTAAGATTTTATTTATTTATTTATAAAGAGATATATATAGAGAGAGATCACAAGTAGGCAGAAAGGCACGCAGAGAGATAGAGGGGGAAGCAGACTCCCTTCTGAGCAGAGAGCCCGATGTGGGGCTCAATCCCAGGACCCTGAGTCCATGACCTGAGCCGAAGGCAGAGGCTCAACCCACTGAGCCACAGAAGTGCCCCAGAACAGGTGTTTTTCTAATGATAATCAGAGCCAAGTGTCACTGAGTACCTCCTAGGCATTAGGCACATTCCTCTGTAATCATCAACACTCCTAATACTGAGAGAAGGGCAATGGGTTTTCACGGAATGATACAACCACCATTCCTATCTGAGACTCATCTTACTAAATTTGTGTTAAATGGAAATACACCATCTTGGTTCTTGCATAAGCCGGAAGCCAGAGGGGTCCTACAGACCCAACAACCTTACCCCTTAGGTTAAAAGAGAGACAGCACAGGGCTGGGCTGAAGGTAGATGGGTCTCTGTGTCCCTTAATCTGGGAGCAGCACCCAGTATCCTAGAAAGAGATCAGGCCATACTAAGACCAAGACACCTGGCAGAAAGCAGAGTGTGGCATGACAGGAAACCTGAGCTCTAGTCCTGGCCTCTGGAACTGCTGGGATGCTTCCCTGCTGCTAAAGGGTGGGTGTGTGTGTGTGTGTGTGTGTGTGTGTGTGTGTGTTTCTGGAATGGCCACACAGCTGGGCTGGGAGTCAGGAGACAGGAGTGAAGCATGCCTTAGCTGTTGTTTTTATAACCTTAGAGCAAACTGCTTCATCTCTCCTGCTTCAGTTTCCTCGTCTATAAAACGGGAGACTGGACTAAATACTCTCTGTGCTAATATTCTGATTCTGACCGTCACGGAACCCTCAGAAAACCAGGCAATGTGGTTTATTCTAAGGTCGTGAAGACCATGGCTAAGGGGCACCTGACCTCCCTCCCAATGCCAGCAGGGGCTCCCACTCACCCAACCTATTCAGGGGCCAGAGAATGGGAGAGCCTGTGGATGCTGTCTGCACTGAGCAGAGAGTGTGGGTGGGCTGGGTGATGGTCAAGGAGACCCAGGGGAAAGGCTTCAGGAGCTTAGGCCCCTTTCCTGTCAGCTCTGGAACACTGCCAGGACAGCGATCCACCCAGCCTCTCCCCCCTCCCAGGGGCGGGCCCTCAGTTCCTACATCCCCTCCTCTGTTCCTAAAGGAAAACATCAGGGAACAGTGCCTGCTTTCCTGGAGGTGGCCCATGACTGTGGGTGGGGGGAGGCCTTGCGTGGAAGGAAAGGTAGGGAAGGAAAGGTAGGCGGGGTAGAGAAATAGGTAGCTGGGTGGAGACATTTTTTTCTTCTTCCTCCAGACACTTTGTAGGAAAGTCTTTCTTCCTCCATGTTTATTCTCCCTCCCAGGGTTCCCTTCTGGTACTTTCCATAATCCTGTTCTGAGGGGCTTTGCCCCATTTGTCAGGGACATTTGCATTCTGACAGAGAGTTCCTCAAGATCAAAAAACCTTTATTCCAGACCTCAGAAAATGGAGCTGGCCAGGCACATACATGACAGGCTGGGCAGGGTGGAAAGGGCAAGGGACCGGTGAGTCCCCTTCCCTCCTGAGACTTCCAGGACCCCATGAAGCCTAAGCCTTCATCCTGTGCTAATTCTCAAAGAAGCTCAATGTCAGGCCACAGTCTAGAAGTTCCAAAGGTGGTCCAAGGAACCTGCTCTCCTACAAAGGCTCCAAATTAAGACACATCCCTAAAAGGGCTGTTTAGGCAGCAATGCCAAAGAATGGCCAAGTACCATCTTTTTTCCCAGGAAATCCAGAGCCAGCTTCAAGCCAGGCATGGAGGATAGCCCGGGCTCCCAAGTGCCCAGACAAGAATCCATTTGCACAGGCCTCGCTCGTGCGTGAAGGGGAGCGGGAGGTGCGTGCCCTTGTGAAGATGGCCTCCTCTGCCACGGACATGATCTCGGTGCTGCTGGGAAGGAGCAAAAGAACCCTGGCTGTTCCCAGATGCCTAAAATCCTTTTGGAAAGGGAAGAAGACTTTTGCCTGTAAAAGATCAGGATTAAACCCCTCTGGGAAGGAATAAGGTGCTTTTTGGAAGAAGCCCAAAATGGGTGGTAGGACCCGGCTGCTTCTGACCTGTCTTACTGTCCTTGCCAGAAAGATTTTAACTTCACAGCTTCACAGTTCAGTCCAGACATGACTTTCTGTGAAGGCCTTTCACCCTGAGGAAAGGCCCCAGTCCAGCTAGAGAGCTCCTCTGGGATGGCCTCGGGGGCCCCTCTCCTTCCTGGCTCCTCCTCTCAGACCCAGGCCTGGGCTCTGCTCAGCAAGGCGTGAAGGAGCCCCCCCCCCCCCCCAGGGAAGCCAGAGGAGCAGGGGCCTTTAAATTATGGAGCAGCTTTCCTAGCCCCTCTCAGAAAGGCCCAGAGCCCCAGCTAAATAATTCACCACCTCAGGAAGACCCAGTGGTTCCTGACACAGCGGAAGTAGGTCAGGCATCAGTGTGGCCCAGGAGGTGGGGGGCGGGGGTTCGGAGCAGCTCCCCGCCAGCACTAGGGGATGCTTCAGGCTGGGAAGCGATGCCTCGCTGGTCCAGGTACCGCAGGGAGGTGAGGAGTACACGCAGGAAAGCATCCACCCCTCCTTAGGCTGCCATGCTGGTGTGGACACAGACGTCCCTCTGGGGTCCCTGTCACCTTGCCAGGCTCCTCCTCCCGCACAACACCTGGGGGCATGTTCTCCCCTCATGTGCAGATACTGGCTGGGGATGAGTCACCCCATAGCCTCTAACAGCTGACACGCTCATGAGAACACCTTAGACCCAAATCCCCCAGTGCAGGGCTGGGATTCAGAAAAGGTGAGGCAGGGAGGAGAGAGACAGACCAGGGCAGCCACAGCAGCTCCCGTTTTGCTCAGAACAAGACTGGAATGAAACCCTACAGCTGGGAGCCTATGGGGCCGCTTCTGTCCTCCCTTTCTAGGCACAGCTTGGAGCCAAGCTGTGAAGGGTATGGGGTGGGGGGCGGGGCGTAGACCGAAAAGACAAACAGCAAAGCCAAGAGGACATTGAGCCAACCCTCCAGCTCCAAGAGCTGGAAAGGATTCCAAACCACCACTTCACAGATGAAACTGAGGCTCCAAATCACAAAACAACTGGGGCCGCTGCAGGCATCCTGACTGGGTTCCGGGCAGTCCGGGGTCTCAGCTCTACATGGTTTCCCTGACCTTCATACCCACGTACTCCGGCTTCCAGCAAAACTTACCCTCAGGAGTCAGCCACCACAGAGCTCACGGGGAGCCTACAAGAGTGCAGGAGCGTTGCCCTTTCTGGGCCAGACTCCTGGGTTCCCCTTCCCTCCAGCATAGCCTCACAGCAGACACTGCCTAGAGGAGCCCACCCTCCCGAACCACAGTCCTTTTCTTCTAGAGGGCCTGGAAAGGCTGCAGGCCAGGAAGGTCAGGCCAACTAGAGCACAGCACCCAGAGAAAACAAAGGTCCCATCTGGGTGTTTCCTCTGGGTGCAGAGACTCTCCACCCATGTGCTCAGAACTGGGATGAGGACAAAGTGAACGAATCAAAAGCAGGGTGGGCTGGCAGATATGCCCCCGCCGTGGGGTCCTTAGCAAGTCCCTTTTCCTCCAGGACTTAAGTTAGACAACAAAGGAAGGAAGGAGAGGCTACGTGAGCCCCAGGGCCCCGGGCCCACTTCACCTTTCTCCCCGCGGCTCACAACGTCTACCCTTTGGTTGTGCCCTCCCAGTGGCCATCTGGGTCCCGTGGAAGCAAAGGCCAGAGAACAGTTACTTTGGATGACTTTTTATTTTGCATTTCATATATTATCCAGCTTCACATTCTCACAGGATCAGCAATTACAACAGTCACCTTGTCTCCCAAGTCTGAAAACGTCAAGACAGCCACAGCTGCGGCCAAAGGCAAAAGCACTGATGTGCTCATGAAACAAACAAACAAAAAAATTGCACAATTTTTTTCCCTTCATTTTTCTGAAACTAACGCCTGACGCAAAGGCTCACTGCTGGAGAATGGAAACCCTTTTCTTCTTCATGCCTCAAACTAAACATTAAACTTATCTGACAAGGCGAACAAGGTCTCTTTAATAATTAATTGCACACACACACGAAAAATCCTTTATGCTGCATAAATATTTTGTTACACAGGGTACAAAAATACTTTCACTTTTTGGTTGGTTTCGAAGTTCGGAAAGAATGAGAAGCTTGGGCAGGGTGGGCGCACTGTGGAGAGGTAAGCAAACCGGCAGAGAAAGGATTTTCTTAGCAGATGCTGGCCTCTCTAGGAAGAAGCAGAAGACCCGGATTTGAAATGGAAAAGAAAACACGACCTGTTAGGTGGTCGTTGTTGTTCGGCCTGGAAGCACGTGGGGGTGGGGGGGGGGGTCCCCGGCCGCTGGGCGGAGCGAGCTGCGGGGCTCGGTCCTCACTGAAGCAAGGGGCTTTGGGGAGGGTGTGGAGAGAGGGACCGGGAATGATGAACCATTGGTGGCCAGGACCTGTTGCTATGGTGACACAATGTGAGAACAAACTGTACACTCACATATACACAAGTTTAAGTGTCTTAATTCATGCCAGAAAACATGCAAAATTAAATGCCTCGTTTCTCTGAGGTGGAGCTATGGAAGCAAGTCTGGACCGGAGGTCAGGCCTTGCTCAGTCCCAGTGAGGCCTCCGGGCTGGATCTGGGTATCCCAGCAAGAAGGCCCTCCCGGGAGGTCTTCGTGAGGGGGCTTTGGGGGAGGAACAGGGCAGAGGAAGAGGAGGAAGGAAATGGGAAGCAGTCCACTGAGTCAGGCTTAAAATTCACAGTCTTTGGAAGGAAGCCGCAGCTCTCCACAGGCCGCCTGGGGGCAGTGGAAGCTTAGAGCGGCTTCCTCCCCAGTGGGGCAGGGGCTTCAAGCTGCCGTGACAAGACCTGGAGGGAGGGGAGAGAGGTGGCCATGAGCAGAGGGGTGGGACGGGACCTGAACCCAGGCCTGGCCCTCGTGACAGGCTGCAAGATGGGTGGCAGGGGGTGACGGTGGGAGAAGGGGAGAGACCAGCCAGAGTGCCTAGCGCGCAAGCTCAGGAGATGCCTAGCACCGGGGAGCGGCCGGGCTCAGGCAGTGGGAGGAACCGTGGCCCCGCAGGAAGCCAGGCTCTCAGACTCTCCTCCTCCTGGGCCCTGCGCCAGCACTTACGGAAGAACTAACAGAACTGACGGTATTTCCATCCTTGCTGGGTGGCGTCAGAGGAAGGGTACCAGCGCACCTGCAAGAGAAGCCAGTGTCAGGAGCTAGCTGGGCAGTCCCTTCTCTGGACTGGGGAGCCGTCACCGTGCCGGCTGGAGCCCTACTTCTGTCACTGATTGGCCGACGCCGGGCCAGTTACTCACCTCTAGGCATCAGTTTCTTCATCCTGAAAATGGGAGAGGGCACCTGACCCGCCTCCTCCATAGGGCTGAGGTTCAAGTGAACCATGCTGTGCACTCCACTAGGCCTGATTCACAAGGCGCCAGCTTGTGCCAGGTGGAGTCTCGGCAGCGGGGGAACCGATGCCCGTAACCTGCCCCTCCCCCCGGAACCGGAAGTGTGCAGAATGCCTGGGGTCAGGAGAATGAACCTCCTATGGTTTTGCTCGGCTTCTTTCTGTCTCCGTGCCCTCATCCCCATATAGGACAGAGATGACTGAGCTGATCCTCAAGGGCATCCGTGAAGATTAGGGGAGACACGACATCAGACACCTGGGAAACCAGAGGTGCCGTGGTCTCCCAGAGGCACGACTCCCAGACACTGGCCCTGTCCTTGTAGGATCTGCCAAGGAAGCCAGGGGATGCCTCCATCCCTTCCCATACCTCTGTTCCCTCCTTTCCCAGCCTCCCAAGTCTTAGAGATTTCTAACCTGCCAGCTGAGCCCTCCACTGGGGGCCTGGCAGCCACTTCAACCCCCGGGCCCTATGGAGCAGTAACCCCAGAGCAGGATTCCCAGAGCTGGGTCAGGACATGATGTGCCCTCCCCTTCTAGGTACAGCGTCCCCACAGTCCCGGCATCTGGGCGCTGAGCTACACCGGGTGCCAAGCCAAGACTGCCCCAGTTATAGACAGCACCGCCTGCCCCGGCCTCCCCGTGGCTGCCTCGGACTGCTAGGGGAACACGGCATCCCAAGACAAGTCAGGGGCAAGGGGCAGAGTGCCCAGAGAAGGGGGCCCGGGGTCCACTCAGGAAAAGGAAGGGATGGGACCCAAGAACCAGTGTAGAAAACGAGTTGCTGCTGGCCTCACAGGTCACCCCCTCAGCGCTGCAGCGGTGGCCTCAGTTTCCCACTCGGCTGCCCGGAATCCCACCTCTAAGCAGGAAGATCGCCGGCAATGCCAGGTCACCTGGGGGCCGGTGGACGCTTCCTAAGAACTTCTCCATCTCCTTCAAGTTATAGGTGTTTCGTACACCCCAGGACCTGGTCACCACATGCTCCCTAGCACAGGCTGGTTACCCTGAAATGCCAGGACACTTGGCACATAGCAGGAGCAGATCCTAGGTCACCTGACCAATACCAGGACCTTCCCTGGGCTCCAGGGATGGGACACTGCTCTCACCAGGACACAGCTGACCCCATGCTGCAGGAACTACCTTGACTAAGAGCCATACAGCACAGAAAAGGGTCAAGTGCCTCTTCTTGCCTCTGAGCTGTTCAGCCTCAGAGGCCACTATCTTCTCCCCTGCCTCTACAACATCTGGAAGCAGTTCCCTCCCCTGCCGGGAGGGACAACCAAGTGGGGGGATGCCTCTCCTCCTCTCGGGTGAGCTGTGGATTATACTCTAGGCTGGAACAGTGGCTGGGCACAGAGCTCATCCCACAAGACAGGGACACGGAGAAAACGGACACAGGGACACGGAGGCTACCAGTCAAGCCTGTGAAACACCCCCGGGTGGGCCTGGACCACCACGCCTCACCCGGCCTCCGGCTGCTGCAGCCCTGCAGCAAGAAGTCTGGCCAGGCTGGGAGCCTTGCAGGGCTGGACAAGGGGCAAATGTTGATTAGGGTGGGGAGGACTCGGAGGCCTCTGACTCTCTCTTGTAACAGCGGAAGAAGCCAAGGCTTCCCGCAGCTGCGTAAGTGGCTCCATCGGCAAGACCTGCCTCATGGGGTCCCCCTCTCCCCACTAGGTGCTGCGACTCAGCCTCCAAAGCAGCAGCTCTCCCCCCAGCCTGAGATGGGCCACCACCTCCTTGGGGAGGAAGTAGAAGCCAGCCCGTTTCTGAGTTTGGGAGGGAAGCACCATCCAAGTGGACAGAACATCCTTGAGGTGCTGCCTTTCCAAGACATGGACAAGCCAGGACAGGCTGGCAGTCGGGGCTCTAAAGAAGCACGGTCCCTTCCTGTCCCTGCTTAGAACACGAGACTCGTAAGGCACAGCGATCAGGGCCAGCACCTCAGGGAGTGCTTGGCCCACTCCCAGGGCCTCTGGTTGTTCACAGGGATTCTGTGGGTCCTGAGAAGCCACCCCACAGGGACAGGCCCGTGGGCATCTAGAAGGACCCGGCTCCAAGAGGGGCAGCGTCAAAACGAAGGGGGAAAGGGGCACACGAAGGGGGCACATGAACTCAGTCGTCTCTCAGATCTTGGGACGGACTGAGAAGATACAACCAGGAGGCAGAGAGAGGACTCAATCCACAGGAGAAGAAACAGGAACAGCCAAGAAATACGGGCGCCTCGCTCATCAGAAAGCCAATTAAAGGAGCACTCAGGCTGGCATGTCTACACTTTGACCTTGTCATAGTTCTAGCAGTTTATAAGGAAACCAGCAGAACGGGCGCACAGGGTAGACAAGGGCATCCGCCGCAGCACAGCCTGTCAGCACAGAAAACTGCGTGAACAGCCTCATGTTCCATCGATGGGGAGCTGGACACACTTATATGATGGTGGGTTTGCCAGACAACCAGGATGTAGATCTACATTTACCGACAGGAAGCAAGGGCCTCATACTTAAGCTTTAAAAGATTAAATGTGTAACTTTTATATATATTTAAAAAAAAAGAACCACAACGACAGTCTTATACACGGGCACCCAACCAGCTACCAATCCTAAGGACTCAAAGTAGCCATTTGGGGGGAAGCAGGATAGTAAGCAGAGGGAAGAGAACCTTATCATGCCCATTACACAGATCAGAAAATAGAGGCAAGGAAGTTCATGTAACGTTAAGGTCACCAGTAAGCAGTGAGCCAGTGTAAGAGCCATGGTCAAAGGCCCCCACACCCTCAGGTGGAAGTAGAAAATGAAGCCCAGTCTGGGAGGGCCCTGGGACGCAAGGGGACACAGAGAACCCCTGCTTTCAGCCCTGTGCCAGACCCCGGTGTGCCCCAGCCACCCATACCTCTTGGATGCCTCACCCTCTTAAAGGGGAAGATTCTATTAAGAGAACCAGAGGGTCGAACAAAATGGCCTCATGCCAAGGCAGAATGCAACTGAACCCTCCCCAAGCCCCTTCCTGCAGGTCTGGGCCCCGTGGCCATAAACGGATGCCTCAGCCGAGGCTGGGCTAGCGGCAGAAGGCGTGCCGTTGGGGTGTACATGCTGGGATAGGGCAAGGAAGGACTGCTTTTCATCCCCTTTTGCTACTACCTTCTCTCCAAGTCCCCTCCTTGCCCACAAGCACAGAAAGTCAGTTCTGTTATTCCTCCAAGTTCAGAATAATGCCCTCAGATCAACAGCGTCCACTTTCCTTATTGAAGATTTCCGGCCCCCGTGTCTGGGCCGCACTGTCAGGGGACAAGGGAACTCTTGGGAGGTAAAAGCACAAATGCTTCTACTTGGAAAACACTCTCATTTTTACGACGACATCTGGTCCAGACAGGGTAGTTTCCTGCTCTGGAGACTGACGTACAGAGAAGTTGAGTAGCAGGGACAGAGCAAGTCACTCCCTGGTCTGATTTCTTCTTGTTAGCCCTCCTCCTGAAAAAATGCCATTATCCTTTGAGGTGGCCTTTATTCCCTTCCGGGGGAGGCCAGAGACAGGAACAACGACAACGAGTTGGGCCTCCAGCCTCAGGGAGGACCCAGGGGGCACGAGACAATAATGACAGTAAATACTAATTGTGATAACTGGCCCTCCTCTAGCTCTCCCTCTACACTAACATGCGAAAAACAAACACTGATAAAGTAGGCCTGATTATCACCATTCCAAAGAAATGGAGACACAGAGAGGTTAAGTAACTTGCCCAAGGTCATACAGGGGTTGAAAGAGCCAGGATTTGGACTGAGGCAGCCAGACCAGTTGAACAGCCCCTGGGCATGGATAGGGTGGGAGGAAGCTGGAAAAGACGAGGACTGGAGCACACAGAACCCTGCAGTACGGTGTTTAAGGACAAGTTGTCACATGCCACTCCCAGCCAGCTGGGGAGCCGCCCAAAGAAAGGGCAGAGGCGTCTCCCAGTATTAACCAGACACACTGTCTTGCTCCCAGCCTCTGCCTTACCACTGTCATGGCGGAGCATCTCAGAGCAGAAGGGGGAGAACCTCTCCACCTGATCTGGTCTTGCCCTCTCATTTTATAGATGAGAGCACACACGGAGGCCCAGAGGTGAAGTCACTTGCAAAAGATCACGGAGCTAAATGGTGGCAAAGCTGGGATCACAGGCAAGGAGGCCAGCAAGGCCTCACAGGGCTGCTGCAGTGAGAGTCCCTGCTTGGCCAGGAGCACTCCGGCCCACCTTCCCCACGCTGCCAGGTCACAGAGGACAAGGACTATCTTCCGGGCTCACAATTCTTTGCTCACCGAAGTACCTGGCTTGTGGTAAATACCCAAACACTTCCCTTGAGGGAAGGATCTTTACCACCTTCCTATCCCCTGATCAATTTTCCAGCTGTCTGTGGTACTCAGCTGGGGAACAGCGCCAAGTTTAACCATGCTTCTCTCAGTATGATCTAAAGGGGCCATGGCCAAGAACTCCCCCGCTGAAGGAAACGGCCTGCTAAGGTAGCAGCTGGGAAGTCCATACCTTCTACCTGGGGACTGGGTGGACCCAGATGTCACAGAGCCCTTCAGAGGACTGGAGACAGACATGCACTCAGCCGTCCCTTGCGCAGAGCACCCAACCTCTCCCACCCTCAGCTTCTGGTTGCCGTGATCTCCCTTGTCCTGGCTTCTCATGTCCTGCTTCCCCTCCTGCCCTCTGTCCTGGCTGCGCTACCTCCGACAGCAGCAGAGTGGGCCTGGCCCAGTTGGTCTTCCCACAGTCAACCGACGGCAGGCCAGAGTGGGCTTGCCGTTGCTCCTCAGCCTCACTGTGCCGCTGGTGGCACCCGGTCCCTACACCCGGCGGTGAGTCCTGCCACCACCGCCTCATGGAGGCTCAGGCCAGGATGGACGGCAGGTCACTGGCCTCTCAGGTACCCACCACGGCACTTGGGAGCACAGAGTCCCACGGTACCCAGGGCCCTCCCCAGTCCTCTCTGAGAGGGGATCATCCCCGGCTTCCCACCCCAGTGCAGGGCCACCAAGCAGAGTGTCCAAGCTTCGTGAAAACCAGCGCACACGCAGCCCTCAGGACGCTCCCGCTGCCGCGCCAGCGCTTCATGTGCTGTTACCGTGAACTCTCGCAACAGCCCTGAGGTAGAGAATACTGTTCTCATTCTGCCCGATAGTAAAAAAGCCAAGACACAGAAATCTTGAAGAGCTTTCTGAAGTTTATGAAGATGAGAGAGGCAGAGGCAGGCGGCCTGGCTCCGGAGGCCACACTCAGGCTGGGATCGGCATTGGCACTCTGTCACCATTGGCGCAGTACGGTGCCCGCCTGAGGCGTTCAGGGGGTGGTAGGACCACGCTGGGTCTCTCTCAGCTCACACATTCGGCCGCAGATCCTCGATGTGGCCTCTCGGCTAATCCTCTCCCTCCCCTCTGCCTGATACCAAACCCTAAAGAGAAGATCACGGAAGAAAGCAGTCCTGCTGTGGCTTTGGCAGCATGAGTGGCCCAGGGGCCACCCAGGAACAAAGTCTGGCTAGCTCGGAGCTTCCTCCGTCCCCTACTGCCCCTCCCCCAGAGGGGCTTACCTGAGCGTGGAGGGCGGCGGCGGCAGTGGCAGCTGGGTAGGTGAACGCAGCAGGTGAGATGGCGGGGGTCAGCTCTGTGGTGTACAGAGGGTAGGGAGCCCAGGCCTCTGGGGATGCAGGGATCAGAGCAGCCCCCATAAGGTCATCTGCAGTGGAAGAAAACAGACCCCACGGTCAGAGCATGGGTCTCCCCTTCCACTACCCCATTCCAAACAGAGAAGACCTATCACTATGGTTGAAGGGTGAAGTGCCCACTGAGGCCAGACTTCCCTCAAGGACCCAAGACCAGGGAAACAAGCCCTGTCAGCTTGACCTGGCATGGCAAGCATCCTCACTGCTTCAAGAAGCCCTAAGATGGGCCCCTGCCCACCTCAACCAAGAGAACCCATAGACCGCTTCAGGGGAGAGTTAGGGATACAGACAGCTCAGGAGCTCAGTCTGTCTGCAGTCCAGCAAAGGCTACAGGGGAGGAAGGAACCCTAGAGAGAGGTGGCTGTGGACAGAAGAAGCCCCCTGGCAAGGACAGATTCCCTCAACGACAATCTTGATGTCTCTCCTCTGTATGCAGCTCTGCTCAGGTCCCCAGCTTGGGCCAAATAAAAGGACAGCCGACGACAGACGACAGCTCTGAGCACTACTCACAGGGGTCCCGTGCGATGAAGTGTGCTCCTAGGGCGGGGTGAGCACTGGTGGGATTAGGTGTAGCCATTAGCTTGTTCTTGGCCATCTTGGTGTTGGCTTTGGCAAACTCTAGCCTCAGGGTCTGTGGGTTCTCAGGATCAAAGCGAATACCCTACAAGAGAAGGGAAGGAAAGGAAGGAAAAGACCTTGTAGGACCCAGACAAGAGCTCGCCTAGGGGGCACCTGGGTGGCACAGCCGGTTGAGCGAAGGACTCTTGATTTTGGCTCAGATTGGGATTTTAGGGTCCTGGGACCAAGCCCTGAGCTGGGCTTCCTGCTCTGCAGGGAATCTGCTGGTCGCCTTCCCCTTGCCTGTGCTCTCTCTCAAATAACTAAATCTTTTTTTTCTATTTAAGATTTTATTTATTTATTTATTTGACAGAGAGATCACAAGTAGGCAGAGATAGGGGGAAAGCAGACTCCCTGCTAAGCAGAGAGGCGATGTGGGGCTTGATCCCAGGACCCCCCTGAGATCATGACCCGAGCCAAGGGCAGAGGCTTAACCCATTGAGCCACCCAGGCGCCCTTCAAATAAATAAATCTTAAAAGAAAAAAGAAGAGGGGCGCCTGGGTGGCTCAGTGGGTTAAGCCTCTGCCTTCGGCTCAGGTCATGATCCCAGAGTCCTGGGATCAAGCCCCACATCGGGCTCTCTGCTCAGCGGGGAGCCTGCTTCCTCCTCTCTCTCTGCCTGCTTCTCTGCCTACTTGTGCTCTCTGTCTGTCAAATAAGTAAATAAAATCTTTAAAAAAAAAAAAGAAAGAAAGAAAAAAGAAGAAAAGAAATGATCTTGCCTAAAAGCCTCACCATGTGGGGGACAAGACAGACAACATGCTGCTTGGACCTTGCAAGTAGTGGCATCTGTGACACAGACAGTGCAGCCAGGGACGTGGCCCCGGAACGGCTGGGCACTCAGGCACATCTGTAGCCCTTTCTGGGGGAGCGGGGGGGCATGGAGTGCGGGAAGGTTTGCAGGAGGTAGAACAGGAATATTCGTGGCCTAGAGGTCTGCGGGTCAGAGAAAACCTTGTCTACTCACGTTCAACGCATTCTTGGCTGCTTCTGCTCCTGCTCGGCTGTCAAAGATCACAAAACCGACAGGCTAGTAGGAAGAAGAGAGAACACCCTTGCATCTCTCCCAACATCCCATCTCCCCCTCAGAAATAAAACAAACAAACAAACAAAAACCAACTTCTTGCCTATCTCCTGCCTATCTATGTTTAGCAGGAACAGAAGTTTCTCATGCATCCAAAGTCTCCCATCCAGGCTCCCCATTGTGGGAAAGGGTGCCAACAGAGCTTTATGCCACCACATTAAACATCACCCTCTCCATAAACCTTTTTTTGAAATGCATGCCCGTGGGGCACCTGGGTGGCTCAGTGGGTTAAAGCCTCTGCTTTCGGATCAGGTCATGATCCCAGGGTCCTGGGATCGAGCCCCACACCAGGCTCTCTCTGCTTGCAGGGAGCCTGCTTCCCCCTCTCTCTCTGCCTGCCTCTCTGCCTACTTGTGATCTCTGTCAAATAAATAAATAAAATCTTAAAAGAAAAATGCATGCCCGTAATTAAGAGTAAGTTCCAGTGTTTTCCCCAGCAAGAAAGGGGACACCAACGCATCAAGGACATAAGAAGGCTCCAGGCTCAATCAAGGGGCAACGGGTTGAAAAATTCTCCAACTTCATTCTGGCAAGTTCACTCCAGACCCCAAACGGCCCCCACAGGGCCATCAGGAGCCCGGGCACAGCCACCACATCTGTGCTCTTCAGCCTTGGGGCCAGGCCGCAGCTCCACAAACGCCGAAGCAGGAGGCCCAGGAAAGCAGGAGGCCCAGGAGCTGACTGGTAAGGACAAGGGAGCTGGAGGCCACGCTTACACTGGCCCAGCGCAGAAACCGGATGAGAGGGAGCAGGTCTCAGCTGCCAGATGCCTCAAGATGAGGAAGAAGGCAGCAGGCTCAGGTCCAAGCTTAGCAGCCAGTCTGGGCTGGGAGGAAAAAAACTTTGGAGAGAAATTACCTGTCTCGATGTGAGCTTGATCAGGGACCCTTCATAGCCCTGCAGAGAGAGAGGGTCATTGTGGAAAGGTCAGAAGCCTTCCTTGTGCCGATCCCAGCACCCCTCCTCCCGCACCCAGCTGCACCATTCTCACACTCCCCCGCACCCCCTACCCCTACCACGTCCACCACTCTGACCTCCACCACTGGCATGTGCCCTCTGCCCTTGTGTTCCCCATCACATGGTCTAGCACATGGGGTGGGCATCACGAGGCAGCATTCATCATTTCATGCGTAAATTCCCGCTTGCTCCGCTAACTTATAATCTGGAAGGACAGACCCTACTTTGTAAAGTTTTCTCAAAACTTCAACTGAAAAGTCTACACTGAATTGCAAATATTCCTTATATGGTTAAATCTACTGAGATCTCTCTTGTTTCCGCTTTACAGATGAGAAAAGAGAGGCTCAGAAAGGGCTAAGCCATTGGTGAAGAGAGACACGGGAATGAGCCGAACCAGGACAGAGAGCCAGGTCTGCAATCACAGTTTCTGATACGCTGTCCTCTGTCTTTTCTGCTACCCTGTCCAGATCAGACTCATTCCTGATGATCCTCCTCTGCCTACGGGCGGCTGGGTCCAGACTCACCTTGAATGGCCGGAAGAGCAGGTAGAGTTCTCTGGGTTTAATGTCCACAGGGAGGCCACTGACAAACAGTGTCCGGACCTGGGGGACAGAGACCACAGTAGACAGGGTATAAAGGCTCTTCCTTCAGGAAGGAACTGGAAACTTTCCAGAGGCAAAGGAGGAATCCCATGTACCCTGGGCTTCCTTTGGAGGCCAAGGCAAAGGAACACTCGGGAGTTTCACAGCATTTCACTTCTCAAAGCCCTTCCTGTGCACTTTGCTTTCTCTGTGTTCATCCCACAGGTGGTCCAACAAGCACCTGCTGACAGCCTCTGTGCACAGACTAAACGGTGGCCGGAGGAGAGAGCCCTGTGTGACAAGCACACAGATCAAGGATCCCAGAGACTTCCAGAAAGCTATGGTGTCTTTACCCCCAAAATTATACAAGTCACGATGTATATAGTTTTTAGAGAGTACCAATGGACCCCTGGTTGAGAGGCTCTGCCCGGACCAGAGAAGACACAGGAGGTAAACAGATCCTAAGTCTTAGGCCACCCTGGAAGGATTTCAACAGAGGGCCCAGCACGTTCACACCCATCTCCTAGTGCTTCCTACACGAGACGGAGGCTCTTCAATGGCAGGGACTATGCTGTATTCTTGCCTCTATGCCCCGTTCTTAGCAGGTGGCTGTACTAAATGTTTACTGAATAAGGAACCTGGCTAAGGAGGCAGAGAGGGAAGAGTTACGCGGGGTTTTGGAGAACGAGTAGGATCCTACCAGCTTCAAGTGAGGCAGATGGCGCTGTTAGAGCCTTGCCCTCACCATGGTGACAAGTTCCTGGTAAAGCCAGGTCAAGACACCAGGGGTCCATCCTGTGACTCCAACCAGCCCTGACCCCTGAGCTGTGGGTGAGGTTCCTGAGAGGCTGGCAGACACTACCTCACTGCTGGCACCGGATGCTCAAGGAGCAAGGCCAGATCAGCCAATAATTAGAATAGGGAGGGAGGATTTTCCGTCGTTTAGGTCCATTAAAAATACATATAAAAACCATGGTTGAGGCATGAAAAAACCCAAATGAATAGAGCTCCCCTACTGACTCCTGATTTCAAGCTCCATCTCGTACCATCAAGCCACGCATAGGTCTTCTCGACTCATCCCTGCTGGTGTAAGAGAAAGCTCAGAGGCCTCAGTCACCCCCACTCTCCATGTGGCCATTCCTGAGGCATTCAGGATGCCTTCTCCAGAGGCACCAAAGAATTTCCTCCATGCTCCAGTGGTAGCCTCCTGAACCCAGGCAACAGCCCTTCCAATGGCTTGAATCAGGAAGCTGAGCAGCCAGGCAAGTTACACCCAATGCAGGCAGGCACACATACAGACAGACAGACACACCCCCAGCGAATACACAGATCTCCACAGAGCCAGGAATGGCAAAGGAAACCAGCACTGACAGCTGCTGGTAACCAGGGTCACCAGTCCCGCCCACACCAAGAATGACTCCCAGCCCATCGCTGATCAAGAATGGGTTGAGGACAAGCTGCTTCTCTCACACAGGTGTTTGCCAAGCACACCAGGCAGAATCCCTCGCCATTCAGGATGCATCTTCCCCCTCTGGTCGTGCCTCTCCCTCCCCAGACATGTCTCTGCTTCTAGGCCCGGGTTGAAGGTTCTGCACATTTCATTTCCCTGCGGACGCAGTTCTCGGGCATGGCCCAATTTCCAGAGGAACCTGAGAAGAACTGGACAGCCCAAGCTCCAGGCAGAGTAAACCCAGCTCCTGGACTCTAGAGAACGACAGTCATCTACACGCCTCCGCCCTCTGATGGAAGGGCCTTTAATTTACATGTAAGCCCTCAAACAGAAGTGCTAGGCTCAGGTCACACAGCTTGTTCTTAAGAGGCAGCAGACCTGGGCCCCCAGCCCACCCCCCAAAGATGGACTGACAGAGTACAAGCCCAGCCAGGACCGTGCTCGATGGACCTGGCTCAGTCCTACTCCCTGCTCCCTGGGGTGTGGTTTTGGTCAAAGACAAGGAGCCAGAGCCGCCCCACAGAAACCTCTGCCTCAGTTCTCCCCAGGGGCCACCCATTTCACCCAGGCTAATTTTAAACCCTTCCTCAAATGGCTCCTTTCTGGCCAGACCTCCCTAGAGGCCCCCTTAAATAGCAAGTTCTCAGCATAAAATTTCCTGCTTGGGCTGGGGGTGGGGTTGAGGGTGAGTATGGGGGAGCTTTCCCTCATTCCCAGCTCGGAACCTTGTTTCCAGCCTTCCCTCTGGGCCAGATGACCCTTTTCCTCTGTTTCCAACTTTTAGGTCCTGAAGTGTCCAAAATACTACCATCTGGCTACCACCCCGTCTCCGGCCATCTCCCAGGACACAAGCTGAGGTCAGGTGGTTACGGATTAGGTGGTGGGTCTCCAGCAAGCCAGGTTGCAGATAGCCTACCCTGTATACTCACTTGACCCTGGGTGACCCTAGCATCACCGCAGATGATGTGCCCTCTACCTATCCCCTTGTGCAGACAGGGAAACTGAGGCCCAGAAAGGGCTCATACAGCTTCATGGAGCTGAGCTCACAAGGGAACCGAGTTAGGTAAGACCCAGGCACCCTGACTTAGCCATCTGTGCCACCAGCAGTCCATCCTGCTGTGGGGGCAGGGGGAGCGGCATCAAGGTGGCCTCATTAGCCCCACGGGTGGGTGAAGTTCGGTCAGTTCGGTAGGCGGTCCCTCCCCCAGGCACTTGTTTATGGCGCTGGAGTGATGGAGGAGGAGCAAGAAGGGACCAGAGGTGGGAGGAAGCGTCAGCCTGGGCTGCTGCTCAGCTACTGTGGAGAGGACAGGAGGGTGCAGAGACCACCCCCCTCCTGCCTCCAGCTCTGTCCAGTCCTGCGCCCCCAACAAGCGCCCCCACAGGCCTGTCTCAAGGCAGGTGCTTGTGCTGCCCCTCAGCGCACCCTTTCCTCATTCCCGAACTGAAGGGCACTCATCTTTTGGGTCCCTCTGTCTCCTCACTCCCGTTTCCTTCCTCTGAAGTCTTATGGGGCCAGGATGCCCTGCCTTCTTATGTTCCCACAATCTAAACTTCTAAACTTACCCCCTCCACCTGCACTCCATGAAACCCCCGAGATAGGAGCCAAGTCTCAAAACCTTCCCACCCCCCACGGGGCCTAGAGTCAGGCCTCTGCATTTGAACTACCCACTCCTCCCACCCGTCTCTGTGCCCCTCAGTCCGTCCAGATGAGAGACTCCCAGCCAGGGGCAGGTGTGGCCCGGCAGGGCACAGTGACACCACACAGGGGGAGAGCGCAGGCTCTCGTCCGTCACACCGGAGTTTGCCTCCCAGCTTTACACCTGGCTTGGGGAAGCGGTGACTTCTCTCCAGAGCTCAGTTCCTCCGTCTGTACAACGCAGATACCATCCACCTCCAGGATGAAGAACTCACTCTCCTCTATGCCCAGCACGTAGGAGAGGCTCAGTGAAATGCTGGTTCACTTAGGGCTCCTGTAATCACAGCACTGACCTGCACACAAACCTCCCCTATCAGGTGCCATGAGCCATGTATTTATAAAGTTGCCTAGTGAGTCCAGATTGGGTTCAAGTCAGTCTGGAGCTGGGAATGCAGGTCAGTGAACCTTAAGTAGTCACTGGATTCTTTAATGTTCCTCTTCCCTAGGGAGGGAATGGCCAAGGTGGGAGGCACCATGGAGAGCAGCTAGTTCAGCACTCTCACCCTGCAGATGAGGGAACCAAGGCTCAGGATAGGAAGGTGACACAGCAAGCTGATGGCAGTCAGGTCCTTTAGGGGACGGCAGGGACAGAGACATACAGCGACTTCTCCAAGGCCTTGCCTACTAGTTCTGTGTCCCAGGCTTGCACTGGAGACTCCTCCTTCTCTGCCCCTACTGATGCCAGCCTCGTGGCAATAGGGTGCGACACTCAGGAAAGAGGTTTGGTACAGACAAGGGTTTGAGCACCAACTGCAGGTTGATGCCAAGCTAGATAGATTAACCAAAGCACCCACGTCCTGCCTACTCTGTGTGTTCAGTATAGGAATTCAACACAAAATCGTTTTAAAGTATTTGAAGAAAACAGAAGGGGTGGTTCACACAATCCCGGGCTGCTGGAAGGCACCTACCTTGTTGCGTGGGCCCTTTTCCTTCCATACACTCACCCTTTCTCCAGAAGTATCCAGAGAATGCAAAGGATTATCTCCCCCATCCTGAAACGTCTAAGGCAACAGCAGACCTTCTAAGATGGTCATCTTTATGGCAAGCGCCAGTGGATGGTGCTGGACCACAACCACCACCTCAGTGCAGGTGGAAGGTAAGTTTGGAACAGGGTGGGGAGAGTATCAGGGGAGAAGTGGAGAAAGTATGGAGAATCTTTAGAAGTCAGTGAAAGAAGAAACATGTTGAGGAACAGCTCTTCTGGTAGAACTTGCTAGAACTACCATGTCGACATGGACAAGGAACTTGGCCAGAGAGCTGTGCCCACTAAAGACACTGCAGACATGGCTATGCCGCCTTCATGATGGTCAGGAGCAGACCTGGTCTTGTGGAGGTCCTGGCCAGCCCCAAGCCTGCCTGCAGGAACCAAATGGCCTTTGGCATAACTGTGTCCCCCACGTCCCCACCCAGCAGGCTCTGGGGACTCCTGAGGCTGCTCTTCCTTTAGACAAGTCCTGCTGCCTGTCCTTCCCCCAAGATGCTGGAAGCAAAGGGTTGAGGAGGTCCAGTCTCATTCAAGTCCATGCCCCCGGCTATCACTGGAGGTCAGACTTCCTGAGGTTGTCCAGCTCCTCGCTAGGGCCCCTCCAGGGCTGGGGGGAAGAGCCCTCACCTCCTCCACAGAAGGCCCTTGCACTCACTCTGGGGAGGGCAGAGAAGGGCAGTCTGCGAGTGGCCTCCCGTCCCCCAGCATTATTCTTGAGACCCCTGTGGAGGGAATGTCCCCCAGAAGGAGCCTCGACCCAATTTCTAACCCCAACATGACGGGCTCCCTGGAGTGCCTGGCTATTCCTTCAGGCCTCATACTGGAGGTCTCTCTCCCCCTGCGGCCCTCTCCAGACAGAGGAAGATGACCTTCTGAAGAGAAGTAGGAAGCAGGGACTGTGTGTGTCTGATGTTCCTCCTTCAGACAAACTGACATTTGCTTACACATGTTCAGAAAAAAGTGACATCAAACAAGCTTCAGGAGCGAGGGGATCGTGACGCACAAGGTATTAGCCTTAGAACAAGCCCAGACCTCTGTGGGAAAGGCCTCTAGGCAGGACTCATCCTCTCTGTACGAGTCCAGGTGGACATCCTCTTGGTCCTAGATATTCCCCCAGGCAGAAACCTGTCACTCAGTGCCGCCAACCCAGGCCAGCTATCTCGACAGCAGCTGCTCAGAGGTCTCCCTCCTCCCCGAGGCACGCACAGGACCCCGCTCACACGGAGGCTGTAGAGGAATTAAGGGAAGGGGACTGTCGGGGGACAAGGAGGGAGTCAGTGCTCTCTACAGAGGAAAACAGCTGAGTGAAGCTTCCACAGAGGGCGGTGGTCACTGAAGGACCCCCCCCACATACACACAAAGAGGACCCCACACACAGGCTGGGGCCTGGCCACGCTGCCTTAGCCACAGTGCGCCCTTCTCTGCAATGACAGGGACAGGACTGACGCTAAGGACCCTGTAGCCCCAACCTGCCCCGACCTTTTCAAGACAAGACTCCCTTCAAACCAAGCTTTAAACGTTCAACTTCGCAACTGAGGGCGCAGCAGGGTACTGTGGCTGAGAGGAGAGGCTCCCTAAGTCCCAGCTTTTATTATGAGGCAGAAAGGGAACGGGGCACCTGGGTGGCTCAGTCAGTCGAACGTCTGCCTTCGGCTCAGGTCATGATCCCGGGGTCCTGGGATTGAGCCCCACATCGGGCTCCCTGCTCAGCAGGAAACCTGCTTCTCCCTCTCTTACTCTCCCTGTTTGTGCTCCCTCTCTCTGTTTCTATATCAAATAAATTTTAAAGATCTTTGAAAAACAACAAAAAAAGGGTAAACACCACGTTCAAAAAACAGTGAAATGATCATGGATATGAAATCCTCTTATCCTTTAATTCTGAAGGACAGCCACAGCCTTCTTCTAAACCCCAGCCTTGTCATCTCCAAGACAGTCCTGCTGGGACTTCGGGGACCAACCACCCAGAGGATAGACCTTTCTCCACAAAGGCTGCTGAGGCAGGAAAACATCAGGACCACCCCGACCTCTTTCCCATCCCACCCCCAGATAAGCCCCTCGGGTCCACCAGGAACACTCTGCCCTAGAAGACAGACTTGTGCCTTCTAGGCAAATCCTTGCCTCACAGGCCTGGGACGCGGGAAGAACACACTCAGGGAAACGTGACTCTGGGCAATAGATACATCCACCAAAGAGATAAAAATGACATTTGAAAATGGATTCTTTGCAGCAGTCCTATAGCATCTCTGGAAGCTGGAATTCAATCTGGAAAGGAGTAACTACTTCAACTGTCCATTCCATGAACTACTGAAGTGACGGGCTCACTCTGAATCCCCACCTACTCGCGGCGGCTTCGTGGGAGCTCTGGTGTCATCTGGATGGAAAACACCACTTAGGGAAGGGAGTGGGGGGAGGAGGGAAGTCCAAAAAGGGAAAAACAAGCCTCTCATAAGCCCCTCCCACATCCTTCCCTGACTCCCAGGCCTCTGAAGCAACTGAAATGCAGAATATCTGAGCTGGAAGAAACCTTATTTTTAGATGAGGAAACCAAGGCCCGGAGGTCCAGTGAGCTGCTCATGGTCTCTGTCCACGAGCTCTATGTCCCCGGGTGCCCGTGAGTCAATACTTCGCAGACCTCAGTCTCACACACCAACTTACTCAGCCCTCAGTCAGGTCGGCCTTGGGCACCCTGAAAACAAGTGGTCTTTAGCCTCTGAGCTAAGAAGGCAGAAACAGCTCCTTGCAGAAGGCTGACTGGGGGTTGGGGGCGGTGGCAGGGGGTGTCTACTGGATGATCCCATGGTTAGTCCCTAACAAAATTAACTATAGGAAAGTCAAAGGAAGACAGACTGCCGATTCCCACCAGCTAAGTGGGAACAGCCTTGCACCCTGCTGACTTGCAGGCAGGCACCGGAACAGGGCCACAGACATGCTTTAGACAGGGCAGCTGGGCACGTGTGGCCCCAGACACCCAAGTCCAAACGGAAGCCCAGGCTACCCCATCAGCCACCACCACCCCCGCCAGCCAGACCCTGGGAGTTTATGAAATGCAACCGGTGTTACATCCAGCTTACGGCTTTCCTGATATGAAGATACTAAAGGCCCTATGGCACCTGGGTGGCTCAGTCAGTTAAGCGTCTGCCTTCAATCTCAAGATCCTAAGATTGAGCCCCACATCAGGCTCTGTGCTCAGTGCAGAGTCTGCTTGAGCCTCTCACTCTCCCCCTGCCCCCCCCCCTCTGTCAAATAAATCAAATCTTAAAAAAAAAAAAAAGCACTAAAGGTCCTTTCTTTTTCTAAAGATATTGATATTTGAAAGAGAGAGAGGGCAAGAGCAAGCAGGGGGACAAAGAGGGACAAGGAGACTCTGCATGAGCACGGAGCCTGATGTGTGGCTCGATCTCAAGACCCTGAGACCATGACCTGAGCTGAAAGCAAGAGTTAGTCACTTAAGGGACTGAGCCATCCCAGCGTCCCCTAAAGGTCCTTTCTAAGCTTGCATCAGCCATCATCATTCTTCCTCCAGGGAAAAGAAACACTGTTGAGAATGGAGACACCAGAGGACTGGGGCTCAGCCTCCTGCTCAGCACGCACCTGCTGCTCAGATACGGAAACAAAAGAGCCTCAAACCAACTGTCAGGGAGCCTGGGTAAGGAGCCCCAGCCTGGCCACCAGCCCGGCAGATGGCTTTGCAGCCTTCCTCTGCTGCTTCAACCGTGAAGAGGAAGGATGTACTGGCCTTGGGGTCCTTCACACTCCACCTTGTGAGATACCAAGGACACAGGAGAAGGTGACTGAGTCCCCGGATAAGGCTTGGGCATTGTCCTCCAGTTGCTCAGAGCTTAAGCGACTCCCTTCTGCCCGTAAAAAGGCCAAGAAAGTGGTGAAAAAGGGGACAAAGATTGAGACAGTGACAGCAGGAAGTCAGCAGCCAGACCCTAGGGGTCGGGATGGGGTCTCTGCTGGGGCGGTGTTGGGGCTGACAAAAAGAAACCTCAGGGCAGTCCCCCACACGTAACTCCCTCCCAGAGATCTCTGTGGCCAGGGTTTCTTCTTTGGGGTGTGCATGTAGAGGGCAGGGTAGGGGAAGGGAGCCGCCTGGGTCCCAGGCCGAGGCTTGGCACCAGCAGGTCGCTCTTACCCCTCCCAGGGGAAAGAAGTCCCTCTGAGTGGGGCCACTTGACGAGAGGTGGATGGAATGTGGTGACACGGCCCGCAGATGCAGGACTTATAAGGGCTGAACAAGGACACAGGGAAAAAGAGCAAGCAGATACAGCCAGACAGTGGATGGGAATTGAGACACAGGCTCCCAGAAAACCAGTGCTTCCCATGCTCCCTCCAAAGAGCTCTGGGCCGCTCAGCTCCCGGGCTAGGACACTGCCCAGCTTCCCTGCACCGAGGACACCTTCAATGCCTTGAGTCCAACCTGGTGTGAAGGACCAGGCTTCAGATGTGTTCCATAGCATTTTGCCTGCCCCTGCTAATTACAGCCCCAAATCACAGGGTTTGGCTCTCAGACCCCACCTGAGGCCGCACTTTGTGGTTCCCAGGTCTTTCATACCTACCATCTGGCATAGGAACCGGACGGTCCCTGGGTGGAACAGGCAGAGCAGTCTGGCCATTTCACAGATGAAGAACCAGCTCAGGGATTAGCTGCTGGGCCAGCCAGGGGCAGAGCTGGAAGTAAAACCCAAATCATCTGGGAAATTGAGGCACTTGCCCTACAACCTGCCATGAGTCCTAGAGTCCAGACTGTGTATGTATGGGCTCAGGGGAACCAAGCTGGGGTGGTAAGAAGTTCTCTAAAGGGTGGGGCAGGGCCAGGTACCAATAGAGTCTTAAATAATAAGGCTTCTGACCTCCAGCTACAAGCCACTTCTAGCCCCAGGAACAGAAGGCACAACATCTCAGGGAAAGACCTGTTCACAAAGCCTGTTGTGAGTATAGCCTACACCTCATTTATAGGAAAGCAGACCAAACCACATGAACTGCGCGGCGCAGACTCTGTGCACCAGGGGACAGTTTTCCATTTGGTTCTAGACACTGCCACGGGCCAAAGCTTTCCGAGGCAACTCAAGTTGGCAGGGTCACAGGGTCCCCAGCACAGAGGATCGTGAGGGCAGGCTTCCTTCCCTCCTGTGCCACCCACCTCCCCCGTCCCTCCTGAGGCTGTGTGGTCAGCCAACACAGATCTATTGCTCGTTCCTGTCCCTGGCAAGAGTCACAGCTGTCACCACTGCCACACACCAAAGTGTATTCCCGGGAGAACCTTATATCCCTCCCCCAGCTCCAAAACCAGTACCTCCGACCCTTAAACCCTTAAACCACTTGACATGATTTCACTGTGAACACAGAGTACCAAACCTGCCACACCTGCCCACTACCTGAAGCAAGCAGATGAAGCCTGGTAAGAGGGGGTTCCTAACACAACGTTTCTGTTGGGAGGGATCTCTGTTTGGGAACGGAAGCTGCTTCAAGGGTCTGCATTCTGGATTGCAGCTCCTAGGTCACACACATCCTCAGCAGTGCCTGGATATAGCCACCACCACACATTAAGAATGAGGGCCAAGTCTGGGCAGAAGTTCTTCCAAGTCTTCATTTCAACAAATGTTCTCAAAAGAGGGTCCAGGTCCTATTCCAGTCACCTCTCCCGACACCCCCTCTACCAGTAAAAGCCCAAGACCCATTTGGGAAGGGAGAGGGTGGCTAACCACAAAAGGGAGCTAGGTAATCCAGACACTCATCCCACAGCCTCGTCTAGGTCAGGTCCTACCCTTTCTTCCCAGGAGTCCCAGGCCTGTTCAGAACGATACAGGCAGCCTTGATGACTTGTGACAGCCAAGAGCCTCTGCTCAGTGGGCCATAAACGACTGAAGGCCATGGCAGACAGGCCTAGACAGACCCGCCCATACCCACAGCCCCTGCTATCCTCCAGAGGCCCCCAGCACAGACGAATCCACTAGTAGACTCTTCAGGAAGGTCGGATTCTTCTGTTAGCCGTGGCACATCTCGGAGGTACCCACAATTTTTCCATCCAAGGATACAATAGGGGAAGCAGCAAAAAGAGGGAGGCCATGCTGTCCCTGGGCAGGGAGTAGATGGGGTTCCAGCACACAGAGCTTTGTGGGGTGTCTATAGTCCCCACCTCACAGCAACACAGTTTCTGAAGTATAGGGATGGGCTCTGCCCCCCTGCCTCATGGCTTTGCCAGAGGTGTGAGGACACCTCTGAGGCAGCCATGGTCAGGGGACAGCAGAGAAACAAACAAGTTACCAGATGTCACGGCCACCCAAAACCAACAGCTCAGCCAAGTCTGAGGGCCATGGACCAGGAGCCCAGCCCTCAGGGCAGGTAGGATGGACTCTTGCTCTCAGGACTGTCTGGAGGCCCAACAGGATAAGTGAGTGGAGAGCACGAGAGCAAAAAGCAAGGCATCCCACACTTCATGTCTTGACTCCACTTTGAGTCCTCCTCAGCCCCTCTCTGGAGATGGGGATGAGAAGAAATTGGAAGGTCTAAATGCTAAATGGGATTGAGAAGCTGGTTCTTATTGGGATAAGCTAGACAGACTGCCCATGTGCTGGAAAGGAAGAAATAAGGCACCCTAACAGAATGATGCCCCCCCCCAAAATGACAGGCAGTCACTTTAGAGTGGGTACCGTTTCTTCAGTTAAAATGCCCAAAGCAGCAGGGTACCAAGGTGGGCTGGGGGCAGGGGTATGGATGGGAATGAAAGCAGTAAGCCCCAGGACAGGCAACAAGGGGGGGTACTACCAGTGGAGGCTGAATAATAAAACGGGCTTGGTCTGCTTTTATCATCCGGTGATAGCAATTCTCAACAATACCTGTGATAAAAGGCTCCTCCCCCAAGGGCTGCCAGCTCCCATCACCCAGTCCTCGGATGCCCCAGCCCAACGGGAACTAGCCTGCAGCAACATCACCCAAAGCTCGGGCCTCAAAAACTTTAGTTGCAGGACTTTACTCCCCACGCCCCTAACCCTCACCAAAAACCCTAATGTAAAACGGAACAGCAGGTATAGCGTGTGGTTAAGGGCAAACTCTGGGTTCAAATCCCATATTATCTACTTACTAGCTACACGATAGTTTTAAAAGATGTTATTTATTTAACTGAGAGAACGCAGACACGCATACACACACAGCTGGAGGCGGGGGACAGGGAGCAGAGGGAGAAGGAGAGAATCCCAAGCTGACTCCATGCCAAGCACAGAGGCTGACATGGCACTTGGCCTGATGACCCTGAGATCATGACCTGAGCTGGACACCCAGCCAACTGAGCCACCCAGGGCCCCTACATGAAAGGTATTTAAACTTTTGGTCTCAGATTCCTCATTCATAACGTGGCAATGACAATAAAGTAAGCAATTCACAGCGCTGTTGTGAAAGTTCAAGGAGTTAAAATGGTCAGGTACTTAGAATAACGCCCGGCATGAATGCTGGACATGCTCACCAATATCAGGACAGCCTCTCTATTAGGCTATCTGAGCAGAGAGGGCACATCCACAACAACCCCAGCCTATAGAATCTGCCTGAGCCTACCTGCCGGGGCCCTGTCTCCAGGTAAATGCCCAGAACAGAGGCCTGCCTTCCCTCATACAAACGAACAAATAATAAAAAGCTTACAGATAGAGCACCAAGATGTTCTGGATTCTGTCAAAGCTTTTTGATGGTAGAGAAAAAGGGAAGCGGCCGAGTCACATGCTGGACCCCAGAATTCCTTCACCTTCATCTAGAGTGCTAACCCTGGCCCATCCTGCCAGGGATGTGGCTGGCTCCTCAGAGACCTCTAGAGGACACACGACAGACCCAGGGGTGCCAAGCCTGCAAGCAGCCACACTGGCCCGGATCCACTGGATGCAACAGAGCAGCAAAGATGCAGTGGGAGGACAGCGAGAGGCCAAGACCCTCAGGTCAAGCTGTAGCTTCTTTGGCCGCCTTTCTACAGTTTACCATTAGGCTGGCAAAAAAACTTCTTTAACTCTTAGAAACTTGAATTCCTTCCACCCCAAGATTCCAAATACTATGCTTCCTTCAGCTCTGCTGCCCCCCACGCAGTGATAATTACTGTAACTTAGTTTCATCATGTATTATGAAAGTCTTCTTTTTCAAAATAGAATGCTTTCAAACCACACGTACCCCTCCCCAGAAACACTGTAACTCTCTAGCTAGCCCTAAAGAATGAGTAAGACATGCTTGGGTCTGGGGTTCCAAAGCATCAGAGGCAAGCCTGCCCTGTGCTACAGTCTCACTGTACTTTCTGGAGCTCCCAGCACCAGCCATGACCCACCTGGGTTAAGGCATAGCCTCTAGACCGAAAGGGACACTTAGCTCTTCCCCTGCAGACCTTCTCCTTAATTCATCGCCGTCCTCCTTAGCTTTCAAATGGTACCATAGCTTCTAACACATCTCCTTTCCAAGTGGCAGAAAAATGCCCATTTCCCCCCAGCCCTGAGTGATCTTGTACTCTTCATAATGTGGCCCCCAGGACTGCTTCAGCCTAGCAAACTCCAGGTACTCCTACGGTTCCACAATCCACCTCTCCCTCTGACATCTGCTACGCGCTCTTCTTGGAATGCTTTCTGACAGCACAGGCTTCCCAACCTCCTAACCTGGCCACATCTCAGAAGGGCTGATCTCTACCTTCTCAGGGGCACCACCGCATCGCTTGCTGATATTCCCTTATTTTACCTACTGTTGCATTTAACCTCCCATCCCTTCCTCCTTCTTACCTTCTAGCCCGTGACCTTGTACCTGTAATCCTGCTCCATGGACCAGTAAAAGAACCTAATGCCTGTGATAGGGATAAAGCCCCCAGCCATAAGGTGGTCGAGCAGGGGAAGTCAAGGCTACACAAAGGAACAGCCCTACTGATACCCCCTTCTGGAACCATGACAACACACTCCTTTCTCCAGCCACCTAACACCTTTAGGAATTGAGGTCTTCTGGTGGGCAAGAAGGATTCCTTGGTTTTCCAGGCTTGATTTACTTCATCTCTGAGAACCAGCCTGGCTCAGCCATGAGAGTAAACTATCCCAGCTAACAGAGATTCCCCAGATGGTGGCTCCTGGGGGATGCAGAAATGACTGCCTAGGGGGCAGCTAAGCTAAAGGAATTGAGTTCCAGCTCAAACCACCAATACAGCAAGGAACCTCAGCAGAAGAGCTCTTGGCCCAGAAGTCTAATGAGGAGAGGGGGCTCATCCTTGTACTTACCTGACCAGAGCAGACACCGGAATCCAGGAGATTCCCAGAACTTTAATTTTAGAACTCTGTTACACACAGACCTGTGCCCCTCCATCAGCACCAGGTGCGCTGATTCCCTTAACCACCAGGGTGCTGTCACCCACCTCTGCCCCCAATGAGTCATCACAGGGATTCCACTTCTTGAAGATTCTGCCTTCTCCCTCAGAAAAAGCACTTGGAAAAAAGCGACCAATACTTCACATGCTTTCTCTAAGAATTTAGCTTGGCCACAGGGTTCACCCTTCCCACTTCAAAGGGGTAGGTCTGAGGGTCAGCCCAGCCTCTTGGGTGAACTCCCTGCTGAAGTCAACCATCTAGCACTAGTGGCCTTCTGGGTCTTTGCCCAGCTTCACAGGAGGCCAAGCAGAGATCCCATACACACCAGCAACCCTGTCACCCTCCCCTCAACTCTCAGCGGAGATTCTGAACAACCAGGTACAGTTAGGAAGGGGTTAAGGTTCCCACCAGTGCCATGGGCCTGTCAGAACGTCCAGGTCTGAGGAGGACAAGGCCTTCAGGAGCCAACCCCCATCCTTTGCACTGGAGCCCACACAACCCCAGCGGACAAATGTCAGGCCCTCCCTTGTCATCCTTCTGTGTGAAGTTATATATTCCCCACCCCTTCCCCCCAAAAAGTGAGATCTAGACCTAGATTCTCAAGATGCCATGCCATTGGTGGACTCGGACTAGCAGCAACCCTCTGAATTACTAAGAGGGGGTGCCGCTGATGTGACCCTCCCACCATCCCTCCCACAGTGAGGAGCCCAGCCCGGCAGTGGGCCACCGCCGCCATTCTGCACCAAACCTACAGCATGGCCCGCCGACACCACGGCCACTGCACTGGAGGGAGGCAGCAGCACCAGCCCCCATCAGGGGCTCTGCGGTTTCTACCCCCGGACCAAGGGGAAAGGAGCTCAGGGTGGATAACTGGCCCTTGGTTTCCTGGGTAAGGGCTTTCCAGGGCGCGGCAGGAAGGGTCTCTCAGCCCTGGAGTGACACAGCAGGCCAGAGGCCCTTGGAGACAGCTGCAAAGCCTGCCCCTTCCACACACTTTTTGTCTCGGCCCGCCCAGGTCCTGGTCTCCATACGCTGCCCGTAGTTCTCAGGCTTATATCCACCACCTCACCCCCCCCCCCCCCGCCGCCAAAACACCCTCCCCGATTTGGCCATCCCATTAACCACCCAGCTATTGCTGATTCCACGAAGCCGCCTCGCACACCCTCCTCTTAGCACATGTCTGGTGGTCAAGATAATGTCGCCTCTCCTTGCAGAATCCCACCCAGGTCATCTCTGGGGTCCTGGAATGCCTGCCGGGTCAAAACCGAAGGGAGGAGAACCGGGAAAGGACTATCTTCAGGCATCTCTTTCTCAACTCTCACTAACCACCCGCTGACCTCCTTGCCAAAGCCCAGGTTCTGGGGCGGCAAGGAAAGCCCGTCCACCCCCCGTGACTACGGCTCAGTTGTAGTGAACCGGCCCGGGCCTCCAAGGTCACGGGGAGGGGTCAGGGTGGAAAGTGTAAGGGACTGAGGGTGCCGCCCGCCCGCGGTACTAATCCCGTTTAGTTCCTTCCAGCGGAGGCGGGAGTCCCGGCCATACCGGAGGAGCGCCTCGGATGCCTGTAGCTGACTGGCCCGAGAGTGGAGAACGAGGGACGCGCGGGCAGCGGGCGTGGGGCAGGCACCGCGCCGCTCGCCCACCACGGGACGCACGGACGGCGGCCGGCGCGCGGCCCGCCCTGAGCCCGGGAGGGCGGGGAGACAATGCCCGCCCGGCGGGGCAGTCCAGGCCGCGCGCCCCCGCCCGCCGGACACGGGCTGCTCCTCCCTGACCGAAGGGCAGCGGCGGGAAGGCGCCCGGAGCGCTTGCCAGACCGGCCCCGCGCGGCGCGGGAGGCCCAGCGCGCCCTCTCCCCCGCCCACCTCCGCGTGCACTTCACCCCGACAAGTCCCGGGGCCGCAGACCCACCTCCTCCTCCAGAGTGCCGCCGGAGCCCGTGCCGGTGCCCGTGCCGGTGCTGGTGCTGTGCTCGCCGTCCGGCTTCAGGTTGCTCATGGTGCGGGGGGTGAGGTGGGGGTGGCGAGGGGAAGGGAACGCGGAGGGCGAGCGCGGCGCCCGGCCCCGGCGAGGAGTGGGAAGGGGCGCGGTGAGCGGTGCGCTCCGGGAGTGCGGGGCGGAGTGGCGGTGGGGGGCGCGCGGGGCGGTGAGAGGGGCAGCCGCCGCGTAGGGCTGGGGTCACATCAAGTTTGGCGGGTGCGGGAGGTGGGGAGGGGGTGCGGCGGGGGAGGCACTCGGAACCAGAGCCGAGCCCGAGCGGCCGCCGCCTCCGCCTTTTCACTGCGACCGGCGAGTGCGCCCGCGGCGGCGGCGGCTGCGGCGGCGGCGGCGGGGGGCGGGCGCCGGGGGAGGGGGCGGGCGCCGGGCGGTGGCGGGGGGCGGGGGCCGGAACCGGCCTCAGCTGGGGCCCGGCCAGCCCCCCTCCCCCGCCCTCCTCGCGGTCTCCGGGGGAACGCGCAGCCAATCCCCGCCGCCCACTGAGGGCTCGCCCCGGCCCGGGCTGCAGCGCGCCAGCCTCCGGCAGGGCTTTTCCCCTCTCCCTCGTCGTCTCTCTCCCTCTCTTTCCTTTCCCCTTACCCTACTGCACGACAAGTTTTTAAACTTTGATGAACTCGCCTAGTGAACTTTCTTAAAGGGTCCGCGCGCTCCGTGCTGTCCCAGCCCGCGGGAGGTGGAGCTGCGTGCCAGGCACCCGCGCTGGCTCGTCCCCAGCCATCCGTGGCCCGCCGGCCCCACGCGAGCGGCGCCCGAAGCGAGGCTCCCGGGTCGTCGGCTTCGGAGGAAAAGCTCCCCTCGTACCCTGATTGGGAGTTACAGAGTGTCCCGCGCACTCATTTAACCCCCAAATCCAGCCTCTCAGTCCCCGGCCACGCTCCTGCCTTCCCCGAGCGCAGGACTGTTGGGGGTCGGGTTCTGAGGGTGATGGCCGTCGAGAGTCCGACACCTGGGGTTTGGCCCTGACTGGCCGCTGTTTTGCTGCGTGACCTTGAGGAAATCACTTCCCCTCTCTGGCTTCAGGCTTCCAGCCCAGAGGGTGGGACTTAGATCTCAAACTCCCTTCCCGCTCCTAGTCACTGAAAAAGGACTCTGGGCGGGGAGACAAGTCTTTGGGACCCAAATGGTATTTAGCCCCGGGAGGGGGTACCTCGAATGACCAAGATTCCATTCAATGCCTCCTTCCCCCAACCCCCACCTCCGCCTTGGGGTCCTCTCCTCCCGTAGCTTAAATACCGCCCCCCCCCCCACACACACACCTTTTCCCTTCTCCTATTCTGAGCCTGAGGGCGGGGGGAGGGGAGAGCAGCCCTGCGTTTTGGGCGGGGCGGTGGTGACCCCCTCCGCGGGACTCGAGCCTCTGGCTTGAGAACCCGCGCGGACTTGGCAGCCCCTGCCGCCACCTTGTAAAAATCCGTGCCCAGCTCGGGTCGCGCTTGAGATGGCAGCGGCCCCGAGCCGACCCAGGCGGAGGTCCTCAAGGACTGGGCCCTCCCAGCCACCACCCCTCGCCTGGAAGTTCCAGCCGCACCCCAGGGGATCCCGGCCAGAGGTTCCGTGTGGAATTGGGAAGACACTGCCGAGAGGTTAGGGGAATCCTGTGTGAGCCCGGCGCGGGGATCAGGGGTCTCTGGATGTGATTCTGACTTTCCCCGCCAAACCAGGTCGTGGCACCTGGGTTTGAGATTGGAAGTAAGGCGCAGTGTTGGTAGAGTGGGAGAAGCTGGGTTCGCAGGGTTGAACCAGTTGGGACCAGTTGCGACCGCGACCTTGGACAAATGACTCAACCTATCTGAGCCTCAATATGCCGACCTCTAAATAGGGCTAAATAGGACACACCATATGGGAGTGTCAAGTATGGAAGCATACAGTGTCCCTGTGACTTAGTCTCCCCAACAAATTACTATCCCCTTCTTAACCTGCCCTTTCACGGATAGGTAGATTGAGGTCTAGAGATAGGTAATATCTTTACCAGTGACATATTATTTCAGTAAACTGCCGAACACCCACTGTGTGCTGGGGACCCACTGTGTGCTGATGTCAAGACCAGGAGCACGCTGGTTTCCCACCCCCCACACTGCCAACATTTGGCTCAGTCCGGGTTATGAGAGGAACTGCCTCTATAGCAATCAGGCACTCCTGTTAGTGATAGGTGCTTCACTTAACCCAGAGTTTTCTAGGTTCTTCCAGCTTCTGGCACCTCCAGATGGAGCCAGCCTGGTGAACCTACAGGCACCCTGGCCATCCTTCAGACACCTCAGTCCACTGTGGCTGTATTCCCACTCCTAAACCCTCTTCCCTAGAATAGATCTTCTCATCAGACATGCCTCCAGCTTTGGCCCAGCAATATTCTTCCTCAATCCAAATCCTTCCCTCAAGATCCTTTTTCAGGCCCACTTTTTCCAGGAAGAGGACCCGGGGTCAGTTTTCTAAATTCAGGTATCCTATAGAAGTGAGTTTGAATTTTTCAAAGAGGAAGGGATTCTTATCTTGTCCTTAGGTCTTCATTTTATAGATGAGGAAGCTGAGGCCCAAAGAGGTGACAAATGGGGGTGCCTGGCTGGCTCAGTTGGTGTAACATGTGACTCGATCTCTGGGTCCTAAGTTTGAGCCCCATGTTGGGTGTAGAGATTACTTAAACACACAAAAACAGAACAGGGGCCACTATTGACCCTCGTCACTATTTTTCTGTGACATGAAGCTGATCATTTTTAAAATAATTTTTATTACTTTTCTGATGATAAGAGCAATACACGCTTATTGTTGAATAGTTGAAAGCTACCTAATAGTTTAGAAAACAGTTTGAAATCTGGAGAGCAACATTTTTAATATTTTCCTCTAGTTTTTTTGTTCGTGCCTATTTTAAAAAACAAAACTGCTGAACAATTTAAATACTCTTTTTCCTCTGAAATTTATCACAAACATTTCTTTTAAGTTCTTTAATCTTTTTTTTTTTTTCTCTCTAAGAAGGCTCCGGTTCCCTGGGTGGCTCAGTGGGTTAAGTGTCTGACTTTGGCTCAGGTATGATCTCAGTGTCCTGGGATCCAGCCCTGCATAGCATCTGGCTCCCTGCTCAGTAGGGAGTCTGCTTCCTCCACTCCCTTGCCCCTCCCCCTGCTCATGCACGCCCCGCACGCTGGCTCGCTCACACTCTCTCTCAAATAAGTAAAATAAATAAATAAATAAAGTAGGCCCCACACCCAATATGGGGCTCAAACTCATGACTCTGGGGTCAAGAGTGGCACTTTCTACCAAATGAGCCAGCCAGGCACCCCTCTTTGGTCATAATTTTGAATGATTGCTTAACCCCTATTGGGTGTGCCAAAATTTAACTCATTTCTTATTTGACATTTACATGATCTCCAGTTTTTTTCTTTTTTGCTTTCTTTTTTTTTTTAAGATTTTTATTTATTTATTTGTCAGAGATTTAGAGCACAAAGTAGGGAGAGAGGCAAGCAGAGCAGGCAGAAGGAGGAGCAGGCTCCCCGATGAGCAGGGAGCCTGATGCAGGACTGGATCATGACCTGAGCCAAAGGCAGATGCTTAGCCAACTGAGCCAGCCACTCAGGTGTCCATTTCTTTTCGTTTTCATAAGAAACACCTTATATTCAGATTCTTAATGCCTCTGAAAGCTTCATGTGTGACCAGACCTTAAGCACTTTAGGGGCAACAGCTTACTCCCCTATATGTCTATTGTCCTGGGAATGGGAGAATCTCTGACCCCAGAGGGATTTGGAGATCTATAAATGCAAAGCTCCCACCCAGCCTGGCATGAGTATCCATCAGTGCCCGGTTGGAATTGGGGTTAAGGCAGATGGGGCCAAAGAGAGGAGTTTGGGGTGTACCAGTCCGGCAGACTGCCTGCAGGTTGGGAACTAATATCTTTGTCTTACCCAACTGTGACCTAGTAGCCCATCATTAATAGCCTTTTCAGTGCCCTTCTCCTCTCCCAGTGCTCGGCTCCACATCACCTCTGAAATTCTCACATTTCTGTTCCCTTTGCCTGGAACTACCCCTCTTTCCCAGTTTCCTGATCTTTCTGATTGTTCTCAGAGGGCCTCCTCTGTGTCCTCTTGAGCCTGGGAATTCCTTGTCTTCCTGTCTTACCTACCAGATGGGAACATTTCTGACTCTGAGCTGTGCTCACAAGTCCTGCTAAGTGAATAGACACCCTCGATTTCTGCAGCCCCCTTGCCTCTAGCAGATAGCTTGATGAGAGATGGGCATTTGCAGTAGTAGGTATCCATAAATCTTTATTGAAATGGTACTGGGCCATTCCTGGGGCCTCTAGGTTATCTGGTGCCTGCCCCTTTCTCTCTGGTTTACTGTACATACATTATGATTTGATAGTTCATTCCTAGGGTAAGGGAAAGAGCCAGATGTCCTTACTCTTGAGAAACACTGCCTGGGACCTGGCATCCTGAGGGTAGGCCAGGCTACTTCCAAGTAGGTCCCCCATTCTAATTCCACCTCCCCTACTTTCAGGAAAGCCTGTGTGATTAGAAGGCAGGTAGAGAGGGTGACCTTGAGGCCCAAAGTCTAGGATGTATCGGAGGTGTTTTTCTTGGCATTTATAGGTTTAAGCTCCACTTGGGTACAAGAGGTCTCAGGAAGAGAAGGAGGCAGGATGCTGGCACTTACAGAATGCCTCCTTCTACTCTGGGCAGTGAATCTGTCTTCTCATCCAATTCTCCCATTGTTCCTGCTATCCCTAGTTATAGATTAGAAAACTGGGGCTCAGAAGTATTAAGGGGAACTCACCTAGCTAGTGGTGGATGGCATAGGTGGCGGGAAAAGCACCAAGCAGCCCTGTGATGCGATTTTGATCTGGTGACCTTGGACAAGTTACCAGCTGAGTATCAATCAGTTCATCAGTAAAATGGGGATACTAAGACATAACTTCAGGGATGTGTTATGTAAGACAAATAACCTCATGGGAAGTTCTTGGGGTTGTGATTATTGTCTGTGGTCCTGCTGCTAGTTTGAAGGTCAAGGTCAGAATGGTGTAGGTCAAGATCAGAGACTGGGCCATTTCAGCCCCAAGTTTCTGAGCTCTGTCTTCTTGCCTCCCTTACTCTGGGCCACATAGTAACCTAAATTGCAGGATTGCACGTTCATATCCAAGGCAAACTGTATTTCCAAAATGCCTATGCCAGAAGACCTAGGTTTAAGTCCAGGTGACCATAGCAACCTGTGTGACCATGAGCAAGTACTTTACTTTCTAAGGCTTTTTTTTAAAATGTCTTTACTGGAGGAAAAGAGCAAGAGAGCACAAAGAGAGGGAGCAGCAGAGAGAGAGAGAGAGAGAGGGAGAAGCAGGCAGCCTGATGTGGGGCTCCATCCCAGAGTCCTGGGATCATGACCTTAGCTGAATGCACACACTTAACAGACTGAGCCACCCAGGTGCCCCAATGCTTTGTTTCCACATAGTAAAACGAGAGATGTCTTTCAGGCTTTTGAGAGTATTATCCAGGCTTTTGGGGGTGCTAAGTGAGATCTGAGCTCTGGAAGTTCTCTGATGGTCTCAGAGCTGTAGGGCAACAAGAGGAGTGATTATAAAATCAGCAAAGGAATAGAATCAAGAACTTCACTTCAAGCCCAAGAGGCAGTATTTCCCCCACTTCCAAAAACAACACCAAAAACTTATTTCTTCTACCCCCTGAAAATTAGGGGAGGACCCTGAGGACAGGAATGATGCCTTCCTTTAAAAAAAAAAATCTTTGAATCCTTGGTACCCAGCCCAGGTCCTTGTAGAAGGGGTTCAGTAATGAACATGGAAAGAATGATAGGCTTGGGTGCCATGGGAAAATCCCTGAGAGAAGTATTTTTATACTAACATGTCAATGGCTGCATTTCCTCTCCCAAGATGGGAGAGACAATGAGATGCCAAGAACTTGCAAGGAAAGTAGGAGATTAAAAAAACAATGATCGGGGCACCTAGGTGGTTCAGTCCATTTAGCATCTGCTTTCAGCTCGGGTCATGATCCCAGGGTCCTGGGATGGAGCCCAGCATTAGACTCTCAGCTCAGTGGGAAGCTTGCTTCTCCCTCTCCCTCTCTGCCTGGCACTTCCCCTGCTTGTGCTCTCCCTCTCTCTGTCAAGTAAATAAAATCTCTTAAAAATAAAAACTAAAAATAAAATAAAAAAACAACAATCAGGAACCCAAAAGAGTGGCAGGCCAAAAGTTCCTAGGCAGTGCTCTGGGTCTCCCAGCTTACACCCTCCCTCTCAGCAGCCAGAGCCCTTGCCCCACTTGCCAGTTTCTACCCAGCCACTGACCATCTGCCTTCATAGTTGGGGAACTGAGGTTCAGTAGCTGAAATCAACTCACTTGAGGTCCCACAGCACGATACTGAGTTCATTGCATACTTCCTACTTTTAATCTCAAAAGCAGGTAGCAGATCTTTTCTTAGAGCCCTCAAATTTTATTCCCCAGGAAGTCTGCTTCAAAAAAAAGGAAGAAAGAAAGAGTTCTGGCAACAATCAAATGGTACTTGCTAATCTTTTACCAGTTTTGAGTCCTTTCCAGAGAACCAAAGGTCACTGAGAATGCCTCTCTGGGCTACGTCCATGCCTGTTGCTAGCCTCCCAGAAGCTGGGAGAGAACGGAACCTCTGGACCAGACAAACTCTGCAGAATTGCCTGTCCTGCCCAGGAAGCGGACCCCACTGGGCAGTGTCTGAGAAAGACCAAGGAGCTGAAAGTAGGAATGGTCGCACCGGACCAGGGCCCAGTGGGGCAAGTGACAGTTTTGAGGCTCTTTATGGACTGGAGTAGAGCAGGGCAAGGAAGGAAGATGAGCTGGCATCATCCTCACCACTGAAAGTGGCAGTGAGGCTCCTGTCCCTCCATCTTTGCAATCTTTTGTGCCTTCCCCAAAGCCTGTGTTCATAGGGGAAGGGGGTAGCTGCACTCATTCTCTCTAGGGCCTTAGGGAATCAGAAGGCAGGAGGGGGAGAGGACAATGCCTCACCCAATGGAAGGCTTTCCCCGAAGTGGGGGTTGAGGCATTGCAGATCAGAGAATCTGTGTTAGAAGGGACCCTAGAGGTCCTCCAAGCCGGTGAACCTCACACTTCACTGCAGGCCAGAACTGCTTTTGGAAAAAGAGCGATTCCTAGGCCCATCTGAAAACCACTACAGCTAAATCTCTGGGGACATATCTTGGGCATCTCCTTGCACCCTCAAAACTAGAACCTGGGACCTGAATCCAGTCATCTGCATCAAAGACTTAAATCTCTACCAAAAGCTAATCCAGCCTCTACCAGAACTTGGGGAGAAACAACTTACACCCCCACTCCAAACTACTCATTGCATTGCTACACCTTCAGCTCTGGTACACCAATGTTGTTATCAGATAAAGATTAGTGATCATTAATATCTCTCAAGTACTTGGCCATTGACCCCTTAGCACAGAGGCTAAGCTTCCAAGTTCTAGACGGAGACAGCCCTGGGTACAAATAGGCAGCACTTTATATTTATTTTTGTCACTTTGGGCAAAGTGACAAAGGAATCTGAGCTTCAGTTTTCTCATCTGTGAAATGGGGATACTTTGTGTAGAATCACGTAACAGTGCTTGGCATTACATCCTCTCAATTAAAAAGTTGTTCCTCTGGGGACATCTGGGTGGCTCAGTCTGTTAAGCATCTGCCTTTGGCTTAGGTCATGATCTCAGGATCCTGGGATTGAACCACACATCAGGCTCCCTGCTCAATGGGGAGTCTGCTTCTGCCCCTCCCCCTAATTGAGAGAGAACAAGAGCAGGGGGAATGGCAGGCAGAGGGAGAAGCAGGCTCCCCGCTGAGCAAGGAGCCTGATGTGGAACTTGATCCCAGGATACTGAGATCCTGACCTGAACCAAAGGCAGACACTTAACCAACTGAGCACCCAGATGTCCCTTAATAAAATCTTAAAAAAAAAAAAAAGTTATTCCTCCAGGTAAACCCAAATCTCTCTCCCTGTGCGTGCATCCAACTCCTCCATATTTATGGCCCTGGGCTCCATGGCTCCGTAAAGCAAACCCATGCTCCCCGTCCTAGGGCAGTCCTTAGTAGACAACAGGCCCCTTTCCTAGCACCTGTCGCCTTGCACCCTGGTTGGTCCCTCTTGAGAGGTTTAGCCCTAGAGGTGATGAAATTGTGGGAGGGGGACGGCCCAGCAGGCCAGAACTCCAGCAGTTCCTTGAGCATGTGGGGAATCAGAGCAGCTTAAGTGAAAAGGGCTGTAGAGAGCAGCGGTCCCAGGAGAGAAGACGGTGGCTCCTGCACTCTGCTAGCCTAAGGCCACTAACCTACCAAGCACAAGCCTAGACGGGACACCGCACTTGGCTTATCCAGCTCTCACAGGTCGATGATCTTTCCTTATTTTACAGCTGAAGTGCGAGAGGTTAAGTAACCTATACAGCAGTGCACAGCTGAAACTGACCGGCTGGGATTTGATCTGAGTTCTCCCTGTAGCCCACAACCAGAACTAGAATGGTAAAAAGGAGTGGAATTTGAATTGAAATCTTAAGTCCAAAATTGAATTGAAATCTTAAGTCCAAATGCAGTTTTCCTTAAAAATTATCTAGATAAGGGGCGCCTGGGTGGCTCAGTGGGTTAAAGCCTCTGCCTTTGGCTCGGGTCATGATCCCGGGGTCCTGGGATCGAGCCCCACATCGGGCTCTCTGCTCAGCAGGAAGCCTGCTTCCTCCCCTCTCTCTACCTGCCTCTCTGCCTACTTGTGATCTCTCTCTGTCAAATAAATAAATAAAATCTTTTAAAAAATTATCTAGATAAAAATTTGCTTATTTCTTACCTAATGATAACCCTTTACACTAACAGTATGCTTTTTTCCCCCCAAGAGTACATATATATACCTTCATGTATTTTTTGTTTTTGTGGGCGGAGTGCTGATATTTGCTCATGATGCTCATGACATAAAATTTACAAGGTACAAAATAATATTGAAAAGTTTTCAGTTCTTAAAAAAGTTAAACATAGAATTACCAGTTGACCCAACAGTTAACATTCCTAGATATGTACCCAAAAGAAATGACAACAGGTATTCAAACCAAAACCTGTACACAAGTGTTCATAGCCATGCTATTGCCTATAGCCAAAAGGTGGAAACTACCCAAATGTCCATCAACTGGTGAACAGATAAACAAAATGTGGTCTGTCTGTACAATGGAATATAAAATCCATGATGAGGATGGGCATGGATGAACCTCAAAACATGCTAAGTGGAAGCAGCCAGGCACAAAAGGTCACATACTGTATGACTCCAGTCATATGAACTATCCAGAGTGGGCCAGTCCATAGAGACAGCACATTAGTGGTTGCCAGGGGCTAGGAGCTCGGGATGGGGAGGGACTGCTAGTGTGAATGGTGGGTTCTTTGTAGGGCAGTGGTTCAACTGTACAGAAATTGTACACTTTATTTTTCTTTGATATTTTATTTACTTATTTTTATTTTTTAATTATTTATTTGAGAGAGAGAGAACATGAGAGAGGTCAGCAGAAGAAGCAGACTCCCTGCCAAGCAAGGAGCCCGATGTGGGACTTGATGCCAGGACTCCAGGATCATGACCTGATCCGAAGGCAGTCGCTTAACCAACTGAAACACCCAGGTGCCCAATTTACTTATTTTTAAAGATTTTACTTACTTACTTGTCGGGGGTGGGGGGAGCTGTCAGGGGAAGCTGGAGGCAGAGGGAGAAGAAGCAGGCTTCCCACTAGCAAGGAGCCTGATGTGTGGGACTCCATCCCAGGACCCCGGAAACATGACCTGAGCCAAGCAGCTGCCTAACTGGCTGAGCCACCCAAGCAACCCTTTAAGATTTTATGTATTTGACAGAGCATGCACAAGTTGGGGGGCAGAGAGAGGGAGAGAGGGAGAAGCAGACTCCCCGCTGAGCAAGGAGCCCCATGTGGGACTCAGTCCCAGGACCTACAGAGCATGACCTGAGCCAAAGGCAGACACTCAGCCAACTGAGCCACCCAGGCGCCCCAGGAACTGTACACTTTAAAATGGTTCATTTTGTGTTACATGAATTTTACCTCAACTTTTTTTTTTTTAATTTGACAGACGGAAATCACAAGTAGGCAGAGAAGCAGGCAGAGAGAGAGGAGGAAGCAGGCTCCCCGCTGAGCAGAGAGCCCGATGCGGGGCTCGATCCCAGGACCCTGGGATCATGACCTGAGCCGAAGGCAGAGGCTTTAACCCACTGAGCCACCCAGGCGCCCCTTACCTCAACTTTTTAAGAAGAATATTGAACATTGAGTCTCTCGCTCCAGTCCTGTCCCCTAGCAACTGGTACACAAACAAAGAGATCTGACAATTTATAAACATTTGTATGTATAGTTTTTCATATAAATGGCAGCATCTTGTGACTGTCATTTTGTACTTTGTTTCTTTTACTGAACGGATTTTGGAGATTATTTTGCATCCACACTTACAGACTTGCTAGGCTCTTGCCTTTAACATCTGTCTACTGTTTCATTTCTCAAGATGTGCCCTGGTTTATCTAGCCTGTCTGTCCTCTTTGGATGGACATTTAGATTGTTTCCAGTATTTTGGCATTTCAAACAAGGCTGCCTGAATAGTTTTGTATATGGGTCATTTCACACATGCCTCTATCTGTAGGGACTTCCTAGAAATGGAGTTGCTGGGTCAAAGGGCATACACATTTTAATTTTTCCAGTTACAAAAATAATACATGCTTGTCATACAAATTTCAAACAACTCTAAAGCTCACAGGCTAGAAAGTGAAAGAAGCTCTGCCTACAACCTCTATCCTCCCTCTTCTTCATCTGCCTCCCTTTTCTGTGCACTTCCTCCTTGGCCCCTGGTCCGCAGCTCTCAGAGCCTTCCCTGCCTGACTGATTCTGCATCTCCCCTCCGCCTCCTCCCCGCTCCCTCTTCCTTCCCTCATCCCTTAGTAGAGATTTTCTCATCTGTCTGCAGGGCCTGGGCTGGGACTCAGGCTCATGGTAAAATATAGCCTGTTACCACCAAACCTACCAATGGCAGGTCCCTGGGAAATGCCTTCAAACCATAAAATGATCAAACCAAAAGAATAGGAGCTTCTCATCCAACTCTCACATTCTGTCTTACCTAGGAGGCAGCTGAGGCCCAGAGAAGGGAAATGTGGCTCAGTGAGTAGATTTACAGAGCCAGGAAGAGAAGTCACATTGCCTGACACCCCGTCCAGGAGTCATTTCATTAATAAACAATTATTGAGTACCATGAGTGTCCATTGTTTCAGGCACTGTTTTAGGCCCTAGGCTCTAGCAGTGAATGAGACAAACTTCACATTAGGTTCAGAGAGAACAACAAAAAACAAGTAAACCAATAAAATATTTCACCTGGTGGTAAGTGCCATGTAAGAATAAAGAGTGACTTGAGCCCAAGAATTTTAATGGGGTGGTGATACGTGAGCTAGAACCTGAATGACAGGAAAGTGCCAGCTAAGCCAGCACATGCAAAGGTCCTAAGGTAGGAGGAATATTTGTGTATTCAACAGACAAAAAAAAAAAGGTACATGAGGCTAGTCACTTAAGGGCCCTAGAGGCAGAGTGAAGTCATTCTACAAAGCGGTAAGATCGGCTTCCCCCCAGACTTTGCCCCCAGTAGCCTGGAGGACACAGAAGGGGTTCCTTGAACCCTTGCTGAATGAATGAAGGAACACTGTGTGTTAAAGGTGAGTGGAAAAGCACAAAGATGTATCACGGGGTCCTTGAATAGACATAGATTTGAGCTCCAAATTACTAGCTGTGTGAGTAGAGACTGTGTGTCAGGGACAGCGGCGGAGTACCTAGCTGAGAGGAGTCTGTGGCGTGAGCTCTAGATGGTTGTCTTCCCAGGGAAACATGGCCCCTGGAGGGCTCCCTTCCCAAGGCAAATGGCAGAAAAAGCCTAGCCTGGGGCAGAGCCCAGCGGGAGCCCTCACTTGGTCCTGTCTCCTAGCAGCACTTGGAGGTCCGGCACATCTCTTCAGCTCTGCCTCCGCCGTAAAATGGAGGCATTGGGTTAGATTCCTTTCCGGCTACAGATATTTATGGGCACCTACTGTATACCAAAGAGTCCACTGAACCTCACAAGTGATAAAGCAGCCTCAAGAACAAAGACCTCGGCCCAAACTGAATGAGAAGCCCCTGTGGCCTTCAGCCAGACTGGAAGGGAGGCCAAGGCACTAGGGCCAGACCCTGAAGATGGGTAGGTAGTTGGGGGCATTCCAGGCAGAGGAAAGGACATGGGTGTAGGGAAACTCTGTGTGGAGGGCCTGGTTTGGGTGGAGTGTCAGGTGAACAGAGAAAAACTCCCAGGAGTTAGGCAAGAAGGAAAGTTGGGTCCACAAGTGGCTAGGGCCCTGGTGGGAGCTAGACTAAGGGTCTCAGGAGGTAACAACTGTAGGGCCTTAAGATAGAGAGAGACAAGTACTGGGCCTCACAGAGCTTTGTAGGAGGGGAGCAGGAGGCAGAAGGAGGCCTGGGTGGAGGGCGCTAGGGGCAGGACAGAGAAGAAAGCCAGATGTGATAGGACATTTGTCTCTCGGGCTTGGAATGGGAGGCTGGAGCCAATCTGGGACAGATTGAGGAAAAGCCTACCCAATGTGAATGGGAAGCAGTGGCTGCCTTCTCAGAGAGGAGACATGGGCAGGCGCTGTAGGGAGCCAGTTTGGGAGCTTCCATTGTTCCCTTTCCATCTGTAACACTTCTGGGAGGCCCGAAATGCATGTTAGCATGTGAAAGGCTCACAGGGAGGCAGTGAGACCTCAGTTTAGCTGTTTCTACAGGCTGTTCGGCTGCTTTAGGTCTGGGGGCTCACTGGGGCTCACATGTGGACTTACTGGAAGAACATTTCAGGCAAAATAAATAAACCTAGGCAAGCATCAAAAAGATTTAACCATCAGGGCGCCTCGCTGGCTCCATTGGTGGAGCATTCGACTCTTGCTCTCGGGATTGTGAACTGAAGCCCAAAACTGGGTATAGAGATTACTTAACAAGATTTAACCATCTGACCAACTTGAGTATATTTTTTTTAAATGTTTTGAAGTATAGTAGCTTCAGTTAGAGGGATGAATGGAGTAAGTGTTGTGCTCCTTAAAGCAACCTGAGCCTTGTCCACCTCTAGTGGAACTCATCTCCCCTCGACATTCTAACCCAAGAGGCTGGGGTTGTTAATCCCTGTTCCAGATGAGGCAGCTGTGGCGAGAGGTTTAGAAGCTGCCCCAAGATCACACAGCAGGAAGGTAGGGAAGCCAGGGCAGGACTGGAACTGTCCTTGCTCTTAAACTCCAGGACATAAAATTTGGCAATAAAATTTAACTCTTACCAAGATGGGATTAAAAGTAGAAGCAGCAGGGGTACCTGGCTGGCTCAGTTGGTGGAACAGGTGACTCTTGATCTTGGGGTTGTGAGTTCGAGCCCCACTTTGGGTGCAGAGATTACTTAAAATCTTAAAAAAGAAAGTAGCAACATTAAATCCATGTTTGACAGAGAAAGGAAGCAAGTCCCGCTTTGCTTCTCACCATGTCAGTGCAGATGGCCTGTCTGCCACCCAGTCTGAGCCCCCAGCAACTTCAGAGTTGCAGGTTGTCCTAAGACCCTGAAAGCAGGAGAAATAGCCAGGTGTCAGGGCTGGTGCCACCGGCAGGAATAGGCAAACTGAGAAGAGGAATCAATTTAGCAGGATGATTTTAGTTCATTTGTCATCAGACACACTTGGATTCACCGCTTATCAGCTATGTGACCTGGGACACTAAATAAACTGTCGTTTAAACCTGAATTTCCCACAATTGTGAAATGGGACAGTAGCAGTACCTACCCCACAATGTATATGCAAATGAAATCGGTATCATATGTGTATATGGCCCGGCTTTTGATTGTTAGTGTTGATTATCCTCAGGCGGTTGGCGTGGGTCCTGTGGTTTCTTTGGCATTCTGCACGGCTCTAATGAGTTCACATCTTGAGTCTTAAGATCCCCAGAGCTGTTGAAGCTGAAGGATGAGGGGTCAGGAGAGTGGGGTGGAAACTGGGCTGAGTCTGTGGCATAGCTCAAAGGCGGTGTCATGCCATGGCAGGGGACGGGGCATCTTCTGCAGAGCAGCTCAGAGATGCTACCCAAGATTTTTTCCCTTTTCAGTCCCTGCTAAGCACTCACTGACCAAGCCCTTCTCTCCACACTCCGTTTTGAAGTCTCCCTTGGAGAGGGAGAGGGAGCAAGCCAGGGCTCTGGTGTCAAAACAGTAGAGGTCATATCATACTCTTGAACTTGGGCAAGTCATCAATGTCTCTTATTGCCATTTCCCCCATCTGTGCAATGGGATATAGAATAATGCTAACCCCAGGGGAGAGGTTGAGAAGGTAGGTCTACATTGTAAAGAGAGGCTATGAAAGCACTTATTAAACTTTAAAGGCACACAAATGCTGGGAATACATTTTCTCAGAGAACTGATATCTTTGGCACCTCTTCCGTGAAGCCTTCCTAGACTGCCTGGTTGGAAATCATTTCTTCCTCCACTGATTCCCGCTGCTGCTCACTTGAGCATTACAAATATAGATGCTGCCCCATCAAGAGGCACAATTCTGAGTACAGAACAAGCCAGGCTTCCTGAGTTCCAGCTAGGATCTTGGTAGTTTCTCTTGGCATTCTTTTTGTGGTGTGTCCACCAGGCACTTTCCTAGCACTTGTCCTGTTCTCCTTCTGCAGAAAGTAAGACCAGTCACGTTCATCCTATGGGGCTCTGCCCCCTGACCACATGCCTTGAGGCACCGTGTAGTCCTTAACCCAAGTAGGCCAATAGGGTCTTTCTCTGAGAATTTACATTTGGATCTGTGATTGACAGGGAGTCGGTTCAGCATCTCCGAGTAATTAAACTTATAACATATAGGGGCACCTGGGTGCCTCAGTGGGTTAAGCCTCTGCCTTCAACTCAGGTATGGTCTCAGCGTCCAGGGATCGAGCCCCACATCAGGCTCTCTGCTCAGCAAGGAGCCTGCTTCCTCCTCCCCACCCCCCACCCCCCGCCGCCCGCCTGTCTCTCTGCCTACTTTCGATCTCTCTCTCTGTCAAGTAAATAAATAAAATCTTTTTTTTTTAATATTTTATTTATTTGACAGAGAGAAATCACAACTAGGCAGAGAGGCAGGCAGAGAGAGAGGAGGAAGCAGGCTCCCCGTAGCTTTCCTTTTCCACCATGTAGATGGGGAAATAGGGAAGGCTGTGATGAGAGAAGCAAAGATAAGGGATAGGAAGAGGTCTTCCCGGGACCCTGTGGCGCTCCATCACTTTCTGAGGCTTCCTTCCAATAAAATTCCTGTTTTGGCTTACACTAGCACTTACTGGTAGGTTCTATGACTTCCTGTCCTTTACAGAAGAGGAAACTAGGTCTCAGAAAGGCTTACCAGCATGCCTGGGGGGTCACATGGCAAGCGAGCAGCAGAGACGCCATATCACAAATACAATCGTGTCTTAAACATTAATTGAAGGATCACTGACTGACAGTAACCTGCACATACGTAAAGTGTCCAGTGTGGTAGGCACACGTTTGTAAAACCATCACATTCAAGACAGTGAACATATCCATCCCCCACAAAAGTTTCCTCCTGCCCTCCTTGATCCCTCCAGCTCCTCGCTGACTCTCAGCCCAGGCAGCCACTTTCAGTACCTATACACTAGTTCGCTTTTATAGAATTTTATAAAAACTGAGTCATCCAATATGTACCCTTTTTTGTCTGTCTGCTTTCAGTCAGCTTGACTAGTTGGAGAGTTGTCTGTGTTATTACACATCTTAATAGATCAGTTCTGTGGCTGAGTCGTAACAAGTTACATGGACATGTGACCATTTTGGTTACTATTCACCCGTTGATGGACATTGAGGTTGTTTCTAGGTTGGGACTATTACAAATCAGGCTCCTATGAACATTCGTATGTAAGTCGTAATGTAGACATATGCTTTTATTTCTTTTGGATAAATACTTAGGAGCGGAATGGCTTGGTCATATGGTGGGTGAACACTATGCTTAGCTTACGCAGCCGAAGTGGCCATACTGCTTCACATTCCCACCAGCAGTGTGTGAAAGTTCCAGGTGGTGCTTCAGATCCTCACCAGATCCTTAGTTTCAGTCATTTTGATTTTAGAAAGTCTAATAATTGCCCGTAGTTTTAAGTTTTGCTCTTAGGTCTGTCACCTGTTTCGTGTTAATTTTGGCATATGTATGCGGTCCCAGTTAAATTTCTTTCTTTTCATGTGGGTATGAATGTCCGAGAGGCCCAGCATCCTTTGTCGCAAAAATTATCCCTTTTTACAATGAACTGACTTTTAAAAATAGATATAGGGCTATTTCAGTTATTTATTTCTAGTTGAGTTAGCTTTCATGCTTTGTGTCTTTAATTGAAGAATTTGTCCATTTCATCGAAGTTATCAAATTTACTGGCATAAAGTTTTTATGAATGATGTCGAGTGTCTGTTCATTTGCTTATTATCATTGTGTATCTTCTCTGGAGAAATGTCTATTCCGACATTTCTCAATTTGTAATTGGTTTGTCTTTTTATTATTGCATTGTAAGAGTTCCTTATGTATTCTATATACAAGTCCTTTATCAGACATATAATTGGCAACATTTTCTCCCATTCTGTGTGCTTTTTCCCTTCCTGAGTGCTCTTTGAAGCACAAAAGTTTTACATTTTGATAAAGTCCATTTCATCTCATTTTTCTTTTGCTAGTTATGCTTTTGGCATCATATTTAGGAATCCATTGCCTAATCTGGGATTTACACCTACGTTTTCTTCTAAGAATTTTATTGTTTTAGCTTTTACATTTAGGTATTTATCTGTTTTGAGTTACTTTTTGTATGTGATATGAAGTAAGGGTAAGACTCCCAACTTTTTTTTTCTTTCTTTTTTTTTTTTTTTGCACATGAATATCCAGTTGTCCCAGCACTATTTGCTGGGATTTTTAAAAAGATTTTAAAATCTTTTTTTAAAAAAGTGGAGCATGTGATGGAACAAATAAAATAAATTTTAAAAGATTTTATTTATTTATTTGACAGAGAGATCACAAGTAGGCAGAGAGGCAGGCAGGGGTGGGGGAGAAGCAGGCTCCCCACTGAGCAGAGAGCCCCATGCGGGGCTCAATCCCAGGATGCTGAGATCATGACCTAAGCCGAAGGCAGAGGCTTAACCCACTGAGCCACCAAGGCACCCCTAAGTTATTAAATTTATTGACACACAGTTGTTCATAGTATTTCTTATGCTTTTATAAATAATGCTATTTCATAAGGTTGGCAATAATGTTCCTTCTTTCATTTCTGATTCTAGTGATTTGAGTCTTTTCTTTTTTCTTGGTCATTGTAACAAAGGTTTGTCAATTTTGTTGACCTTTTCAAAAAACAGCTTTTGGTTGATTGCTTTTTTCCTATTTTTCTATTCTCCTTTTCATTAATTCACATTCAAATTTTTACTATTTCCTTATCTCTGCTTGCTTTAGATTTAGTTTGCTCTTCTTTTTAGAGTGTCTCTAAGGTGAAAGGTTATGGTATTGATTTCAGACCTTTCTTTGCATTGACAGCTATATATTTCCATCTAAGCACTAATTTAGCTGCATACCATAAGCTTTGATACAGGATTTTAATTTATTTCAAAATATTTTCTACTTCCCTTGTGAGTTCTTTTTTGGACCATGGCTTAGTTCAGAGTTGTTGCTTAATTTCCACATGTCTGTGAATTTTCCAAATTTCCTTTTGTCATTAATTTCGAATTTCATCCCATGTGGTCTCACTTTCATTTTTGAAAGTTTTTTTTTTAACCTAGGTAAACATTTTAGGTTGATGTTGTATTTTTTCTTTCTGTATTTTTTTTCAAGTTTTTATGTATTCATTTACTTAAATCTCTACACCCAAAATGGGGCTTGAACTCATGAATTCAAGATCCAGCCAGGCAACCCTCTTTCTGTATTTTAAAGATGCAGCTCTATATCTTCTTCCTTGCATGCTTTCTGACAAAAAAAAAATCTGTTAGCATTATTTTTGTTTGTATCTAGTATGTCTTTTTACTCTGGCTGCTTTTACTTGTGTGTGTGTGTATATATATATATATATATATATTTTTTTTTTTTTTTCATTTTTAACTAAGCTCCATGCTAGGCTTGAACTCATGATCCTGAGATCAAAGACCTGAGCTGAGATCAAGAATCAGATGCTTAATTGACTGAGCCACCCAGGTGCCCCACTCTGGCTACTTCTAAATCTTTCTCTTTATCACATTTTATTTTATTTTTTAAATATTTTATTTATTTATTTGACAGACAGAGATCACAAGTAGGCAGAGAGGCAGGCAGAGAGAGAGAAGGGGAAGCAGGCTCCCCGCCGAGCAGAGAGCCCTATGCAGGGCTAGATCCCAGGACCCTGAGATCATGACCTGAGCTGAAGGCAGAGGCTTTAACCCACTGAGCCACCCAGGCGCCCCTATCAAATCTTAAAAACAACTTTTGATATACCTTGGTATAGGTTTTTTGGAGGAGCGGGGGCTGGGTCCAGTGTACTTTATTGGTGGTACTTAACTTGGAAGGCTCCCTAAGCCCCTCCCACTCTTCAGGGATTCTGGGATGGAGACTGTAGAGCCTCAGTGCGTTGGGAGGTTGAGTTGGGGTAAACACTCTCAAGCAGCTGAGGGTCTCTCTCTTCTTTTGTTCCTACTGGAGCTGTTGGTCTTGGAGACTCTTACTCCTTGGAGGCCATGTGGACCATAAGATCTATCACCCTATTGCTGTAGTCAAATTCATTTTTATACCAGGAAATGAGCTTGACAAAGGATCATTGAAGGTAGCACAAGCCCCAGCATCAAAGATGGAAGAGTGGGTATCCTTATTAAAGTTGCAGGACAAACCTGGTCCTCAGTGCAGCCCAGGATGCCCTTGGGGGGCCTCTCTGATGCCTGTTTCACCACCTTCTTGATGTCATAAAATATGGCAGCTTTCTCCAGGGACCAGGTCAGATCCTGCTGACATATTGAGAGTGGAGACATGGAAGACCATGTTGGTGAGCTTCCTATATAGCTTGGGAATTACCTTGCCCTCAGCTTTGGCAGTGCCACTAGAAGAAGTAGGGATGATGTTCTGGGAAGCCCATGGCCATCATGCCACAGCTTACCAGAGAGGTCATCCACAATATTCTGGGTGACAGTGATGGCATGGATTATGGTCATGAGTCCCTCCGTGATGCTAAGGTTGTCATGGATGAGACTGGTCAGGGAGGTCAAGCAGTTGGTGGTGCAGGAAGCATTTGAGGGCCTTGAGGGAGTTGTCATACTTTCCATGGTTCATGCCCTTCACAAACATGGGCGCATTAACAGAAGGGGCAGAGGGACGCCTGGGTGGCTCAGTTGGTTAAGCTGCTGCCTTCAGCTCAGGTCATGATCCCAGGGCCCTGGGATCGAGTCCCGCATCGGGCTCCTTGCTCAGCGGGGAGCCTGCTTCTCTCTCTGCCTGCTGCTCTGCCTGCGTGTGTTCTCCCTCTCTCTCTCTCTCTCTGACAAATAAATAAATAAAATCTTAAAAAAAAAACAACAAAAAACAGAAGGGGCAGAGATGGTGACCTTTTTGGCTCTACCTTCAAGTGAGCCCCAGCCTTCTCCAAGGTAGTAAAGATACTAGCAGATTCTACATACTCAGCACCAGCATCGCCCCATTTGATATTGGTGGAATCTCACTCCTGGAAGATGGAAATGGGCTTTCCATTGATGACAAGCTGCCCATTCTTAGCCTTGACTGTGCCATTGAACTTGCCACATGTGAAATCTTACTGGAACATGTAGACCATGTGGTTGAGATCAATGAAGAGGTCATTGATGGCAGCAGTACTCCCCTTGGGGCACCTGGCTGGCTCACTTGGCTCACACAACTCTTAATCTCGGGGTTGTAAATTCGAACCCCACATTGAGTGTAAGATAACTTAAAAATAAAATCTTAAAAAAAAAAAAAAGTAGCCCCGATGACCAGGTATCCAATATGGCCAAATCCATTTACCACAACCTTTACCATTGTGTCCCAGGGCCCCAGCTGGCACTGCTCAAGAAGTTGTGGCTGTCTGTTGAGCTGGGAGAAGCAGAGAGCTTGGTATAGTTTCTTTATGTGTATTGTGCTTGGGGTTCATTAGTATCTGAGATCTATGGATTTATCAAATCTTCATCAAAGTTTTCATCAAACTTAGAAGTTTTTCAGTTGTTTTTTCTTCCTTTCCCTTCAAGTATTTCTTTTTCTTGTCCTCTTCCCTCTGTGGGGGACTCTAGTTACACAAATATATTAGGTCACATGGCTCCCCAGTGCCATGTTATTATTATTTTAAAGGCTTTTTTCTCTGTGTATTTTATTTGGGATAGTTTCTGTTACTATGTATTCAAGTTCACTAGTCTCCTGCCACATCTAATGTTCCATTAATCCATCAGTGTATTTTTTATCTCAGACCTTATAGTTTTCAGCTTTAGAATTCCAGTTGGGTTTGTTTTTTGTTTGTTTTGTTTTGTTTTGGTTTTTTTTGTTTGTTTTTTTTGACAGAGAGAGAGAGAGATCACAAGTAGGCAGAGAGGCAGAGAGAGAGAGAGGAGGAAGCAGGCTCCCCGCTGAGCAGAGAGCCCTATGCGGGGCTCGATCCCAGGACCCTGAGATCATGACCTGAGCCGAAGGCAGAGGCTTTAACCCACTGAGCCACCCAGGCGCCCCTCAGTTGGGGTCTCTTAAATAATATCTTCTATTTCTCTATTTAACATGGCCAGTCTTTGCTTTATTTTCTTGCATATACGGAACATAGTTACAATAACTGGTTTTTTTTTTTTTAAGATTTTATTTATTTATTTGGCAGAGAGAGATCACAAGTAGACAGAGAGGCAGGCAGAGAGAAAGAGAGGGAAGCAGGCTCGCTGCTGAGCAGAGAGCCCGATGCGGGACTCGATCCCAGGACCCTGAGATCATGACCTGAGCCGAAGGCAGCGGCTTAACCCACTGAGCCACCCAGGCGCCCTTACAATAACTGTTTTAATGCCTGTGTCTCCTAATTCTATCATCTGGGTAATTTCTGGGTAGGTTTCAATTCATCAGTTTTTTTCTTTTCATTATGGGTCATACTTCCCTGTTTCTTTGCATACATGCTACTTTTTATCAGTTGCCAAACATTGTGAATTTTATTTTGTTAGATGCTGGACATTTTTGTATTCTTATCCATATTCTTGAGTTTTGTTCTGGGGTGCAAAAGCACTTGGAAATAGTTTGGTCCTTTTTCAGATCTTGCTTTTGTTAGATGGGACCAGAGCAGTGTTTTGTTTTCACCCACTTCTGAGTCAAAAGGTCTTGTGAGTGCTGCACTCAATGCCCCATTAATTGTGAGGTTTCCACTCTGGTTTGTGGGGCCAGCCCTATTCCCAGCCTTGTGTGAGCGCCAAGGATTATTCTCTCTAATCATATTGGTTGATTCTGTGCTTTCTAGTAGTTTCTTCACATGCAGGCACCAAGCTGAATGATTGAAGATGTACCCTCTGTAGTGCTCCGGCATTCTCTCTGGGTACAGCGTGTTCCTTTTTGGTTCTCTGCCTTGTGTCCCCAGACTCCTAACTTCATCTTGTCAGTGCAGGGAGAATGCCGGACCCCACCTGCCTTCCTCTCCCAGTGCTCTGGTCTGGAAGCGTTCTTCAGACAGTAATGTGGGGCATTCCTAGGGCTCTCCTCATTTGTTTCCTGACTCTCGTGGTCTGGCATCCAGTGTTTTGAGAACCACTGTTTCATATATTTTGTGGGGTATTTTAGTCATCTTAGGTGGGGATGTAAATCCAGTCCTGGTTACTCCATCTCGGCTGGAAGCAGAAATCCGTGTGATTCATTTGTCCAGTGGGCACTTACTGGGGGAGAGCTCGCTGGTCTGTGGCTCTCCAGACACTCCAGATTTTCCTATCTCAGGGCCTTGGTGTGGGCCCTTACCTCCGTCGGGACTGCTGTGTCTAGCTGTCCTTCCCTCTCTCAGCTCAGAGGCCTTCTCTGACTACTTTGTGTAAAGTGAATCGCTCTCTTTTTTATTTCCCATTCACACTTTTGCTTTCCTTTACAACTTCTTTTACTAGAGTGAAGGCAAGAATTTCTGTGAGGTTCACTGGAGCCAGCTCAGGGCCAGGCACACTATAGGTGTTCAATAAATATTTATTGAATGACCGAGGTCTTTGTATATTTCATGGTACCTGTCATATATCAGAGCTTGGTCAAACCAGGGGTACTTGGCTGATGGGAGCACAGCTCCCTGCCCTGCGTCCCCAGCAGGGAAGGGATGCAGGGCCCCTGGACTGAAGCCACACTCTCCTTAGTGATAACTGAAGGCCCCCGGGTGCCGGCCAGGGGAGGGCTGACAGGTGGGGCTGATGAGTTCCAGACCCAGGCCTCTGGGCCCCGGCACAGCCCGACAGAACCGGACGCTGGGCAGGAGCCAGAGCCAAGCTTCCATGACGTCGCTGCCTTCAAGGGCCATGCTCCTCCCTGGGCCCTTGGTGGGGCTTCAGGTCTTACCCACCCCTCTCAGAGCCGAATGCCACAGGCTCTGGGGAAAGATGGAGCCGTCCTCCCTAGTTCGAGTCCCAGACCTGGTTGTGTGACCACTGACAACTACCAGAACACTCACAGAGCTGGCTCTATAAAGTCAAAAGTACTTTGTACACTGAAAACGTCTGTAAACGGAAGTCAAGTGCTAACTGAACTGGTAAGGCCTTAGGAAGCTTCTGTCCCGAAGACCTTTTGACGAAGGGAGAGCCTGAGGTTTAAATGAAATAGTCTGTGTAGACTGCTGTGGCACCAGGCTTGGGACTGTGTGTTTTTATCCTAGCTACTAACCGCTTGCCTACCTCTGGCTGAACAGCCTGTGTCCCAGTGCCTCCCTGCTTCCCAGCAGCCCTTCCTGCCTCAGCTGGGGGCCTTGATCCATATGGGTTTGGTTTTGTTTCAAGATTTTACTCATTTGAGAGAGAGTGAGAGCAAGTAGGGGGAGGGAGAGGAACAAGCTGACTCTGCATTGAGTTTGGAGCCTGACGTGGGGCTTGATCTCAGTACCCCGAGGAGTCAGACACCGAACCAACTGAGCCACCCAGTCACCCCCATTTTTTTAAAGTTTTTTTTTTTTTTTAATTAGATGGAGAAAGAGAGTGCATGCACAAGCACATGAGCTGAGGGGAAGGGCAGAGGGAGAGGGAGAAGCTGAGCCCGGAGCCAGACATGGGACTCCACCCCAGGACCCTGGGATGATGACCTGAGCCGAAGGCAGATGCTTAACTGACTGAGCCACCCAGGTACCCCCATCTGTCTTCAACAAGGATATAGTTACCGTTTTGAGCATGTATGAGGTACCAGGTCATGAGCTAAGCACTCTGCATGCATCACTCAATTCTTTTGTCATAGGATGAGACAATATTATTGTCCCCATTTTACTGATGAGGAAGCCGAGTCTCAGAGACAATAGATAATCTCTCCAAGGCCCTATAATACTAGTAAGTGGTTGAGAGTATTTAGACCCCAGAATGGAAAGTCTCCAAGCATCTAGTTTCTGACTTCTCTTCCCTTAGATGTCTCTTAATAACATATTTCCTGCCAGCCACTGCTTCCTGGGCCTTTGGGAAGGTTTCTGAGAATCCACTTGGTCAGTCATCAGAAGACAGCAAGACAGGATCTAAACCTTCCAGCTGAAAGCCTGCTGTGAGGCCCAGCTAGAAGTCTTTTTGGAGTTGGCAATAAAGATGTCTCTGAGGGTCAAAGGTAATTCCCTGTCAAACACACCACCCGGGGGGAAGGAATGGGGTGTGGGCAGGAGCCCACAGCCCCCGCCATTGTCTCAGCAAGAGTCCTGCCAGCTGTCTCTCTAGGACCCCCCAGTTCTTACCCCCCCCCCCCCAGGATGGTGGGAGCTGCAGATGGAGGAGATGCAGATTATCCCTTACCTGGGATAATCAGGGATCCCAGTATGATCCAACTCAGCTTCTGTCTCACTATGGAAACCCAGAGCCTCCCCTCTCATTCCCTGGGTCACAGTTAGCTCATCTGGGAATGGAGGCTATCAGACCCGCTGACTACTAAGACCTCCTTCTGCTTTAAGTATCCAGAGAAAGGCTAAGGCTTCTTGTTCTGGCCCCCCAACCCCCAGTCCAGCCTGACACTGACACGGGTTGGGGCTGGTTCTGCTGGAGCTCACATGCCTAAGGAGTGAGTGTTTGGTCCTAAGAAAGGCAACATGATCCGTAAAGGATCCCTGACCCTCTCCTTTTGAACCCTGGAGAGGGCATCTCAGTCACATGAGGACCGCAGGGACATTAGCCCTGCCTGAGCTGGGAGGCTGGGGAGATGGCTACCTGGCGGAAAGACTAGGAAGAGGGGAGAGAAGGAAGCTGGAGAGGGCAGCCTCAGATCTTCCCCCTAAGATCTGTAGGAAGGGCCCTGTCGGGATCTTCGAGAGGTCTGCCTCCTCTGGAGGGGTGTGGGACATGCCACCTTCTACCTATAATTTTCTCAGTGTATCAATCAAGTCAAGCAGGAGAAGGGGAGAGAGGAATGGTGGGCCTGGAGGAAAGAAGAAGCAGGCAGAAAGGAAGGAATCAGGGCCCACCCCCTGGGATGTGTGCAAGCAGAGGGAGGGTGTGTGCAGGGGCCTTTCAATGAGGCCCTGTTCCTGATAAGAGTCACTGTCAGTTGTCACACACAGCCCCAGCACAAGGACACCTGCATGAAGAGGAAGAAAGCATTAAATTTGAGCCAGGCTAGGCTTGTATTTCAGACCCTTCTACTCATCAGCTGTGTGGCTCCAGGAAGGTCTCTTGGACTGTCTGAGCCTCAGATTCTAGAACCAAAAAACGTTTATGTTTCATCCTTCACAGTGGGCAGGCTGTGGAGATCAGGTGTTGATCCTATCCCAGAGCCTCCCACTCCCCTTCCTGGTCACCCTGATTGTGCTCCTCCTTCTCCCAAGCGTACACCCATCCCAGGCCCTGGGACTGTCGTTATTCCTCATCGCCCCACCCCCACTGCCTGTAAGGGGCTGCATGAAGCATTCTGGGGGTGCCCCAGCTCCTCTAAAGGGGTTTGAGCCAACTGAAGCCCTGTTCAGTAAGGGGACCAAATGGGAGGCTGGGAGTGGGGGGTGGGGCAAGGACATTCCCAGACCTGCTTCATTCCCATATCCCCTTCCCCCCACTCTCTGATGGGCTGTCTGGGGCTCCCCTCCCCTTTCCCTAAACTCAGGCCTTGCTTGTCTTCTCCACAACAAGAAGCGAATGTTATTTAAAAGGAGATCAGGAGATTTGCCTTAAATAGGCATGGAGTGCGGTGCCAGGGCCCAGAGTGAGGGGCGGGGGAGGAGGCCACCCTGGGTGGAGAGAAAAAAAGGAAAGAGGGGAAGGACCTCCTCAGGGGTGTGCGGAGCCCTTCTGGTTTATGGAGCACAATCCCAGGGTGCAGGGAACAGGTCAGCGGCGGTGCTTATTCCCACCCTACCCCCATTCCGAGGATAAGGAAACTGAGACCCAGCTCAGGGAAATGAGGCGCACTAGCTACCAGATGCCAGATGCTGCGATCTTCCCATAACCGCCCCCAGCAGGTGAGAGGAGTTCAGGGAGGCATTGAGTCCAAAAGATAGGGCCCCTATGGCAGGGATGGGGGGCACCCACAGGGGGGTCAGGCCTCCCCACACACACTTGGTTCCACCATCAGTTCCCAGACCTTCGGCTCCTGCCTCCAGGTTGCCCCCGCCTGTCCTCCTAGCCCCAGGATGTAACTGGACGCCCTCCTCACTCCACACCTTGCAGGTGAGCCCGGGCTCTGCTTACTGAACCCAATACCAGCAGGAGAGGAAATGAAGGGCCATTCCTGGCAAGGAAGGAGCCGAAGTCAAGGGAGTGAGAGTCTGAGGAGTAGGAGGTGGGGTAGCAGTCAGTCCCCTCCCTGCAGAACTCCCTGAGTTCACTTCCCTATTTAGGGTCTCCTTCCAAGCCATTCCCCTTCCATCTTTTTTTTTTTTTTTTTTTTTTTTGACAGAGAGAGAGATCACAAGTAGGCAGAGAGGCAGGCAGAGAGAGAGGAGGAAGCAGGCTCCCCGCCGAGCAGAGAGCCCGACGCGGGGCTCGATCTCAGGACCCCGGGATCATGACCTGAGCCGAAGGCAGCGGCTTAATCCACTGAGCCACCCAGGCGCCCCCTTCCCCTTCCATCTTGACCCCTTCCAGCTGTTTCTGTCTCAGCAGGTGATGCTCTCAGAATCTTAAAGAAGGGGTGCCTGTGTGGCTCAGTTGCCTTCAGCTCAGGTCATGATCCCAGGGTTCTGGGATCCTCGCTCAGCAGGGAGTGTGCTTCTCCCTCTGCCTCTTGCTCCCCGTTTGTGTTCTCTCTTAAAAAAAAAAATGGGTGGGGGGTGGGGGAGGAAAAAAGAAATGGAGTCTTGAGTGTGTGGATTCGGGGACAAAGCTAGGGGCTGAAAGCACCCATGCTTGCTCTTTTTCCGAAGCCTCTGAATACCAGGGTGAGGCCTTATGCCCATCCTAGCTCTGCCATTTACAGTGGAGACACTGTGAGCTGCCAGCCTTCTGTGAGCCTGTCTCCTGCTTGGGAATCTCAGTCTGAGGATCCCACTCAAAGGGTCATCAAAGCTCTGTTAAGAGGAGGAACGGAGAGGGTGCCTGGCTGGCTCAGTTGGTAAAGCATGGGACTCTTGATCTCAGGGTTGTGAATTCAAGCCTCATGTTGGGCATGGAGTCTACTTAAAAAAAGAAGAAGAGGGACAGAGGAAGGAAGAGAACTGATTTGACAAATGTACCCACTAGGGCTGGGACCTCATGTTTATTGAGGGGGCCCTTTATTCTCCCCTTCCTCCTGGTGGGTGGGCACAGTCTGGGTCCTCCAGGAGGGAAGACTGAAAGAGAACTTTTCATTTACTCTGGATCCTGTTAATTCTGTTATCCTCAGGGCTACTCTAGAGGCAGGGAGGGGAAGGGGGGGTGGGTGCAGGGTGGCTGCTTCGAGTAAGTACAGTGTAGACAAGAGGTAATCAAGAGGGGTCATCCATGCCTGCCTCCACTCCAGCTCTGTACTTGTCCTCTGTTGGTCGCTCTTAGACCCACTTTGCTGATGATGAGACTAGGGCTGAGGATTTCAGCAGCTTGTTCAAGGTCACATGGAAAGTGGCAGAGCCACTTGGAGCCTCAATGCCCTCTGCTGACTTTGCAAAAACTCCAGGACCCTCCCTGTAGCTGGGACTACAGCTTGTAGGGTGGCTTCGCCTAAGTCATCTAACATTTCAAGAAATTCGTTCTCTCTCCGATGAGGTGGGGATAATGTCCCACTGTCTTCTCATAGATGTTATGAAAAACAAACTAGAGGGCTCATGAACACAAACATGAGGTCCTCCATACCTACTTGATGCAAACTTCTCAACAGAGGGATCTCTCCTCCCTGCAACTACTGGGCAACCCAGCTCCTGAGGTGCCCGCGAGCCCCGCCCAGGGACAGCGAGGAGACAAGGAACCGCCCGGTCTCTGGGAAGGGACTAGCTGACCACTTAGCGCCACCTAGTGGTCTTCAGTGTGTGTGGTGTTTGGGGAGCAGGAGGGCTTAGTTACTCTGGGATCCAGGGGTTCTGAGGATGAACATTGGCCCTGTGGCGGTAGGCAAAATATGCCAGGATGAATCATGCCTAGCTAACCCTTCCTGGGCATCCCTCCTGAGGGGAGGGGGCTGGTGGACACTCGATCGGTCTGCCATCTCGGCCCCACATTTTACTTCCTCTGCAGGGCTCCAGGAAGGGTGGGTTTGAGTTCCAGCTCTGCCACTGCCTGGCTCAGCTCCCTCCTCTGCAAGAATCAGAGTAAACATCCCTGCCGCTTAGGGACTCATTCTTTCATTTATCCAACATTTTGTGAAGTATTTCCTTTCTGGAGTCATGGTGTGGAGTGCCATGGGGGCACTCAGACATCTAAGCCGGGTCTCTCCGTCCCAAGGGCTCTGGCTCATTCTAGGAGATAGAACTGTAAGTTGCTGATTACCATCCAAGGCAGGTCACGTCTGGCCTGAGGGCAGAGCACTCAGGCCCAGGAGACAAGTGGTGGCTAGCTGCAAGTGGGACTCACAGGAGCCCCTCTTTCTCCCCAGAGGGGTTCTATCCACCCCTTCCCATGCTGAGCACCGTTAGGAATATGCTGGACTCACCCAACTGCCATTTTGTCTTGCTTTCGAGTCTAATAAAGCAGAACCTCAAGCTCCATCTTTCACACCTCTGTGCCTCTGTACTGCACAGTTCCCTTTTCCTAAATGCCTTTCTCCAACTTGTCCACCTGCTAACTTCTCTCCGGCCTTCCTCTGGAGAGTGGAGGGGAAGAATGGGAAACCCCCATGACTAGGCAACCAGAGAGGAGACGGAAGGCCAGGGTTCTCCTGAGCAGCAGCACAGGAACCACCATCTCCAGGGCAGCGTGCTCCGGCAGGTGGGAAGCCCTACAGTCCCTAACTGCAGGTTCCCTGCGTTCTTCCATCACATTTATGCACTCCGTGCTGCCCCAGGCCTTGTGCTGTGCTGGGTGCACAGACTGCAAGAAGCAGGGGCCTCAGTCCTGCTCTGAAGAACTTTCTGGTGCAGGAGGCAGACCCACAGGGAAGGACCACATAATGCATGTGCTCAGAGACTGGAACCATTCTTCTAGAAAGGGGCAGGGCTAGATGCTGGGAACAGAGGCGTGTTTCAGGTGAGACATGAGGGGTTAATCTGGGCATTTCAGGCTAGAAACATGTAGACCAAGTTGGGGAGGTGTGTAGGGGAAGGCACTCACTTTGCAGTCCTTTCTCCCACCATCCTCTAAGCAAGTGCTCCTCACCTGTGGGTACTCTCCCCCCCCCCCCAATCTTATTTGCCAGAGAGAGAGATCACAAGTAGGCAGAGAGATAGGCCAAGAGAGAGGGAAGCAAGCTCCCTGCTGAGCAGAGAGCCCGATGCAGGGCTCGATCCCAGGACCCTGAGACCATGACCTTGAGCCGAAGGCAGAGGCTTAACCCACTGAGCCACCCAGGTGCCCCACCCTGGGTACTCTCTTAGTTGATCATTTAGCTTGTTTATAATTTGTCTCTCTCCATTCATTGTAAGTACCCCAGGGTCATGTCACTCTGGTTTACTGAGGGGGTCTCTACTGTCTAGCCCAGCACTTGGAATATTAGAGGATCTCATAGATGTTTGTGGAACAAACCCATGAATGAACCAAAAGGATGGGTCTCTTTCATCCCAGAATGACAGTGATTACTGGAGATATCTTCTCTTTCGGCCCATACTTATCCATCTACCCTGCCCCCATTATTCTAAGCAAGGTCACAAGGCTTTGTGCTTCATGGCCTCAAATCTGAGGCTACCTAAGACCATAATCCTCTGGCTTTTTCTTCCAGTTCCTTGAGGGGATTGTGGTAGGGGGAAGGAGAGGCAAAGAGAGGAGGTTCTCCAAGACTAGGGAGGGGTGAGTGATCAGAGGGTCCCTGGGAGCACTATCAAAGAGGTGGCAGGGCTCCAGAGGGCAGGGAGGGAGGCCCCTGGAGAGGCTATGACCTTTTCCCAACCCTTACCTTTCCTTAAGGCCTGGGTAGAGTTAAAGCCTATGGATGCTTGTCACTATCGATATCTGCAGCCACCATGAGGCTGTGGACAGGAGAGGCCTGCTCTTGTAAGCCCTACTCCCTGCCTGTGTGACCCTAAGGGTGGATGGGGAGCCCTCAAATCTGGCTGAGATGGGGTTTCCCTATACCCCCAGGGATCCAGGTATGAAGTTAGATTATATGAGACATCAAGAACATTAAGAACTGTAAGTTCCCCCTCACGTGATGTGGCCTGAGGGCAGCTCCTCCTTACAGGGGACATGCGTGCCTTTCTTTGGAGCCTTCTGGAGAGCATCTTTACAACAAGAAGCAATTGCTAAGGTCAGGACTTTCTGGTATACAGGCAGTCCCATGAGGAAGATATCTTTAAACAGGGCAAGTCCGTATGAGACCAGGGAAAGCTGCAGTAGGGCCTTGGGTAAGGACGACACTGGGAGTAGTGGGGCATGGCTCAGCAGTGTGTGTAGAGGGCAGGGTCAGAGAGAGTAGGGGAGGGAAGGGGAGAGGATGCAGAAGAAATAACTGTATCACCAGGACCTTCAAACATCTTCAACAGCCTGGGGGATGATGGGAAATTCCTCTCTTGGCAAGAGCCCTGGTCTCTCTTGCACCTTGACAGCATATTCAGCCTCCTGCTGGGGAGCTGCAGGACCTGCAGGGGAGAGCAAGCACAACCAGCCACATCCCTGCACCTGCCTGTAGTTGTGGACTGAGTGAAGCAAGGAGGCAGAAGAGAACAGGACTCCCTCCCTAATGGCCATGCCTGTGTCCGGGGATGCCCACAGAGCTCCCAGCCAGCTGTTCCCAACTCCAGTCCTGCCATTAGTTCTAGCCTCCCTGGTTCCCACATGTAGCCAAGCCTGGGTTTCTGAGCTTCATAGAGTTCTTCGAGCTAACCTTCCATTACCTTCCTTTCCTGCTTGTTATCTTGAGTCAGGGTCTTCTGTTTCCATCCAAGAACCCCAAAGGATGCAGAGCTGCTAGGAAGCCCAAGACAATGCTATCTGTGCTGAACTGGATGGTCGTCAACTGTGTTAACTGGAAGGAGTGAAAAAAGCAAGGTGCGACCAGGCTGTAAGCTCCTCACAGGGCAGGCCTCTGGCAAGACCTTCTCACAGCTGGATCTGCGAGGAGGGCTGTGTCCTACAGGCAGATGGGGACACCGACTTTCAAATGGCGCTGCACTGAAGGGCCTCCATGGTTGCCCACTTGTTGGGTGGGGGGTCACTCTGATGGGCTTGGCTTCTCCTAGGGAGTATCTTCTATTTGGGGCAGAGAAAAGGGTTCAGGCTACAGAAAAACAGTCAACTCCTCAAGATCAGGAAAAGTGGTGACAAGAGTGAGATAGGCAGGGGTTGTCCAGGGGCGAGGCTGGCACCCCCTCTGAGCCTTCACATCTTGTCTGCCAAAGGAGTGTAGGAACCCGACAATGCTGTGCTCTGCAGACATCATTGGGCCAAGCATTAGTGCTCATACATGTTAATGAGGGCTCCTGACAACCCTACATGAAAGTCAGTTACCACCTGCACTTTATAAATGAGGAAACCCCCAGAGAGGTTGTGTAACATCCCTAAAATCACACAGCTGAGGAGTGACAAAATGAGGTGGAAAGCCAGGTCGGTCCCCTGACTATCAGTCAAACTCTCCACAGGCTGTAGCCCCGCTTCCTCCATGAAGCCCGCAGGGAATAGCTATAGGCCCTCTGATAAACGACAGCACTGAGCTGCCCTAACCATGGTCTCCACTCCTTGAACACCTGCTGTGTGTGCTGGGGCCTCTGCTGGCCTTTGGAAGATAAGGATAAATTCCCTCAAATGCCCAGATTTCACGTCCTCCTGCAACCAGCATGGTTTCACTCTTCCTACCATTGTTGATTTTACATTTAAAATACATTTTACTGGGGCGCCTGGGTGGCTCATTTGGTTAAGCGTCTGCCTTTGGCTCAGGTCATGATCCCTGGGATCGAACCCCACATCAGGCTCCCTGCTCAGTGGGAGTCTGCTTCTCCCTCTCTTTCTGCTGTTCTCTCTCTCTCTCAAATAAATAAAATCTTTTTTTTTAAAGATTTTATTTATTTATTTGACAGATAGAGATCACAAGTAGGGAGAGAGGCAGGCAGAGAGAGAGAGGAGGAAGCAGGCTCCCCGCCAAGCAGAGAGCCCGATGCGGGGCTCGATCCCAGGACCCTGGGATCATGACCTGAGCGAAAGGCAGAGGCTTTAACCCATTGAGCCACCCAGGCGCCCCTAAATAAAATCTTTTAAAAAAACTAAAGGGGACGCCTGGGTGGCTCAGTAGTTAAGCATCTGCCTTCAGCTCAGGTCATGATCCCAGAATCCTAAGAAGGAGCCCTCCATCGGGATCCCTGCTCTCTGTCAAATAAATAAATAAAATCTTAAAAAAAAAAAGGATACATTTTATTCATAATCAGGGAACCCAGTTTTAGCCAAAACTGCAAGGGCCCCTAAACAATTTCCATCAGACTCTTTGATCAGCTGAAGCTAGGGATTTTTTTCTTTTTTGTTTTTTGTTTTAAGATTTTATTTATTTGACAGAGGGAGAGAGAGAGCGCACAAGCAGGGGGTGCAGGAGAGGGAGAAGCAGACTCCCACTGAGCAGGGAGTCCAATGCAGGGCTCAGTCCCAGGAACCTGGGATTATGACCTGAGCCAAAGGCAGCCACTTAACCAAATGAGCCACCCAGGCGCCCCATCTGAAGCTGGTTTGTTAATGATCCCTTCTCCATCACAACATTCAAGCTGGAGCCCCACCCAAGCAAGGCACAAAGTGAAAAAGCTGCAACCAAGACCCCAGTATTCAGATGTCATGACAGGCCTATATCCTGCCATATGAATTCTCCTCTGTGTCCTTATCTGACCCCTGGGCAACAGTGATTCACCTTTTCATTTCATTGTGAGTCACCAATCTCGGGTAACTCAGCTTTCCAAATAACCAGTGATCCTAACAAAAACTCACATAAGGGTGTCATGATGTAGCAAACACCTCTGTGTGCACCCATGGGGAGAGGGCCCTGGCTACAGGTGTAGCCCGTGTCCCAGGCAGGGATGCCTTCTTAAAGAGAGCAGATGACTCAACTCACAGCCCTTATACAACTCACAAGTTTATTTGGCCTAAATAAATGTAATCTGAGAACATCCATCTCAATACCCCTAAATACTATTTTTTTCTCCAAAAAAGGAGCTTAAGATACAGGCACATGGTTTGCATTGAGTGTTCTCAGGTTAGGCTCAGGAAGGGGTTTGTGCTGGCCTGTGCTGGCCTGGGCCTACCTATGACACTGACCCCAGGTCCCTTCTCTGTTTGGGGCCTGTACTTGCCCGGAGTCTCCCAGTCCAGGGCTCCTATAGCCTATTCCTGCTCCTGGAGTACCTGTCTTCACTGCCTCTCCCCTCTGCAGCTCCAAGAAAGCACCATTCACAACCGCGTGGCCCTGGGCCAGCCCTCACAGACAGCTTTGTTCTAGAACACCAAGAGCTACCATAGGCCCATTCCCAACTGGCCCGGAAAGGGTTTCTCCTATTCCTGGAAGTAGCTCACCCAGGGCAAGGAGAGAAACTGAGGCACAGCTGGCAAATGGGTGGAAAGTGCTCTCCCTTGTGCCCTGCCAGGAGGCTGAGAGCCCTGCAGAAGGCAGAAAGAGACACTGGCTATCCTCCCCCAGTTATCTCCAGGGGCCCTGGCCCACTAGGGAGGAGGTAGAAGGCGAGACCACCATTTGTCTTCTCTTTGAGGCTCAAAGGTTTGGGTCCTCATTCTCCTGGTCTGAGGCTGCCTCATCATCATTTGGAGACTTCTGGATCGGAGACAGAGAAACCCAGTCATGGACTCATGCTGTCCCCCAGGGCCACAGCCCAGGGTCCAGCATCTCCTTCCTCTTGCCCCTGCTCCCAACAGAGCTGGAGAAGGCTCTGCCACCCCAACCCCATGGCCCCTTGGCCTTCCCTCTGTCCTAGCTCCTGGTTTCCCATGCCGTATGACCCACCAACAGGGGACTCCCTCTTACCAGGCTGAGGCCCCTGCCCCTCCGCAGGGCAGCATAGAAGCTCAGCACACGGGGATCACAACGAACCACCATGGGATCAAAGTCCAGCACGCGCAGGCCCTGCAGGCTGCGGGCCCGGGAAAGGGCCACGTAGGCCTGGCCACTGGCAAACACACGGCCCAAAGAGATCTCCACGCAGTCCAGGGACATGCCCTGGGGGAATGGAGGGACAGAGCTAGCACCAGCTCAGCCTGAAATCCCTTGTGCACTAAAACCTGATTCCACCTGCGCTGGCCCAGAGACTGCCCCTGGATCTCTTCAGCCAGTCCGGAGAGTCTCAAGGCAGAGAGACAGATTGATAACAGCTGTGTGTCTGAGTAGGCGCAGGTCCAGGAGACACAGATTGAGGATTAGAGTAGAGGGATGGGGGTGAAAGGAAAGAGCTCACGCCTGGGTCAGACAGGCATGGAAATGAATCCTGACTCTGTATCTCCCTCTCTGTGTGACCTTGGACAACTTACTTAACCACTCTGAGCTTTGGTTTTCCCTTCTGTAAAACAGGACCGATTATCACATTTATACCTCATACAGTTGTCAGGATTAAATTTAATACCTGGTAGTGGCTCAGTCAATGGCAGGAAAGGAGATGACAGAGGGGAGAGTGTATATCTGGGAAAGGTAGAGGAAGGAGGACGGGAAATGTGCAAAAGAAAGGCTAATTCTACCATTGGTCTGAAACTTTCCATCCAGGGCAAGCTCAACCTCCATAAAGCCTTTAAGAACCCCCTTGAACATGCTCCAGGCCTATCCTGTCCCCCATCTGCCCTGCCCCTCCCCATCCCCCACAGTGGCTGCTCACCTGGCTCTTGTGGATGGATATTGCCCAGGCCAGCTGGAGGGGCAGCTGCTGCCGGCTGAGGAGCTGGCCCCCGGTGGCCTGCACCGTCCAGCGGTCAGCGCGGATGACCTCAGTGACTCCGCACAGGAACCGCACCTGGGGCAGCCCTGAGGGAAGCGTGGAGAAGCCCCGCCTTTTGGCCCTGCTTCAGGGCTCAGAGGTGAGGAGCAGGCTTTACCCCTCCAACCTAGCCTTCTCCTCACACATACCCCAAGGCTGCAAACTGACGCAGTAGGCCCATTGCTTACCTCTCCCCTCAGTCTCAAACCCAGTGACCACGCCCCGGGCGCCATTCACCAGGCCGCGGGACACTGCTAAGTTCTTCACCAACATCACCTGCAAGGGAAAGCGAACTTGAGTCACGGAGAGCCGCCATGGCCACACTTGGCCTCAGCTCCAGCAGTCGCTAGGACAGTTCCAAGAAGCTAGGAGAACACCTGGAGAGGTGCAAAGTCCTAATCCTTAACTCCGTCACCGCCTGACTGTGACCCCTGTGGCAAGCTGCTTTATTTTCTCCAGTCTCAGTTGCCCCTGGTGTCAAAGGGGAATGACATTTGCTGTTTGCCGCAAGAGGGGGTAAGGAGCAGTAAGGTAACGGGCATCACAGGGCTCTGAAAATGATCATGTCTATTATGGGGTATGTGCATGGGCAAAAACTGTGAGGGATAGCCCCAGGTCCTGTACCCCTCTTCCAACACTTAAGTGCCCTTCAGAACCTAAGGAAAGTCTCCCATTTGGCCCACCCCAACATCACGGGAAGAAGCAGGGCTCTCTCACACTACACAGACGCAGAAACTGAGCTTCAGCAAGGGGAAGGGGCTTGTCCAAAGCACTGTTGCTGGTGCCCCAGGCCTAGCAAGAAGTAGCAGTGGGAAGCTGAAGACAAGAAGGTGGGTGGGAGCAGGAGGGAGGGAGTTCACTGGGGTCACAGCTGGGCCCTCTGGCTATAGAGCTGCCTGGGCTGAGGGGCAAGGACCGGGGAAGCGCAGACCCCCCAGGTCTTGGCTCTGCTTCCCATTCACCTGGGCGCCCAGCTTTAGTTGAAGGATCTGGCTAACAGGACACTGGGCATCCAGGGTCCGAGTTTGCTCAGGGTCGCTGTCCATGGCCTTAAAGCTGTGTACCTCACCTAGGAAAAAAAGAGTTGGGCAAACAGATTACAAGTCACTGACTTGTGGTTCAGTTTCCAAAACCACGTGTTAGACCAGGGTGTAGAAGGAGGTAGTGGGGACAGCTGGGGCTTTGGAATCAGGGGCCTGGGTTCAAATCTTACTTCCAGCATTTACTGGCTCAGTGACCTTGACCTATTCAAGGTCATGCCTCTCAAAGTCACAGTTACATCTGCAAATATAAGGGTCTTTATGGCCAGAGAGGTTGGGGGTCTAAATAGCCAAATGGCCTCAAGGGCCCAGGCTGTTAGGTGGGGGTGGAGACCTGCACCAGCCTGATGGCCCTTCTCACCTGGTTTTGACCAGCCCTGGTTCCCTGCTCACCTGGCAGTTCCTGCAGTCGCCTCTCATTGGTGAGGGCCACATCGTCCTGGTGAGTGCAGAGCCTTGTGGCCACAATCCCATCTCGCCCCACCTTGTGGGAGGCTGTGGCCTGGAGCTGGCGGGTCACTTCGTCTGAGCACCTGTAGGGGGGGGTAGGCTGTCAGGGCAGAGCCCACCTGAACACCAGGGAAGGTGGGGCACCTGGCTGATAATGGCCCAAGCCATAAGGCATGGGTCAGACTTGGGGATTAGGAAGGGGCACCAAGGTAGAATGTATTGGCCCCCAGGCTGGCCAACTTGCCTTTCCCCACTTGGAGTCCAGACATGGGGAACGATCATGGGGAGGCACCCTTCCCTGTGAATGTCCCCAGGTAGGACCTAGCCACCCTCCCACCCCAGTGCTCCTGAGGAAGTTGGATATGATGAGTGAGCACAGGCCAGAGGTTCAGAGGACCTCGATAAGGCACTGAGGTTGATACCCTGTCACACTGGTAGCCTATCATCAGAACGGCCTCCAGGCTACAGTCTTCTAACCTTGCTTGCTTGCTGCCTTGGGGGCAAAAATCTCGCCCGTGTTTCTTTTCTTTTTTAAGTTTGTTTGTTTTTATTTAAACTCAATTAGCCAATGCATAGCACATCATTAGTTTCTGATATAATGTTCAATGATATTTATTTATTTAAGTAATCTCTATGCCCAATGTGGGGCTCAAACTCCCAATCCTAAGATCAAGACCATCTTGCTCCTCCGACTGAGCCAGACAGGTGCCCCAGCCTGTGTTTCTATCTCAAGCCTTCATCCACATGGAGAAGCCCGGGTGCGATGGCAAATCACGTGAGAGTGGGGGAACAACTTAAGACCTACATCTCTCTCTGCTTTGCCACTCAATCTTCCTCTTGTTCCCCACATATGCTGGTGTGTGCTGTGTGCCTTCCTACCTGCCTCATATATCTGTGACAGGGGCCCCTAAGCATAGAAAGCCCCTCACTACCACCACCTCCTGTCCCAATCTGGTTTTCAAGGCCTAACTCTGGCCCCTGTTGGCCTTCCTGGCCTCTTGCCTGCTCGCACATTAGAATAGTCACGACGTTTCAACCTTTTGTCCTAGTTGGGGTGGGATGGTGCCTGAAAACCCTCTCCCTCACCAAATGACGCTATAGCCTCTAAGAGTGGAAGGAACTTGGGTTTTAGAGTCAGGCCAGGTTCAAATCCCAGCCCAGTCACTTACTGGCTGGAATTTGGGGCAAGTCACTTCACCTCTTTGAACGCCCCATTTCTGCATCTGTGAAATAGGAGTATTAACATCTCTGATTTCTTCTTGTGTACCCATGTGCCCATACTTTCCTGACACCTACTCTGTGCCTGGGCGTGTGCTGGGTGATGGGGACCCAACCTTGGAGGAGAAAGGGTCCCAGTGCTCAGAGAGTGACCATCTTCTATGGGGCCATGAAGCACTTTTCCCCCTTCTCTCTTCACCAGGGCGCACCTTCCCAGCCTGACAGCTTGCAGCAGAGAGATGAAGTTCTGGTCTGCCTGCCTCCACACCTCGGTCAGCTCCAGAGTCACTGGGACACACCTTCTCCAGCTCTTGGCCTGGTGGGGGCAGGATAGGGGTTTCAGGGAGAAGAGCAGGCACCTGTCGGGGGGCAGGGCCAGAGGGTCAGTGATACCTGAAAGCAGAACTTTGGGGGCTGGGAGCCCTTGGTTACAGGTGGCAGCTGTAGGAAGTCCCCACAGATGATGAGCTGGATCCCTCCAAAAGGCTTGTCCTGCTGCCGGACAGCTCTGCATAGGAGCATGGGGACTTTAGAAGCTGAGGTGGCCAGGTTCCAGATGGAACACCACCAGAACCCAGCCCTTGCTGCACATACTCACCTGGCCACTGCTTCCAGCTTGTCAAACAGGTCGGCCTCCACCATGGAGATCTCATCGATGACTAGCCGCTGGCAGTTCAGCCAGCCCTGCCGCACAGCTGGCCGCTGGGCCAGGGCCACACACTGGGCCAGGGGAGCCTGGCCTGAGCCGATGCCTGTGAGTGACACCATGCAGCCTGAGACCCTAACCACGTCTCAGCCCGGAGCCCCCTCTCCCATCTTACAGGACTGGCTGACTTCCCGCTCAAGCCCCAGAGGTCCCAACTTACCTGCAAAGGCATGGAGCGTGGTACCCCCGATGTGGCAGGCTGCCACCCCAGTGCTGGCAGTAGCCACAGTACCCGTGGGAGGCAGTGAGCCCAGGATACGCTTCAGCAGATAAGACTTCCCTGTCCCTGGGCAGAGGGTAAAGTCAAGGTCTCTTGCTCCTCCATCCTACCCCATCACTGTTGCCCCACCCCCCACGATGCTCCCTCCCCCCACTACCTGCACTCCCAGTGAAGAAGATGCTCTGGCCTTTCAGGACAACCCTTAGCACAGCAGCCTGTTCCTTAGAAAGCTGTGGTTTTGTTGGAGGCAAGCTCAGCCTCTTCACAGGCAAGGGCCATCTTGGGGCTTCCTGTGGGGGGACAGGATTATCTTAGGGCTTCCTACCCTCACTTAGGCGTTGCCCCTCCCTTCTTAGCCTGGGTGCCATGCTAGGCCTGGTAGCCCTTTGTGTCTCTGCTGGTTTTACTCCTTGAAGCCCATGGGCAGTTTAGGTTCCCCAGGAGATCTTACCAATAACTACTCCAGGCCAGGTCTCTCCTTGAGGAAAGGCTCAAGGCTGGGTCTCCACTGATCCCTGGTGCCCTAGTAACTGCACTGTATGGGTCTGGATCCTCCCTTGGCTGTCTCCTGGTTTCCCTAAATCTCCTGGTTCTCTCACAGGTCCTTCCTTCTCACTTCTCTTCCTGTCACAAACCCTGCCTGGCTCCATCTCCATCTTCTCCCCCGCTTAGTCTCAAACCCCTGTGGTCTGTGATCCAGCTGCCCCAGTTCACAAACACTGTCAGACCTTCTAGACTCTGTCCCCTCCAACTGATCAGACCTGTTGGCTGCGCCTGACACTGCTGGCCACTTCTCTCCAAGAGCTCCTCTCCTTCTCCAGGCCCGACAGTCTCCGACTTTTTCTTCTGAAGTCACCTTCCTAGGCCTCCTTCTCTTTCTCTTTTACCATGAGGTGGGCTCTCTCTTCCTATTCTAGCTTACTCAGGGATTGCACTCAGAAACAAAGGCACAATTCCCACATCTCTGTCATGCTCAGATGTTGGATGGGCATCTCCTCTGAGATAACCAGCAACCCCCTCCCTTGTCCTGCCACCACCTCCCCCCACCCCCCAACTTGGGCTTCCTGGATCTCTTCCATCTCAGGGAGGCGTCCCCCCTTTCCTGTGCTCACAGCGCCGGGCTCGGCTCCCGCCTGGGGTTCCACGGGCCGCTTCACGGGCTTGGCGTGCGAGACCCGGGTGGCCACCGCACGCTGCATCTCCTCGGGCTGCACGGGGCTGATGGTGACGAAGTCGCGGGGCCGCGGTCCCAGGAGCTGCGACCGGGCGGAGGCCGGCCCGGGCCCGGGGGCCGCGGCCAGCTTGAGGCGAAGCGTACGCAGGAAGCGTCGCAGGCGGTCGGGGGGGCAGTCGGAGAGCAGCAGCTGCACAGCGCCCGCCCCGGGGACGCCTTCGGTGGGGAGCCGCAGCGTGCTGCGTCCCGCCGCCGCGAAGCGCGTGAAGAGACGCGCGGCCCGCAGAGGGAAGCAGCGCGGCCGCCTCTCGGACCCAGGCGCCTGCAGCCGCAGCAGCAACTCGCGGCGCTCATTCCGCCCCAGGCTCAGCTCCGCCGAGCGTAAGGCCTGACGCTTTCTCGGCTGCCCGCCCGGGCTCAGCTCCTCCACAGCCACGCGGCACCGCAGCTCCGCGTCCTCGAATCCCGCGGGCGCTGCCTGGGTGCCCGACAGCATCGCCACCGCCTCTGCAGATCTGCAAAAAGTCCGGAGAGCCGGGGTCATAAGGACTCAGTGGATCTAATAGGGAGCCCAGTCAAGGCCATATAGGTTCACGGAAGCTGTCACTGGTAACACAAAGAGGTCACGGAGACGGCAAGAGGGACCTGGGATCAACCGAAATTCACGTAGACACTACTCTCTTACACAGTATTTTCCGGAGAGGTGGACGGGGCAGCGTCAAATGCACCCAGGAATAGCGAGTCTCAGCTGTCCGACTCGGGAACAAAAAAGAAGCCTGATTCCAAAAAGCCCAGGGCGGGCAAGGGAATCCCGAGTCCTCTCCCAAGGAAGCAAGGGAAGCTTAAGTGGAGAGATAAGCCAGGAGACATTCTATCTTCCAGATACGTTCAGTGGTTTACATGCAGCCAGGTCAGTCTCACTATTCCCCGTGTACATTAGTGGAAACAGAGTGGGAGAGGTTACAACGACTGGTAGGAGTCAGGGTTAGTGTGATTCCCAAGCCCTGACTCTTCCTTCTCATCTCGAAGTGGGCACCGGGTAGAGAATGTTTGGCTGGGGAAATCGCAGGGGACCCTGGAGCTCGGGAAACCATGTTTCCTCCATCTGACCCACTCGTCTGCACCCTCCCGGCAGAGACGCTTTGAAAAAGCAGGCTCTCTGTCTCCCACCTCTGGGGTCGCGTGGACACTCACTTGCACCGGCCCTCGGACGAGCACGCTGAACAGAGCCGGCCAGCTAGTAAACCTCCGGCAGCAGAAACTTTCAAATACTAGAAGTAGAAAATCACCCTATTACCGGACGGATCTTTAAATTCTCCAGCCAATCAGAGGCAGGGGCGTGACAACGGGCTTCTTTTCCCAGAGCTTGGGCTGTACCAATTGCACGGCGGTGAGAGGAGGCTTATTGTGGTGGGCGAGCGCACCAAATCTCGTGCACCAGCGGGAGCGGTGGGACGGGGCGGAGCTCGGCTACGCGTGGTGTTGTGTCACCCAATGCCGCTTGAAGATTTGTTTTTAGAACAACACCGCCAACATGCTTTTTCTCGGTTCTAGCCCTCACACTGCGGCTGAACTTGGCTTTTGGAAAAAGCAGTCTCCGATCCCACCCACCCGTGTTTACCTTAACTTGGCGGTTGCCCTCTCCTGCGCCGACTACCCCGAGGTAACCACCCCCACAACTCCCATCGCCCCCCCTGCTCTTTCCATCTTTCTCTGCGTGTGTAAGGGTCGGTTTGCGCATTTGTCTCTCACCGGGCTGAGGCCCTTTGGTGGGGAATTCCAAGACCTGCGCCAGGTGCTCAGGGAGTACAAAGAAGTATGTGGGCCGCTGTCTTCAGGGAATTCCTATCCCTTTTGTTGCACTGGATGCTGGATAATTTATTTTTAATTATCTTTTCTTCCCCCTTATTGAAGCTTGGCATTTATTAGCTGGAAGGGATCTTTCAGGTGAGTCAGCCTCCAGGTTTACTGCCCTCATTTTTCAAATGAGGCTCCAAGAGATTTTACCAAAAGCCACATAGCTTGCAGACCGCAAAACAAAGCCTTGAACCCAGTCTAACCTGGTGTGAACATCTGCTGTTTACTGCACCACACTGCTCCCAGGGGACTCGTCTAACTTCATGAAGGGAATCTAGGCGTGGACTGGAATCTCAGCTCCTGACAGCCCCTGCAGCGCCCCAGCCCTGCCAGTTAGAGGTTTCTCTAAGAAAGTTTCCTTAATGTCTCAAACCTGTTTCCTCATCTATAAAAATGGTGAGAGGAAAAAAAAACGGTGAGAGATGAAAATGTGATGATTGTATAGCTCTGTGACTATACTAAAACCACTGAATTGTTTGCTTTAAATGGGTAAATTGTATGGTATGTATATATATCTCAATAAAACTGTTAGGGAAAAAACAGGAGAAATATTGTTCCTGCCTATTAAGAGTCTATAGAAGAAACACAGATCTTTATTTTGGCCCAGTGAGACACATATCAGACCTCCAGAACTCAATATAATAAATTTGTGTTGTTTTAAGCTACTAAATTTGTGGTAATTTGTTAGAGCAATAGCACTAAGAAACAAGTACAGTCACATAGCCAGAAAGTGAGAGAACTGGGATTATAAACCCAGGTCTGTTTCCACAGCCTCTATTCTCTCTTCCCATTACCCTTTTCTTATGACGGGCCTGGCGCACTCACAACCAACCTACTCCCTACCCCTTTCCCTCTGTGAAGTACCCCAGACTACCTCTAGAGTACGCATAGACACTTGCACATGGATTTTCCCCCAACACTTTTTTCTTTTGAGCTTCAAACTTAAAAAAAAAGTACAATATACATAAAATTTACCATCTTAATTATTTTTAAGTGTACAACTCATTGCCATGAAGTACTCGATGTACCTGATTGTTGCATAAACACCATCACTATTTCCAGAAAATTTTCATCATCCCAAACAGAAAGTTTATACCCATTAGATAATAACCCCCTACTCCTTTCTTCTCTCAGCCTTTGGTCACCCCAACCTTTTATTCTCTCTTTTTTTTTAAAAGATTTTATTTATTTGACAGACAGAGATCACAAGTAGCAGAGAGGCAGGCAGAGAGAGTGGGGGAAAGCAGGCTCCCTGCTGAGCAGAGAGCCTGATGTGGGGCTCAATCCCAGGACCCTGGGATCATGACCTGAGCCGAAGGCATAGGCTTTAACCCACTGAGCCACCCAGGCGCCCCCCAACATTTTATCTGAAAATGTTCCAACATATACAGAAAGGTTGAAAGAACTTTACAGTGAACACCCATATACCCACCATCAAGAGTCTATAATTAATATTTTGTTATATTTATCACATGCCTAGTCGTCTGTCCATCTCAACATTCATCTGTTATGCATTTTAAAGTTGCAGACAACAGAATATTTCACATCTAAACACTTCAACATGCATAGCATTAACTAGTTTATGCTTGTTTTCTTCCTTAAGTAGGCTCCATGCCCAATGTGGGGCCTGAACTCACAACCCTGAGATCAAGAGTTGCATGCTCTACTGATTGAGTCAGACAGGTACCCCTATGCTTATCTATCTATCTATCTACCTACCTACCTATTTAAAAAACATTTTAGGGCACCTGGGTGGCTCAGTTAAGTGTCTGCCTTTGGCTCAGGTCGTGATCCCAGGGTCCTGGGATTGAGTCCCGCATGTAGCTCCCTGCTCTGTGGGAAGCCTGCTTCTCCCTCTTCCACTCCCCCTGCTTGTGTTCCCTCTTTTGCTGTCCCTCTCTCTGTTAAATAAATAAAATCTTTAAAAAATATATTTTATTTATTTGAGAGAGAGAGGGCACAAGTGGGGGGAGGGCCAGAGGAAGAGGGACAAACAGACTCCCTGGTGAGTGGGAGCCCTATGTGGGCCTCCATCCTAGGACCCTGAGATCATGACCCAAGTCTAAGTCAGATGCTAACTGATAGCCACCAAGTCTCTCCTATGCTTATCTTTTCTTTTTTTATGCTTACCTTTTTTTTTTTCTAAAGACTTTATTTACTATTTGAGAGAGAGAGAGACAGTGAGAGCAGGAACACAAGCAGGGGGAGTGGGAGTGGGAGAGGCATTAGCAGGTTTCCCGCGGATCAGGGAGCCTGATGTGGGGCTTGATCCCAGGGCCCTGGGATCATGACCTGAACTGAATGCACATGCTTAACAACTGAGCGATCCAGGCACCTGTATGCTTATCTTTTTAATGTAAACTTTACATATGGTAAAATGCAGAGCTCTTAGGCTTATCATGAGAAGAGTTTTGACAAATGCAAATATCAGTGCAGCGCAACCCTTATCAGGATATAAACTCTGCTGTCCAATATGGTAGCCACTAGTCATATGTGGCTAATTTTAAATTCAAATTAATTAAATGAAATTTAAAATTCAGTTTTTGAATCCCACTGGCCATACCTCAAATGCTCAACAGCCACATGTGGCTAGAAGCTACTGCATTTAGACAACATAGATTTAGGACATTTCCTTCATTGCACAAAGTTCTAAGAACATTATCATCACCTAGAAAGTTCCCTCATGTTGCTTCCTTCCTAGTCAATCCCCATCCTCAATCCTCCCCCCACCATCCTCAATCCTTAGGCAACTCTTCTGATTTTTTTTCTCATCACAGATTTTGTTTTAAAATTTCTTATAAATGGAATTATACATAATGTATTCTTGTGTGTACAGGTTTCTTTCACTGAGCATATTGATTTCCTTAAATCAGATTCATCCATGTTGCTTTATCAGTAGCTGGTTCCTTTTTGTTGCTGAGTAGTATTCCACTGTATGAATATACTAATTTATCCATTTTCCTGTTGATAAATATCTGGGCTTTCTATAGATTTATGCTTTACTTTTAAAGAAATAAATATTTCAGTGAGAAATTACTGGGTCATCAGGGGTGGCACAGTTCATTAAGCCTCTGGCTTTCGGTTCCCACCCAGGTCGCGATCTCTGGGTAGTGGGATCGAGCCCCAGGTCTGGCTCCATGCTCAGCACGATTCTGCTAAATTTTCTTCTTCTTTTCCCTCTGACCCTCACCTCTGCATGCTCTAAAATAAACAAATCTTAAAAAAAAATTACCGGGTTATTGACTATTCACTAGGTGTACATTTAGGTTTATATGAGATTACTACGGATTTTTCCAAAGTGATGGTTTGTAGGAGCAGCAACAACGAGTCCTTGTAGGGAAAGGAATCGAATGAGCAACTGGGTACCGCTTAGCGGTTGATTAACGGTCCTCAGGCTCCGCCCTCTTCCCCGTCCCAGAGCCGCTGCCCCGTCAGTTGGGTCCTGATTGGTCCGTGGAGGAGGGAGGCGGAACCAGAGGATTTCACGTCTCCGGCCGGACTTCCTCCTTCCAGGCTTTGGGCAGTCGTTGCCACCCTCAGTGCACTCGTCAGTGCTGCCGGGGGGCAGGGTCAATTAGAAAAGAAGCTCCCCACGGCTCCTGGATCTCTCACCTAACCCCAAGCCTGGTTTTAACGCAAGCTCTTGGGAGGAACGAGTTTTCGTCATTATGAAGTTTTCTCCTAGAGAACTCTTTCCATAAGTCATGCGCTCTCTTTTTTACCGGTAGTCTCAGTTTTAATCGCCTCATTACTAAAAACCAATAGTGACATTAATAGCACAGGACTGGGCGGTTTACAAAATGCGTTTTCTAACGTAATCTCATTTGATATTTAAAAGAGCCTTTACAGAGGCTTCTGAGTAGCTCAGTCGGTTAAGCTTAAACGGTTAAGCGTCTACCTTTTGCTCAGGTCATGATCCTGGAGTCTCAGTATGGAGCAGGGGGATCAGGCTTCCTGCTTAGTGGGGAATCTGTTTTTCCCTCTCCCTCTGCTCCTTCCCCTGCTCGCGCTCTCTCCCTTTCTCTTAAATAAATAAATAGAATCTTTAAGAAAAAAATAAAAGAGGCTTTACAACCCTAAGCTTATAGGGACAGTTTTGTAGAGATGCTGAAAGGGTCTTCCAGCTTCCAGAGCACTACCTCACCTGGCATTACTTCATCACCAGGTAGCTGACACTCATTAAACTTCTGGTACAGGTAACCCTCCCTCCGTGAAATCCTTTCTTCTTTTTCCACAACACACTTCGTTGGTTTCTTTGTAGTTACTGGTTGTACCATATAGGTCTCCTTTACTAGCCCCCTTTCCCTACCAAGACCTCTCAATGTGGAAGGATATTTTTTTTTCCTTCTATCTCTTCCAATCCTATGGCTTGATTATCAGCTGCATGCTGATTCCCAATATTGTAACCCTAGCCTGCCTGTCTCCCCTGAACTCCAACTCTGTCTCCGTTTGTCCTCCTGGTATCACTACACAGACGCCTGGCAGGCATGTCAAACTCACTTTCTCCGGAACAGGTTTTAATCTCCTTCTCCAACACGGCATTAACCTATGTTTCTCCTGTCTTTATCTCAGTAAATGCACCACCATTTTTAGCTCAAGTTAAAAACCCACATCATATTCTTTTTTTTTTTTTTTTTAAGCTATATTTGACACAGAGAGAGAATAAACAGAGGGAAAGGGAGAAGCAGACTCCCCATTGAGCAGGGAGCCTACACCCAGTCTTTCCAGCCCTTCCTCTGGGAAGCAGCTCTCACCACACACTGTGTACTTTTTCATCAGAGTCCTTCTAAGGAGTTGTCCGCCTTCCTACTGGCTCTGCAGCCCTCCAAGACAGGGCCCGGATCCTGTGTGGCCTGGTCATACAGTGCTGCCGAAATATTCAGTCGAAAGCAAGGACTCTGGAGTCAGGCGAGGTTCGAATCCTTGCAACTACCACTCACCAGTCAAGGGACCTGAAACAGGCCTAAGCTTCATTGCAATGAAGATAACAATTGTATTCATCTCGTAGGTCATTATCTACTTTTGTGAAGATTAAAGGAGATACATGTGAGGAGTTTAGTACAGTGAACAGATAAGAGGCTCCCTAAATTCTTTTGAGTGAATAAATGCCAGGATGACGTATTGGAAAGCACCCCACTTCAAAGGCCCTAAATGTTGGTAATATAGTGTACATGCAAAAGAGAATCACTTCCACAGCCAGAAACTTTCAATGACTTCCCCTTGCCCTGAGGTTATAATACAGTCTTCTCAACACAGCCCTTAAGGCCCTTTCTACGCTGAGCTCTGTCTGCTTCTCTAGCTTGGCTGCCCTACACACACACACACACACACACACACACACACACCTGCTTCATTTCTCTTTGTCATGGCTCTACTCTCCCCTCTGCCTAACATGCTCATCTTACCCCTTTGTCCCAGTTTTGGTGCTCTTCCTAATATACACTTACCCTTATATACATTTAACATACTCTTCTCATCTGTTTACATGTCATTCTTTTTTTTTTTTTTTTGTTTACATGTCATTCTTGATAGAGGACTGGGCCATTATCTTACAGCCATTAGTGTAAGGACTGACAAACAAGGCGAATAAAATATTTATGTTGAATGAATGCATGTGGTGTGGAGGCAACAACTAGAGGGCCAGCATGGGCTGGGATGGGGAAACTGATGCCAAAGTGGTTGTCAGTGGCTCACTCCCAAAAGTTACTGAGCTCGCTGGATCTGGAAACTGACCTTACCCCACCCCAACCAAGAGCTGCTTCTGTGCAACTAACGTGAATTCCCCAGGGTCTCTGGTCTTCTGCAGGTGTTTTCTGAGTCTCCAGGTACGGGATCTTCTGAGTCCTCAGGCATGAGGTGCCCAGCTTGGAAAGGGAGTAAACCAATATAAACCGTATTGAGGGAATAAAACCATGGACTGGCTGCAAGAGGTTGCTACATACTCTGACTTTCTCAGATCCTATAAGATGAAGGAACCCAGGCCCAGTCATAAAGACAAAGTAGGCCCCCATCTTCCTCCTCCTTGGGCCCCAGGCTACCCTTTTCCATTCAGGGCTGTAAGTGGCTTAGGGGCACAAGGGCCAGCAGAAGGCAGTGAAAGGGGAACTTGGCCAACTGGTGCAGCTGCTGCTATAGCAGTCAGAGCCAAAGGAGGTCACTGTTGATCCCACATATATTTAATTCTTCCTGCTGAAACAAGCTTAGGCAGAGTTGGCTAGGAGAGCTGAGAGGGAAGGCAGGGAGGGACGGTGCTGGAGGCTACTGGGATGTAGCCAGTCACTTTCTCTCTCTGGACCTCTGTTTCTCCAAATGTCAAATGAGGGCGCACGGTGTAAACATTCCACTCCCAGCAAGGCTGTCGAGGCTGGAAGATCACCACTGAATGGAGGTGGGAGTTGCAGGATGACCCTCAGATATAGGAACCAGGGAGAACAGCTCTGTGCAACGTCCAACGAGGGCAGAAGAACACTGCATTTGGGGACCCCTGAGAACCAGCGGTAGCGCCCCCCCCCCCCCAAGGAACCCCTGAAGTCCAGATTCCCAGCCTCAAGTCTTCCCGTTACCCGATTACCCGGACCGGACGCGAGGTCCAGGCCCGGCCCTGCGAGGAGGTTCCTGGGAGAAGAGGACCAAGTCGTCGCCACTGCCCCATCGTCGAGGAGGAAAAAGGAGAAGCCTCTTGGTGCCCCCCATCTCTGGGCCGCCCAGGGCCTCATGGGCCAGTCCCACAACCCCAGCCCTCTCGGGTCTGGTAACCTCAAAGGCGCAAGCCGCCAGCGCCTCCGGCGCTCGCTGGTCCTGCCCCACCCCAGTCCCGCCCTCGGGCCCCGCCCGCGTCCCTCCCGTCAGCCTCTGGCCGGAAGCCCCCTCCCCCTCCCTCCTCCTGTCCCCCGCATCCTCTGTCCCCTCCCAGTCCCTCTTCCTCGGCGGGTCGGGGAAACCTCTCTCCGCCCTGTCCCTCCCCCTTCCTGCTTTCCGGCTCCTCCGTCCTGTCCCCAAACCTACGCCCGGCCCCGCCCAGGCTCCGCCCCCAGCACCGGCCCCGCCCCCCCGTTTCCCGCCCCGGCCAGGGGCCTCCCAGCCCCGCTATTCCCTTCCCCGGGCCCCGCCCCTTGGCCCCCGGAAGCCTCTCCCCGCCCCCAACCCCGCCCCCCCGAAGTTTCTTGGGCCCCCGGCTGCCGGCGGGACAGAACGCAGAGAGCCGCCGCCCGGCCGGGTGTGGATGGAGGTGGCGGAGCCCGCGCGGCGCGGGGAGTGAGCAGCGGACTCGCGATGGAGGAGGAGGTGAGGGCCCGGCCAGGCGGGAGGTCGGGGCTGGGGTCTTCGAGACGCTCACTTTTGTTGGGGTCGCAGGCTCAGGCCCTTGTTCCAACCAGCCCCTCTCCCGCGGGAATCCCGACACCCAACCCCTACCCCACCCCCATCCCCCCCAGGCAGCTGGAGCAGGGGCTAGGGTTCTGCGTTCCGCACTTCGCGGACCCAGCCTCCTTGGACATCTCGTCTTCTCTCACCAACTGTGGGCATCGGAGTGGTTATTGTTCCCATTGGATTGACAGAGAGACTGAGGCTCTGGTCAGTTAACGACTCGCTGAAAGTGGCTTGGGTTACTGGGCTCGAACGGGGTTACGGTTGACACCCCGTGCTGGCCAGGTCTGATCCGGAGGAGGTAGTCCGAGTGTGTATGGCCGAGTCTGCAGGTTTCGCAGTCCCTGTCTCAAGGAGTCTTGAGGCCGTGACCGTATCTGTTGGTCCCTTTATAAGTCCCTGTGATCCTTTCCCATACCCTCTCCCTTGCTCTGGAGTCAGGTCCACATAGGGACTGATCCCGGCCACTGCCTTCCTCACCTCCTTGGGAGAGCCAACTCTCTGGCCAGCTGGGAGACTGGACCAGCAGTGCCCCTTGAGCTTCCCTCTTCCACCCCAGGACCCTCTTGGTCTGGAGTAAGCCAGGCACTCAGTGACTCCTACCCTTGACTTACAAACTCACTTCTCCCAGCAGCGCCATCATGGAAACACACAGTGAGCCCCTAATGTGTATCTGTGGAATGAATACTTTAGAGCCGGGATCTGCTGAGTCTCAAGGACTTTGCTTCTTGTCCCCTGAGGGGGTGTCAGCTTTTGCACTTCCCAGCCCAAGGGAAGGGTAGGTGTCTGCCAGCATGGGTGGAGAGCAAAGATGAAACCTTCATTCTTGGGGCCACCCTGGTCAGCAGGGGAGCCCTTGGTGGACCAGGCTGTCTATGTCCGCATCAGTGCCCAGCTCCCTACTTCCTGGGGCCACAGTCTGTCGGGGTTTCCTCCAGGCCAGGCCCTGCATTTCTGTGGGATGGTAGATAAGTCACTTCCCCTCTCAGCCTGCATTTCCTCTTCTATAAAATATAGGGTTTGGCCTCCTCCCCCGGTGTTGTGTGATTGTGTCCCCTTCTCTCAGAGTGGGTGGAAGTAGGGGGCAAAGTCAGGCCACTATGATTTGCTGTGGTTTCTTGCTGACAGGGGTGGGGCTGCTCCTCCCCCACTCCATGCCCCTGGTGTGAGGGTTGGACTGTCTGGTTGTGGCCCCTCCCCTTCTCCCAGAGGATGTGGGACAGGATTACTCCATCTCCTGATCTGCTCTGGCCCCCAATTAAGGGAAGTTCTCCTGGGGCCTCCTGGGCCGATGGTTTGTCTCGTGGCCAGCCCAGCCCTGCACTCCGTCTGGTTCTGAGTTTCTAGCATTGCTACTTACTGACTCCCAGATGCCAGGAGTCCCCCACATACCTGAGCCATCTAAGGTCTTGCCTACCTCCTCCCCACACAGCCAGGGGTTCCCTATCTCCTACCTCCTCTTAGGCATCCCTAATTCTTTTCCTCCCATTTCTTCTAATCACTTCTTTTTTCTGTAGCTCTCAGTGCCCGTCGTTGTTTCTCTAAAACCTCTTAGATCATAGTCACTAGCTCTTCCCCCTAACCTCAGGCAGGCCTCATCACCCCACATGGCTGTTTTTAGCACTCTGCCTAGCTCAGAGCTTTGTCCCTGTGTCCCAGCTACCCTGGTGCCAAGACCCCTCGGCTTCAGTGGCCTCCTCTGTGCAATAGCTTGGTAGTCCTCAGCAGTCTGAGGCTTAGTGAAGAAGTGCAGTCTGGGCACTCGGCATTTGTCCACTCGAGTTCTCAGGGTCTCAGTTTCCCCATCCATAAATGAGGGAGGTGAGCTGTCCACAAATGTGATTGATATACATGCAAAGGCTTTGAAAACTGCAGATATCATGGATATTGTTGCTGCCACTGGAATAAGGTTAAAACCCCCAAACTGAGGCTTTCTTTCCTATCTCTGCCCTGGGGTCCTGTCACTCCCCACTTCCCTCTCATAGTCATGCCTTTCCCTGGCTCAGCCTGTAGTGGCTCTAGGCTGCCCATTTGCCCATATCCATCTAGACAGGCAGGGCAGTGTCCTGTCCCAGCCCTGGTTTTGTGACTTTGAGCTAATCCCTTGCCCTTTCTGGGCTATACTTTCTCATTCAGTAGTGAAGGGGTTGAGTGTAGGGTCTTTGATACCCTTTGTGTCCTTCCTTCTCCTCTGGGCCAAGGTGTATGTCTTTCTTTTCTCACCCTACTAAAACCTTAGCTTCTCCAAGGGCTTCCCACATTTACCCCAAGCCCTTACCCCACCAGAGAGCTAGGGCTGAGGTTTCCCTCGGGGTAGGTCCCGTGTTCTCCCAAAAGCGGGGAATGCCCTCCCCACCCCCAGATTGAGGACTTTGCCTGCACAGGGTCTATGTTGCCCTCATCAGACTGGAAGCTTACTCCAGGCAGAGCCTGTGCTTCCTCTCTGGTTACCCCATCCCGCCTTCTGACACGGTGGGTTCTTAGCAGGGTCTGGTCAGCACATCACTGGGTTTAGGCAAAGGGCAAGGGCAAAGGTCATAAGCTCCCTGTGATGTGAGGTGCCAACAAGGTTCCTTCTGCTCGTCTCTATCATGGCCTGTGTTGTGGTTTCCACCTGTTCCCTTCTCTGCACAGGGTTAGGGTGCCCTGGCATCCTTTTCTTTTCTTAAAGGAATGACCCAGAGTGCCTTCCATCTCAGGCGAAAGGGAGCCAGGCTGGTGCTTAGGGGTGCCTCAGGAGCTGCTCACAGTGGGTAGGGGAGGGTCTGATTGAGAATGGGTGGGAAGTGAGGGCGAAACAGGAAGAACAGTGGTCAGCTGATCAATAAGAGGAGAGGAGTCCGAGAAACTGGGCTGAGCAAGACAAAACCTCCCCTGTGAGCCCTGCCAAGGGGAGGGGCCATTTATTAAAACTTACTGGGGCATAGCCAGGCCCCCCGGTGGGAGTGTCCGAGGGGCAGGGTGGAGGGTGGCAAGCAAGCACAACTCTGGCCTCCAGCCAGGCCTCTCTTTTGGGAGGCTCTTGCTGAGACTGATTTAAGACAAGAAGATCCTTCCCTGGGCTTTGGTTTGTGCCACCTCCAGCCCCTCAGTTGTCACTCCCCCCATCCCCAAAGTGACTTCTCGCCTCAATCCCATCCTCTTCCCATCCATTCCCGAAGGCCCTGGACTTGCTTCTTTAGCTGACTCAGTCATGGTGTTCACGGGGCACTGCTCTAGCTACTACACCCTGAGAGGACACAGTTAAGGCACAAGTGTCTAGTTTCACCCCTTGGGAGCTTCCAGCTGACAGGAAGTTTTCACATGTCAGATAGCGGGTGAGGCAGGCAGGGGAGGTCGCAGAGGGAGAGAGCTTAGAAAAGGGTGTGCGATCCCATGGGGTGGTGGGTGGGCCCCTGAAAAGCAGGAGGCAAGCTTAGAACTCAGCAGTGGGAGACCAGGCAGCAGCTTCGTGTTCTGCAGTCCCTACTGCTTCATTTGAGAGAGACTGAGAGTCTGCAGTCCTAGGAAGTGGCCAACAGTGCTGTAGTTGCTGATGGAGGGGTGTGAAAGATGGGGTGGGGTTTCCCATCTCCTACTTCTTCCCTTCTAGCCCTGGGCCTACACCAGCCTGCAGGGCTCACTGAGGGAGATGAGGATCCTGCTGGTCATGTAGCTAATGGGGGCTGAACACAGGGTCTCTGGCGTTGGGGTTGGTGCATGATTGGATGTGAAAGGGTCAAAGGGTGCCGAAGTCCCCTCTTTCCCTGGTCAGGGTGGGTGGCTCTTAACTGGCCTGTAAGCAAGTCTCCCACTTCCACATTCCTCCATCCAGAAAGACCATTTGGGACCATCTCACTTCCCCATTCTTCCTGCCTTCTACAAGTTAGGGAGAGATGATCAGGGGCACCCCACATTCCTGGAGCTCCTGGGGTACTGAAGCCCAGCAGCTAAGCCCAGAAGGGCCTTCTCCTAAATTCTGAACCAGGCCCAGGGAAAGGGTCCCTGAGAGCCAGAGGGATGCCGTTGACAACAATGACAATGAGAGCTACCATTTCCTAAGTTTAGGGTGTTCTAGGCACTACTTTATATGCCAAATCTTTATTCAACAAACATTTATTGAGCATCTACTGAATGCCAGATGCTGTCTACGCACTGGGGATATTGCAGTAAACAAAGCAAAAATCCTTGCCCTCGTAGAGTTAAAATCCTAGCAACTTCTGATGTATCTCCATTTCACAGATGAAGAAAGTAAGACTTGGAGAGGTTAAGTGGCTTGCCTCGGGTCTGTGTGACTTGGGCTTCAAAGCTGACTCTCAACCACCAGAGTGTGCAGTTCACAGGGGTGGGGCCACAGTGAGAACCAGGCTGGGGCTCCCCTGCCATGATAGAGAGCAAGGAGGCAGTGCCCTGCCCAGCCCCTGACAGCTCAGCACACTTCTGCCCAGGCTTGTCCTTCCAAAAGCAGCTGTGGCCACAGGGTATCCCTGGGGAGAGTTATGCTCCTTCTAACTGGGGCCCCTTTTTTGAACTTTATGTAAATTGTAAAGTAGTCAAAATTAGTCAGTGCTAATTTCCTTCTAGCATCCTCTAGATTTGACACCTCTTGACCTTCCCTCTTTTACCCTCCCCTTCACACTCACTGCTGTGGGCACCAGTCACCGAAGCAAAGTGGTTAGCAAATTTTGGTGTATTTTTATTTTCCTTTCACAGATATTTCTTGAGCACCCATTATGTGTAAAGGAACAGTGCTAGGTGCTGGGGACCAGAGGTAAATATGACCCCATGGGGTAGGCATGCACCTGACGGTCGGCCACCTAAGCAGATAATCAAGGGCCATGAGATGTCAGCAGCTGGCCTAGAGGCCCCAGGGTGGCTGCCCATGTCCGAGAAGAGGACTCAGGTTTACCTCCTGTACCAGCCTGTGGTTGAAGGCAGAGTCCTTGGAGCCCTTACCAGACGGATGGCCACCCCCAAGTCCTGGCCTACGGTAGTGCTAAGAGCAGAGGACCTCCTGCTTTGGGGCAGGAGGTGGGGCCTGCAGAATGGATACTCTTGAAGGGCAGGGATGGAGAAGCAGATGACCACTGCCTTCCTGCTTCCTCCCATCCCTCCACTCCTGCCTGAATGTCCTCTCCCCTGGAACGCCTTCCTGGGCCACCCAGACCTCAGCGAGGTCCCCCACTGTCCTCTTTTACTCCCCTCTTCTGGATGCCCCCTTCACTGTAGACTTCATAGCGTTTCATGCTTGTTAATGTATTTGTGTCTGGTGTTTGTTCGACTCCTCCTTCCCTGCATTGCCAGCTCTGTGAAGACAGAGATGCATTATTTTTACTCTTCTCTGCTTACATCAGCACCCGTGACGTTGTAGGTGCTCAGTGTAGTGTTCGTTGACTGGTTGAATGAATCAATGAGAGGCAGAGTGGTAGAGCTGGAAGAACGTGGGGTCGGAGACCTGGTTTGAATTCTGGATTTGTCCCTCCCACTGAGTGACTCTGGCAAGTCATCTCCTCTCTGAGCTTCAGTTTGCCTGTGCCCTGTGGATAACAATGCTACCACCCCAGAGAGTAGTTAATATAGGTTAAGTGGGATGATGTGTGTAAAACATAATCTGGTGCCTCAGTACTGAGGTGCCTGTTGCAATTATTGTTGTCCCTACTGTTCTTTTTAAGATTTTATTTATTCGAGAGAGATATAGAGAACACGGACAAGCAGAGGGAGGGGCAGAGGGAGAGGGAAAAACAGGCTCTCCACTGAGCAGGGAGCCCCACGCGGGGCTTGATCCCAGGACCCTGAGATCATGACCTGAGCTGAAGGCAGAGACGTTTAACCGACTGAACTGCCCAGGTGCCCCTATTCCTGTTTCTCCTGACATTGGACTAAGGGTATCTGCCTTGGGGTTTGTGGGGAAGCTCAATTGGGATGGTATGAGGAGGTACCCAATAGAGGGACACATTGGACAGTGTGGCCCCATGGCAGCAGCCCTCATGTCATGTCCTGGTGCTATCTTACAGGGCGTGAAGGAAGGGGGCGAGAAGCCTCGGGGAGCTCGGAGGGCAGACAAGGCTGGCTGGATCAAGAAGAGCAGTGGTGGCCTCCTGGGGCTTTGGAAAGACCGGTATCTGCTCCTCTGCCATGCCCAGCTGCTGGTCTACGAGAACGAGGTAAAGACCCCCCCTGGCCCTGTGGTTGGGGTGCCGGGAGAGGGGGCAAAGGGATGGCAGCCCAGGCCAGCTGGAGGAGCCCAGACCTGGCACTGGAACACCTGCTCCACTCTTGACGTGCTGTGTAACTGGATTTGGTTTGAGACCTGACTCCTAGGAGTGCCTGATCTTCTCTGGGTCACTGTGGTGTGGGGACAGTACCTCTAGGTACAAGTCTAGGGCTTTTGGAAAGTAGAGCTTAGCTTGTTCCATTCAGCAATGAGAATAGAAATAAAATTTTGCGCTCACGCTTGTTGTGGGGCTCTTCCGTATCTCCCATATGAGAGTGTCATCATGTCCCAGAGGAGGACACTGAAGCCCTAGGGGGACAGTGACTGGTCAGCATCTCAGTGAGTGAAGGAGTTGGGACCCAGACCAAATCCAGTGCTCCTTCCACCCATAGATTCTGGAAAGTAAAATCTAAAGCTTATTTTTGGTGGAAATTGGCTAAAATATGTTAGTATTCTCCACCTTCTTCAACAGAAGGTGTTGGACTAAAAGTGAGTCTTTCCATGGTAGCTCCAAGTCACTTATTATTAGACTAGTCCATCTTCCAGACCGTACTTTTCAGCTTTTCTTTTTGCTTTAATGTCAAGCCCCAGTTGCCACTTCTGCTGTCCGCGTGCCTCTCATAGTCCTCACAGCTGCCCACGTCAGGCCTGTGCGCCTTCCCATTTCGGCAGGCTCGGAACTTGAACAACCAAGGACGTTAAGATTGTGTGTTAAGTAAGAGTCGATAAAGCTGGGGGTGAAGATCTGAGGAGGAGAGGTGGCTTTTACTTGTAGACGTTTGTGTCCTGGGATTGATGCCATTGGAAGGCCCATCCACGGAAGATGGACTCTCCTTGCGTGCCTTTGACAGATGGAATACATGGGGCGGAACTGGCCTGGAGGCAGAGGAAGAGGGATCCTGCCTGTTTCCCACCATCCTTTCTCAGCATCCCTCAGGTTATCTTGGCAAATTAATAATTGTCCCAGGCCAAGAAAGGTTGGGCAACCAGACCTAACAGTTTAGAGAACTGCCTTTGTGAAGCACCTTGCCTTTCCTTCCCGAGTCCCTGGGCTCATGGAGTTGGGGTGTCAGAAGCAGCTGGAGGAGGGCAAGGGAATGAAATGTGCAGACAGTCCCCCAGATGTTCTATACTGCTGCTGTTACCAAATTAGGATGTGCTGTAGCTGTAGGAGGGGGATATTTTTATAAATAAAGGCAGTTGTCACAGCTTCCTTCGGTCCCAGCTGCCATAGGAGTTGAATGACAAGCCCCCAAGCTGTCAGCCTGTCAGGCAGTGCCAGACTTGTCCTGGGCACCCTCTCCACATCTGGCCACAACTGGGAAGTGGGAAGGATTTCACATCCCATAAACATGAAACCTCTAAATCAGGCTTAAGAGTCACTATTAAAAACCTCCATGCAATTTCAAGAACTTCGCACTTGGGGGGTAGGGAAGGTTGGCCCAGGAGCAGGAATTGAGAAATGCTTATGAGTTCAATTCCTCTTTCTGATGTCAGGAACTAGGCGAGTGCAAATGGCTCTTGGCTGTTTCTTTACTGTCAGTGAGGCTGACATTCCAAAAATGCTGCCCCCACCCAGTGCCTGCTGGTTTATCCGTTTTTCTGAGCTGCAGAAGGGCCAGATGATTCAGTGTTTCGGGTGGAGGGGAGACCCAGGTCAGGAAACCCTGGGGAGAGCCGGGTGGTGGGGATGGACTGACTTTTTGTTCCCAGACAGAGGAGGGTGTGTTTGGGCCTGTAGTTGTCCAGTTGAGGGAGGCCTGTGCACATGGGGCAGGTGAGCTGCATCCTTCCCCAGGCAGCTCTTTCTCTGGATGCAGGTAGGAGGGGACCTGCTAGACCAGAGTCTCACCCTGTGTCAGGCATTCAGTCCAGCAAACTAATCCAGTATGTGTCCCTCTTGAGGGCGGCCTTTCATAGGGTGCTGTAGAGGTAAGACACATACGCAGCCCAGGGTAGACAGAGATGCCCGGCAGGGAGTTAGGATTGCTCTTCCCCATGGCAGGGTGGCCCTAGAGCCTCCTATAGTGCCTGTGCCTGGCAGGTGCTCTGTGGATGAGAGACCTCAGAAGAGGGAGAGCACCAGGGCTCAGGTGTGGGGGTGTGGCAGGAGGCTTCCTGGAGCAGGTGGACATTACTAGACCTGTGTGGAGTAGAGGAACTTGGAAAGTCTTGGAAACTAGGGATTGGAAAGAGATGCTTGGAAGCAAAAATGAAAAAAGACACTTAACTGAACCTGGATGGGAAAGATCTGGTCACCCTGGCCATCTATCTGTTCTCCTTCCCCAGACAGCCCAAAGAGAGAGCAGGTCAGTGGTTATCACCCTTGTCTATACGGTCATCTCTTTTGAAAAATACAGATGCCTGGGCGCCAACCCCGAGAGGTCCTGATGAAATTGGTCTGAGATGTTGCCTGGGCATTGGGGTTTTTAAAGCTCCCAGGTACTATTGCGGTTGAGAAGCTCTGCTCTACAGCAGAGCTTCTCAAACTTTTGCATATAGCAGAATCACCTGAAGGGCCTGTTAGTCGTCAGACTGTTAGGCCCATTCGCCTGTGGTTATGATTCAGTGGGGATGGGGCCTGAGAATTTGCATTTCTAACTAGTTCTCAGGTGATGCTGCTGCTGGGCCAGGTGCCTCACTTGGAGGACCACTGAGACACAGTGACCTGTTGCTAAGGCATTGATCACCAAGCCTCTGACGATGGCTGGAAGGAGTGTGGTGTGCTGGAAACAGCTCTGACTGGGAGGCAGGAGGTAGCTTTGCGTTTGGCGCTGCCCCTTACATTTGTGTCTGTGCCCATTGGGCAAATCAGTTCGCCTCCAGTCCTCATTCTCTTCCTGTATATAGTGAGGCAAATACTGGGGCTCTAGGCTTTCACGAAGATTGGGAGGCTCAGGAGAATCAAAGAAGCAAAAGTGCCTGCTAAGTGTCAGAGGTTCTTAACATATGCAGATTATCATGGAGGGAAATCAGGGCATTTCCTCTGCAGACAGTTGAGTCACTGCCTCTCAGATATTCCACCAAAAACTGCAGAGCACCAAGGCGGTCCCTGGTGGGTGCTCTTGCTGGCTCTCTGAGTGATGTCCAAGCACAAGCATGTCCTTAACTTGCTGGCCAGCCTCTAGGGCAGCTCTCCCCTCCAGCCCCCACCTCCAGGGTTTGCTGCTTCTTCCCCGGATGCTCAGGGGTGAGAATGCAGCACACTGAGAAGCTGTTCCAGCTGGGTCTCCCCTGGCAGAGCAAAGAACCGACCACCCCTGAGTGGGGAGCTGGTCCCAGGCAGCTTGCGTCAAAGGCACCTGGTGGGTGGAGCCCCCATGGAGAAAATACTCCAGCGCCAGGGCTGGTGGGCAGGAGTGCAGCCCAGCCAGTGTCCAGGGGTGGTCTAGAAGAGGCTGCCCACTGTCTTTTTAGTGATGAGGCTTCAGGGTGGCAGGTTAGTGGGGGGATTGCTTTTGAAGGAATTCTCGCCCTCTCCATTGTGCAGGCCACAGAAAGTGGTCTCCCCACCTAGCCAGGGGTCAGTGGAGGAAGATGCCAAGTGGGGAAGTCAGTTCAGGATCATTGTGGTAAAGGCAGGGCGTGCAGCTCAAATGTGCATAGTTCACACTTCCCTCCGTGGCTCTGCCTGGAAAGCTTTTTCTTTTTCTTTTTCTTTTTTTTTCTCATTTTGTGACATCCTGCTCCCTCTTTAGGCTATCTCTTCCACAGTTCTCTGCGTGGCCTCTGGGCCTGCTTGGACCCCCAGGTGTCCTTTCCAAAGTCTCTCCAGCTTCTGCTGTCTTCTCCTTTGGCCTTAGTCATTTGAGTCAGCCCTGCTGTCCACCTCCAGCCTGGGTGCCCTGTATCTCATGCGGATGCTGAGCCTTGAGGGCACCCTTCCAGTCAGCACGGGCCAAACACTACCTACTTGCTGGGGTCCAAATACCACATCTTGGTGACTGACTGGCAGCCCAAGCTTGTCTTTTGACTGCGTGATGCCCTCACTGACTGGGATCAGAGTCTGAGGTGGAGCCTGGGTATTTGAGGATCTGGATGTGTCTGGCTCTCACCGATTCATGTCTTCTCTACCTCCCTCCCTAGGATGAGCAGAAGTGTGTGGAGACAGTGGAGCTGGGCAGCTATGAGAAGTGCCAGGACCTTCGTGCCCTCCTCAAGAGGAAACACCGCTTTATCCTGCAGCGATCCCCGGGGAACAAGGTAGGGCTATGCCCACTGCTGCCTGACCTCCCTCCAGGCCAGGGTAGGTTTGGGAAGATCACCCCCGGAAGGCTCTCTTAAGGCAGGCCAGGCCCCTGGATATAGCCTCTGGAGGGTCTCTGGAGTGTGGCTGAGGCTCAGACCCAGGGGCTGCCACAGGTTGGACCTTTTACTCATTTTGGCCCGGAGTCTCCCCAGCCCCTGGTTGATGCGTGTAGGGCACTGCTGAGATGTCTGGTCCCCTCTCCCCTTCCAGGCTCTGGGGCCTCCTTCCCAGGCTGTAGTTGGAGGTGGGGCCCTTGGCCTGCTCCCACACCCTGGACACATGAGGCTCAGAGCTGAGCCAGGAAAACTGGGGAACGAAGCCTTCAGCTCGCCAGGCCTGCAGTACCCTGATGCTGTCTGGGGCTGAGGGGAGGCTGTGACCTCCACTTAATCTCAGGCCTTCATGGGTGGGCCACCCCTCCTGCTCCATCCTGGACTCAGTGCTCAGAGACCTGCAGTCCCCCACCTTCCCTCCCTTTGCACTTTCCGTTTCTCGGCTAAAGCTGGAGAAGGTCTCTTGCCGGGGCGGTTCTTCCCCTGGGACACGCTGTGTGTGCAGATGAGGTTTTCTGTTTGCACCACATTTCTCTGGCTGGGAGTCTGGGTGGGTGTTGATGCATGGTATAGTTTCACAGATGTCAGGAGGGGTTCACATTTGAGGCTGGCGTGTACAGCACCTCTCCAGCTCGCGCCCATCTGCAGCTGGGCCACGCCTCACCCCAACCCCTGCACGTCATATGGAGCCTCACAGAGTGAGGCTGAGTCACAGAGGCTGGGGGTTGGGAGCATCTGGTCTGGGTCTGCTGGAGGCCATTCTGTTCTCCCCGAGCTTTAAGGGCCAGGAGCCTAAGTCCTCTGATCCCCAGGGCTCTGGGCCCTGGAGGAGGCTGTGATGTGTTACTCACTAACCCTTTGTCCAGCTCCGAGGGGGTGGGACACAGAGGCATCTGTGGAGCTCTGGGAATTGGGGTATGAGTCCAGGTTTATGGTGGTGTGACAGTTCATGGGGCTGGACCCTGGTTTCACTTGACATCTGCTGCTTAGGGCTCTTAGGAAAAAGAGAACCATATTTTGGTCTTTCAGTTCTGTTAGCCCTCTCCCTGTTCTGGAGACCTACTTTCCTCTCTGAGCAGGCATTGTTGTGTATGAGTGACATGCAGAGCACGTTATGTATGGAGAGTTGTGTGTGTGTGTGTGTGTGTGTGTGTGTATCTCTTTATATGCAGGTGAGTGTTCACCTGACCATGGGTCTGTCTGGGTCGTTGTTGTCTCTGAGTGAGCTTCTGTGGATGTGGGGGGCTAGGGCTGTGCTTGTCTGTCCTCTGCCAGTGCTGTTGTGTGGGCCGCCTCCTTTGCCCAGCTTTAACAATCAGCTGATGGTGGGCTTAGGCAGGTCGGGCCCAGCTCAGGGTGGCCCATCACCTTCAGAGGGGCCTGTTTGTGCAGCTGCATTCTTAGCTGCTTCGGCCAACACCCTGATTTCCACCCCCAATTCTGTTAAGAGTTCAGGTTGGCTCTAGGTGACTCTGGGAACAGGAAGATAAGTCGGGGAGATGGGGCTATGGAGCAAGTAGTGGGGGCTGCAGGATGGTGGGAGGACAGTACATCTGGTTTCACTCCCCTGGCCCTCACCACCTGAGAAACTACAGAGAGCAGGGCTCTCCAGAAATCAGATAGTGCACTGCCCAGAGCACCATGTCTCCCGCGTCCTCTCATCCTCCTTTTCCTATCGCCCTGGGTGTTCCCTACCCTCGGTGAGGCCGCCGGCTGGCCGGGAGGTCACATGACCCTGGTAGTCTGGTCCTGAGGCTGCCTTTTTTCCCCCCTCTAATCAAATAAACAAAGACTCCAGTGTCTTGCATGTCCCTCTCCCCCTGCCTCCCATCCCCACGCCCTTGCCATGAGGTCACAGGCAGACGCTGCCAGGAAGCAGGGTGGCCTAGCTGGGCCTTGCTGCCCTGCTGGTCTCTGCCAGCTTGGCCCATTCCTCTTTCCTGCTGCCTGTCTCCCCCCCCCCCCACTTTTTTTCTCCCTGTCATTTTGTCCTCCCCCTTTCCCAGGTCATGTAGGCGTATTCTGTGGCCAGTCCTGTTAGCTGTGAAACTCCTAGCAGCTCCTGTGGCCCTGGGGCTTCTTGGAAGCACTTGAGAAGGACCTGCGTGGCCTGTGGCTCTTTGGGACACAGGGCCAGGGGTGGGGCAGGAGGAATAACTTCTTGGTATTCCAGTTGTGCCCATTCTGGTCCCCCTTGCAGGATGCCTCACTCCTAGAGACAGGATAACAAGGTTCTTCAGAGTGGGACTGGGTCCGATTTAACCACTTATTCTGTCTCCCAGGGGATCCCTTTGGCTAGTGTGTAGGTCTTCCTGAGGCCTTCTCCCTCACGGAGCAGAAGAGAACAGAGGCTGACCCCCTGCCAACCCCTGAGCCTTTTTCACATGGGCTGGCCGGTGGAGAAGGACTGCAGCTTGGGTTGGGCACAATGGTTCTGATCTTGTCCCACTGACGCCTTGAGTAGTGCACAGGCCTGTGCATTGTGGGTTGGTGGGACTAGAACACTTTTAGCTTGACTCCCAGGCCAGTGCTCTTTCTCTGCCCTGCTCTTGCTCCATCTGTGGCTGAATTCAAGTATATGCCTCTGCAGCTCTCCGGCATGCTAAATCCTGCACTATGCAGGGGCCCCACCATCTCTGGGCCTGCGAGGAGGAGGAGCAGTTGGGCTCCAAGGGGCTGGCCCTGGACCGCCTTTCTGACAGCCCCTGTCACAGGGTTGGGTGGGCCTTTGCAGAGCCTGGGTGTAGCCACTGTCCCTCCCTGAGCCCCCTGTAGCCCTGATGGCTGGGCTAAGAGGCAGTTGCCAAGGTGCCCTGGGGTTTCTGACTTAACTGCAGATCTGCTGCCAGGATCGAATTTACCCTGGTCATGCAAATGAGCATTTGGCTGTGCCTGGCATGGGGAGGTGGGTGGGACCCAGGGCCCTGCATGAGAAGGAGGTGGCAGCCAGGAGGAAGTTATATAACGAGGATGCTGCGGGGGCCAGGCGGACTGTGGTGTTACATAACTTAGAGGGTGGCGGGAGGGAAGGCGCTATCTAACACCAGGGTGGGGGATGGCAGGCTGGCAGCCTTCCCGACCAAGAACTAGGGCATCTTGAGGTCAGAGTGGGCAGTGGCCCAAAAACGGGGCAAGGGAAGGAACTGTGGGTCAGTTCATTCATTTATTGGCTCATTCATTCAGTCATTGTTTACTGAATACCTACTGTGTGCAGGGCCCTGGCTTTAGTCATGTTTAATTCCCTCAGCATTGCTTTGGGGCAGGCATGACCCGTTTATCCAGATTAGGAAACTGGGACTGTTTTGTCAGAAGGCAGGCAGTGGTGATAATTCCTGTTACTGAGCACTCACTCTGTGCTGAGCTCCAGATTCAGCACTTGAGATACACAGTTGATCTTTACAGCTCCATGAGGCAGGTTGTGGCGGTCTTGACCTTTTATAGATGAGGAACTGAGGCTTAAGGTCAGCCAGCTGTAGGTGGTGTGCTGTCCAATTCAGAGGCCCTAGTGTGCAAAGTGGCCCCTTAGTGTGTGTGGCTTTGCTACTTTTATATTTCCTGTCTGACCTTGGAGGCAGACAGGGAGGGGGCTCGCTGAGCTGCCCTCTGATGCTTCTTTTTTCCTAAGATTTAAATTTCCTTTTTTAAGTAATCTCTACACCAATGTGGGGCTTAGACTCACAACCCTGAGGGACGCCTGGGTGGCTCAGGCAGTTAGGCGTTTGCCTTTGGCTCAGGTCATAATCCCAGGGTCCTGGGATTGAGTTCCATATCTGGCTCCTTGCTTAGTGGGGAGCCTGCTTTTCTCTCTGCCTGCTCCTCCCTCTGCTTGTGCACACAGACACTCTCTCTCAAATAAATAAATAAAATCCTAAATAAATAAATAAATAAATAAAACCCTAAAAGAACAACCACCACCACCAACACCTCACAACCCGGAGAACAAGAGCCTCATGCTCCACTAACTGAGCCAGCCAGGTGTCTCTCTGATTCTAATTTATGAGCTGGGAGCTCCTGCCCGAGATGAAAAGGGACCCCTGGGGTGGGGTGGACTCAGGAGACTTGGGATTACTTTAGGTCACCTTGGCCAAGTCCCATCCCATCTGTAAGCCTCTGTTTCCTTATCTGCACAATGAGGGGGTTGGAATTGAACCCTGGTACCCTTTCTCTTGTATAGTCTATGATTTAAGGGCAGAAAGGAGACCCTGGGACTTTTTCACTTGGCCAGGGCTGAATTGGGGGGCCCCTGGGGAGATGCATGTGGCCCTGGTTCCAGGGGGTCTTCACTGATGGACACCCTTCATACCTGTCACCTCTGTCACTGTGCTCAGCCTGGTGTGAAGGAACATCAGGACAATTCCTACTTTACGGAAAAAACTGGCAGCTGGTCTGGGGAACTTAAATGGAGTAAGACCTGATGTTGGCTCTTTCCACAGGGCACGGTGGATTCCAACTCAGATCTCTGACAGCATCATGCTGAGAACGAACCCCTTCTCTGCTGGATCTGTGCCCCAACCCGAGAGCCCCATATCAGACCTGTTATGGGGGTCATTTCAGTTTGCTCCTGGCCAGCTGTGCCAGGGCAGACTTTGGGATCTGGGATGGGAAGCTTCCTTAAGACCCCAAATATAAATTCTGTTAAACGTCTGCCATCCACTCCATCCATGCTCCCTGCAGGTCAGCGACATCAAATTTCAAGCAACCAGTGGGGAGGAGAAGGAAGCCTGGATCAAAGCTCTCAATGAAGGGATCAACCGAGGCAAGAACAAGGCTTTTGATGAGGTGCGATACGGTCCTGTGGATGACTATGTCCACTTTCCCACCATGTGTGATCTCAGAGAGGATTCTGCCTGCCCCACCTCAGACAACCTCTTCATTATGTCATTGCTGCAAACACTGGACATCTGCTATTGTTACCGCACTTAATACTCACAACACCTCTCAGAGTAGTGTACCCATTTTAAGGATGAAGAAACTGAGGTGTCAATAAATTAGGTAATTTGTTTTAAATTAAAAAGTGAGTAAGTGATAGAGTAGAATTTAACTAGTGGCAGCCCTGCAGCCTTTCCAACCCAGCCTTAGCTGAAAACAGCTGGTGGGCCCAGCCCGGAGAGGTCTTGGGGGCGCTGAGTTGAGAGCTTTCAGTCAAGTCTAGGCCAGGCTGGCTCTGGCCTTGGGTCTCCCCATCTGTCGGCAATGACCAGCCAGCCCCCTGTACTGTAGTGTGATCTGTGGCAACAGTGGCTATGATCAGGCTTTCAGTGGGCAGGGTATCCCATGGGCCCAGATCTCCTAGGGAGGATTTGTCTTTGACATCATGGATTCACAGCTATTTGGGTTAAAATGGACCTGGGGGGCACCTAAACTGACCCCTTGGATTGCAGAAGACTAAGACCTGAGGGAAGGAATCTTCCCAGGCAAGTCCCTCTTAACACCTAGGTCTCCTGATTCACAGCCATGACTCTGTGTCATGTTTTATGAGACTCCATTATGCTCAGCTCTTTACTAGCTGGAGAAAATATCCCCATTCCGTGGGTGAGGGGTGATGGGACATACAGATGTTGGGGGCCACCGAAACAGCTGTCTGTCAGCCCACAGACTTGGAGCAGTCAGGAACAGACTCTTGAACTTCGCCCCCGCCCCCCACCCAGGGTGGGTCTGACCTTGAACTTAAGGGTTAAAGAATCTTAGCCACATTCCCCATTAAGGACAAGCTGTACCGGGGTTTAGAGTCTGGATTTCCCATGCAAATCTTACTTACTTTGGCTTCCCAGTTATTCCTGACTGTCTTTCCTTACCTTCAGAGAGGATATGCTATCTTCTAGACACCCTGGCCCAAAGGGGCAGAGGCCCTGCTCTTTCCTGGGCTTTTTGCTTTTTCAAGGACCTGGGAGAGTGACAGGGACCATTTTCTGGAAGCCAGGCACCAGGGGATCACGGGCCTTCTCCCCGCTCCCCCAGCTGAGCACAACAGCAGCCTCAGGGCTGCTTGTATATATTTGCAGTAAACTGAAGGGCAAGGGCTGGTAGCCCAGATCCAGGCAGGGAGACTGAGGCAGAGAGGAAGAGCCTCCGACTGCTGAGAGATGACAAAGACAGTGTAGTAACAGGAAGAAAAGCAAAGTCCAGACACAGGGAGATGCCTCAAAGAGAGGGCCAGTGGTGGGGCCCTGCCCTCTAAAGGGAAGATGATGGTGTAGACCCTGCCTCTGAGACGGGCCTGGGCATTTCTTCCTCTCCCTGCCGGGCACTGACCTTATTCCTTCTTCTCAGGTGAAAGTGGACAAGAGCTGTGCCCTGGAGCACGTGACACGGGACCGGGTGCGTGGGGGCCAGCGGCGCCGGCCACCTACAAGAGTCCACCTAAAAGAGGTAAGACTTTGCCCCCAGCTTAGGTCGGAGATCAGCTGAGCTGGGGATCCCAGCTCCTTAAGGTGGCAGCCAAGCTCGGGCCACCTTTTTTACCTGAGGATTCTTGGAGTTGGGGCTTCCTGAGTCGTATGCAGTGTGTCTGTGTGTGGAAGCTAATGTGTTGTATGTGCTCGGGGAGAAGAGATGTCTGCTTTGCTTGTTGAGTCTACACACTGGCCTTATTCAGAGTCAATACTGAGGGAAACTGAGATCCTGATGCTAGGCCCTGCCTCTCAGAGCTCGGCTTCCACCTGGAGAAAAGACCTGTCTGCAGACTGCTCCAAGCAGGGTTGTGTCTAACTTCTCTGTACAGAGGAGGGCTCTGAGAGACAGGAGGGCTCTCCAAGCAGGAGAGACCATGGAGGGCCCACTGGCACATGAGCCAACCCTTGAAGGATAGGAAGGGTTTCAGCTGGCAGACTTGATGTGAGGGAGCCCCCTGGCCAAGGGAATGACCTGAGCTGAGGTAGGAGAGTTTGGGGTATACTGAGTTCTTCTGATGGGTTGATGAGTCTGGGAAGGCGGGTTGAGGGTAGGAAATTATAGAGGCCTTGAATGCTGGAGCTGGGAATAGAATGCACAGGAGGGTACATTCCAGAGATCAATTGAAGCCCAGGGTGCAGTGGGTTGGGTTGAGGGAGGGAAAGGCAAGGAGCCAAGAAAAGGGAGGAGGTGGGCCCTCTGGACTCCAGAAGGGGATGAAAAGAGAGGCCATAATGGGAGAGACACTGGGAAGCAAGAGCCATCTGGGCTTGCCACTGAATACAGGGTTAGGGGAGGCAGACCAGACAGAGAGGAGGGTGGTCCAGAGGTGGACCCAAGCCTGCCGACTGGGTCTATTCCCTTCTCTGGGAATAGAGAATTTGAGAGAAATTATAGGCAGGGTGAGGGTTGTGTTATAGGCAGTGTTGCTGATGGGGGTGGATGTTGGGGGGAAAGATTTTGGAGGCCAGGAAAAAACCTCAGCAAATGCTACATTTGGGGAGTGGGGCCAGGCAGTAGATAGCCAAGGAAGAGGAAGCCAGAGAGGTAAATGGCAGTCCAGAGAGAAAGAAGGACACAGGACTTGGGGGTTGGCAGCCAGGTTGGCAGCCACAAATCACAAAGGCAGGATTGGGGAAAGGGGCAGGTGGGGACATTCACTGCATAAACTATCTCAGAAGAGGAGTTGGCTTAGGTTTATCGAGGGGAACAGAGCTGGGGGTGCCAGAGGGAAGGGGACCATAGGAGGGAGGAGAGAGAAGGGAAGGGGCCAAGGTCATTGGAGAGTTTGCTTCTGAAATGAGACAGCCTGTTCATGCCTGTCAGCTGAGGGAATAAAGCCTGCAGAAGGAAAGACTGACATAGCCAGAGAGAAAGGAAATGCCTGAGGGGGTAGGCTAGGTATTAGGGGAGGGCTGGCCTTGGAGGGAGAGACCCTCTGAGAAGAATTCAGGGAGGGACTCATGTCCCAATGACTGAGTGAGCATATGTGTTGGCCAGATCACCTGTGTGCATGGTAAAAGAGAGTGGGGGTCCCAGCCAAGACCCCCACCACAAGGGACCCTGGGAGAGGCCTTCTGCCTAGCCCTGCTCCAGGGCCTCTGAGGCTCCCTGGGAGGGTCTCCATCACCGGGGGACTGCTGGGTGTCCCTGTGGGTCCCTGGGGCAAGGTGAGGGGGCAGCTGCTTACTTGGTGCAGCTGTCCTCCTGTGGCGGTCAGCTGTGGTTTGGGACCACATCTGACGGCATGAGGAGAGTAGGCACTGGCTGCAGAAATCTGGGCTGGAGGGCTGGCTGTGAGGCTGGCAGATCAGAGAGCAATCTCCAGGGAGGGGAAGCAGAAATGAGTGGGCTCGCGATAACTCAGAAGGCCATGTTTGAGTCCTAGTCCCATTGCCCCACTGAGTGAATGGTTGCACAGACGGGATCCTCCCAAGGCCAGACAGCCAGAAAGGGATCAGAAACCGAGCTGGACCATGTCCCCTGCTGCCCAGGCCAATACAGTTGCCACTATAAAGCAGTCTCTTTCACAGGCTGGGGCACCAAGAGGACTAGGCACCAAGAGGCTCTGACTTCCTGGCTTGTGATTCCAAAACAGGGAGTTCTGTGCAAGTGAGGGAAAGGAGAGGATTCATCAGAGAATCAATTTAGCTTCTAATCATGTGGCCTTGGAAGCCAGGGCAGAGAGGGGGGGCTGGGGACCTGGGAAGCCTGGATGGGAGGGCTTGAGTACCCTTATGGGTGGACACATCGGATCCAAATGCCAGTTACCCAAGATGACACCCATATACTGTCCCCTACCAGGTAGCCAACGCAGCTTCTGATGGACTTTTGCGCCTGGACCTCGACGTTCCAGATAGTGGGCCACCGGTGTTTGCCCCCAGCAATGATGTCAGTGCAGCCCAGCCCCGGGAGATACTCAAGCCCCCTATGCCTCCTACCAAGCCTTCCCCAGCACCTGAAATAACCAGCCTTGGTGACAGCATGGAGACCCCTGCTGGGGCGGGAGCCCCATCCCCCGTCTCAGCAAGCTCTGAGTCCCACCCTGGGAGCCAAGAGGACTCAGAGACTCCAGAGCAGGACAGTGGCTCTGAGCAGCCCCCCAACAGGGTTCTGCCTGACAAACTGAAAGTGAGCTGGGAGAATGCCAAGGATCCCCCTGATTTTGAGAGTACAGAACTCCAGGTTCCCTGCTCTGAGATGCCTGAAGCTGTGCCCAAGGAGGGTGGGAAGCCCCCTACGCCCCCACCCAAGATCTTATCAGAGAAACTGAGAGCCTCCATGAGTGGGATGGAGGCTTCTGGGCCAGCCCAGAGTCCTGAGGCCTCTGAGACCTCTGCCCCAGACCCAGCAGAGATTTCGGTGAATGGTATGGATGACAGTCCCAAGCCCATCAAGCCACCCCAGGCCTCAGGCATCTCAGAAATGACACCAGAGGACGCAACAACACCCACAGCACTGCCCCGCTGGGACCTGCCACCTCATTTCCATCCCCGCTCTTCTTCCCTGGGGGACCTGCTTGGGGAAGGCCCGCGGCGCCCACGACAACCTGGAGAGCGGCTGTATCGGGCCCACCTGGAGGTGAAGGTGGCCTCAGAACAGACAGAGAAGCTGCTGAACAAGGTGCTGGACAGTGAGCCGACCCCTGTAAGTGCTGAGACATTGCTCAGCCAGGCTGTGGAGCAGCTGAGGCAGGCCACCCAAGTCCTGCAGGAAATCAGAGATCTGGAGGAGCTGAGCCAGGAAGCACCTCGGCTACAGGAGAAGCGGAAGGAGCTGGTGACCATCTACAGGAGAAGTGCACCCTAGGGCCTGCTGGGCCAGGGCATGGTTCCTCCTAGTCTGCCCAGTCTATCACAGCCCAACCCTGCCAAAAAACATGCTTCTGCTCAGGCTGCAGAAGGGCCATTAGGCATGTTGGGGGTATGGCCAGGACCTGCAGATTCCTGGCATCCTTCCCGCCCTGCTCTGGCCAGTGGGGCCAGGTGCCACCCAGGGCCACTATCTGGCCCAGCCTCTAGGCTCTGGGCTTGGGCTGGGAGCACACACTTGGTTGCTTGCATGGTTGTTCTGAACTGCCCCAGGGCTTTAGCATGGCACTTGGGGTTCTGAAGGTGACATCATCTCTGCTTCCCACCCCCAGTAGTTTACATTCCTGACTTCTGAATAGAGCACAGCTGAGCCCCCCCTGCAGCTCCCATGTCCACATGTTTCCAGGTAGAGAGCCTTGTGGCAGAGGCCGCTCCGAGCCATAAGCAACCCTCCCCACACACCTACTATAAGTAGCTGCCAAGGCCTTGGGTCCAAGCTCTAGGTTCTTCCCTCAGCTGAGTGAGACCTGGAATCCAGGGCCTGTGCCAGCAGATGGGAGGCAGCTGTGTGAGAATGCCATTGGATGTGTGGCTCCTTTCTGGGCTTGTTTCCCATTCTGCAGGCCTTCCCCTCTGGTGAGCTATGATTGGAGGATTCCAGGGTGGAGGACGAACTCAAGGGTCTCCTAGTCTAGTCTCTACCCCTGAACCAGCCTATGTCCAGCCATGCACATTCCTGTAGAGGTGAGCCCGAGAATGGCTCTGATGTCAACATCAGAAAATCCTGTATATACTTCATTATAAATCAACCTTCAGAAGAGATGCCACCTCAACTTCCGTGCCTCCCCAGATGGGATTTATATCTGGGTCTCTGGTTCCACCTCAACCGAAACAGGTCCAATATCCCAATCATTTGTTTGAATGCTGATGGGGGTATGTTGGGGCCTGAAATAACTTCCCTTTTCCCTGTTCCCCCCACCCCTCTGGCTCAGGCCCCAGAAGGACTGCTCCTCCTGAACTTCCTTGTGGAATGGGCATTTTCTTCTGTCCCTTTCCTGGTCCATGCTTGCCTGGGCCTCTCTCTCTCTTTCCCTCCCTCCCCCAACTCCCCTACAGTTGTCCCTGGCTCTGGGGATGCATCCAGTCTTTGTGTAGGTGCAGAGCCCCCTGAGGGCTACAGCCGCTCTCCCTGGGGCCTGTGGGAGTGGGAGCAGCTTCTGACAGGTCTGCTCAGGGGGTTTCTGCATGTGCACTTTTATTTACTGAAAAAGGAGACAGGAGGGTCATAGCTGCATGCCCCGGCCTTTCTGTCCACTGCCCCATCACCAGTCGTGCCCACTGAGACCTGCCAGTGCAGGTCAATGCCTTCTTTACTGTACTTCTACTTTGTTCTTGAGGATAATGGCCAGGGATCAAGAGGGGCAGATGTCTACTCTGCAGCCTGTCCTAGGCAGGGTGGAGGTGAACAGCAATGTCCTGACTCACGGGCCCCACTGGTCTCCTCAAACTACACTCCATGGACAAAACTAGGTTCCCATGCCTGTCCGTCTGCCTTCAGTAGGAGAGCAAGGATGTCATCATGTGCCCATGTCACATGGCCCCCTGCAGTCTTCTCTTGGGGAACAGCTTTCCCCCCACCAGCAGCCTGGGCTGGCTGGGGCTTTAGCCAAGTCACCTGTTTCCAGGGACTAGAGCCTCAGTTTCCTCCTCTGATAAGTGACCAGATTAAGCAAGTAACTCTGGGGCCATCTCAGTGACCTAATGCCATTGGTTCCTATGGAGTCCCCATGCCATGGTGACCTGGGCCCCAAGGGGAAAGCTGGCTTCAATGGGAGGGGTAGAAGGATGGGGAATATACAGGGGCTGCCTTGCCTGCCTCGAGGAGGATGGCATTCCATGTCTTCTGTCATGAAGCGCCTTTCTTGAAGTTTGGCAATAAATCCCTTTTTATGGAACTTCTCTGCTGCAAGCCTGTTTGTTAGTGTGGGGATGAGCTCTAGGGCTGGCCTCAAGGAAGCAGAGGGTAGGTGGGGGTTGGTCAGTGGCATCACCCGTCTTTTAAGTTTCATTCTAGGGCTCCCTTCCCATAGGCTGGGTCCCATCTTTGCTAAACTCAGCCAGGCCCTCCAATTTTACCCCCTCCCCACCCCCGCCTACACTGTTTCTATAGCTGGGAGCTAAGTGTCATAAAGAACAACACTTTTGAATTTTTAGAGACTATTTGGAAATTATTTCAAACAAAATTTGCAAGAATAAGAACATTACAAAGAAAATCCATGTGTTATCAGACCCACTGGTTTATCTTTTGAGTGCTTTCTGTCTTTAACATATAAATATATATTTTTTTCTGAATCACTGAGGAATTCATTTTCATGGTCCCTTATCCCTAAATACTTCAGTGAGCATTTCCTAAGTATATTCTTTCATGTAACCATAATACAGTTATCAACTTCAGAAAAATTAACATTGGTGTACTTATTATTGTTCTTATTCCAGTTTTGTCATTTGACCCAATAATCTCATTTATATTTTTATAATCTCATTTATATTTTTCCTTCAGTGTAGGCTTAAGTATTACATACATGTCTCTCTAGTCTCCTTTAATCTGAAATGTTTCCACAGCCTTTGTGGCTGTGATGTGGATACATTTGAAGAATACAGCCCTTCCTCCCCTTCCCCCTCTTTTTAAAAATAATTTATTTATTTATTTTAGAGAAAGAAGGAGAGAGAATCTCAAGCAGACTCCCCACTGAGCACAGAACACAATGGAGGGCTTGATCCCACTACCCCAAGATCATGGCCGGAGTCAAAAATCAAGAGCGGGGCACTCAACCGACTTACCACCCAGGCACCCACCCCCAGCTTTTTTTTTTTTTTTTCACCCCCAGCTTTTTATTAGAATATCCCTCACTTAGGGTTTGTCACTGTGAGGTTTCCTCATAATGAGACTGAGGTTATGGATTCTCAGCAAGAAAACTGCATAGGTGACAGTAGGTCCTTCTCAGGGCATCACATCTAGAGACATAAGACCTTCATTCATCCCTCATTGGTGATGTCAGTTTTTAAGATAAAAACTTGGTTTTATCTTAAAAAGGTTTTTAAGATAAAAACCTGGTCAAGGTGTCTGATTTTTCTATTTGTATAGTCATTTTTTTCTCTTGCAGCTAATAAACAATCTGGGAGATATTTTAAGACCGCACGAATATGTTGCACTTCGTCAAAATTTCCCTATAGATTTACTATTCATCGATGATTCTTGCCTGAACAGGTGTTTCCTATGATGGTTCAAAATTATTCCAGCTGTTACTTGACCCTCAGAGCCTGTCCTGGTTAGGGGTGAGCCTGGGCCCTGCCCACTGCACCCCTAATACACCCCTAATACAGCAGGATCCCAGGGCTTCACTGGGTGTTCTTTGAAAGCTCTTGGGCCAGTGTACAGAGATCCAGTTCAAATTGCCAAGGTCCAAGTCCCATTTAGCCTCGAAGACCTCAATTTACTCACTTATGAAAGGAGATGTACCATGCCCCTACTCCTGATGTGGAAAGGCATCGCTGTGCTCCCCAGTGGCTGGCTCCCTTCCTCCTGTGAGGGCTGCTGGACAGGGCCGGTGGCCAACATAACAGGAAGCACCTGACTCAGGGCCTATTGACTGGCAATGATCCTTGAGTCCCGCCTGAATTCCCCTGTCACTGGCCTCTGTGTCACAGCCATACCGAGTGAGTGGCCTATAGAGCTGGGGGATCCTAGGTGAATCACTTCACCTTCACAGGTCCCTTATCTGAGAAGGAACCAAGGTAAGGGAGAGGAAGCCCTTTACTGGTAAGGGTGTCCCCCAACCCTGGCCCAAGAATGAGGTCCCCTCTGGAAGGCCACCTTGGAGAGGGCGGCTGGAGGGAAGGTCTTAGTGGCCAGCCACACCGCTGAGGAAGGATATGGTGAGAACCTTCTGGTCTTGTGGGCTAGGGGCCTCTGTGGAAGAGAGGAGGTGGTTTTTCTGGGGGTTTTGTTTTTTTTTTTTTGGATTACTGGCCTCATTATCTCAGTGGTCTAAAATGCTATAGTTACAAAATTCAGAGTTTTTACATACTACAAGGTGGCTATATTCTTTTTTTTTTTTTTAAGATTTTTATTAATTTATTTGACAGAGATCACAAATAGGCAGAGAGGCAGGCAGAAGGGGAAGCAGGCTCCCCGCTGAGCAGAAAGCCCGATGCAGGGCTCCATCCCAGGACTCTGGGATCATGACCCAAGCCGAAGGCAGAGGCTTTAACCCACTGAGCCACCCTGGCACCCCAAGGTGGCTATATTCTGACAAGACCCAGGACAGAGCAGGAGGGATTGTTGGGGGAATGGGTAGCATCTGGATTGTCCCTCCCTCTGCCCCCACCTGAGCCTGGGCCCTGGAAGATCTCTGTGTCTTTCTGGAGCCGCTGCATTTTGTTCCACCTCCAAGTCCTGTCCTCCAACCTCTACTCTTGTGTCCCCGACACAAGACATGTCAGAGACAGGAGACTTGGCTGTCAGAAAAGGCCACATTCACTCACTCAAGTGAAGGTTTCTGTTGTTATGAGGAGGGTCTGTGGGGGAACATGAGGGGAGGTGGTAGAGAGATGATGGTGAACATTCCTCCCTGTTGTCATAATTTTATTAAAGAAACAAAAGTCCTGAAGGAAGTAGCAGGGTACAAGTAGAAAAAACCATGACTAAATTTGGAGGCAGACACATCTAGATTCAAGCCCCAGCCATGAATGTGTGACCTTAGGCAAACTGCCTCAGTTTTTCCTGTCTATAAAATGGGCCAATTCTCCCTTCTTCACAGGGTTGCTGTGGGACACTTTGTCCATGGCCTGCCTCATAGACAATGTTTAATAAACTCAGTGACCTGGCCTCACAGGGCACATCCTATTTGGCAGGCCTACACTGACCTCCCATCATCACCACAACAGCCTCTTGAGGAAGATGTATTTATGGTCACTCCATTTACAGGTTAGTAAACTGAAATTTAAAACAACTTGCCCAGGAGACCACTAGTGCCAGGACCTGGGATTTGATCCCCTGGGGTCCTGGCCTGAGGCCACCATGGGCTTCCTGCTTTTTCTCTGGAGAGTCTGACTTCAGATGGCTGCTGAGCCTAGGGAACTTCTGGGTGACTTGGGGCTTGGGGCATCCCCACCTTTGCTGGCACTTGGAAGATAACCGGGGCTGGCTAGGCTCTCCACCAGCCAGCCATGGCCCAAGGGAGAGGCTTAGGAGGCCCTTCCCTTATAAGGACAACAACTCAGCTATGATGAAACTTTTCTGCCTCCCAGCTGGGTGGGCGGAGGAAGGGAAATGACAGGCTCCAACAGCTACAGCTGAGCTTGGGCCTCTGCAGGAACTCGCCCACAGCCTCTCCTCTCCCCTTCCTGTGTTGCGCTGTCAGGGGCTTTCCAGAGGGTCCCACTGGCTGGAGGGGGGAGGAGGAGCCAGGACCTGGGAGGCCATAGCCCCTGGCCCAGGGAAGCAAAGATGTGCTAACTGAGGCCAAGGGAGGGGTCAGGACCCTTGAAGGCCCTGTAGGAAGCACACAGTCTTCAGACTGGTCAGGGCCATCTTAGGGCCTGGGAAAGGGGACTCGAGGAAACTCTGGGGAGGGGGCTGGTCGGCCTGCAGCATGGCAAAAGCCTATTCCCCTCCTCCCATAGCTGTGTTCTCGGGGTACTGTCCTCCCCAACAAAAATCACTAGCCATGCTAGCTAAGCATGGAATCACAGGGTATCAGGACAGACAAGGATCTTGAGACCATCCAGTCCCTCCCACTGTTTGTTGTTGTTGTTGTTGTTGTTTTAAAGATTTATTTATTTATTTGACAGACAGAGATCACAAGTAAGCAGAGAGGCAGGCAGAGAGAGAGAGAGAGAGAGAGAGGAGGAAGCGGGCTCCCTGCTGAGCAGAGAGCCCGATGTGGGGCTTGATCCCAGAACCCTGGGATCATGACCTGAGCCGAAGGCAGAGGCTTTAACTCACTGAGCCACCCAGGTGCCCCTGTTGTTGTTGTTGTTTTTTAAGAATTTATTTATTTGACAGAGAGAGACACAATGAGAGAGGGAACACAAGCAGGGGGAGTGGGAGAGGGAGAAGCAGACTTCCTACTGATCAGGGAGCCGATGTGGGGCTCCATCCCAGGACCCTGGGACCATGACCTGAGCCAAAGGCAGAGGCTTACAGGACTGAGCTGCCCAGGCGTCCCCCCTCCCACTGATTTTAGAGAGGAGGAAGTAACAGCTCAGTGGGAGGACTTGAACTTGCCCATTGGTTGTGTTAAAATATGTGTGTGTGTGTGTGTGTGTGTGTGTGTGTACATATATATGTACATGTGTGTATATCACATATTTAAATTGGGAGGCGGGGCTTTCCCTTGGTTTCCTGGTAAAAGCTTCTTTTTAAAGAAATCTCAACGTTAGCTGAATAAAAGGACAAAGGACTTGTTCTACACCCAGCTCTGGTTAGCTGTGGGGACTGGTGCTTCCCTGGAGACCCCAGCTGGGGCTGGCAGTGGGGTGAAGCCCCAGGCCAACAGAGAACCAAGTATGGCAGCCGTGAAATCGTCTCTGACACTGCTGAGCACAATTACTGTGACCTGAAGCAGCTGCTCGGCCTCTCTGATCTGTCTCATCTCTCCCAGCAGGGGGATTTTGAGGATAAAACTAGACAATTTATATAAAGCTCAGGGCCTGGCACATAGTAGGGTCTTAGTAAATGGGTAACAGTATTGTATGTTGGGCACCTACTTTATATTGGGAGCTGAGTATTCCAAGAAAATGGGATCCTTCCCCAGGTTGCTTGCTCACTGCCAGTTAGGGGAGGCAGACAGACAGACAGACCCCTCCCTCCCCATGGTGAGCACAGTGGGATAAGCTGTGTTAGATGGGCACATTCTGCAGCAGCAGAGAACAGAGCTCAACAGGCTTCTCTTGCTGAGGGAATCCGACAAGGCCTCATGGAGGAGGCGACTTTTGTCTGCACCTTGAAGGAAGAGTAATACTAAACAGAGGAACTGGGGAGGGCATTTGAGACACATGGAACAGCAGGCTACTGGAGCTGAAGCAAATTCTTTGTGTAGCATCCTGTAGGAGGAGGTGCTGAGGGAGGGGTGGAAGCCCGGGAGATGGGGGTGGGCAGAAGGCAGAGGTTGTGATGTTCACCTGGAAAGCTTGGACTTTGTCCTAGAGACCAAGGGAAGTCATGGGTGGATTTTGAAGAGGGCAGACACGGGCTGTGGGGTGGAGACTGGAGGCAGGGAGACCAATTAGGAGGCAGCAATGGACAAGGGGTGAGGGCTTGAGCCGGACAGCAACACAGGAGGTAGAGTAGAGGAGTAGCATCCTTCTAGGAGGTAGAATGAGGGGTTTAGGGTCTCGTGGATGTGGGAGAACTGGAGTGGGAGGGAGGGAAATCAATGACTTTACAGGCACCCATTCCTGAGACGGGGAGCATAGTGGGGAGAAGCAGGTTGGGGAGAGGATGGCAATTGTGTGAGGGGTCCAATGAACTACCAGAACTGAGTTGGAGCAAATCTGAAGATCATGGGCATCTAGACAGTGGGTGATTGAAGCTGCAAGTATGGCCGAGTTATATCTTAGATGTTGTAGGATTAGATTTGAGTGTGACCTATAGGAGGCCATGGTGTCAGGAGAGTTCATCAGAGGCCAAAATCAGCCCTGGGGGAGTTAGGCCAAGATAACAGGGACACTAGTTTTCTCTCATGTGAGTCAAGCCCAGGAGTAGAGTCTATCCCTAGTACAGCAGCTCTAAGGTCACTGTCACTTAGGACCTCTTACTGTTCTGCCATCTTATCACTTGACTCCTACTTCATGACCTGCCAGCAACTTGGCTCCTGTCATATTACTTGGATTCTAACAGCTGGGAAGGGAGACAGGGTCATAAGGACACATCCCTTCCCTTCAAAAGTACTTTTTAAATTTTTTTTAAAGATTTTATTTATTTATTTGACAGAGAGAGACACAGAGAGAGAGAGAGAGCATAAGCAGGGGGAGCAGCAGGCAGAGGGAGAAGGAGAAGCCGGCTCCCCGCTGAGCAAGGAGCCTGATGTAGGGCTCGATCCCAGGACTCTGGGATCATGACCCAAGGTGAAGGCAGACACCCAACGACTGAGCCACCCAGGTGCCCCTCAAAGATACTTTCTGGAAGTTGCACTTCTGTCCACCTCTCATTGGCCAGATTTTAGTCAAATGGTCACACCTAGCTGCAAGGATGATCCTCCAGTTTCTTGGTCTTTCCTCCTGGTGACCATGTGCCAACTGGAAATCAGGAGTCTTATTACCAAAGAAAAAGGAAAGAATGGATCTCTAGAGCAGCGTTCTTCAGTGGGGGGCCATGCTGCCCTCCAGAGGACATGTGGCAACATCTGGAGATGTTTTTGTCCCAACTGGGAGCGTGGAGGCCAGAGATGCTGCTAGATGTCCCACAATGCATAGGACAACCTCCACGACATTTGGCCCAAGATGTCAGTGGTGCTGAGCTTGAGAAGCCCTGACCTACATGGACAATTTCTAGTCTCACTGCTGTAACCAGGACAGCATGAAGAGGGAGGGGACAAGTCACTTGTGGCCACGCAAGACACCTGTCCCTGGCAGGCCACAATATCAGAGGAGTTCAGCAGCTCAGATGTAGGTCTCTGGGGGTTTGTTACATTTTCCCCAGCTTGGAGGGGCTCCTGCCCTCACAGAAAAGCAAAGAAGCTTGGTTTTGTTTGTGTCTCTTTGTTTCATTCATTTCTTTATATTGGGCTCAGAAGAGCAGAGTCCCAGACTGGACTCTGAGGGAAGGGGCTCATTTAACACATGGGCATTTCTTTGCCCACCAGCCACCAACTTGGCTGCTAGTGGGGGGAAAAGCTCCATAGTCTGGGCCACCATGGCCAGGCTCTAGTTCAGTCCCTTACAGTGTGACACAATTAGGACCCTCCCCCCAGCCTCTTGGCCACAAGCCAGGGCTGGGTGGTCAAGGAGAGCTCCCTGGCCCTGAATCCACAGAGATGCCAGGGCGGCTTTTCTGGCTTTGCCCATAGCACTGGGCTGGGCCTTTCTGTTCTTCTTCCCTCCCAGGCAGACTTCCAACCAAGTCAGCGTTTCTGGGCTCCTCCCACCTCCATTTCCTTCCCAGCCTGTGGCCTTGGGCCTGAAGGGAAGCCCCAGCTGGGGCCAATGCCAGGCCATGCTGAGGCTGAGGCCTGTGGGTCCCCAAAGTCCCTGGGATGTGGTATGGCTGAGATAGTGCCTATCAGTGGGATGGTGGGGGGGTGTTGGTATGTGAACAGCTCTGTCTCTGGGGAGGGCTATGGGAAAGAATAGCCCCCAAATCAGTCTGAACTGTTTGGGGTCCTTACTGAAGGTGAGCAAAGGTCTCCCCAGGCCAAAGAGCCCCCTAGTCTTGTCTGGCTACAAAAGGCTCCCTGAAAGGAATTGGTCTGAGAATGACCTGCTCGACCTTGGCTAGGGTCAGTCCCTACAGTGGGTCTGGGAGGCAGAGTCTCCACGAGCTCAGGAAGGGTTAAACTCCCACCTTCCAACCTGTTTTCTAGAGGCCCAGAGGGACTCTAGAGGTTTTCAGCATTTTCAAATATCTGAGTTCTTCAGCAGGGCTCGTTTTGGACTTGATTGGTGGCAAAGACCTTCTGCCCCGTGACCTCTGACAAGTTGCCTGCCTTCTCAGCTCCTCAGTTTCCTCATCTGTTCAATGAGGAGAATAACACCCAGCTGAGGATTGTGTGGATTCATCTGGAGAGTGCCTGGCCCACAGGGGGCACTCAGGAAATGCCAGCTGCTCCTCTCATCATTGTCTCATCACACAGTTTCTCAGGAAAGCCTCGCTTCTCCTCATCAGAAAGTCTTTCCCCGAGCCGCCACTCTAATTCTTAGCACGCAGAGTCTGCCGTGGGAATGACCTCAGGAACCTGCATTTTACAGATGGAAAGACCAGGGAAGAGACTTGCCCAAGGTCACACATGAACAACATTCTTCTCCTGCTCTTCCAGGGCTCTCCTGCTGCTCAGGAAACAGGCCCAGTCTTTTCATGTGCACCCTTGTTGGCAAGAGCCCCAACCACCAAAAGGCTGTTTTCCTTCTGTCCAGTTCAGTGTTGATGGCTGCAATCAGGAAACGGGGTGATGGGATGTCCTTCCCGACATCCTCCTGCGGGGCAACCTCACAGGGCTGGGCTTCCTGAGGCATAGCTGTGGCAGCAGCTGCAGAAGCTGGCATTGCCTTCTGCAATCAGTTTTAAAAAATCAAGTACTGAGAACAGGGTGAGAAGGGAGGACAGCTGGGGCAGATGTAAGGAGACGAACCTTCCCCCCCCCCCCCCCCGCCCCGCAGACAATGAATAGAGTTACTCTAGGGTAGATACATCAAGAAACAGAGACATTAAACATACTCTCTGCAGTCAGGGAGAGAATTCACAAAAAGTAAAAATCACTGACTACTACAGTGGTGCCTCTGGGCAGTGGTTCTGAACGTGGGAGAATTAACTTTCCGTTTGATACTTTTCAGTACTATTTGAATTGTTATCGTATTATTATTTGCCATATGTGTATGTTATGCCTATTAATAAAATAGTTCATGCTGAGCTCAGAAGCAGGCAGGGGCTACTTGGGCAAAGAGGCAGTGTGGCTCTTTTTTATCTCTAGACTCCTTGGGTGTGAGTCCCTTGGGAAGCCCTTGGCCATGCTGAGAGGGAATTCTATGTCAGTCAGACTTCAGCTGGGTCCTCCCTCCCTGACCCCTCAAAATCAGTTAGGATTGCTCTAGGACTGTTCAACCTAGAAAATCCAGTTATCCATAGGGAAAAGGAAAACTCCTACCTCACACCACATACTCCAGATTGGAGTAATGGATCACGAACTTCAAAGCCAAACATGAAAACCTTTAGAAAAAAAATATGGTATCTTTCTGATATCTCACTTTGTTACAATGAAGAACTTCTCATCAAAAGACACCTCGAGTAAAGTGAAAAGAGAAACTGGGAGAAGAGAAATTATTTTATATAACCAAAGGATTAGTATTAAGAATATATAGGAAGGGGCACCTGGGTGGCTTAGTCAGTTAAGCTTCTGGCTCTTGATTTCGGCTCAGGTCATGATCTCAAGGTTGTGGGATCGAGCCCTGTCGGAGATTCTTTCTCTCTCTCCCTCTCCCTCTCTCCCTCCTCCCTCCCTATTATATAAATAAAATAAAATTTATTTATTTATCCCTCAAAATAAATAAATAAATGTTTTTAAAAAAACAATATATGGGACAAAATAGAGAACTCCTACAAATCAGTTAAACAAAAAGATAAACAATACAAGAGAAAAATGAGCAGAGGATATGAATAGGCATTTGACCAAAGGGAAAATGTCTATGGCTAATAAGCATATGAAGGCATACCCAACTGCATTAGCATTCAGAGAAGTGCAAACAAGCACCATAATGAATACCATTTTACACCCATTTGGCTGGCAAAAATTTCAAAGTTTGACAATACAGAGGTAGAAGGGGATATGCACCCTTCTAACCTCCAGAGAATCAGATGTCTTTAAAAATAGCAAAGAGCCCATACAGACATGAATGAATTAAAGTATCTTTACCTTAGACTTGGCTTTGGACATTTCAATTTTCTTGTTAGGGAATACTTTTGTATTATCCTGAGTGTCATTCGATAGGCTGTATACACTGGAACTCTTAAGTAAGAAAGAAAGCCATACTTTCCCTTCCCTTCTGAAATAACATGGGACCATGTTTAAATAATTATTCAGTATTCAACCTAGAAAATTCAGTGTTCATCTTATATCATATTATGTATTATAACATCTCTTAGGCAGTTATTGCGCATGTAAATGGCACGACCCCCTTAGAAAACAAATTTGACGTTTCTTATCAAGCTGAATATACATCTACCCAGCAGCAGATTGAATTATTTTTCCCATTTTACAGAAGAGGAAACCCAGGCACAGAATGGTTAAGTGCTCTGCCCAAGGGTGTAGCTAGTCAGCAGCAGAGCTGGGGTTTGAATCAGACTCTGGCCCCAAAGCAGGAGAAAGGGCACTGATGGTGCAGTCCCAGACATGGGGCAACTGCTGGCTGGGTGTGAGGTTTTCTATGACCCCAGAGGGGAACACTAAATGAAATCTCTGAAAACAACACTAAAGTAGACATGCGACCCTGGCCTCCCAGGGAGCAAGGGGCCTTCCTGGGCGTCTGGCCCAGCGGCAGTGTGAGTTCTGGAATATTCACAGGTGCACCGCCCTCCCAGCCTCCATGCGGCCTGTGTGCACAGTGAATGCAAGTGTAAGATGAAAAAGTGCTGCTCGATTTCTCATAGGAACCCGCCCAACGGGGAGAGAGACACGTGGGAGGCCCAGACAAGTGCTGTGCTGGGTGGGCCGCATTGAGGCTGCAGACACTGGGAGGCTGGGCGGGTGGGCACCTTTCCCTGCAACCCAGCTGTCTTGTGAACCCATGAATGCTCAGCTAATTCTGCTGACTTGGGGATTATCACGGGCCTTGTACAGACGGGAAATGTAGGCCCAGAGATGACCACAGGCACACAGTTGGGGTGTGGTTTAGCAAGGTCTGGGATCCAGGCCTTCTGGGGCTACACCCCTGCAAGATTTCCTAGCAGGTCACACTCCAGGCCCCCATGCCAACGAACGGTTTGAAAATGCCTTCCTGGGGCTCCTGTGTGACTCAGTGGGTTAAGCCTCTGCCTTCGTTTGGCTCAGGTCATGATCTCAGGGTCCTGGGATGGAGCTCTGAGTCAGGCTCTCTGCTCAGCAGGGAGCCTGCTTACCCCTCTCTCTCTGCCTGCCTCTCTGCCTACTTTGTGATCTCCCTCTCAAATAAATAAATAAAATCTTTAAAAAAAAGAAAAGAAAAAAAATGCCTTCCTGTGAGCCACATGGGCCTGCACGGCTTTCCTCCTCAGAAACAGATGTTTTATCCTTCCTTCACCTCTCCCCTTAACAATGGTTGAGACAAACTGGGTGAATCACATCTAAAGCAGAAGCAAGTCTGTATCAACCCAACACCTACTCAGTCCATTTCCTTTCTTGGGTTGTGGGGTGGGGATCATTCTGTGGGAGTTTGCGAACTCCTACCCATATTCCAGACCAGACTCTGCCTACAAGGGCCCTCTGGTTAGATGGCTCTCTCCACCAAACACTCCCACTAAAGCCATTCCATTGTGCTGTTCCAGAAAGACTTTGCCGATGGAACTTGTCGGCCATCAGGTCCTGTATTATAGCTATGAAAGTGCTTTACAGTTTATAAAGTGATTTCACATCTAAAAATGTTTTTGATTCTCATAACAGCTATGAATTTAAACATGGACAACCACTTAAACTTGTCTATGCAGTAGATGAGGACACTGAATAAGGCTCAGAGAGGCAGGGGACTTTGTAGCTAATCAGCACCATCACTTGAGTACGGATCTTTAATTCCAAATTCTATGTACCTCACCTAACTGGGAGCTGTCCTGGACAGCAGAGGCTGAAGGGACACAAAACAACTGTTTTTTTTAATTTTGTTTTGTTTTGTTTGTTTTTCTGTTGTTTGAACAGGTGGGTTTTGATTAGAAAGCAGAAAGGAAAGGATGGGGGGGACGTGTTCTGGAGCAGAGGAAGACGGTGGCAGACCTAGGCCACACAGATGGGTACAAGTCCGCCAGGGCGCTGACAATATGGGCAGGGGGAAGAGTGGCCAGGCAGTGGGCAGGAGGCTGTACAGGAGGTGTGGGGGATGAGCTCTGGGGAGTCAGAGCCTGAGCTCTGGCTGGGTCTCTTCCTGAGGCCCGAGGAGCTGGAGTGGACCTCTCCTCTAGCTTCTGTTTGTTTTCCAGGCTCTGCAAGCCTCCAAACTCACCGCCCATGTCTGTGGCCTGATTTCCAGCCAAGTGTCTTGTGAGCCTGTCAGTGCTGACCTAGTCACGCTGGCTCGTGACTGTGCTCCTCCTGCACACGAATGAGTCAAGAGGGGAAACGGGCGCCTAAGAGCTTCCGGGGGATTCCCGTGATGCAGACGGTTCTGGGCCCTGGGTGCAGAAGGCCTGAGGGGCCTCAGAGGGCCTGGGAGGCCGGAGCTTCCCCAGGGTTGAAGGCCGGTCAAAATAACCTCAGACCTAATTTGGTTCCTCTCCTGCTGAGTGGCATTAACAAGAACAGGGGCACAGTGTCTCTATGTAGCCTAGGGAGCTTCGCCTTCTAGGCGAGCAAACAGAGGCTGCACTTTCCCTTGAAGAATGCTGAGTAGAGGGGCGCCTGGGGGGCTCAGTGGGTTAAAGCCTCTGCCTTCTGCTCCCAGGGTCCTGGGATCAAGCCCCGTGGGGGGCTCTCTGCTCAGCAGGGAGCCTGCTTCCCTTCCTCTCTCTGGCTGCCTCTCTGCCTACCTGTGATCTCTGTCTGTCAAATAAATAAATAATATCTTTTTTTAAAAAAGTAATGCTTATTAAAAAAAAAAAAGAATGCTGAGTAGAGTAACCATAGCCCCAGAAGACCCTCCTTTACTGAGACCTACTACCTTTTTTTGCAAATTTAATCAGGTTTTAAAAACTACATTAGATGCAATTACATATACATGCTATAAAATACAAGACAGAACTAGACCAGGAGTTCTTAATCTGAGGTCTGTGGGATTCCCCAAAGATCTAAGAAGAGAATTCAAGGAATCCAAAAATTTAGAAGAGAAAAAAATACATCTTTATTTTCACTGACCTCTACCTGAATATTTTCTCTTCAGTGATGTGGCAACAAACCACAGCCATGTGGGGAGGACCTGTGATGGTGTCACTGATAGAGTTACAGATATTTTCAAATCACCGTTACAGCTTTTTCAGATATTTCAAAATATGGTTTACGTTCATGACTATTTCAAAATTACAGTAGTTATTAGACCTATTGCTAGATCTTGATATTTCATGCCTCAAATAGGAAGCACCATTACTACATCAAAAAAAATTTGGGAGGGGGGCGCCTGGGTGGCTCAGTCATTAGGTGTCTGCCTTTGGCTTGGGTCCTGATCCCAGGGTGCCGGGATCAAGCCCCATGTTAGGTTCCAAGCCTGATCTCCCTCTTCCACTCCCCCTGCTTGTGTTCCCTCTCTCTCTCTCTCTCTCTCTGTCAAACAAATAAATAAAATCTTTATTTAAAAAAAATTATTTTTGTTAAACATATTTTAATTGGTTTCCTTTATAAGCCTATGTTATTTTATTGTGTACATTTAACATTATTCTGAAATGGGGTCTATAGGCTTCACCAGATGACAAAGCGGGCTGTGGCATATACACAAAGGTGAAGAGCCCCTGACCTAGAGGAGACACCCCTATTTAAAAAGTAGATCCTGGGGGGGCGCCTGGGTGGCTCAGTCGGTTAAGTGTCTGCCTTCGGCTGGGGTCAAGATCCTGGTGTCCTGGGACTGAGTCCCTCATCAGGCTCCCTGCTCAGCACAGAGCCTGCTTCTCCCTCTCCCTCTTCCCCTCCTCCCTGCTTATGCTCTCTCACTCTCTCTCAAATAAGTTAAATAAATAAAATATTTTTAAAAATTTAAAAAAGTATGGGGCACCTGGGTGGCTCAGTGGGTTAAAGCCTCTGCCTTCAGCTCAGGTCACAGGAGCCCCGCATCGGGCCCTCTGCTCAGCAGGGAGCCTGTTTCCTCCTCTCTCTCTGCCTGCCTCTCTGCCTACTTGTGATCTCTGCCTGTCAAATAAATAAATGAAATCTTTTTAAAAAAAAATAAAATAGGGGCGCTTGGGTGGCTCAGCGGGTTAAAGCCTCTGCCTTCGGCTCAGGTCATGATCTCAGGGTCCTGGGATTGAGCCCCACATGGGGCTCTCTGCTCAGCGGGGAGCCTGCTTCCTCCTCTCTCTCTCTGTCTGCCTCTCTGCCTACTTGTGATCTCTGTCTGTCAGATAAATAAATAAAATCTTTTAAAAAAATAAAAAATAAAATAAAATAAATAAAAATTTTAAAAAGTGGATCCTGATTTTTTAAAGACTATTTTCCAGTTACATTGGAAACCTGAATGCCAGTCTGGTTACTTGACTTAAGTGAAATTCAACTCCCCACCATCACTGGACAGTGAGCAATCCACAGTTCTCCAGCTGAATGCTTCCAACAGTCCATTAGCAGAAACATCTTCTCCTGCAAACAGACACTCACACTGTTCAACTCAACGGAAACAGCCCTGAATCTCCGTTCTTCCTCTCCATGTACACTCACCATAATTAGACAATGTCCTGAGAGGAATGGCTAAGGAACTGGAGATCTTTGGCTAGAGAATAGGCTGCTGGCAGGAGAGCTGCAAGTGAGAGGACGCACAGCGGCTCTTGCTTTCACAAAGGGTGGCCCTTACATTTCTACAGGCAGCTCTGGAATTCTAGCAAGGGCATGAGGTTTGCAATCAGGATGGCCCAAATGCCCAGATAGTCTGCCCTCTCCTTACAACGCACGTATTCCCTTCATCACCCTCCCTCTCTGGGCCCTGGTTCCTCTTGCTGGCTTCTCTCCCTCCTACCACAATGTGCTGTGGGACACAGGTCCTGAGAGAGATGTGTGTGGAGAGAATGGCAGACCCAACAGAGGGGAGGGTCACAATGTTGTTCAGGGGATTGTAGCCTATGGTCACCCCTCCCTGGGTCTTGGTTTCCTCAGCTATAAAATGGGCATCATGTCTGACCGTGCTGGCATGAACTACATGAAGTGGTGAGTGCGAAATCATTTATGGTGCTAAGGTAGAGGACAGTGGTAAAGAAAGCTTCAAGGGTGGCTTTTCCCAGGGGTGGGCTTTGGATTTCAATTGGAGATCAAGTCCAAGTTGAAGACCTGACTTCTTTTCCAGTGGTGATCTCTCCCTTCATGGGGATGGGGGAAAGAGCACCCGTTAAGAATCAGGTTGAATCTTGGCTCTTCCTTGTCTTTTGGCATTGGGCAAGACAGTCCCTTCCCTGAGACTCAGCTTATATAATAAAAGGATCTACTCTCATCATTCTTGTGAAGACTCAATAAAATCCTGTGTGAAGAACACTTGCCCCAGAGCTTTGCGGGGAAAACACCCTAGAAATGTTTACTGATGAATATGATCACTCAGTATTCCAATTCTGAGTGAGTGAACAGGCCACAAGCAATGAAGGCAGGCTGGGCAGATCTAAGAGCAGGAATGGCAAGGGGCTGAAGGAAAATGGAGCTCCTCCCCAACGCCCCACCCCACCCCCCAACAGGGCTTCCTCCTGACCGGGAAGATGCTGTCCTGCTGCCCCCGGGGGTTCTTCTGTGTTAGCTTTGGAGTGAGTTTACTCGACCTCCTTGATGACATGCTCCTGTGGGACTGACCCCAGACTGCAGGGTCAGCCAGGCAGGCCCTTTCTGGGTTCGGCATCCTCCCTCAGTCCCCTGGGTCCCGAGGCCGGCCAGCTGCCCGGCCTGATGTTCAGCCGTATGGAACTGGCTCCCTGGGCCAGGCCCAGGAGGGAACGCCCAGGGATGGAGTTGCCCTTAGGGAGGCCCAGAGTTTCCCTCTTGCCTGGATGGCTCCTGAGACAGTGAGCAAGGCTGAAACTGATACAGACAGAGGAGAGTAGGAACCAGGACCCAAAATGAGGACCTAAAACTGAGGGAGGAAGGGGCACCCACACATAGCAGGCCACGGGGAGAGCTTCAGCCTCTCCTCTGTGCTACTCCAGGTGCCCAGTGGCTCCATTTCATACTTCTTCCTGCAGCCTTCTTCCCCAGAAGCTCAGATCATCCCCTCCCCCACCCACATCTCGCTAGGACTGGCCCCTGCACACACACCTGAGCCCAGGCCTGCAGGGCCCCGAGGACTGGACAGGGGCACCACACTCAGGGGTCCCTCAGGTATTTGCCACCAGGGTGGTCAGGCAGAAATCTGTATTCACTGCCTCTGACCAGGGGCTTTCGAGCACCGTTTCTAAAGCTCCATCCATTCACACATCATTTTCCAGATTTTTGTTACCTGAACTTCCATTTTCCATTTAATATTTTGCTTTAAACCTTTAATTCCTTTCAAAATTTAATGCAGAGAAAGAACAAAGCTGCAGACATCACATTCCCTGATTTTAAACTCTATTACAAAGCTATAATAATTAAAACAGTACGATATTGGGATGAAAACAGACACATAGATCAATGGAACAGAATACAGAAACCAGAAATAAACCTATATATATACGGCAAAGCTATCAAGGATATATGATGGGGAAAGGACGGCCTCTTCAGTAAATGGTGTTAGGGAAACTGGACAACAGAAACAAAAGAATGAAATTAGACCACTATCTTAACATACATACAAAAATTAACTCAAAATAGATTAGAGATGTGAATGCAAGACCTGGAACCATAAAATTCTTGTAAGAAAACATAGGCCACAAAGCCTTTGACACAGGTTTTAGTGTAGGTTTTTGAATCTGACAGCAAAAGTAACAAAAGGAAAAAATAAAGAAGTGGGACTATATCAAACTAAAAAGCTTCTGCACAGCAAAGGAAACCATCAACAAAATAAAAAGGCAATGTACCAATAGGAGGAAATATTTGCCCTAATCATATATCTGATAAGGCATTAATGTCTAAAATACATGGAAAAAAAAATGAAAGGGGGCGCCTGGGTGGCTCCATTGGTTAAACATCTACCTTTGGCTCAGGTCATGATCCCAGAGTCCTGGGATGGAGCATCGAGCTTTGGGCTCCCTGCTCAGCTGGGAACCTGCTTCTCCTTCTTCCCCACCCCTGCTCATGCTCTCTCTTACCCTCTCTCTCAAATAAAAAAATAAAAAATAAAATAAAGAACTTGTACAAAGTAGCAAAACCCCCAAACAATTTGATGGAAAAATGGGCAGAAAATCTGAATATATATTTTTCCAAAGAAGACATTCAGATGGCCAACAGGTTCAAGGAGAAGAAGCACAACATCACTAACCATCAGAGAAATGCAAATCAGAACCACAAGGAAATGCCATCTCACACTTGTTAGAATGGCTAGTGTCAAAAAGGCAAGAAATAAGTGCTGACGAGGATGTGGAGAAAAGGGAACCTTTGTGAACTATTGGTGGGCATGTAAATTGGTACAGCCACTATGGAAAATAGTAGGGCAGTTCCTCAAAAAATTGAATACAGGGGAGCCTGGGTGGCTCAGTGGTTAAGCGTCTGCCTTCAGCTCGAGTTAGGATCCCAGGGTCCTGGGATGGAGCCCCACATCGGCTCCCTGCTCAGCGAAGGTCTGCTTCTCCCTCAGCCACTCCCCCTCCTTGTGTTCCCTCTCTTGCTCTCTCTCTCTCAAATAAATAAAATCTTTTTTAAAAATTGAAAACAGAATTATCATACGACCCAGCAGTTCTACTTCTGGGTATTAATCTGAAGAAAATGAAAACACTAATTTGAAAAGATATCTGCACTGCCATGTTCACTGCAGCATTATTTACAATAGCCAAGATGAAAACAATGTAAATGTCCATTGATGGATGAATGGATAAAGAAATTGTAGTATATGGGGCACCTGGGTGGCTCAGTGGGTTAAGCCACTGCCTTCGGCTCAGGTCATGATCTCAGGGTCCTGGGATCGAGTACCGCATCAGGCTCTCTGCTCAGCAGGGAGCCTGCTTCCCTCTCTCTCTCTCTCTGCCTGCCTCTCTGCCTACTTGTGATCTCTCTCTGTCAAATAAATAAAATCTTAAAAAAAAAAAAAGAAATTGTAGTATATGTATATAGTAGAATATTATTCAGCCACAAAAAGGACTGAAATCACCAAAGATCTATTCATCTTGCTGCCACCTAAGACACACTTCTCTCTGTAAGTCTCCTTAATAAACCACTGCTTGCCAAGCGGCAGAAAGAAAAAGGAATGAAATCTTGTCATTTGCAACAACACAGATGGACGTCAAGGGCATTATGCTAAGTAAGTCAGACAGAGAAAGCTGAAACCATAGACCTCTCTTACATGTGGAACCTAAAAAAACAACAACAACAACAACAAAAAGAATCCCAAGCGCATAGAAACAGAGAAGAGATTGGTGGTTGCTAGAAGTTGGGGGGAAGGAGGGAGAAATGGGTAAAGGGCATCAAAAGATAAGCAAAAATAATTTTTTCTGCATATTTCCAAGCAATAGTATCTATGAAATCTTGAGTTCGATGAGCTGATTTAATCAATTGTTTATGGTATCAGTAAGGATTCATTCATCAACAGTACTCTATTAGTAGTTAATTAAGTTTGGGGCAATCAAAAGTTACACTTAGATTTTCAACTGTGCCAGGGTTCTGCATTCCTGCATTGTTCAGTGATCAACTGTGCTTTCCACCTATATGACCTTGGGAAAGTCACTTAACTTCTCTGAGCTTCAGTTTCCTGATCTATCAAATAAGGATCCTCTCCCCTACAGCTGTCATGGGCATAGGTGGGAGCACTGAACATGGGGCCTGGCCAAGTTAACTTTCTTCCTCCTCTGCAGTCTTGCCTGCCTTCCCTGCAAAGATAACTTGAGCAGGAAACCTGGCCTCCTCACCCATCACCCTCACCAAAAGGAGCTGCTGCATTTAAGGGTAGCCTATTCTGAAGGCATGTCTGGGAGGAGCTGTTACTTTGGCACCTGTCCAGGTCTACCAATTCTAGGTTGAGAAGTGCCTCCTGGCCTCTACTCCAGGTGCCTAAGTTGCAGCGTAAGCTCCTGTTCTAGTGCTCTGAGAATGAATTAGGGAGCCTCCTCCATGGAGGGGCAGCCTGATGGTATGGAAAGGCCTGTGGGAAGTTGGGTTCAATCCTGGCACCGCCACCATCTCACTTGTGGGCCTTGAGCAAGTCACTGACCCTCTCCGTTTATGGTTTTCTCATCTGTAACACGAGGAAACCAGCCTTGACTGTGAAACCAGACTCTTCCCCATGTATTCTCACCCACTGTAGATGGGGTGGGTAGAAAGGGCAGGGACTCCTGCCTTTTCAGATTGAGGAACTAATTTGTTTCTCTTCTGGTTGAGGATGTGGGAACTGGGAGGGACAGGGGTAGGGTAGGGATGGGGGCGGAGAGGAAGTTACTGACCAGGGTGGGAGACTGGCTGCTGATAAGCCCTTGCACTGGAAACTTCCTTCCTATCCCCTCCCTGATACAACCTCAAGGAAGAGGCTAGGTGTTTCCAAGGATGGCCTGGGAAGGGCGAGATCAACAGCGTGAGGCATATGCTCAGCGGGACATCTGGGTTGTGAGTGCTGTCTCCCTCTGAAGAGTGTACTCTAGGTGCTCATGTGGATCTCCAAAAATGAGGGAGTAGCAGAGTTCAGAGATCTCCTAGTCTAACCCCCCCACCCTTTTACAGAAAAGGGGGCCCAGAGAAGTACAGTGACTTGTTTAGGGTCATGCCAAGACTTGGATGCAAAATGGGACAAGAACCTAGGAGTCCTGCCCTCTACTCCCACCCTCCTGCCTTGCCTTCCCACCTCTTTTTCCCTAAGTCTGTTGACACTTCTGGGGAGATGTGGGGCTTCTATAAAAATGCTCTAATTGGGGGTGCCTGGGTGGGTTAGTGGGTTAAGCCTCTGACTTTGGCTCAGGTCATGATCTCAGGGTCCTGGGATGGAGCCCCCGCATAGGGCTCCCTGCTCAGCGGGGAGTCTGTTTCTCCTCTCTCTCTGCCTACTTGTGATCTCTCTCTCCCTCTGTCAAACAAATAAAGTCTTAAAAAAATGCTCTAATTGATTCTTAACAGGAAGTGTGGGCTTTTTTGCTCTGAATTGACAACCACAGCAGCTATACACATATACACAGTCAAGACCATGTGTCCCCACAGACACACACTCATACAACCCCAAGTTTGTACACAGTTGTACTTGTCAGCGGCTAGTCACACAGATGGGGCACAACTATGCACTTCTCCCTGGGTGCCACGAGATGCCCAATTGGAGGCTCCCACTTTGTCCCCCTCTGACCTGTTTCATGCTTCCATAGTGGAAAGTGGATTTGAAAGTGGGGGAGCTGAGACACAGAGAAGAGAAGGCTTCGGTGGGTAGTAAATGACCCCATGCTCCAGACAATCCTGGGCCTGGAGGGGCTGCTCATAGTTCACAGAAGAGATGATATGGAAACCACTAATTTGTCATGGGGCCCAATGGAGCTGAATAAATGGGGCATGGAAGAGGTGAACTGACTTGCCCACAATGGCCCAGCATGTAAATGGCAAAGCCTAGATTGGAACCTGGGCCTGTCTGACCAAGAGCCCAAGTTCTTGGTCCCACAGGCACAGCTTTCTTTACATCAAAGTCCCTGATCTAGGCAGCAGCAACCTGTGTACCTCTACATACCACAGAACTTCTCCTCGACAAGATAAAGGAATTAGTACTAGTACTAGGAGTCAAGGTGGGGTTGAAGGAAGCTTCATGGATGAGTTGGCACTTGAAGCTGCCTTAAGAACAAATGAAATTTAGAAGAGTAGAGGGGGTGGGGAGGGGCATTCCTAATGGAGGGAACAGCACAAGCAAAGAACAGTGCAAGAAAGTGGAAGGTGCAAGGCAGGGCACAGTGGCAATGGAGTGGGATGACTGGACAAAGAGGTGTGGGGTCAGGGCTCTGGGACGGGGCTGGAGGATTGATGTGCATAGTCAGGGTTTAAGGGCCTTGAGTGCTAGGCATTGCATTTGTGGGTGAGGATATCCTGGCAGGTGCTTAAGGAAAGGTGTGACTTTATTAGTCGTGTGTCCCAGAGACTCACCCTGACTCCAGGATGAAGGATGGTAGTGCATGGATGCAAGGACACAAAGCTGAAGCAGGGGGACCAAAGGGGAGCTGTTATAGGTGTCCAGGCAGAGGTCAAGGGTCGAAAACCTAGTCTGGGTCAGTGGGTTGGTGAGGACAGTGGGTGGGAGAAAAGAGACAGCCTGAGAACAGACAGGGGCTCTCCAGGGATTCAGGTAGGGATGATTATGTAGCCACAAGGTGGAGGCTTCTGAGACCATCCAGTGTCCACTTCTATCCCAGCCCAGATCACTGGACTCAGGCTGGAAGGCTTTTGAGTAAGTCTCACCCCCGCTCCAAACTCCCTGCCATTTCTAGGTTCTACCCTACCCACTTGCTCCTGGGGGAAAGCAGCAAGAATCCCCACCACAGGCAGGGCAGGATTTTCTCCTTTCTCCACTATGTCCCATGTTCAATCTCTCCACACAGCTGGATGGACAGCACGACCTGTTACCGCTGGGTACAGACATTGACTCTACCAGCAGTGAATGAGGGACTCTGCCCCCATGAATGGCAGTTGGTGTCTCTGGAAACCAGATGGGGCTCCTGTCATCCTTAACTCACTGCCAGGATGGATCCATACAGTTACTGCCTGAACATGGAGTCTGGGGTGGTTGTGCTAATTGGCCAAGGTTGGTCCACATGCCCAGCCTCAAGCTGCACGGGAGACTGGGACAGGGAGCATCCGCCACGCTTAATCTCAGTGGTGGAAGCTGGGCTCTTCCTCGCGAGTGAAGAATACCCCAACACTGGAAGGGATTTCAGATGCTGGGAGACCAACACAAATGACAGAAGTCCAATATGCTACCTTATAGGGATGCTAGTGAGAATTAAATTCTGTATTACATGGAAAAGTGCTTTGTAAAGCATCTGGTATAAAGAACATGGCCAGTAAATGTTAACTCTCATTCCATTAAACTATAGAACTCCATGGTGGCAGGGAGTAGACTTTTTGCTCCTTGCTATATCACTAGGGTCCAGTGTGGTGCCTGGCACACAGCAGGAGCTTGACAAATGTTTGTCGCAAGAATGTCTTGCTCCTCAAATCTGTGCTCTGTCCAACCTTTCTCTCCCCCCTTTTCTCTTTTTGCCTTGCTTGTGACCACAGCATTTTCCGAGGAGGACACATTTGCTGGGGAAGAAAGAATACTGTAGGAGGAGTCAGGTGCCCACACCTCAGCTCCACAACCAGCTCACTGTGTGATCTTGGGCAAGTCACCTCCGCTCCCTTGGTCTGGGTTTCTGCATCTGCAAAATGGGTACAAAAACCTCTGCTGTTCTGCCCCATATCTCTGGTGTAAAGGACAAATGAGAACATGTGAGGAGTTGATTGCAAAGCAGCAAAAAGCCTTCTGCACCCAAACAGGGGAGGAAGCAGCTGCTGAAGCCATCCATGAAGCGTTAGGACTCCAACCCAGATGATCTGTTTTTGAAGAGGGGCTGAGGCAGAATGCACTGGGGAAACGGCCTTCCTCTTCCCTGAGTGGAAAGGCCTGGTGTTCATGCAGTATCTGTGAACTGAAGCTATTTTTAGGTAGCATAACTGCGATTATGACAGGGCCTCTTCCTGAAGGGGAAGGGTGGGGAGTAGACCTGAGTCATCGGTGGGGCGGGCAGGCTGCACAGGCCAACCTAAGGCTACCCATGGAAATCAGACCTATCCCTCCCACCCCCCAAATTACTCCTGGCCTCTGCCTTCCTCAGATAGTGGCTCCAAAGAGGGCAGTGGGGCGTGCCACCTGCTCCAGGAAGGACTAGGTCAATCATTGGGTTTGGCGCCTGTCAATCATTGTTGGTTTCCAATGAGAGGTGGGCTGTCAGCATCCCTGGGCGGGAACCTGAGGACCCATTGAAAAGAGCCGAAATAAATGGATGGAAAGGATGCCTGACCCACCCTTCCTGTTCCCCACAGGATTGGCAGGCTGGAATTAAAGGGCCAGCTAGGGTTTACTGGGCATGGACTGCATGCCCACACTATGGTTAGGGGCTTCATGTGTCCCCTTTTACTGAAGTCCTCCAATACCGTCCCCCTTGGGGATACGGGATTTGCCTCCATTTCATAGATGAGGGCACTGAGGCTGGGTAGGGACATAACTGACTCAGACCCAGAGCACTCCTGACGGAGTGCCGAGCTGATGGAGCCAAGAGGAAGGGTGATTATTTTCTTTACTGGAAAGACAGAGAAAAGCTTCCCAGAGAAGGTGACATTTGAGCTGGTCTCTAAACAATGAGAGGGATTTAGCTCTCTTGTGAGGCAGGGAGAAGGGAGAAAGCATGCATGTGACATAGAAGGGACAGAGCATGGGCAAAGGCTTGGGGGTGTGACAATGCATGTCAGGGGTGTCAGGTAGCTCAACGTTGCTGGTGAGCAGTGGTAGGGCAGAGGGTGGGGCCATAGGCCAGCCTACGGGATTTGGGCTTTTTGGGGGTTCCTGCAGAGCTGTGCAGTCCCTAAGCATACAGCCGGAAATGCGGTCATGCAAGGGGGGGGGGTGGGGTAGCCCACAGCAGAGGAAAGATAGGGGGTGGCCTATCGGACCCAAAGGAAACCAGGTAAGTTTCCTGCCCTGGAGCATGAGTTGGCGGGGCCTGGTGGTTCTGCTGTCCTCCGCAGGCCTAGCCTCAGTCAGGGAGGCCAGCTCCCTGAGCCCTGCAGGGCCCTCTCCTCTACCCTCCTATCCCCTTCTCTGGGCCAGTGCCATTGCACACAGTATTCCCTTTATTCCTCACAGCCACTTGCAAGCTGACTATTATCACACCCATTTCAGTGGGGGAGGAAACCAAGGTTTAGAGAGGTTCCAGGACACAGCCTCTCTGGGTGACTTCAAGGGGCTCCCACCATCATTCCACAATGGAAGAACACTCCAGGTACCGGTTGCAGTCAGGGGAACAACCACCTCCTTCCCCCAGGGTAAAGGAGACCCTGAGGCTGAATTCAGCTGTAACTTATCTGCTTCCCAGGTACAAACTCAAGATGTTAAATCTGCACCCCCTAGAGTTGCACGGTAAGCAGCTGTGGGAATGGAGCGATTTCTCTGGTGATTCTCTTCTCTTCTCTAACCCCTCCCCCGCTTTACTGATCCTTTCTCTCAGAGCAGGGGACCAGAGGGCCCTGTCTCACCGGGGAGGGAAAGGAAGGAAGGGCAGAGACAGAGGAGGAAGAGAGAGAGTGTGAAGGGCAGCAGAGGGAAAGGGCAGGACTTGTTTCTTGACTCTCAGAAACTGAAACCAAAAGTCCTGGCAGGAGTCCATGTGAAAGGCAGGTCTGTAGCAAAACGCTAAGGTTGCAGAGCTGTGCTAAGGGAGCAAAGCCACCATATCTGGGCAGCAGCCTTGATCAGAGATATTCTAGCCAAAACCTTGTGTTGACTCTACCAGGCCTTGCTCCTCCATCCGGACAAGCAGTATACAAGGCAAGGGTGTTTTCTCTGAGGATTCACACAGCCGCTCCAGACCTTACAGTGCCCAGCACGGGGGTGAAGATCATTGCTAGAGCAGGCAGTGGGTCACTGAATGACCCAGGAGTGAATGACCCTTAGCTTTGGCTGATGTTAGTGTCTCTGAGGACATACACACACCCATGAAGCTGGGGCAGGTGGCATCTGTGTACCTGGCCCTATTTCCCCAAGTCAAGCTTAGGACATGTGGAGTAACATGGATTTTTGTGACCCACCTGGTTGTGAGAAGTCAATTCAGTACTACCATATTGGATTCTTTGGGATGTTCGATGCTTTATCCAACAATGGGACAGAATGTCCCAGAATTAAAACTTAGACTGTCTTTAAAAATTCAAATTGTGTGGTCACTATTTCTTGTGACCTGTATGATTCAACAAGCCAGTCGTGTCCCTGAATCTCAGGTGTTACCCCTCCCTGGAGGTTTCCTGAATCTTCTACGTAGGGAAGGATGAGGATCCCAGAGCACTGTGGCTCCCAGCTCCAGACTGGGCAGTCCCTGTGAGCTGAGACATTTAACTCATCTTTGTATCTCCCATGAAGACAGGTGCCTCCCCTCCCCTGGGGATTCTTAGAGTATAAGCTCCTGGCTTCTCTATGTGTTTCCTTATGGGCTGACACCTACTCTGTGCTGGCCTCACAGTGGAAGGGAAGAAGGGGACAAGCAGGGGTGGGAGCAGATGGATGGCTCAGGGCACAGGGGAAACTGACTCCACCATTTCCTAGCCTGTAGTCCTGGAGAAGTTCCATTTCTCTCTGAACCTCTGTTTCTTCACCTGGAGATGGGGATGATTTAAATAGCTCTTTTAGGGGCACCTGGATGACTCAGTGGGTTAAGCCTCTGCCTTCGGTTCAGGTCATGGTCTCGGGGTTCTGGGATCAAGCCCCCCATCGGGCTCTGGCAGGGAGCCTGCTCCCCCCGCCCCCCCCGCCGCCTGCCTCTCTGCCTACTTGTGCCCGCTCTCTGTCAAATAAATAAATAAGTAGCTCTTTTACTGAGTATGTACTGTGGGTCAGGCACTGTGTTAAATGTATTGCATTCAGTAACTTCTTCAGAAAGTACTTATGAGGATCTCCAATGTGGGAGGGACACCAGGAGGTCAGCTGAGGGAATGGAGACTTGGAGTGTTAGGTGACTGCCCAAGGTCAGATGCAGATGAGCGGGAGAGAGTATACCTCAGAACCCACTCTTATAACTGACCATCAGTGCTAGATGGACCCCCACAGTCTTGGGTGGATGGGCCCGAGAAGATCTCAGCATGGAGCTGGCTCAGGGGAAGTCCAGATGGTGGTGCTGTTATCAGTGGAGGCCAGGCCTGGCTGGTCCAGAAGACACTCAGCTGGTATCCAGTGGCTGGGGCAGTGACAACCTCGCCAAGTGACCCCACAGGATGTTGTGGGAGGAGGCCCTCCAAACCGGAATTCTGAAAGACCATGTCCAGTAAGAGGGGCCAAGGCTGACAAAGTCCCTGAGGAAGGGTTGGGCCACCCCTGGGCAGGCTCTTCACTTGAGGCCTCAGATGGCCCCACAGAGGCCTGGAGCCTGAGAGGAAGCCAGCCAAGAGAATGACGGAAGAAGGAGGCCATGTTCGAGTCTGGTTGACCCACAGGGCCCAGGCTGAAGAGTGTGGATCTGGGGGTACCCCAGAAAGCTGGTCACTAGAGGAGCAATAGTCAACTCACTGGGGCTGCCTCTTGGGATCTGGCTTTGTCCCTGTTCCCAGTGTCCCAGAGCCAGAATCTACTCCTATCCTAGGGTCAAGGACCAGCAGAGAGATGGTCCCAACTAGAGGGGGCTGAGATCTGCTCAAGAACCCCTCCTGGAAGTGGCTGGGAGACCAGTCGGCACGCCAGAGAAGAGACGGGTCTGCGACCCCCAGAGGGACAGCACGTGAAGGCCAGGCTGGATGGCGGCAGGGCAGCCACACAAAACCTAGCCGCCCAGACAAGTCCAATAGGCCAGAGACCCAGAAGCACCCTTGCCTTCTTGTTCTTGCACCCCCACATCTAACCTACTAGCAAATCCTGTGGGCTCATGTCTTCCCTCCTGCCATCTCAGCCACCTGGGATACTGCAATAGCCCCCTCACTGTTTCCACCCCTGAGCCCCCACAACTGGCTCTCCACACAGCAGCAGAGCAATAGTGTTGAAAAACAGCCTTTCCTCGGTTGGGGCCTCCAGTGGCTTTACCTCCGAAAACCCACCTCTTTGATACCAAGTGCTAATCCTCTCCCCTCCCCTCTGCTCCAGCCACTCTGGCCTCTTGCTTTTCTTCAAAATGTTCAGATATACCAGGGCACCTGAGTGGCTCAGGCGGTTGAGCGTCTGGCTCTTGATTTTGGCTCAGGTCATGATCTTAGGATCATGAGATGGAGCCCCACGTTGGGGAGTCTGCTTAAAGATTCTCCCTCTGCTCCTCCCCCTGCTCCTCCTCTCTCTAATAAATAAATAAATCTCCAAAAAAAAAAATAAATAAATAAAAGTTCAGACGTAACTTTCCCTCTCCGGGCCTTTGCACTGGTAATCTCCTCTGCAGAGGGCACACTTCCCTTGGGTATCTACATGGAAAACCACCTGAATGCAAACATTTAACACAGGCCCACTCAGGTGCCCCTGTGTTTCTCAGAGTTCCAGCAGAACACAGCACTCCAGTTAGGATTATTCAAGGACTGTTCGCAAAGGTGTGAGTGGGATGTAAGGACAGCCCAAGGGAGAGTGCAATGCCCAGGTGCGGGGGGCATGGGGCAAATTTACTACTCCCAGGCTTGAGGGGGACGGAAGGAAGGGGTTGCTGGAAACAGGAAGGAGAGTGCTGTGGGAGAGGGCCCCCAGACAGCAGCCCTGCCCTCCAATTGTAAAGTTGTGCATTTTCTCTAAGGGGTTTATCAGGGAAGGAGCCAGGGGATCAAGCACCTTGTGCTCTTTCCTGGCCTTCCTGCTCGGGGTCCCCACTGGTGAGCCAAGCTGGAGGGCAAATGGATGTTCCCCAGAAACAGTGACTGCCTTCCCCGCTGCTCCCACCCCCAGCCCCAAGTCCTTTTACCTTGCTATCTAGTCTTCCGGAGCATTTATCTCCTGACCTTTCACATTTTCACCAATTATTTTATGTCTATCAGCTCCAGAAGGACAGGAATTTTGCTCTACAGCATCCCAACGACACAGACAGGCAAATAGCAGGCACTTAACAAATGATCCTGGAATACACTAGTGCCACTCAGTTTCCCTGGGTGCCTGTGGGCAAGCCTCTGGGCCCCTGCCTGGGTAAGGAGGAGCTGGGTGCTGCAGTCTGAGGTCCTGGGGTGGCCAGAAGCCAGTGGAGCCCAGCAGGGTTGGGAAGGCAAGCCTGAAGGCCTGTGCCCAGAGCCGCCACCCGTAACTGTGGTTCCCAGAGCAGATCCCTGCCTCTCCCCATGGCTGTGATGTTGAGACCAGTAGGATGGTCCCTGGCCAAGGCCTTACTACTTGGTTTCTTGAACAAGATGTTGCTCTGTGAAATCTCCTACTTCCTGAACCGGCTCTCTGAGGGAATATTTGGCCCCTCTCCTGGGCCTCCAAGGAATGTTTCCTTTAGGGAGGCCAGAACTCACCCTGCATGGAGGTCTGGGGTTGTACCTTTGGGCTGTCTTCTAGGCATCCCTTGGCCAAGCCTTGGGTTCCCAGGGACAGACCTGTGCAGGGCCTACCTGACCCCAGGGTGCCCCTTGCTGGGCTCTTGGGCTCCCTTCCTTACAGGTGCCCAGGGTACTGGGACCTCCCTGAGATGGCACTGCCACCCTTCAATAAGCCCCAATGTCCTACAGAATAGAAGACCCAGGGGTACCTGGGTGGCTCAGTGGGTTAAGCCTCTGCCTTCGGCTCGGGTTGTGATCTCAGGGTCCTGGGATCCAGCCCCACATGGGGCTCTCTGCTCAGCAGGGAGCCTGCTTCCCCCCCTCTCTCTGCCTGCCTCTCTGCCTACTTGTGATCTCTGTCTGTCAAATCAATAAATAAAATCTTAAAAAAAAGAATAGAAGACCCAAAACAAAGTGATGACCAGCCCTGCCCTCCAATTGTAAAGTTGTGCATTTTCTCTAAGGGGTTTATCAACTGAAAGTTATTTCAATCCAAATACCAACACAATTGGGGAGGGAGCTTCAGAAAATGATACTCATCTTCCTCTGGAAAAATAAACATTTGAAACTAGCACGAAAATTCTGAAAAAGGGAGGAACACACCACACAAAACCCAGAAGTCTTAAAGTAAAACACTGATTATTTGAACACGTTAAAAAAAAAAAAAATTAAAAACCTGAATGGAGAAAAGTTAAAGGACCAAACACTGGGAACACTATTTGTAAGAGAATGTCAGACAAAGAGTTAATATACTTAATATACACATTTTAGAAGTCAACATGAAAAAGAGGTAACCAAATTTAAAAATGGGCAATTCACAAGGAAAGAAAAATTCCAGATGAACAGTAAATACATGAAAAGATGCTCACCTTCACTCATAATGAAAGAAACAGATAACAAAGTAGCAATGAAATGCCATTTTCAACTGCCAGATTGGCACCAATGAAAGGTTTTACAATGTATAGTGTTGGTGAGGGTATGGGGAGACAGCCCTAAACATTGCAGGAATGTAAACTGACTAGCATTTTGGAGGGCAATTTGGAAATAGCTACTGTGGTAGAATAAAGGTGATCACAAATTCTTTGACAGTTCTCCCATAGAGAAAGGAGGTCGGCAATCCTTTCCTTTGAATTTGGGCTGGTGCTTACGTTCTCTGGCCAATAAAATCTAGCAAAAGTGACACTGTCATAGTTCCAAGCAAATCCCTTAACTTGCCCAGCACGTTCCACATCCTGCCTCTTACCTGAACTGCAATGACCAGCTGTAAGAAGCCCAAAGCATCAGGGGAGTCCTGGAGGGTATGGCATCACTTGCAGAGAGAGGTCAAGAAGTGGTGAGGCCTTTTCCTGTGAGTGAGGAAGCTGGCTTAGCAGAGAAGCAAAAATAAACCGTCCAGCTAAGCCCTTCCTGAATTCCTCACCTGCAAAATTGTGAATAAGACAAAGCGGTGGCTTTAGGCATTGTATTTGGGGGTGGTTTGTCCTACAGCAATAGGTATCTAGAACAGCTATCCAAATTTAAATTTACACTTTGACCCAGCGATTTGACTTCTATGAATCTAACCTACCAAAATGTTTGCACAATGCACAAAAACACCTGACCAAAGAAGTTCATTGCAGCAATGTTTGTGATAGATAGCACAATGCTGGAAACAACCCATCTGTCCCTCACCAGGGGAAAGGCTAGTATATCTAGTTAATGATATATACTGTACCTACTGAAAACCTGAACCAAGAAAAAGTGCTCTCTGTAGTCCTATGAGCCAAGAGTGACACACAGAATGGTTAAGAGCATGGATTCTGACACTGTAAACACTGGTTCTGCCATATGTGATCTGTGTGACTTTGGGAAAACTGTTTTACGACTCTATTCTATAATTTCCTTATCTGTAAATTGAAGATGATAATCATAGCACCTCTTTCAGAGGGCCGTGGTGGGAAATAAATGTGTTAAAACGATAAGCCTTGTGTTGCTCTGTGCAATACGTACTTTGAAGATGCAAACAGTCCAAATTTAAATTGGGCTGGAGCAGACTTTTAATATTCTTTTTTTATTTTTATTTTTTTTAAAGATCTTATTTCTTTATTTGACAGAGATCACAAGTAGGCAGACAGGCAGGCAGAGAGAGAGGAGGAAGCAGGCTCCCTGCTGAGCAGAGAGCCCGATGTGGATGTGGGGCTCAATCCCGGGACCCTGAGATCATGACCTGAGCTGAAGGCAGAGGCTTTAACTGACTGAGCCACCCAGGTGCCCTGACTTTTAATATTCTTAAGGGGCTGCAAAGCAAAGGATCTGCCAGATTGCCATCCTGAGATGGGCAAGGGAGATTTGACAAAGACTGAAAGGCAGCAGTGGGAGAATGCTTTCAGAGAAATGGACTCACGCTATACTTCCTGTTCTGTTTCTTGCTATCTCTTATGCATTCTTCCTACCTCAGCACTTATAGACCCATTCATTTCTTTTTTTAACAACTGCTCAGTATTGCCTTGTATGGCTGCACCTCAATATATTTTCATCCTCTAGTTTTTTCCGGATTTACTGAAAAAAAAAAAACCAAAAAACAAAAACACCAAAAACTGACCTACATCACTGTATAAGTTAAGGCCTTAAACTTTGATTTACATATATTGTAAAATGATCACCAACCCCTACTGGTGGACTCTGGAGTGTCTCTTCTTTCCTACACTTATAAACAACACTACACCAAATGTCCTTACACATTTATCTTTGCCCTAGCACTGCTATTTCTGTAGAAGATGTAAATTCTTCAAAATGGAGTTTTGAATGGAGTTTTGTGGATTCTTCAAAATGGAGAGTAAAGTATATATATACCTAAAAAAATTCTGATAGCTCTGATCAAATTGTCTCAATATCTGGTCCCATTCCCCATCCCCACTGCATTTGTTTTCACAACTCTGTCTCTTTGTGCTTATTTTTTTTTAGACGAACTTTAGTATAATTTTGCAAAGTATTATCTGGCCTTGTTTTTTGAATTAATGCAGCAATGAATCAAGTTCCATGTCTGCCTTGAAAAATTCAGTCTGGTAGGGATGGGGGTAGTAGCTGCAAAATAAAGCATTCACCGCGTCAAGGCTATAGGGCTGGCACAGAAGGCTGGACCATGGGTTCTAGGAGCCCCAGGAGAGAGCAGCACTTGGGTCTGAGACAATCAAGGAGGCCTCCGAAGAGGAGGTTTCGTGCCCAGCCTTTGCATGGGATCCAGAGCATTTTTTAGAACGCTGACTCACTGAATGCTCACGGTAGCCCTTAGTATTAGGTGGTATTATTATCTGCACCTTCCAGATGAGGAAACTGAGGCCTGGAGAATGAAAGTCTTGCCCAGCTCCAGCCTTTGAGCTCTTGGCTTCCCTTTTCCTGTCTGTTGACTGTGCTTTCCCTATCCCTGCCTCAGGACACTGCCCATGGCAGGGTGGCCTTCTTAAAGAGGCTGGGACGCAGACCCCAAGGGTCTCGGCGGCACCGTGGCCCAGGCCACGCCGCGCTGCCTCACCTCTGGGCCCACAACTCCCAGGCATCCCCGCCCTCCTTCAGGCAAACACCTCTGGGACGTCAGTGCTGCAGTGTTCAAATGCACATTACCCTGACCGGAACCCATCGTCCGTCAATCACCAAACTCTGAACAGCGTTATTGTATCTTGGGCGCTCAGGCTGACGAAGGCCTGGCGCTCTCCGGGAGGTCCTTAGTGAAGGGGGATGTCCGGGGAGTGGGAATTAAACTGGCAGCTCACCCGCAGGTCCTGGGTCCTGACATCCCAGCAACTCTGCCGCCTTTCACGCCCCCCCCCCCCCCCACGGGCCAAGTCCTTGCCTGGCGGCCAACCACCTGCGCTGCGATTCTGGGGAAAACCTCACAAAACAGAGCAGCAGGAAGCCGGCGTGGGGAACCAGCTCCGAGAGACTCGGAGGCTGCGGGCGGTCCCGCTTCTCCGCGAGGCTCCTCGGTGGCAGGCGGACCCAGCCAACCTCAGGTCAGACTGGCGTCTGTAATTCCCCGCAGCTGGCTCTCACGCTCCTCCCGCCTCGGTCACGCGGGGCGGACTAAGGTGCGCACACCTGCGACAATTACGGTATTTACCGCAGGCAGCTCTTGGCCGGCTCTGGCTCCCCCGTGTGTCGACCACAGGAACTGCAGTTGGGCCGAACGGAGAAATTGCGCAGCTGAAGAAGCGGCTTGAGCGGCCGCCGCCTGCCTTTCGCTCTCGTCTGGCTCCTCCAACCCCTAGTGCCTGCTTGCTCTGGTTTGTAGGGTTTCCCCCAAAGCGCTTTTCTTCCCGGCCAGCGAGCGCGCGCACCTGCAGTCGGGGTGCCCCAGGGACTCACACGGCAGCGCCACGTGGACCACCCAGTTCGCCTTCGGAGAGAGGCATACCGGGATTTCACACGTTATCAGTGTGTTCTTGGGCGAGTCATTAACCTCCGCACTTCGCTTGCCTCTTCGGTAAAGTGGAGCTTAAATTTACTGGTTCTTGCCTCACAGGTTGTCCAGACGATTCAGCGGGATAGGTGGCAGGTAATAATTACCACCATAATGAGTCACTCGCTGTGTGCCAGGGACTGCTTTAGGCATTTTGAAAAGATCCTATAAAAAAGTATCACCCATAGATGAAGAAATTGAGATTTAGTGATTTGCCCAGAGTCACATGGCTGGAGAGTGGCAGAACGGCGACCAGACTCAGGAACATGAGTACACAACGGTTGGGAAGTGTGGGTGGGGTCCAATGTTTGTAAGTTTAGGGGGGTGCCCCTAGGCCTGAAAAATAAAACAGCCCAGCCTTCGTTAATCAATGCTTTCTTTAATGAATTATTCATCCCATCTTAATATCATGCTTGCGTGGGCAGGGAACTAAAAGACCATCCAGGCTGACTTCCTTGTGAAGATGGGGAGAGACTTCTCCAGGGTCACATGGCTGGGCACAGCAGAACAGAGCTGGAACTCAGTCCTAGCTGTCCCTAGACTGGGGCTGCTTCCCCGTTTCCTTCCCCTCTGGATAAGCAACACTCAAACTACCCACTCTGTACTGGCACCTCTCCAGGGGCTGCCCACTGGCCACTCCTGACCTTACTTGGTCAGAACCTTCTGCCATTTCCCTCCTTCTCCCTTCTCCAGGCATTCCAGACCTCTCTCCCCTAAAGGACTAATGCTCTAAGCAGAGAGACCTGTGCAGCCTCTGGCTTCCAAGTGCTGACACATGACCAGTAAATATTTTGCCATTGTCTGCGTGTATATATCTTTTTTCCTTTTGTTAGAATGGGACTAGCTGGGGGACCTGGGTGGCTCAGTCGATTAAGCAAGCATCTGCCTTGGGCTCAGGTCATGATCCCAGGGTCCTGGAATCAAGCCCTGCATCAGGCTCCCTGCTCTGCCAGGAGCCCGCTTCTTTCCCTCTGCCGTTCCCTCTGCTTGTGCTCTCTCACGCTCACTCTCTCTCACATAAATAAATAAATAAAATCTTTTTTTAAAAAAGTGGGGTTAGCTATGGTAGCTACACTTGTGGTGAGCATAGTTTTATAAATTTTGTATAAACTCATCAGATTGAAATTAATGTAACATTGTGTGTCAGCTATCCTCAACTATACTCAACTATACAAAGAAAGAAAAAGGGGCTTATACATAAATATAATTTATAATGAGTGATTCCCAGTGTCATCTTTGGGCATATAAATCATGGATGTATTTTTCCTTGTTTGTATTTTAAATTTTCTTTGGTAATGAACAAACATTACTTCATGAGTAAGACAAGAAATAAAAGTTGTTTCAAAATCCTTTCAAGAAAAAGGCCAGGGGCGCCTGGTGGCTCAGTGGGTTGAGGCCTCTGCCTTCGGCACGGGTCATGATCCCAGGGTCCTGGAATCGAGCCCCGCATCGGGCTCTCTGCTCCGCGGGGAGCCTGCTTCCTCCTCTCTCGCTGTCTGCCTCTCTGCCTAGTTGTGATTTCTCTCTGTCAAATAAATTAAAAAAAAAAAAATTTAAAAAAAAGAAAAAGGCCAACAATAATAAAGAAAATGAGCTAGAAATAGAGCTAGAAATAGCTCAAATAGATTGTTCTCAGGAAAAAAATGAAAATGGTTTTTAAACATAGGCAAGATCTCTGTCTTTGCTCGTAATGACAGAAATGCAAATTAAAATTACATACATGAGCTGCCTGCTCAGCAGGGAGTCTGTTTCTCCCTGATCCTCTGTCCCTCCCCTTGGTCATGCTCTCTCTCTCTGTGTCAAATAAATAAAATCTTTTATTTTAAAAGATAAAATAAAAGATTTTATTTATTTATTTGACAGACAGAGAGCACAAGTAGGCAGAGAGTCAGGCGTGGTGGGGGGGGGGGAGCAGGCTCCCCGCCAAGCAGAGAGTCCAATGCAGGACTCCATCCCAGGATCCTGGGATCACGACCTGAGCAAAAGGCAGTGGCTTAACCCACTGAGCCACCCAGGCACCCAAATAAAATCTTTTTAAAAAGTTATACTGAGTTACCATTTTTTACCTATCAGATTGGCAAAAATCCGAGTTTGACAGGATGTCCTGTTGGGAAAGTTGTGAGGAAACAGGCCCTCTCATATGTTGCTGATGGAGTGCAAAATAGTACAGATACTGTGGAGGGCATTTGGCAATTGCCAGCAAAATCATATTTGCATTTACCTTTTAACACAGCAACCCTTCTAAGAATAGATCCCATAGATGCAGTGGTTAAAAAAAAAAAAAGCCAAGTGATACATGCACGAGGCTATTCATTGTAACTCTACTGTAATAGCCAAAGATTGGAAATAGGGCAGGTGGCCATCAGAAGGCACTGGCTGGCTAAGCCACACAATGGAGGACTCTGAGGCGGCAAAAGGAACAAGGAAGATCACAACAGACCATTGCAGGAGATCACCTGGGTGGGTTTTTCAGTGGGTAAAGGATGTGGGTGTCCACAGTAGGCAAATCTGTAGAGATAGAGGGTAGATTAGTGGTTGCCTGGGGCTCTGGTGGTGGCAGAGTTGGGGGCAGTGAGAGCTAAAAGGTATGGGGTTTCTTTTTTTGGTGATGAAAATGTTCTAAAATTTAATGGTGATGATAATACAACCCTGAACAATACTAAAAACCACTGAACTGTACCCTTATATGCGTGGATTGTATGGTGTCTTATATCTCAAACTTGTCAAAAAAAAGGCCAAGTGAGACAACTGTGTATAATATGCTATTGTAGGAAAGGGAAAGTATAAATCTATGTCATGTCACATATACATATATATGGTTTAAATTAAAAAATATAAGGGTAAGCAACAACCACAGAAAAGGTTATTGTGTCAGTCAGGATTCAGTTAGAGAGCAGAATCACTCTGAGATTACAGGATGGGGGCTTTATCATAGCAATGTGCTTTGCATGATTGTGGAAGGAGCTGATGAAGACAGTGACTGCAAAAGGAGTTGGGGAATCAGAGGAGTCACTAGCCGGTCAGTCTGAGAAACCCAGCTTCCCAAATGGATCCACAGCGGAAGTTGCAGGGGCCTCTGTTGGAAGCCGTGTCCTCTACATAGAGGATGCCCCTAGGTCTGCCTCTGGGCATCGGTGGTAGCTTGGGGCTGCTGTTGGTCAGTAGGGTCATCAGAGGGGAAGAAAAGCGAGATGTGAATGAAGGAGAGCAAGAACCAGCTGGAAGCTGCTGGGCTATGACAACTGACCGTGACAACCTTCAGAGACTTGACTTTGAAACTATAAATATTTTACATAATTATTAAACAAAATTAACATTTAAAAAAGCAAAAACGAAACAAAATTATGATTTTTTTCCCCCAAACCTATGCTATGTTGAGTTGGTGGCATAACCACACAGATAGGAACTATCCCAAGTGACCTCAAAACAGTAATGTGATTATAAGCCCCTAGTGGGATATATCTAAATGATAAGAAAATCCTTTTTTTTTTTTTAAAGTAGGCTTCATGCCTATCATGGAGCCCAACATGAGGCTTGAACTCAAGACCCTGAGATCAAGACCTGATCTGGGATCAAGAGTCGGACCGACTGAGCCACCCAGGCACACTCCCTCTCCCGTCTTTTCAAGAGAACCCTTCACTCATGGGGCTCAAACTCACAACCCTGAGATCATGAGCTGCACACTCTATGGACTGAGCCAGTGTGGGGCCCCAACAAGACAAACTTTTAAAAATACTTAAACAGGGGCGCCTGGGTGGCTCAGTGGGTTAAAGCCTCTGTCTTCGGCTCAGGTCATGGTCCCAGGGTCCTGGGATAGAGCCCCACATGGGGCTCTCTGCTCAGCAGGGAGCCTGCTTCCTCCTCTCTCTCTGCCTGCCTCTCTGCCTACTTGTGATCTCTATCTGTCAAATAAATAAATCTTTTTAAAAAATACACTATAGTACATAGTACAATGCTGGGACGTGCTAAACATTCACTTAAAATTTACCACTTGTTTTCTGAGATCTCTGTCAAAAAAAAAAAATACTTAAACAGTGTTCAGGAATCATGTTGGTTTTTACGTTGGAATTGTTATTCTGAAAATTTCGTGAGTATATTGTGGTTAAAGTGAACGATGAATTATGTTGCCGTCACTGAGAAGTGGGACTTCCAACATAGGAGAAAGAAAATACAGATGTAATTTTGATAACGTTAGGTAAAAACCCTGTTGTCTTGAATTTGAGCTTATATCCATTCAGTCATGAGAATGAACTAGTGATGCATTTTATCAGGAAACAAACAAATGAGACATTTCCTAGCTCTATCCACTGGAAGTTCCTAGATACAAGACCAGCCCAGGAGCAATGACCATCCCTAGTGCCCAGACTGTGGTCTCTCAATATCTTTCCCGCTAAAAGGACCCAAGACTCCTTGGGTCTAGAAATGGCTGATTCTAGGTCTGGGGCTGGAAACGGGCTGGATCAATTTGGAGTATCTTGTCACACCAGAAGCAGGGAAGCTGTTAAAGACTACTGTGGTTGAGACAAAAAGGTTTAGGCTCTGGTTTGGCCAAAGAGGACATAATTTGAGCATCAATAAGGAAAATAACTTCAGAGGATTAAACACAGTGAATATGGGCAAATATGAATTTATTTCAATATAATGCGGGGGAGAGAAGGACGTTAACTAGGGCCGTTAACAGCTGAACCTGGATGATAGGTATGTGGGGTTCATCATATTATTTGCTCTACTTTTATGTATACTTGAAATTTCTATAGTATTCTTTTTTTAAATAAAATTCCCATCTCTTAGATAAGGCAAATATGGCAAAATAATATGTGATACTATTCTTTCAACTTTTCTGTAGATTTGAAATTTTTCTAAGTAAAACATTAAGAGAAAAAAAAGTCTGTCTTGATACTTTTGCCTCAGTAAGAAGCCTCAAATCTCAGACCCAGGGTCCAATGCCTTGGAAAATAATGCAAGTCTTTTATTTTTTTTTAAGTGCGAAGGAATTCAGGAAAGTTCAGATTGTTAAAAAAGAAAACCATAGACCCAAGATGGTGTCACTTATGCTCAGCCAAGTCACCAAACAGGAGCTGAATACCTAACCTAAGTGCAGTTTCAACCTCCCCCGGAAACATACTCTCGGTTAAGTCAGTCAGGGATTTTCTGGTCAGCACCAATGAGGTAATCTGTCACATGAGCCCTCTCCTTGCCTCCAACAATCCTTTCTTTTCTTTTTTGAGTAACTTCCTTGTCCCACCCTCCTTCCTGTAAAAATGACAGACAAAGCACATGTCTCCCTTCGTTGATGGAAGCCCTGAACATGTAGGTTTGAAGTTCCAAGTGGTCCTTGCAAGGAGTCCGTTAGGTTTTCCTCCTAGCTCTGACCTTGCTGGGTTTGGGGACTGCTCCATTTGGTGCTCTGGGACCATAACATTTCTCTCAGTTCCAAGGAGCTACTAAAAATGGAGCCCAAGGTCTGAGTTGTGAGGCAGCTCCCTGAGGCAAAAGAATCAAGACATGACTTTCTCTCTCTCTCTCTCTCTCTTTTTTTTTTTTTTTTTACAATTTTATTTATCTATTAGAGAGAGAGAGAGATCACGAGCAGGGGGCAAGGGTAGAGGGAGAAGCAGACTCCCTGCCCAGCATGGAGCCCAATGTGGGACTCCATCCCAAGACCCTGGGATCATGACTTGAGGCCGAAGGCAGAAGAGGCTTAACCTCCTGAGCCACCCAGGTGCCCCGATTTTTTTTCTCTTAATTTTTACTTAGAAAAATTTCAAATCTACAGAAAAGTTGAAAAAATAGAACCATATATTAATATTTTACCATAGCTGCCTTATCTAAGAGATAAGAATTTTGTAAAAAAAAATTACTATAGGGGCATCTGGGTGGCTCAGTGAGTTAAGCCTTTGCCTTCAGCTCAGGTCATGATCCCAGAGTCCTGGGATTGATCCCCGCATCAGGCTCTCTGCTTGGCAGGGAGCCTGCTTCCTCCTCTCTCTCTCTCTCTGCCTCCCTCTCTGCCTACTTGTGGTCTCTGTCAAATAAAATAAATAAAAAATTGTTTTAAATTACTGTTGCAAATTTCAAATATACATAAACGTAGAGCAAATAATATGATGAACTCCATGCTAGTCTGCTGTTCCGTTTGAGTATAAAATGATGAGCAATGAACTCTGAATAGGAATAGGGAGACCCAGTGTTATTTGTGGGTCCCAGAGTTACAGATTGTGACTGCTTGGGAGGCAAAGGCTGCTCGGAGAAGGACAGTGTGGGTAGGGATGGCAAAACTAACATTGGAAGACACACACTTAAGCCAGTCCAAAAATGACAAAGAACTAATTGTGGAAAAGGAAATGGCAAGTGCAAAGATCCTGAGGCAGGCCAGGGAAAATTTCATTCTGCTGAAAGGAATTTAGCAAGTGTCATTTTATTGTTTTTTCCTCCCCCTGGGAAAGAGGACTTCAGCTACTTTCATTTGACTCAATCTGTTCTTGATTGATTGATTGATTTGTTGATTAGGTTCTTCTTATCTCTTAACTCAGGCAAAAGACCCTGCGGGCAAAGCATCCTGCGATGGGAACCAAAACTACCACCCCCTCAAGCACAAAACTACCACCCCCTCAAGCAATAAGGACTGCCCTGATGCCTGCAAGCCTCCATGACTAACCCCACAACAGTGACTGACCTGACCTTTACCTTTACTTTTGCCCCACATTTTCCTTATTTAAACTTATAAGTATTCTCAGCACTCAGAGATGGTCTGTGGGATGCTGGCCTGTGGTCTTCTGGGTGTTGGCCTTACGGAAATTAATTCCTTTCTGGTTTCATCCTCGGTCATTTCTCTGCCCCTGGATTTTGTCAGTGGCCAGGGGCCGAATCTGGTCTGCTTAGGACCCCTGGAGTCAGGTGCCCTCGCACCCTTGGGCCCCAGCTACATGAGGACGGAAAAGAAAAAAAGACATTTGAAATGATGTGCATCGTTGCTAAGCTAAATAGAGCTCATAAATGAGTGTAATTGACGTTATTTTTCCACAGTCAAACCAAGTTTTCCATCACTTTGATATTTCCTCCTTGTTTCTAGTAGATGTTAAAGTCAATCACGTCCCTCTGTCACACACACTCGTATAGGTCCTGCAGCCACCTCACATGCCCTACCCCAAGCCCCAGCACTATGCTCTCAGGCTCTCTCTCCATCTCTGTCGACTGTGATGGTCTCTGATTTACCTCTTCTGTCCCCCAACCCCACAGTCCCTAATGCTAAAGGGATGGAAGCAGCATGCATGTGTGGAACTGTCTTCTTTGAGAATGACCTGGGGATCATCAGAGGGAGCGAGTGAGTGAGTAAGGGTGTGTGTCTTGGGGGGGGTGGTGAGATTGAGGGCTGGAGAAGCAGGGTGAAAGTGGGCTCTGCATACCCTCAGGGACAGGAAAAAGGCAGAGCCAGGGTTTGATTCCCCCAGCTACCTCCCTCCAAATATCCCCCAAGTATGAACACCCAAGGCTCTGGGGCCTTGTCCAAAGTGGCCCATCAGATTTTGCATCTTACTCCCTTGTTCACTGAACCATGGTAGTTTTAATAAAAATGCAACTTTTCTACCCTTTCCCAGTCATCATGTAAAATTTAAGTCCTGACTATGGTTTCCTGTGCCCTTTATTCTCACTGTGTATCCCAAGATATGAGTATCCTAGTTGAGATGCAAAAAGCAGCAGCCACTTCATTCTGCCAGCCGAGAGCTATGGCTATCACTGACGGCAAGTGGGCAGGTGTGCCAGCCACCCGCTCCCTGGCACGTCTGCATCCATCCGGGAGGCCAGGGCTTAGGGAGAGAAACTGCCTGATGCCTGTGGCTTTGACTCCATCAGAGTCCTCTCCGCCTGCCGGATGCTCAGGTTCTGGCTCTTGAATCAGACCACCTTGAATGAGAAACCTGGCTCTGCCCTTTACCCATGTGTGTAGGGAGAATTATTTACTCTCTTGTGCTTTAGTTCAGTCTCCAAAATATGGTGATGCTCATTTCATGTAGGGTGCTTTGGGGCACAAAATGAGATAATTCACACAAAGTGCTTAGCTTGAAGCTCACTAAGTGTTAGCTATTATCATTATGTTATTTTTTCCAAAGGCCATCCCAAATACTTCCTCCTCCAGGAAGACTCTTTGAACTTACAATAATGACTGAAAATTATTACCAGAGAACTAGTAATAGTTCCTTGTCTTGGGGTAGAGATGTCTGGGACTCCAGGATCCCTAAATCTAAAGGGCCGTAAATGCCTTCAAGCCAAAAAGGCAAAGAAGAGAAGACATGGACAGCCCCCAGGGGTCTGAAGTGCAACCCATTCTGATGTGTTTAATGTGTATCTTTTTGTTTGTGTCTTTGCAATCTCTATTGTCTTGTGTACGTGCATTTATTGATATTGTGTTATAGGTCTCACTGGGTTGTACTTTTTCAGCTCAGCACTGGGTATTTAAATCTGTGTTGTGAACATACCTGGTTGTAGAGGGTGCTTTTAGGTAACAGGTTTGAGCAAGGCCAAAGGGCCCGCAAAGACCACCAGGCTGAATGCAGACAGGCTCATTAAGTGACCCATCTCCAAATAGCCCTAAGGCATCAACATGCTACTTAAAACCAGGCACAATTACCAAAAAAGGGGAAACTCCTGTACGTGCCCATACTTCCTCACTCTGCCCTATAACTATAGTCCCTTGCCACCACATATGGCCCTCTCCCCTTTATTGTCCTTGCAATGTATCCAATAAAGTTCTCTCTATTTTGTTCTGCCTTGGTGAATTCTTTCAGGGCCTGCGTCCCCAGCCCGCACCCAGTCCCGAAGCTGCATCCTGGTTCCTCATTTCTCTAGTTGCATAGTCCCACACTTTACCCACCCACTCCCTCAGCGCAGAAGCTCAAGTCACCTCCAACTTCCAGCCACCACGAAACAAGGCAGCAATGTCCTTTTACATGTCCTCTTCCGAGACTGGAAGGGAAAAGCTGCATTCTAGGGTCAAAGTTCGCTGTGTTCAGTTTCGCTCATTACTATGGGACTGTTTTCCAGAATGGCTGTCCCAGGCCACTCCCACCATCAGTCCACCTGGTTGTGACAGCTCCTCGCTGCTGCCAAGGTTTGGGGTTATCTAGCTTTCTGATTTTGCCAGTCTAATTGGTGTGATACCTCATTGTCATTTTAACTTGTATTTTTCTGGTCATGAATAAATCTGCTCATCTCTTCATATGCTTACAGGCTTGCTGGGGTGTCTGTGGTGTCTGACTTTCAGTGTCTGGTGGCAGCTGAGCAGGCTCCTGAGTGCTGAGGATGGGGCCTGCAGTAGGCCTTACACAAATGTCCAGAACGGAGGAGGCTGGAACAGCTCCTGAGGCAGACACGCCCACGGGGACCTGCGGAGCCCAGAGTGGACTCGCGTATGAAAGGTGCGGAGCCGTGGACAGGTCGAAGGAGCTGGAGGAGGCAGCTGCATTCTGCTTCGGGATGTGGGGAGAGGCCGCAGCAGCTGCGCCCACGTCGTGCTCCAGGGCCCAGGCAGGACCGAAAACTCTGGAAAGGCGGCTGCCGCCCGCACCCCCGCGCTCCCGGTAGCCCCCGCGCCCAGACCCCTGCTCAGCGCCCCCTCCCCTCGGCTCGCGGCGCCGCGCCCACGCGGAAACGCAATGCGGCAGAAGCGCGTGCCCGGGCTGCGAAGCGGCTGCATGGAGGAGCCCCCCGCGTGGGAGAACGACGGCCGTGAGTCCGCCGCGCCGTGGGGTCTGGGGCCGGGCGCGGACAGAGCCCAGAGGAGTCCCGCACGCCCGCGGGGGTGCCGGAACCCGCGATGGGCGCTGTCCGCGCGGCCACCTCGGTCGTGGGCTTCTTTGCGGCGTCCAGAGGAACGCGCACGGGGCCAGGGGGACACTGGCTGCGCGTCCGGGACTCGGAGGCGCCACGGGTCGGAGGAGCAGGGGGCTGCCGCCGCGGAGACATTAGCTAGAGGTTTATGCGACTGAGAAGGTCATGCGATCCTGTATTGAGTACTTAATTTGTGTGCTAGGCCGAGCCAGGACAGGGATGCTCTTTGATCTTCACAGACGCCCTGCGGGTTGTTATGGCCATTTTGCAGAAGCCAGGCACAGGATGGTTAAATAAGGTACCCAAGGTCACACAGCCTTTAAGTGGTAGAAACGCGGAAGGCCCCTGCTCTCCCAGAATGCTGGGGTTGGTTGGGGAATGAAGACTATACCGCATGGAGAAATTGAAAACCGGAGGAGCTGTGGTGTGCCGCAGGTGGGATGAGCTCACGGCACAGCATTCCTCACGGAGTGTGCTCAGTGCCAGGGCCTCTAGGCCTGGTAGAGGCATCCCCGTGGGCATCAGCCAGCCTGAGAGGCTTTGGCTGCACTCCCTGGGAGAGAGGGAGGAGGACTGGGCTAGTGTCCTCCCTGGGATGGGTGGGGGGCGGTGAGGGGCTCTATAGGGGTGCTGTTTCAAAGGGTGCAGGGTTCTTCCTGGGTCAGAGGATGACGTGAGTGGCCCTTAAAGAATGTGCAGCCATGGAGTATTGGGATGTGTGGGAGGGAATTCTGGGCAGAGGAGGCAGCATGGGAAAGGTCTCCAAGGCCAGAGCACAGTGTGTATTTGATGTGGGCAGAAAGAGGATGCATGGGTTGAGGTGGATGGGAGGGATGAGATTACGCCCGATTTCATTGGTGTCTTGAAGGGTCTGCTTGCTCTCACTCACACTCAGTGCCCGTTTGCCAACACAAACCAGACCACTTCCAGGCTTCAGCTAAGAGAAAGGGAATCAGAGCTGTAAGGGATCTCTACAGATGATTTTCTTCACCTTCCTGCAGTTTTACAGCTGAAGAAACCGAGGCCTCCAGGGGGTACATGGCTAGCCTGGGATCCTGCTGCTAGAAAGTAGCACCGTGGGTACCAGAATCCCCGCTTCTCTAAGCTCACACCTGAAGTGGAGCTCTTTTCCCGAACCTGGACCATGGTGTTGTTCAGCCAAGAGGTTAAGGAAACAAAAGCTCAGGACTTAGTGCTTCCTGAAGGTATTTGAGATCCGAGAGGGGTTCTTCTGGTAGAGCCCTTTCCTCCCCTATAGGAAAGGCACGCTCTTTAGAGGTGAGAAAGGGCGGAGCTAGCAATGGAGACCGCATTCCGAAGGTAGTGTTTTCTCCCTCCCCTGAAATATTGACCTGAAGCTGCCTCCCCCTCAGTGCCTCCTTCCCACCATTTACCTGAGCTTGTGGTTTGATTTTCCAGGGGACTAGTGAGTCTTAACTGGGACAGCATCTTATAGTTGAAAGGCCCCTGAAGAGATTTAATGATTTGTATGTCATTTATTCATTCATTCATTCAACAGATGTGTGCCAGGGCCCGAATTGGGGGATACAGCAGTTAACAAATCAGACAAAAATCTCCCCTGTCCTGGCTTATAACAGGGTGGGGGGCAGACAGTGAACCTAATAAGTATGTAAGTATAGCATATGTCTGTGGTAAGGGGTTCTATGGAGAAAAAGAATGCAGGGAGGTGGCTAGGGAGGGTGCTTTCCTTGGTTGGGATTTCATGGACCCTGAATTGAAGGAAGCCCCAGCTGGAGGGAATCCAGAATGTATTCTCTGACCCTTTACCTTACAGGATTCATAGTGAGGATGATGTTGGCACTATTTGCTAGATACCATGGTAGGGGCTTTTCATATCTTATATCTAATCATTACTATAACCCTACAGGGCAGCTCACATTCCCCATTTTGCAGATGAGGGAACTGAGCCACAGAATAATTACATCACAAGGCCTGGAGACCTGGAAGTGACTCGCCAGAGTTGAATCTAGGGCCATGTGATTGCCCTGGGCCAGCAGCTCCCGAAGACGCTAGGTTGTACCTGTAAGGCCCCGAAAAACCGAAGACCCTCTCCCATATCTGGAAAGCATATCTGGAAAATGGATGGCAGGCCTGTCTGTCACCTGAGCTCATTCTAGCCTTCCCTGCCCAAACACTGGACACCTCTCCTTAGATATACAAAGGGGCTGGATCTGGACATTCACATTGGACCAGACACACAGCATGTGGGTTTGGCAGCAATCAGACCATATTATCTGTCCTGTAATGACTATGCAAAGGTCCGGCAAATATTTGTGCCTTGTGCTAGTGTGTCTAAACCTTTCTGGGGGAGGGACAGGCATCTATTAGTCTGCTATGTATCACTCATGGAAGGAGAGTTTTATGGATCCCTCCCTGCTGTGAGCTGTAGGTGGGTCAGCAAAGGTCAGATGTGGCCAAGGTCCCCAAGGAGTTTGCGGTCCAGCCAAGGACACCAGACATGCTCACAAGCCAAGAGCAGTCAGGATGATGGCAGTGTGGGGGGTCTGGTGAGATGAGCCCAGGATGTCATCAGGCCTGTGTCCTCCTGGCCTGGCCACCACCCTCTGAACCCACTACTGCCCCTGGCAGACCTCAGAGCTCTCTATAGTCTGAGGTAATGATGCAGTGTTGAGGCAAGGGGAGCCCTGAGGAAGGCAAATCAGGGTGGGCCACACAGCTGTGCGTGGGAGGTGATGGCTGGTCGGGATTGGGGATGAAGGGAGAGGAGATGGAGGGACAAGGACAAAGAAGCCAGGTGTCACTGGACAACGCCAGAGAAAATGTAGTTATTAACTCCAGTGGGAATGAATTCCATCCCTTCCTCAAGAGCTGCTCTTGGGGTCATGAAAACTGGATGATGGGGGACCTCCGAGGGCCATGATGGGCACACACCTGGCTCCCATGGACAGTCTTGCCCATGTTGTCCATCTTTAGGGTTTTGCTAAGTTCTGGTTGTGTGGACTTGGGGTGAATTAGTGAAGAAAAGCAGCTCGTCTGGGGAAGTCCCTAACATCCAAAGGGAGGAGAGGCATCCCCACCTCAAGTCTGAGTCTGAGCTGGAAGAGCCCCTGCCTGGGAAACATTCTGGGCAGGGAGGAGCTGTTCACCCCTCCTCCTCACGCCATGGGAGGGCCCTGCCCCTCATCCCTCATCCCCTTTTCTGCCCTTAGTGCTTCCTGTGGAGAGGCAGCTCCATGAGGCCGCCCGGCGGAACAACATCGGGAGGATGAAGGAACTGATGGAGAGGAGAGTCAACGTCAGGGCCAGAAACCACGTTCGTAAAGGGGCTCTTCCCAGTCGGGAGGCTTGGATAGGGGTCGTGCCTGCTGTAGTGATCGCAGTGACAATTCCACACGGGAGAAAGAGTTCATGGAGCCCAAGGCAGAAGCGTTTGCATGTTTTAACTTGGGGGAGGCTCAGATTGTCCACATTGTCTCAAGGTCTTAGCGGTCTTACGTGAGGTCAGGGTTAGGCTTCCCAGCTGGGCTTGGGCAATTTGAGATCTCATACTCTTAACTCCTGTCACCCATCTGAAAGGCACACCCGAGGAACAAAGATTAGAGTCAGGAGGGCAGGGGGTCGAGGGCCAGGAGTCAGATGGACAGACAGATGGACAGAAAGGGGCAGAAGCCTGGAGGAACAAAGATGGAGTGGTGCCCGTGGTTAGAAGTCCAGGAGTCCACAACTATGAGAGGCCAGACCAAGAGAGGTCTGAGCATGCGTGAGGAAGCAATTTAGTTCAGTTTTCTGAGCACCCACTGAGTGTGTAAAACTATTGTGGGCCTAGGAGATCTCCAGGGGCTCAAAGACCAGGTAGGGAGGCAGACCTAGCCCATGGGTCAGGCCGCAGGGCAGGAGCGCAAGGGGTGGTTCTCCTGCTGGAGGAGGAGACAGGGAGGAAAGCCATTCCTTCTGATGGGGGCAGGGTGGGGGGGAGACACTGGTGAGAGGCCCAGGTGCCATGCAGGGTAGCTTCTCTCTTCCTTGGGCTTCTGGGTGTCAGGCTTGTCTTAGAGGAGATGCTGGCCTGGGTGGGAGGTCAGTGGAGGCTGAAGGGGTTGGAAGCAGGATTCATGACTGTAGCAGAAGCTGCTCTGTATGGGGTGACCTGACAGGTGTGTGACCTGGGTCTTCTGAGCCTGTCCAGGGCCCAGTAATAGTAACAGGAATTCTCAGGTGCATCTGGTGCGGTTTGGTTTTCAGAGCACTCTGCCACCTGTTTCCTGGTGATCCTCCCTCAGCCCTGGAGAGGTGGGGGAGGCAGAAAGTGTCGGTCCTATTTGTAGATCGAGACAGGCACAGATGAGTATAGCAAGTCACCTTAGCAAGTCACTATACAAAACAGCATTTTATTCATAACTGGAGCCCCAGTCTCCACTGGACAAACACTTGCACAGAAACAGGGACTTATAGGATGACAGGATACTAAGGCCAGATCCATTCATTCATCCATCCATCCATCCATCCATTCATTCATCCATCCATTCATCCATTCATTCATCCATCCATCCACTCATTCATTCGGTCAGTTAGTTATGCTAAAGGGCTTCCCCTGGGTCGACACTGTGCTAGGTGCTGGGGACCAAGCAGAGCCCACAGCAGATGTGGTTCCTGCGCTCTTGGAGCTGACTGTATGGCTGGGGAGAAGACACAGTGAGCAGAGTGTCTCACAAACAGTTCACTCCCACTGTGATAAGCTGAGAGCATGTAGAGGTCAGAGGGAGCCCATCCTCCCTGCAGCAGTCAGGGAAAGCTTCTCGAGGAAGTGGTATTTTTGCCAGGTGAAGACAGGCAGAGGGAACAGTAGGGGCAGAAACTCTGAGGAAGAAAGACCACACAGAAAATTAGTATTTCCTTTTGTTGTCCCCTGATAAGCTAAAAACTATGGTTCGTGGGCTGGAGGAAGCAGGATTCCCCTAGTCTTCTCAGATGTGCTGAGCCCAAAGGCCGTGATGACTTCCAGGGTGGTCTCACCATGGGGTGAGGGATCAGGCCCCTTCGGCCCATTCTGAAGGAAGGAGGGGACAGAACCCAGGCAGTCGGGGGCCCTCAAGGACTAGGACAGTAATCCTCTGACAGGTGGCTGTCCAGCAGGAGCAAAGACAGGGCAATGGGGAGTAGTCTGGCATTTCTGAGTCGTGGTGGGCAGGGCCCAGGGTTAGGAGATTGTCCCAAGAGCAGTGGGAAACTCTGAAGTTTTAGTGGGGGATGGATGGGTGTAGTCATGGCGTCTGACTATGTTCCTTTCAGCCGCTGCCATGTGGAGGAGGAGGAGGGGGCCTGAGTGTCACCACCAGACGGGCTGTCCTGCAGCTGGAGAGATGCGGGGGGGGGGGGGGGGGGACTGGCCAGGCAGGCAGCTGGTGCCTTAAGCTCTCCTGTCCCTCCCGGCAGGTGGGCAGGGTGGCCCTGCACTGGGCTGCGGGCGCCGGGCACGAGCCAGCTGTGCGGCTGCTCCTGGAGCACAAGGCTGCTGTGGACGATGAGGATGCGGTATGGGACCCTTGGGCAGGCGCCCCTATGCCTGTGTGCATGTCTGTCTGTCTGTCTGTGTCCCAGGGTGGGGGAGGAGCACCAGCGCTCCCTCTGGGTCTGAGTCTGCGGTCATGGTGGAGGGTGCGCTGATCCCCAAACACAGGGTGCAGGAGGGACAGGGAATCCATCTTCAGGGGCCAGTGACACAGCACCAGTTTTCCCCTGTACAGCCATAAAGATCTCTCCATTTTCTAGAGTCTTGTAGTTCTCAGAGAGCCTTTTCAGTCCCTCATGATACCATGTGAACAGGGAGAGAGGCGGGCTGTAGAGCAGATAATTGGATGGATTGATAAAGGGCTTATTAATAAAGCCATCAGGAGAGGGGACTCTCATGATATGCCACAAGGCTGTGCCCTGGCTAAGGCTTTAACCAGCGACCTGGATGAGGACGACAGTCTGGGTTTCCTGGATGGCGCAGTGGGTTAAGCCGCCAGCTCTTGGTTTCCATCCGCTCAGGTCTGATCTCAGGCTGGTGAGTCGGCCCTGAGCTGGGCCCTGCAGCAGCACGGAGCCTGCTTAAGCTTCTTTCTCCCCCTGCCCTTTCTGCCTGTGAACTCTCTCTCTCTCTCAAATAAATAAACAAATCTTAAAAAAAAAAAAAAGAAGAAGAAGAAGACTAACGGTCTTACTTAACAAATTGGCAGGCAACACCGTGCTGAGAGGGAGCACTGACAGGGCCTACAAAATCATCTCTATAGGTTTAGGGAAAGGACTGGGTCTGACAATGACATTTGACAGGGATATATTTAAGAATCTGAATCAAAAAATTTTTAAGGAATTACAAACTTCCCTGCAGAGATATACCTTTCCTGGTAACACTGTTCTTTGCCTTGGCCTCTCTCTGCTCCCAGGCCCCAGCATGAGGGAGAGCTTGATGACCAGCTGGGGCTCTGGGTGAGGCAGCAACATCTACCTTCCCACTTCTGCCCCATCTCTCTGCATTTGCTTAGGCCTCATTCAGAGGTGACTCTAGAATAAAAATGTCTGGGATCCTTAGCCTGAGCTTCCTGATAAAATGCTGGAATCTCATGCAACAGGCCTTTGCCCACAAAGTCCCTCCACGATCACTGCTGTGCTCTGTTATTTCTTCCTTGAGAGAATCAGTGAGGAAAAAAGATATGAAGGAGACAGAAAGAGACAGTGTGGGCACCTGGTTGGCTCAGTTGGTTGAGCGACTGCCTTTGGCTCAGGTCATGACCTTGGAGTCCCGGGATCGAGTCCTGCATCAGGCTCCCAGCTCCACAGGGAGTCTGCTTCTCTGACCTTCTCCCCTCTCATGTTCTCTCTCACAAATAAGTAAATAAAATCTTAAAAAAAAAAAAGAAACAGTGCTTTTATAAATCTTCTGTTTCCTTTGCAAATAGAAATATATATATATTACATATAAATAAGAAAGATTTTACTTATTTATTTGTCAGAGAGAGAGCGAAAGGGAGAAGCAGACTCCCTGCGTAGCAAGGAGCCTGATGAGGGACTTAATCCCAGGGCCCTTGGATCAAGACCTGAGCCGAAGGCAGACACTTAACCAACTGAGCCACTCAGGCTCATTAATAAGTATATTTTGAAAACTAAGAAAGCTGATGGGCATGCCTACTTTAGATAACAGAAGGGTGGGGGGTGACAAGAGAGGGATATCCTGCTGTTGGGGGGAAGGTCTCAAGGGATATGCCACAGGGCTCTGTCCTGGACAGTTCTTGGAACTAGGACACGGAAATATCCCTGGGGTTCCCACTGGCAGGAGGCTCTGGCTCCCATAACTCTCCTCCCCCAGCCAGCCCTGAGCATTGACACTTTTCATTCCCAGGCTCCTGAGGGCTTCTCCCCGTGGACTCTGCCCCGTGAGTACTCATGCTCTCCCTCAGCCAGCCAGCCCACAGTTGCTGTTATTCTCCCCAGTGCACGGTCATAGGCAGAACCCATGAGGGCAGAGGTCAGTGCAGGCGCTCTCAACGTCCCGGAGCACTTCACAGGTGTTGAGGAAGGGCATCCCGCAAACAGGTGCCAGGCCACCCTCGGAAAAGGATCCAGACATGCTCTCAGTGGCTGCAAAGGGCCTGTGGGCTGGAAGGCACAAGGATGAAGATTTCAGTGCAGTGTAAGGAGGGACTTTCTTACCGTGAGCAGTGGTTGTCAGGGCAGTGCCTGTCTGCAGGCACAAGCCATCCGCCTGGAGGCCGTCCTGTAGGAGAGTCAAACAGTGGTTCCCAAACACCAGTCTTCACCAGCCACAGCAAACCAGAAAATAAGAACAATGTAATACGTTTTTCATGAAGCTGTGTTTGCAAAGAGCGTATTCTGAGATTAGTTTCTCTCCAATTTTTTATGTTAAAGTGTTCCTTCTTTATTAAATGATGGGGAGAATAGATGGTAGCTGTTATTTATTTATCCATCCATCCATCCATCCAGAGACAGCACGAGTGGTGGAGGGGCTAAGGGAGAGGGAGCAAGAGAAGCCCAAGCAGCTCCACACCCAGCACAGAGCCTGATGTGGGGTCAGTCTCATGACCCAGGAGATCATGACCTGAGCAGATATCAAGAGTTGGACGCTTAACCGGCTAAGCCACCCAGGCGCCCCTATTTTAAAATTTTATTTAGCAAAAACAAAAGTCTGCAATAGTGTCTCAGCCTCTATTTAAAAAAAAAAATAAAATGCCACGGAGGGGCACCCGGGTGGCTCAGTTGGTTACGTGTCTGCCTTCTGCTCTGGTCAAGATCCCAGGGTCCTGGGATCGAAACTTGCGTCCAGCTCCCTGCTCCGTGGGGAATCTGCTCTTCCCTCTCCCTCTGCCTCCACCCACCCCCACTCGTGAGCTCTCTCTCGCTCTCTCTCTCAAAGAAATAAATACAATCTTTTCAAAAATTTAAAAAATAGGGGCGCCTGGGTGGCTCAGTGGGTTAAAGCCTCTGCCTTCGGCTCAGGTCCTGGGATCGAGCCCCACATCAGGCTCTCTGCTCCACGGGGAGCCTGCTTCCTCTTCTCTCTCTGCCTGCCTCTCTGCCTACTTGTGATCTCTCTCTGTCAAATAAATAAAATAAATAAAAAATTAAAAAAATTTAAAAATGCCATGGTTTTTACGTTCATTAAGCTTAGCGGCTCTCTGGCTTGGGTGGCACTTATGGTCCCTTACGGTTGTTTGATTTTCAGTGCAGCTGTGGGCCCAGGTGGCACAGCCACACCTGCTCACATTCACCTCAACTCCTCCCCATGTCCTCTCCCCCAGTTTGGGATGAACGCGCTTCTCCTGTCTGCCTGGTTCGGCCACTTACAGATCCTCCAGATCCTTGTCAACTCTGGGGCCAAGATCCACTGTGAGAACAAGGTAAGTCCTCAGCGGGGAGCCCCCTTGCTCCCTGAGTCCCTGCTCCCTCTATATTCCTGCCCTGCTGCACTGGTCTGCCCCCACCTCTGCCATCTACCCCCATCTCTTCCCCCTCCTTCTCCCCACGTGGTTCTGCCATCCCAGCTTGCCCCGCCTTCTGAGGACCCTGCAGAAGCCCCAGCTGAACTCAGCCTGTGAAGTTGGGGTGCTTGCTGTTTCCACTGGGGCTGGGAGAAGTGCTGGGGTGCCTTTCCCGTCAGCATTAAAAGCCTCTTTCTTCTAGTGTCCCTGACCCATGACCACTGTTACGTTGGGACAGTCCCAACATACAGACAGTCCCCTCTGTATGGTGGGCAGCCTCCTTATTCACACAGGAGGAATCAAAGTAACACCTTCAGAGAGTGGTTAGAAGGTTTCATGAGAGAGGCTGGAGCCTCCTCCCACCTCCCGCTTGGCCCTGGTGCGGTGGGGTGGAAGGAGTGAAGTTCTGGTTGCCAAACCCTGGGACCTTGGGCAAATTACTTAAGCATCCTGAGCCTCAGTTTCCCCTTGGAAAATGGGGGTGCTAGTCCTCATCTCTGAGCTGGGGGAGCAGCTCAGTGTTGTGTGTAAAGTGTTTGGCTCAGTGCCTGGCATGTTAGGGAGCCTGGCGCTCCGCGCTGCTCACCGGGGTGCTCTGGGAGGAGGGAGGGAGGAAGGAAGCCCCAGGGAGTCAGAGTGCCAGGGATCCCAGCACTGGTGTCTTACCTTTTCGGGGGTCAGTGGTCCTTATGAAAACGCAGCATTTCTGGACCAGAGCTGTCAGCCAGGGGTTCTCAATCCGGGTCCTTAGAGAAAATTCAAAGTGGAGGGAAAAAAGGACATTTTTGTTTTCATTAACTTCTACTTAAAAATTGAGCATTTTTTTTTTTTAACAATGAAAGAATGCAAGAGTGGAAGGGGCATGGTCTCTTGAGGCCACGGCTGGGAAGTCACGATACCATTTCCACTATATTCTGTTGCTCGAAGCCCATTGCCTTGCCAGCCTGGCTTCAGGGGATGGAGAATATTGGATCCCCACCACACCCCTTGTTGGGAAGAGTAGCACAATCCTGTTGCTTTGGGTTTTTCCAGGGATGGGAGAAATAGTTGTGACTGTCTTTGCAAGCAGTCCCTCCGACTACCTTTCTATCCCTTGTTCAAGGTCCTCCCTGGAGGTATTCAGCCCACTTGCAAAGGAGCCTTGGACCAGGCCATGGCTGGGCCACAGTCCCTTTGGCCCTGGAGATTTCTTTTTCCCTGCTATTTACCTGACTCTGCTTTGCCAGGGACTGGTGGTATCTAGAGTTTTACTAAACTGTAGGCTGCATGAAAATTTCAGCTATTTCCACATTAATATCCTGTGAAGTGTTTAGTCATCTTGTCTCCTTACTCTACTCCGATCTTGTGATAGTTTCTGTCTTTCCTTGTTTCTCACGACCTTGACACTTTTGAAGAATCCTGGTCGGACATTTTGTACGCTGTCCTTCAATTCCGATTTGTCTGATGTTTTTCTCATGATTGGACTGGGGTTATGGAATTTGGGAAAGAAAACCAGGGGTTAGTTGTCCTTCACTGCCTCCTATCCGGGTGCACAGGACACTGCCCAATGACAAAGCAAACACTAATTAAGTAAACTCTGTGCCCAACATGGGGCTCCAACTCATGACCCCAAGATCAAGAGTCACATTCTCTTCTGACTGAGCCAGCCAGGTGCCCCCAAAACGCAAACAGTTTGGTAGTGAGTTTGATGTCCTTTATTCAGAAGAAAAAATTTCCTGGATGGAGGGACTACAGCCCTTCAAAGCAGTTGAACACTCTTCTGGAGGGATTTGGGGCAAGAACAAATTTTGTAGAGACCCAAAAGCAACAACCCAGAAATGGCAGGACTGGCTGCTAGGGGGATTTCCTTGTAAGGCAGACAGGTTCTGTTTTCTAGGGTAGGGGGTATTAGTACCGCTGAATGTGTGTTAGGTTGTCATTGGTATATGTTAACTTTCCTGTAAGTACAGGCTGAGGTAGATTTATACATACATACAGATAGATAGATAGATATATCGATTGATTTGACAGAAAGAGAGAACACAAGCAGCGGTGAGGAACAGAGGGAGAGAGAGAAGCACACGCCATGCTCGCTGAGCAGGGAACCCGAAGCAGGGCTAGAGCCCCGGACCCTGGGATCATGACCTGAGCTGAAGGCAGGTACTTAACTGACTGAGTCACCCAGGCGCCCCTGAGGTAGGTTCAGATTTGTGACCTGGGCCAGGTCACTGGGGCAGCCTCTATTTTGTAGGTCTCGATAGAAGAAATAACTTTCTCAGTACCAATATGGCCTGTCACTGGTGATGTTACCTTGATCCAATTCTGAGCCCAATTCCAATGTGTGTGTTTTTTCCATATCACAAGTAATTAGTTCAATTCTCCATGGACACTGACCGGGTATCCCACAGATTTAGCCCAATTCCAACACTATCTGCCTGGAGATAGCATCAAATTCCCCTGGTTAAGGGCTCAGTCCCACAAGACCACCCCTATTTCAGAAGCCAGTCCCTCCCCTGGGGTTCTGACCGACTGGCTATAAATCAGAGGTTCCCACGACCTTCTCTTTAGGGTTGGTTAATTTGCTACAGGGGCTCACAGAACTCATGAAACCAGTTTACTAACTGGATCACAAATTTATTCCAAAGGATATTAAAGGACACAAATCAATAGCCAGATGAAGAGACACATGGGTGAGGTCACTAACAAAGAACTTCTGTCCTTGAGGAGTTTGGGATCCAGCCCATGGATGCAATCTTGTTCACCAACCTGGAAGTTCTCCCAACCCTGTCCTTTTGCATTTTTATGGAGGCTTCATTTCATAGACTTGATAGAGTAAATCCTTGGTCATTGGTGATTGACTCAACCTCCAGCGTCTCTCCCCTCCTTGGAGGTCAGGGAGTGGGACTGAAAGTTCTAACCCTCTAATTGAATTGGTTTCCCAGGCAACCAGCCCCCATCTTCAGGTTACTTTGGGCTTTCCTTGCCAGCAAATTAACCTAACAATAGACACTTCAATCACTCTGTACACTTAATTCCAAGGGTTTTAGAAGCTCTGTGCCAGAAACAGGATGAAATACATATTTCTTATTATAAACCATAATTTCATACTTGATCATGTTGTTATGTGGTCTTAGCCAGGTTTCTCCACTGGAATGTTAGCATTTCCCCCCCTTACTTACTCTATTGTTAGAAATTCTATGATTTTAGGGGCACCTGGGTGGCTCAGTGGGTTAAGCCTCTGCCTTCGACTCAGGTCATGATCCCAGGGTCCAGGGATCAAGCATCAAGCTGATATCAGGGTCCCTGCTCAGCGGGGAGCCTGCTTCTCCCCCCCCCCCACCTACTTGTGATGTCTCTCTCTTTGTCAAATAAATAAATAAAAACCTTAAAAAAAATTCTATGGTTTTAATTTGCATTTCAATAATGACTAATGATGTTAGGTATCTTTTTATGTGCTTATTTGCCATCCATATACCTTCTTTGTGTCCAAATGATTTTTTAATTGGGTTGTTTAATATCTCATTGATGAGCTTTTAAAGTTCTTTATAAATCTTGGAATCATTTCAAAATAAATTACAGATATCACTATACTTACCTCTAAATACTTCAGCATGCATAACGTTAACTAGGATTCAATTTCTTTACCTAAAATGAAATATACAAATCTTAAGTTCATAGTCACTGAGATTTGAGAGATTTTACTCCAGTGTAATCCAAACCACTGTCAAGATGTACAACATCATTCAATATATTGATTTTTATGACCCATTGATGGTTGCAATCTATTTGAAAAACAAGGCTCCAAACATTCCAGCTATAATACAAGGCCTTGGTAGAAGCTCTGGGCTATAAATGTAGGATTCGAAAATGTCCCTCACTTAAATATTGCTTCTGGGTCCAAGAGACCTTCTTCCAGGCTACACCTCTTTTCTGGCCATTTCTCCTCTGTTAAAGAATAAAATTCAAGTGAGTAAATTTAAAGATCTAATTGGCTTTATTCAATGATTCATGAATTGGGCAGCATCCCATCTAGTAAACAGAAGGGAGCTCTGGGGAGCTGTACAAAATGAAGACTTTTACAGGCAAAAGGCAGTGGGGCAAGGAAGTTATTCTAGCAAAGACTGGATTGTTTTAGGCAAGATCACCTTCCTTTGGGGGCCAGTGGTGGGGGTGGGGTGGGGTGTCTGTCAGGTGGATTTCCTCCCTAGTGTTGATCAGGAAATTCCAGACGGACTGGTTAAGATTACTTATCTGGGAGAGGCTGAGGCTGCGGTTAGGTAGGAATGGTGATGTGGGTGGGCCTTAGCACAAGTGACTCCATCAAGAGTCTATTTTCTCCTTTTTCAACACCTCCTAGTACCTGTAGACCCCCCATCAGCTCTCAGCCCTCCCCAAAGGTGAGGAGGTGACCTCCTAGAGACAGATCCTGGGGACTTTAATCACCTCGTTTCTCATTTGGGGGCCTATCAAGACAAGCGAATGTTGTAAACATGGAAGAATGTTCGGGGCGGGGGGCGGGTATTCTAGGGACTGTCAGTGCTGTACGACCTCACCTTACATCTGAGTTATTCATTAGCGTATAAAAAACTTCCTGTAGGTGATGCTGTCTGTTGGGTCCCCAATAATGGATCCATGATTAAAGGAGCGAGACTGATACAAAGCGAAGATCAAGCAAATCTTTATTTCACGCCAAGCATCGAGAATCAAACTGACCGGCCAGGGACGTCTCTTGCAAGAGGCGACGACTCTCTGCCTTACAGACTAGCTTTTAAGGGCAAAGGCCATGTGGTTGGGCCTGGCCACACACAGGTGGCCAATGAGATTGTAACACAGAGAAAGCTGCACAGTCATGCTAGGTCACACATAAGTGACCAATTGAATTACAATTTACCCTATAGTAGATATTTGACCTAGTGTCACACCTTGGTCAGAATTGGCACCCAAAAGGCACCCAGAGGGCAGGGCCCATATTCCTTGGTAGCTAGGGAGACAGTATGCGCCCCCACTGATTGGATGTCTCCACCTGACCTGACCCACCCTTGTATTTGGGCTTTGTTACCTGGGACTGGTTTCCAGGACTTGTTTTTAAGTAAGTCCCCTGGGGGGAAGAGGGGGGAGGGTCAGTTTAAGTTTTACTGCAAAAACAACAAAATCATTGTTTAACCGGATGGCATCGCTCTGGCTAAATAGGCCCTTACACTGTCCAACCCCCTCAGCAACCCACTGAGGTAGTCCGGGGTTATCCTGATTTGACCTAGGAGAAAATGGAGGCTTGTGGAGGTTCAGATAACTTGTTCAAGACCGCACTGCACTGCTGACCAGTGCTGGAGCTGGGACTGGGACTCTGGCATCCTGACTCCCACTCAGGCTGGGTGGGCACCTGTGGTGGCCCAGGGGTCCATCCCCATTTACATACTGTGTTGTCTCCATGGGAGAGCTGTGCTCTGGGTTGCAAACACTCACCGTCTAGGAGAGAGCCAGGGTGTGAGAAGAGCCCTCTTCGTAGACTGTAGGGACCACCCTGGTCTACCACCTCGTTTCCAGGACGGCCTGACCTTACTACACTGTGCAGCCCAAAAAGGCCACGTGCCGGTGCTGGCATTCATAATGGAGGACCTGGAGGACGTGCCCTTGGACCATGCTGACAAAGTGAGAGTGGCCTTGAGGCTGCTTGTCCTTCCCATTGGGTTTGGGGCTCCTGGGGCCACTCTTGCCCATTCATTGAGTGCATCCTTTTGAGCTATGGGTAGTGCAGATTGGACCCCACTTCAGGGAACTTCTGGTCTAGAAGGGGTGTTAGGGCACAAATGAGGGGGGCACAGGAGGAAAATGGTCAGTTCCCTCAGAGAGGACAGGTTAGACAGATGGGAGCCACTGCTTCCTGCTTCCTAGAGGAGGTGGCATTTAGTGAGTGAACTGGATTTTGTTGGTAAGGAAAGCAGGGAGATTTTGTAAATAGAAGAACATTGTTAGGGCTTTAGAGCTGGAAAAGGGCCCTTTGACTGTGAGTTCAGATGGACTGGAATTTTGCGAGTGGGAGCCAGGGCCATGTTGGGAGCCCCTTGTGGAAATTTCCACCACCTCATGCCTTAGAAATTGGTCCTGTATTCAGTAGGCAGCAGGGAGCCACAGAAGGATTTCAGTGAGGGAGGGGCCCCACCCAGTAGGTCTTGCTGGAAAGTTGGGTCTGGGCTTTCCAGGTCAGGTGTGAAGGGCGAGGGGAGGGGAGAGTTCCTGAGGCAAGAGAGGCCCCTGCAAACTCTGAGAGGCTGGCTAGGTGGGCAGTGTGCCTCCTATAGGGTACAGAAAGGTCACTTTCTTCCCCTACCTGATCAGCTGGGAAGGACAGCGTTCCACCGGGCAGCCGAGCACGGGCAGCTGGCTGCTCTGGACTTCCTTGTGGGCTCTGGCTGTGACCACAGTGTGAAAGACAAGGTACCGTAACTGGGTTCCAGGGGCAGTCCAAGCTCTGGGCTTCGACCAGGGTGGGCGCTGGCGGCTGACCTGCACCAACTTCTGGCACTAGCATGCTGGAGGGGCAGGCAGCTCACGGACCAGAGAGGGTCTGATGTTAGTTGGCAGGCATTTTTCGAGTGAGTGCTATGGGCCCATCCTATGCTGCGTGTGAGGAGCCCAAAGATCTCCGAGACACAGGTTTTCACTCAAGGAGCCTGGGCAGTCACCTTGGTAGAAAGTTGTGACCAGCTGTGGGGAGCTGGGATGGCAAGTCTGTTGGCCGATGGTGCTGCCGGGGTGGGTTTGACAGGATTTTGATGCCCTTGAGGCTGTCTGTTGCTGGGAGTGTGGGGGAGAGTTAGGGGATGGTGGTAGCCATGCACCTGCTGGTTATTCACCTTCTGTGTCATTTAGTCATCTAAGTGGTCATGACAGAAATAGGATGAAAGCCTGGAGGAGGGAGTAGTTGGCAGAGGGTGGAGAGCTTCAAGCAGGATTTCACCAGTCTGAGGAGAGCTGAGGGCTGGGCCCGCGGGGACTACCCTGAAAATGACTCTTATCAGTGGGTCATTGTGAATCATTAGGCAAGTATGTTGCAGCAAATTCTAAACAATGCTCCAATAAAGGGACAAACTCCATTATTAATCTACTGATGAATGTGCTTGGCCGGGATAGAGGAGTTCTGTTTATAAGCTAATGATAGGCAAATGCACACAAGGGCTTAGAAGGGCAAGTGTCCTTCACTGGGGACCAGTTCGACCTTCTTGTTTTATAGATGGGAGGTCCAGAGAGGGGGATGCTTTAGCCAAGATCACAGAGCAACACAAAGGTTGGGCTCGGTTTGGAACCAGTAACCTGATGCCCCACCCAGGGCTGCTGCCTCCTGAGGCACTGAGCCCTTGGGGTTTGCATGGAATCCAGCTGTCCACACTCATCTTTTTAGTCCTGAGAATCAAATCACACTGATTTCCTTCATTCTGGAAACGGGCTAAGCAGGTCATGCCCTGGGCTATGTTGTGAGGGCTATTGGCCAGGAACCAGGAGCACAGAAAGGAGTGAAGGACAGCCCCTGCCAGGATGCATCTAGCTCAGAGGTAATAAAAAGATTGTACTCAGGGTGCCGGGAGGGTGGGAGCACCCAAATTGGAAAACAAGAAAAGCCCAGCTTTGATCCTTACCCAGAATCTTGTAATTGGAAATTCTAGAAAGAAGCTTTCAAAATTGCATGCCCCTATTGGCGTGCCTGGGTGACTCAGTCAGTTAAGCATCTGCCTTCAGCTCAGGTCGTGATCCTGAGGTGCTGGGATCGAGCCCTGTCTTGGGCTTCTGGCTCATTGGGGAATCTGCTTCTCTGGCTAGCCTCTTCCAGCTTTCTTCTTCTTTGCTGGGACCGCTTCACCATCTACTTGTCCTCTGCAGAAAGATCCCACTAAAAAAATATATATATATATATTTTTATTTATTTTTAGAGGGGAAGGTGGGGCAGAAGGAGCGGGAGAAGCAGACTTCCCCCCAAGCATGGAGCCTGATATGGGTCTCGATCTCAGGACCCTGAGATCATGACCTGAGCTGAAATCAAGAGTCAAACCCTTAACTGACTGAGCTTCCCAGCTGCCCCTGCAGAAAGATCCCTTTAAGGACAACCCCAATCTGTGCTTGGCAAGAGCCACTTCTGATACAAAGAGCAACGTGCCCTTTGCTGCACCGAGGGGAGCACCTCCCTTGGCTGTGTGGCTGTCACCTTTAGACTTATTAAGTGTGAGACAGCTACCAGCCGTGTGGCTCTCAAGTTCCAGGAGCCACATGTCAGTCTCTCCATCATAATATTTACTCATTGGACAAATATTTGACTGAATCTCTGCCACATACCTCAGACCACAGTCTAGGCACTTGGGGAAACGCTGGAGAACAAAAATAGCAATCCCTGCCCTTGAGGTGTTTATGTTCCAGCAGGAAGAGTCAGACAATAAACAATAAGCATAGTATACAAGCAAATTATAGTGTGTTAGTTTATCAGTGCTACGGGGGAAAAGGGGAGGAAAAGTCCAGCAAGATCAGGGGATCAGAAGGACGGGAGGGTGGGAGTTGCAGTTTTATTTTAAGATTTTATTATTTGAGAGGGAGAGAGCACACACATGAGTGAGAGCACAAGTGGTAAGGGGATGGGCAGAGGGAGAAGCAGACTCCCCACTGAGCCCCAATGCAGGGCTCGATCCCAGGACTCCGATATTGTGACCTGAGCCAAAGACAGATGCTTAACTGCCTGAGCCCCCAGGTGCCCCTGGAGTTGCAGTTTTAAATAGTGTGATCAGCAGGGCCACACTCTTCAATGAGAAGCTACCACCTTGAACTGGGCCATGCAGCTGGCTGCCTGGGCACAACCTGAGCGCCAAGGACAGTCCTTGGAGCTGTGGCCTTGAGCAGGGGGAGGGGATGGATCTAGGATGGCTCAAGGAGGGACTGGCTTTAGACAGGAGCATGCAAAGTAGGGATTTTTTTTACCCCCAAGTTTTGTGTCTGCCTTCAAGTGTAAGGAAAGACCAGGACTTGGCCCTTGGAAGTAAGTGCCCCTGGCTGCAGTTCGAGGCATACTTCTCAGGGGCAGGGAGACACTGGCCCAGCATTCGGGGCTGCAGTTTTTCATCGACTCGCTCTGTGATCCTAGATGTGTCACTTCCCCTCTCTGGACCTCAGCTTCCATGTCTATACAATGAGGGGCATTTCCAGCAGGTCCCCAGGCCCTTCAAGGGTCTGTGATTCTACCAGCCCTTCTGCCTGCAGGAGGGGAACACGGCCCTTCACCTGGCTGCCGGCCGGGGCCACCTGGCTGTGCTGCAGAGGCTCGTGGACATCAGGCTGGACCTGGAGGAGCAGAACGCGGTGAGTCACCGCCCAGAAGAGGCAGAGACGCTCGCTTGCTCCTGCTTTCGAGGAACGGAGGGCCCAAGGTGCAGCCTGATTTTCCCCTGTTAGAGGAGTGAGAAGGCATAGACCGAGGGCAGGGGGCGAGGCAGCTTAGAGGGTGAGACCATGAGCAGGGATGTGGAGGCGGAAGCCAATGTACCACACGCTCCTCAACGTGAGAAAATCGGGTGCAGGGCTCAAGAACCATGGGTAATGACCCAGGTTGTTGTCCTCAGTGGCGTGGCCATGGAGAGCTCCTAGAGCTCTGGAGCCATAGCGCAAGGGGGTCCCTCTCATCTCAGAGTCTGTCCTCAGCCTCCCTGCCATCCTCACACTCTCCCCGTGTGTTTCAGGAAGGTCTGACTGCCCTGCACGCGGCGGCTGAAGGCGTCCACCCCGACTGTGTACAGCTGCTCCTTGAGGCTGGGAGCTGTGTGAACGCCCTCACCCAGGTAGTCAGTCCTCCCCCCGGGGACGGATGTCAGCCCTTGGCTTCTGAACCCTAACTCTAACCTTGCCAATGATTCCTGAACGTGTGCAAATAGGGGCCCTCAGACCTCAGGCCCTGGGGTCTGCTCTTGGCTTCTCCACTGCTGAGCTCTGTGACCGAGGGCAGGTCACTTCAATTTGATGAGCCTCATTTCCCAGCTATAAAATGGGGACGCTATGTAGTCACATTCTTCCATTGCTGGGAGGAGTAAATACACCTCCCAGCATCCGGGGGGTGCCAGGAGCTTGACCCTGTTCATGTCTTCTTATTGCTGGGTTACTTGGTAGTTCGTGAGCCCCCTTTACAACAGTTACTTCAGAAAAGTTCCTCCTGTTATGCTGATGAAGAAACAGAAGCTTAGAGAAATCCAGTGACTTCCGGGTCACAAGCCAGCAAAAAGCCAAGCTGAGGCTGAAAAGCCCGTTCCCTAGACTGCAGAGCTCATGGCCTGGAAGGCGTGCCTTGCCTGTGCATGAGCCACCCCAGCGCCCAGAGCTGGAGCCCAGGACAGGCCTCCTCTCTCTCCCACTACTGACTCCTTAAGCCAGCCATTGGAAATTCTCCGTGTGCCCTGGAAAGGGGTATTGTGGCGTTAGGTAGGGAGTTGCCGTTTTTGTTATGTTTTGCTTTTTACTTTTAGATCAATGACAAATAATCTCTCTTCACTGACTGAATGGCTTCAGGGTTTGGAATTCTCTATATGTTCTAAATTTCAATAATAAAGCAATAATAATACATAAAATATAATAGCAAAGATAGTTTAAAAGCCCGGAATTAAGATAGTATGCTAATAATATTTAACACAAAAGAAGGCAATCAAGGAGAAACAGAAGAACAAAAAGGACAGGAGACATGTAGAAAATAAGTAGCAAAATGGCAGATGTAAATTCAATAATAACATCAGTGTTAACCTCCCCCAAATGTGAATACTACTTCATAAGTCACAAACACTTAATTTGCAGAATTTCCCTAGCAGGTACACCTTGCTGCCCCAGGGTATTGGGATGACACCAAGAGCCACCCTGAGGGGGAAAGTAGCTGCCCCAGGGAAACCACCTGCGTCCTTGCATCTGTGTGGTGCTGCTCTTTGGGCAGCAGCCCTTTCTCTACGCCCAGAGCAGTGCTCGGGACTGGGAGGGGACGTGGAAGTGATCTGTCAAGGCCATCTCCCCCGCAGCAGCAGAAGCATAGGAGTTTAGAGACCAGGGAGGTTGTGTCCAGTTGGTGGACGTGGGCAGGGCTGGAGCTGCCCACTGCCCTGGGCCCTGTGCTCTGGCCTTGGTTTGCGGTTTCCGACAGAGGACACATTCTATCTGGACACCCCACCCCTCGCAGGGCCTCTGAAGTGGGGGCTAACTCAACGTGATGACATTTCCTGCTGGGAGGCAGACTGGTTCCCACTCACCCTGTGCACTCGGTTCAGACAGGACTTTGGGAGAGTGAGCAGCTCGTCCCAGTTTGCCCCACACCGCCCTGGTTTTCAAACTGAAAGTCCTGGGGAACAGTCTGGGCAGTCTGGGACAGCTGGTCGCTTAGAGGGGTCCGCCTGGTAGAGCGGAGGGGGTTAGCTCATGTGGGTTGCTGTTTGGCTGGGGGTGGGCTTGGATTGAAGGGGGGCACTCAGAAGGCCCATCAGGATGAAGCGTTGCCCCAGCGCTGCCGGGACGGCTGAGACCAGCTTCGGCAGGGCTGTGTGTGCCAGGTGCGGTTTGCTCTGTGCTGGCAAATCTTACTTGCTCCCTTCTTTGAAAACCTCAGAGTATACCCCGCATGTCCTTTACCAGTCTAGGAATTGTGCAGGCTTTGATGTATGTTCTGCAGTTGGTGACAGGAATCGGGGAGAAGCCAGGACCACGGTGAGCTCTTTTTACTAGTCACCAGGCCTGGGCAAGGCATTGATTTTCTCTAGCCTCAGGGTTCAAGAGGGTAATCATCCCGGAGGGTTTGTGTGTGTGTGTGACAAATGGATACCAAAGCCCCACTGTGAGGGACTTTCAGGACAGGGCACTGATGCCTGTTTCCCTCTAGAAAAAACAGAGCTGTCTCCACTACGCAGTTCTCGGTGGCTCTGAGGACATGGCCCGGACCCTCATCCAAGCAGGAGGCCACACCAACATGGCTGATCATGTAAGTGTGGGGGCTTGGGTTGAAGGGGTCCCCACTGCAAAGTCTCCATGACTTCCCTAATAAAGCACAGCACAGACAGGTGCTTTGGGCCCAGGGGTTGGGGTGAGGGCCAGGACTGGAGGGCCTGGTAGCTAGCATGAGGGAGGGTCAGATAAGCTTCTTTGTAGGACAGGGTTAGCAAACAAGCTGCATTTCCTCCCAAGTGAGTTATTTGCAGGCGTTAGCCATTGGGACTTAGTGATGGTCTTTTATTTTACAAATCTAGCCTCTTGGTTGTTCATTTTTTTTCTTATGTTGTGTGGTATACTCACAGGGGACAGTATATACTTGTGGTTAAGACACGGACTTTGTCAGACAACCTGGCTTTGAGGCCTGGCATGGCCTATCACAAACTGAATGACCTTGGGCAAGTTGCTTTGACCTCCCTGGGCCTTTGTTTCTTTATCTTTAGGTACTATTATTAGTCCTATTATGTAAATGAGGAACTATTTATTGTTTAAATTAGAAAGCAGTAATTTCTTTTTCTTTTGTTTTTATTATTTTTTTTAGAGATCTTTTTTTTTTTTAATATTTTATTTATTTGACAGAGAAATCACAACTAGGCAAAGAGGCAGGCAGAGAGAGAGGAGGAAGCAAGGCTCCCTGCGGAGCAGAGAGCCCGATGCGGGGCTTGATCCCAAGACTCTGGGATCACGACCTGAGCCAAAGGCAGAGGCTTTAGCCCACTGAGCCACCCAGGCACCCCTAGAGATCATTTCTTAAATAAGCATTATATTTAAAATTAGTAAGAACAATATAGCACAGTTTATTGAAATATAGAGAAAGAAGTCATCCCTAATCCCAGCAACCCAGTAAAGCAATGACTTTTCTTTATTCCCTTCCAGTTTTCTTCATATGTGTAGTAGTACTTCTAGCTATAAAGAATCCAGGCTAAGGCAGAATTCTGGAAAGGGGGATGCTTATTTGTTTTTAACCATTGAGATACCAGAATTTTGATTCAAGTCCAGTGGGAACTATCCAAAACTATGTTGCTAGTTTTTCTAGCAACCATTTTTAAAAATTAACATATAGTATATTATTTGCCCCAGGGGTACAGGTCTGTGAATCATTAGGCTAACTCACTTCACAGCACTCACCATAGCTCATACCCTCCCCAATGTCCATCACCCAGCCACTCCATTCCTCCCCCCCACCCCTCAGCAACCCTCAATTTGTTTTGTAAAATTAAGAGTCACTTGGGGCACCTGGGTGGCTCAGTGGGTTAAGCTGCTGCCTTCGGCTCAGGTCATGATCCCAGGGTCCTGGGATCGAGCCCCGCATCGGGCTCTCTGCTCAGCAGCAAGCCTGCTTCCTTCTCTCTCTCTCTCTGCCTGCCTCTCTGTCTACTTGTGATCTCTGTCAAATAAATAAAATCTTAAAAAAAAAAAAGAGTCTCTTATGGTTTGTCTCCCTCCCGATCCCATCTTGTTTCATTTATTCCTTCCCTACCCCCCAAACCTCCTACGTTGCCTCTCAAATTCCTATCAGGGAGATCGTATGAAAATTGTCTTTCTCTGATTGACTTATTTCGCTCATCATACTACCCTCTAATTCCATCCACGTCATTGCAAATGGCAAGATTTCTTTTTTTTTTTTTAAGATTTTATTTTATTTATTTGACAGAGAGAGAGATCACAAGTAGGCAGAGAGGCAGCCAGAGAGAGAGGAGGAAGCAGGCTTCCTGCGGAGCAGAGAGCCCAATGCGGGGCTCCATCCCAGGACCCTGAGATCATGACCCGAGCCAAAGGCAGCGGCTCAATCCACTGAGCCACCCAGGCGCCCCAAGATTTCATTTCTTTTGATGGCTGCGTAGTATTTCATTGTATGTATATACCATGTCTTCTTTATCCATTCATCTGTTGATAGACATCTAGGTTCTTTCTATAGTTTGGCTATTGTGGACATTCTAGCAACCATTTTTTAAAAAATTTTATGTGTTTATTTATTTATTTTTCCTAGCAACCATTTTTTTCCCCCATTTTATTTTTTCAGCGTAACAGTATTCATTCTTTTTGCACAACACCCAGTGCTCCATGCAAAACGTGCCCTCCCTATTACCCACCACCTGTTCCCCCAACCTCCCACCCCTGACCCTTCAAAACCCTCAGGTTGTTTTTCAGAGTCCATAGTCTCTTATGGTTCGCCTCCCCTCCCCAATGTCCATAGCCCGCTCCCCCTCTCCCAATCCCACCTCCCCCCAGCAACCCCCAGTTTGCTTTGTGAGATTAAGAGTCATTTATGGTTTGTCTCCCTCCCAATCCCATCTTGTTTCATTCCTAGCAACCATTTTTAATGCCAGATGTGGCTCAATGACTACATCACACTTAACAGTTCCTCAGCTGTCAAGTATTTGTTTTTTCACTTTGTCAGGATAAATAATGATTTATGAACATCTTTATGGCTTGTAACTTTGTATTTTCTTTTGCATCATATATGAATTCTCCAAATAGGATTTCTGGGTCAGGTGGTTAAAAACATTTTTGTGATTCTTCATGTAACTTGTTAAATCCTTTCCAGAAAGGTCATATCACATAGCCCCCAATAATTTATAAGTGACCTTTCACCAATATTAGGTATTAACATTTCTATAAATTTCATAGTTAAGTGATTCTTTGTTATTGCTTTATTTAGAATCTCTTTGATTACTGTTGACCCTGAATTTTCCCAGGAATTTGTTTTTCTAGTTGAAGTTCTTTTATTGTGAGTTATTTCTTCTAATCCTTTGTCTATACTTGTGTGGATTTTTTTTAACTTTTTATTTATTTCTTTTTTTTTTTTTTTTTTTTTTTTTTTTTTTTTTAAGATTTTATTTATTTATTTGACAGATAGAGATCACAAGTAGGGAGAGAGGCAGGCAGAGAGAGAGAGAGAGGAGGAAGCAGGCTCCCCGCCAAGAAGAGAGCCCGATGCGGGACTCGATCCCAGGACCCTGAGATCATGACCTGAGCCGAAGGCAGCAGCTTAAACCACCGAGCCACCCAGGCGCCCCTATTTCTTATTTTTTTATAAACATATAATGTATTTTTATCCCCAGGGGTACAGGTCTGTGAATCACCAGGTTTACACACTTCACAGCACTCACCATAGCACATACCCTCCCCAATGTCCATAGCCCCCCTCCCCCCAGCAACCCTCAGTTTGTTTTGTGAGATGAAGAGTCACTTATGGTTTGTCTCCCTCCCAATCGCATCTTGTTTCATTTATTCTTCTCCTATCCCCCTGACCCCCCATGTTGCATCTCCACGTCCTCATATCAGGGAGATCATATGATAGTTGTCTTTCTCCGATTGACTTATTTCACTAAGCATGATACCCTCTAGTTCCATCCACGTCATCGCAAATGGCAAGATTTCATTTCTTTTGATGGCTGCATAGTATTCCATTGTGTATATATACCACATCTTCTTTATCCATTCATCTGTTGATGGACATCTAGGTTCTTTCCATAGTTTGGCTATTGTAGACATTGCTGCTATAAACATTCGGGTGCACGTGCCCCTTCGGATCACTACGTTTGTATCTTTAGGGTAAATACCCAGTAGTGCAATTGCTGGGTCATAGGGTAGTTCTATTTTCAACATTTTGAGGAACCTCCATGCTGTTTTCCAGAGTGGTTGCACCAGCTTGCATTCCCACCAACAGTGGAGGAGGGTTCCCCTTTCTCCGCATCCTCGCCAGCACCTGTCATTTTCTGACTTGTTAATTTTAGCCATTCTGACTGGTGTGAGGTGATATCTCATTGTGGTTTTGATTTGTATTTCCCTGATGCCGAGGGATGTGGAGCACTTTTTCATGTGTCTGTTGGGCATCTGGATGTCTTCTTTGCAGAAATGTCTGTTCATGTCCTCTGCCCATTTCTTGATTGGATTGTTTGTTCTTTGGGTGTTGAGTTTGCTAAGTTCCTTATAGATTTTGGACACTAGCCCTTTATCTGATATGTCGTTTGCAAATATCTTCTCCCATTTTGTCAGTTGTCTTTTGGTTTTGTTAACTGTTTCCTTTGCTGTGCAAAAGCTTTTGATCTTGATGAAATCCCAATAGTTCATTTTTGCCCTTGCTTTGTGTGGATTTTCTTTAACCAATTTCTTTGAGGTTATTACTCTTGGATCATAATATATGTTGCTGTTGCTTGCTCTAACAACTTTTTGACATGCTGAAGATGTAAATGTTTGTGTAATCACAGGTATTCTTGATGCAAGTTTTGAATTTTAATTTAGGAATCTTCTAGCCATGATTGGATTTTTGATGTTTGACTCTTTAATCCTCCTACACTGTATTTTTTTTTTTAAGATTTTTATTTATTTGACAGAGAGAGACACAGAGAGAGAGGGAACCTAGGAGGGAGAGTGGAAGAGGGAGAAGCAGGCTTCCCGCAGAGCAGGGAGCCTGATGTGGGCCTCGATCCTGGGACCCTGGGATCATGATTTTTTTTTTTTAAAGATTTTATTTATTTATTTGACAGAGAGAGATCACAAGTAGACAGAGAGGCAGGCAGAGAGAGAGAGAGAGGGAAGCAGGCTCCCTGCTGAGCAGAGAGCCTGATGCAGGACTCAATCCCAGGACCCCGAGATCATGACCTGAGCCGAAGGCAGCAGCTTAACCCACTGAGCCACCAAGGTGCCCCCTGGGATCATGATTTGAGCTGAAGGCAGACGCTTAATGACTGAGCAACCCGGGTATTCTACACTGTATTTTTTTGTATATAGTATGATATATTACTCAATAGATTCCCCCCTAATTTTAAAAAATATTTCTATGTCAGGTACATTTATTAAATAATTATAACATTTCTTTTTTTTTTTTTTTTAAGATTTATTTATTTGACAGACAGAGATCACAAGCAGGCAGAGAGGCAGGCAGAGAGAGGAGGAAGCAGGATCCCTGTTGAGCAGAGAGCCCGATGCGGGGCTCGATCCCAGGACCCAGGGATCATGACCTGAGCCAAAGGCAGAGGCCTAACCCACTGAGCCACCCAGGCGCCCCTAATTATAACATTTCTTAGCACTTTTTCATTCTTTCCTTTATCACATATTTGCATTTTGATATATGATAGGCTCTATGTCTGGGCAAGAGATTCTCTTTCAATAAGTTATATGTGTAATCTTTAGCTGGTACCATAGTATTTTAATTATTTAATTATTGTTGCCTTGTAATTTGTTCTAAAGTCATATAAAGCTTGTCTTCTTAAATATCCTAACCTTTCATCCTTTTATATTCTCACATGTTTATTTTTCTGAGAGTTGTGATTTTTTCGATTAAAAAATCAACTTAAGGGTACCAAATCAACGTACAGAAACCTTTTGCATTCCTGTATACGAATAATGAAACAGCAGAAAGTGAAATTAAGAGAAAGGATAAAAACCATATTATTTCAATAGATGTGGAAAATGCATACAACAAAGTACAATATCCATTTATGATAAAATGCCTCTGCAAAGTAGGTCTAGAAGGAACATATCTCAACATAATAAACGTGTTATATGAAAATTCCACAGCTGACATCATACTTAATGGAGAAAAACTGAGAGCTTTTCCACTAAGTTCAGTAACAAGGAAAAGATGTCCACTATCACCACTTTTATTCAACACTGGAAGCCCTAGCCACAGCAATTAGACAACACAGACAAATAAAAGGCATCCAAATTGGTAAGGAAGAAGTAAAACTCTCATTATTTGCAGATGACATGATACTATGTACAGAAAATCCTAAAGACTCCAAGAAACCACTAGGGCTGAATTCAGTAAAGTTGCAGGATATAAAATTGATGTACAGAAATCTGTTGCATTCCTATATACTAATAATGAAATAGCAGAAAGTGAAATTAAGAAAATAATCACATCCACAATTGTACCAGAAACAATAAATATCTAGGAATAAACTTAACCAGAGAGGTGAAATACCTATACTCTGAAAACTATAAAACACTGATGAAAGAAATTCAAGTTGATGCAAAGAAATGGAAAGACATTTCATGCTCAGGGTTGGAAGAACAAATATTAAAATGTCTATAACACCTAAGGCAGTCTACAGGTCTAATGCAAACCCTCTCAAAATACCAACGGCATGTTTCACAGAGCTAGAACAAACAATCCTAAAATTTTGTATGGAACCACAAAGACCCTGAATAACCAAAACAATCTTTTTTTTTTTTAAGATTTTATTTATTTATTTGACAGATAGAGATCACAAGTAGGCAGAGAGGCAGGCAGAGAGAGAGGAGGAAGCAGGCTCCCCGCCGAGCAGAGAGCCCGATGTGGGGCTCGATCCCAGGACCCTCGGATCATGACCTGAGCTGAAGGCAGAGGCTTTAACCCACTGAGCCACCCAGGCACCCCTAACCAAAACAATCTTGAAAAAGGAGAACAAAATTGGAGGTATCATAATTCCAGACTTCAAGTTATATTTCAAAGCTATAACAATTAAAACAGTATAGTACTGACATAAAAACAAACACACAGGTCAGTGGAATAGAACAGAAAATGAACAATTATATGGTCAGTTAATCTTTGATAAAGGAGGAACATACATACAATGGGAAGAAGAGTCTGTTCAACAAATAGTGCTGGGGAAACTGGGCAGCCATATGCAGAACAATGAAACTGGACCACTTCCACCACACACAAAAATAAGCTCAAAATGGACAAAAGACCTAAATGTGAGACCTGAAACCATGGAAATCCTTGAAGAGAACACGGGCAGTAACTTCTCTGACATTGGCCATAGCAACTTTTTTTTTTCCTTTTTTAAGAATTTTCATTTATTAAGGGGTGCCTGGGTAGCTAAGTTGGTTAAGAATTTTCATTTATGGGGCACCTGGGTGGCTCAGTAGGTTAAAGCCTCTGCCTTCAGCTCAGGTCATGATCTCAGGGTCCTGGGATTGAGCCCCGCATCGGGCTCTCTGCTCAGCAGGAAGCCTGCTTCCTCCTCTCTCTCTGCCTGCCTCTCTGCTTACTTATGATCTCTCTCTCTGTCAAATAAATAAATAAATAATCTTAAAAAAAAAAAAGAATTTTCATTTATTTATTTTTGAGAGGGAGAGAGAGAGCGAGAGCACAAGCAGGGGGAATGGCAGGCGGAGGGAGAAGCAGACTCCCCACTGATCAGGGAGCTGGATGTGGGACTTGATCCCAGGGTCCTGGGCCAAAGGTGGACCTTTAATGCCCTGAGCCCCAAAAGCACCCAGCCATAGCTACTTTTTTCTAGAAAGGTCTCTGGAGGCAAGAGAAACAAAAGCAAAAATAAACAATTGGGACTACATCAAAATTAAAAGCTTCTGCACAGCAAAGGAAACACTCAACAAAACTAAAAGGCAATCTGTGGGATGGGAGAAGATATTTGCAAATGATGTATCTGATAAAGGGTTAGTGATCCAAAATATATAAAGACTCAAAACCCCAAAAACAAATAATCCAATTTAAAAATGGACAGAAGACACAAACACATTTCTCCAAAGAAGACATCCAGATGGCCAATACACACAAGAAAAGATGCTCAATGTGTTATCATGAGGGAAATGCAAATCAAAACTACAATGATAGATCACCTCCTATGGGTCAGAATGGCTAAAATAAAAAACATAAGTAATAAGTGTTGGTGAGGATGTGGAAAAAAGGAAGCCTCTTGCACTGTTGGTGGGTATGCAAACTGGTGCAGCTACTCTGGAAAACAGTGTGGAGATTCCTCAAAAAATTAAAAATAGAGCTACCCTATGATCCAGTAATTGCACTACTGGATATTTACTTGACTAATTCAAAGGGATACATGCACCCTTATGTTTATTGAAGCATTATTTACAACTGCCAGACTACGGAAGCAGCTCTAGTGTCCATTGATAGGTAAATGGATAAATAAAGTGTGTAATATATAGTTAATGGAACATTATTCAGCCAAATCTTACCATCTGCAACAACACGGATGGAGCTAGAACATAAAACGCTAAGGAAATAAGTCAGTTAGAGAAAGGCAAATACCACATGATTTTGGTCATATGTGGAATTTATGAATCAAAACAAACAAGCAAAGGAAAAAAAGAGAGAGAGAGTGGCAAACCAAGAAACAAGACTCTTAACTTTAGAGAACCATCTAATGGTTACCAGAGGGGAGGTGGGTGGAGGGATGGATAAAACAGGTGATGGGAATTAAAGAGTACACATTATCACGATGAAAAAAAATAACAACACAGAACTATACCCCTGAAACAAATAATACATTATATGTTAAGAAAAAGATTAATAAAAAAATAAATAAAATTTAAAAACCAATGTAAGATTTAGAATAATCATTGTAGGACTATAAATTAATTGGAGATAATTAAAATGATTTTAATACTTACTCTTCTGTAGGAACATATCTCTCTACATATTCGAATAAAACTTTAAACCCACCAACAAAGTTGAACTTAAAAAATTTTTTAAAGGAATGAAACATAAAAGAAAGTTTGGAAAATGGAATCATCCAAATTTTTACTACCCTGGCACAAATATTCTTCTTTATTTACTCTTTTTAAAAAATTGCCTACTTTGGTATAGATTACACTACATATACATATATACTACTTTGGTTAGAATTATACTACATATATAATTTTGGGTCCAGATAATCACGAGCATTTCCATGTGGCTGGATAGGTACTGATGGTGACGTCTGGTCTGATGAATGGAGGCACCGTGATTTATCAACCTCCTCCACTGGGATAGAGCATCCGGCTTACTTGCCAGTACAGGTAGCACAGCTGTATGCATATGACTTCTTTTCTTTTTTTGGAAAGATTCTCAGAAGTAGGGAATTTGAGGTCAAATATTGTGAGCATCTTTCTAGCTCTTGATATGCAAGCTGGACCACTTCCTGAAAGTCTTGTGCGCATCTGCAGAACCACGAGCAGTGTCCAGGCTGCGAGTGTCCTGGTTCTCTTACCCCAGAGCTTTACATTTTCTCCCAATTAAAAAAGACCCCAGGGGCGCCTGGGTGGCTCCGTGGTTGAGGCCTCTGCCTTCGGCTCAGGTCATGATCTCAGGGTCCTGGGATCGAGCCCCACATCGGGCTCTCTGCTCAGCGGGGAGCCTGCTTCTCCTCCTCTCTCTGTGCCTGCCTCTCTGCCTGCTTGTGATCTCTGTCTGTCAAATAAATAAATAAAATATCAAAAAAAAAAAAACAAAAACAACCCAGCAGCACCTGGCAGACTCAGTCAGAAGAGCCTGGGACTCTGGACCTCAGACTCGTGAGTCTGAGGCGCATGATGGGTGTAATGAATATGCAAGAAGATAAACTTTAAAAAATAAATATCAAGTATCCCTCACCATTGTCTTAATTTATACCCCTTCGATTATTATTGAAAGTGAACATTTTTCCATTTGTGGTAAATTGTCTCTTCAAATTGTTTGCACAGTTACATATAGGGATCTAATTTGATTTTTCAATTAGTTTGCATCTTTACTACTCTTTACTACTACTAGTATTTTACTCCTACTGTATGCTACTCTTTCTGTAGTATATATCAGCCTCCTGCCTCCAATGTTGACAACAAAGATTTCTTCCTGGTAAGCTGTTTGCCTTTTCATTTGGGCTAGGTTTGCCCCTATTTATTTACTTATATTATTTTTGTTACATTTACATTTTTTTAAAAAATGAAAATAATCTGGTAGTAACAGTGTCAAAAGATACGGTCCTAAAGAGTAAAGATCCTAACAAGTCAAATCTGATGTTTTTCCTTTGCTTTTTTTATATTGTTTCTATGCCTGGTAAATGAATCTCTTTGCTCATAACTTCAAAATAATTTGTTCTCTTCTAATTTTTTCCCAAGTTGATTTTTAAAGATTTATCTTATTTATCATTTATTTAGTTAAGTAATCTCTACACCCAACATGGGGCTTGAACTCACAACCCCAAGATCAAGAGTTGCATGCTCTTCTGAGCCAGCCAGACACCCCTCCATAAATTTTTAAAAGCCAACTTTTAAAAATCAGATTTTTTTAAAAATCAAATTTTAAATATCTATGGTATCAAACAGGGATCGATGTGCATTTTTCCTTCCAAAATGACTGACTACTTATCTCAACACCTCTTACTTAATAAGCCTCCTTTCTGTGACACATCTTATTAAATACTTAAATTTTATGGACTATTACAATGAACTGTTTCCTGTAGGGGTTTTGTGCTCTTTCCGCCCCTGTTGAGGGCTGATTCAGTCTACACAGCGGCCACCCCTAGTGTCTGTTCATCAGAGGCAACCTCAACCTCTGTTCACTCTTCTAAAAGAGCAGACACTCCCATTTGTTCCCCCATCTCTGATGGCTTTCTGCCTCCGATGGGATCTGCTTTCTTTTTAGCATTTGGCACAACTGATAGGACAAGTTGTTTCTTGTGTTTGTTGTCAGTTTTCCCCAACAGAATGCAAACTCTTTGCTGATGCTGTTACTGATGATGCTTTGTCTGTTCTGCCCACTGCTGGATCCTCAGTGCCTAGAACGTACTTTGCGCACAGTGGACAATCTATACATACTCACTGAATGAATGAATACCAGCTAAACATTCACCAACTTCAGCTACCTCTATCTGCTGGTCCAGGAGGACCAGTGTTCTGCTAGCTGGGGATCTTTGGCTGCCTCTAGTATGGATGTCCCCTCCCTCTGATGCAAGGCAATAGAGCCAATACTATGAGCCAATACTGCTGCGTGGGGTGCATCCTGGTCTCTTTTAGGGATGCCCTGCCCTCCTTTGTCCTTTCAGATTGCTGCAAGATTTGGCTCATATGTGTAATAAAAACAGTTTTGGGGGGTACCTGGGTTAACCAGTTGGTTAAGCATCTGCCTTTAGCTCAGGTCATGATCCCACGGTCCTGGGATTGGGTCCTGCATCGGGCTCCCTGCTCAGTGGGGAGCCTGCTTCTCCTTCTGCCTGTCACTTCCCTTGCTTATTCTTTCTCTCTGACAAAAAAAAAAAAAAAAAAAAAAAAAGATTATCAGTGGGGTTTAGGAGTGCAGAGTGTAAGCAGATGGGTGGTAGGGGTGGAAGAAGGCTTCACTAGGTACCTTGTGTACTTTTTGGCTCTTTTGTTTTTTATAAATAAAATGTAAAACAACTAAAATCTAAAACAACTAAAAACAACTTTCTCTCTTTCCACTCCCCTTTCAGACCACATTCCCCGAGATGTGCTTCCAGGACAACTGAGGCTAGATCTGGTGTATTCGCTTATCTCCATAGTTTGCAGCTTCCTGGAAAGCCAGTCCTTGTAGTTCTGACAAGTTTCCAGAACTTGTATCTTACCTGAGATGTGCATTTGAGCCAGTTTCAGTCTCTGCCCATTCAATGAATGGCACAGCACAAAATCCAGGCGGGATTTTGATTTCACAGCCATCCAGCAATGATCTGAGGACACTGTCGAAATTCTTAGAGTAGTTTTACTTGGGTTTAAAAAATTTTTTTCTAGGGATGCCTGGGTGGCTCAGTGGTTGAGCTGCTACCTTCGGCTCAGGTCTGATCCCAGGGTCCTGAGGTTGAGTCCCACATTGGGCTCCTTGCTCAGCGGAGAGCCTGCTTCTCTCTCTGCCTATGCCTGCCACTTTGCCTGCTTGTACTCTCTCTAAAAAATAAATAAAATCTTAAAAAAAATTGTTTTTTCTAAATGTGTTTCAGAATCCTTTTTGGTATTTATTGAAATTTGGATATGGGATTACATTAAACTTGTAAATATAAGAGAAAATTGTCATCTTTATATTTTCACTAGGAGCATGAAGTCTTGCTATTTCTTTGTCTTCTTTTCTATCCCTCAGTGATATTATATGGCTTTATTTTGCCTTTGATATGTCCATTAAAATTATACTCTTCATAGATACTTTGTATTTTAGGCTGTCATGGAGAAGATATCTTTTAAAAAATGTCATTTCTTGTAGGAATTCAAAACAGGAACGCTATTGACTTGGGTTTTATCTTCTATATGACTTTGAATTAATTTTACTACAGTTTTTTTTGGGGGGGGAGTAATAACTTTTTTAACCTGTCTAGATATACAATCACATTGCCTACAAAATCATCGTATAGTTTAAATCTTCTTTTCCAATATCAATAAACCTTTTTCATTTTTTTTATTTTTAAAAATTTCTGGCCTAAACTAATAGACATTGGTAGAAGACATTTTTGTCATTTTGTGTGTCTTTGTGTGTGTTCTGTTCTATAATCTTTTTTTTTTTTTTAATTTTATTTATTTGACAGACAGAGATCACAAGTAGGCAGAGAGGCAGGCAGAGAGAGGGGGAAGCAGGCTCCCGGTGAAGCAGAGAGCCCAATGCGGGGCTCGATCCCAGGACCCCGGGATCATGACCTGAGCTGAAGGCAGAGGCTTTAACCCACTGAGCCACCCAGTCGCCTCTCTATAAACTTTTTATACTCAATATATGAGGGTGTTTTTCCACCATCAATCTTACTGGCTTTGTACTATTCCTCTATGTCTGTGTCACTATATCACCAAGTGACAAGGATGGCAGTATCTCCACTTTGTCGTCTGGTCAGAAGGGAGTCATATGGGACCATCGATGGAGTCTTCCAGCCTTGAGAGAGGCCTTGGATGTGTTTTGGACTTGTGAGGTCTCTGTTCTGGTCCCAGCTGACTCTCTCATTCATTCCTTTGATGCATAAACAGTAATCGGGCACTTACCTCAGTGCTCGGGGGAGAAACTCCCAATAACACAAGGTTCTTGTTAGCTATGGGCAAGTCATTATGTCTTCTGAACCTCAGCGTTCCTGTTCATAAGAAGAAAATACTAGTAACACCATTTCTATATATGCTGCCTAGGTTCATGTGTGGATTCAATGAGATATTAGAGAATTTTTAAATGTTGCTAGAAGGGAACCTCAGGAAACATCACTTGTTAGATGAAGAGTCCAGAGAAGGGAAATGACTTGCCCACAGTCACATAGTGAGTTCCTGGGATAGCGAGGTCTCAAACTTGGATCCTCAGGCTCCCACCCAACTTACAATGCAGAAACTCCAGGGTTTCAGCCTTTGGGGCTATCGATTCCTTGAGGCAATGATGTCCTCTGAGGAGCAAGAAGGGCCAAACCGAAAAGCACTATATGTATACACCCTTCCCTCCGTCTACCTCCAGCACTAACCTACCAACCTGTGCAGGGCTGTCCCAGGAGGGACCCATCCGGTGACCCATGTGTCTCCTCCCCCAGCAGGGCATCTCTCCTCTGCACCTAGCTGTGAAGCACAATTTCCCTGCCTTGGTCCAGCTCCTCCTTGATGCCGGCAGCGACCTGGATGCCACCGACAACGTAAGTGGTTGCAGAAACCATTTGGACCCCAGAGGGCTTCTGGGCACCCTTCCAGGCTGGCAGGACTTGGCTGCCATCTCCTAGCCTGGCTCAGAGCTGAGAAATTACTTCTTTAGTTTGTAAAAAAGCTGTGTGAATATTTGTTGAAGGGAATGACATTTTTTTTTTTAGATTATTTATTTATTTGACAGACAGAGGTCACAGTAGGCAGAGAGGCAGGCAGAGCGAGAAGGAAGCAGGCTCCCCGCCGAGCAGAAGCCCGATGTGGGGCGCGATCCCAGGACCCTGGGATCACGACCCAAGCCGAAGGCAGAGGCTTTAACCCACTGAGCCACCCAGGCGCCCCGGGAATAGCATTTTATCAACCATTCCTCTATTTGGAACATTTTGGTGGTTTCCACGTTGCTCCCATGATCCATCAAACACTCCAGTAAACATCTTCCTACGTTCTACCTTTCATTGATTTTTTTATCCCTGCTTTGGGAAAATTTCCAGGACAAGGGTGCGTGGGGCAGTCTTGTGTCACAAGAGGCCTCTGAGTCCTGAAGTTGTGCTCAGTCAGGAGCCCTTTCAATGCCCGTTCCCCACATGCCTCCCCACATGCCTCCCCCTGACCATGTAGTCGTCAGTGCCCGTACCTACAATCACGAGCAGTGGCAAGCTACTTGGCAGGAAGCAGCACATACCTTCAAAACGATCAGGCTTTGCGCTTCAGTGAATTGGGCCTCAAGAAATACATTAGAAGCTCATGCACAAAGATACCTATTGCAACATTGCTTATCAATCTTCAACTTATAAATGGCCCAAATATTTAATAATAAAGAAATGATCAGGTAGATTATGGGCTAGACATAGATTACTGTGGAGCTGTTAAAAATGGGCTTTGTCGGAGCTTATAATATGTGGACAAGTTAGGTAGAAAAATGGACGCAAAAATGTATAGATGGGGTGATCTCATGTAAAATCAACAAACCAAAATCGTTCTGCATTAAAGACTAGAAGAATTATATTGGGCTCGTTACAGAGATTGATTTAGCTAGCAAGTGGTATTTTTTTCCTTTGTTCTTTCTGCTTTTTTGTTTTTATCAAGTTTTCTCTGGTACTGAGTTTATGACTAAACCCATTTTACTCCCTCCCATAACTTCTTAGAGAAACTTGTTAAGACGCAGTTAGAAGTGTACCCACCTTGGACCTGTCCTGGTTTGAGGATGTACATATTTTTCTACTCTCCTATCCCCTTGGCTTCTTCCCCAGAGGCAGCAGACGCCCCTCCACCTTGCGGCTGAGCACGCCAGGCAGGACATAGCGGAGATGCTCCTCATCGCGGGGGTTAACTTGAACCTGAGAGATAAGGTACATCTGCTCCCAACCAGCCTCCCTTTCAAGCTTTCATGGCTTCCTCTTTGCCAGAGACCCTAATACAAAAACCTCCTGCTCTCAGACTGTTGAAGACTTCCCATTCTTTATATACTAGCTCAGATGCTGCTTCCACCAGGAAGCCTTCCTAGTCCTCCATCCCCTTCCTCCTCTGAGGTCCCTCAGGACTTGGCCTGCCCTTCTGCTGGTCTGGAACTATGAGGTGGTTGTCTTCTGTTTCATGGTCCCTCAGATTTTGAGCTCCTTGAGTTGCCCAGTGGTGAGGGGGAGTAGAGGAGCATCACATCACCGTCTCACAGTCCCCTACATGTGGATCAGGGGTAGGGAAGCTTCCTGGCTCTTTGCGCCTCGGGGGGGTGGGGGGGTGGGGAGTTACTCCCTCAGGTGACCAGAGGTTCCAGATGAGCTGAGGACTTGGTATAAGGCTAAGGAGGTCATAAGCTTGTGAGGGAAAGGGGCTTGCACAGGTGAGTCAGTCCTTGACATGGTGTGTGGAAGAGCTGTGGGGGGTGGGGGAGGGCGTCCGAAATAGGCCCTGAGGCTAGACCTGGAAGGGGGCTCCCTGGCTTGAGCCAGGCCCCAGGGCAGCTGTCCAGGTGTGAGGAGGAGCTTCCCAACCCCCTGCACCTGCCTGGAGATTGAGGCCAGCCCTGTGGAGAGGCCTAGAGCAAAAGGCCTGAGAGGGGCGGGCAGACGTGACTTGACGATTCCAGTCCCCCTCTCTGGGCTCTAGTTTCAGCTGAGAAGCAGGCCAGGTGACCCCTATTTCACAGGTGATGTTGAAGAGTTATGCAGGCTGAGTTTCATATACTTTAAGACTTCCTAAATTAAAAAAAAAAAACGACTTCCTAAATCTAAACAAGAGGCACTTGCTGGAATTACTGCCTCATTCTTCCTGTGCCTTCCATGCCCCTTGTCATGCCCAGAAAACATTTCTGCTCTCCTTTCTACTGGAAGCCGCTTTCTTAGGGGCAGAATGTTTGCAGCAGACGCTAGAGGCCACCCTACAGCCCTCCTGTAGCAACTCTGGCTTCCCTTACTTCTTCCTCGCAGCAAGGGAAAACTGCCCTGGCAGTGGCCGCTCGCAGCAACCACGTCAACCTGGTGGACATGATCATAAAGGCTGATCGCCTCTACACGTGGGAGAAGGTACGGACACCCTGCACAAGGTCTGTCCATGTTGCAGAGGGAGCGGCCAAGGCGCGAGATGGGGCTGGCTTTGAATCCCAGCCCTGACCCAATTCAGGTCCCCCCACCGCCCACCTCTGTTTCCGAGGGGGATAATCCTGGCCTTACCCACCACCACGGCTGTCTGTGAGCATCTGGAGCTGAGTGAGCCAAGGTAGTCCTGGGGCAGTGCCAGTGTGGAAGCAGTATGAATGCTATTAGAGCGCCCGGCGGATGGACGCGTGTGCGCATGCCTGCGTGCACGAGGAACGAGATGACAAATTGGTTTCCGCTCACTGCCATCTCCAGGTGACTGGGATTGCTGCTGGGGTGGTTGTCTCCAGGCAACTTTCTGAGCCCAGAAGGAAAGAGTGCCAGGATGGATTAGTAATGCCTGCTGAGGAACTGGGGAAGAAGAGTAGCGGATGTAAGATCATGCTGTTCCAGTCGCCAGTAAAATGGGGAGCAGGGGGGCGCCTGGGTGGCTCAGTGAGTTAAGCCGCTGCCTTCGGCTCAGGTCATGATCTCAGGGTCCTGGGATGGAGTCCCGCATCGGGCTCTCTGCTCAGCAGGGAGCCTGCTTCCCTCTCACTCTCTCTGCCTGCCTCTCTATCTACTTGCGATCTCTCTCTGTCAAATAAATAAATAAAATCTTAAAAAAAAAATGGGGGGGCAGGTGGGGAGGGGCTTTTTTGTTTTGTTTTGTTTTTGTCTTTGAGGTTGTTTTTATAGTTGGAAAGTAATTTTTGCATTTACTTCAATTTTAAAAATTAATAATTTGTCAACAAATTTTAAAACCTGGTTTTCCTTGGGGCGCCTGGGTGGCTCAGTTGGTTAAGTGTCTGCCTTCCGCTGACAAGATCCCAAGGTCCTGGGATGGATTCCCTTCTCGGGAATCCCTGCTCAGCCGGAAGTCTGCTTCTTCCTCTCCCTCTATCCCTGCTCATGCATGTGCTCTCTCCCTTTCTTGCTTACTCTATGAAATGAAATGAAATGATAAAATAAATCTAGTTTTCCTTAAACTTTTTAATTCATTTTATAAATCTTACTCCATTTACACAACTGGTATTTTTTAGGAATCTTGGGAATTTCCATTTTCTAGGAAGGCTTTTTTTTTTTTTTTTTTTTAAAAGATTTTATTTATTTATTTGACAAACGGAAATCACAAGTAGGCAGAGAGGCAGGCAGAGAGAAAGGGGGAGGCAGGCTCCCTACTGAGCAGAGAGCTGGATGCGGGGCTCGATCCCAGGACCCTGGGATCATGACCTGAGCTGAAGGCAGAGGCTTTAACCCACTGAGCCACCCAGGCGCCCCTCTAGGAAGGCTTTTGATTAATGTTTGGACCCATGTTTAAACTTAAACTATCTTAAACAATTTAAGCAACTGATTAAATTTTGATAGATTTTTTTTTAAGTACTTTGCTTCCTTAGTTTTTTTCTTTCTTTTTTTTTTTAGAGAGGGAGGTGGGGGAAGAGGAAGAGAGAGAATCCCAATCCCACACCCTAAGATTATGACCTGAGCTCAAATCAAGAGTGGACACTTAACTGACTGAGCCACCCAGGCGCTCCCTAAATTTTTTTTTTTTTAAGATTTTATTTATTTTGACAGACCGAGATCACAAGTAGGCAGAGAGGCAGGTCGTGAGGGGTAGGTGGAGAAGCAGGCTCCCGGCTGAGTAGAGAGCCCTATGTGGGGACACTGGGATCATGACCTGAGCCGAAGGTAGAGGCTTTAACTCACTGAGCCACCCAGGTGACCCAGGTGCCCTCTAAATTCTTAAATTATCCCATCCAGTAAATTAAACCTATAAAGTGAATCTCAAATATCTTAAACATTCCAATATTGTTTGCAAACTTAGCTTCTCCTGTACTGTTCATAAAAATCACTATTTCAAAACCAGTAACAAATTTCAATAGGAATCATAAGATACTCTCTTTCATGGACATGCTAGATTCTCAGAAACATTACAGCCCCTTTTCATACAACAGGTTACGCCTGTGACCCCAAAATATTAATACCAAGGGTCTGATGAACGGATTCCTCTTTGTGCTTGATTCTAACACCTCAGACTTGAAAAGTTCTCAATGCTAAGGCATCTGGGCAGTTAGAATCACAAACCTCCCTCCAACCCACAGACTAATTCAATCAGAATCACTGGTGTGGGGACCAAGCATCCGTAGTTTTGTTTTGTTTTTTATTAGGTTTTATTTTTTATTTTTTTAAAAGATTTTATTTATTTAACAAAGAGAGAGAGATCATAAGTAGGCAGAGAGACAGGCAGAGAGAGAGGGGGAAGCAGGCTCCCCGGCGAGCAGAGAGCCCAATGCGGGGCTTGATCCCAGGACCCCAGGAGCACGACCTGAGCTGAAGGCAGAGGCCTTAAGCCACTGAGCCACCCAGGCGCCCCTAGATTTTATTTTTTAAATTAATCTCGACACCCAACGTGAGGCTCAAGCTTATACCCCCACGATCAAGAGTCGCATGCTCCACAAAATGAGCCAGCCAGGTGCCCCAGGAGTCAGTGGTTCTTTTTTTTTTTTTTTTTTAAGATTTTATTTATTTATTTGACAGACAGAGATCATAAGTAGGCAGAGAGGCAGGCAGAGAGAGAGGAGGAAGCAGGCTCCCTGCTAAGCAGAGAGCCCGATGTGGGGCTCCATCCCAGGACCCTGGGGTCATGACCTGAGCCGAAGGCAGAGGCTTTAACCCACTGAGCCACCCAGGTGCCCCAAGTCAGTGGTTCTTAAAGCTCCCAGATGATCCCATGCACAGATGCAGCCAGGAACCCTGCTGAGGAACTCCCCAGGTGACAGCCAGTTTCCCGGGTCATTGGGTCGGCATCACTGGCCACTATTGACCAGGATATAAGATTTGCAGCTGCAGATGCCAGAACCCACCTGAGCTTTTTTAAGAACCAGAACTCTGTACCCACATCCTTTAGAGGGGCTTACTTAGGCTTTTGTGGGCTTAACTTAGGCTATCACATAATTCTTTTGTAACTTCTCATTTTATCACCTGTTTTGCATAGAAAGAATTCTGTAACCCCGTCTTTACTACTTGTTGGGATTCAGGAAATCTAGTTAGTGCCTGATCCTTGGTTTGGCTTGACTGGTGTTAGCCACAGCCGCCGAGTCTTTCTGCTCGCGCTTGTGTAGCAAAAACACAGGGAAAAGAGAGGAATTGGGAAGTCTTCCCAGTAGAGGTGGCATGTGGGTGATCTTTGGACTGTGGCAGTGGGGTTGAGGGACAGGCAGGTGAGAAAAGGAATTCTGGATGGAGGAACAGTGTGAGCTGCTGGGGTTCCCAAAGTCAAAGCAAGGCACAGAGCAAGAAACCCGAGTAGCACACACGATGCCCCAGCCCTGGGATGCTGCTAGGGCCCCGTCCAAACTCCCACGGGAGAGTCTGGCAGGGATTTTCCCCCAGACGGCAGCTGCACTTTTGGGATCCGCTCCACAGGATCACTCCTTGCGCAGGGACTCCAAGGATCCCTATGGGAAGAACTTGACCTTTAAGCAGGACCATCGGCAGGAAAGGCAGCAATTCCACTCTGTGCTGTGGCGACTGGCCTCCAGGGACCTGCAGCCTCACGAGTGGAAGAAGCTGGCGTATTGCTGGGAGTTCACTGAGGCCCACGTTCACGCCATCGAGCAGCAGTGGACAGGTACTGCCCTCCTCTCCCCACCCCAGAGTGACCAGTGGGCGGGCGGGGGGGGGGGCATTGGATATTTGGTTTTCTGTGTTTCTGGGGGGAAAGCCCATGCAACCCGCAGCCTGACTACAGTAAGCCACATGCCATCGCCAACATCCCACATGGCTCTCCATCCTTCCAGGCCTTTGCTCAGGCTGTGCCCTCTGCCTCTCCCTCCTCACTGACCTGTGAACTTCATATTCGAGTTAGGCTAAGCTGATACCCATCATTCACACACCAAACAAATGGCACTCCCTATAAAAAGGAGAGGACCAGATCTTGCCACCATTATTTAGTATCTGTTTGGAAATGTTGGCCCAGAGCTCCTGGGTGGCTCAGTCAGTTAAGTGTCTGCCTTCAGCTCAGGTCTGGGCCCAGGGTCCTGGGATCTGGGATTGAGCCCTGAGTTGGGCTCCCCACTCAGCTGGGAGTCTGCTTCTCCATCTCCCTTTGCCCCTCCCCCTGTCATGCTCACTTAGTGTCTCTCTCAAGTTAAAAAAAAAAAGTTGCCCCCAGTACTAGGAGAGAAAACAGAAACAGAAATAAGGACTGTAAATATTGAAAGGAAGAAAGAGATTTATTAACTTCAGATGCTGTAATCATGCACAGGAAGTCCAGTCAATTGAAAAATGTAAAATAATGCAATGAAATGGCTAAATATGATAAAATATACGGACACCATAGTATTCCTGTGTATTATCAATAGGTGGGGAGGATATATAGAGGTATTTTGGAAAAGCTATTCCATTTGCAATAGTTTCTAAAAAGAAATATGAATGGCATATGAGTAAAACAATAAAAATTAGTTCAACTGTAAACAAAAGACTTGGGCAGGTGGAATGACAGTCTGTATTCCTGGCTAGAAGTGTCAGGTAGGTATCAGTTTCTCCCAAACTAGTTTAAAATTTTGATTTTTTTTTAAAAGATTTATCTATTTTAGAGAGAGAGAGAACAAGTGGCAGGGGCAGAGGGATAGGGAGAGATAATCCCAAGAAGATTCCTCACTGAGCTCGGAGCCCAACATCAGGCTTAATCCCACAACCCAAAGATCACAGCTCCAAGATCATGACCCTGAGATCGTGACCAAGAGTTTGATGCTTAACTGACTCAGCCACCCAGGCTCCTCTGATTCAGGTTTAATCACATCAAAACAGGAGGTTTTTGAAACTTGACTAAATGATTCTAGAGTTCTCTTGAAAGAATCAATAGGGAATGATTAAAGATTTTATTTACTCGAGAGAGAGAGAGCATGTATGAGAGAGCACAGGAGAGACAGCATGAGCTGGGGTTGGGGGGCAGAAGGGAAAGGAGAAACAGACTCCCCGCCGAGCAGGAAGCCCGACTTGGGACTCGATTCCAGGACCCCGGACCATGACCTGAGGTGAAGGCAGACGGTTAACTGACTGAGCCCCCAGGCACCCCAAAGAGGGAATAGTGAAGGGAAGGGAAAAGTGAAGAGGATCTAATCCAAACAGACTCAACCTGTTATAAAGCTCAAATAATTAGCATAGAGAAATACCAGACAGAAAAATTTGCACCAGTTAGTGGAACAGAGCAGGAATAAGAACTTTCAGAGAGGATAAAGGAGCACGCCTAAATAATGGGGTTGGGGGCAAGGGATAGTGAATAAATGGGCTAGACGAAGCCGCCATGCCGAAGGCAACACCATGAGGAAGTGCCTGCTGATGGCCCAGAGGGGGCCAGAAAGTCCGAGCACGCAGTGGACTGACCTGGCCCCAGTGGCTGGGAGAGGAGAACCTACCTAGTCAGAGTGGAGTAAAAAGCTCACCCCCTCCTCCCACACCGAAGAGTGTTATTTTAGTTATTACAGTTATTTTCAAACATGGCCGTACATTGGATGGCTTAACACCGCTCACTGCTCAGGCTGCGCCCAGACCCAAGTAGGTTGGAATCTCTCGGGGTGGGTGGGTGGGGAATGACACCCAGGTGTCAGTATTTTTTGGAAGGCTTCCCAGGAGTTTCCAGTGAGCACTTATAGCTGAGAACCACTGGTATAGGGGAAAGAACATGGCCACCTCTGTCTTGCACTAAGCCGGTTTTCTCATCTGTAAAGTAGGACCACTGGCGGGCAAGGCACAGGTTACTGTGAGTAGCCAGAAAAGCAGGGAATAGTCCTGTGCGTCATGGGATCACAACAAGGAGTGCCAATTCTGTCTTCAGAGCAACACCAACATGGTGCATGGTGGACGCTCAGGAGAAAGCCTGTAGCTGGGGAAGTTCTAGAGTCCGCAACACAAAACTTCCACCCCCACCCACTCTGAGCCTGTCCTGTCCCTCCTCTCCCCATCTCTGGGCTGAGCTCCATTGGAGCTTGGAGAAGGGCTTGGCTCTCTCCTACCTGGCATATGCAGGAGGTGGTGCAGGGCAGCCAAGGGGGGCTCGGTTGACTCCTTCTCTTTCTCCCCTCATGGTCGTCAGGCACCAAGAGCTACCAGGAGCACGGCCACCGGATGCTACTCATCTGGCTGCATGGCGTGGCCACCGCTGGTGAGAACCCTGGCAAAGCGCTGTTTGAAGGCCTCGTGGCCATTGGCAGGAGGAACCTGGCTGGTAAGTGTCCCTAGCTCCAGGCAGCATTGCCCCCCCAGAATGTGACAGAGCCCCCGGAGGCCTGCTCAGACCACAGTGCAGTGGTGCTGGCTCTGAACCTTCCAGATTCCTGGTCCTAGCCTTGTCTACTGGAATTCAGGCAGAGCCCTGGGCAAACCAGTGCCTCCCAGGCCCCCATCTCCCCATCCGTGCCGTCAGCGTGCTGGCTCAGATCATGCCTGCAACCTTCACAGCCACAAAGCCACCGATGCTATCATCTCTTCCTCTCTGGCCCTCTGTACTTTGATTTTTTTTCCAATTTAGAACAAGGCTGGAACAGCCTGCAGACCTCTTTCACAAACAGTAAGACATATGGGCCAGAACTGGCTTAATAGGAGTTCCAACAGTTCGATCTGGTCAAATAAATAAAATTTCTGAGACCATCACAACCTTTGGAGCCTGTCCATTCTACATGCCTGGTTTGAGATTCTGAGCACCCTGTGGAACTATCAGGCAAGCAAGATAGAATGTTCAGTACTAAAACCAAAATCAGCTCACAATGAAAGAGCTGTAAATACCGTAATGGCCACTGGTGTGGTGCGCTATGGGACAACTCCAGGACAGGGTATCAAGCAGTCACAGTAGTAATGAAGGCTGTTTGTCAGGCAGTAACAGTGAAAACAGGGCTGGCAAGTCTGAGAGAGGAGAAAGGAGAGCCCCCTGTGTGGTGGGTAACTCACAGCTGCTGTGGGCAAGGTGGAAAAACAATCATGGCCCGGGGTGTCGGGGTGAGAGGAGTTAGGAATGACTTTTTCTTTTTCCAAAATGTTCTTAAATATCTATCTTCTTTTAGCACAAACACTGGCAGGCAATTAAAACATAAAACCAGCCTTGTGAGGCAGAGCGTAGGCAACATGAAGCAATAGGATTCTTCTCTCTTGCAGAAAGCATCAGGAAGAAAGCAAATGCTGACCTGGGGGCCCCCAGCAGGTGCACGGCCATGTAACCGGAGGGGCCAGACTTTCAGGGGCATGAGGCCTCAGAATGGGAGCCACTGAACAGAAGAGGACCACCACTAGGGCTTTAAAAAAAAAAAAAAAAAAATCGCTGTTAACAGACCTCCAGCTGCTTGTACTGAACCACGCAGCCAAGCAGGAGCAGCAGGCACGGCTTGTAATCTTTCACAAGGGCTGGGCCAGGGCCGGCTTGGGTTCTGCAGGTAATCCCTTCCCACAGGTATGGTCCTTTACAGCTCTTGGAGCCTCACAGCAGTCTCCTGAGATGCAAAGGGCATCTTTTCAGAGAGGACACTGAGGCCCCGAATGGATAAAGCAGCTAGTCCAGCTGTTGAGGTCGGGGGCCAAACCCCACATTCCTGTCTTTCCAACCGTCACTTACAAAATGGACTGCCCTTCGCTCATTGACTGGCTTTTCATGAACACCACGCTTACTCCACAGCTGTTTCTGTCCCCAATCGTGTTCCAGGAGGCACACGCTCTTTTTTTCTGTTTTAGTTTTTAATTTAAAAGTTTTATTTTGAAATCCTTTCAGACCTAACAAGAAACACTGCAGAACCAGTACAAAGAATTTCTGAAAACACTTCACAATGCAGCTTCCCCAAATATTAACATCTTAATCACAGCATAATTTTCAAAACCAGAAATTGAACACTGATACCACACTCTTAACTCCTCCTCAGAACTGATTCCCATTTTGTCAGTTGAGCCGTTCATGTCTTTTTCTGGACCAGGATCCAGTCCAGGAACAAGCCTTACATTAAGTTGTTGTCTTAGTTTTACTAGCCCTGTCTAGAGGGTCACCTCTCCAGAGAAGCAGGGTCTAACAGAACTTTCTGGGGTGACAGTTATGTTCCAGATCTGGGCTATTCAATATTTACTCCTAGCCAGCCACCTGTGGCTGCTAGGTACTTGAAGTGTGGCTAGTGGGCCTGAGGAACAGAATGTGTAGTTTAATTTCAATGATCAGAAATTTAAATAGGCCTCTGTGGCAAGGGGCAAGCATACTGGCCAGCCCAGCTGGTCTGGAGCTTTGCTTTCAGGTGCCAGGCCAGCACAGGCTGCCCTGTGGCTCGGCCGCACTGGTGAGAGCGGGGCACCCAAAGATGGGACTCAGGAAGCCTCCCCAGGGTTTCACAGGTGTAGGGAATTATCTGCGCTGGGCAATAGCTTGGAAGTTCTGCCTCCAAGCGCTTTCTAATTGGTGCTCTCTCACATGTGGCACAGCTCGCTGTGGCCAGTTTAGGAGCCCACGTCTAAGAAAAACTCCCTACAGATCTACCCGCTGGGCTCGAGTCCTGGGAGAGAGACAGGATAAAAGCTGTTAGAGCTGAAAGGGGCTTCAGCCGTCACACCGGGCCAGCGGGAACTCCCAGTAGTACAATCCTCTGAAAGGCAGCTGTCGTTCTATCTGCCCAAATGACAAATGCATTTGCCTTCTGACCCAGCAATCCCACCAGGAGGAGTTTATCCTACAGATAAACCTGCAAACACTATACTAACACAAATGCGAAAAAATGTAGCAGAAACTGTGCTGTGCAGAGGGGTGCATGGGAACTCTGTGCTTTCTGCTCAGTTTTTTTTTAACTGTTCCTATTAATAATTTTTAAAAACCACCTAGAACTTACGAAAAGCAAAAAAAGGCAGCTTTGAAACCAACCTGTTTCACATGCAGTAACCTGTAGGCCTGAGGCTTCAGTGTTCACAGCCAGATTCAGACCACCCCCCTCCGCCCCCCGTGCAGCACGCAGACCTCCGTGCCCTTCCTCTGCATATGTTGTGGTTTTGTTTTTTTGTTTTTCATTTTCTTAAGTAGGCTCTACGCCCACAGTGGGGCTTGAACTCATGACCCTGAGATCAAGACCTGGGCTGAGATCAAGAGTTAGAGGCGCAACTGACAAGCCATCCAGGCGCCCCCTGCATGTACTTTGTCGAGGGGGAAGAACTTTCTCTTCCATTTATTCCATTTAGGAAATGTATTTTGTACCACATGGGACTTAGACTATTTATGTGGAAAAATTCTGCAAAATGAATTTTGTATTTTTTCAAGACAAAAAAGCAACTTGTTAAATAAAATTGAAATGTTGAAATTCATCTTTCACATTCAAGATCTGTTTCTTTCGTTTGGGAGACATATGGCAAAATTTCAAGTCAGACAAGCTGTTGTGGATTGGTTCTGTGTAACCACACCACTCAACTCACCACCACCGGTCAATATTTACTGAGTGTCTTCTGTGCCAGACAGTTTGCTGGGAGCCAGGATGCAGAGCGGAGTAGCCACAGTTCCTTCCCTCTGGAAGCTTGTGATGTGCAGCGGGGTGTGGAGGGGGAGCTGGGATACCAATAAGGTACCATCGTGTGGTTGGTGTGATGATGGGCATGTCCAGAGAACAATGGGATTTGTTCTTCCTTGGGAAAGGTAAAGAGGAAGGGGAGGAAGGTGCGAGAAGCTCACAAAGACGACAGAAATGGAGAAAGCACATTCCAAGCAAGAAGCACAGTCTGTGCAATGGAACAGTGGTGAGGAGATGTATCTATTTGGGGACTGGTGTGGTTGGGACACAGGAAGCATGGAGGAGGAGAGATGAGCTGGAGGGGCAGGAGGGCCCCCGCTCTTTCAGCCTTTGGAGAGACTATTTCAATGGGGACTCCTAGCTCCAGAGACCCCTACACAGTCCACTGGTGCTTGGTCAGGCCTGTGTCATAGCTCAGCTTCTTCTGTGCCCAATCTGCTTCCTGCCACAACTTTCTTTTGATCCTAAATAACCACCTTGCTCCCAAAGCTTCATCTCGGTATCTGCTGTAGCCCGAGATATGGGGATACGGGTGGGGTCCAAGATGGCTGAGTTTCTAGCTGGGGAACCCGAGGAACAGCGATACTGGGAATAGAGTTGATGGTTTAGGAGAGAAGGGGCAGGTCTGGGCAGTGGGGACATGGGTGTGCCTGTAGAATTCTGGCCTGATAGGCCTGTTAAGCATTCAAGGGCAGCTCAGAATCATTCGGGGCTGGAAATGGCAGTCATCAGGGCATCGAACCATGGAGTAGTTAAAGCTGCCCGGGGGAAGTGGCTCACACAGGGAGAATTCAAACAAAGCAGAGGGCAGTCCCACAGTTCACTGCTGTGCCAGATGAGGAAGGGGCTGCTGACCACGTACAGCCTGGCCCTGCCCACAGCTCCCTGTTGACTGAGACGTAGCCTCAGATGCTAACGGTTAAAAACATTAAGCTCTACCTTCATGGCTTCCAGATGTTTCCATAACTCCTGACTGTTCTCAAGTCACAGGGCAGTCAGAGCAGACACTATGTGGAAAGATCACTGCTTTTAGGGATAGTCAGACTCAAGTTGGTATCCCAGCTCTGCCCTTCCCGTCTTGGTCGCTCCCAGTCTCCATGACCTCACCTGTAATATCAGTTTAATCAGGGTTGTGGTAGAGATGAAATCAGAAATAGTATGGCTAACTCAGTGTTCTGAGAACTTAAAGGGAAAGAAGCACTGATGCTGATTTTTTTGGTCTAAATTATACCTCAGAGAAACCAAATAGTTGATGAGGGTAAGATTTAAAAAAACAAATTTGAGAACTCTAGTTAATAAATGGAAAGGTAAAAACGAGAGTTATTGTCACTCCTCTGCACCCTCTGATAGCACAGCGTGTCTCAGCAGGGATCAGGACTGGCAGCTGAACCAGCAGTGGGATTCCCCAGTGACTGGAGCTGACTGACCCCACCCAGTCATCTTCACCACAACTCAGGACAACCAGGTTACGTGCCTCCCAAGGTGACACTGTGGGAAGCTCACAGCTCTGCCTATGAAGTGTTCCTGCCCAGAAGACTGAATCTGAACCTGAATGATCCTCTAAATGTAAGTGCTAGTTTAGGGCAAATACCAGGGACAAAGAAACGAGTTAAAGGACACCGTGAGGCTGCAATCGGCAAAATCCAGGCCGTGGGGAATTCTATAGAGCAAATGAGCCTGTTTCTTCTACAGAGTAATGGCAAGAAAAAAAAAAAAAGGAATTTACATTCTACAAGAGATTTAAGAGACATTCCCACTGAGGGGGAGACAAGAACCTATGAAAAGTACCTGGCACATACTAACAGCTCAGTAAATAAGGGCTACCGTTAGTTGACAAGGAGCAAATTGCACTTTAGTGAGATTAAGTAACTTACCCAATGTCACAAAGAACTGGCCAATGACACCATGGCCTGCTTCTCAGAAAGTCCTAGGTCTATGTAGCCCAGCTGGGCAGCTACAGTAATCACCAAAGCCACTCACTGAAATTGAATTTTTATTCCAAATGACTGTAATGGCTAGAAAGACAACAGATAAAACTGAAAATGATCTGCTTAACAGGAAATCAGAAGTAGTTGATTTTTCAGGAGAGCAAACGGTAGGGTGACAGAGAGCCTTGGCACTTGTGATAATGGTTATGACCAAGAAAGCATAAAAATAACCAATGTCCTTCCAGTACACAATCTGGATATGCAGCATTTACAGCAAATAACATAAAAAGAGAGGAGGAAAGAAAGGAAAAGGAAAAAGAAAAAAAAACTCACAGAATCCCAAACCTCAGAAATTAACATTCGCTTAAGAACTTGGTGGTGAGAAGACTTTTGGTAGCAAAATTTTCACAATTCTTAAAATGGGAGTCTTCAAAAGTACTTCCTCAAATTCAAAAGCTAAAAAAAACTGAAGGGGGAAGAGTTACACTGGCTCAGAAGAGCTGCTGCCTGTCACAAAGATGACAAACAGTCCTACTTCCAAACACAGTGATCACCGGCGAACCCGACCACGGAACGGGGAGGCCGCCCAGCGGGCACTCACACCACTGATTGTACAAGAACTCTCTGGACCGTTCGTCATCAACAGGCGACGCTGCAGCTACTGCTCCTCCTGACTGAGGTTAAGGCTGCCTTTCTGCACCTCCAGTTCCTCGGCGCTGACCATTGACGGGTCAATGGCCGCGTATTTGGTTCCGTGGAATTGCAGCAAATGGATCTATGGAAACACAGGATTGTTATTTTCAATGCCACGACAGCACAGAAATGTTTTATACTTCTAAAATTACAGAGGAACAGGGGCGCCTGGGTGGCTCAGTGGGTTAGGCCTCTGCCTTCGGCTCAGGTCGTGATCTCAGGGTCCTGGGATCGAGCCCCACATCGGGCTCTCTGCTCAGCGGGGAGCCTGCTTCCTCCTCTCTCTCTGCCTGCCTCTCTGCCTACTTGTGATCTCTCTCTCTGTCAAATAAATTAAAAAAAAAATCTTAATAAAATAAAATTACAGAGGAACACATACTGATTACAGAAAAGCTAGAAAACACAGTAAAGTCAAAGAAGTATTTTGAAAAAACCCCAATGTGGGATCTTTGTTCCCTATTTCCTGTGTGACAAGTCTCTCCAAGTTCCTATAAACTCTTCATCAGCATTTTCACAGAGCGCGCTGCTCTGTGAGTAGGTGTTTACCCTCCTGCTTTGCTGCTGCGACTCAGGTCCTTCCCATCCTCTGCTGTTCTGAGTAAGACCGTGATGACTGTCCCGAGTTTTTTTGAATTTGGGGTCCTCTCCTTAGGATCCACTGCCACAAGCAGATGACAGGACTAAAAGACATGACTGGGTTTTGAAGCTCTTGATACTTCTTGCCAAACTACCAAAGCAATAATTTCTCACTATTTTAATTAAGCCCACTTGAGTAGAGGGTGAAGGGGCAGTTTTTGTTAGTTTTTGCGTGTGTGTGTGCGCGCTTTTTTATTTTTTAAAATTTTATTTATTTAAGTAATCTCTACACTCCACATGGAGCTCGAACTCACAACCCTGAGATCAGGCATCGCGTGCTCTTCTGACCGAGCCAGCCAAGCGCCCTTCCCTGTGTGTATTTTTTTTTAATGCATCAGAAATGGATCAGAAAGCTGCTTCATGAAGGTGATTCTGCTCTGACTGAATTCACTGTATTCAGGAGACAAGGTCACATCATAGGACGTGTGTGTGGATGTGGGCCTGCTCTTCTTAGAAAAGAGATGGTAGGCAGAGAGTCACTCAACTGTCTCTAATATACCCAGCTGAATTCTGCTATAAATCATTAACGTAAACCACCTTTTTCAAGCGAATGCCTCATTCCTACAGAGAGCTCTGTAGTTCTCTTATTCTACCATCAAAAAGAAAGAAAGAAAAGAAAAGAAAAACAGCTTTATGTTTCAAACCATACACTTTGCGTTCAAAGTGCTCTGGCTTCCAAGCTGGGACTTACCTGTACGTAAAGATTCACCTCTGCACTTCTGCACAGGTATGGGAAATTGCCTCCGGTTTTAAGGTGAGCCCTCCGGGCATTAGGATACAGTTTGTACATTTCTTCTTTAGCCTCAGTTGAAAGTGCACTCTGGTCAAATACCTTCCAAAAAAAAAAAACCACAAAACTGAAGCTTACCAGTATTTTAATAGGCTCTTTGCACACTGTGGAACGTGCCTCCCAAAGTATTTCTTGCTTGTGAAGAGACACCGCTGAACCCCTGGCCATCTCCTACTCATCCCTGGTGACTTCTAACTCCAACATAAGCTACAGATTCTGTTGTCAAACGTCTCTTGCATTCACTGGGGGAAAATTCGGTCATGAATTTTTTCTCCTCAAACACAGCTGACTAAACTAAAAGAATATTAATAGTGAAAGCCAATTAATTTCAAAAAGATCACTAAAATCCCAAAAGAACTTTTACTTTATTACCTAAAAACAGTTACATAAGTAGTATATGCTCAGTGAAAAAAAAATTAAAAAAAAAATTTTTTTTTTTTTTTTAAAGATTTTATTTATTTACTTGACAGACGGAGATCACAGAGAAGCAGGCAGAGAGAGAGGAGGAAGCAGGCTCCTTGCTGAGCAGAGAGCCCGATGCGGGGCTCGATGCCAGGACCCTGGGATCATGACCCGAGCTGAAGGCAGAGGCTTTAACCCACTGAGCCACCGAGGGACCCCTCAAAATAAAATCTTTTTAAGAGTATAAGAAAAAGTCCAGATCTTTTCCTGGGGGAGGCATTGTTAGCAGTTTGGAGTATATGATTCTAGACATCTTTTAATGCCCACATAAACTTATGTTTACATACATGCAAACAAGCTTTCAAAAAGTAATTTTTTTTTTAAGATTTTATTTATTTATTTGACAGAGAGAGAGATCACAAGTAGACAGAGAGGCAGGCAGAGAGAGAGGAGGAAGCAGGCTCCCCGCGGAACAGAGAGCCCGACGCGGGGCTCGATCCCAGGACCCCGAGACCACGACCCGAGCCGAAGGCAGCGGCCCAACCCACCGAGCCACCCAGGCGCCCCAAAATGAAGCACACATAAAAAGCATCTCCAATGTGCTGAAGCTTATACACGGTTTTCAGTGACCATGTACCCAAGTGGTGAGCTCAGCTTGGAAAGATGGGCAAGCAGTGCAAATGTACTGAGGACCAACTATTTTACCAAGAGTACTGAAAACCTCGTTCTGTGTCATGGCAAATGTCAGAATGTAGAGATTCCAGTTGACAATGAGAAGTTATTATTTACATGCTTGTAATATGGCTAATTTCCTGACAAAAATCAATTCTTAAAAATATGTTGATTTCAGGGGCGCCTGGGTGGCTCAGTGGGTTAAAGCCTCTGCCTTCAGCTCGGGTCATGATCCCAGAGTCCTGGGATCGAGCCCCACGTCAGGCTCTCTGCTCTGCAGGGAGCCTGCTTCCTCCTCTCTTTCTGCCTGCCTCTCTACCTAGTTGTGATTTCTGTCAAATAAATAAAAAATATTAAAAAAAAATATGTTGATTTCAGCAATACATCCATTTATGAGGCAAAGTTATATGGTATGCAAGTTACATGATTTTAAAAAAATAAGCCAAAACCACAATGGAATACCACTTTGCATCTATCAGCATGGCCATTATCAAAAAACAGGAAAAAACAAGTGTTGGGGAGGAGATGGAACCACTGGAACCCTTGTGCGTTGCTGGTGGGAATGTAAAATGGTAAAGCCGCTGTGGAAGATGGTATCATGGTTCCTCAAAAAGTTAAACACAGAATCACCATATGGCTCAGCAATTTTACTTCTAGGTACAGACCCAAAAGAAGTGAAAGTAGGCATTCAAACAGATATTTGTACACCAATACTCTGAGCAGCATGATTCTTAACAGTCAAATGGTGGAATAACCCAAATGCCCATCAACAGACGATTGCATAAATAAAATGTGGTATATACTAAAAGAGAATATTATTCAGCCTTTAACACATGCTATAACAGGAATAAACTTTGAAGACATTCTGCTAAGTGAAATAAGCCGGACACAGAAGTACAAATGTTGTATGATTCCACTGACATGAGGTACACAGACTAGTCAAATACATAGACATAGTATATAATATTATATATAATATGTAATATTGGTTACCAGGGTCTGGGAGGAGGAGGGACTGGTGAGTAGTGTTTAATGGGTGCAGAGTTTCGGTCTGGGATGATGAAAAGTTCTGGAAATGGATGGTGGTGACAGTTTCACAACACTGCAAATGTACTTAACGTCACTGAACTGTACACTTAAACATGGTTAAAATGGTAAATTTCATTATGTGTATTCAACCACAACTCAAAAAATATAAGCAGCAAGCTTTTGTGCCTATTAGACTTTATGGAATTCTTGATTCTCTGCCCCGAGAGGCAATTTTTCTTCACTGCACTTATCTGGAGATGACAACAGCAAAAATACATCAAAATGGGTAAGGACTACCATGCCTGTTTATGTTTATTCTGAATTCAAGGGTGTTATTCCTACCAGGGAAAATATGGGATAAGCAATAAACTGACTGTTTTAGAATTGAAAAAGCTGGGGAGAGGGCTGTCAAAAAAAAAAAAAAAAAATCCAAAGCAGCATTTGAAAAGGCGTGCTGAAAAATTATAATTATGAGGAAGCTCTTGATATATACATTTAAAAAGGTAAAGCATCTATTTTACTTAAAAGGAAGCTTACATCCATAATGGTCACAGGGATGTCCCGAATCTTATGAGGTTCCACGTAAGAATTTTGACAATTCAGGGTAAGTCTTGAAGCCAGTTCACTCTGCCCCAAACTTTCCAGCTGCAGGAAGAAACAAAGGCAAAGTGTTTGGATTAATTTTGTGCCTCATGTTTACATTAAATCCACAGCTGATATCTGTGCTTAGAAAGGTGGCATCATGTGTGGTGGGCCAGGTCATCTGTGAGGAAATATGAGGTACCCGGGAGACCAGCACTGGGCTTCCCAGCTGGTGGCGCTGTTCTGGGCATTCAGAACCTTCAACCTGTGCCTCTTCAATCAGGTGCCTGTGGGCAGCAAGCCATTTCCCAAAGCCCCACACTGACAGATCAACATTTTTAAGAGATTTTGGAGCTGGAAGAGACCTCAGAAAAATCATCTAGCCCCGTAGCCTCTTAACTGCAACAGTGTGTAGACTCACTACTTCAGACTCCCCTCAGGGAGGAGAAGGAGGGGGGAGTAGAGTAAAAATACAAATTCTCAGACCCAATGCCCAGGGATTCCAGTTCAATGGGCTGGTGAGGCTTTGGAATCTGTGTGTTTTTTTTTGTTTTTTTTTTTTAAGTAGGCTCCATACTAACCCTGAGATCAAGAGCCGCACGTTCTACCAGCTGAGCCAGCCAGGTGCCCCAGAATCTGTATTTTTAAAAGCTCCCCTCAAGTGATTCTGATGAATTACTTACCAGCAGTAACATCTGTTGATGTACTAAAGTAAATACGGAAGACTGCTTAACAAACATCTCTAATACACATTCAATGAGACAGACAGATCATCAGGAACCAAGGAGACATGAAAATTCCTAGTACAAGGTGGCCCCCTTCTAATGCCGTGATCCTTACCCTGTCCACCATAAAATCAATAGCATCAGCCATCATAGGGTCCACTGGGCCAGATGAAAAGTTTCCGAGAACGATTTTTTTGAGCATAAATGATGGCATCAGCCAAAAGCTGTAAAACAAAGACCTGATAATTTAAATCTGCAAGACTACACAAAAATAGCAAATATTCCATTCACTACTGTAGCTTTGTATTAGCTAGGTACTTAGGATCTAAAGATAAAAAGAGCTGGTCTCTTCTTTCAAATAGCTGCTTTTGAAGCATCTTGTTTTTACATGTATTTTCCCAAGCTCCCAAAGAGTTATGATTTAATATGATCAAAGTTTTATTGGAGGATTTAGAATAATTATAAGCAGTATTTCAAATACCTTTACCAAGGTAGACATTTTGATAATTCTGAGATTTTGTTTTAACTAATTGACTTTATTTCTAATGGCTAAACTATTTCCTTTAGAAAACTAAAAACTTGGGCACCTGTGTGGCTCAGTCAGTTAAGTGGTGGGCTCTTGATTTTGGCTCAGGTAACGATCTTAGGGTCATGGGAGTCAAGCCCTGCCTTGGGCTCTGTGCTCAGCAGGGAGCCTGCCAGAGATTCTCCCTCTCCTTTTACCCTCCCCACCCTCTGAAATAAGTAAATAAATCTTAAGGAAAAAAAAAAGAAAACTGAAACCTTAAGATCTCAACCTTCAGGTTTCTATCACCTTTTGAACGACTGATATTTCAAAATAGCAAAATGAAAAAGTTATTGGGGCACCTGGGTGGCTCAGTGGGTTGGGCCGCTGCTTTCGGCTCGGGTCATGATCTCAGGGTCCTGGGATCAAGTCCCACATCCGGCTCTCTGCTCAGCGGGGAGCCTGCTTCCCTCTCTCTCTGCCTACCTCTCTGCCTACTTGTGATCTCTCTCTGTCAAATAAATAAATAAAAATCTTTAAAAAAAAAAATGAAAAAGTTATTGTACCTCCCGAAGTTTGCTACAGCAGATTCAACTGGACTAATTCAAAGCAAGTCAGTCTACGAATTTCTGTATGTGATTTTTAGTTGGTATTTATTCCATTAATTACAAATGCTGAGAGCCATTGTCTAGGGCAAATACTACTTTCTTTAAACCTATGCTGAAAATGACTTATAAGAGGAGCAGACTACGTTCTGATGCGTGTTCTCTCCATGGAATGGCTTGTTGGAAGTTAGTTGAGCTTCCCTCAACAAGCACAGCTGGCCATCTTTCATTACCGTTCTCTGTCCCTCCTACGGCTTCCATATCTTCTCAAGGTGATGCTGCCTAGGTACCCGCTGTGAGGGGAAGATTCTGTTGGCTTTGCCTGCCCCTGTAGCCTCAATGTGTGGCATGTAGCAAGCACTCAGATACCTGAGAAAATATAGCTCACATGCAGGAGCACAAAGTAGGGGCAGCCACTTTGGAGAACAGTGTGGAGATTCCTTAAGAAATTAAAAATAGAGCTGCCCTATGACCCTGCAATTGCACTACCTGGTATTTGCCCCAAAGACACAGATGTAGTGAAAAGAAGGGCCATATGTACCCCAATGCTCATAGCAGCAATGTCCACAGTCACCAAACTGTGGAAAGATGCCCTTCAACAGATGACTGGACAAAGAAGATATGGTTCAGGGGCGCCTGGGTGGCTCAGTGGATTAAGCCGCTGCCTTCGGCTCAGGTCATGATCTCAGGGTCCTGGGATCGAGCCCCGCATCGGGCTCTCTGCTCTGCAGGGAGCCTGCTTCCTCCTCTCTCTCTGCCTGCCTCTCTGCCTACTTGTGATCTCTCTCTCTCTGTCAAATAAATAAATAAAATCTTAACAAAAAAAAAAAAAAGAAGAAGAAGATATGGTTCATATATACAATGGAATATTACACCTCCATTGGAAAGGATGAATACCCAACTTATGTAGGAGAAAGAAAGGAAAAATGAACTGGGGGAAATCGGAGGGGGAGACAAACCAAGAGAGACTGTGGACTCTGAGAAACAAACTGAGGGTTTTGGAAGGGAGGCGGGGAGAGGGATAGGTGAGCCTGGTGGTAAGTATTAAGGAGGGCACGGATTGCAAGAGCATTGGGTGTGGTGCATAAACAATGAAAAAAAAAAACAAAAACAAAAAGAAAACAAAGTAGGAGTAGTCTTGGCTTCTGGCAATTAAAACAACATTAAAATCATCAAAAATAATCAATGAGCTATAGTGCCTTGTCTGGACATGAACTCTTCGTAGGTAATGTACTGTTGCACAATTGCTCAGCAAACTACTGAGATAATATCAGGAAAAGTTTTTAAAAAGACCAGAGTACAATTTTTTTTAAGTAAGCTATACACCCAATGTGGGGTTCAAACCCAGGACCTAGAAATCCAGAATCTCATGTTTTACCAACTGAGCCAGCCAGCTGCCCCTTCAATTTTAAAGAGATGTGAAAATCATGAAAACAATGTTTACCTATAGCATTCGGGGAAAATCAACCTGGTCATACAGGTATGTATATTCACTGGTCCTTTTTTTCTTTTTTTTAAAAAGGTTATAGAGCCTAGCCTCACTAGCAATGAAAGATACCACATTAAGTCAGCTTTAAGGTGACTATTACATACTGACCAAACTACTTGAAATGGTATCTTCAATAAAGGGATGGCTCAAAGGAAACAAGCCCCCCACTGATTGCCCCACAAAGCATTCCACCATTCCCACTGTTCTGGAAGCTGACTACTGTTAACGTGTCATGATGTGCAAAATGTCTGCTGACAGACTAAATGTTCTATTCCCTCTATTTTTGGAAACACATCTCAAGGAAATAACCCAGAAAGGGAAGGGAAAAAAGTGATTTGTACAAAGATTTACAGTAGAACATGATGAAGAATAGGGGGAAGCCACATGCCTAAAGAAACCATGTCAGTCAATATATAGCAAAATAGTAAGTGGAACAAGCAGAACACTGTACTAGTTCTACAGGCTCTGTATACAGGCTCTGTATAACTAATACTGTAAGAGCACATGAATGTACATTGAACAAAGCTAAACAATAATTCAGAATAAGAGAATAGCTGAATTCAGAGTTCATTCCTGTCTTTTTTTTTTCTTTTTTGCAAAGGTAATCGTTTCTAATTTTACTTATTTAAAAAAATTTTTTTTAAAGATTTATCTATTTATCTCTTTATTTGAGAGAGAGAAAGAGAACAAGTGGGAGGGGCAGAAACAGAAAGAATCTTAAGCAGACAACCACCCTGAGCACAGATCCCGATGCGGGGCTTGATCTCAACCCTGAGATCACTACCTGTGCCCAAACCAAGAGTTGCAAGCCCAAATGACTGCACCAGGCAGGTGCCTCTGATTGTTTTCTTCTTTATTTTTTTTAAGATTTTATATATTTATTCATGAGGTACAGAGGGAGAGGCAGAGACAGAAGGAGAAGCAGGTTCCCTGCTGAGCAGGAGCCCCATATGAGGCTTGATCCCAGGACCCCAGGATAATGACCTGCGCCGAAGGCTGACCCTTAACCACCTGAACCACTCAGGTGCCCTGACTGTTTCTAATTTTAAAAGCCAGGGTAGTTCCAGAAGATGGAAGTAGATATAACCCCTGTGCCCCGCTTCTCAGTGCAACAAAAAAATCCCAAAAGTCCGCATTTTAAAAAATTCTACTGAATGAAAGTCATAATTTTGGCCAAATGTTTACATTCTTACCTGTTTGCAGTCCAAGTTTGGTTGAAGATAGAGGTGTCACTGAAGGAATTGCAGAGGATGAGGGAATGGACTCTGGGAGATTTGTGTGTATATTCAGCAAATTTCTGGGCCAAAAAGCCACCCAAAGAAGCCCCAAAAAGATGAACCTAGTTGCAAACAAATATAAGAAGGATACTAAAACAATAATCAATCCTGAACATAAATACCCCTCAAAAAAGTTGTTTTAGTTATCACCAAGCAAAGAATATAATGTCATCACTAGTCATTGGACGAAATAACCATAGCAGTTCAACATTTAGGAAATATTGTATTTAAATAAAATTTAGACACATCCTGTCAAGAAAACAATTTGTGTACACAAATACAAGGTAAAAAAAGAAAAAACATTACCTCTAGGTTGCACTAGAAAATGAAGCCATTTAGTAATTTATGTTTAAGAAAATTATGATTTGATCATTCTACCGCTAGGTACATATTTGACAGAACCGAAAATATATGTCCACACACAAACCTGCACACGAATGTTCAGAGCAGTGTTATTTCTAACAGCCAAGCAATGCAACAATCCAAACATGCCTCAACTGACAAATGGATAAATGCAATGTGGTTCACCTACCCGACGGGATATTATTTGACCATAAAGAGGAATCTGAAGTACTGATAACAGGCTACTACTAGGATGATCTGTGCAGACACTATGCTAAGTTGAACAAGTCAGTTAGAAAAGATGAGTATTGCATGATTCCATTTATACAAAATACCCAGAAAGGGTACATTTACACAGGCAGAAAGTAGATTAAGTTGCCAGGGCCAGCGGGAGGAAGGGTCAGGAGTGACGGCTAATGACTATGGGGTTTTTTTTTGGGGTGAAAAAAAATGTCCTAAAGTTGATTGTGTTGATGGTTGCATCTATCTGTGACTATATTACAAACCCTAGTCACACACTTTAAAAGGGTAAATTATATGGTATATGAATTATATCTCAAAAGAACTACCACTTAAAAAAATGAAAGGTAACACCACCCTTTACAATGTAAATGTTGCATTAAAATCACATTTAAATAGTTTTAGGGGACTCACTTTATCCAGTTGTAAATGGTCTAAAAGTTTTCTGAATCCGTCACAGAATTCGAGATGGTCCCAATAAACTGGATACTGCAACTGAAATAACATTAATTAATAACTATATATAAATGAAAAATTTAGGACTCCCATAACAGCATTTCTCATTTGCTCAAGCTGTCCTCCTTATTCGAACTATGTGAAAATAAGCTCTCACCTTCTTCTAAACTTTGAAATTCACATTTTACCTAACAGACCAATTTAAAAAATAGCACACTAGTGAAATTGAATAACAATTTCAATTCACATCTACTTCCTTCCCGAATAGCTAAGAAACTCTGAGGTTCATGGATGAACAGGGCTGAACCCTTCCAAATAAAGAAATATTATCTGCCCTTAAATCTACCTTAATTCCAAATTATGGCTCTAAATAAAATTCTGTCTGGGGAGAATTCCCTCTTTTTTTTTGGTAGCATGGCTTAAAGGGAGTATTCAATAAAATTGTTCCTCTTTTTTTAATTGACTTAGTCATTCTGATTTCTTGTACTTTTGTGACCAAAAAAGTATGGTGCCCCTATGGTAGCCTATGAATTCTGATGAGGAGGAGGAAAAGAAATACAAGTCATAAAGTCCCTTGAGGGGATACGAGCTTGTCACCCAAGAATTGCCCTCTCTTTAATATAAGCAAATGAGGGGCACCTGGGTGGCTCAGTGGGTTAAAGCCTCTGCCTTCGGCTCAGGTCATGATCTCAGGGTCCTGGGATCGAGCCCCACATTGGGCTCCCTGCTCACTAGGAAGCCTGCTTCCCCTTCTCTCTCTCTCTCTCTGACTGCTGCTCTGCCTCCTTGTGATCTCTGTCTCTCTGTCAAATAAATAAAAAAAATCTTAAAAAAAAAAAAAAAGTAAATGATGCCTGACAGGCTGGTTGTTTTAAGTATTTAGATTCATTCTGTCACTAACAAATCGCTGGAATAGATACTGCCAAGTATATAATAGGATAATTTTAGATCTGATAGAATTATGTTACTTTTACTATTAAAAATTCATTTGTAGGTAAGATTCCACTATTCTGACAGGATGGAAAAGAGCTTCTCCTTAGCAGAAAATTTGAGAATTTGAGTCAGATGATAGAAAAGAAAGAAGATGATATGTTTTTTATTTTTAATTTACATTTTTTTAAAAAATGTATTTATGTGACAGAGAGAGCCCAAGCAGGGGAGCAGCAGCAGAGGGAGAGGGAGAAGCAGGTTCCCCGCTGAGCAAGAAGCCTGACATGGGGCTCAACCCCAGGACCCTGGAATCATGATCTGAGCCGAAGGCAGACACTTAACTGAGCCACCCAGGTGCCTCACGATGACATATTTTTTTAAAGATTTTATCTATTTATTTGAGAGAGGGAGAGCGTACGCCTGCGTGAGTGGAGGGGAGAAGTAGAGGGAGAGGAAGAGAGACAAGCTGACTCCCCACTGAATGCAGAGCCTGGAGCCCAAATTGGGGCTTGATCCCAGGACTCAGAGAGTATGACCTGAGCCAAAGTCAGATGCTTAATAACTGAGCCACCCAGGTGCCCCAAGAAGGTATTTTTATGAAGCCTTTAAAGATATCTATGCCCTAGATAGGTAATAAAATTGTATACAACTTAACACACAGACATATACATAAATATATATAATCGAGTACAAGTAAAACTAGAAATCAGAGTAAGATCAGTAGATTGTATTAATCAATACCCTGATTATGATATCCTACTATAGTTTTGTAAAATGTTACCACTGGGAGAAACTGGGCAAAGAAGGGATAGCTCTGTATTTTTTTTTTAAAGATTTTATTTATTTATTTGACACAGAGAGAGAGATCACAAGTAGGCAGAGAGGCAGGCAGAGAGAAAGGAGGAAGCAGGCTCCCCGCGGAGCAGAGAGTCGGATGCGGGGCTCGATCCCAGGACCCTGGGATCACGACCTGAGCTGAAGGCAGAGGCTTTAACCCACTGAGCCACCCAGGTGCCCCTGCATTATTTTTTGACAACTGCATGTGAATCTGTAGTTATCTCAAAAAAAATTTAAGTGAGAAAAGGGCCTGTGCCTTTTAACTGTGAGATATTAACAAGTATCTAGTACGTTTTAAAATCTCATGGAATTAGGCACATAAGGACAAAGTAACTTTGAAGTCACCATTGGCCTGTTCTGTTTATTTTTAAGAAATCTCTACACCCAACGTGGGGCTCAACCCACAACCCCGACATCAAGAGTCACATGCTCCACCAAATGGGCCAGTCAGGCGCCCCTGGACTTTTCTTTATTCTTCATCTAGCTAATGAAATAAGGAAATCCCACGTCAAGAAGCTTGAGGGCTAAAAGAAGTACCTATCTGGAAGGCAAAGCGAGCATGACCTGCCAGTTCGGAGCAATGAAAACACAGTCAACTTCAGATAGTGCTCTCAAGTGAGAGAGAAGCCTGCGGCCACTCAGCCTCCCCCATCCCTGGCTGATTAACAGTGGCCACCAGGAAAGCTACTACCGTGTCCTGGGCTGCAGCGGCCATCCTGCTCTCCTAAAATGCCGTCTACCAAGAGGAATTTATGAAAACCCAGAACAAGGGAGGATTATGTTGCAGAGACTCAAAACACACCATATGAGGAATGATTAAAGAATGTGGAGAATTTTGCCAGAGAAGAAAAGACCTTGGGGGAAGGCAGCAGGCGGTGCTGATAATAACTAGTTTTCTCCAGAAGGGCTATTAGGAGGAAGAACTAGGATTTGTTTTGTGTGGCCCTAGTTGGTGGTAAACCCAGTAGGATTTTCAGTTACCTTCCAAGAGAAGAGATCTGGTCAGGGTTTTCTTTCCTTCAGACAGTAAATAAAATAGTAACAGCAATACTCCCACAGGGAGACCTGTTTAGGTGTTACTATTCCAGCTCCCAGAAACAACTGCCTGCTCAAAGCCGCAGAGTCTCTCCATCCTGGGAAGCCAGGAGACCAGCCTCCACTGTTACACAGTCGGGGCATGCCACAAAACTAGTCACAAACAACAGCGCCTTCCTCACCTACGCTGCTCTCCCAGAAGGGATTTGAGAACAATCAACGGGAAATTTAGTACAAACTCAGTAATAAAATAACAAAAACAGAAAACTTCTTAACCAAATGCTGAGTTTATGAGCATTATAATTAATAAACCTCATCTCAACTGTTGAAGACTTACATTAAAGCAAGCTTTCAGTTACCCGAGTGTTGGCAGACCCCTTTCTGTGGGATAGTGCACATTCATCTCCTCTGGAGGCCGCAGAGTCATGAACTAGGAGGGGAAATGGAGTCCGAAGACTCCGGACGTTCTCCCTACACCCCCTAGTGGCCATGGCCTGCCACGATCACCCAAATGACCTGAACCTCCATTTCCTCATCTGTAAACAAGGCTGATGTTTCCTACTATTCAGACTTAAGACAATCTACGTAAAAGCTGGGCACAGAGGTTTCCACAGAGGTCTGTTCCCTCTGCTTCTCTGTGTGTCCATGTACTGCACAGCCTTCCTTCAAAAGATTTCATTTCACATTTAAAAAAAGGAAAACAATATCTTCCTTCCATTAAAAAAAAAAAAAGACACTAAAAACATGGCCATTACTATAGTTAATCAGAAACAGAAGCACACACATACAGGGCGCCTGGGTGGCTCAGTGGGTTAAAGCCTCTGACTTCGGCTCAGGTCATGATCCCAGGGTCCTGGGATCGAGCCCCACAACAGGCTCTCTGCTCCACGGGGAGCCTACTTCCTCCTCTCTCTCTGCCTAGTTGTGATTTCTCTCTGTCAAATAAATAAAATATTTAAAAAAAAAAAGCACACACATACAAAAACCCCCATGAAATGTGGACAGAATTGTAATATTGACCCAATAATACTTACAGCTATAACCCGGTAACCCCAGCCAGTCAATGCCAAGATCTGCCTGAAAAACACATCAGCAGTTCCACTGACAGGGGGGAGAAAGATCAGAGGACACCTGATATTTCTGGGACCTGCATCATACAGCGACCATATTTTACTATCATCATCATCCACGATAATCTGGAGGGAAAGTTAGAAGAAAAGAAAAAAGGAAAAGCTTATGGATTTGGTTTTATTCTGTTACTTTATACTACAATTTCTCTGACAATTTTAATGCCACTGCCTTGGTTGTTACAAGGTTCCCTGGGGATCACACCAGACTAGCATGTATAATAAACTCCTTTGGTCTCTTTTTCCCTCTTCAGTGGTAACATATTACACAGAACTGCTTCATACTCTTCCAAAGAGCTGCTTTTTTTTCAGAAATCAGTTTTTAATTTTCTTTCCCATCCATGATTATATGAAGCCCTATTCTGTTTACCATTGAACAATAAATTCTGTATATGGCATCTTATTTCTTTCCCATACTTCTGGCTGTGTGTGTGTAGGAGGCAATTTGCAGAGTCATTCTCCAGTGCTGTCCAGAGGGGAGAAAAGACTCCAGGCTCTCGGACAAACTAGGGAGATGGTCACACTCAGGAGATGGTTCTGGAACCTGATCCAGACCATGCCTCTGAGGCGGGAGACTCTTGCTAGAGAGGAAGGATGCGGCAGCTATAGGTGTCCCTGTCCTGGGAGAATGTTTCAAACCAGTCAGTCAGGTGTGGGGAGTCGGCAGAGGGAAAAACTGTCTTTCTGGGGAAAAGAGGGTAGGGAGCCTCAGAAACCCTCCTGAATTAGTTCTTAACCCAGCAGGGGAAAAAAGATGAGCATTAAATAAGCTGAGTCAAGTCAGTGCTCAGTGCTGAGTCTGGCAGCTATTTTGTGTTCAGTGAGTGTTAGATATCAGTATTATTCACTGCATAATCATTTTTGTTTTCTCTGGCTCACTTTTTGGTGGGATCTGGAAAAGTACATTTACTGCCTGAACTTTTGCCAGTGCAAATCGATATTTATGCTACTTTCCCATTAAAAATCTCAAGGTCTCCAGGTTCTGTTTTCTGAGAGCTCCTAGCTGGCAGTGCTGTGGGCCCAGGGGGTCACTGTGGATGGCAACACACTCACTGGGATCACGGATGTCACTGGGAGCAGACAAATGGGGCAAGGTAATGTCCAGAGGACCCTAACAATTCACTTTTGGACTTCCCCAGCTCACAGATGATATCTCATACCTGTGTTTTTGCCCTTTGTACTTTGCCACTCACCATTTTGCTTTTCATTGTTTTTTGGGGTTTTTTTGGTTTGTTTTTGTTATGATTGTGATGAAAATCTCTTAACGGCTTTTGACAGTACACACAGTAAATCCCGATCCTGTAGTAATAACATTCATATGAGATAAGATATTCAGATCTCCAAGATTTTCTAGGAAATTATTTCAGTAATCCATTTGGAATAAGTTTATCACTTCAATGTTCTCAGAGTTCCCTGAATGGCAAATCTGTCAGAATTATATTTGATAATTTTAGAAGACACAGTATCTCTTTGATAATTTAAAATCTAGCACCACAAAATTTCAAGCAAACTTATCATGACTCGTGGACCAGACTGAGGTCAGTCTGGAGAACATGACATGAGTGAAACTACTGGCTATAACTACTTTTAAGAATATTTCAGTAAGTCTGGTGTTGTCTTGGGTTTGGTGATCGGCTTGCTGAGAAAGTGAGTCCGTCAAGAGGAGCTCACAGGAGTTACTTGCAGGGATGGGACAAGGTAGAGGGACCCCAGGAGCCAATTATCTTTTAGCATGACAGTGTTTCCCAGGGAACAAGAAGGAAGGGAGGCTCTTTTTGGTAAGCAGTGAAGTACTTCTGGCTTTGAAACCAGATTAATTTGATTCTAATCCAGACTCTACCAGGCTGTGTGACCTTTAACAGGTTAACCTCTCTGGGTATCAGTTTTGTCATCTGTGAAATGGGCATCACTACCCACTTTGTTAAACCGTTCGAAGAATTCAATAAAGTATCTGGGAAATTCTACAACACTGCTGGTTATATAGCAGATACTCTGTTTATAATTGGAGGAGAACTGTATCTCAAATTCTATATGGAGAAAAGTTCTGTTATTAATTCAAAACTGCATGGTGCTTTCACAGATGTCTACCTTGACACAACGATTATAATAGAGACACAGAAGATTTTCAGATCACAGTACTCTCATACTTCTGCAAAGGGATCAGCAAAGATTTTGCTCTGTGGTCTAACTAGCTTTTGTCTAGTGTGATCCCCAAACATTTGTGATTAATTAGGGACTCAAAGTCAACAGTCAAACTTCAATATAAGTGCTTGGGGTTTTTGGACATCCCAGGCAAATAAGATTTCCTGAAGATGACTACCACTGCAGAGGACCTATAATGTGACCCAAAGTAAATCTTAAATCCGAGGAACAGTAAAAGGGTTTATAACAGAATCTGACCACACTTACTATGTAGTTGCTGTTACTGCAAGTTTTCCCCTAAACAGAGTACACATATTCCTGCTTGCTTGGATACATAAAAGCAATTATAAAATAATGAGTATAGTTATACCCACTTTTACTCTTGAATGAGTCTCAAAAATTGACTGCACTTGACAAAGAAGAGGAGAACTTTATGCTCTGCAGCCCACAGGCACGATACTTGGCAATAACCTTTTCTCTCAAACACTACTAAGGCATAACATCTCAGTCACAAAAACAAAACACAAGATTTTGAGAAGAAGAGGTGTAGTAAAACCATACATACCTTTTTAAGGGGAACTGTACTTCTAAACCAGTTATAATCAGGAGAGACTTTAATCTCTCCCATGATTAGCTGAAATGGAGGTTAACCCTGAAATAAAAGCATGTGATGTTTCATGTCAAGAATTCAGGTTTACATCAGAACTAAATGTAGAGTCTGGTCTAGCTATACCAACAATACCTTAAACGGTAAAACCAAGGAAATGGACTATTTTATCTCTCGTATATACTTAAGCTACAGAAAACAATTTGGTGAAATCCTATAGTCATAGAGCAGGAAGGGGCCCTGAGAGATAATGACTCCAACTCCCTCGTTCCTCCAGATGAAGAATCCAGTCTAGAAAATTTACATGACTTACCAGAGATCCCATGGCTATTACAGAGCTAGGACCAGAGGCAGGGGAGAGTCTTCTCTGACATCAGACTGCCTGCCCTACTTAAATGACTGCAAACTCGGTTGACAGTATCTTAGAAATCTATTTTAACAAAGATGTAGAATTATAGGGAACAGTCCACACTAGAGAAAGGAGGTTATGTAAGTGTGCCTCCTGATCACTTCACAAAATGCCATAAATCTAACTCTACTGGAATATAATTTCAGAACTTCACATGTAGTTCTTAATGCAAAATACAGGAAGATTTGCTGTTCACCTTGGTGTGATTTAAAAGTGATATAACCTCCTCTGAAAGATCTATGATAAAATACCAGAATAGGCTTGAAGGCACTGTATCTAGCAACAAAACATTTGTCTTTAGAAAAAAATCGGTGATTTCTAGCTTTTATAGCTCTGTGACCTTGGAAATCACTGACCCTCTTTGGGCTTGTTTTCTCATCTACAACTGTTTCACCACTGTATCTCCAAAGTCTAGAATGGTGCTTGGCACAGAGAAGGTGTTATCCATTGACAAAATGGATGACTATGTCCTAAGAAAACTGGATCAGGCAATCCTAAACTCCCTCTGACTCAGCCCTGTAAGAGCTTCGGACTGGCTGGCCATCTTCAATTGAAAGGCTGCCCCTCTTTGCTAAAGCATCTGTGTTATGTCATAATAAGAAACTGAAATTACAGCTCTCTGTTGCAGATTCTTATTGCCAAATGAGGAACTTCCACCCACCGGTTTGGAAGGATTCAAATACTTGCTGTTCATCCTGTCCTCTACCCCTAGGGTGAGTCTGGATTTCCCAATAGGGCTAGGATGTGTTCATGACCACTAGACTTAACTCCTGGGCTGACTCTGAATTGCCATTTTGGAGGGCAGGGAGTTCTCTGGACTGGCTAGGAGCTGGGGACTCTAAACCCAATGAAACTCTTCCCTTTTGGCCTCCCACATCTGCTGTCTTGGGAGTACAAGGAACTAACAGTCTTAACAGTTACCTCTAACCTTGAGGGGTTACTAAACTAAACCCCAAGGAGATGGCAAATGTAGACATCCATTACTAAACCTAACTTACAACCTTGACATTGTAATAACTGTCTGTTCTCTCAAGGCTAGGATGGTGATTTTAGAAAAGTTTGTTAAAATCATAACTTGTTCTAAAGAGTACCGAGAATATCATTAGCCAGTCTTAAGCTGAAATCAGTGTGTACAAATGCAGTTATAATTCATACTGGAATAAAGAAAATCGTTCTCCGCATATCCATTTTCTCTTAACAAATACTAACATGTTAAAAAAAAGATCTAAGCCATTTATCTACTCAGGAGGTTTATAAAACACCTAAGCCCCTTAAAGCCAAATAGTTAGCTTCCAGATTTGTCAAACTTGGGACAAATTATTCAGTTTCGGAATCGGCTGCAATGTACAAACCAAACTATCATAAAGATCACATACAGATCGTACACATACACAGATCATACACGGGCACACACATTCACTGTCATCCACTTCTTCCCACAAAAATAAGTAGAAAGATGTTCCTTACCACAGTCCGCAGTATTATTCACAACCAACTCAGTACTATAACTAATCTCACTAGATGGAAAGATTCCACTCAACTGTGACTACATTTTTGTAGGGGCAAGTGATTTTAACACTTGTGCTAGTTTGGCAGCACATGAAAGGTAAGACAGATACCAAATGTTGCATTTGACCAACTGACGTCTAAGTGGGGGGAAAAAAAACCACTCACTGCTGCAAAGGCAAAGCAGCTGTGAGTGGTATGAAAAGGAAGTTTGTTCTCCTAGCTCTCTTTCATTCTCTAAAGGGGTATACTTTTCCAAGTCACAAGAGGAACATTCTGTATATGGGAAAAAAAAAAAAAAAAGTTAACTGAGATTGCGACCAAACTGGTCAGTATTAAATAAGAAAGAATGCAGATCAAATGTGGACTGATTTGATCTCTCACAATTCAATTCTTCCACAAAAACTAAAGCACCTGTTCACACTGGTGGGAAAAGGGCTGCAGAGATCAGCCTCAATCTTGCCTAAAGAAACCCCTCCTCAGGGAGTGCTTTCAACACCCAGTCCTCTCTAGCCCTCTCTAGGTGCTAGACAATAAAATTGCCAATTTTGAGTGTGCACCAAGAATTACATGCACTTATCCCTCAGGGTTTCAACAGAACCTGCCAGTTTACAATCAGCGAGACTGTATTTAAAAAATGTTTAAGTCACATAACCAGCTTAACTAGTCAGAGGTTTTTGGATCTTTTATCTCAATCTGTAGTTGATCCACATATGGACAATCTGTGATTATTAATACCAACAATAAGAAAATATTAGAACCTGAGAGTCTCTAGGCGATCCAACTGGCTTTTTTTTTTTTTTTTTTTTCATTTATTTGACAGAGAGATCACAAGTAGACAGAGAGGCAGGCAGAGAGAGAGAGAGAGAGGGTATCAGGCTCCCTGCTGAGTAGAGACCCCGATGCGGGACTCGATCCCAGGACCCTGAGATCATGACCTGAGCCGAAGGCAGCAGCTTAACCCACTGAGCCACCCAGGTGCCCCCCCAACTGGCTTTTTAAAGGGCAAGGCTCCATAGCTCACCACACCAGTAGAGAGCTATCCTTTTTTCAGATCTCTTCAGGGGCAGATTTATCCCTATTCTCTTCAGGAACTTACTCCATTATTATCTAAACCTCATGGGAGGAAAAGCTGCCTAATTGACATTTCTTCGGTGATACCCCACCTTGTGCTGTCTTGGGATAAAAGCTCTGGGAAATTTGCACACAGCTATTAAGTTACTCCTGAGTCTCTTGAGTCTTTCTGCTACAAGGAGCTGGAACACTGCACAAGGAGACAAAGAAGCAGCATAAATGCAGAATTTATAACTCCCCAGGAAAACCAGAAGAAGAAAAGCGAAACACTAGTCCTGCTACCTCCCTCACACCTGACAATGACAAAGACATTGGTCACTTTCAGGCTGAGATGCAATCTCCAAAATAACTAGCTTCTTTCTGCTCGGAGTTCTTAAAAGTTGAAAAACATATTCCTGGGCTGCAGCAGTGTATCCCCAGGACCGGATTACAGCAGTACGCTCCAGTCCAGCACCCCCCACCCCACCCCCACCCCAGATAATCCAAACACAGACCCCACCCATCCCCAGTCCCACCGTGAAAGCCTCAAAAAGGCAAGGTCACAGGTACACCGACCACGTCAGGAACCCAAACTCGACTTCAGACAGACAGACAGACAGACAGACAGACACAGACACACACACACACACACACACACACGGATCACGTGCATGGTCACATGGACCAGCCCACTAGGGACCACACTAACAAAGTCACACCGACGGAGGCAGCCACGCACACTACATACACACCCACCTGCAAGCCTAAACACATCACACACCCACACCCCGCTTCCCAGGCCCTCGCCCACCCCTCACCTGCCGTGGCCTCCCCCACGTCCCTTTCCCTCCTCCCCAAGGCGGCTCTTCCCTCCAGTAGGAGCGCGGGCCGTGGGGGTGGCTGGGCCCAGGTCACCGCCGGCAGCTGGAGCACTCAGTACCCGCAGGCGCCGCGGGCTGTGGGGGCGAGCTGGAGGGCGGGCCTCCGAGGGGCGGGGCGCGCGGCCGGGCGAGCCTGGGCCGCCGCGCTCCCCCTTGCCGAACGGTCCGCGCAGTGGGCGCGAGCCTCGCGCTTCCGGGTTCGGAGGAGGCGGGGCCACGTTATGAGGAAGGGGCGGGGCTGCGTGGCTCCGCCGGTCACCATGACGACAGGACGGGATGCAGATCTAGGTGAGTGACCCCGGCGCTCTCAGTATGTCCTGCCGGTTGGGGATCGGTGTCCTCCTTGGAGGTGGCGGCAGACTCGGGGAGGAGTTCCGAGTGGCTTCTGGGTCAGCTCTAGATAACCCATTCGATCGGACACCGAGGGAGAGACTGTGCGAGTCAGGGGCGCCTGACTCCTTGGGACCTGCCTCAGTCTTCAGTTCGCGCTCTCCTGGAGGAAGCAGGTGCGGACCGGTTCTCTCCACCATGTAAAGCTTTGGGGGACCCCTTTGGGTTACAGGCTTTGATGAACAGCGCTTTGTATACTGTCTTTGCTTGGCAAGGTTTTTTTCCTCTTGGCACAACCAAGACGTCCTCCATAGTCCTCCCTTGTAACACCCCTCACAACAGTTTCCAGACTTGGGCTGACATTCTGAGGGATTTCTGAGAACGGCTCCCCCAAGCCTCCAGCTCCTGCATCACTTTCCCTGAAAGGTATATAGAATATTAATATATTTGTAAACTTTCCTCTTAAGCAAAATGTGGCAGAGGTTACTCACTAAGGCATTTGCAGTTTGCTGAAAAAAATGTGTAATAAGGTTGGGTAACATAGAAATCTTGTTTGAAGTCTTTTTGTGATCCTGCAGCAAGGTCCTGTTGAAAGTGCCTCCCCCTAATCTGTTTTAGGGAAAGCTTTTATCCAGTTTAAAGCCTTTGGTTTGTGCCCCTACCGCGGCAGCCGTTTATGGGATTAAGGTCAGGGGAGAATCTGAGTAAATTGCACCCTTAGTTGTGACCTCTGCCTTCCTGCTCATGAACGTTGGGTCCCAGTCTAGAACTCCTACAAATCCCAGACGCATTTCCCAAGACCACAATCACAGTTTAGCGACTGCTCCCCACCCCAGCACTTCTTTCAGAATTTTTAGTCAGTCATAGGAAGTGGTCTTTTATTATAAACACCAGGTAGGTTCACAGGGCATGTTTCTACAGAAGATTTTTAACCTGTGGCTTTTCCCTCAAAACTTTGGAATAGTTCAAAGAACGGAATAAACTCCAAATCGCTGGTTGTCTGTAAAGACCATTATGGATACTCATTATTTATGTCTCCACAGGTGGGCTCTGAGTTTTAATTTAGGGCAAAGGGAACACAGTAATCGACCAGTGCCTTAGCACATGATTTGGCTCATAGTAGGTACTAAATGTATATTCAGTGAATTAATGAGAGAATAAATAAATCTATCCACACATATACCTAACAGTGAATTCCTTATTTCCCACATCTCCTGTTACTAAAGACCTCGATTTAGTAACAGCTCTAATGAGATTTAAGCTGTGGATATGCCTAAATATATAGAAGTCCTTATTCTGTTAGTTTTGTAATAATTTTTAACTTGACTGTTGACTTCATTATGTGTATTCTTTGTTGCATGTGAACTTTTATTACAATGTGAAAGATCAAATTCAAAGTAATGAATGTTTTCCTTCTTTGAGAAAAGGACCCTGTGGTCATGTTTGGATCTTCATTTGTCCTGTAACACATGACTGGCACATTATCCATTCCCTAATGTGAACAGGGAACATTTAATCTCTGTGAATTCCAGTTGTCCTCTAATTGCACAACTGCAGGGAGCAAACTTTTGACCCAGGGCAGGCCATGGTACAGGAAGACCTGGTGGATATGGCTGTGATGGTTTGCAGCTGTCACGGTTGGGGTCTTCCAGATGGTTCCCACAACACCAATCCCTGTTTGAGAATCTCGCTTAAAAACTGGAATGTTCACAAGATAATCTGTGAACACCAGGCAAAGTAAACAGATGGCCAGCTGGTTCTCAGAATTGCCCAAGCTCAAGCTCTATCCTTCAAACTGATCTTTCAATAGGATAATATTTGTTTTAAAAAACACGTGCAAAATAATCCTAGATATATCTCTTATGCATGTATGTACAGACAACAAATGGAACAGCAGTTACCTCTGAGGAGAAACTGGAGGATGGAAGGGTGGTGAAGAACTTTGGCTTTAGATTTAGTATTTGAATTTATATAAGAATATATTCATACATTACTGTATGATTTAAAAATAATTAAAAGCAACTATATTCATGCTCTAGACCCTGCTCCTTCTTTAATAGCTCCCCACTGGGAGTGCCTGGATGGCTCAGTTGGTTAAGTGTCTGCCTTTGGCTCAGGTCCTGATCCCAGGGTCCTGGGATGGAGCCCACATCATTGGGCTCTTTGCTCAGCGGGGAGCCTGCTTCTCCCTCTGCTCTGCTTGTGTTCTCTCTCTGTGTCAAATGGATAGGTGAAGTCTTTAAGAACAACAACAACAACAACAAAAAATAGCTCTCTTCGGCCTATAAGCTAAAGTCCAACATCAACAGGCAAGAGCAGGTCTGGCTCTCTCTTTTTTTTTTTTTTTTTTTTTATTTGACAGAGAGATCACAAGTAGACAGAGAGGCAGGCAGAGAGAGAGGGAAGCAGGCTCGCTGCTGAGCAGAGAGCCCGATGCGGGACTCGATCCCAGGACCCTGAGATCATGACCTGAGCCGAAGGCAGCGGCTTAACCCACTGAGCCACCCAGGCGCCCCCAGGTCTGGCTCTCTCGAAGGGCACCCAGTACCCTATAAGGTCTCAACCCTCTAGGTGTTCATATATACTCTTCCCTCCACTTAGAATGCCTCTCTCACCTGATCCACCAGAGTGAATTACTTCTGTTTTACCCCTAGAAACCATAGATGTGTGAAAAGTGAAAGAGAAATGAAACAGTTTTTCACAGTAATATCAGTTCTTGGAACACATCCTTTATTATTTTTTTAAGATTTTATTTATTTATTTGACACAGAGAGAGAGATCACAAGTAGGCAGAGAGAGGGGGGAAACAGGCTCCCTGCTGAGCAGAGAGCCCAATGCAGGGCTCCATCCCAGGACCCTGAGATCATGACCTGAGCTAAAGGCAGAGGCTTAACCCACTGAGCAACCCAGGTACCCCAGAATACACCCTTTAAAGCTGCCCAGGATACATTTGACTACAGCGTTATTTATCAAATTATGCTGAGACCCAACACTGAGAATGAAGGCTGTTTCCTTACTGCCAGACCCAGTCTGTGTCAGATACATGCCACACTGGATTATAGGATCAGACAAGGAGTGGGGATTTTGGAACTGCCGAAGAAAGATGCTGACATGTGTATTCTGTAGCTTGCTACCTATCGAAAAAAGGTCCCATCAAACAAGCAATAAACAGTCACTTATTTTTTAGAACTTGTTCTGTTTTTAAAGATTTTTATTTATTTATTTGAGAGAGCTTGAGCAGGAGCGGGAAGAGGCAGAGGGTGAGGGAGAAGCAGACTCCCTGCTGAGCAAGGAGCCAGATGTGGGTCTTAATCCCAGGACCCTGGGATCATGACCTGAGCAGAAGGCAGACACTCAAGTGACTGAGCCACCCAGGCGCCCCTCCCCCGCAATCAAACTTTAAAAGCAGCTGGCACACAAAAATGCCTCTCTCTGGAAATAATACTGTACCTTCTTAGGTAAGCTAATGTTTATTCACTGTTAACTTTTTAATATAGAAGTTCCTAAGCAAAGGTAACACATCTTTTTATCATCTGACAATTTAGCATCTCATTAATGTTTCTTCTGTAAGTAGCAATGTGACAATCTATCTTCTAGAAGAAAAGTTACAATAAAGAAATCTGGAAAACAAGAATTGTACTGTTATAGTACAAAATAAAGCAGCTTCTCTCTGTAGGGTTTTAGAAAGCTTTATGAATTCTTAGAGCTAATGAAAACCGTGATTAAATACTAACTGAAATGAGAAAATCTTTTATTATTATTATTTTTAAGAGATTTTATTTTTATTTATTTGACAGAGAGAGAAAGATCACAAGTAGGGAGAGAAGCAGGCGGGGGGTGGGGGGGGAAGCAGGCCCCCTGCTGAGCAGAGAGCCTGATGTGGGACTCCGTCCCAGGACTCTGGGATCATGACCTGAGCGAAAGCAGAGGCTTAACCCACTGAGCCACCCAGGCACCCCAAGAAAATCTTTTTGAAAGAAATTGTGTAGCATAGTGCCTGCATATTAATAGGCACTCAGTTACCATGGGCTCCCACTTCTTTGTCTCTGAGCACCAAAGCCTAACACATTAAATTCCCTGATCAAGGTTAAAAACATCTGCAAATAGAGGTAGGGTAGGAAAGTGGTTAGGCCCACAGACTGGTGTCAGACCAGTGGAGTGTGAACTCTGTATCTGCCACTTACTAGCTATTTAATGTTCTGGAAAAATGAGGGTGGAGAACAATATCTGCCTCACAAGGTTATCTGGAATGATAAAATGAGATCGCTCCAGTCAAGTCCTTGGGAATCTGGCTAGCACTCAATAAGTATTAGCTAGTAATAGTGCTTTTGAGAACCTGTGGTGTTCCAGGCACTGTGCTAGGTTCATTGCATATATATATTCCTCATGACATCCCTTGCAAAGTAGGTACAATTTTCATTTCATAAATAAGGAAATGGATTTAGAGAGGGTGAGTAACCAGCCGAGACTTATGGTCAGTGGCAGGGCCAGGGCTCATGACATGTTTGTTGAATCTGTCATCCTTTCAAAATCTTCTGTCTTCACTTTGAAACGGTTTGATGAGTATTAAGAAAAGTGGTTGGGGCGCCTGGGTGGCTTAGTCATTAAGCATCTGCCTTTGGCTCAGGTCATGATCCCCGGGTCCTGGGATAAAGTCCTGCATCCGGCTCCCTGCTCAGCAGGAAACCTGCTTCTCCCTCTCCCACTCCCCCTGCTTGTGTTCCCTCTCTCACTCTGTCTCTCTCTGTCAAATAAGTAAATAAAATCTTTAAAAAAAAAAAGAGTGGTGAAAAGTTGTACTGTCTTAAATACAAAGCATAAGACAATAAACATCTTTCAGCAGCCATGCTCAGATAAACTTTTGTCACCAAATCAAACCATGAGTAAAATTCTTTTCTTTTTTTAACAGAATTTACTGTGGTTTTAAGGTTCTAATCCTAGTATTGTCACTAGCAAGCTTTTGCTAAGTCCCTGTTTCATCATCTCTTAAATGAAATTTTGAGTTGTTTTGAAATCACAGAACCTTCTCTAAATTCTTTTCTTCCTATTGGTCTAAAGGCATTTCAGCAAGCTGTTGCTGCCATCCAGAGGAGAAAATATTGTTGCAGGCTCAAAGAAGGCATTCTAGCAGTATTAGACTATGCTGACAATAATATTTAGGACTTACTGAGTATCTACTATGTGCCAGGCAGTTCCTTGGACATATTCTGTGTGTATTTCTATTCTGGAAGGTAGGTATTACCTGTGTTTTAAATTGAGAAATCATTAAAGAATTTAAGTAATTTGTTGTAGGTCACCCAACTTCTAATAAGTAACTGAATTGTTTTGAGTCTGATGTTTTTGTACGAGAGGAACCAAAATAGAACCATCTTGCATAAGGAGGCAATGTTTTTGCAAATCCATCCTTTCAGCCAGAGCACAGAATAGGCTATTCCCATGAGGACCCCGGACCTAGGCTACAGCTCGTAGTTACTTGTGCACCTCTTAATCTAGTTAAAGCTGTCACTACTCTAGCATAAAAATTATTTGTTCAGTGTGATAAAATGCAGTCTCATATCTAGAGACGCTGATTCAAGGTCTGGAGTTGGGCTCAGAAACCTACATTTTGGGACACCTGAGTGGCTCAGCCCATTAAATATCTGTCTCTTGATCTCAGCTCATGTCATGATCTCAGGATTGTGAGTTCACGCCCCGTGTCGGTCTCCATGCTGGGGTAGAGCCTACTTAAAAAAAAAAAAAAAAAAAGGGAAATCTGCACTTTATGTATGTATGTAATCTACATTTTAAATAGGTATTCTAAGTGACTTTAGCTTAGCTAAGAAACACTGCTCGGTCATACTGGATTGTGGTTTCTATAGGGGGCCCAAAACTGTAAATAGTTTCCTGAGGCCTACCTGGGATGTATACCATTTACCTTTCCAAAATGGGCTGCCAAACTGCAGATGGCATTTCTAAACCTGGTGTTTGCGCTCCAGGCCCAAGATGGGCTTGAGGCTCTCTGGATGGGAAACTGCCCTGAGTCTTGCACTCTTGCCTCAAGATTTCATGGGTATAAAAGGTATTTCGTAGTATACCAATCATGCCGATCATGATATCCAGTTTCCCTTTCTAGCTCATACAGTGTCACCCACAGTCCCCTACTTGGCATTAGGTAGTGTTTTTTGTGCAGGTGAAATCATGGGGACCAGACTGGGTCTTAACTCACAGTCTGGCCAAGGGCTAGAGGGGGTCTGGCATCAAAGATTCTGCCCAGCAAGGCTAACGGTAATTAGCTAAATAAAACAGGCTCTGGCCAGAATGTGGGGTAGCAGACCGGAGACCATTCACCACTAGCTAGTTAAGAGATCAGAAGGGATAAGCAGAAAGCTGTGCCCTCAGTGAGGTTCTCCACTCCCTGTGGCAGTGTCTGAGTGGGCATTTCCTTAGGTCCCCTGCCATCACCGCTCCTGCACAGGCAAGCTTCTAGATGGCACTGATTCACATTCTCTCTGAATTCCACAACATGACCTTAGCCCCTGAAGGGGGGAAGTGGTCCATGCATATTACCTGAAAAACGACAGCAAAAAAGCACTTTCACACAGTCATTGATTTTCAACACTGTTTGGGGAGCAGTTATTTTTTGTTTTCTAATCTTCAGCCCCATTTCTTGAGGAAACTAAAGTTCATGGAGGGTAAGTGACTTGTTAAGAGACCAAAGAGCTAATCAGTGGTGGAGCAAAACTCTCCATCAGAATAGAATACCTGAACGATAACCCCCATTCTTACTTCTACAGCAAAAATCTTGTGAATTCCTTTCCACCCTCCCCATAACTGCGGCTATAGTTCAGATCTTCACACTCCTAACTTCCCACCAGACCTTCCTGCCACAGCCTTTACCTCCGCTCTACCTTCCAGTCCACCGCCAGGGTTACCTTTCCGAGATGCCAGTCTGGTCATCACTTCCCTGATTAGTGCATGGAAGACAAAGGTCCAAAGTCTCATGGTTTTCAAAGCCCTCAGTGACATGGCCCCCATCTTGCTCTTCCAGTCTCGTCTCCACCCACCCTATTCCAGCTGGTTCCAAATACTCTGCTCTTTTTTCCCAGCGTTTAACATGCCATTTGCTGCTCTTCCACCATCCAATGTCAGCTTTTTTCCAGCCAGGTGCGTAGGTATCTGTAAGCACGGAACTAGCTCATACCTTGAAGAGAATGCATCACAAATTTGTGGTTTCAAGAATGATAATAAAAGGCTATCATGCTCCCACTGTCTGGTTAAGAAGCACGTTTCCATAACCCGCTGTGAGATAGCATTCTTCTATGCCTCTGTGCGTGCTGGAATGCTTTAGTCTGCATGGTGAACTCATCATCGTTTGGAGCCTCAGATGCAGCTTTACCTCTCCAGAAAGCCTCCACTGAATCCCTTAAGGGAGACCTAATGCTTCCATTATGCCTCCATTATGGCATTCATAACAGTATTATACTTGCCTACACGTTTGCCTCCCCAGTAGATTGAAGATACCAAATCTTATTTAATCTCTGAATATCCAGCAAGCAGCATAAAGTCTGGGGTCCTCCTGGGAACAGCCTATTCTGTGCTCTGGCTGAAAGGATGGATTTGCAAAAACATTCCCTCCAAAGCACGTGTTCTGTAAATAGGATGGATGTCTATACAACCTGGTTTGCCTGAGAGAGTCCTGGTTTATGCCTGTTGTGCAGGAGTAATTATTATAAGTGCTTCCTTTACTCATGAATGTGCCTAATTTAGATGACCAATTATATGATCACCCTATCAATAAATGTGGAATGGATTTATTAATGAGTGGAGAACGATTTGTACTGATAGAATCTAGGCGGGAAGAGCCGGTATGTAAAAATTTTCAAAAATTCATCAGCTGGCTGCTGTATCTCCTTCCTGCCCCAGGAGTGCTTGACTCTCTTGGAGACAGGAGTTCGCACAAACCAGATGCTCAATAACCTTTATTGCACAATTAAGTTGAAAAATGTTAGCGTATCCCTACATTAAGAAAATCTAGATGTGGGGTTCCTGGGTGGCTGAGTGGGTTAAGCTTCTGCCTTAAGCTCAGGTCATGATCTTAGGGTCCTGAGATCGAGTCCTGCGTCGGGCTCCCTGCTCAACAGGGAGCCTGCTTCCCCCTCTCTCTGCCTGCCTCTCTGCCTACTTGTGATCTCTCTCTCTGTCAAATAAATAAATAAAATCTTAAAAAAAAAAAAAAAAAAGAAAAGAAAACCTAGATGTAAACCTTGAATTTATAGTACAGATTCATGTGACAGAGATGGTTAAATATTATGTATGTTTACTACTTTATGAGAACTGGATGGTAGATAAATTTAGAGAGCTGACTTTACTGCTTGCTGAAAATCAGAAATGTAGATTAAATACTGCTGAAATGATAGCTTAATCAATGGGGACATATGATCTAAAAAATTTTATAGATGCACTTTTTTAAAAGAAACTATTCAGTAAGGGGATGTGTGTCTATACACACACACGTGCGCGCACACACACACACACACTAGTTACTAGTTTTATTTGCTTTTAGGGAAAGATAAAATCTCCTTGAGTTTCACATTATAAATTAAAGTTTTATTTAAAGCTCTTTTTGTTATTCAAATAGAAAAAGTGGTTTTAACTACTGTTAAACAAAAAAATGGGAAGTGAAGTAATTCATCTTTTGACAATAATCTTCCTTCCTTTCCCTCCAACAGTGTCATCTTCTTTGATAGTCAAGGTAATTCCTTGTAAATAAGGCTTTTAATAAGTTACAAATATGTAGTAGGTTCTTATCCATCTACTTCCTAACTACTTAATGCACTGTTGCATAGCAACAATTTTTTTTTTCCTGCTTCTTCTTTATTGGAAGTCTGAGAGTCTGAAATCTGCATTGCCTTGGCTGAGGTTGGGAATCTTTCTGGTACCAGGGGTGCAGATACCCATTGTAGAAATCAGTAGCTGTTAGTGTTTTCTTGAGCATCACTGATCGAACACCAATCCAGCCATCCTAAGGGCAAAAGACAAACAGTAAACAGGGCGTGGTGGCAAAACTGGAGGTAAATTTTAGCTTATACAACTTTTAGCATGAAAACAAACCTGCAAATCTTTACCAAAGGCCTAGCTGCAGATAGCACTGTACTAAGTAACGTATATGATTCTTTGACTCTAAATTTATTACCAAGTGATAACAAATGTACAGACCTGTATAAATTAAACCTATTTAAATATAAAGGGGGGCAGAATAAAGAAGTGTGTCATCTTGGCATGGTACTTTACAGTTTTCAGAATATGTCCATGTATCTTATTATGACTGGTCATCAAAAATATAACTGCTCTGAAAGCAGGCAGATCCAATATCATCCCTAGCAGAAACTGATTTAAGAGAAAACTGATGCCCAGAGAGGCACGTGATTTGTCCGAGGTGACATAACTCGTGGGACTTAAACTCACATGTTCAGACAGCCCCAGCTCCTTCTATGAGAGCAAACTAAAGATTTGCAGGACAGACCTATAAAGACCCAGACAACAGCAAACATATCTACCCTACACCGTTCGAGAATAAGCAAGATGAAGAGAGGCTGATGTGGGAGCTGTGGATCTACAGTCTGTGTAGATCAGATCACTTGGCCTCTTGAGCAGGAAACATGGCACATAAACACCATATGAAGGAAAATGCCAGGAAATGGGAGAAATGTGGAACGTCTCTCAGGCCATAAAATCATAAAATAATAATGGTTCGAAAGTCATTTTAAATAGGTTAAGAAATCTCCTCTTTAACCACTATCGAACAGTAAAAGCAAGTAGGATATCTGCGCTGTAGTAGTTCAGCTAGATACTCTGCTATGGCTATCTGTGATCACCATATGAACAAGGTGAGTTTCTAGTTAATTACTAGAAGTTAATTACTTGTTAATTAACTACAAGTTAATTACTTGTTAGTTACTAACAAGAACTTGTTAATTAAATTGGACTGCTGAGAATATACAAGTTTCTTTTAAAAGAGCACTAAACTTATTGAATCTTCTTTCAGTAATAATGCCTTGGTAAGACTTCATCACTTTCAAAAATTATATAGCGACTCTACTATTTCTTAAGAAAAATTAAACTGTCCATTGGCTCACTCTGATGGATTAAACAGTTGAGTGAAGTCTTAACTAAAAATGATAAACTATAAACTCAGCAGAACAAGTATAATTTAAAGCTAAAGGCGAATGTACCTTGCAACAAACCAGCAGTATTTGTGACTGTCTGTGGTATACTACTGATCCTGGCGTAACAGGTTGTCCTCTTAATTTTGGATCTAAAGAAATTGGGGGGGAGGGGAGAAGGATATAAAAGAGAATAAATAATTATGCAACTTCATGGTGCTTAAAAATAAAAAAAAAATCCTAGGAGGGAATACTAATACCAGAGGGCATACCTGCTGATACCCTGACTCCATAATCCAAACTTAACAATGGAGCCATGGTACTCTAGTGCATGTCAAACCCAAAGGGAAGCTTTCCATACACATAGGAACTTAGCAGTCCTTTACCCACTCTCCCAAAGATCAACCTAAAAATGTCAAATTTAGGAGTTTTGACCATTTGGGGGAGATAACTAGCTACCAGTGGAGAGGTATACAGGAAGCTTACGATCCAAGCTGACCCTTCCATCCATGACCCAGCAAATCCCATTCTTAGATTCCTGAGGAACTCCAACTCCCTCTGAGCTGGACCACCTCTCTCTGTGGCTCCTACTCCTTCAGTCCACCATACTGGGAGGGCACTGATGGGCCTCAGAATGGACTGTGTCACAAAATGCTACACCCTGGCCTAGGGTTCTCCCTGAGTTGCGCAGGGATTTTCATTGTGATATTCAGCAGAATGAAACTGACCAAGTCATTCTGCACTCCCTGAAAACCTTAGTGTAGGAAATCACAGAGCTTAAAATGGGATAGTAAGACTGCTTTGCCTACTTCCCACATTCTTAGGATGACCAATGAAAAAATACACGAGAATGGACACTGCAAAGAGTAAGACAATAAATGAATGTAAATCATTATTATTACTGAACTGACACAAACTAAAAGAATCCTTAATTTTTAGTAAATGTGACCTATGGTAAACAGTCACATTTTCAAATGGACTACAGTGAAAATGTTTCCACATCAGCTACTCAAAAGTTAGTACCAGCGAGGACTGAACTATTAACTTCTACCAAATCCAGAAGTTTAACGGTATTATCCATCCAGAGAGTCTGCAACGGAATCTGCAAATAAAATTAAAGAAGGTATGATAATGGAATACACTCAACTCCAAATCCTTTTCAACTACTATTTTGCATTAATCTGGTCTGACTCTCCCAGTTACAGAAAAATTGGGAACTGAGTCTCTAAATCTTATGATACAGTACACAGCTGTGTACCTTCTACAACAGTCTCCAAGACTGTTAAGATCTTAAACACTATTTTAAAAATCAATGTTTATATCTTTATTGATATTTCTAATTTATGTTCATTGTAAGAAATGCAAGCATTACAACAATTATATTTTAAAAACTTAGAAAGTAGGTGTGCCTGGCTGGCTCAGTCAGAAGAGCTTGTGACTCCTGAACTCATGCTTAAAAAGGGCTACCCTTACACTTTAAGATTATTAAATATTATAAAATTATTCAACAGTGCTTTTCCCTCAGTTCTTTGTGGTTTCACATTTTTACATTTAAGTGCTTGATCCATTTTTCTTCTTTTGATCATTATTTTGACTTTGAAAGTCAGGATTTGAGGGCCTCGGGATTTGGTTACCCTCTAATGGCTAACCAGTTCGGTTGTCCCAACCCTATTTACTGGACAATCCATCTCACCCTGCCCCACAATGTGAAATGACACTTTTGTCACATTTTGATTTCAGACTAATAAAAATTAACATGTACCGGGAAATAAGTTCTCTCAAATTTCTTAAGTAAATCCATGTATCTTCAGACTGTAGCTCAATCCTCTATTTCATAGACAAGGATAGTGAGGCCAGAAAAATGCAGCTATTTTCCCAAGTTTAGACACAGCTAGAGCCTAGGACCAGAATCTAGGTTTTCTCATTCTCAGCTCAATGCTCTCTTTATGACCTCCCCTAAAGAAGTCATTTAATTTTCAGAAGAGTTAGAGTGTTTCAAAGACTTCAAAATCATATGTTTGCATGGATTTAACTCACAAGGTTTATCTTCTTTGATCTTGGCAGTTGTGGACATGGTGATTAACCGCGATTTAGAGGTAAAAAAGCAGAAACCCAGAGAAAATAACGGGTTTCGCTCTTGGTTAGTAAATGGCAGCTCTAGGAATCAAATTTCACCTTCTGGTTCTTAAGTTCTCATTCTGTTATGGCCCAAGCTTTTTCTCAGTGGAGAGGAAAGGTGAATTGCAGAAGATAATGATCATTAAATGGTAATGGAACTGTGTTTAACTTTTTTAAGACTTTATTTTTAAAACTTTTTTTTTTAAGAGATTTTATTTATTTGACAGAGACACCGTGAGAGAGGGAACACAAGGAGAAGGAGCGGAAAGGGAGAAGCAGGCTTCCCGCTGACCATGGAGCCCGATGCCGGGCGGGAACCCAGGACCCTGGGATCATGACCTGAGACAATGGCAGATGCCAAATGACTGAGCCACCCAGGTGCCCCAAGATTTTATTTTTAAGTAATCTCTATACCCAATATGGGGCTTGAACTCACAACCCCAAGATCAAGAGTTGCACACTCTACTAACTGAACCAAACAGCAACTTGTTTAACTTTTAAGGAACCGTCAAACAATTTTTCCATAGCTGCTGTACCAGTTTACATTTCCACCCCAGAAATGTATGAGAGTTCCAAATTTCTCCACATTCCTGTCAACACTTGTTATTGCCTATTTTTTTTTTTTAAGATTTTATTTATTTGACAGAGAGAGAGATCACAAGTAGGCAGAGAGGCAGGCAGAGGCGGTGGGGGTGGGGGGGGGAAGCAGGCTCCCAGCTGAGCAGAGAGCCCCATGCTCATGACCTGAGCTGAAGGCAGAGGCGTTACCCACTGAGCCACCCAGGTGTGCTGATTGCCTGTTTTTTAAAATAACAGCAATCCTAGTGGGTGTGAAGTGGTATCTCTGTACAGTTTTGATTTGCATTTCCCTAATGACTAATGAAAATGACCATCTTTTCATGTGTTTAGTGGCCATTTATAGATCTTCTTGGAAGAAGTTATCTATTTAGAAGCTTTGCCCATTTTCTAATCACGTTTGTCTTTTTGTTATAGAGTTAGAAGAGATTCTTATATAGATATTGGACTATTATCAGATACATGATTTGCAAATATTTTCTTCCACTCTACAGGTTGTCTCTTTGTATTCTTGATAGTGTTCTTTGAAGCCCCAACAATTGTTAATTTTCACTTCTAATTTCTCCATTTTTAGTTTGGTTGCTTAGACTATAGGTAACGTATCTAAGAACCACTGCCTAATTCAAGGTCATGAAGATTTACTCTTAAGTTTTCTTCCAAAAGTCTTATCATTCTAGCTCTTATATTTACGTCTCTGATCCATTTAGAGTTTGTGAGGTAGGAATCCAAATTCCTTTCTTTTTTACTGTGGATACCCAACTGTCCAAGCACCATGTGTTAAAAAGATTATTCTTTCCCCATCAAACTATATTGGTACCACTATCAAAAACTGATTGACAATAAACATGAAGGTTTATTTCTGGGCTCTCAATTCTATTCCATTGAAAAATAGGTCTATCCTTATGTCAGTATCCCACTGTCTTCATTACTGTAACTTTGTGGTAAGTTTTGAAATTAGGAAGGGTGAGTTCTTTTTTTTTTCTTTTTTAAAGATTTTATTTATTTGACAGACAGAGATCACAAGTAGGCAGAGAGGCAGGCAGAGAGAGAGAGGAGGAAGCAAGCTCCCCGCGGAGCAGAGAGCCCCATGCGGGGCTCGATCCCAGGACCCTGGGATCATGACCTGAGCCGAAGGAGAGGCTTTAACCCACTGAGCCACCCAGGCGCCCCAGGAAGGGTGAGTTCTTTAGCTTTGTCCTTCTTTTTCAAGATTTTTTGGCATTCTGGGTCTCCTGGGATGCCATATGAATTTTAGGATCAGCTTCTCAATTTCTGCGAGATGTCAACTGGGATTTTTATAGGAATTGTATTGAATCTGTGGATCAATTTGGGGAACAGTGCCATCTTAACAGTATTAAGTCTTCCAATCCAAGAACAACAAGGTCTTTCCATTTACTTACGTCTTCTTTACTGCTTATTAACTCTAAAGTTTCTTTTGGATTCTTGATGATTTTCTATATATAAGATCATGTCATCTGCACACGGAGTTTTATTTACTCCTTTGCTGATTCTGTATTGTTTCTTTTTTCTTGCCTAATAGCCCTGGCTAGAACCTCCAGCACAATGCTAAATAGAAGTGATGAGGGTGGACATCTTTGTCTTGTTCCTGATCTTAGGTGGAAAGCTTTCAGGCTTTCACCATTAAATATGATGTTAGCTGTGGGTTTTTGTCAGGTTGAGGATGTTCCCTTCTTAGTTTGTTGTATATTTTTATCATGAAAGGGTGCTGGGATTTTGTCAAGTGCTTTTTCTGTATCTACTGAGTAAATTCTGTGGCCTTTGCCCTTTATTCTATTATATGGTATATTACATGGGTTGTTTCTGTATGTTGATTCAACCTTGCAATCCTCATATAGACCCTACTTGGTCATGGTATACAATCCTTTTTTATATGTTGTTTAATTTAGTTTGCTAATTCTGCTGAGAATTTTTGCTGCTATATTCATTAAGGATATGGACTTGTGGCTTTCTTTTCTTGTGAAGTCTTTATCTTGTATAGCCTACCTTAGGTTTTGTGCTAGCTGCTCCCTCTGCCTAGAATGCCGTTTTCCTCATCTCAACATGATTTATGGCTCCTTACTGTCTTTCAGATGTAAGCTTAAATGTCAGTTTAGAGGTGCCTTTTCCATCTACCAAATCTAAAATAACCTCCAGTTAGTCTATCACATTCTCCTATTTTAATTTTCACCAAAGAACTTATCACAGTATCCGATATTTTTATTTATTTGCTTAATTGTTTCTGTTTTCTTACATCATCTTTATCTCTGGTACCTAGTACAATGCCTGACACATAATAGGATTTCAAAAAATATTTTGTTTAGGGACATCTGGGTGGCTCAGTCTGTTAAGCATCTGTTTTCGGCTCAGGTCATAATCCTAGGGTCCAGGGATTGAGTCCCACATCAGGCTCCTTGCTCAGCAGGGAGCCTACTTCTCTTCCCTCTGCCTGCTGCTCCCCCTGCTTATGCTCTGTCTCTCTGACAAATAAATAAATAAAATCGTTTAAAAAAATTTGTTTAATGAATGCATGAATAATAGCAGGTAACATTTAATGAGTACCTACCTACTCCTTACCAGATACTATACTAGATGCTTTATATACATGATATCAGCCCTAATTACCAGATGAACAAACTAAAGCTCAGAGGTTAAATAATAAGTGGCAGAGACAAGGTGGAGCCCAGCTCTGCCTGGCTCTAAAGTCCATGTTCCTTTCCCTATGCCATTCTGTTGCAGTGGGAAAAGTACTGGGTTTGAAGTCAGACAGAACTGGTTCAAAACCTGCCTCTCACTAACTGGCAATGGTACCTTGAGCAGTATTCAGTAACCATCCAATCTCTACTTTAAGCCTCAATTTTATCAACTTAAAATCAGATGATACCCACACATAAGGCCGTGATCCTCACTGAAGCACTTGGCATGCTAGAAATATTCAGTAGCAGGTCTCTATCTTAATCAATGTTAATAATACGTGGCCCAGGGGCACCTGGGTGGCTCAGTGGGTTAAAGCCTCTGCCTTCGGCTCAGGTCATGATCCCAGGGTCCTGGGATGGAGCCCCTCGTCGGGCTCTCTGCTCAGCAGGGAGCCTGCTCCCCCGCCCCCCGCAACTGCCTGCCTCTCTGCCTACTTGTGATCTCTGTCTGTCAAATAAATAAATAAAATCTTTAAAGAAAAAATAAAATAGGGGCGCCTGGGTGGCTCAGTGGGTTAAAGCTAAAGCCTCTGCTTTCGGCTCAGGTCATGATCCCAGCATCCTGGGATCCAGCCCCGCATCAGGCTCTCTGCTCAGCGGGGAGCCTGCTTCCCTTCCTCTCTCTCTGCCTGCCTCTCTGCCTACTTGTGATCTCTGTATGTCAATTAAATAAATAAATAAATCTTTTTTTTAAAAATTAAATAAATAAATAAATAAATTTAATAAAATAAATATAACAGGTGGCCCATTAAAAACCCCACACTTGGTAGGCCCCAAGTTCAAACAACATAGAGGCTATCAAAATGAAGGGGGAAAACCCAATACATTTGTCAAAGAACTGAATTTAACTCAGGATTTTAATAAGTATTTTTTTTTAATTTTTAAAAAAGATTTTAAGTAATCTCTACACCCTCAATGTGGGGCTTGAACTTACAACCCAGAGATCAAGATACATATGCTCCACCAAATGAGCCAGCCAGGCACCCCACATATTTTAACAAGTATGTAATAAATACTGTAAGTATAAATAAAGAACTATTTAATAAATAAGTTACAGTTACAACTCCACTTTGTGTACCATCTGTAGAAATTGAGAATTTAAGAATTCAGTTGTAAAAAACTGGCTACAGGCAGAAAGACATACTGGGAAAAGCATTGGATTAGATGTTAGAAAATTTAGATTCATTATTTTGTGATGGGGCACCCTGATGTTCACTGCATCACTTTCATTCCTCTCATCTATGAAATGGGTAATAAAACTTGGTCACAGAAACTGCAAAATAAATAAATAAATATTCCAAAGTCCTTTGCGAATTCTAAGGTCCATATAAAAACTTGAAGTTTAAAAAATATTTAAAAAATGAATTTCATACACACAAAAGAATTTCTGAAAGCAAGAACTCGAACATATTTGAACATCAATGTTCACAGCAGCATTATTCACAACAGCCAAAAGTGGGAAACAACCCAAACCTCTGCTGACTGATGAGGGGATAAACAAAATGTGGCATATACATACAACAGAATGTTTTCCTTAAAAAGGAATGACATTCTGATACATGGTACAGCATGAATGAACCTTAAGGACATGATGCTAAATGAAACAAGCCAGACACAAAAGGACAAATATGATTCCACTTATATGAGGTGCCTAGAATAAGCAAATTCTAAGAGACAGGAAGTAGATAGTAGTTACCAGCAACTGTGGGAAGGGGGGATGGGGGAATTAGTGTTCAGTGGGTACAGAATTTCAGTCTGGGATGGTTACAAAGTTCTGGAGATGGATAGTGGCAATGGTTGCACAATGATATGCCACTGATTTATACAATTAAATTATGAATGCTACTGATTTATATGCTTAAAAATTGTTAAAATGGTTTATGTTATGTATATTTTATCAGATTAAAAGCTTTAAGAATAAAATGAATTTCAGGATTCTTTGGGTTTAGTTTGCAACTCATTCCTAAATAAAAGTATTTTGAAAATGAATTACGTACACAGACAATTAGGTAAAACTGCAATCCGACTTCCAACTTACTAGAGTTCCAATGGCACGATAAAGTCTGAATATCTGCTCTGAAGTTTGTTCCTCCCATTTTATACATCTGGTACCAGCAGAAATCTTAGGGGCTACAAGATAAAGCCAAGAGCAAGAATAAATATCAGGTTCTATGTCCATGAACTGATAACTATTTTTTTTTTAAAGATTTTCTTTAATTATTTGAGAGAGAGAAAGAGAGACAGAGAGAGAGAGCACGCGCACACACAAGCAGGGGAGAGGCAGAGGGAGTGGGAGAAGCAGGCTCTTGCTGAGCAGGGAGCCTGATGTGGGGCTCAATCTCAGGACCCTGGGATCATGACCTGAGCCAAAGGCAGCTGCTTAACCGACTGACTGACCCAGGCATCCCTGAAATGGCAACTATTGATGCTGAATGATAGAAGAGAACTTTTATTATTTTCTCAACTTTTGAGTATATTTGAAATTTTCCATAATATAAGGTAAAAATAAATCAATCATACAGATACTAAAGAAAACTGGGTGAATTTCTTTGTAACTGGGGAGTAGAAAAAGCCCTTCTAACAATGACTCAAAATCCAGAAGCAATTAAATGACAAATATGACTACATAAAAATAAGCTTTTAATAAAAATAAACTTTGGTATGGCAAAAAGAAAGGTCATAAATCGAGTCTAAAAACAAATGATGGGGGCACCTGGTTGGCTCACTTGGTAGAGCACGTGACTCTCAATCTCGGGTTTGCAAGTTCGAGCCCCACATTGAGTGTAAAGATTACTTAAAAAAACAACAACACAACAACAACAATAAAACCTGAAAGTATTTGTAATTTTCATCACAATATCTTAGATCTATTTATAACAAATATAAAATTTATAATTACAAGTTAATCTAAATATATAGATTATAGGAACACATATCTATGTAACATAATATTAATATAATAATATTATATCCAGGACTACTTTGTATCTATTATGAAGATTTATTTATATCTATCATATAAAGTATTCCTAAAAACTGAGAAGAAAAGATCAAAAATGTGATAGAAAAACGGGTAGAAGATTTAATGTTTCTTCCTGGAAAAAAGAAATGCAAGTAGTCTTTAAATATACAAAAAGATCCTCAACCTCACTCACAGGAGTAATGTAATTTAAAAACTACTCCAGGATGCAATTTCTTATCTATTGGCTTTGGAAATAACATATGCTTCAAGTTATTTATAATGACATTCTTTGCAATAGCAAGTTTGGAAACAATCAAAATGTCCATCAAGAGGGGATCTGTTGAATAAATTATGATACATCCATGTAAGTGAGTACTATACTGCCATAAAAAGGAACCTTCTTATCGATAGGAAAGGATTTCCAGGGTACAAGGTTAAGTAAAAAAAACAACCAACCAACCAAACAAACCAACAAACCAAAGGTACAAGAGTATATATTTTATGCCACCTTTTGTGAAAGAATAAAGGAAAAATCAATTTATTTATTTAAAGATTTTATTTACTTATTTGCCAGAGAGAGAGAGGCCAAAGTAGGTAGAGCAGCAGGCAGAGGTAGGAGGAGAAGCAGGCTCCTCACTGAGCAGCGAGCCTGACGCGGGACTTGATCCCAGGACCCTGAGATCATGACCTGACCTGAAGGCAGACGCTTACCTGACTGAGCCACCCAGGTGTCCAGGAAAAATCAATTTAAAAATATGTGGTATTTGCTTATTTTGATAAAAGGAAACAAATGGACAGCTAAATCAGGAACTCATAAAATAGTCACTTGAGGAGGAGCTAGGGATGGAAGTGAGACTTCTCTGACTATACTTTTTCAAATAGCTTAAATTTTTTAATCAGAGATGTTTTATATGATTTAAAAAATAAAATTTAATCATAAAGAGAAAAAAAGCAACTCTGAAAATTGAAACAAACTAAAACAAACCTAACTATGTGTCAAACTAGGTAATGAAATGAAAAAATTATCATCATCTCCAATAAGTTTTGGACACAGCACTCTGATTGCACACTATTAGAAGGATATATTCTATGGACCAAAAAAAACCTGCAGAGGAATATGATATATTACTCAGTAATTTTACTGTTTGTAATCCCTCTGCTCCTCCCCCTGGTCTCTCTCTCTTAAATAAAATCTTAAATAAATAAATAACACACACACACACACACACACACACACACACACACACATACACACATATTTGAATCAGTAATGGTATTAACTCAAATATTATTCTAAAAATGTTAAAAAATATAGTGCCTCACCTTGTCCATTGACACCTTATCTTGGAACACACTGTTGTACCAGATTGATTGTAAATAGCAACTCTCCCAAAACAAACAAGGGAGAGATGGTTTGTTCTAACATGGGACAGAGAACTCATAAGATGAGTCTGGGGCGGGGTGCGTGGGTGGCTCATTGGGTTAAGGCCTCTGCCTTCAGCTCAGGTCGTGATCTCAGGGTCCTGGGATCGAGCCCCACATTGGGCTCTCAGCTCAGCAGGGAGCCTGCTTCCCCCTCTCTCTGCCTGCCTCTCTGCCTACTTGTGATCACTGTCTGTCAAATAAATAAATAAAATCTTTAAAAAAAAAAAAAGATGAGCCTGGGCATCTTATAAAAGAAAGCAAGGAAGCACTCAAAAACTAGTTAAGGTTGTCAAAAGGATGCAGGACCCAACTTTAGGGGGCTCCCACTGGCCAAATTGGGGATGACTTGAGCAGGACAAAGAATTATAGATGTAATTAACCGTAAAACACACTAAGTGAAAATCCATGACTCAAATCATAATTTTAAAAACTCCGTTGCCGGGGCCCCTGGGTGGCTCAGTGGGTTAAAGCCTCTTCTGCCTTCGGCTCAGGTCATGATCCCAGGGTCCTGGGAACGAGCCCCACATTGGGCTCTCAGCTCAGCAGGGAGCCTGCTTCTCCCTCTCTCTTTGCCTACTTGTGATCTCTGTCTGTCAAATAAATAAATAAAAAATCTTAAAAAAAAAAAAAAACAAAACTCAGTTGCCACCATAAATTGACAATGACTATGGCACTAACTTCTTTCTCTAAAAATTGGGAGAGAAAGAATTAAGCATTGATCCTGCCATTTTAGAATGAATTAGGATTCATCTTCAATTAATGAGGAAAACTTCTTCTTCAGAGAATAATGCCAAATATTAAAGGTAAAAGGAACTGGAAAATCACCATTTTGCAATCCCTAATGAAATAATTCATTCAGGGAAGAAGCACCAACCCACGCCAAAATCATTACATGAAAGGTTGTTAGAGAACAGGATTATTTACACGGTGCCAAAGTATTATCCCACAGATTATCTGCCAACTGCAAAGGGAAAAACAAATCTTTACACTGGACTCAACCAAGTGGTCAAACTGAACTTCACCAGCCTTGATGCAACCTGGTATTATCAGTCACTAATGTGACATCCAAAGACTAGAGCAGAGAGAGGTGGCACTGTAACATATCCTTTTAAACAATTTTTTTTCTAAAGATTTGATTTTATTTATTTGACAGAGAGAGAGAGATCAAAAGCAGACAGAGAAGCAGGCAGAGAGAGAGGGGGAAGCAGGCTCCTCGCTGAGCAGAGAGCCTGATGCGGGGCTGGATCCCAGGACTCTGAGATCATGACCTGAGCTGAAGACAGAGGCTTAACACACTGAGCCACCCAGGCACCCTTAAACAATTTTAACTTCTGAGTCACGTAAATGTCTTACATGTTCAAGAAATAAATCATAAAAATAAAAAGCTGTAAACCTGGCGATTCACAGACCTGTACCCCTGGGGATAAAAATACATTATTATATGTTTATAAAAAAAAAAAAATGGAAGGGGAGGCGAACCATAAGAGACTATGGACTCTGAAAAACAACCTGAGGGTTTTGAAGGGTCAGGGGTGGGAGGTTGGGGGAACAGGTGGTGGGTAATAGGGAGGGCACGTTTTGCATGGAGCACTGGGTGTTGTGCAAAAACAATGAATAATGTTACGCTGAAAAAAATAAATAAATTTAAAAAATAAAAAGCAATCCTTAAAATTAAGAACAAACTGAAACAAGTACCACTGGAACACAACATCTATGAAATATTCTTTCCAAAAACGTCAAGCCTAAGTCTAACCAAGCCTTTAGAATTTCCAATGCACAAGAAATACAAAGGCTAGAAAAATAAGTTAAACAGCACTGGAAGGAAACAGACAACTAGCCTATTCTCTTCAAAAAGTCAATGACATGGAGGGGGAAAAAATAATGGAGGAATTAATCTAGATTAAAGAGACACATCAACTAATTATAATTACATACTACTCTGAAAAACTATCCAGCTAAAAAAATTTATTTTTAGACAATTAGGAACATTTATGTACTGGACATTAAACGCTATTACGGAACTATTCATTTCTCTTAAGAGATGCATGTTGAGGGATGCCTGGGTAGCTCAGTCGGTCAAGTGTCTGCCTTTGGCTCGGGTCATGATCTCAGGGTCCTGGGATCAAGTCCCACATTGGGTCCCTTGCTCAAGAGGGAGCCTGCTTCTCCCTCTGCCTGCTGCTCCTCCTGCTTGTGCTCTTTCTCTCTCTCTCCCTTTCCCTCTGACAAATGAATAAATAAAAAATCTTAAAAAAAAAAAAAAAAGAACTGCATGTTCAAGTATTTAGGAATGAAAGGTTATGATGCATACTTCCAAAGGATTCAGCAGAAATTTAAAAATATATACTAAATAAACACATACACATATATAGTGAAAGAAAATATGCTCAAATATTAATAATTACTGAGTCTGGGTTAAACAGGTATTCATCTTTTTTTTTTTAAATTAAAGATTTATTTTCTTATTTTAGAGAGAGTCCAGGAGGGGCAAAGGGAGAGGAAGAGAGAGTCTTAAGCTGACTCCTCACTGATAATGAGCAAAGTCCATTATCGGGCTCAAGCTCATGACCCTGAGATCAGGAACTGAGCCAAAACCACGAGTTGGATGTTTCAGTGGCTGCCACCCAGGTGCCCTGGTATTCATCATCATTCAACTTCTCTCTCTGTTTGGTACTTTTCAATACAAGAATAGGGAAAACATTTCCAATCCTTCAAGAGACTACATGTTAAGAGGAAAATGGAGACTATAACTTGCCATTCTTTGGAAAGAGACGTACAAATGGGCACTCACTCTTCAGTCAAAATCAAGGGCAATGTCCCACTGAAGTCAGAGCTTTCAGGTGCTATGATGACAGACAAAAACCTTGTGGAGGAGGTAAGGGTCTCCATAACCTTCACTTACCATATGTCACTCCCTCAGTTGGCTGCTGCCTTCCATTGCTCAAACTCTCAGGCAAATTTTTCAAAACTGAAATAAGCTGAAAAAAAAAAGGGGGGGGGGGGAGAGCAACATATTCAAGATGAAAAGAACAAAAGCAAAAATACATTACAATTCAGTCATGGCATTATCGAAAGCTTTGAAGGAGCTGTGTGGCAGGGTAGGGCAGGAAACTGCCTGAGGCCAAGACGACACAGGTCTCCTCAATGGAGTCTCAGTGGAGATGGTGCTCTCTCCGAGGACAGAGCAATGAAGTGCTTCCAGAAAATGCCGAGTTCTGCTGGCTATGCAAGCTTTTCTTGTCAGGACAGTGTGTGCTCAGGAATCCACACTCTTAAGTCCTAGGCGGGAAGGCAATGGAGCCTCAAAGAAGAATGTACTCTGGAGTCACCCAGTCCTGGGCTCAAATCCCAATTCTACCACCTACTCTTGCGACATTGTGGAAAAGTTCTTTGACCTGTGTGGCCTTCAGTGGGTGACAGTATCAGCTGCCTCAAAGGTTGGTTGGGAAAGTAAGAAAATAAGTCTAAGGAGGATCCAGAATAGTCCCAGCACACGAGCCAGTCCTTAAAAAACGAGAGCCACTATTGCAACACAATTTCTCTGGTGAGTGCCTGGATTAGGAAACACCGTCTAAACCGTTGGGGAAAAACTATCCTCTACAGAAAATTAACTAGTTCAGATGAAAATCATTGATTTGGCCATGAAGCATTCACTCCTACCTACTGTATGAAGATTCGAGCTATACAAAGCCAACGAGCTCATTTAGAGTGTGGGCATCAGCAGAACTCCAGTACTATGCAGGCAATGACCATAGTGCAGGCACAGAAGGGAGAGGAATGCACGGTCACTGAGGGAATGGCTGTTGGCCAGTCTGACAGGGGTGCCAGGTGAGTCTAGGAGCTGGAGGCTGAAACCGGGAAGGAGCTTCTAATGGCCTCACTGGAATGCGGGGGGCCACAGAAGCTCACGTGTTTCAGGAGAGCCTGTATTAAGTACCACTCTGTACATTTCCTGAACACTCACATGAGAAATGCCAACCTTGATGTTAGGAAGCAGGGAGAGAAATCAATTAAAAGAAACAAAAAAGCTGGGGCACCTGGGTGGCTCAGTGGGTTAAGCCTCTGCCTTCGGCTCAGGTCATGATCTCAGGGTCCTGGAATCGAGGCCCGCATCGGGCTCTCTGCTCAGCGGGGAGCCTGCTTCCCCCTCTCTTTCTGCCTGCTGCTCTGCCTACTTGTGATCTATCTCTCTCTCTCTCTGTCAAATAAATAAATAAATACAATCTTAAAAAAGGAAAGAAACAGAAAGCTGAAAATGACACATCCCAGAAGTGTTCTTTGCATCACCGAGTTAGGAGACCTAGGAAATGAAGATGAAGCAGTGGGATATCAGAGAACCGTACCATGTTGGCCCCCAGTCTTGACAGCATTGCCTCCAGTTCCTTGGCAGTGCTCTTAGGTGGCACAGGAACCGTTTCCTGTTTGAGAATTGGGCCGACATCAAACCTACCAAAAATCAAAAGCAAATAACAACATTACTATTTCTTCCGATCAATAGGTTTATCTATATGAGTGTTTACATACCACAAGGATAGTTTAACCCTGGCTGTGGACCTGACTGGTAGCCATTAGCAAAAGAGAAACATCAGTCTGAAAGAAGGGAATGCAAAATCTGGCCTATACTCAGATTTTATATCTATTTTTCCTAAAGGAAAAAAGTACAAAGTTGAATATCAGGGATTTAACTGCAGTTGCAAATAATTCCACCTTTAGTAATTAAGAGTATTTAAAAAGTTTCTACTTATACAATGAAGACACAGAGCAAAAAATTTATTTTCCAAATAAAATCTTTAAAAAAAAAGGGGGGGGGGGCGCCTGGGTGGCTCAGTGGGTTAAAGCCTCTGCCTTCGGCTCAGGTCATGATCTCAGGGTCCTGGGATCGAGCCCCGCATCGGGCTCTCTGCTCAGCGGGGAGCCTGCTTCCTCCTCTCTCTCTGCCTGCTTGTGATCTCTCTCTCTCTGTCAAATAAATAAATAAAATCTTTAAAAAAAAAAATTTTCCAAGGAAGTACCATTAAGAAATTCATAATGTGGATGCCTGGGTGGCTCAGTAGGTTAAGCCTCTGCCTTCAGCTCAGGTGATGATCTCAGAGTCCTGGGATGGAGCCCCACATCAGGCTCTCTGCTCAGCAGGGAGCCTGCTTCCCCATCTCTCTCTGCCTGCCTCTCTGCCTACTTGTGATCTCTCTCTCTCTGTCAAATAAATAAATTTTTTAAAATCTTAAAAAAAAATTCATAATAATTTCTTTCTATATATCTCTTCTCAAAGGACAAGAGTTTTGCCTAGATTATAATCATTGGTGATTATAAATTGATACAAGTATATTTGCATTCCCACAGTCTTACATTTTACATCAAGCTCCGTCAATACTGGCTCTCAGCTTTTATTAGAAATATGCTTCATTTTAAATAATTAACTTTGTGGTTGTTAATTCTATTTTCAAGCTATAGTAAAATGCTAACTATAAAAAATTACAAACATCCACAAAACAGTGTGAACAGTCTCTTGAATCCCCAAATAACATCATCCAAAGTTTAGAATTATTAAAGTTTTGCAATTCATCTCATCTGCCTCTCTTGTTTTCTCAAGTAAGTTAAAGCAAATCCCAGGCATGCAGTTGTTCTTGTGAAGCTGTGAATTATTTTCTATGGGGACATTAGGTGATAACAGAGGCTTAATATAATCCTGTTTTAGACTATAGTAGGACTTAAAAAATAAAAATTTAAGATAATTATATTACACATTGGCATACAATGTGGTCTCACTTCAGGTTCTAAAAATTTTTGACCATAGAAACCAAGGCCAGAGAAACCAAGATTCATTACAATTCATATCCAAAAATCCATCTCTCATTTACACAATGTTTTTCATAGAAACCCAGCTATCAATAATATAATTTATTTCAGTTAACAAGGTAAACATTTCACAAGAACAAGACACTATGTAACACCAAACCACATATAGTTTATGTCAGAAACCAGGAAAAGACAGAAAGGGAAGGCACTGTGGAGTCAGAAGAATTAGCACCATCCATTCATCCACTTCCACGTCCTCTTCGAAACGACTGATATCAACATTCAAAACCACAAAGTCTAGAGAAAAGAAAATATCTCCTACCTTTTAGGTTTAATTTGCATAATCGTCACTCCAGTAACTGTGTCTCCATGAAGCACGGTGTGGATTATAGGGGCTGGACCACGCCACCTCGGGAGGCAACTGGGATGGACATTCAATATGCCACTGAGTCAGAAAAGGCAGAAATTAGTGTGCAAGTGGGCTTTACCATTTAGTTCCTGCTACCCAAACAAATATGCGACTTTTTATCACTATACTTCCCCAGAAAGTTTGGAAAACAAACTTGAATCTAGTCTTATACCACCTGTAAATGGAGCCAGAGATTAAGTTTACTCTCTTACCATAAGAGCTCAATGAAACTCATTTAAAAACAGAACAAGAGGGGCACCTAGGTGGCTCAGATGGTTAAGCATCTGCCTTTGGCTCAGGTCACGATCTCCAGGTCCTGGGATCGAGCCCCATGTTGGGCTCCCAGCTCAGCTGGGAGTCTGCTTTTCCCTCTCCCTCTGCTCTGTTTGTGCTCTCTCTCTCAAATGAATAAATAATATTTAAAAAAATAAATAAATCAAATCAAATAAAAACAGAACAAGAAAACTATTCACTGTCCCAAAGATATTCCACAACGTCTGTGATGTCTGGGAGTTTTTAAAGATTTTATTTTATTTTTTTTTAATTTTTTAAAATTTTATTTATTTATTTGACAGAGAGAGAGGTCACAAGTAGGCAGAGAGGCGGGCAGAGAGAGAGGGAGAAACAGGCTCCTCACTGAGCAGAGAGCCCGATGCGGGGCTCGATCCCAGGACCCTGAGATCATGACCTGAGCCGAAGGCAGAGGCTTAAACCACTGAGCCACCCAGGCGCCCCTAAAGATTTTATTTTTAAAGTAATCTCTACACCCAGCATGGGGCTCAAACCCATAAGCCTGAGATCGAGAATCATAAGCTCCACTAACTAAGCAAGCCAGGTGCCCCTGGGAGTTTTTAAATAAAAGCAAAAAATAGCTTTTATACTGTTGGAGAAGCACTCAAACCCCCCTGTGCGTCTCATGGACAGTGTGAATATATAGTTTAGTCCAATTACCCTGTTTCATTTAGTCTGCATACAGAATGGCTAGAACAAGTTTCTTGAATCCCCATCCAACAATCTATTCATCTTTGCTCTTTATCCCAACACACCTAGTGCCCAGCGATGAGCAACTTCAATCATTTACTAAGTAAGCTGATTAGTTTGACAATGTCTCCACTGCAGGAATATGCACTCAGGAGTCCGTGTACACGAAAGTCTTAGATTCAAAATTCCACTGTTCAGCCCCATCTGATTCACCCGTTACTGAGCAAGGTCCATGTGCTGGGGATACAAGCAACACTGAACCAAAGGAGGAAAAATTCTGCCCTCAGGGAGCTTACATGCCAAGAGCAGGAGAAAAACAACACAAAACTGTGTAAAAAGTTTGTCAGATGGTTCTAAGGGCGATGGAGGAAAATAAAGCAGAGACGGGGTAGGAATACTGGGTGGGAGACTACAGTTTTAATAGAAGTCACAGCAAGTTTTACGAATAAGAAGACACTTGAGGGGCGCCTCGGTGACTCAGTGGATTAAGCCGCTGCCTTCGGCTCAGGTCATGATCTCAGGGTCCTGGGATCGAGCCCCACATCGGGCTCTCTGCTCCGCAGGGAGCCTGCTTCCTCCTCTCTCTGCCTACCTCTCTGCCTACTTGTGATCTCTCTCTCTCTCTCTCTCTCTCTCTGTCAAATAAATAAATAAATAAATCTTTAAAAAAAAAAAAAAAAAAAAAAAAAGAAGACACTTGAACAAAGACGTGAGGAGGTAAGGGAGTAAGCCATGCAGACATTCCAGGCAGAGGGAACAGTAAGTATCTTGGAAGAAGGTAAGCGTTCAGCAAGTTCAAGGAACAGCATAGAGGCTAGTGTGGCTGGAATGGAATGAACCTGAGGAGTAACACAAGGAGACGAAGCCAGACAACCAGGAGGGGACCAAACCAGTAGGTAGGTCCTCATAGGCCCAGACTCTGACGACTTCTGAGTGAGATGGAAAAACACCAGAGAATGCTGAGCACAGTGACATGATCCAACCTCCGCTTTAAATGGATCACTTCGGCTGCTGGGCTGGTAAAAGACTGAGAAGGCCAAGGACAGCAGACACTGGGTGGGGGAGGGGTAGAGGGAGGCAGTGACTGCAGAACGACAGGTGATTCTATCCAGATTTCAAGGGCAGAGCCAACAGGATTTCCTCATGGATTGGGTGTGTGGTGTGAGAGAAGGAATCACAAGTCCCTAAAAGGTTTGAGTCTGAACACCCAGAAGGGTGGAGTTGCCACTGAGGGAGATGAAGACTTGGGGAGGAGGAGCTTTTGGGCAAAAGTTCAGGAATGTAGTTTAGAATATCGTGTATGTAAGGTGCCTATCAGACACTAGGTATCAGGGGCCTGGAGTTCAGGGAGAGATCTGAACTGAAGGGACACATCTGGGAACTGCCAGCATCTACATGGAATTTAAAGAAGGGTGGGTGAGAGAGCCCAGAGATCAAGAGCATCACACATTTCAACAATTCATGACACTAACAAAATTTTTTATCTTAAGAGAAAACAGTAAAGAGAGCAAAATTAGAATTCAAATCATTGCACTTTAGATTCCAGGTCTGTATACTTTTTTTTTTTTTAAAGATTATTTATTTGACAGAGATCACAAGTAGGCAGAGGCAGGCAGAGAGGGAGGAGGAAGCAGGCTCCTCGTTGAGCAGAGAGCCCGATGTGGGGCTCGATCCCAGGACCCTGAGATCATGACCTGGCTGAAGGCAGAGGCTTTAACCCACTGAGCCACCCAGGCGCCCTGTTCTAGGTCCGTATATAAAGACCAAAAGCCTCCTATATTGTATCCCCTTTAAAAACAAGAACAAAAACAAAAACTCACTAGGGAAATTTAAGAATAAGAGTCTCACTCAAAAGTCGGCCAAATGAAGCTACCACTCCAACGTCGTACTCTCCAGATCCCACATCTGGCCACTCATACACTGGAAGCTGAGACTGGACAGCATATTGCTTCACTGGTAGTCCTTTTGGGGATGGGGAGGGCACTGTGACCACCTCCAATTTTTCGATTAACTCTTCCTCTTTGTTTTCCCTAAATTGGAAAGATTGGAAGAAATTCTGAGTGTTAAGACAATGACTCAAAGTTAAACTACTTCACATACTTCCACAGTACTTGTATAGTTAAATTTATGAAACATTTAAGGGTAAATGCTTAAAACTAGTACAACTGAGAGACTGAGTTTTTGTTTTTTATTTAATTTTAATTATTTGTAATTTAAAAAGCCATATGTGGCTAATGACTACTGTTTGGATAGAGGGTTCTAGAAATTTCCTGTGCATACAAAAACATATACAGTACAGATATTATATATACTGCTCTGCATTTTGTTTTCCCTCTTAACAACACTATATTACTATTACGTGAGTCTTTTTAAAAAAAAACGGGTTAAATATACATTTGCTTGTATATCCAACAAACATTTCTAGAATAAGAAACTGAAAACACTGGCTGTCTCTGAAGAGAGGAAGTGGAAATGGGAGACAGAGGTGGAAGGAACTGACTTTTCACTGTATATCCTTTGAACCTTTTGAATTTTATACCACAATCATGTGTTAGCCCAACAATAAATACTTTTATTAACCTTTAAAGATTTTATTTAGAGAGACAGAGAAAGGGCGCATGTGGGGCAAACAGGGAGCAGGGGCAGAGGGCAGAGGGAGAAGCAGAATTCCTGCTGAGCAGGGAGAACGATGTGGGACTCAATCCCAGGACCCTGAGATCATGACCTGAACCAAAGGCAGCTGTTTCACCGAATGAGCCCCCCCAGGTGCCCCTCGATCCAATAAATACATTAAAAAACCAAAAGATATCCCATGGAAATCATTTTTTTTTTTTACCTGCTTTCTTTTTACCTGCTGCATCATAGTCCAGTGCCCAGGGGTGTTAGTTTATTTACCAGGTATTGCATCACGTGTTGAGGAGTTAGGAGAAAAGGGAGTATATAGGAGGTCCTAAAGACAGAGCACGGGAGTAATGGAGCCGCCAAGTGAAGCACCAGCAGAAAGGTCAGGACACGTGCCATGAGATTCTAAAAACAATCTGGGGAAAGCAGTGTGTGGAGAGTACATGATGAGGGTGTGCAAAAGGAACATGTGTGAAGGGAGTGTTTCAGGGTGTGCGCGCAGAGCAGAGTGGTGGAGGGAGGAATATGATACGAGGGGATTAATGGGGTTGTCAGTAGGAGGGGCTGCTGTGAAGAATCTGCAGGGAAAACGTTTATAGCAGCAATGTCCACAACAGCCAAACTATGGAAAGAGCCAAGATGTCCATCAACAGATGAATGGATAAAGATGTGGTATATAAATACAATGGAATATTATGCTGCCATCAAATCTTGCCATTTGCAACGATGTGGATGAACTAGAGGGTAGTATGCTGAGCAAAATAAGTCAATCAGAGAAAGATAATTATCATATGATCTCACTGATATGAGGAATTTGAGAAATAAGGCAGAGGATCATAGGGGAAGAGAGGGAAAAAATGAAACAAGAGGAAACCAGAGAAGAAGACAAACCGTAAGAGACAATCTCAGGAAACAAACTGAGGGTTGCTGGAGGGGAGCCGGTGGAAGGGACAGGGTGGCTGGGTGATGGACATTGGGGATAGTATGTGCTGTGGCGACTGCTGTGAACTGTGTAAGACTGATGATTCACAGACCTGTACCTCTGAAACAAATAATACGTTATATGTTAATAGTAAAAAATAAAAAATAAAAGAATCTGTAGCAAAGACTTGATGGAGATGACAAGTAGTGTTGGGGATGCATCAGGAAAACACGCTGTGGGAAAATAACAAATGGAGGCTGAGGGCAGGCAGGCACAGCAGTACAGTTGGGTCCAACCACCATAGAGCATGGACTTTTGGAACAGGCTGGATCTCAGTTTTTTTCCTCCCAGTAAAAGGCATTTGTTAAATAGTAGAAATACTAAATGTATACCTGAGTTGTGATTTATAAATTTATTCACCTGAAAACAGTTGTTTTTGGACTGTGTCCTCATTTCAGCCCCAGAAAACAGGGTCCTGTTGTATACAGGGAGGAGATGGGGAGCGGAGAAGTGAGACATGGGTGTGCCTGTGCCTGGTAAGAAGCCCAAAGGATTGGAGGGTACAAATTAATGAACAGGAGGTAGCAGGAGGAAGTGGAAAGGGGAGGACTTCAAGTCAGACAAAGTCAGACCCCGGCAAGGCCCGACATGCTCAGATGATGACCTTGGGCAATCGCTTAACCTCTCTGAACTCCGGTTTCCTCACACACACAATGAGCACGGAGGTGCTGGGAGAGGACAAAGGAGATGTATGCAAAGCTACTAGCGCCGGCTTGGCATCACGCGGCGCCCGGCAGCGCTTGGAGAACCGAGAGACGGCAGGGAGCAGGAGTGTAGACAGGAGGGACCAGGCGCGCGCCGTGCACCTTCCGGGCGCCCGGAGACGCCGGGATCTGGGCCCAGACCCTTCCGACCCTGCTGCTTTCCCTGCGAGGAGTTCAAATCCTCGGGTCCGGTTGCAGAGGCTCGGCATCAGCGCCTTCGGCAGCCGGGCCCCCCAAGCCCCGGCCCCGGTACCTGGCGGCGTGCAGCGCCCGCAGCGCCTCTCGGGCGAACTGGTCCGTGCCGAAGAAGAGCACCCGCCAGGGCGGCTTCTCGCGGACTCGGACGCCCCGGCCATCCTCCCCGCCAGGGGACCCTCCAAGCCCAGCCAGCGCTCGCCACTGGGGGCTTGGCCTACCGCCCGGACCGCCACACACGGGCCGGGGCCCCCAGCAGCGCCGAACTAGCACCCTCATCACCTCCGGGGACGGCCTATCCTGCGCAGGCGCGTCAGGCTAGAAGACAGTGCGCGTGCTCAGCCGAAGGGACGGGGCCGGAAAGGAGGGCTGATGGGCGGGGTCTGCTAGCGACTGGAGGAGAGGCCTCTGTGGTTGGACGCGTGTCCCACCTGTGTTGGAGCTCCTGTAGGAATTGGCTGGCTCTAGCGTCCGCACGATTTTTATTGCATTTGTTTGCACGATTTAGCCAATCTCCCCAAAAAGAACTCTTCGGGAAGGAAATCATGTGTTTTCAGACAGTGAAATCTCATTTATTATGTAGTTATGATAATTAATATTTACCGAGTATTTACTGTATGCCTTGCTTTGGCTAAGCATTTTATATCCATTATTTCGGTTAATCCTCATATCAAGCATGCAAGGTAGATATTATCACAGCCATTTTACTGAAGAGAATCCGAGGCTCAATGAAGGAAGGGAATTACCTACCTAAGCTCCTGACACCTAGTTCATGTTGCTCCAAAGTCCGTGATCCTTACCATTTGGTCTTCATGGCAATCCTTATGTACTAGGCAAGTCAAAATCCCCCTTTTGCACTAGAGGAAACTGAGGCTCAGTTACTTGCTCACAGTCATTCTGATGAATCTAAGGCCCCACTCTTGCCCCTGTGGTTTCCCTCCCACAGGAAGGGTTACCATAAGGGAAATTTTCAGGTGGAAAAAGCAGGGGAAGCTGCCTCAGAAGAACTGTAAGGAAATTTAGTGCTTGGATTCTGTATTCCAGAGGCCCATACAGTGGCCCTCTCATGTATGATCATCTTGTGTATGGCTATAGAGTGGAGACTGGATTTCCTTTCTATTCTTACTCTTAACCACATTTCCCCATCACATAGTCTTAGACCCCGTGGCCCTGGATTAGTCCTTCATTTTTTTTTTTAAGATTTTATTTATTTATTTGACAGAGAGAGAGATCACAAGTAGACAGAGAGGCAGGCAGAGAGAGAGGAGGAAGCAGGCTCCCTGCAGAGCAGAGAGCCTGATGCGGGGCTCGATCCCAGGACCCTGAGATCATGACCTGAGCCGAAGGCAGCGGCTTAATCCACTGAGCCACCCAGGCGCCCCTGGATTAGTCCTTCTTCCCTAATTTTGAGTTCTGCCCATCCCTGCTTCTATGCCTTTGCTTGCTGTTCTCTTTCTTTTTTTTAATTTTAAAGATGTATTTATTTTTATATTAGAGAGAGAACACGTGAATAGGGGGTGGGGCAGAAGGAGAGCGAGAATCTCAAGCAGACTCAGCCCATCACAGGGCCTGACATGGGCACAGCTTTATCCCAACACCCAGAAATCATGACCTGAGCTGAAACCAGAGTCAGAGGCTTAACCCACTGAGCCTCCCAGGCACCCCTGCTTGCAGTTCTTTCTAGACTGCCTTCCTCATATCACTTACCTTAATGACATCCACTCTTCAATGCCAAGTTCAGATATCTTCCCAGAAGCCTCGAGCTCTTGCCTGGATGAATTTAATGTGTTTTTCCATGTGGTGCCTCCTTAATGCTCCGTGGGAACTGCTGCTTCTCACACAATTTGGAATTATTCAAGTAAGCTGTCTCATTATGCATTAACATTGACAAATTCACCTGTGTGTTGAAAAGAGAGAGGCAAGGAGGAAGTGAGAGACTATTTTTAGTGCTTCTGCTCATCTGATCATATAGGAAGAGGAGCAGATGAGACCTCAGAGTTTTGTTCCAATATCTTCTGTAGTAAGTGGGATAGGATTCTAATATATTTGTTTATTTATTTTAAGTATTTTATTTATTTATTTGAGAGAGACAGAGAGTACACACAGAGAGAGAAGGAGAGAGAGAAGCAGACACAGGGCTCGATCTTAGGACACTGGGATCATGACCTGAGCTGAAGGCAGACACCTAACCAACTGAACCACCCAGGCATCCCTGATTCTAAAATATTTAAAAATGGTAATTTTCCATACAACACGACTTATAAATGCAACCCAAACTGTCATTTGGGTTTCCACCCTAGAATCTGGCCACTGTCTAAAGTGTGACTCTTTATGTTTGTGTTTATATCATTTCGCTCCTTGAGTTAGCCTGTATTATACAACATTTGATTTATTTTCAGCAGTCTGAGGTCTCCACAGCTAGCCCAACTCCCCAGAACTGCTGGAGCTGCTCGCAGGGCCCTTTGCCAACCGCACAGCGATTGCTTTGTCTGGGGAGCCAAAGCCAATCTGTTTCCTTTCCTCCAAAGGGTTGTCTCCTGCCACTGACATCTTATTTTCTAGGGGATGGTCTTTGATTTGCAGCACACTTCTTTTTAAAAAACTGAACATGAGGGGTGGCTCAGTGTGTTAAAGCCTCTGCCTTTGGCTCAGGTCATGATCTCAGGGTCCTGGGATGGAGCCCCACATTGGGCTCTCTGCTCAGCAGGGAGCCTGCTTCCTCCTCTCTCTCTGCCTGCCTCTCTGCCTACTTGTGATCTCTGTCTGTCAAATAAATAAATAAAATCTTTTAAAAAAAAACTGAACATGATATTATTGTAACAGCTGAAGTTTTCCCAGGACACTAAAATGGAAATATTTTGGAAACTCATGATAGTAAGTTAGGAATGTGTGAGGAAGTCTACTCCCAAGCCCAGGAAAATCCATTGCTGGAGCTACTATAAAGCACACAGAGAAGACAAGGACACCAGCCCCTCACGGCAAGGAATTTTAGGTCATAAATTAAGAAGGTCCAGAAAGCACATCCAAGAAGACTGGTATATTACTACTCTGGTGCTGCAGTTTCCAGAAATTTCTCTCTCCTGATGAACGGAGTATATATGTATGCTGAATCCCTGAAACTGCTCCAGGTTCTGAGTCTGGGTGACAAGACAAGAGCAGGATTGCTGACAGAGAACAAGCCCGCTTGGTGGTGACTGTAGCGATGTTTCAGCTTCAAACACTTGGAAACCAAAGTGATGAGAATCAAGTGGAGATGTCTGGTGGAAATCTAGAATGTGGGATTGACCTTAATTTCTGGGGGGTGAGAGAGATGATCCAGAATGAGAGGAAGCAGTAAGCATCTCCTCTCCCTGGTCCCCATCATCCCACCTTCTCCCTGAGTATGTGTGTATGATTTCTGAGGAGTGCAGACACCTGCCAGAGAGTCAATAATTTCCGTGTATGTGTGTGTGTGTGTGTGTTAGGGAGAGAGAGAGAGAGAGAGAGAGAGAGAGAGAACGAGCAGCCTTTGGCGCTGAGTCAAAAAGGAGGGGCAGCAAGAAAGGAGGCAGCAGGGGTACCGGGAGGAAAACGGTCAAAGTTCTGATTGGTAAAATGACCAATGCCTGAATCCACAAGAATTCCGGAATGTGGGGGGAGACAATGCCACATGTGACTGGAGAAGGTCTACCATATACAGGTATCAGGCCATTGCCAGGGTCAGGAACCCAGCCTTAAGGCGCTGGACAGTGAAAGGTCTTTTGGGATACTGCGCCTTAGGGAGAAGTTCCGTGCACTAGTAACTTCTGCCTGTAGTAGCATCAGAAGCCCGCCAGGGGGTGCTGCTCACCAACATGTCCTGTCATTGAACTTTGATGGTCAATTCACCAGCTCCAGCGTCTTTCGCTCGGATTCGGCTGTCAGTGTCGTTACTGCCCTCTGTGGTCTCAGAAGACGTTCCTCCTTAAGCTGTCCAGCTGCTCTGCAAAGCGCTGCAAGACCATCCACTGGGGACAGACCGAAACAGGCTGTCTTCCCCTCTAAGCGATTCACTTTGTGCAGGTGATGACACAAACAGTAAGGAGGTTATTCTATGCAGCGGACTGTCCCTCGTTAGCAGCTCAGGCGTCTTCCCGTCCTGGCGGAGAACTTAAGAGGCAGCTGGGCCGGCAGGACTGGGTGTGTTGAGGAGAGAGACTGGAGAAGTCCAGTCATCTGATGGACGTCAGAGTCCCAGAAGGGAAGGACGGCAGATGTGGTACTACAGGAACGAGAAGCAGCCTAAGGATAGGGAAGTTTTCCTTTGCTGCTGATAGTTAATCCCAGTAAACCAAGTGAAATGTCAAAATAGATGTAGAGAGATTGAATCTTAAAATCTTTGGTTTCCCCCAGGCAAAAGAGCTGTACAATATTAACGAAGGGAAGAGATACTTCTTTTTATAAAGTACATTTTCTTAGTTCTGCAAGGAAGCTGACAAGATAGTAATGCCTCTCACACTTAATGGAACTCCTAATTTGACTGCTCTAGAGACTGGTAACCATTTACAAAAATTTAGAATAAAGGTCTCAAGAACTGCTGGGAAGGGGCGCTCCGTGGTTCAGTCGGTTAAGTGTCTCATCGGCCTTCGGCTCAGATGATGATCCCAGGGTCCTGGTGTCTGGCTCCCTGCCCCGCCGTGCCCCGCAGCTCTGCTGGGAGCCTGCTTCTCCCTCTCCCTCTGCCCCTCCACCTGGCTCATTTTCTCACTCTCTCTCTCACAAATAAATAAAGTGTTAAAAGAAGTGTAAGGGCCTATTTAGCCAGAGCAGCTCCATCCGGTTAAACAGTGATTTTGTTGTTTATGCAGTAAAACTTAAACTGACCCTGCCCTCACCCCCCTCAGGGAACTTACTTAAAAACAAGTCCCGGAAACCAGTCCCAGGTAACAAAGCCCAAATACAAGGGTGGGTCAGGCCAGGTGGAGGTATCCAATCAGTGGGGGCGCATACTGTCTCCTAGCTACCAAGGAGTTATGGACCCCACCCTCTGGGCGCCTTTTGGGAGCCAATTCTGACCAAGGTGATAGGCTAGTTCAAATATCTACTATAGGCCCAACCACATGACCTTTGCCCTTAAAAGCTAGTCTGTAAGGCAGAGAGAGGTAACCTCTTTGCAAGAGACAGCCCCAGCCCCTCGGTTTGATTCTCGATGCTTGGCACGAAATAAAGCTTTGCTTGACCTTCACTTTGTATCAGTCTCACTCCTTTGACCATGGACCCAACAACAAGAAGAAGAAGCTGGGAAAATAAAAGGAGGAAGAAAGAAACAAGTGTTCAAAAGAGAACAAGTTTTAGTTAATAGAATGTGTTTTAGTTAATAGAATGGAGTTTTAGTTAACAGAATGTGTCTGGTTACTAAGACAATATAGGGAATGAAAGAGATCCAAATAGCTATTAGGCCAGTCAAAAGAAATCCTTCTGTATAGGACTTTTATTTTACCTTTTAAAATATTTTTTTATTTATTTGAGAGAGAGAGAGAGAGAGAGAGAGAAAGCAAGCATGGGGGGAGGGGTAGAAGGAGAGGATAAAAGTCCCAAGCAGACTCTGCTCTGAGTGCAGAGCCCATGGCGGGGGTGCTCAATCTCATGAGCCTGAGATCAGAATCCCATACATGTGGGAAGCATATGTATAATAGAGTATTAATAACCCCACTTAATACACTGATCACATACCTGATTGAGTGTGTATAGTCTGAGGTAGTGAAGTACATTTTTTATTTTTCTTTTGCATAGATGGCAGAAGTTTTTTGCTGTAACTTCCAAAATGTAGACTCTTAAAAGAATCCATTAAGTTGGGGGAAGGGGAGTAGGGAGAGGGTGCTTGGGTTATGGACATTGGGGAAGGTATGTGCTATATATGGTGAGTGCTGTGAAGTGTGTAGGTCTGATGATTCACAGACCTGTACCCCTGGAGCTAAAAATATATGTTAATAACAAATTAAAAATAATTAAAAAAAAATCAATTAACTTCCAGGAAACTTTTAGAAATACATAATCTGCAAACAACTATAAGCAAGTAAACAAAATAAGAGATTCTTCATTTTGTATATACGAATGATGCCACAAAGCCCTCCAAAGTCATGGCTTATGGAACCATAACCTTACAGGTAGAAAAGACTGCCCCTTCCAGGCAGGCCCAAAACACTAACAAGTTTCAGGGAGCTGGAGAACAGACTTGGAAATGATGAGCAAACTGGGTAAGGTGAATTAAATGGTGTTGGGTTTCTGGCCTCAGAGCAAACACCCTGATAAGGTCAGTAGAAAGCACTTCTGGTACCGTGGAAAGAATGGAAACTTATCTCCAAGGCTTTATACAATTTATAGTGAAAAGTTAACTTTCTGCTTCTAATCTTATGACTGTAATTTTGCTTACCGGTCAGCAAGATCTTTGTGCATTTGCAAATGCCTCTTGTTGGGCCTTTGAACTAAAGCATGACACATAGAATAGTACTTACATGATTCAGGCTCATAAACTGCATGAAATTGTTACCACCAGATTGAATCAATATCATACAATATTCATCTGGAAATTCTTCCCAAATGTAGGAAGCTGATTGAAAGGAATACTATTAATGTAGGCACGAATATTTCTGGTAACAATAGTTGTGTATGTTTTGTATGTTCACTTGCCTCCATTTTAAAAAAATGTAAAAAGTTGCTGGTGCAACCACTCTGGAAAACAGCATGGAGGTTCCTCAAAATGTTGAAAATAGAACTACCCTATGACCCAGCAATTGCACTACTGGGTATTTACCCTAAAGATACAAACATAGTGATCCGAAGGGGCACGTGTACCCGAATGTTTATAGCAGCAATGTCTACAATAGCCAGACTATGGAAAGAACCTAGATGTCCATCAACAGATGAATGGATAAAGAAGATGTGGTATATATACACAATGGAATACTATGCAGCCATCAAAAGAAATGAAATCATGCCATTTGCGACGACGTGGATGGAACTAGAGCGTATCATGCTTAGTGAAATAAGTCAATCGGAGAAAGACAACTATCATATGATCTCCCTGATATGAGGACATGGAGAAGCAACATGGGGGGGTAGGGGGATAGGAGAAGAGTAAATGAAACAAGATGGGATTGGGAGGGAGACAAACCATAAATGACTCTTAATCTCACAAAACAAACTGGGGGTTGCTGGGGGGAGGTGGGATTGGGAGAGGGGGAGCGGGCTATGGACATTGGGGAGGGGAGGCGAACCATAAGAGACTATGGACTCTGAAAAACAACCTGAGGGTTTTGAAGGGTCAGGGGTGGGAGGTTGGGGGAACAGGTGGTGGGTAATGGGGAGGGCATGTTTTGCATGGAGCACTGGGTGTTGTGCAAAAAGAATGAATACTGTTACACTGAAAAAATAAATAAAATGAAAAAAAAATGTAAAAAGCGATCAACTAGGCAAGAAATTTAATACATAAACAGACAGTCTTTTTTTTTTTTTTTTTTGACCAAGACAGATTTTTTAAAACAATCTGAGTAAAAAGGAGAGGCTTCAAAAGAAAATTTGTCCCACACTTAATCAAGGACAGAACTTTTTCCTTTGTTTTTTTTAAGATTTTATGTATTTACTTGACAGAGAAAGAGACAGTGAGAGAGGGAATACAAGCAGAGGGAATGAGAGAGGGAGAAGCAGGCTCCCCACTGAGCAGGGAGCCCGATGTGAGACTCAATCCCAGAACCCTGGGAACATGACCCCAGTGGAAGGCAGACATCTAACGACTGAGCCACCCAAAGACTGAGCCACCCAGGTGCCCCAGAACTTTTTCCTTTTATAATGATTTAATTCACAACTTCCTTCTGGAAAGAAATTATGATTCCTGGTCAAAATGCTTAGAAAAGTTTCTGCTAAATTTAAGACAAGTACGACTTGTTCTAGAAAATTAGTCACCCACCCACCCACCTGACAATGGTGAAGAAGACTCTTGACCTTTTAACCAAACTTTCTTCTTCTTTTTTTTTTTTTAAAGATTTTATTTATTTATTAGACAGAGATCACAAGTAGGCAGAGAAGCAGGCAGAGAGAGAGGAGGAAGCAGGCTCACTGCTGAGCAGAGAGCCTGATGCGGGGCTCGATTCCAGGACCACGGAATCATGACCTGAGCCAAAGGCAGAGGCTTTAACCCACTGAGACACCCAGGCTCCCCTTTTCTTCTTCTTTTAAAAATCTAGTCTAACATGATTATCTAACCATTCACCAAAAATGAACCTCTAAATTAGGACCACCCAAGGCATTTTCCCTTATAGCAAGATTGCAATAAAACCATAAATGATCCTAACTAAATTGTCAGCAGTGTTTTCTTTACTGCTGGGGTCAGCTGTATGCTCCAGAGTTCCCCTCAAGGAACGATCACTTGCTCCTGAAGGGTGGTAACAACAGAATTCAGACAGATTAATATGTAATGCTTCCTTACCAGGTGGTTAGGCACGCCTCACATTATTTAGCTATTCGTCTTCCAAGGAAGCTACTCAGAGTGCTGTGTATGGGCATGATTAAACCTCATGTGTCTCCCATAATTAAAATGAGAGGCTGAGAGACTCTGACTGGATTCTACTCTTGGACTTTGATTTAGTCAGGACCTGAAGAAGATAATTGGTTATACTGTAACCAGGACCAAAGGGTCAAAGACACAGAAGTGAGGATTATAAAGAAGGGTCAATGACACAGAAAGTCTCAAATGCTGTAGCTAAGTTGAAAGTGGCAGCAATAGAATGTTCTTTCGTGGAGAAAGTACATACTTCATTCCATTGCTACACACCAGTCTCTGCCCAAACTTCCAATCCTTTGCAAAGTTTCTAAAATGCTTCCAGCAAGATATGGGTCTGTTGAAAAAGGATTTGCTCCCTGAGATCATTGTATTTCAGCATAAAGATGGTTTCCCTTTGGATCCCCATCTCTCTTTTCAACCATCCTTTTACAGATGGAGGCTTCAAATCAGGGCTAAACACCAATAATTTTGGACTTAATTGTCCTACCTTTTCCCAAAATGCCCCCACTCTTTCTACTTTGTGTTTCCTTCCTCTGGGCTTAATATAAAAATTGGTCCCTAGAAGAAGTATGTGGTTCCTTTGGTACCATAATTTAACGCCTCCCCAGTTCTTGGACATTTAGATTTTTTTTAAAACCATCTTAAACAATGTTGCAGTAAACATCTCACCCATCTGTCTCTGCTCCCCTGTGTTATCATTTCCTTACATCGCCACCTTTAGATTTCCTTTTGTTTTCTATGACATTTTCTCTACTGAGGAGAGAATGTGCTGCTACTGGGTACTTGCCAGAATTATTATTCAAACTGAATTATTAAATTGCCTTCTGAGTGTGAGTGATGTTTGTGGAAATGAAGGTAAGAACAGACGGCTCGCTGAGGGCTTGTCCCCCGCTACTGGCGTCAGCTGATGATGGATGGCCCACCCCAAGGAGCAGAACAGTCTGAGGTAGAAGTACAGAGCGTCTCCAGAAGCCTCCCAGCACGCATTGCTTCTTCAGTGCGGGAGGCAGGAGGCTGAGAAGCAGAAAGATGCTTATCTTTAAACCCTGGAGCTCAGGGCCAGACCCTACCTGTCACCTCAATCCTGGGCTGGGATTAAAGTGCCTTGAGCCAAGGGGATTAAAGTGCCTTGAGCCAAGGGGTCCATATACCCTGGACAGCCCAGTGTATATTTCCCTACCTTCATCATCCATTGTTCTTAGGAAAAGAGATCTCCTTCATGTCCAGGTTTTTAACTTTTTTTTTTTTTTTTTTTTTTTAAACAGAAGAACTAACTGGTTGAACCACCCAGGGGGAAAATCTCCTAAACTTAAAGGGCCTAGGTTTTGTCAACACATAATTGGCCTCTCCTGATAATAATTTCTTTTATTTTTTTTTATTTTTTATTTTTTAAAAATTTTTTGTATTTATTTGACATACAGAGATCACAAGTAGGCAGAGAGGCAGGCAGAGAGAGAGGGGGAAGCAGGCTCCCCGCTGAGCAGAGAGCCTGATACGGGGCTCGATCCCAGGACCCTGGGACCATGACCTGAACTGAAGGCAGCGGCTTTAACCCACTGAGCCACCCAGGTGCCCCCTGATAATAATTTCTAAAGTAACTTTCCTTTTTACGTCTCTTTGAAGCTTATATATAGTTAGATAAGAAAAAGAGGTCCAAGTGACTAGCTCAAGGACACATGGCTGATTGTAGCAAGGATGAATAGACTAGAACTTAGTTCTTCTGATGCTAAGGTGTTCCCTTATTCAGCAGTTATTGGGCACAAATAATGCATGTATCAGTTACAATGCTGGCTAAGTTTTTATAACAGAGAGATCCCAAACACTGTGCCTCAAATCATATCAAAGTTTACTTCTCTCATTTGTAACGCTCCAGAGTTAGACAGCTGGTCCGGGGAAGGTAGGCTGCTCTGCTCCATGAGGTCATTCAGGGACCTGGACTCCTTTTTCTTATTGCCGTGGTCACAAACTTTCTCATGAAGAGGTAAATGGTAAAAATTTAGGCTTTGCAGGCCATACAATCATTGTCCCAACTGCTTGATTACTTACAATAGTGGGCTGGAGGTCAGATTTGGCTCATGGGTTGTAATGTAATGACTTCCGTCCTTGGATGTCCTTTTCAGCATCGTATCTGTGTTACAGACAGAGGAAAGAAGTGGATGGGTTGAAATTTTTCTTATAAAAACAAGACCCAAGGGTACCTAAGTGACTCAATCAGTTAAGCGTCTGCCTTCAGCTCAGGTCATGATCCCAGGGTCCTGGGATTAAGTCCCACGCTGGGCTGACTGCTCAGCTGGGGAGTCTGCCTCTCCTCTCCCTTGCTTGTGTGCTCTCTCTCTCTCTCTCTCAAATAAATAAATAAAATCTTAAAAAATAATAAAAATAAAAACAAGATCCATAGATAAAAAATATTGTGACACAGTCACACAATGGAATACTGTGTAAACAAGAATGAATAAATCACAGCTAACAGTCACACAGGTGATACCACAAATTCAATGTTGAGCAAAAGAAGCCAGATGCAAAAGACTGCCTATTGATTAATTCCATTCATATAAAGTATAAAAATAAGCCAAACCAATCTGTGGTATTAAAACTCAGGCTAGTGTTTGACTTTGTTGGGGTTCGTGCCACGAAGCGGACACAAGAAGACTTCTGAGTTCTAGCGATGTTCTATTTCTTGATCTGGATGGTGTGGGTTTCACACATGGGTGTGTTCATGTGAAAATTCTCTAAGCCATAGCATAATATTCAAGTACTTTTCTGTATGTTATACTTCAGTAAAACATTTACATAAATTATAAAAAAAAATAGTGATTCATAAGTCTCACACTATTTCTTCTCTCTTTACCTGGGCTGGGCAAGTTCTTCTTAAAGGGGACACAGTGCCTTTTAAGGGCCCCATGGTTCTCTCCTCAAAGGCAGACAGGGAGGATCAGGGAGGATTGGGGTCAAGGAGTCACTTTAGGGACACACACTGGAGTGGCTATTCCATTCACAGCCATTTTTATCCCATGGGCATGAGATTTGAGCCATCCATGGTACCTCACTATCTGGCGATAATAACTGACCCAAAACATGGGTACATGATCCAGGCCAGGACAAACAGAGTCCTTTCCCAGGAATTGCCAAACTGAATCAGAGGAAAGGGACTCCTTTCCTTGCAGCTGTAAAGATGTGAGCCTGGATTTCCTGCAGCCTGGTCTGTTCCTTGAGATGGCTAGCCTGTGGGAATGAGCCTGATATCCAGCGAGAAGCAGGGAGAGAGCAGGAGAGAGAAAGAGCTAAGGCTCTTTGGGCTCTTGGTTCCAGCTATCCCAAAGGTCAGCTCCACCCTGCTCTTCCCAGTTATACGAGCCAATAAATTCCTTTTGAATTCCTTTCATATTTAAGAGAATTAGTGTTGAGTTCCTCTCTCATGAAAATGATCAGCTGCTTTTCTCCTCCAAACGCACTCTGGATCAGACCACTTCTGATCATCTCCACAGCCACAATCCCGACCCAAATTTCTACTGTCTCATGCCTGGATGGATGCCAAGTCTCCCAGCTTCTCTCTTGCTCTTTTACAATCCATTCTCCACACCAGCAAGCCAAGCAATCTTAAATAAATGTCAGTCAGACCACGTCACTTCCTGCCTGGTGATTTCTCGTTACATCCCAGATCATCCTGTTTTATAACGCCCTGCACGATCTGCTTCTGTCCATCCTCCAACTTTATCTCCTGTCACTTCCCCTCCTCACTTTTTTTTTTAAGATTTTATTCATTTATTTGTCAGAGACAGAGAGAGTGTGCATACACAAGCAGGGGGAGTGGGAAAGGGAAAAGCAGGCTCCTCACTGAGGAAGGAGCCTGATGCAGAACTCAATCCCAGGACCATGGGATCCTGACCTGAGCGGAAGGCAGATGCTAACCAACTGAGCCATGCAGATGCCCCAGAAGTAACACTTATTGAGTGAATGAATTTCAAGACAGTGAGGGGCTGATTTCCATGCAGGACCTAGTTTCCTTGTGAGGTCTCCTTTCCTCTGCACTATCCTCTGCACTATCCTCTGCACTATGCTGTCATCCACACTGTTAATTAGTATTAACTCAAGGAGGAACTTGGACCTCTCACTTGATCTCACTCAACCTGTTGGCTTATTTGTGAAATGGGAACTCTTTGCTGACCCAACTCCAAAGGTTGCTGGAAATGTAAGGAGCCAGGAGGAAGAAAAGCCCAATAATAATCAGAATCGAATGAGTCTGGCCTTACTCTGCTTCCCCACCAATTCCTCCCCATCCCTACATGATCCTATTCAACCTAGCCTAGCCCTTGAAAGGTCTTATTTTATAGCTCCTTATAGAGAATTTACACAAGGCCATGACCTTCACTGTGAGAAAGCACAGGCTATAAAAGGCAAAGCTTGGCTCTCTGCACTGTGGTTAAATATTGATAAGAACAGGAAACAGAGACCTGGGGTGGGCATACTACATACCCCCAGCCACAGCAGAACCCCCCGACCAAGGGTCCTCCCAGCCCATTTCCTGAACTGGAAAGAGAGTGTGTGAGTGTGTGTGTGTGTGTGTGTGTGTGTGTGTGTGTGTATTTTTTTTACTCAAGGCCAACATATAAGAAGAAAAGCATGGAGCTCCTGGTTCTTCTGGATCATGAAAGAAGGAAAGCACAAAGCTCCTGGTTCCTTCAGATCTTGAAGTCAGGTGGAGCCAGTTTGCCACCCAGAGCTGCTCACTCAAAAGGTCATTCACCCTGGAGTGAAGGAGGAGGCTCCAGGCCGGGGCGTGTGCTAAGGGCAGAGCTCTCAGAAGGGCCCCTCGGCCACAGGCTCTGCAGCCCTGCCCCCGTACGTGAGAGCTCTGTGGAGCGCTCAGGTGCAGAGACCATCTGGTGCTCCTGTGAGAGAAGGACCTAGAAACCAGTGCTTGCTCCCAGCAGCAGATCAAGGCGGGACCCAGAAGCGGGATCCAGGGTGAGTGTCTTCCACCTCCCATGGGGATGGGTGGCTCAGGGTCTTTGACAGGAATGGCAGTCCAGCAGTAGATGGTTAAGGCTTGTGTAAAACACAGGAATCTCCCATAGGGGCCAAAGGAGACATGACGACTCAGTCAGTGCATTGTGATATCTTGGGTCGGACCCTGGAATAGGAAAAGGACATGAATGGAAGAATGAAAGCCAAATAAATCTTGAATTTGGGTTAATAATTTTTTAGAAGCAGGTATAACAATACGATGCTCACTCTAGAAGGAACCTGGATCAGGGCTCTGAAGGAAACGTGTCCTCTTCCTGTGGCATCTAACACAACCAGGGAGGGCTGACTCTCAGTTCGAGACTTGGAATCAAGTTGTCATTTGGGTTTTTTGTTGGTATATGTTTATTATAACAATATTATACAATTTAAAACAAAATTTTTTTAAAGATTTTATTTATTTATTTGATAGAGAGAGATCACAAGTAGATAGAGAGGCAGGCAGAGAGAGAGAGAGAGAGAGAGAGAGGGAAGCAGGCTCCCTGCCGAGCAGAGAGCCCGATGCGGGACTCGATCCCAGGACCCTGAGATCATGACCTGAGCCGAAGGCAGCGGCTTAACCCACTGAGCCACCCAGGCACCCCAAAAACAAATTTTTTTTTTAACCACCAATAAACAGGGATTTATTTGGAAATTTCCAAATCTGCCAGAAGGGGCTCTTGCCAAGCCCTGGGGTCCACCCTCCTACCGAGCTCCAAAGGGCAACAATGGTAACTCCCCGCCGCCTCCCCCCTCACACCTGTCTGCCCTCCATCGAGCACACGTGCCCATATCTCTGGCCATGCCAGAGAACTGGAGTCCCCTCCGAGGAGGCTCTACCCCCATGGGCTCAAGAGCTGGGGAGGCAGCCCTGTGGCATCGAGGAGATGATGGCGGCCAGAGCCACTTCGCATGGATTGAAGAAAGAACATATGGAAGGAGGCACCGAACAGGGTGAAAATTCCAACTTGCCCCTGTACCAAAAAAGTGGCTCCCGCATAGAAAAACTTGCTTCCCACAGAGTGCAGACACCCAAAGGAAAGGAAAAAACCAGCAGCAAGGCTGGGCTGTAGGCATGGCAAAGAACTTTGGTTTAGGAAGTCTAGGAAGAACATGAGTTGTGCTCCTCTTCCTCACCTAGTGCCCCAGAGCCAGCTGAGACACAGTCCCCAAGGGGGTCTGCAAACAAAGGAGCCAGCAGGCCTGGGTCTGAAATGTTTCCATGACAATGTCAAAGTACAGCCTCCAGCAAAACTGCTTGGGCCTGCCTGCCTGCAGGGGAGGCATCTCTGGTGAAGCCACTTAAAGCCAAAGGATAAAGTAAGTATAAGGCTTTAGGGACCGAGCAACAAGGAATCCTATCACTGCATTTATGAAACTATAGCTGGGGAGCAGAGGGTGACAGGAGACATCCCTCACCCCTTCCTATGCCTATGTGTCCATGACCCCAGGTTCCCCTGTGGACATCAGCCCACATGCAAATGTGTACTCTTCTCTGATTAGTTTTAATTCCACTGTCTTGCTCACTGTAGCTTTACAGGAAGTTTGAAGTTGGGTAGCATCAGTCCTCCGACTCTGCTCCCCTCTTTCAATATTCTGTGTGTGTGTGTGTTACACACACACACACACACGTATGTACATACATACTTTCTCAGGAGCAGAACTGCTGTGTTGTGGGGTGTGTTTACTTACTTTGGCTGATTTGCTCTCAGGATGGCTGCCTGTCTATACTCCCTCTGTTAGCGTCTGAGGCTATAGCCCAGAGCCCCACCAACATGCAGAATTATCTACCTTCCAAACCAAGTCCATTGAATAGATGCTAAGTCCTATTTCATTTTTTTTTTAAATTTTATTTTATTTATTTATTTGACAGAGATCACAAGTAGGCAGAGGGAGGCAGAGAGAGAGGAAGGGAAGCAGGCTCCCTGCTGAGCAGAGAGACTGATGCGGGGCTCGATTCCAGGACCCTGGGATCATGACCTGAGCTGAAGGCAGAGCCTTTATCCCACTGAGCCACCCAGGCTCCCCTCATTTTTCTTTTAATTTTATTCTTCTGATTACCAGAGATTGATCGTTTCTTCATATGCTTACTAGCCTTTGGGGTTTCCTATTTTGTAAATTGCCATTTACATCCTTTATCTTTTATTAGGGTTCCTGTCTTTTTCTTGTTAATTTGCAAGAATTCTTTGTATATTCTAGATAACAGTCTTTTCTTGAGTTTGAGCATTGTAAGTATCTTACCCCTACTGGAAATGTGTAGGGATAGTATTGATAGTATTATTTATTGAACAGAAATCTTATTTTCCCTATTATTTCCTTTTTTGTTCTTCAGAGGACCTAGTCATCTGCCTAGACAAATTAACGGGAGGCAGAGCCAGAGCAAGGGCCAGCTCCTTGACTCTTAGCCCAAGGCTCACTCCGCATGGTCTGTTGTCCTCAAGCCGGGAGCCCAGAGCAGCTGGAGAATCAGCTGTCACAGCCTGGGCCTAGCCTGGGCACAGACCTGGGCTGTATCACACAGTAGCCCCATGAGCCTACTGGGCCCTTGAAATGTGGCTAGTCAGAACTGAGATATGCAATAGGTGTAAAATTTACACCCAGTTTCAAAGTATGAAAGAGGTAAAATATCTCAACCATTTTTATTTTTTCAAGATTTTATTTATTTACTTGAGAGAAAAGGCACACAAGTGAGAAAGCACAAGCAGGAGGAAAAACAGAGGGAGAAGCAGACTCCCTGCTGATCAGGGAGCCTAACGTGGGGCTCAATCCCAGGACCCTGAGATCATGACTCCAGCCGAAGGCAGCTGCCCACCCAACTGAGTCACCCAGGTGCCCCTCAACCATTTTTATACTCACTACATTGACATGAGACTACTTGGGATATGTTGGATTGAAGAAAATACGTTGTCGAAGTCAATAGCACCTACTTCACTCATTTGAATTTGGGCAGTGGGAATTTTTAGGTTAAGTAGTAATAGTGCAGGCAGTACAAGAAGATGTCCAGATGTGTGGCTGTTTGGGACCGACGGAGGTTTGCGAAATAGCTCTGAACCTGCTTTGTAGGAATGGGAACAGGCTCAAATTAAGGAGGGGATTTATCCCAGGAGCATGAGTTCAGGTTCTTACGTGGTGCCTGGCTCTCAGTGGCAAGTGCTGGCCATGACCTCTGTCTGGCATCTTCCTATTCTCAGCTCCAGGTCATAGGTGTGCCCGTGTTCAGGAGAGAGACTGACAGGCCCGCCCCTGATGGGGACATGGGGGCCTGTTACTGGCTGACACACAAAAATCAATGGTGAGAGGTGGGACGATTTGCTCAGGAACCAGGGTGACGGAGCACATAGGGCTGCGGAAGCTGGGTGAGGGTGCTGGACAGGGAAAAGTAGAAAATGTCCCCTTCAAGGGTCCCTTAGCCTGTCAGCGACTCAATCCTCAAGCCCAGGTCAACGCTTTTCTCCACGTGTAATAAGTCTTCCTAAAGACTTGAGTGACTCCTGCTTCGACGTTTTCTACCTCTCCAGACTCCACCTGCCCTGAGCGTGGTCCAGCAACTGTGCGCCAGAGGACAGCTGGGTTTGGGCGGTCACAGAGGTCAAACTGGGGTGGGCTATCTGGTCATGCTCTCTGCTTTGTTTCCAGTGATCTTCAGAGCTTTGCTCAGAGTCCGGAAATTAGGGGGCCAGGAGGGCAGCCGGGGACCCCAGAGACCTAAGGATTTTGTTGTCAGAAACGGATCCCAACCAGGAGCAGGGGGGCATGGACCACAGAGAGGGGGTCATCCAAGCCCCAGCCGGTACCACGGTGCCTCAGGAACTGCTAGAAGAAATGCTCTGGTTCTTCCGGGTAGAAGACGGTAGGTGATGCGGGATCAGGGGTGGGGCCTGGCTGAACCCGCTCCCCCCCCCCCCCCCCGGCCCCCGACACAGCTGCTTCCTCCAGTGCAGGCTGCACATTTCCCCCCAAGGTGGGAACTGAGGCCAAGGGGTCTTAATTCCCACAGGGATCTGGCCTAACCGCTCTCTCTTCTTCTCAGAGCGTGGTCATTCATTTTCATCATTTATCGGATCATTCACAAGTATTTAATAAGTTCCTTCTGTGGGCACTGTTCTCAGCAGTGGGGTTATTCTGCCCTCTGTGGAGCACACATTCCAGTGAGAGAGAAAATAAACAAGACAAACGACTAAAATGCATAGCATGTGGGTGATGAGCAACACGGAGAAAAATTAAGCACAGAAAGGGAACAGAAGGGTAGGTACCACGGTCAAGGAAGACCTCACTAAGAAGCTGACATTTGAATAAGGGCTTGCAGATGAGCCCGGCAGATTATGTGGGGGAAGAGCAATCCTGGTAAGGGGAACAGCCAATGCAAGAGCCCTGGGGCTGGATCCTGCCTCATTTTGGTATGGTGTCGACACGTCTCATTATCCAAATTCAGATTAGCCACTTTCTGTGTTCTCTGTTGCCAGCTGTGGGACATGGTTTCACTCCCACCCCTTCCTTGCCCCCTCTCATTAGATTAGGGCTTCTGCAGAGCAGAAATTGTCCCTCCCTCTCCCCCTCCCCCACACTGGATTTCCCACAGGGCAGGGGCTAATCTTCATTAGTCTCTAAGGCACCTGGCTCACCGAAGGGGATGACTGATGCCATAAGCTGAGTCTGAGCCCAAGCCCCAAATGTTAGTGGGCCTGAGGGGCACGCAGACTCTCCTCAAGGCTCCGTCCGTGTGTCCTTCCCCAGCCTCTCCTTGGAATTACTCCATCTTTGCACTGGTGGGCGTGGTGGGCGTGATAAGTTTCATCCTCCTGGGAAGGAGCATCCAGGCAAGGAGGTGAGGAGCTGGTCTGGGGGTGGTCTCTGGGGGGTGGGGGGATCTGCCCTCCCAGGGGAAATCTAGGGAGCGGTCATCTAGGGGTCTTGGCTAGCCACCCTTTGGGATAGTAAAATGCAGCCTTATAGAATCTACAGTTTGGTGGGGAAACTAGTTCAGAGTGACGGCTGTTCAGCGTGGGCCATAGTGTGTGGGAGCACAGTGGTGGGATCTGGGGCCTTCAGGGCAAAGAGAGGGAGAGTGGGCTGAGGAGGCCTTCTTCTTTTTTTTTTTTTTTTAAAGATTTTATTTATTTATTTGACAGAGAGAAATCACAAGAGAGGCAGGCAGAGAGAGAGGAAGGGAAGCAGGCTCTCCGCTGAGCAGAGAGCCCGATGTGGGACCCGATCCCAGGACCCTGAGATCATGACCTGAGCTGAAGGCAGCGGCTTAACCCACTGAGCCACCCAGGTGCCCCTGAGGAGGCCTTCTAGACTGAGGGACAGAAGGCACCAAGCTTGAGGTGCTGGAGGAGGAGGGCCAGCCCATATGGCTGCAGAATGTGATGTGGGGAGGGAGGGCAAGAGGAGGGAAGGACCCAGAATGTATGGGTCCTACGTGCCATTGCAAGGAATTTGGGTTCTAGCTCATGAACACTGGGGAGCCAGAGACTGGCTTTGCACAGGGACATGAAAGGTCTATTTTGGCAAGATTAGTATAGATATAGGATATAAAAGGAACCAAAGAGGTGTAGCTTCTCAAAAGGTGATCTTGCCTTTCTTACCTTCTGGTAAGAAAGGCCTCCGCAAGCATCGGCCTCAGCAAGGTCAACTCAGGGACATCAGCCTCAGGAAGCATCGGCCTCAGCAAGGTCAACTCAGGGACAAAGTGGCTGTCCATGGGAGCAGCAGACTTTGAGCTGCTCCCCCGGTGGCCTGAGCAGGTCCTCTGGGCAGTTAGCCGTTACCACAGCTGGGTCCCTCCCCTATGGCCAGGAAGCCTAGAGGTATTTTGAGTAAAAGCACCTTCAGAGGGATGACACTTGGGGGAGTTACTAGAAGAAAGGCTGGGTCTTCAATGTCAGGTTAAGGACACGGGCAGTGGGGAGCCACTAAAGGTGCTTGAGCTGAGGCGTAATGTGTGCGCACCAGGGTTTTAGAAACACAACTGGTGTGTGGGGCTGGTTTGGAAAAGCAAGCACCTAGAAGCAGGAAGATTGTCAGGAACTTCCTGAAGTATTTTGTCGGGGGTTGAGGTGGATAAAGGTGGGGATGGGATAAGAAGAACACGGAACCCAGAATCAGGAGACTTAAATCAGGTCCAAAGTATGTGCATCTTTGACCTCTCTGAACTCCATTCCACCTGTAAGGGGAGCAGGGCACGATAAGAGTTAAGCTCATGGCGGCAACGAGGATTTAGTGAGATGATGCACGGGCGAGAATAAGCCATTTCTCTGCTAAAAAGAACACCAAACTATCGTGGCTTTCTCCCCTATTAGTTCCCAGAACTGCCTACAGGATCTCCCCCTCCCCCAAATGGTAATCCACTTGGGAAACCTGGTCTTGCCCCCAACCCAGTACCCCCAGCACAAGGAACCCAGATTCAACAGTGTTTTCTCTCCTCCCAGAAATCAAAAGCTCCTGGGGAAAAACAAACCAGAAAATCAAACTCCAGAAGTCCAAGACGTGGCTGAGGTTGAAACCAGAGATGACAATAAGCTGAACACCCTAAGGGAGACTTTGCTTTCAGAAAATCACAATTTAGGCCAGGTGGAAACTGAGTTCGAGAAATTGACACAAGAGAGAGATGTGTCACTGTTTCTCCTTCCAGACCCACAAGAATCAGAGACCTAGTGAGATTTCAGAGCCCTGCCCCATGTCGTCAGCAGATAAGATGAATGAACTGCAATCAAACTAATATTCTGTTACGGGGGGGGGGACCCACTTTTTATTAAAATGCTTCTGGAAGTGGGCATTTGGAATTGCATAGTTTGTTTCAAACGGTGGTGTTCCAGCACAAGCGGCTTGGAGCGGGAGTGTGAAATCCATAGCCGGCCTGTGGGTCTGAAAACCTGGCTAGGACTCCTCTTGTGGTCTTGGGGAGTTCACAGCCTCCCTCTTACCTCAGCTTCTCCATCCACAGAATGGGGCTAAAGTCTGGGTTAGAGCTGTTGTTCTTAATCCAAGGTCCTAGAATTGCCAAGAGCAGGGTTCCGGGCTTGGAATCCCCTTTCCATCCTTTCCTCCTGGCAGAGCCCTCCCGCTTACCTGCTTATCTCCTGAGGGTCCAGGAGAGATTTCCTTGGGGCCAGGGGCCCCAAGGTAAATAGAGTTAGAAAACTATAGATCCTGTACTAAACAATGGGATCCCAAGCAATGGGATCCCAAGCGAGTATCCCGATCTGAGCCACAGTGCTGTTCTATCAGCTGTGGCGGTGACCCCAAATAATGTATGCAAAAAACCCCTGCTGTATGAACCCCAAATGCCCTAGCTTCTATCTTTCAAAAGTGGACTTTGAACATTCAGACCCCCTGTCGAAGGGTCCTGCTACTGGGTCCTGCTAGACCAGACTATAGATGCTGTACTGTGTTTCTACCTACAAGCCTGGGGCAGGCTGACAGTGCCAACCGGGGGTCTGATAACCCCAGTTGTAGGCTCCCGGGAGTCCTGGGTGCTGGTCACTAGACTGACTTTGTTCTGCAGCTCTGATCATTAGACTTCAGGAGCCTGGTCCTGAAGGTCTGTGGAGAGAGTCCTTCATTTAAGATGGGAAAATAAGAGGGCCCTGTCTCCGGGGAAAAACCCACTGGAAGCTCCCTACCCCAGAGCCCCCAGTCCTCACTGAAAGGCAAAGTATTGGAAATAGCCCTTCCTGGGAATTTTGGTTTCATAGCCTGTCGCATAGGATTATTTGAACTAGACTCTACTTGGGTAAACTGTGGGGTTTGTTGCCTGGGGCTTCTATGAAGTCAGAGGACCACAAGAGGGCCGGGGTCAAGCCACACCCCACCCCCAAGCTATAGCTACTTTGCCCTTCCTGTCCACCAGGTGGTGCTAGGATCTCAGGGCTGCTCCTCCTGCGGCCTGTTCTCAGGCCAACGCTTACGGACCATCCAGAGCGGCACACTAGGGGCCATATCTGGCTGCAGCTGGAGCAGGAAGGGTTGATGGCACCATGATGGACACTGCAATTTCCTTCCACTTCAGGCTGACCCCAGGTCTCTGGATTGTCTCAGGGGCTATTTCCCTTCGGGGTCAGGGAACACAGCGGTTACCATGGAAACCAAGGCCTGGAGCGAGGAAGAGCAGCATTCCTGCCTATCCCTCCAGGTCACACAGTAAACTGGGTGTCTGGGATATTACTTGGTGCTGGAAGAGGGGTCAGCTGTCCACCAGAGGGCAAGGACTATTCTTCCGACAGAGGGAGAGGCGGTGGTGAGAAGCCAGCCCCTATCATGCAGCCTTGCCCAGCTGCTGAGCCTGGGATCCTGACGGGTGCCCTCAGAAGATCTTGAAGCCCTTCAACAGGGTCAGGGTGGGCGCCTTGCGCTTGCTCTGGGCTCGGGATGACTTCACAGTGACCAGCTTGGCCTGGGCCACAGCAGGCATCTCCTTCAGACTGACGGTGGAAAGCGTGTTGAAGGTACAGCTGGCCAGCCCATGTCGGGCGGTGAGTGGGGCCTGGTGGGGCAGGGCCCTCTCCTCGGAGATGAAAAGGGGCCGGGCCAGGGAATGCTTCTCCAGCTCCCGCCGTGCCTCCCGCACTGCCTCGTGGAAGACATGCTGCACGTGCTCAAAGTCCAGACAGGCTGAGACCTCGAAAAACAGGCACCCGAACTTGCCTGCCAAGGCTGCGCCCTCTGCCTTGGTGACCTGCCTGGTGGGGGAAGCAGGGCGAGGCAGGGTCAGGAGCACACATTCAAGTCGGGCAGGCCCACACCTACACTGTCTCCCCACTCACGGGCTTGGGGACCTGCAGGCATCTCATCAGTACAATGTGATAATGACATTGGCTTCACATGGTTGCCAAAAGAATTAAGAAAGACCGTTTGTATTGTGTGCCCGGTGGAGTACCTGGCGCAGAGTCCGGGCTCAGTAAATGATGGCTGATGTCACTGAAGCCAGAATTCAGAACCAAAGCGTGGGCAAGGGAGCAGCTTACTGGCTAAACCCTGCTTGTGGCTGGAAGAAGATGGTCATTCCCAGCCCTGCCTCCCTCTAGGCCAGCATGGGTCCTCGGTCAGGAAATAAGCCACCCTCCACCCTGGCCTGTGGGATCAGCTCCAGAGAAAGGCAGGGATCTGGACAGAAAGGTGTGAGACCCCAGAGGAGGGAGGGTGAGGTGCCTCAGGATGCCTGTGGTTGGCAGAGCTCTCAGGACTCATGCAGAAAGTGTTGTTGCTTGTCCAGGGGAGGGGCAGAGGAGAGCAAGGGTGACATTTCATGGGAAAGAGGGAAAGAAGGGAAGAGGGAACAACACCTACTGTCAGCTTTGTCCTATACCGTCTTTCCTGACGGGATCGACTATTTATTTAACTGGGGAGGTCCTAGAAGTTTCTGGACTGAAAGCCATGGGGATCAAGGTGAGAGGAAGAAGACTGGCTCTTGGGTCACTCAGATGTCCAGAAGAAAGAAGGGATGATGGTACCCGAGGCCTTGCGGCCAAGGTTCCATTGGCTGAATCTCGGCGACCACCCTGCCCTGCTGATTGCCCTGCCGGCCATTCCTGCAGACAGTGGCACAGCCCCTGAGACTGGTAGGTATTGATGGGAAGAGGTTTTTGGCCCAAGGCTAATTTGGCAAGAAAAGGGGGCTGGGAGTGGGCTAGCTTCCCCAGGGGAGTATCAGACTGGAGAGTGACTGGGCCAAAAAGGGCCAGGGGCAGAGCATCTGGACTCCCTGCCCAGGGCTGGCGTCTTGTCTGTAAGCTCACTGCTTCCTGAGGAACCCCTTTTGAAGGAATACTTCACGTTCTTTGCTTTTATGATGAGCTTGAGTCTAAGAATTTCTCACTGTGGGGACGTGAGTCCTAAGTTTCCAGAAGCTAGCACCCCGTGTGCGCATACATGTCTGTGAATGGGAGACACGGGCACATCACATGATCCTCTCTTGTTGTGCAGCAGCCTGCTGACGATTTATCGGCGGCTTGGGAACCACTGCTCTAACCCACGAGTTAGCAGGTGGCTGCAAGGCAATCATGACAGCATGGCAATCTCAGCTACAAGACTGACCGCATCAAATCCTGACCCACCACCAGCCTGGGTCGAAGAAGGAAATGAGGGAAAACCACGACTCTCCTTAGGGAATGAAGCTGCTCTGTCTGAGCCCCATAGTCACTGTTATTTGCTCCCCAACCATTTTTGGACAATCCCTGTGGTTTCAAAGACTGGGATCAAAACAGCAGTCTAGTGTCCCCCTTCATACTGAAGACAGATTTACTACCATCTAGTCTTCTGACCCCTCTTCCAGGCATCATGGGTTCTAGGATTCCTCAAAAACCACCTTTTGGCTTTAAGATGACACAACTTCCTTCATTCCCTGAGATGGAATTTGTCTTGGTCTGAGGGCTTGATGGCTTTTGAAGCCTCCTATAGAGGCCTCTTGTCATGGGATTGCACGTCCCTTTCCCACTGCCCATCTGATTTGTTCTGCACCAAAGATCCCCTCCTGCCTTATCCCAGTCAGTGGGCCTTTAGGGTCCAGGGAAGCAGGAGTGACTGGCAGGGAGGGGCAGACGGAAGATGGGTGGAAGGCGCCAGACTCTGAAGGTGGACAGGTCACAAAGGACAAATGTCAGTGTTAGAGAAGGGCACAGGGATTAGTCATCAGGTGGAAGCGTCATGCTTTCAGGGCCCAGGCAAGCAACTGGAATGTATGGAGAGAGTGGAGGAAAGCCACGGGGAGTGGTAAGGCCTACGGTCAGCTGGGAAGAGCGTGCCCCTCCTCAAAGCATTCCAGTTCCAGGTCTTTTAAAACACTGCTCGCCAAGCAAAATGCTGCGGTGTTTGCTGGTAATCTGTCCTCTGGCCCAATCTGTGACCTCCGGTTCAAGTCCAGTCCATTCAAAGAAAAGCTGCCCTCAGCACCGCCAATGGTGGGAGTGAGCCTGGGGCCACACTTGGGTGAGGCGAGAGCTGGTTGGACCAGAACTGACTCTAGGAGCCAATCACGGCCTTTCTTTTCAGAACTGGAACCAGGCACCGAGTAATAACCAGCCAGCTATGGGGAATGAGGATGGAAGATCATATAGACAGGCAAGAAAGGGTGAGGCCAAGAGAGACCACAAAGCCCCATGAGGACGGAAGGAGTGGCTTTTCTTTTGACTTTGAGGGTGCAACCCCCTGTGTGAGCCAGAAGCTCTTTCTTCCTGCCCTGGCCTGTCTAGAAGGCCACGCACACTGTACACTTTAACCTAAAGTTGTGGGGATAACTTTCCTTAGCAGCCCAACACCCCTGACGACGACACACAGCCTTTCCAAATGAGGACAGTGAGCCCCAGAGTTGAGGACACACGGTCCTTGCTCACCTATACTGGGCCATGTCCAGCTTGTTGCCCAGCAGCAGGGCTGGGGAGCTGCGTTGTGTCTCCTTGGCGTGCAGAGCAAGCAGCTCCAGGTAGCTGCTGCTGTCCTCGAAACTCCGGCGGCTGTCCATGCTGTACACCACCAGGAAGGCATGGGCCCAGTTCAGGTAGCGCTCACAGTTTCTGGGGGTGTCCTGGGGCAAAGGAGGAAAGCCTCGCTGGGGATGAAGGCCTTCACCTGAGATCCTCCATCGCACCGCCCCATTCCCTCCACCTTTGTATATTGTTCCCCAGCCAAGCCCTTTTCAAAGGGGTGCTTGAGTGTGGATTTGGCTTGGTGTGAAAGGAGGCATTGTCTCGGGAGCCTCACTCCCACCACCCAGCCAGAGGCTCGGGGACCTTGGCTTCTGGGGCACAGAGCCAAGACTCTGGCATGGCTGCTGCAGAGACCCAGCTGTCCCTGGGCACTGCTGGTTTGGGGTCAGGTTGATGGTGACCCTGGGCCTCTGGGAATAACTGGTATCCAGCCCTGGCAAGGGGTGGTGAGAACATAGAGGGAATGTGTGTACTGAGGGGGCCTGGGCCGAGGGGGCCACGGTGTAAACACGCGTGCCCTACCTCCAGGTGTGCACGAGCATCCAGTCCTCGAGCACAGGATCTCAAAGCTGATGCCAGCACCCACAGGTCTCCCCAACCCCATTTCATCTCTTCTCACTCGGCAAATGAAAAGATTCAGGCCCGGAAAGGTCAGTGCTTCATTCAGGGTCACATAGCAAACTAGAGCTTAAGTTTACGAATTCCCATCCGAGGCTTCCACTCTGGGAGAAGCCCGCACTGACTCTCAGCTTTCCATACCCTGGAGAGTAACATACCCTGTTACCCACAGGGGTAATTTACCGGGTCTGCAGTATCCATGACCCTCAGGTGGACAGGCTGGTGGTCTACTGTCTCCTCGGAGCTGTAGGTGTCCTCTGCAACAGACAGCGAGCCAGGTCACGGGCAGGCCAGGCCACTCAGTCACAGACTGGGTCTGAGTCCCAGCCACCCTGTGCTAGACCCTGGGGGATCTCTTCCGGGGCTGGCTGAGTTAGGACAAACTGGAAAGGCCTTGGCTCTCACCCAAATGGAGGACACAGACAGAACCACCCAGCCGGGAGATGCTGCTCTACCTGTCAGGGCTCAGAGCATGAGAGGTCAGTCATAGAGCACGCCACAGGGGATAGCACTGTGTTTGGGTCCACCCACCAAGCCTACAGGACGGAGTGCGTGGCCCACGGGCTTGGTTAGCAGCAGAGCCCTCTGCAGTTGCACTGCCTCCCCACCCTCTCCCTCTGACCATGGCCCGCAGGAAGCCCCCAGTGGGAGAAAGGACGGGAAAGAAAAGCATACGACATACGGTGGTGGGTGTGTGGGTGTGTGTGTGTGTGTGTGTGTGTGTGTCCGTGCGTGACTCTATTCAGAAGTCCTTGAGAAGGTTTACAAATAATCCTTACCAAGTAATAGCAGAAGACTCTAGTGCAGTCGAATATTTTATGTTGGACATGTGGAGTCACACCCAAGCTCAGCTATCTTTTTGCTATGTGACTTGGCCAAGTCATGGCAGTTCTTTGAGAATCTGTTTCCTCACTTTACAGTGGGGTAACATGGGGCGCCTGGGTGGCTCAGTTGGTCGAGCATCTGACTCTTGATTTCGGCTCAGGTCATGATCTCAGGGTCCTAGGATCAAGCCCCACTTCGGGCTCCCTGCTCAGTGTGGAGTATACTTGTCCCTCTCCGTCTGCTCCTCCCCCCAGCTTTCTCTTTCAAATAAATAAAATCTCTTAAAAAAAAAAAAGAAAGAGTAAGGGCGCTTGGGTGGCTCAGTGGGTTGAGCCTCTGCCTTCGGCTCAGGTCGTGATCCTGGAGTCCTGGGATCGAGCCCCGCATCGGGCTCTCTGCTCCGTGGGGAGCCTGCTTCCTCCTCTCTCTCGCTGCCTGCCTCTCTGCCTACTTGTGATCTTTCTCTCTGTCAAACAAATAAATAAAATCTTTAAAAAAAAAAAAAGAGTTCTCTGTCAAATAAATAAATAAAATACTAAAAAAAAAAAAGAGTAAAACGGGGGTAACATGATAACACTGCCTAAAAGTTTTCCGGAGTTTACTCTGTGCCAGGCACTGTGCCAGTGCTTGTCCACGCACCCTCACGGGGCTGTGCGAGGACTGGATGGGCCCTTAGGCATGGGGCCTGGCACACCATAAATGCCTGGTCAAGGACAGTGGGAACTGTGGTGCTCCTGAGTTTACAGGGCAGGTTCACATTCCTAGGTGATTTTTTTTCTTTTTTTTTTTTAAATAATTTTAGACTAATGTGGAAATTGCAAAATAGTACAGAGAGTTCCTGTGTGCCTTTCCCTCTGCTCTCGGCAATGTTAACACCTTATATAACCATAGTGCAGTGATCGAAAGCAGGAAATTGACATTGGTACCATACTATGAACTAAACCACTGACCTTATTTGGTTTTCACGAGTTTTTGCTTTTTTTTTTTTTGGTTCCCATGACCTCAAACCTGAGAAAGTGCAACTGGCCAGGCGTGCAAAGAGGACCTCATTGTCACATTGGCCATCATTCTCCCCATCTCTAACCTTCCTCTATGCCACTGGCCCATGTGTGTGAGTGCACTTTGCTGCCACCTTTCCCTGGATGCCCCTGTGCCCCCAAGTGACCCCAAAGAAGACCTCTATGGGCAGAACTAGGGCCCTCTCTGCCTTCCTCCAACCCACCCGAACCCTGGCTGAGTTCACAGCCACTTGTCTCTGAGAACCCCTGGCAGTCAAGCCAGGCCTGGACACATGCCAGGTCCACTAGCAGCCAGCAGGAATCACAGACAGCTCCCATCCCCAGCCTGTTTGGGGACTTGGATAAATAGCTGCTCTTATTCAAAGATTAAAAAAAAAATCTAATGGAAAATATGCCCCAAACATTTAACTATATTTGGTGCAAGAAGAGCTGCTCCTAGATGCCTACATCTTGTTCAGATTTTTATTTTCCTGCCAAAGTTGCCTGGTGCCCCCCTTTTAGTTGTTCCCCATCCCCTCCCCACCCCAAAACAGGCACTGTGTCCTTCCCAGTCCAAGGAAAATTATTAGCCCTGTGTTGGTCTCCTGGGGTTCCTCACAGCAAATAGCCTTTCAAGGTTACTGTTAGCTCCACTGTAGAGAGAAGAAGCCCAGAGGAGGAGGGAACTTGCCCATGGCCACAAAGCACCCCATCAGTGGAAGGAATGTGAACTCAGGTCTTCGAGGCTGGGCTGCCTCCTTGTGGGGAACCCCTCACCCTCTGCTCAGGGGATCAGCTGATCCTCCTGCTCTATCTGGGCAGAGGACAGGGGAAGAGCAGAAGCTCCCAGTCCAGATGTGGCACACGCAGAAGTGAGCAGGGGGAAGCCTCGGAGATCATCTTATCCAGCTTCCTCCTCCTTGGCAAGTGAGGTGACTGGAGGTGGAGGGTCCTTTCCAAGTTACAGTAACTTGTCCTCTCATTACCAAGTCCTGCTCTCCAGAGCATTCTGGGATCCACATGGGCTTCACAACTCGTCCTTCTAAATAATATTCTGAGGACTTCCATGCTGAGAGAAGTTTCTTTTCCCAAACCTTTCCCCAATAATAATCTTTTAAAGGTACTAAAGGCGCTCTGGTCAGTGTGTGTAGGATGATGCCTCGGAAATGGTGCCCATATCCTTGCTGGAGCAGGATGAGGGCAAGAGAGGTGAGAAGCTGTCATTCTGCCCTGGGTAAACCAGGCAAGGTGCCCTAGCTTCTCTGTGAGAGGAAGCTCTCCTGGGGACCCCTGCCTCTTCCTGGAGCACTCAGCACAGGCATAGTCTTTCCATAGACACTGATTCTCTCAGCTCCGACCAGCTCTCCCAGCCACGACCCTGACTCAGATGCAGCACAGGCTATTGGCCCCATCTTCCAGATGGGGAAACTGAGGCTCCAAGAGCCCAGTACCACACACCTCTGATTCCAGGCCCTCTAGGGCATTATGCTACTCTTATGGGAAAGCTGCTGGAATGGGACCCATCTTCCTTTGTACCGAGGTTCTCCATAGGCAAATCCCTGAGCTCTCTCTGCCTCAATATCTTCACCTGTAAAATGGTGAAAATAGAACTCTTCTTTAAAGGCTAATCCTAAAACCAAAATCCAATCTCATGTTTAAGAGCATCTATGTTGTGCCTAGTACTGTACTCCATGCTAGAAATGAGAATAAATAATGCAGGTCTCCATGCTCAAGAAGCTCACTCTGGGTTCAAAGAAGACCTTAGAGAAGAGAAGGAGCTGTTTTACATGTCCCGGTGGCTAACCCTCCCCTTGGATGCTCAGACCTTTCTCCACAGAAAGAAAGGTCCTGGTCCTGGGGTCCCCATATTGCTGTGGCCAGCCATAGGACAGTGGCTAGAATATTCAGATGGTGGGGCAGAACTCCTAAGGCATGGCACAGGCCTCCCAGAATGCTGAAGAAGAGGGTCTCGTCATCTCTCCAGCTGACAGGCTCTCAGGCCAGGGCGACTGACCGCTGTGGAGCTGCTCCCCACCCCTCTCACCCCCCGGACAGTGTGACCACACATTCTGTTCTCAGGTCAGAACTCCAAAATTACTCAATCAGGAAACCCAAACCACCACTGTACTAGGCTCTTCTGGAGGAACCCTGAAAGAGGATAAGGAATGGGGGTAGGGAGGAAGACACTTAGAGGCAGGCTGCCAGAGGAAATACAGGATGACCAGTTAAATCTGAATTTCAGAGAAACAGCTAATATTTTTTAGTATAAGTATTCTCCATATGAGCTAGGTAGAATATGTGTTTTGAGGAACCATCCTTGGAAATCTCCATTTTCCCCTTCCCAGACACCCCTGCTTGTATGCCTTTCCTTTCCACCTCCTCCCTATCTTCACTTCCCCCACTCCATCTGATTTCATGTCATGGCCTCTCTCAACACCTCCCCTGGCTGGCACACAATTACACCCTGTGTCCCACTCCCATGCTAATCAAATGGGGTCCCCTCAGACCTGTCATGTGACCCTGGCCCGGAAGCCTCAGCTCCTTGGGCCTAATTCTTTCTCTGTAGCACCAAGGGGTTGGGTCAGAGTACAGGTGGTCAAACCAAGCTCTGAAAAACAAACTCCTAGGGGCTGTCAGTCAGTTGGCTGATCTGTGCTCTTGACTTAATCCAGAGATCTCCTATGCTTTCTCTGTTTGACATTCCAGGGTTCTATTCAAGATCACCTGGGAAGAAGGGCTTCTGCTACTTAGGGAAAAAATTCTAGAAACCAACAGACTCAATAGCCCTGAGGTCCCTTCCTCCTCCAACACTGGGATTCAATATTCCAGCCTGAACTGAGGGCACCAACAGGCTCAGGGGCTCTTTCCTCCAGATGTCACAGTGCCTTCCATCAGAGGCATGCTGCGGCCAGCGCTGTACTGCTGCGTTTCCAGTCTGTGCCCCATCGCCCTGCATTTCCTAAAAGGGCCCTCAGGGGTCCCACAAGTGCCTTATTTAATTCTTATGAATGGGAAAAACCATCCAAGACTGCAAACCCCCATTTTCAAAAGGTTAAGCATATCCAGACACACTATTTTTCTCAGGAACGGTTTGCAATAAACAAACGTTATAAATGTAAACTTTAAGGAAAAAGGAAGGAGGGGTGCCTGGGTGGCTCAGTTCGTTGGGCCTCTGGCTCTTGATTTCGGCTCAGGTATGATCTCAGGGTCCTGAGATTGAGCCCCACAGGCTTCATGCTCAGCGGAGAGTCTGTTTCTCCCTCTACCTTTCCCCCTGCTTGTTCGTTTTCTCTCTCTCTCTCTCTCTCTCTCTCAAATAAATAAAAATCTTAAAAAAGAATAAAAGAGAGAGAGAGGGAGGAAAAATGGACATGCATTGAGTGTTTACTGTGGATCAGATACTAGGATAAATCTTTTACACGTGTTCTGTCTTTAATCCTCACAGTAATTTTCTGAGACAGCTACCTTTATACCCATTTTACAGATGAAGAACAGAAGCTCAGAGAGATTAGGTTACTGCTTCAAGGTTGCACAGCCACTAAGTGGCAGAGCTAGGGTTTAAACTTGGCTCTGACTGACAATAGAGCATCCTTTCTTCCAACAGACCATGATATGTCTATAAAACTAGACAAGTTTTCTTGTGTGGTTCAAAAATGGGTCAGAAGCCAGTAACACTACAGAATTGATCAAGTGTTTTGCCCAGCTTTTCTGAAAAAGTACATAAGTGACCATTTTAAAGAATAATAATAGTTACAGACGTTCTGCTATTTTTTTTTTTAAGTGTTATCATTCCTCATATTTTAGGGCAAATCAGTCTCTCTCAGTTCTCTTAATTAAGCCAGTTGTCTGGGGTGGGCTGTGGAAGGATGTCTTTCTGGCACTTAAACCATGTTGTCCCATGGGCTGAGTCATCCTGGTGGCTCCTCCCCTCTGCCCCCAGATGATAGATCCTGGTCAGGCCTGGGCCCACCACAGTGTAGTCATGTGTGTTGCAGGGATCCAAGTGGGACAACAGTAAGAGGAATGCGAAGGAGTGGTTTCTTACCCAAGTTGGGGTCATATTCGCTGATAAACCGCCTGGTCAGAAACTTCACAGTCAGAGCTGCAGGAAGCAGAAAGAAGTTGGCTCAGTCTCCCCCCACCGTGTCTGGCTGCTAGCCCCTGGAGGTTGTCCCTCTCATTTAGGGAGGCCTTATCTAGCCTCTGTGACTCCTGGCTGACACTCAGCTCAGCTCTCTGGGGGACTGTGTCTAGCCGAGGCTAGTCCTCTAGCCGAGGACTTGGTTTGAGAAGCTCAGCAGAAACTAGAAATATGAGGAACCATGCCCCTCCAGTTGCATCCTGGCTTTTTTTTTTTTTTTTTTAATGGCAAGAAAAGTCACGAGAGGCAAGCCTAAGGGGTATTTATAAAGACTCAAACTGGGGACACCTGGGTGGCTCAGCAGGTTAATTAAGCATCTGCCATCAGCTCAGGTCATGATCCTGGGGTCCTGGGATCCAACCCTGAGTCGGGCTCATGGGGAGTTTGCATCTCCCTCTCCCTCTGCTCCTCCCCACTGCTCATGCTCGCTCTGTTCTCTCTCAAATAAATAAATAAAATCTTTTAAAAAAAGAAGAAGAGACTTAAACTGAGGGGTCCAGGACCCATGTTACCTTAGGGTCAGCCTGGTGGAACTCAAACTGAAGGGAGATATCTCCCACCCTGGTCAAGTCGTGAAGATTCTGGAACAGGGGGGCATCTATTCTGGTTCTGGCTATAAGCCAAAGAGTAAAAGCTGAGTTGATCAGTCTGTGATTCCCGAGAGGAGTACAAACACTCCAAAAAAGTCCCAAGTAAATACCCTCCAGTCCTTGGTCCCCTATGTCTCAAGTCTTGGCTCTGTCTTGCGCCTTATGAAGAATGTAAAACTTAAAATGAAGTTCTGCCCAGGTGGAATTGATTTATAGGACTCTGATTTTGTTCAGAATTTAGCCACATAAAGCTCAGGGTCAGCCAATTATTACGCTGGACTCTTAAAAAGTAATGTGATATTTTAAAGAAAATCCTTATAATTCTTTCCCAGGATTCCGAACAGTGTCATTTTGCAAACTACTACCCAGGGAATACATACTTTAAAATTTAAATTCCTTCATACATGTAGTCACTGGCTAAACGATACTAATAACAGAGCTACAGACACAGTTTGATTTTCAAAAGGAAGAGGGCAAATCTTTTCTGTAGGAAAACATGATTCAGAGTCCCCTCTCTGAGTCAGGGGGCTGGTTTCAGAAATGGAGAGTAGGATCCCAGGGAGTCTCAAAGAATACACTGGGGAAGGAAACTCATAGCTAACAGCCCACATTGGCCAGTCACTAATGGCTGTAACTGTAACACAGCCCCAGGAGGAGCCCCTCTGCCTTCCTACCTTCAGCTGCCTGGGACTGCGAGTGGCAGCGGGTCAGGGCTGAACCCTTTCTCTGGGTCTCTGCCTGTGGTGACACCCTCCCCCCTTCCCACCTGGGCTCAAGTGGTAACTGAAGATCTTGGTTCATCAAGAACAAGTCCCAGCCGCCTGGGACCACGGTCCAATGTGTTTCCAGAAAGTCAAGAAGGGTCTGACTTGAAACAAATACGTTTGATAAGAATGCACACTTTGTTCCATTCCAGGGGAATTGGAGTGAGCCCCCCCCCCCCCCCCGGAAAATCCCAGCAGCCAGTGACCTCTACCACCTTCTTTCATCTCCGGCCTAAACCGAGGAATAACAAGGCTGTGACTAAGCTCACAGGGGCCTGGGCTTCGGATTAGTGTCTAACAGGTCCCTTTGGTGCTAGTCCCCAGGGCTGATGGGGGCCCCAGGGAGAGGAGATGGAAGATGCAGAATGGCAAGGGAGAGATCAGCGGAGGACCAGGAGACACAGAGACAGGCAGAGGGGAGAGAGATACCTAGTGTCACAGGCAGAGAAGGAAAGCAGGCGAGGAACCGAACACAGGTGAGAGGTGGAAGAGCTGAGGACAAAGTAGAGAGAGCACCAGGCAACAAAGAAACTGAGGCAAAGAAGAAAATCACGCTGTCTGACCCAAACCCCCTGGGTGCAGGAAGCCCCCAAAGCCAGTGAGCGAGCCTGCCTGCAAGCAAGTCCACAACGTCCCCACCCAAACCCTTTCCTTTCGCCCCCCCCCCCCAACTCACCGGACTTGCCGGCCCCTCGACGTCCCAGAATGGCCAGATTGACCTCAAGGGGCGCGCTCTGTGGCCCGCTGCCCGCGCGCGGCTTCCCAAACACCGAGGACATGGTGAGGCTACTAAGAGGGACCCGGGTAGGCAGTAGAAGAGCCCCGAGCAGCGTGCCCGCCCGTCGGGGCCCCGCAGAACGAGTTGCGGGATCCCCTGGCGCTCGCGGGCTCGGCCCCGTCGATGTCCTCGCCCGGGTCCGGCGTCGAGCGCCAAGCGGGCTGCGTTCCCGCGGCCTGGCCCAGCCCGGCGGGGAGGAGGAGCCGGCGAAGGCCGGCGGGCGGGGCCGCCCGGAGAGCCGCAACACTCCTTGTAAGGGCTGCTGGAGCCCCCCGCGGGGCCTGCTCACCCCCGCTCCCCAGCCTGGGAGGGAGCTCCGGACCGGCCGCGCACCCCACAGCTGGCTCCGCCTCGAGGGCCGGGCACTGTCACCTCCCGGAGCGCCCCCGGACGCTGCAGGGAAGGACAAGGACCGGAGAGGTGGCCCTGGGTAGGGGGCTAGAGGGAAGGGATGTTTCCAGCCTTATCTGAGCCTCGTCTCAATCTCTTACCACCTGCAAGAAAATTCACTCCTTCCTTTGTTCTACAAAGCTGGCCCCGCCTCCTCCTGAAGCCTTCCTGCTTCAACTCCCAGCTTTGGCCTTTCTCTAGGTCACAGTTACAACCAGCTCACCCCTGGCACAACACTTCCCCCACCACATTACCCTGCTCTTCGGTATGGGGACTCCGGAATCACTGCAACCCCCAGGCAGAACCCTGGCTCCTAGGAAGAGGCCTTAACCAACATTTCATGGTCAGTATGGATCCAGCTTCAAGAAACTTAACCCATCCTGGATTAGTTTTCTCCTTATGCCAGCTAATGAGTTGCATGTGTTTGACGCCTAGTGTGCAAATGGGGCATTTGATTCTAAAACCTCTCTTGCCTATAATGATTCTAGGATTGCTGGACAAGCCTGGGAGGGGTCACCTGTCATTTTTGGGGGGACCCAGGGTAAATCTGGTCATGATGGACTCAGAGCAAAGGGAAATCCAGACACTTAGGATCTAGTGCCAGCTCTTCACGAGGTGACCCTGGGCAAGTCACCTCACTTCTTTGAGCATTGGTGTCCCATCTATAGTACTAAAGGAAGGGGAAAATAAATCCAAAATTCCATGATGTGATTCAGGCTTAACAGAGAGTGACACAACACCAAATCTGAGTACTTTCTAGAAGCCAGTGGAGCCTCTCTTTTGAAATATACTCCACGGCTAGAGTGGGGGCGGGTTGGGTATGGGAGTCTCAGAGACCTCTTACTGCAGCCCTTTTCCCTCCAACACCCCTCTCCAACTCCCCCTCCTTGCCCCAGTTAATCTACCCACCCACATGAAAAAGAAACCGTGGAAAGCCAGATCAACAGGCAGAGTCTGGGGTCAGAGCCTCATGGTACTAACTTCTCAACCAGGAAGGAAAATTATTTTCGTGCATAGGACTTGAATACTGACTCAGCCTAATTGTATTTGTAGGAGATAATGCTAAGCCAACTGTGTTATTAAGACTGTCAAGTGTTGGGAAAAATCTGTTTAGATTACACCCTCAGGCCAGAATCACTCACAGAGCTAATAGCCAAGGGTTTTTCTTTGAGTTGTAGATGGGAAAAAAGTGGCAGTCAAGTTCCAGCCACCTTCCTGGGCTGGCCCCAGACTTGTGAGGACAGACTGGTTCTGAATGGGGTTTATTGGGAGAGAACCAATCACATCAGAGAACTCCTCGAGAGAGGGTAAGCTGTGGAGCTCTGTAGGCCCAACTGGGTATAAACTTGGACTTGGTTACAGCCCTGCTTGTGTGAGGCTTTAAAAGTTTAAAACTAAGACCAGCCAGTAGATGGGAACTGCAACGAGGTAGGTTCGAGCTTCGTGTGAACCATCTGAGCTGTCCCTAGTTACAAGGGATTGTTTTTAGAGGAAGTGAACCTTCCAACATTGAAGGCAACCAAGGAGGTGACCACTTCAAAGAGGTGTTGTGAGGAGACCCCACCATAACTTGCAGGATAGGAAGAGATGACCCTTAACTCTCATCTAGGTCAGAGATTTAAACTATCTGCCAGCTGGTTACTCAGGCCCTCGGCCTTGACTGCTAAGTGCCCAAGGTCTGCCCCTCTTATGAGGCTTGGGAGGAAAACAGTGCCAGTCTCACAATTGCAACCAGTCCCTTTCTCCAACCTCTGTCTCCTCATCTGGGCTGCTTATCCACCTGGAAGCACCCGTTGTGGACCGGAAAGACCTTTGGAATCAGTCACTTACTGTCAGATCATGGAATAAGATACTTTGCTCTTCTGGGGCTCAGTTCCTCATCTTTAAAATAGAGGTAATATTAAGGGTTAGAAGAGATGATATGAAAGTGTCCCACCCAGAGTTTGGCCCACGGCCCAAAAAAGCAAAATGATAGTTTCCTCCACTCCCCCGGACATGAATAGCACATACTTCTCACCCACCAAGAAGCCACAATTGTTTAGCAACCAGTAGTTTGGACACTGAAAGTCAAGAGAGGTTATTCTGCAAGAGCAAGTAGCCCAACCCTCCTTATCCCCTACCCCCAATCTTCAAGGCTCTTATGAGGAACCCTGAGGCATTCAAAATGAAGATGATGTGGCACCTGGCCCAGCAGTGAAAACTTGCAACAGGTGTTCAATAGGTGTCTCTGAAGTGAATGAGTGGGGCGTCTATAGGTCTGATTGGTGGGGCCTGTGATGATTTCCAGATGGCAGGTCCTACCCTTGCCACCCACCCCCCAGGAGCCACTTCCGCATATAAAGCTAAGCTTTTGGGGGCCCTGTGTGACGTTGTCACTGTATTCCATATTGTGGAGACACAATATGACAAGCCCTTCTGTGGCTATTCAGTGATAAATTCAGGTGTCAGCTCTAAACAGAATCTTAGATGTCAGATCCAAGCTCCACTTTATAGATGAAGAACTGAGGCCTAGAGAGTTGGATGGCCTTTGCACATCAGTGGTAGTACCAGCATTAGAGCCAGGCAGGAATCCTGACTCCTGGTCCAGTGCTCTTCCTCAAACCCAGGCAAGCTCCTCGCTACACTGTGTGCAGAAACACTGCCATGGGTGGCAAGGCCAGGAGTCCACCATGAGGCTCGGGGCATCTAGGGGTTATGTCTCCTTTATCAGACTACAGGCTCTTTTGGGACAGGGGTTGTGTCTCTTCTATCACACTGGAGACTCCCACTTAGGTTAGGGTCCAGGAGTCCACTTAACAGACCCCTCACTGTGTGCCAATCACTGTGGATAGAGAGATGAACAAAGCTGGGTATGTGTTCTAGAAAGGCTCAGAGTCTGACACAGACACAGTCTCCCTTTCCTTGCTCCCACCCTGAACATCGCCCAGTATGGGGGTGCAAAGTGGTGAGAGGGAGGTTGGTGTGAGGTCGGGCAGAGCCTGGGAACTCCGTGGGCTGCCCAGAGCCAGGATAGTTCCTCATCCTCTCCAAGTCCCAAAGGGATGCTCACTGTCTGGGTAGAGGAAACTCACACCAGCTGCAGACAACACCCCACTGGGGCCTTGGAAGCAGGGCCAAAGTGCTGGTCTTCTGCCCAGCCTTGGAACCATAAACCCCCACCTTCGCTGACCCCCTTCCCAGTGCTTGGCTACTGAGGGTCAGTGCTGGGTGTGTGCACAATGTCCCAACCCACGGAAGCCAGGGCTGGACTTGTGAAAAACTGGCACTGGGAGCCAGCTTCAGCCAGGAAGAGTTGCTCTCCTTCCACTCTTCTGAGGAGAGGGCCAGGCACTGGTTCTATTTGTTGTGTCTTCCAGGTACCAGGTGCCTGAAGCAGACCATTTGGGAGGAAACTGTCTCCCCAGGGATCAGCCCCTCCCCACCCCTGTTCCTTAGCTTGGGCCTGGCAGGAGGCACTTGTTTCCCTGCCCTAAGAAAAGGCTAGTACTGGGCTGGGGACTGGGCAGCAGACGGGCTTCAATCCAGTCCCACATCTTCATTCATAACAAGAAAAAGCCCATGCCATCTGTGGGCCTCTCTTTTCCTCATCTGTGAAATGGGAACAGTCAGACACCTTCACCCTACCCACTGGGGCCACCAGCAAGGACAGAATCAGGACTGGGCACTGCAGAGTCCACTTTCCTCCAAAAGAGGGACTGTCATGCTGTCGGCCAGTGTTTGGCCTCAGGGAAGAAGAGAGGCTGGCAACAGGCCTGGGATAGTATTTGTGAGGACTCCTGCCCACCCCCTCTATCTCCTCCTACTCTTCCTGTCTAGTCCCTGGGGCAGAGTGTCCTGGATATTTCTGGCTGCCTCCTCCAGGCCTTTGGCTTCCCAGGCTCACACAAGTGGTCCCCATATCCCAGCTCTGCTTTGATGGAGTTCCTGGCAGAAGAGGCAAATTTGTGTCAGGTCTGCAGATTCATACGTGAGGATCTGTGCATGTGTGTTTGTATCCTAGGGGTGAGAAAAGTTCCCCTGCCGCTTCCCAACTCTGGCTCTGTCATTGTAAGCCACTCCATCCTCCTCAAGAAAGCCTGTAGTTGAACATGATGTCCCAAATGGCAGATACCATCCTACACAGGTCTGGGCCTCAGTTTCCCCCCCTGTAGAATAAGGTGGCAGGAAAAAATAATCACTAAGCTCTGTTCCACCTGACATTTTGGAAACCAAAGTCTTAGTTGGTCACTCAGGAAAGTTCTCTACAATAGGGAAAATACCCTGGGGTGAGGAGCAGGAGGCCCGGGGCTGTCTGTCCCAAGCTATGTGACTCTGGGCAATTCCCTTTTTGGTCCTCTACTGTAAATGAAGGGGTAAAACCATGTGAACCTGAAGTTCCTTCCAGTTGTGACCTCCTGGCAAGAGGTGAATAGCCAGCATTTGTAGCACAGACAGGATGCAGAGCACAGTGGTTAGGGCCACATGCTCTGCAGTGAGAGGCTGCAAGCCAGTCTTAGCTCTGCCACTCTCTGGTCATGTGACCTTGGGCATGTGACTAAACTCCTGGTGCCTTCCTTAGTCTTTTCATCCATGGAAACTCATAGTGTTTCTGTAAGCAATACATGGGTGACCATCTAGTAAATGAGGAAAAAATGACAGTATCTATTCATAGGCTTATTCCAAGGACCAGAGAAGTCAAAGTGCTTACAAAAGTGCCTGACACAATGCAAGTTCAGTGTTAGCTATTATTATTTCAAGGAACCCTTCCCCTTCCTATCTACAGACATACAATCCCCTCAGCAGCCCCACTGACCCTTTCCCAAGGCCCAGAGCTACACAGCAATGGATAGATGAGTGGGGAGTAGACAGCTTCTCATTCCCAAACCAAGTCAAGGGGTACTTCCACATGGAGAGTTATTGGACGTTGTCGGGCTATGCTCTCAGGAAATCAAGGCTGAAAAGGAGATTAAACTAGCTCAGACTCAGGGGTAGAGGTTCAAGCCAAATCAGAACCTATTCCATAGGGCGCCTGGGTGGCTCAACTGGTTAAACGCAGACTCTTGATTTTGGATCCTGCAGGTCCTGATTTCAGGGTAATGAGATTGCGTCCCCCACTGGGCTCTGACCTCGGCACCAGTCGGCTTGAGTTGCCATTCCCCTATGCTCACATACACTCTTTCTCTCTTAAACAATTAAATAAAATCTTTAGAACCTGCTCCACTCTATCTTGCTCTACCTCTCCCTCTCCCCACCAGTGCCCAAGTACCTCGTGCCCCCCCACCCCGCCACGAACCAATGGGGTGGGTATGAATCCTGTCTGCTTCCTCGAAGTTGAATGACCTTGGACAAGTCATGTAATTTCTCTGAGCCTCATTTCAAACACTTTTATGGATATTGCCTCAATACCATGAGAGGGGTGTTATTATTGGTCACATTCTGAGGAGACAAGGTCAGAGTTAGGGTTCTTGCACAAGCACACACAGCCACTTTAGTGCAGGTTAAATGGGGATATCTTTGTAAGCGGCCCTCACAGTGCCCCGCGTGCAATCGGTACTCAATTTGCGGTCACTACTATTTCTATTTCCCATACGGAAGTGAGTGACCCTGCACGTCTCCCGATGCCCGCGGGCCCACAGCCATCCAGCTTGCCGGCCACAGCATCACATGAGCCATACTATCTTTAGCCAGGAAGATATTTATATCCCCCGGGAAGTTTCTTCCGCTCTGGGGGGAGCCCCAGAGTCTGTGGCCGCTGAATCCAAGCCCCCCGGCGGCGGCCCCCGCCCGTCCGGCTCGCCATGCCACAGGCCCTAGAGGCCCCCACGGTGCAGGTGCGGGTGGACGACCAGCTCTTCCAGGCCGAGCGGGCCCTGCTGGTGGAGCACTGCGGCTTCTTCCGCGGTCTCTTCCGCTCCGGCATGCTGGAGACGCGCGCGGCCGAGGTGCGCCTGGGCGCGCTGAGCGCCGCCGGCTTCCACACCACGCTGCAGGTGCTGCACGGCGAGCGGCCGGCGCTGGCGGCCGACGAGGAGCTGCTGCAGGCCGTGGAGTGCGCCGCCTTTCTGCAGGCGCCGGCGCTGGCGCGCTTCTTGGAGTACAGCCTCACGTCGGACAACTGCGCGCTGCTATGCGACGCGGCCGCGGTCTTTGGCCTGCACGACGTGTTCCACAGCGCCGCGCTCTTCATCCGCGATGGGGGCCGCGAGCTGGCGACCGAGCTGGCGTTGCCCGAGGCCCGCGCCTACGTGGCAGCGCTGCGGCCCAGCAGCTACGTGGCCGTGAGCACGCACACGCCGGCGCCGGGCTTCCTGGAGGACGCGTCCCGCACGGTGTGCTATCTGGACGAGGAGGAGGATGCGTGGCGCACGCTGGCAGCTCTGCCGCTGGAGGCCAGCACACTGCTGGCGGGGGTGGCCACGCTGGGCAACAAGCTGTACATCGTGGGCGGCGTGCGGGGTGCCAGCAAGGAGGTGGTGGAGCTGGGCTTCTGCTACGACCCGGAGGGAGGCACGTGGCGCGAATTCCCCAGCCCGCACCAGCCGCGCTATGACATGGCGCTGGCCGGCTTCGACGGCCGTCTCTATGCCATCGGCGGCGAGTTCCAGAGGATGCCCATGAGCTCTGTGGAGAGCTATGACCCAGCCGCGGGCTGCTGGAGCTTCGTGGCCGACCTGCCCCAGCCGGCCGCGGGCGTGCCCTGTGCCCAGGCGCGTGGCCGCCTCTTCGTGTGTTTGTGGCGGCCAGCCGACACTACGGCTGTGGTGGAGTACGCTGGGCAGGCGGACACGTGGCTGCCGGTGGCCGAGCTGCGGCGTCCGCAGAGCTACGGTCACTGCATGGTGGCCCACCGCGACAGCCTCTACGTGGTGCGCAACGGACCTAAAGACGACTTCCTCCACTGCGCCATCGACTGCCTCAACCTGGCTACGGGCCAGTGGACCGCACTGCCTGGTCAGTTTGTCAACAGCAAGGGAGCGCTCTTCACGGCGGTGGTGCGCGGTGACACAGTCTATACGGTCAATCGCATGTTTACGTTGCTCTATGCCATCGAGGGTGGCACCTGGAGGCTGCTCAGGGAGAAGGCCGGCTTCCCACGGCCGGGGTCCTTGCAGACCTTCCTCCTTAGGCTTCCTCCTGGCACTCCGGGGCCTGTGGCCCCAACAACACCAGAACTGTGATCCTGAGTTGGCCTTTAGGAGGGGATATCCCGAGTCTTCGCTGAGCCATGGCTGAGTCTATAAGGCTGGCCTTCGAAGCTGCTTGGAACTTCTGTCTCCCTGGTTGAGACATGCAGGTCTTGGGCCTTGTGGTGATATGAACATGTCCAGGAAGTTCAGAGAGTAACAACGGGGCCGGCGTCTGAGCCTTCAAATTACTTGGGCTCTGCTGAGAGGTGGTGGGTCACAATGCCAGTGGATTGGGCGGGGTGTGTGTGTGTGTAGGATTTCAATAATCCAGGCTTGTGTCTGAATGGGCCAATAAGTGAGCATGACTAGGAGTGAGTTAAGTGATGTTAATCAAACTGCCAGTCAGTTGGCAAGAATCAGGCACCTACTGTGTGTCTTGTACAGTGCTAGGCCTAAGGTCACTGTAGTTGCTAGAGGGGTCTACAAAGCCTAGATTCTAGCCCAAGACCAAGGTTTGCACACACTTGTCTTGATCCACTGAGGGCTAAAGTCTGTATGCAAACAAAACAAAACCAAAAACCTCACAGTGGAGTAAAATAGTATTGAAGAAATCAGGACAAAGGGAAAATAGGGAAAGGAAAAATATTTAACTCCAGGAAGGATGAAGAAGAGAGGAAGGGTTATTAGCTGCTGCAGGGGGAGGTTCAGATGGTAGAAACAGGGCTCAGAAGAGGAGATGGGGGAAAGCTGGAACAGATGAGAAGAGGCTCTGTGAGCACAGCCTTTAACGCAGAACATCTGTGGATGGAGGCATTTGGGGAGGGGGCGAGGCTGGCATGGCTTGTAGAGACAATAACTGAGCTGAACCTGGGGTGACACCTGTGAAAGAGAATGGGTTCCCCACACCCCCTCACAGGATGCGGACTGGCGGAATGAAGTCAGTTGCAAGCCCTTGCCCATTCACTTTTTTGCCATCACCCTGTGGGCAGTGGATTATTAACTTCCATGACTTTAGGTCACTCAAAGCAAGAGCCCAATCCTGGCCAGGTCTAACTTCATCCTCCTCCTCATTCTGCAGGTTAATTGTCTCCTCCAAGTCTCTGCTCCTGCCATTCTCTGGGCCTGGAATGCCTTTCCTCCCCCACCCCCCACCCCATCCCTCTGTTGGCCCTGTACCTACCTCCTCTGTGCAGGGTTGGCTGTTCCCAACCTTGGCCATCTGCATTGCTCACCGGACCTCTGACTGACTCCCTTCCGTGTATGTGTGAAACCGTGCACGTGTGCAGATAACAAGGGCAGAGATCCTGTTGTCCTATCAACTGACCTGAAGACTTCCCCACCTACAGAATCAAATGATGAGGTCCTGAAAGAACCCAGGCCATAGAGGCTGTCCTACTTAGGGAACTGGTGTTAGAGGAAGACTCTTGTCCCTCTTTTAGAATACTCCTATCCTGATTTCTGGTCACCTGTCTACCCGAGTCCTCAGCTTCTTCATGCCCTGAATGCCCTAAATGGTCTCTATCCTCGAAGACCTGAGGCCTGTGGGAAATTCCAGCCTCATCAGAAGTATAGAATGTAGCATCAGCACGGAGCCTAGTGTTAGGGCTGCCCCGAGCAGGCTTTGTCCCTGAGCTATGTCCCAAGCCCTGCGGAATGCTGCCCACAGAAACCCGGCATCTGCCAGTCCTGGAGTAGCCTAAATCACAACAATAAATCCTGACTTTGGCATCCTGTGAATAATGTGCAAAGTACTTTCACATCCGTCTTCCTGCTCCAACCCTACCTCAATCCTGGGAGTTCGGTACCTTCTCTGAATGGCAGACACATGAGATACGTGAGGCCTAGAGGCCAAGCGATGCGCCCAAAGCCACTGTCCCCATGCTGAAGCATAACAGAGCCCCTCACTTTCTGATTCCATCACAATATAATTGTTACCACGTGTCAGAGGTTTATTTAAGTTGTTAACAAAGGAACCAAAAGAATGGAAAACTGGTTCAGAGGAACGTTTGAGAGACAGAGATGCGTGTCTTTAGTTGGAAAAGACCTATTGAAATAAATTTGCTAAGATAAGAGGTGAAGCTGGTTAATTTCCAGGACAATAAAACCATAACTTTCGTGGTTCTGTACTGGACTAGAAACATTTGCACCTCTGCATACACACACCTACCTACTATATATGCAGCTACAAGTGAGCGTGTAGCTTCACAAAGTCGGGACTCTAGTCAATAGTAAATTGTGAAACAGGGATTTAATTTTTCCTGAGTGAATTCTTAACTGTTCAACTGTACCCCACAACAACTTTGAAAAGATACACAGTCCTTCCGTCTATGTCCAAGTTACGGATAACTTTTCCTAACAGTTCAGAGCACACTCTTCCGTGCTCGCTCCTCCTGCCTAGTGCTCAGCCCTGAAATTTGCAATCTCGAGATTCATTGGCTCATCTGTTCTCAAGACCCACAGAGCTTTGCGCATGTCAGCTTTTGCAGCTGGCTGTGTGGACCTGCCCAGACAGGGCCTGCTGGCTCTTGGGGCTGTGATATTTCTTGGTCCAGAGCAGCCTTTTCTGAGATGTCTTTTGTGCATAATAATTACACTGTTCAGGGGCGCCTGGGTGGCTCAGTGAGTTAAGTCTCTGCCTTCAGCTCAGGTCATGATCTTAGGGTGCTGGGATTGAGCCCCGAATCGGGCTCTCTGCTCAGTGGGGAGCCTGCTTCCCCCCGCCCTCTCTCTGCCTGCCTCTCTGCCTACTTGTGATCTCTCTCTGTCAAATAAATAAATAAAATCTTTAAAAAATAATAACAATAACACTGTTCACAGTGTGCTTTCCCACAGTTGACTTAAGTTAAGCTCTGTAAGAATTCTAAGTGCTAGGCAGCTTGGCAAAACCCCTACTCTTGAAGATTTAAAAAACCCAAACACCCAAAGGTCACACGATTGGAAGAGACACAACTAGGAAGTAGCAGAGCCCCAGCCTTGAACCCAAGGCCACATGCTTGTTTTCTGGGACTGCCTCCCTGCTTCACTGATATTTGGAGATGGACAGGGTGTTTCTGCCAGACTCCTTAACACTCCCTTCCCTGTTACCTTTCTTTCTGCACCATCTCTTCTTGTGGTTCACCTATTCCCCTAAACCCAGCCCTCCCCCTCTCCCTGTGTTAGGAAGAATAGCTATCCTGAGTTCTCTTGCCTTAGGATCTAGCTGGGATTCTAATGGCTATCTGCCTGAGGATGCTAATGACTTGTGAAGGCCCTGAGGGGGTTTTGCATTTTCACAGATTACCCTCCCTCTCATGAAGTGTCAGGGAGGTTTTCATAATACAGCCTACCTTCTCTGACCTTACAGGTCAGACTCTGTTGTTCCTCTCACAGCCCACCACCCTCGGCAAGCATGGTCACCATGTCTGTTTGTAGGTGAGAAACCAGCAGAAAGCTGAAATAAGTCACCCAAAGTCATGTAGCCAGTCAAGTGGAAGAGCAAGGACATGGAAACAAAACTTGGGATTCTCAGCCTCTCATATCCTGGCACCTAGACGTGACCACTGAGTGAAGGTATGGTTTGGGAGGCCAAACCAGGTACGAGACAGGTGCTGGGGAGGGGCGGGGGCAAATATAAAGAGACACTTAGGGGTTACTAAACCCAGAAGGCAGGGTTTAAAAATCTCTCCATCCCAGCCCACTGGCCAACTCTGAGAAGTTTATCCTTCCAGAGAGATGTAGACACACACACACACACACACACACACACACACACACACACACACATTACTGCAGCAAGGAGCATTTTCCTGAGCCTCCATGGCAGCCTTGCAGCCCGACTCTCTGGGCTCCCTCCAGCCCTCCACACAATTTCTCCTTGCCCCCTATTCTGGAAGCCTTGCACCCCAAGCTTCCCTCTCGTTGGAAACTATTCTGTTATGTGTGTGTGTGTGTGTTTTTTAAGATTTTATTTATTTATTTGACAGAGATCACAAGTAGGCAGAGAGGCGGACAGAGAGAGAGAGATGGGGAAACAGGCTCCCCGGTGAGCGGAGAGCCCGATATGGGGCTTGATCCCAGAACCCCGGGATCATGACCTGAGCTGAAGGCAGAGGCTTTAACCCACTGAGCCACCCAGGCACCCCTCTGTTGTGGTTCTATAGCCTGCCTGACAGAGGCAGAAGGAGAAGCCAGAACTTCCCACACTCCACCCAGAGCCTACTTGCCTGCTTGCTTCCTTTCAGTCTGCTTATGTGGCAGCGAGAGCCATCCAATGAAGAGCCAGCCAGACCTCATCGCTTCTCCATTCAAAGACTTGGGTCGTTTATTGCACTTGAGTGAAAGCCTCAGTCCTTTCGGGATCCCCCGCCCCGTTTCCTCCCTCAGTTCATCTCTCACCACGCTCCCCCTGGGCTCATTGCTGTTCTTCAAACACACCATGCACACTCCAACCTCAGGACCTTTGCACAGGTACCTGTGCCAGGCACACCTCCCTTACTTAGCCCCCTGGCTGACTGCCAACCTCCTACAGGCCTTTGCTTAGATGTCACCTTCATTCTGAGGACTTTTCTAACCGTCCCCCATCCCTTAAAATCTACCCTCCTCTTCTCTGCATTTCCTACTCCCTTATTTTCCTCCATAACATTTAGCATCTTCTATCATGCTATACTTTTACTTCTTTAGTGTCTGTATCCTCCTACTAAAACTTGAGCTCCATGAAGGCAGAGAGTTTTGTCTGTTCACCAGGACCCAGAACTGTGACTAGAACATAGTAGGGGCTTACTTTTTTTTTCTTTTTTCTTTTTTTTTTTTTTAAGATTTTACTTATTTGACACAGAGAGAGCAAAAGCAGGTTGGAGCGGCAGGCAGAGGGAGCGAGAGAAGCAGGCTTCTCACTGAGCAGAGAGCCAGAGGAGGTGGGACTCCTTCCCAGGACCCTGGGATCATGACCTGAGCCAAAGGTAGACACTTAACCAACTGAGCCACTCAGGCACCCCAGGGCTTAATTATTTGATGAATGAATGGTGCTCAATGTATGTCAAAAGAAGGAATGAATGAATTGATCTATCAGAGGAAAAACTCAGCGAGGCTGTCAGATTTCAGAGGAAAGGGTATCAGTTCGGGCAGGGGGTGGGGCTGGGCAGGTGACCAGGGAAGACTTTCAGGAGGTGGTGATGAGCTGTGGGGTCCATAGTACTTCCAGGGAAGAGTGGGATCTGAGAACAGCAGCTCACAGGTAACTTCTCTGCCTTCAGTAGAGGGGAGGAGACTGGAGTTGGAAGCGCTAATCACCCTGTGAAGAATCGCTCCTCTTGGTGGCTGAATACGCACAGGGCCCTCTGTTTATTTATCTTTGGGCTCAAGCAGCTGGGCCTCTTTTTCACCCTAATTGCTCTGCTCCAGGCTGCTGTCATTTGCCAGGAATAAGTGTAGCATGTTAATTGTGCTGGTAGGAGACACAGATGTCGGCAGAAAGGCCTCCTGCGAGCACCTGATCACAACATGGAATGTGGGACCCACAAGGAGGGGTCCCTCCGGGCTCATCCCCACATGATTCAGTCCCAGCTGGAGTGGGAAGCATGAAAAGGAGGAGTCCCTCTCTCTGGTGACTCGCTTCAGCAACTAACAAAAGGTAAAGGAGGCCTTTCATGGGGCTGCAGAGTCTTGGACCAAGGTATACACATTCTGTGCAACCCCTCCCTTGCGTGGCTGGAGGGGGGAGGGAAGTTCTCGGGGATCGGAGAGAGGGGAGGCAAGTAACTTACCTAGAGACACACAGCAATGCTACACACCACCCTGAGCTAAAGCCCACACCTCTGGAATCCTCTTCCTGGCACACCATGCTGCATCTCTGTGCTGTCCCTCAGGACACCTGGAGGGCACTTCCCCACAATGACCTGCCCTCCCTGATTCCAGATCTCCAACCTTACTGTTCCCAATAATTCTCCCCCTCCCTGGTGTCCCATTGTTTTCAGCACCCTGCTTTCTTTCAGCTGACAGAGACGAAGGAATTGAGCTCTAACGGTGGCATCTGGGCACCCGGGCCCTTCAAATCTCTGTCTCTCACACCATTTGATAACCCTAAGCGCAACCTGATACCATTGGCCTGGTATACTTCTCTTTCCAGTAACCTGTTTCCATTCTAACGGTGGCCTTCCAGCCTTCTGGCCTTCCGTAGATGTGCGCCACAGTCCTGGCTATAGGGGTGCAGGGAGGGAGCTCGCTAGTGGGTCAGGGTGGAAGGAAAGGACCGAGGCTCTGCAGAGGGCCAGCTCTGTCTGCCAGGCAGCCAGCTCATCTTGGAGTCCAGCCCTGGCTCTGACACTAACTGCTCTGGGACCACAGCTAAGTAGCTTGAGCTTGCTGAAATGAAAGTGTCTCCCGTCCAGACAAGGACGACAATCCCTGCCACAGAGGATTGTTAGGAGAGCCAAGTGGGAACCTAGGGGCCAGCGTGCGGTAAGCCCACCTTCCATGTTCCCTTCTCCACCCCCTCGCTTTCTCGGGACCCCGCCTGGGAGGCAGGCAGGGTTGGGAAGAGCTGAGTACTGTCCAGCAGTCTGTGCACTTATCACTTAGTGGGGACGCAGGACTGGTTTTGGCATCAGGGGACCTGGGTTCATCCTCCAGCTCCATCACTTGCCACCTGTGTCCTCTGGGCAAAGTTGGTTTCTTTATAAAGCGTTCATCATGGTAAGGCTTACCGGATAGAGTTGCTGTGCAGTCAGATTATGTGAGGCAGGCCAGTAGCTTTCACATTAGGGAGGGAGGTTGGAACCTGAGTGGAAAGAGCCTCGAATGCCAGGCTAACTTGGGCCTTATTCTGTAGGGAGTGTGGATCCACAGGAGGTGTTCGAGGTGGTGAATATGGAAGCCATATATCCCATTTCTTGAATGCCTGTACCAAGCCCCTCATCCTGCCCTGTGCTTCAGGACTCCTGTCTGGCCTTGCAGATCCACTGTCCCTTTCTCATAGTCTATAGCCCAGGAGGCTGCCCTTGGGGGGCATATCCCTGAGCTCCCTTGACTCCAGGTCAGATGGGAGACACTAGCAGAAAGTAGGGGATAGAGAGGAGTGGGGTGTCAGGGGGTTTTGTTCCTGGCTCCCTCCCTGCAGGGCTGCCCCTGACTGATCTTTTCCCCTCCGCTGACCAAAGTCACAGCTCCTCTTAGGTGACCACCTCCCCTCACTCTCCGGGCCTAGGAGCAGTGAGAGTGTCTGTGTCATTGGCCTTGCACTCTCCCTGGAGTAGCCTTTCAGCCTTTGTAAGTAGTCCTTGGCGACCCAATGTGAATGTGCCATCTCTTTCCTGTTGAGATACGTGCCCTGTCCCCTCTGGCCCTCATCTCTCTGGGCATCTGTCATGGAGTGGCTACATTTGAGCACAGCAAAGGATACTGGAAAATGTCCATCTCAGTGCCTTGGCCTGATTACACAGTGATGGGAACCAGAAACATCTTACCAGAAGGGGTGGTGCCTCCAGGGTCCGGAAGCTAGGGCTTTGCCTCCCGAGCCACTTGAATTTGAGGGGAAAAAACTGACCTTTAGAAACTCTCTGAGGAGTGGCTGGGAACGGAAACAGAACCAGATGCATGAGCTTCAGGGAGCACAGCTTCTGCTGCTCCCTCCCAAGGGAGGGACCAGGCAGGTCCCCAGTGCCAGCCTCTAGGTAGAGTCTGAATCTCTATGGCCCTGGCCAGCCTGACCTTTACCAGGTTTAAACAAGGAGTCCTGCAGGGTATGGAAAGGGAGCCCTGGAGATCCTCACCCCATACCCATCCCTGCCATCCATTTGCTGGGTGAGATTGTCTTAGTTGAATGACCTCTCTGAGCCCCACTTTGTATCTGTCATTGAAGATGTTAGTCCATCTGGTGTATGTGCTTGTGCGGTGAGGTGAGGGAGTGTGTGTGCCAGGCCCATGGTGAGGAGAACCCGGATGCTCTAGCTTCCAGCTCAGACTTCCCGGATTCTAACTCTCGCACTAGTACCTTCTGACCACACGGCCTTGGGCAGCTGTTAACTTCTCCGAGCCTCAGATGGCGTCTGCTGATGAGGACTGTTGGGAGTTGAGTGAGATAGGACGCAGAAGGAGCTTAGGATGGTGCGAAGCGCCCAGCAAGTGTCAATAAACCAGAAAGCCTTCTGGCCTTAGGCAGGGCAGCGGATTGTCTTACCAGTAGTAGTCGGTCTGGCTTCAGGTGAAAGAGGTAATCAACGACTGCATGGTGTGGTTGGGATTCCCAAAGAGGGGCTCTGGGCCTTGAGAGCATCTGCCACCATTGTCTCTGGGATATAACCCCTTGACCTGGTGTCATCTTGGGGACATAGGCTGGGGAAGGTGGAGGGGCAGGCATGTGAGACCTCTCAGCCACATTCTGAAATGTGTTAGCCCGATGATGCTTGGCCCAGCACCTATAATTCGAGGCCCTGGACCCTGGGGACGTCCACACACTTAGCTTCAGAAACAGTGACCTAGCTTGAACTCAGAAAACAGCCCCAGACTGCGGCTAGACCATCCCCTTGGTCACCTGTCCCCACCTAGCCTGGGGTTGGGATGGAGGGACAGGGGTGGTGGCTTCCTTGACCTGTGCCCACTCCTCTCCTCAGAGCACAGCCTGGTCCACCACAGAGAGTGCGGTCCCTGCTTCTGTCCTGTGGGATGGCGACCATGCTTGTCTCAGCAGAGTTAGCTCTGCTGCCATCTAAAAGGGACCACATGGGCGCCTGGGTGGCTCAGTGGGTTAAAGCCTCTGCCTTCGGCTCAGGTCATGATCCGAGTCCTGGGATCAAGCCCCGCATTGGGCTCTCTGCTCAGCAGAGCCTGCTTCCTTCTCTCTCTCTGCCTGCCTCTCTGCCTGCTTGTGATCTCTGTCTGTCAAATACATAAATAAAATCTTTTTTAAAAAATTAAAAAAAAAATAAAAGGGACCACATGCTCCCCAAAAAAGGACATCAGGGGATCACGAACCAACTTGGACCACTATTCCTTCCTGGGAGACTAGCAGGCCTTGCACAGATTAACACCGGCACCCTCCCAGCAGTTACCAGGCTCTACATGTGGTCCTTCCAGGCTCTGAGAAGCAGGGCGCTGAGAAATGGGGACTGGCTGCCTTTGTCCCTTGAAATCACCACACTGATGGTGTTCTCCCAAGACCCAGAGCTTCCCTTAATACTGTCTGGGAGCACTTCCCCCGGCACTTCGGTGAAGCCCGTGTGGAAGTCAGTTACCTTTCAGCAGGGGCCACCCCTCTGTGGGCTTACTTTCATGGGTTTCCCTCCTTTCCTTCCTTCCTCTGTCTTCATTCAACACATGCTTTGGAGCACGTTCCAGCTGGGCCAGGCATCCAGGTCAGAGAGACAAGCCAGGTTCAGGGCCGGTGCCCAGTTCTTCACAGAGGAATGAAGGAGGCAGCCCCTTCGGCAGTTATAGGACCACAAGGTAAGCCCCCGGATGGAGATAAGCCCCTCCGTGAGAACCGTCCTCCCACTTTGCAATCTTAGACCTTTGATGAGGTTCCCTGAGTGATGGGACACTATCTGCCCCGTGTGGCCGCTGCCTTTAATCAGGTCCTCTCGTTGCATCCATCAGGGTGTTGTGGCCATCAGCAAGGGCATCCACCCTCGACCAAGTTCAAGAGGACAGGATTCTATCAGGAGGTCTTGGGGCAGTCCCAGGCTCCATGGGAAGGCCAGAGCCCCTGGCTGGGGAGGGACAGGAGCTTAGCTGCGGCAAGGGGCCCTAGCAGAAGAAGTTGCTTATGGCCAGCCCTCTGGAGCTGCAGCCCAAATGAGGATGCTCAGGCTTCCAAGGTCACACTGCAGACTCAGCCTGGCCCTGTGTGGGTGACGTGCCCACCCTCTGGTCAGGGGAGGACAACGCATCTTGACTGACAATACACTAAGAAGGCCCACAGTCAGGGGAGGAAAGTCTTCTAAGGTCACTGGGAGTCACTTAAGAAAAAGGGGGGTTGACCTTGTGGCCTCAGAATAGAATGGAATAGGTGCAAGGAAATGGAGAAGGCGGCCATCCAGCACACTGGAGCGACCGCTGTGCTCTCAGTTGTGCTAAATTGTGCTGTGCTCCCTCCTGCATACCTCAGCCAGGCTCATGCTCCTACAGCCTGGGGGTTACCTCTCTGCCTGGAGGCTGCCCACACTGCCCCAGCACCAGTCTCCCGAGGGATCCCCATCTCCCTTCTCTTCCTTGTGCTCAGCACAAGGCCTGCTGAGGCTCATGGGATTGTTTGGCAGCTGAGGGTACTCAGAGTCTGGGATTAAGCCATGGCTTAATGTGGGGCTGGTCTGTCCTGGGTCCAGGGCCTCCTGGCTTCCATCCTTCCGCCTTCACCCAACACCCAGTTAATGTCTGTGCAAAGACTTAAAACATCCCTGTAATGATAATAAATAAATAAATAAATAAAATCATAGGTTGAAAATCTTGAGCAGTAAAACAGTGGATGACGCCGTGTGGGCAACTTCCCAGAGGACACAGAACACACACGTCTCCTGAGCGGGTGGCCTTATAAGGCCAGGTTCAGGAAGAGAATGGGCAGGAGGCAGGGCCTCTCGCCAGGAGAGGAAGACGCTGGGGTGGGGGTGATGCCCCACTGCTGGGTTGGGAGCAGAGGCAGCAGGGGTACTGGCCGGGACCCAATTCCACAAGGGGAGCTGGCAAAGCGCTACCTCCAGAGGCCTCCATTGGCCCAAAGCCTGTCCGTTGTGCCTTCACTGCCGTCGTCACCAGCACGGGCGCTGGCCTGCTCTCAGCCAGCTGCCATGCTGACTGGCCGGCTCAGTAGGGTGACCCTCCTGCCCCAGAAGAGGCCATTTCTCATTCTTCTTCCCACCTTCCCTGACTCGTGGGTCCAGCAGGCCTGACACCCAGCTGGTATGCAAGAAAGTTTTGTTGGATGAAATAATTACTAAGTGAAGGGTTCCTTGGTGGTAGCTTGAGCTCATCAGCTGGATGTAGCACCTAGAAATAGGGGCTGTGTCTTCTCAGAGGCTAGCACAGGGCTAAATGCATGGGAGACACTTCTCCACGGATTTGGTGGTTGAGTGGGCCCTCTCTCAAGTAGAATCGAGTGATCAGTTCTTGCCCTACTCAGGATCACCCTTGTCCCCAGCACGCAGACATACACACCCCACAAATCCTCCATATGATGCCTCCAGCAGGGGTTTCACTGCCCCTGAGGAGAGTGGGTGTGTGCGTGTAAGAGAGAGTTTCTGGGAGGTTCTGGCAACAAAGCCCGGGCCCTTAGGATGGAGAGTGAGGAGAGGCATGGACCAGGAGGTCCCATGCTGGGCGTGGGGGGCTCTGGAAACGTCCCCATCCCTCATTAGCTCATTTCCAGAGCTCCCTAAAGCCCCATATGCTCCTTGCAGCCAGAGTCGTACAAGTGACCTGAGATGATGGTCAGATGAGGTGAAGAGCTGGGAGGGTCACCCCTTCTGTTTGCCAGCTTTTACTGGGCCTATAACCCCATCATTCAAGAGCCAGTGTTCATGAGTTAAGCCTTATCCTCTCCCCAAATCTTCTTTTAACAGGCAAAGAGCATTCTCTGCGGGGGCCGGCAAAGGAATTCTCTAATCACCAGGTAAGATGGGAGGACAGGGCAGCTAGAGGTCAGCCTGGGGAAAGGAGCCGGGAGGAAGTGTGGAGGGAAGGGGACTAAGAGTGGAGCACCCTCCGCTTGATCCTTGGAGGCCAACTGTCACCTGAGGGTGCATCCCTTCCCCCACACCCCCTCCCTGCCCAGAGCTAAAGGGTCAGGGCTGAGAGGAGGCTCTGGCAGCCCCTCAGCTGGCACCGTTCCTGGTGCCAGGAGAATGTTGTCAGCTGCAGAAGGCTGAGTCCAGTTGAAGCAAGAGCCCCAGAGGCTCCTACCAGAGGTGGGAGAGGACTGGAGCCAGCTGTCTCAGCTTGAGCCCGGTGAGCCCCCGGCCTCGCCCGAGACCCTGACCTCTGGGGAAGGCTTGCTCCGTGGTCATTCTGTTCCAAAATAGAAATGTCCCTTGTATGAAGAGTAATGCAAAACACAACAGAACTTCTTTATGTGACTGCTTGAAATTCCACCATTAGTCACGTATTATTTTGGGTTACGCATTGCCCCTCTGTGGTACGTTGAATAATGGTCCCCTGAAGACATCCATGTCCTAATCCTTGGAATTATGTTACCTTACATGGTAAAAAGGACTTTCCACATGTGCTTAAGTTAAGGATTTTTAGATGGGAGATTATCCTGGATTAGCCAGGTGGGTCTGATGTAATCACAAAAGGTCCTTTTAAGAAGGAGGCTGAGGGTCAGGCCAGCTAGAGCGCAATGTGCACATCCCCCTGGAATGACAGCAAAGAACTTGAGATTTCAGCCTGGAAGTTTAGGAGATGCCACCTCCCTAGCCCCCTCCACTCCCATCAGAGTCAGGAGGCCCTCAATCTGCTGGCACTGAGCCTCTGAAGGAACATGGTGGGGACACAGAAGAGACAGGATATAGGGCAAAGAAGTGGCAGCAAGAACCAAGGCAGAACTTGCTTCCTTCTGCATCCCCGGGCCAGGCCTTGGTCTGCCCCCTGGTGCCCTGGCTTCACCATCCTCCTGGCCTCCTCTCTGAGGGCCACCTTGTTTAGACCCTGCCTTCAGGTAGCTAAGTGTGTCATTGTTTCTGTTTCAGGGGACCACCAATACAGTCACCTGACCCTTAGTATTAGCTGTAATGATTGTCCTTCTCTCCGGATACTCCCAGAAGCCTCTGCTGTGGCTTCCTTAAACCCTGCTGACCACAGGCTGAGTTACAGGGATGGGAGGGTGGGGAGGAAAGGGGAGATTCTCCCAGGTTTTCAGAGTTTGATTATAAACGCTAGAGATTTGTTAACCTTAACAACAATGAGGGGGATGAGAGGATGATCAGAGGAAAGGTAGCGGGGTTTATAGGACCGAGGCAGGGTATACATCTATATAAATAAACACCACACCACAAGCATCCTGTGTGCTAGCTCATTCAGTCATCCCTTTTGGGAAGTTTCAGTATCCATGTGTTATCGATAAGGAACTGAGGCACAGATAGAGGATGTGACCTTCAAAAGGCTACACACACACACACACACACACACACACACACACACACACACAGGTCACACAGTTAGTTAATGATAAGGCTATAGTTTCAGCTCGGATCTAACTTCAGATCCCGGGCCTTTAACTACTACACTGTTCTACGACCTAAAAATATTTTCAATTTACAGTGTGTCCGTTGATGCCCCATTTTAAATTGAGCAATAGTTTCCTAGGAATGGGAAGTTAGGCGCAGGTGGGAGAGGAGTGGGAAGAGCCACATGGGGAAGAAGCCTGCCAGCTGGTCGCCTCTGATCAAGGGGACTTATCAAGTGGCCGACCAAGGCCAGACTACCTTAATCAAAACACACAGAGCTTTGGATTTAATGTTGCTTTTTAGAAATTGAACTTGAATTTTATTCTTTTTCAAATGCAGTTTTATTTTTGACCGACTTTATGCCGCATTGCCAATGTTCTCAAATAGTTTTGCATTGCCTGCAAGTTACTCAAAGCAAGTTTTAGGGCCAAAGCATATTTTTTATGTGATTTCAAGTTGGCAGGCATCGAGGCTTAGTGGAAGGCACCCAGGGGCTGGACAGACCTGAGGAGTCCTAGGTTCTGGTCCCAAACTTGCTGTTTAGGTCAGGATAGGCCTGTAGAAGTCCTCACTAAATATTCAAGCAACATGTCTGTTTGAAGCCATGAAAAACATGGACGATTTTGGTCTTCTCCAGGCCTCAGGTCCAGGTCCAGTCCTGCTCGCTGGGTAGAGAAGGTTGAGCAGTCTTGATTCTGTGGTAATTGCTCTAGGTCTTTGCATAGGGCCAGCTGGGAAGGGCAAGGGCACTGGTGTCTTGGCTCTGGCCTCTGCTTGCCTGAGTCACGGGCAGCTCCAGCAACTGGTCTCCTCAATCTCTGGGGTCCTCCAGCAACTGGTCTCCAGTCCTACAGTGACTGGAGACAATTCTGGTCTCAAACTGCCTGCTCCACAAATGAGGAAAGACTGACTGGCTGTCAGAACAGGAGGCCCTGAGGGTTACTCATACTGGCTGCGGGCCCAATATATTGAATAAGAATCTCCAGAGGATGGGGCGCCTGGGTGGCTCAGTCAGTTAAGCACCAGTCTTTGGCTGGGAGTTATGATCACAGGGTCCTGGGACGGAGCCCCACATTGGGTTCCCTGCTCGGTGGGGAGTCTCCTTCTCCCTCTGTCCCTTCCTCCTAATCCTCCCCCTCACCAGCCCTGCTCATGAGCATACTTTCTCTCTCAGAAAAAATAAATAAAATCTTAAAAAAAAAAAAAAAAGGAATCCCCAGAGGTACTGGCATGAAAACAGACACACAGATCAACTGAACAGAAGAGAGAGCCCAGAAATAAACCCACGCATATATAGTCAATTAATTTATAACAAAGGAGCCAAGAATATACAATGGGGAAAGGACAGTCTCTTTAATAAATGGTGTTAGGAAATCAGGACTGCCACATACAGAAGAATGAAACTCATCTGCCGTCTTACAGCATACACAAACATTAACTGAAACTGGGTTGAACACTGGAATGGAAGACCTGAAGCCATAAACCTCCTAGAAGACAAAATAGGTGGTGAGCTCCTTGACATAGGTCTTGGCGATGATTTTTTGAATCTGACACCAAAAGCAAAAGCAACAAAACAAAACAAAAAAAGGTGGAAAATAAGATTCTTCATAACAAAAGAAACCATCAACAAAATGAAAAGGCAACTACTGAATGGGAGAAATATTTGTGAATCATATATCTGATAAGGGGCTAATATCCAAAATATGTAAGGAACTCACATGACCCAACAACAACAACAGATTAATAGACAGCTTTCTTTCTTTTTTAAGATTTTATTTTACTCATTTGAGAGCGAGTATGTGTGCATGCGCACACAGGTGGGGGGAAGGGCAGAAGGAGGGGACGAGCAGACTCCCTGCCAAGCTGGAAGCCCTACGCAGGACTCCATTCCAGGACCCCAAGATCACGGCCTGAACTGAAGTCAGAGGCTTAATCCACTGAGCCACCCAGGTGCCCTGAATAGACATTTTTTCAAAGAAGACATATAGATAGCCGACAGGTACATGAAAATACGCTCAAGAGCATTACTCCTCAGGGAAATGCAAATCAAAACCACAAAGAATATGACCTCCACCTGTCAGAATGGCTATCATCAAAAAGACAAGAGATAACAAGTATTGGCAAGGATGCGGAGAAAAATCCTTGTGCACTGTTGGTGGGAATGTAAATTGGTGCAGCCACTGTGGAAAACCATAGGGAGGATTCCTCAAACAATTAAAAATAGACCTACCAGATGATGTAGCAATTCCACTCTGGGAGTTTATTTAAAAGAAAACAAAAACACTCACTCAGAATAATAGATGCTCCCCCAAGTTCGCTGCAGCATTATCTACAGTAGCCAAGACATGGAAACAACCTAAATGTCGACAGATGGATGAATCAATAAAGAAACTGCGGTTTATATATGCAATGGAATATTATCCTGCCATAAAAGGAGTGAAAATTTGCCATTTGAGACAACATGGGTAGACCTCAAGGATGTTATGCTGAGTGAAATAAGTCAGACAGAGAAAGACAAATACCATATGATTTCTCTTAAATGTGGAATCTGAAAAAAACAAAAAAGCCAAAAACCCAAGCTGATAGATAGCAGAGACCAGAGTAGTGGTTGGGAGAAATGGGTGAAGGTGAATAACAACAAAACCAGTTAAAAAACAACAAAAGATTTTTTTAAATCCCAAGAGAGCTCCTTATAAAAACAAAATAGATCCCTGGGGCTGCCAAGCTGGACTTTCTAAATCAGATCACCCCGGAGGAGGGCCTGGGCCTCTCTAACAAACTCTCAGGGGATTCTTATCGATAGCAGCCAAGTCCAGTCTCTCCACTTTTCCCAGGGAAACTGAGTCCCAAAGAGGCCTTGAGCCAGGAAGCAGCAGAAACAAAAAAAGAAATTAGGTCTTCTGAACTACAGTTAGACGTTCTTTCCACACTAACTAGGAGCCCCCAGGACTGAAAAGAATGGCCCACCACATATTTTAATATTCTTAAAATCAAAGTTACTCATGCCTATAGTTTAAAGAGTCAGACACAGGTAGTTTTACAAGGGTTTGATGAAAAAAACACAGTTTCTTGTATATACTCCCCCATACACCCCTCCCCAGAGGCAATGACTTTCAACTCTTTCAGCTAATTGTTTTCATATTGAAAGAGACCAGAATGTCACCCAAAAATATGCCTCTTTGAATAAAAATCATTTTGAGTTGAAGGTGATTAAGAAGCAACAAATGCAGGAAAAAAATCTCCTTCTATGCTCCCCCAAATTTTGCCTAAAGGCAAGGTATAAACTCTCCTTTTCTGGAGACAGATTCTTATCAGCCCAGACATGCTCCAGAGGAATCTGCCAACAAACCTACTCAGCTGGTTCACTTCCTTGTATTTACACCGCCCCCTCCCCCAATAGCTTCCATCTCTGGAATCCCAAAACCAGTTTGCTTTGTCCTGTCATTTCTATACAAATTGATTGTTCTTTGTTGAAGATGCTATACAAGCCAGAGTTCTAACTGTTACTTTGAGTTCCTTTTCATTGAGGTTTCCCACACATGACGTGGAAATGCCACATGTGTTAGTAAACTGTTTTTCTCAGGACACCTGAGTGGCTCAGTCGTTAAGCCTCTGCCTTTGGCTCAGGTCATGCTCCCAGTGTCCTGGGATCGAGCCCCATATTGGGCTCCCTGTTCAGCGGGAAGCCTGCTTCTCCCTCACCCCCTGCTTGTTTTTCCCTCTCTCACTGTGTCTCTCTCTGTCAAATAAATAAAACAAAATCCTAAAAAAATAAAATAAAATGTTTTTCTCTTCTTAACTGGTCTTTTCCATGGGGAGCCCCAGCTGAAAACCTACAGCGGGTCAAGTCTGGCCTCCCCTACAGTATTTACCTCCACCTTTGCATTGTTTGTATGAGCGTCTGTCACTCTTGTGCGATTTTTTTTTTCAAAGTTTATTTATGTATTAAAAAAAATTTTTTTTTAAGATTTTATTTCTTTATTTGACAGAGATCACAAGTAAGCAGAGAGGCAGACAGAGAGAGAGGAAGGGAAGCGGGCTCCCTGCTGAGCAGAGAGCCCGATGAGGGGCTTGATCCCAGGACCCTGGGATCATGACCTGAGCCAAAGGCCGAGGCTTAACCCACTGAGCCACCCAGGCGCCCCTATTTGTGTATTTTTTTTTTTTAAGTAATCTCAACACCCAGTGAGGGGCTCAGATTCACAAACCTGAGATCAAGAGCCACATACTGCTCCAACTTAGCCGGCCAGGTTCCCCTCTTATGTAGTCTCACTAATCCAGTTACCATGGATTGCCAGGTCTGGCCCAGGACTGGGATGCCCAGGTGTTGTGGAAGGCACCAGTGCTCATGGGACACAGGCCACCAGCTCCTCCAGCGCTTGCTCACTGCGGTTGCCGTGGACCAGCAGCACTTCTTTGATCCGGTCCTGCTGGAAGCCCATGTCACTGAATTGTTCCCAGAGGCGCAGGAACTCCCCTGCCTGAGGAAGGGGAAGAAGAGAGAGTGCTGGGGACACTGCCAGGCCAGTCACCTCCTGTGGAGCCTTCTCCCTGGTACCTACTGTATCTACTCCCACAAAGCTATGAACTCCCCAAGCCAGGTAAGCCTGGTCCTGGGCAGCACCTGCTTTTCTTCCTATACCTTGGGGTGACATGGGCCTGGACCTCCCTTCCTGTGTCAAGGAAGGAGGTTCTGGCCTGACAACTGGCTCCATCCTAGCTTTACTCCTCCAATCCAGCTCATTCCTGACTCCCTGTGCTTGGAGACTGGGACAGAAAACAGGAGGCTGCATACTGGTGCCCAGAGGAAACATAGCCTGGGATCTCTACCCAAGCCCCAAACCCTGCCAAATTTTCACACCATGCAGCCTCTGCCTTCCTTCCTCCTCTGGCCCCAGTACCTGAGAAGTGCCTGCTTCTCCTCCCTTCCTCCCTCCCCCTTGGCATCCCCTGCAGCCCTCTGTCCTTGCCTCAGCCTCTGTGGAGAAGCGCTCAGCAGAGCCACCGCCAACAGCACCCTGAGGACAGGTCATGTACGCTGGGCACTCAGAATATACCACTGGGCCACAGCTGCCTGCCTTCTGGGTTTCCAGGTAGCCAGCAAACTGCCCGAGCAGAGTTTATGCATCTTTGTGCTGTACATGGCTCCTCTCTAGGTGTCTGACAGAGTGGGCATTCAATAATATTTGTGTGTTAATTTGGCTAAATAATGTGAAAGTCTTGCCACCTGTTTCCCTCCCCATCCCATCTTCTCCCCTTCCCCACGCTTCACCTCCCTGGCCTGTCTCCTCCTCCCCAGGGCTCAGCAAGCAGGCTGTCTCCTGATGGCCCCAAGGCTCTGGCTCTAGCACAAGTGTGCCCCTGCACACTAGGCTTATGCGTGGACCCCTGCCCTTCTCCTCCTCCCACCCCAGGCCTGGGCAGGTGGCCCTGCTGACCTGACTTTCGGAGAACTGGAACATCTCCATGGCCTCCTCCACCAGCCCCTCCTCGTAGCCTTGCCACAGCAGCCGGTCACAGGCACTAAGGTAGCTGAGAAACTGTGGGGGTGGGGGGAGTGGAGCAGTAAGAGCAGTGGCAGGGGCAGCAGGTGGGACAGAGAAAGCACCCTGGCAACCTCAGCCAGCCTCAGCTCGGACCAGGCTGACAAGTCAACCCACCACACACTCACGAAATGGCCCCAGAGACCCGGTGAGCCAATAGAAGAGGGACAGAGGTCTCCCCTGGAGACCCGGGGGTGGGTGGACAGCAAGTTCTTAACCAAGTGTCCCCAACCAGGGGCTGTAATCGAGGAAAAGGGCCGTCAGGGTGAGATAAGCATTCCCGGACCCTAAGCGGGGAGTGGGACTGGCCGGAAGCACGGGCGCCTCACCCACCACCCGTCCCAGTCTGTTCACCCTCCCTAGTGAGCACCCACCTGTGTGAAGCAGCCTCCTCAGCATCCGCACCTGGGCAGCCCTACCCCGTTCCTAGACACATACATGTCTGCTATCCGGGCCCACATGAACTCTGGTGCCAGAAAGGGGAGGAGGACAGAGGAAATACCACAGGGCTGGGAAACCTGTTCAGGTCACTGTGCTTAGTCACCAGGAGCTGCTTTTGCCCTCAGGATGAAGTACTGCCTCCTTACCAGAGCCCAAAAGCCTGCCCCTCTGCCCGTGTCAGAGGCCTCAGGTCCCCTCTCAGCACCCCCAGGCCTCCGTACATCTCTCTCCCTCGGTCAAGCCCAGCCTCAGCCCTCTTCCCTGGGGAGCCTCTGCCCTGGTCTCCACTGGGGGCCTTGCCTGCTGCTCCCATAGCCCTGTGCTTCCCCCATCACAGCGTGTCCAACTCTAGTTATTCTCCTCTCTCTCTCAGCGAGGGAAGGGTTGTTTCAGTCTTGATCACCACTGTGTCCCCAGCACCCAGCATGGCAGGCAGAAGGACCTCAATAAATGTATGTCATGTTTCTAAGATGAATTAAGAACTACCTTCAAGGAGCTCACTGCTTGGGGGGGGCGGGGGAAGGGAGTGAGCCAGATAGAGGAAATCCTGAGTGCCAGGCAAATCAAAGCAACACTTATAGAGAGCCAATGCCAAAGGAAGGTTCCAGACCATAAGAATTATGGGTATAGGTGGAGAAGAACAGGGAGGTTTCTGCAGACCTTCAGAGATGGATCATACAGATGAGTGCTTTCTAACTGCTTTAGCTTCTAAGCTATCCCAGCATCAGGAGACGTCAACAATAATGAGAAGATCGAGCTGCTCTTGGAGAACTGGGGGCAAGAGCAAGGGAGCCAGGAGTCTAGTGCTCCCGCCTCAGGACGCCTGGACCTTGCTCTGAGTATGTTTTGTAAACCACCCAGCCAAGCTCTCCTTGTTCAGTGCAAGAAACAGGCCCAAGCAGGATGGGCAGGTTGCCCAGGGACCCAGGACTAGGACCTAGATCACCTGACCTCTCGGCTTTGTCCGTCAGGGGCCCAGTGCTAGAGGAGGTTTTCTGAGCTGCCTTGAAAGTGAACAGGATTTCCAAAGGTGAAAAGAAGAGCAAGTCAAGCGTGGATGGTGGCTGCTCCTTGGTCTCTTGGTTCAAACACAGCAACGGTTCTTGGCCTTGGTGCTGACTGCAGCTACCCGGGAGCTCTAACATGACTACCCATAAGCCTCAGAGGGTTGTCTCCAGAGGCTCAGATGTAATTGGTCTGGGAGGCAGTCTGCGCACTGGGATTTGTTTGGCTCCCCAGGTAATTCTGTGCAGCCATAGCTGAGAACCACTGACTCAAGGGAGAGCTGACCTCAACCCATACCAGTAGACCCCATGGCAGGCTGGATATCAGAACCACCTTCAGATCCTTAACACAATAAGCCTTTTGGTGCACTCCAGATCCGCTGACTGGGATTCTCCAGAGTAGGTCCTGGGGATCTACAGTTACAGAGATTCTGCTGCTTGGTCAGCTTTTGGGCCAATGAGACTGTAGAAGCCACCAGGTCTGCCTCAGTCCCCAGGGTGGGTAAGGATGTCACCTTCACACCCCAGGATGGGGGCCTCAGCACTCACTGATTATAAATGCATATCCCCCTCCTCCATTCTGTAAAGAGGGGAAGCACCCTGAGGTGCCTGGAGTCCCATACCAAGCCTGGGCCTGGCCTGTGGATGCTCACACATGCCACCCGTGTTGTCCTATCGGCAGCCAGTGGGCACATCAGTCCTCATGGAAGGAAGGAAGGAACGATGGACAAAGCTTATCTTTTATATCTCCTCCTTTCCCCCTGGCTCTTCTAACTGCTCTGTCTCTGTCGCCTGATGCTCACCTTCCTGGGACATCTGTCAATAATTTCTAGCCAAAAAGGTTTATTATAGTGTATATCCTTTAAGGGGGGAAGGACTCTGAACCCAAGGAGTTGCTCAGCTAATGGTGGGACTTCACAGAATAGAGGGAAATAATCACTTGGTGGGGGAGGACAGTTGGAGTCATCCAATGGCCCTTCAGGCCCACACCTTAAGGCTTGGCTCCTGACTGACCACCACGGAAGAAGGCCACCCAGAGATCCAGCTGGCCAGGCAGGTGGTCAGTGCATATCTGGAAACACAATGTTCCTGATGCAATGGGATTCTTCCAGCCCACCCATGGGGAGGCCAGGGCCTCGTGCTGGTTCCGACTCATCCTCAGACCCCCACGGTGATGGCCTGAGGCCTCAGCCTTGTCACAGGAGCTAAAGGGACTGGGCGGCATGTCAGAGCTCCCACCATGGCCATGGTCCCTCACAGTCCTCCTGGCCAGCTTCTTGGCCCAGGTTCTAGCTTTCAGCAGTGGCTGAAGGTGGGGACAATCTTAGATCTACTCTTAAATCTCAGATCAGTCTTGGGTGCTTCCCTAGAAGGTTCTCGCCCAGTAAATGAGAGGAAAGTACCAGGCAACAAAGATTCAGAGTCAAACCAGCCTGGCCTCAACCCTGGCTCTTCCACTGATCAGTTATATGAACCTCCCTGGCCTCAGTTTCCTCATCTGCAAAGTGGGAGGGACAGTAGTAGCAACCTTGCAGAACTGAGAAGACCTAATCAAATATTATCAGATTGAAGGCCTGGCACAAAGAAGGTGTTGGATGAATGTCAGCAGCCATGTTGGAAGTTTTCCTCCAGGACAAGGCATGGACTGATGAAGCCAGAGGAGAACAGAAGCAGGGGTGGGTGGGGAAAGTGGCCACGTGCATTCGCCCACCTCCTCAACCAGGCAGCACCACGTCCTGCTTCAGCTCTGGTCTGAGAGTCACTCTCCTTCTATCCCTCCGTTATCCAGGAGCAGGCAGCTCTGGACCTCAGGGACCCAACACATGACAGCCGTCAGACATTACGGAGAGAGTATCCAAACCCTCTGATGGTGACGGAGCAGAGATAGAAGAAAAGAAGAAGTGCCAACTGCCCTGGAACCTTTGGATATCTGCAGCTCAGCTTTCTAACCGAAAGAGTTCCCATGTGCAGAAAACAGTGGGAAGCAAGATGTGACCTTCAGGTGGGAGAAGGGGGCATCAGGCAGTGGCATTCCATGTTACCTCCTGCCCCTACTCATAATCCTTCCATGCCTCCCTTTTGTTAGTGGGTCATTTATAAACTTCTCAGCTCAGCCTTCAAGGCACCCTCAATCTGCCCTCGCCCCCCCTTCCCTGTCCTGTCTCTCACCAGCCTGCATCATACACTCTGTATTCCAGAGAGACCGGTTGGATCAGGGCCTCCCAAACCCTGCCGCGTTGCCTCCACTCCTTTGCTCAAACTGTTCCTCCTGCTTGCAATATCCTCCCTTCTGCTTCCTTCAGATTCGGAGCTTATTCATCCTTAAAGTCCAGCTCAAGATGTGGTACCTCCGTGAGACTTTGCTGATCACTGGAACCTCCTTGTCTTTGATTAAGAATGGCCATAAATTCTCTGCAGCCCCTTCCACCAAGAGGAGGTTCCCCCCATAGCTGCTAGCTCCATCTGAACACCTAGGAGGTGCCCAGTAAATACCGTGGACTAGATGGAGTGGACGGATGGGTAGATCAAAAGAGAAAGAGACGGATATGAATATGGATAAACTGCTCATTGAGGGAAGTGGTTAGAGCTCCGCCATCCCTATGGTAGCCAGCAGCCACATCTGGCTATTTTAATTTAAATTAATTGCAATTAAGTAAAACAAAAAGTTCAGTTTCTTAGTCACACTAGCCATATTTCAAGTAGCTACATAAGGCCAGTGCCTACTGTATTGGACAACCCATATAAAACATCTCTCTCATTGCAGAAATGCAGGGTATCTCTGGAGAGGTTACTGGTTGCCCAAAGCATCAGCCCCCTGTGCTTGGGGCAGAGACTGGGACAGGAGAAGAATATTAAAACTATCCAAATGGGCATGGGGACTCCTGATAAACCCTTATGGAGAAAATGGCATCAGGGTCCAGAAACATGCTTATAACCCTCAACAATTAATGCCAGGCTAAGTTTCTGCTTCTCAAGAGAAGGAAACAAAACTTTTTCAAGTTAAAGATAAAAACTACTTGGCCACACACCTGGCTCCAGACCCACAGCCCCCCAGCTCAGGGGCCCTCCTTCACCTACCTGGCTCAGGCTCTGCCGCCCTGTCTTCTGCAGAGCCGTGATGGCCCTATGCAGGGGATACCCCAGGGCGACCACGGGCCCGATGAGGTCTTGCTCTTCCTGGCTCAGGGCAGACAGCAGGTCAGCAGAAGCGGGGTGTGATCTGCGGGTGCTGAGATGCTGAGGCACTCCGCCAAGAGGCGGCAGGCAGGTGTAGGGGCTGAGGGACTGAAATAGAGACAGGCTGGGTGTGTCAGTTGCCTCTGGAGGTGATACCTTAGCACGGCAGGACATTCTCCCGCAGGAGAAATATGATAGGTCCATCCCTATTATCCCATTTCACAGACATTGAAATTGAGGTTCGGAGAAGTTAATGACTGGGGAAGCAACACACATTTGGGACCTGAGCCCTGCTCAGAATCACACTCAGGATTCTTTACCCCACACCTTAGTGAGGGGGAAGCAGGGCTGGATCTTCTTCCTTCTTCAGGTTGGCTGGGCTGAGGCTTGGCAGGGCGTGGAGCAGGGTAGGGACTGGGCACACTGGCCCTAGAGTAAGGAGGGTGGCTTGAAGGCATTTCAGTGGGTTTGGCCAGCATCACCCTTCACCCATTCCCCATGAAGAAGCACCCACCTGCCCACCCTAACCAGACTGCTCTGTCCCCTTCTCCCCAGGGAAAGCCCAGTTGCTGCTCTGGCTCCTGGGAAAGAGCATATATGTGTGCCATGAATTGTCTACCCATCCCTAACTTTTCAGGGGTTTTCCTGCCATGAGCTTTCCCTAGGGTCTGCTCTTGACCCCCAAACTGGAAGACATTCAAATCTTAGGATCTGAGTCTACTCTTGTGACCTAAAAAATGATTCTTAGCTGTTCTCTGCCTCAGTTTTCTCCTCTGAAGAACAAGGACGTTTGTTGCTAGAGTTACCTTTAATCTGGACCAGGAAAGAGCTATCCTGGCATCAACGTCTGGCCCTTGATATGGCGCCGCCTGAGCAGTTTACAGAGCCTGTGCTCTGCATTTGCTCTAAGTAACTGTGTGTGTGGTAAAGTGGCTCAGGGAGAGCTCAGGGCAGTTCAGTGACTCTGCAGAGGTCACACACCCATGAGTGGGGAAAGTCAGACCTCTAGCGTGTCTTTTGGATTTAAATTTCACCTGGGCCTTATTCTGTTGCATCTCTCCGCCCGAGAGTATGGCAGCTAGGGGACAGAAAGCTGTGTCCCATTGTGCCCTTTGGCTCTCATTCCTGACCCACTCCATCTGTCCAGATCCAGGCTTTGTGGAGTTTGGTACTTAACATAATTTGGGCCTCTTGAAAAAGGCACATTAGATATAAAGCCTTGGAAGAGGAAAAGTGAGGGGTTTGAGGCTGGTGTCACTTTAAATTCACTTCTACTCCTGGTTCTTCCAGGAGCACATCCTCTGTGCTGAAGCCTTCCCAGTGGGCAAAAACTGTCCCCTCTCTCTCTCAGCACCTGATCCCTCCCACCACACAGTGCTGCCTCGTCCCATCTCTCGCTGGCCAACTCTCCCTCAGTCAATGCCTCTTCCAATTCCGTGCGCAGCAGGAAGTAACTGCTCAGGGAGTGACCTTTGATTTCAGCCTTCTGCTTACCCATCCCACAGGAAGCCTCACTGGGTGGGAAGCCTTAGATTTGAGTCACATTCATTCATTCAGTGGACATTCCCGGAGCACCCCCTAGGGGCCAATCTGCTGCTGGGTGCCCTGGAAACAAAAATGAAAGCCCTCCAATCCCTGCCCTAAAAAAATTCATACTGCATGGGAAGAGACAGATATTGGATGATTATAATTATTGTGACGTGGGTCCCAACAGAAGGAAAACAGACATAGCAGAAAACAGGGAATGGGGGCTTCTGAACAGGGACTCGTCTAGGCCAAGGGCCACAGGAAGGACAGCATGGTACCGGGCCAGATGAGAACAGGTAAAGGCAGGAAGAAGGAGAGCAGAGAGGCGGGAACGAGGGCTGCGGACCAGGCTGGGACCCCAGACTACTGGCGGCCTTGCTGCTGAGCTAGGGTTCCTTACCGCGACCGTGGGCTTGTGGCTCCGCAGCGGGGGCATGGCGCCAGCCGTGGAGGGCCGCGGGGGCGGCGCAGGGGCGCTGGGGAGCGTGGGCGCAGGGCCCGCGGGCAGCACCGGGCCGGGACTCGGCGCGGGGCTGGGACAGAGGCTCAGCGCCCGGTGACGGATGCGGTGCAGGAGAGCGCGGGGGCGAGCGGACAGTCGGCCCTCCGAGAGCCGTCGCCGCGCCCCCGCCAGCTCCGACTTCACGCCCCGCAGCAAGTCCAGCGAGCACCGGGGATGGCCCGGGCCAGCGCTCGCGGGGGAGCTGGACAGGGGGCTGCAGGGACCTGGCTCTTCGTCGTTGGCAGAGGCGGCTTCTTCTTCTACGTGGGCCTCCCCCTGATTCTCTTCCACCTCCTCCTCCTCCTCTTCCTTGACCTCCTCCTCTTTCTCCTCCTCCTGATCTAACTGCAGCTGGGGTCTGGCCTCCTGGCGGGTGTCTGCAGCTGGTGCGGGCCCTGGCTCAGGTTCTGAGCTGACGAGCAAGAGCCAGGCGGGAGGGGCCGATGCCATTCCCAGGGCGTCGCATTGGACCGGGCAGGGTCCCCGGATGACAGCCTCCACCCAGAAGAGCACCCTCCTCTCCAGGCTGAAGTCGTGCTGCAAGAAGAAGGGGATGTGAGGCTCTTGGGCCCAAAGCAGGGCCAAGGGCCCACCCCTACCCTGCCACCTTTGTTCAGCCAAAAATTTGCCAGGCCTGGGCTGCTTCTGGTTCTGAACTCCAGGCACTTATTACCACCCGCCCTCAGCCCCAGTTTTAGCAAGCACTGGGGTCGATGGATAGCTGTAACAATTGAATGTGTTAACTCTGCCTGAAGGACATAATGAAGAATTAGGTTAGCACAATGAAACAGCCCCTTTGCCATTATGTAACTGAAACCCCAAATCCCAAGTCCCTTTGCCATTCAGTATGTAATTGAACAATAACAGCTTAAAAAAAAAAGTCTCCCCAAATCCTTGTTTTTAGCAAAGAAACTTTCACTTGAACCCAGCACCAATTGCCAGTGAGCACTCAGCCCTGGAGGCCCTCTCAGCACACAAACCTCTCTATAGATAATACCTGCCCCCTTCCCCTTTGTTGCCATCAGAGGTTACTCTGAGGCCCAGGAAACATAAAAATCACTAATCTCTGTTAAATTCCACTAAGTATATTATAGTGTTATTTCTCTTTGCAGAATATGAAAATGAGGCTCATAATCTTTAAATTGCTGGAGGTCAGATTGGTGTCGAGCGGTTTGAGCTGGGATTCCTCTGTCCAGCTGACAGTAGTGTTTTTTCCACTACATATCAGGCTACCTGAATAAGCAGTCTGGAGTTCACATAAATAATCTAACTTGAGAATTTAGAAATGAGTCAAAAATAAATTATTTATCTGCTGCCTACCTTTAAAAATAAGAGCCAGAAATATAAAATTCCGTTAAAAAATGTAAAATTGTTTAAAAGGCTCTTTCAGTGCTCTGTGATGGTCAGTGAAGGAAGAACGAAGCTGGGGAGAGTGGTATTTGTGGGGGGAAGGAGAGGCAGAAAGACAGGTATTCAGACACGTAGATCACAGGTACTGTCCCCTTCTCTCCTGACACGACCCCAGGTTGAGGAGAGGAGCCTAGTATTGCTCCCTGACTGAGGTAAGGGACTGTGTCTTATTCCTCTCTGCATCCCCACAGACTTATAAACGTCCACCCTGTGTCAGGCAGATAAGTCTGTGGGGAATAAACAGTTGGATGAAGAGATTGTAGCAAAACAGGCAGGTTGTGAAGGACAGGGGAGGGAAAAAGACCACGTGAAGGGTGATGAGGCAGACGTGGAGAGAAAGAGACTAAGGCAGTTTCAAGGCAGCTGACGGGACTCGGGATGAAAAGATACCAAGACCCAACATGAATATCAACACTTAATGATTTATGGAACTAAGCAAGATGATTCTAAAGTTCATATGAAAAACAAACAATGGAAGTGCCAGAAGACTCTGGGCACAAAATGGTAAATAGGGGGAGGGAAATGGCCCTACTGGCTGTTTGATCATATTATAAAATGTCAATAATTGAAACGATGGTATTGGTACAGATGCAGGCATAGAATAGGAAGTCCAGAAATAGACCTTAAAATCTATGGGGCTTTAGTAAATAATAAAGGTGGCATCTCAAACAATGGGGAAAAGAGGGACTAGCCAATAAATTATGTTAGCTGGCTGGAAGAAAATAAAGTTGGATCCATTCCCACGTTATACAAGAGTGAATTCCAAAAGGACCAAAAATTCAAATGTATAATATGAAACTATTAAAGTACTAGGAAAAAAACAGAAGAGACGTCCTCAAGTGGGGAAAGCCTTTCCCGAAGCCATAAAAGTACAGATACACACATGTGCAAAATCTGCATGCAAATATGCCACAAGCAAGGTCAAAGACAAATGGCAAAGTGGGGGTGGGGGGGAACAGCACTCACATAAGAGACAAAGGGCTAAATTTACTAATATAGGAAGTGTTAGAAATAGATTGGAAAAAGATCAACAGTTCAATGGGAAAGGAGCAAAAGATATGGATAGTCCAAAGAAAAAAGCCACACAGATGTCTTCTAAACACACGAAGAGTTGCTTAACTTCACTCATGATAAGAGAAAGGCAAATCACAACTACCCTGAGATACCATCCACCCACCCCTCAGCAAAGACCCAAAGTCTGAGGACACTCTGTTGGAGAGTGTGGGGGGCATGTGGCCTCCTGTAGAGTGCTGGCTGGGATGGAAATCAGTATGACTCCTATGGAGGGCAATTTGGAAAAATGCTTAAAGAAATTCAAAAGGACACATGCATATCATCATTCCCAGCAGCACTGTTTATCATGGCAAGAGACTGAAAAGAACCTAAGTGTACATCAAGAGGGCACCCATTCAAGAAAGTAGGATATAGCCACGTCATGCAATGCTACACAGTGAAAAATGAAACTGAAGCAGCTTTTTATGTACCGATACAGAAAGATCTTAAAATATATGCGGCACAAAAGTCAAGAAGAACAGTGTATATAACATGCTACCATTGGTGTAAAAAGGGAGGAAATAGCTGTACTTGCTTGTCTCTATACACATAAACATCCCGGGAAGAATACAGAGAAAATGAGAATATATGAGAATGAGAAAATGAGAATATATGAAAATGAGAAAATACATACCAGACATGGATTTGCTGTCATTTATGTATGTATGTATGTATATATGTATACATACATACACCTAGCGTAAAGCCCAACAAGGGACTTGAACTCACACCCCTGAGATCAAGACCTGAGCTGAGATCAAGAGTTGGAGACTTAACTGACTGAGCCACCCAGGTTCCCTGGCCTTGCTGCCCTTTAAAATCAAGGAACAAGGCCCATGAGTCTCAGCTTCAGATCTAGAGGAGCAGAGACAAGAGATAAATGGACAGACAGATACACTTACCATAGAACTCAGCAGAAGCTCCCTGCAGGCTGGAACGCTGAGCTCTGGCCCAGGAAGGGACTTTGTGCCTATCACAAAGCCATTGGGCACCTTGAAGGGGACGCCGTCGAGGGCATTCATTCTGTCAGAGGAGTGTGGTGATGGCTGAGCAGGGCTGGGGCAGGCTGCCTGGTGGCAGGGAGAGAGCACAGTCCTGAGGACCAGGCTTGGTCTCAGATCACCTCACCACTGTCTTGAGTGCTGACTTAGCTGAGCCCCACACAGCTGAGAAAGAAAAGGTAAAGTGGCTAGTGCTGCACAGGGAGGAAATAAATAAAAATGAGAGCATTCAAACTGACAGGAATTGACTATTTCATGCTTAAGTTTTGTTCTAGACCATTGTTTCCCAAAATGTGGCCTACAAAACTGGCTCTAAAGTGTGTCATCAAAAGAGTTTCCAGGGGCGCCTGGGTGGCTCAATGGGTTAAGCCACTGCCTTCGGCTCAGGTCATGATCCCAGGGTCCTGGGATCGAGTCCCACATCAGGCTCTCTGCTTGGTAGGGAGCCTGCTTCCCCTTCTCTCTCTCTGCCTGCTTGTGATCTCTCTGTGTGTGTCAACTAAATAAATAAAATATATTTTTAAAAAAAAGAAAAAAATTAGCAATGTAGGAAGAGAAAGGACTCTCCTTAACTTAATAGGAATTATTACCAAAATATCTAAATATTTTTATATTTAATAATAGTAATATTACCAAAATATCTAAAGCAAACATCCCACTTAATGGTGAAATACTGAAAGATATCCCCAAGATCGGAACTGAGACAAGATGTCCCCATCATCTTGTCTGTTCAACATTGCACTGGAGGTACTAGCCTGTGCAAAAGGAGAAGGAAAAAAAAAAACAAGGACTGGAAAAAAATAAAACTACCATTATCTGTGGATGACATATGTAGAAAATTCAAAGGAATCTATGAATAGAACTCTTAGAGTTAATAAGTGGATTTAGCAAGGTCCTTGGATTACAAGATCAATATATGAGAACTATATATACAAAGTATGTAAACATTGTCTTTTAAAAATGTCATTAGAGGGGGCACCTGGGTGGCTCAGTTGGTTAAGCAGCTGCCTTCGACTCGGGTCATAGTTCCAAGTCCTGGGACCGTGCCGCACATCGGGCTCCCTGCTCAGTGGGGAGCCTGCTTCTCCTTCTCCCTCTGCGGCTCTGCCTGCTTGTGCTCTCTTGCTCTCTGTCAAATAAATAAATTTAAAAAAAAACTTTAAAAATTGTCATTAGAGAATGAAATTTTAAATAAGATACCATTTCATATTATCAATCAACCACCTAGGACACGACCTAACATAAGATACATAAAACCTCTACACAGAAAACTATAAAATATGATATTTAATGGAGGAACATGCCATGTTCATGGGATTGATTTATAGATTCCATGTATCAAAATTCCATCATGTTTTTTAGGGTCAATTGGCAAACTAACTCTAAAATTTAAATGAAAGTCAAAGGACCAAGAAAAGCCAAGACAATCTTGAAGAAGAAGGAACACAACGGGAAGATTTATACTATCAGATAGCAACACTTACTTTACAGTTACAGGGGTTAAGTCAGTGGGGTACTAACATGAGGACTTACAAAAACTCCAGTAAAACAGGGGCGCCTGGGTGGCTCAGTGGATTAAGCCGCTGCCTTCGGCTGAGGTCATGATCCCAGAGTCCTGGGATCGAGCCCCGCATCGGGCTCTCTGCTCCGCGGGGAGCCTGCTTCCGAGCCTGCTTCCGAGCCTGCTTCCGAGCCTGCTTCCTCCTCTCTCTCTGCCTGCCTCTCTGCCTACTTGTGATCTCTCTCTCTGTCAAATAAATAAATAAAATCTTAAAAAAAAAAAAAGTCCAGTAAAACAGAAAAGAAAGTCCAGAAACAGATCCATACATATACAGATCCTTAACTTGTGACAAAATTGGTCCTGCAGAACATAAGAAAAATAAATGTCTTTTCAGTAAATGGCACACTGGATATTCACCTAGAAAAAAAAAAATCATGATCCGTACTTCACATCATGCACACAAATCAGTTCCAGGTAGACTGTAGATCTAAATGTGAAAGGTAAAATAAAGCTTGAAGAGAAGACAGGAGAATATATTCATGGCTTTAGAATAGGTAAACATTTCTTAGTCAGGTTGCAGAAAAGAAAACCATGAAGCAAAAGACTGACAAACTGGGTTACAATAAAGAACTTCCACTCACCAGAAGATGTCCGTAAGAGAGTAAAACAACAATGAAACAAAACAGAAACAAAAACAAAGACACACACAAACAACAAAAGACATAAATCAGAATGGGAAGAGATATTTGCAGCATGTATATCTGACCAAGGATTCATACCCGATATACACAAAGCAATAAAGAAAAAAAAAAGACCGAGTCCAAAAATAGGCAAGAGATGTTAAGAGGCACATCATGAAAGAAGACATTCAAATAAACCTCACAGTTGTTTAACCTCATTAGCCATTGGGGAAATGCAAAACAAAACAATGAGATACCAAAACACACACACACACACACACAAATTATTAAAATTTAAAAAAAAAAAAAAGGCTTGAGAATATCAAGGGTTGATGAGGATGTGGACATCTGGAACTCTCCTGCACTGTTGGTGAGAAAGTCAATTAGCATTAGCCAACAGTATCTACTACTAAAGCTGAAATCTAAGAATTAAAAATTCATTCAGACATAGACTCTGGGCCTTTAGTCTAAGATCAAGTATGTGTCTGCTAGTTTAATAATGTTCACAACCACCAGGGATTTGTAATGTATTCTAAACCAGATTAAATAAAGATTCTGACCACAGTCTGGCATTTTGCAAACAATCAGGGCTTATCAGGGAGCCACACCAGGGAATATCTCTGGCTTAACACAATGTCATCCCTACCAGGATGTTGCAAAGCGCTGTTTCGAGGGGTCACTGGGTCATCCCCATGCTCACAGGAGAACATCATGTGAGGAGGCAGAGTAAGTAATCTGAGTGCAGAGAGGTCAAATGAGTCCAGATGGGCAAATACTTTAATTCCCTCATCTCCGCTGTCTGCCCACTCTTGTCTGGGTCTTACCGTATGTTAAGCCTCAAGAGGCTTCTCTACCCCATGCCAGGAGACAAGTTCCCAGCACACTGGGAGCGGTTCTTTATGCTACAGGATCAGAAAAGTCGCAGAGTGATCAGTAAGTTATCTGCCCCATCTACCTGTTCCAACAGGAGACCTCTAAGGATAGGGAGTTGCAGGGGACATAGGAAAGTTAGCAAGTTTTGGCATTCTCAGATTGACAGTCATCTCTGCTAAACAGAAAATGAAAGGTACAGATCATGAAGTGATGATAGTCTTCAAAGGAAAGAAAGTATTCTAGGCCTTATCAGGGTCAGGGGAGCTTCAGCAAGGATGGGACCTTCAGGGTCGGGGAACGGCCTGTGAGCAGGAAAAGGTAGAGTGGAGAGGGTAGCTCCAGCTTGAGACAGGGAACAGAGGCAGGGCAGAGTGAGGGGGAGACCACCTGTGTGACTCAAGTAGATAGTTTTGCTGGGAAGCAGCCTGCGGTTACTGAAGACTGGGGTAGAGCTGGGAAAGGCTCTGAACACTGACTCCATTCAGTAGACAGTGGAGAAAGCCCTGAAGGCTCTAAAGGTGTGGGCTGAGGGTAGGGGAGCTGGGATGCTGGCAAAGCCAGTCTGTGCATGCTTCAGCAGGCTGCATAATCCAGGACATCTCCGTGGGTCTGTGCTCACTGGGCTGAGTCAGAGCCTAGAGGTGAGAGACAGGGCAAGTGGGGGTTGTGGTAACTGGTCTATGTGGAAGCAAGGCACTGACATTGGTACTATTTTTTTTTTAAGATTTTATTTATTTATTTGACAGAGAGAGGGGGAGAGATCACATGTAGGCAGAGAGGCAGGCAGAGAGAGAGGGGGGAAGCAGGCACCCCGCTGAGCAGAGAGCCCGATGTGGGGCTCGATCCCAGGACCCTGAGAACATGACCTGAGCCGAAGGCAGAGGCTTTAACCCACTGAGCCACCCAGGTGCCCCGGTACTATTTTTTAAAATCTCCACTGTGCTCTCTAAATGACTTCATCCTTGTCCATAGTGCCAATAACCTATGTGCCGATGACTCACATATTAAATTCTCCAGTTGTTCTCCGAGATCGAACTCATAATAACTGCCTACAAGGCATCTCTTCCAAGACTGTCCTCAAGGATGCCTCAGACTCTACATATCCAAAGTGAACTCCTGATTTTCCCCTCCCCCAAACTGTTCCTCCTCCTCCAGGATTCCTTGTCTCAAGGGATGTCGAAGGTATACAAACTGAGAACTCATGCCCGACACTTTCTTCTTCACCACAGTCCATCTCAATTCCCTGCCATGTTTTCTCTCTTAAATCTCTGGAATCCAGTCATTTCATGCTATCTCCACTGCTAACAAGGGAGTCCAAGCCCCCATTATCTCTCACTTGGTTAACCGGTGTCCATGTATCCTCTTATGCCCTAATATTAGAAGTCTGCTTCATATACTGGGACAAAAGCAATCATTTCAAAACAGAACACTAAGCCAGTTTCCTGCTTAAAAGTTCCCAGCTGCTCTCAGAATAAAACCCAAACTCCTGATAAGGGCTTCCAAAGCCCTGCCGTGTTTGGCTGCTACTACCTCCCCTCCTTACTCTTGCTATGCTAGTCTTCAATTGTTTTGGTCTCTTGGCCCAACACAGGCCTTTTGCATATGCTATTCCAAATTTCTGTCTTCTTCTTGTCTCCTCTGTACTAGTTTATAGCTGTTCATTCTTCATAGCTCAGCTGAAACATTATTTCCTCAAAAGCTTTTCCTGATCCAACCCCCAAACTTGGATAGGATCTATCCAGTACAGTGGCTTTTAAGATTTCTTTTTTATTGTGACCCATAGTATGAAATACATTTGGCTTTGTGACCCAGCATAGACATATGTAAACTGAGTAACATGCCTATTGCTACTATATATTTTGTTTATCTAAATGCATTACAAAACTAAATTTTTTTTTAAAGATTTTATTTATTTATTTGACAGAGATCACAAGTAGGCAGAGAGGCAGGCAGAGAGAGAGGAGGAAGCAGGCTCCCTGCTGAGCAGAGAGTCTGATGCGGGGCTCGATCCCAGGACCCTGGGATCATGACCTGAGCCGAAAGCAGAGGCTTTAACCCACTGAGCCACTCAGGCACCCCAAAACTAAATTTGAAAAAAACGGGGGTGGGAGCTACTCTTACAGGACCATACCTTTCCTTCAAAGCACTCAGCATATTTTTTATGATAGATGGATCAATTAACTGGATATTAACCTATCCCCCTCAAAATCTGTACAGGGTCTTGGTATTTTGCTCACCATTACAGCCCTTGTATTTAGCAAATTAATCTAAACCTTATCAGGCACTTAATATATATTTGAACAATGGAAAATAGAAATAATGACTAACCACTTTTTCTTAGAAGTACGTATCACAATTATAACTAATCATCTATATAGTTAAGCTTCTCTACTCTAGATTCTAACTCCAAGAGAGCAGGAATCCTGTCTTTTTGCTCTTTTTTTGTCTTCAGCATTTAATGTCGTTCCTGGCCAACGGTAAAAATGGTTTCCCAAGTACACAGTCCAAATCCTGGTATCCATATTCTGGCAGTGAGATGAGAGGAGCCTACCGCTCTGCAAAGTTATGCGCTCTAGCACCAACTGCCTCAGAAACGGATCCCTGCTTCAGAGACTATGAGAAACTCAGTTTATTCCAACAGGCAAATGTAACCTACATTGGAAACAGATTCTTCATAGGTAGCCAGATGCGCTAAGTCAGGAACTACTGAATGGGTGTACCCAAAAGTTAATAGTTAGGGGTATCTGCCTAGCTCAGAAGAGCACGTGGCTCTTGTTGGTCCAGGGGCATGAGTTTGAGCCCCAGGTTGGTGTAGTGATTACTCAAATAATAAACTTAAAAAAAAGTTAACAGTTATGGGGCACCTGGGTGACTCAGTGGTTATGCGTCTGCCTTTGGCTTGGGTCATGATCCCAGGGTCCTGAGATAGAGCCCTGCATCAGGCTCCCTGCTAAGCGGGAAGCCTACTTCTCTCTCCCCCACTTCCCATGCTTGTGTTCCCTCTCTCGCTGTCTCTGTCAAATAAGTATTAAAAGATAAAAAAGTTAACATTATACAGGAATAGTTTATTGGTTGTTAAGCATTAAAAGAAAAAAAGATTTAGTTGGAAATGCCTCATGTAATCTCTAGAACCTAAAATATATCACTGCTAGTACTTTGTAGCACTCACATTCCTTCTATATATTCTATGTTATTATTTGAATGGAAGAAGACATGCTTTGTACTTACCTTGTGATTCCCAGGAGAACTTCCTTGTGGATAAAACATGTGGAAGTGAACTGCTACAACAGAGGATATAATCCCAGCTAAGCTTCTTGATACACTCTTGCACAAGTCACATGGACACAGGAACATGAATGGGTTTAGTGATTACATTCATTGGCTTGTAGCAAATCCTTTGACATCATAAACTCAGCCACTAGAGCCGAACACTCTTAGTATTTAACATATAACTAATCTCTTTATTTTCTAATGTTCCTTGTGTATTTGTTTAAAGATTTTATTTATTTGACAGAGATCACAAGAAGGCAGAGAGGCAGGCCAGGGGCGGGGTGGGGGGGGGGGAGCAGGCTCCCCGCTAAGCAGAGAGCCCGATACGGGGCTCGATCCCAGAACCCTGAGATCATGACCTGAGCCAAAGGCAGAGGTTTAACCCACTGAGCCTCCCAGGCACCCCTAATGTTCCTTGTATTTCTTAAAAACAAATGGTTTTTGTTAAGAGTATCTCATAAATCCAGGGTCTCCTCTACCGGGAAAGAAGACAAAGTATTCTTATATACAGGACAAGATGAATCAACACATTTCTTGTTAATCTTTGAATGAGTTTATTTCTCCATTTTCATTAATTTATGTTCAATATAAAAAGAATATAGGTATAAAAAAGAGGCAAGATTTAGAAAAAGTCTGCCAGCCCAACAGGACTGTAATTCCTCGTTCTGACTCATAAGCATAAAAACCAACTAACAAGAATTAGCAAGAATGTGGCGTACAAATACGTTTTCCACTTAACAGGAACCAGGGGTCACGAAATGACTGCCTCCTGGTTTGGGAAAGGAAATGTGCAAGACAGACTGGGAACAGAACACTGGAATTGAATGGGAATTTTGGAATTGAGTTAAAAAGGGCTGCCACCGACCAAAGGTAAGGCAATTAATGAAAAAACAGTAACAATGGGTTGGAAGACAAATTATGTTTAGATCTGAGTTTATGATACTTAAAATTCACTGGTCACCTTTGAAGGATGCTAGGGGACCAGCTCGTTACTTTGAAAATTAGTTAAAAAAAAAAGTACTTATTTGCCTTTCCTATACAGATTGTATCCTAGGGTAACCGAATGGTTGATGAGGGGATGTTTCTCTTTTTTAGAAGTATTCCAGCGGGGGTGTCTGGTGGCTCAGCCAGTGAAACATCTGCCTTTGGCTCAGGTCATGGTCCTGGGATGGAGCTCCACGTGAAGCTCCTTGCTCAGCCGTGAGCCTGCTTCTCCCTCTGCCTGCAGCTCCTCCTGCTGTGCTCTCTGACAAATAAATAAGATCTTTTAAAAAAGTATTTCGGGGCACCTGGGTGGCTCAGTGGGTTAAAGCCTCTGCCTTCAGCTCAGGTCATGGTCCCAGGGTCCTGGGATCAAGCCCCATGTCGGGCTCTCTGCTCGGCGGTGAGCCTGCTTCCTGCCTCCCTCTCTCTCTCTGCCTGCCTCTCTGCCTACTTGTGATCTCTGTCAAATAAATAAATAAAACCTTTAAAAAAAATAAAAATAAATCACAAGGGAGAGACAGAAAGTATAAGAATACACAGGAAGAAAGACAGACCTACGGATTATCAGAAATTTAGGAGACATCATCAACCAGTAACAACATATGGATTGCACCTAGATCTTAATTTGAACAAAGTGTAAAACACATGAGATAAGGAGATCTGAATACTGACTGGGTATTTGATGATATTAAGGAGTCATTCATTTCTTCTTGTGCGATAATGGCACTATGGTTAAGTTTTAAAAATATCTTTTAGAGCTACACATACTAAATACTTATGACTATGTCTGGGATTTGCTTCACAAATAATCCAGAGTGGTGGGGATATAGATAAAACAAGATTGGCTACAAGTTGGAAGGTATTTTAAGCCATATGAGGGGTATATAAAAAAAATAATACTATTCTCTTTACTACTGAATGTTGGAAATTTTCCACGATAAATTAAAAAACACTGTGGTTAAAGATTACCATGACACTGTCCATATTTTCAGAAGTATAATTCGTTGAAGACACTATTATCTTTCTTTCTAAACCCATTTAGAACCAGAGGCTGCAGCCACTACCACCACACAAGGCGATAAGCCAGGGAGAACTTACAAAACAAAACCAACCAGAAGACAGAAACAACATTTACTTTATTAAAACTTTGAGGAAGCTGAACGAGGAAGGAGGGAATGGTTTTTTCCACCTGGGGTTAAATGCCCCTTGGGTTCTGTTGAGTTTTCCTGAATCTCTGCCTCACGTTTGTGTGCCTCTCAATGTAGATGTTTTAGTGACAAGGCTGCCTGGACACTGAACACATCATACAATTCATCTTTTATTTCTACTCTTTCTGCATCTCATCGGATGCAAAGGACATCACAAAGAGCAAAAGGACACACAGGCCTATGGGGTTATGTGAGGCTAATCGCATTAGATTTTAAGGTTTATGAGCTTAGGCATACACTTGGCTGGCCCTCATATCCTATCTGTTAACTCTGAAATGCAAAATATATAAATTTAACAGTGCAGATTTAACACAAAACGAACATCTTGCACGCCAGAGCTTCCAATTACATGAAATCATTTCCTAAGCTGGTGTCCTTTCCTGCTTACCCTGAGTTGGATTCCACTAAGTTTGGTGCTTGAGGTTCACCTCCCTATAGCAAATGTCCATTTCACAAATTTGCATTTTGGGGTGAGAATGTGTTTTGTCAATGTGAAAGTGTGTGTAGTGATTTGGTAGGCAACAAATCTGGGAGCAAAGGCTCAAGCTAAAAAATAAAAATGGTATTTATTCAGCTTTTTGGAAATATAAATAATACAGTAGATGATAAAGAGCAAAATGAAATAAAACAAACCCTTGACATGTTATATGGTCGATCATTTCCAGGCACAACAGTATTTATTAATGAATATCATAAAATTAATTTGACTTTTATCTGTTTTCCTCCCAGCTTTAACTACATGGGTGCTTCTGGAAGCCTGAGTTTCTGAGAAAACTCCACAGCTATACTGGCCCCTATAATGTGACTGAGTGAGGTTATGGTCCCACTCCCACAGGGAAATAAATGTCTATCATTGGGGATACCGAACCTGTAGACCTCTAGGAACTTAAAAACCAGGTGTTTTTGTTAGGATCCTTCTAACACAGGAAAATGCAGCCGTTATCCATTAAAACACAATCTGATATGGGTAGAGGTTTTCCAAGTTCTCCGCAGGACCACCAGACAATTCCACCAAGTTTTTCTGGCAGCCTCGCCTGCAGACTGCAGCCTCTCAAGAGTCACAAACCAAAGATAAGGCATTTCTGACCTTTCCTCCTAGAAGTCAGAGAGTTCTCTGGGTGGGGAGATTACGGAGGTTTTGCATCAAGCCTGCCTACACACTCAGTACAGGGGGGAAAGGCTGCTAAGTCTACCCAGTGCACACCCGTGTTGAGCGTACTTACCCATCACACACAAGGCAGTTAAGAGTAAATGAACAAGTCACTCTGGACCAAGCCCCTTCAAAACAGAGGCAAATTTGGTGAACCAAGGCCCCTGCCTGTTGTAATAACCCCAGTTCACCTAGGTCCTTTCCTGAAGAACCATATTAATCTCCTGATTCAAGAGGCATCTCTGGCCAAGACAGAGCACGCAAGGAAAACGTAACTTCTGGGTAGGACAATGCCATACGGAGTTTGGAGGTTGTGGTTTAGTCTACAGCACAAGAAGATGGTAGCATCACTCATTTTCAGAGCTGGAAAGAGCCATGGCTGGACCACAATCCTGGAGCATCTTTACTAATGCAGTTTAATGGCCGTTGCCCAGATGTCATTGCTGGGGAGTGGTGGAAGGACCCATCCTTGGGGAACGGAGTTGCCTTTGGGATGATCAGATGGCACCAGGTACTGATCCCAGTCATGCCTTAATAAGAACATTGTAGAACAACAGTTTATTTCTGTTTTATTCCAAGCAACATGTTCAGCAACTAAATACTCTATTTTAGGACTTAGCTTTCAAATGACTGATGTACTAGTCTGCTAAAGAACTTGATTTCTAGGCATTATGCAAAAGATCATATTTCTTAAATGTACATATAAAGGATAAGAAACTGCAAAGAACTTACAATCTTATGGATAACCAAATAATGAATATACAGTTGATCCTCATTATTTGCAGGTTCCATATCTGCAAATTTGCCCATTTCACAAAAACTCATTTGCAACCACACAATCATTACTCATGGGGCTTTCGTGGTCACTTGCCAACATGCACAGAGCAGCGAAAAAGCTGAGTCCTGACTGGCACATTCCCAACTGAAGTTGAATAAGGTGACGCTGTCTTCTTGTTTTCAACCTCACACTGTAAAGAAGTGTCCCTTCTGCAGTCTCTTTAGTACAACATTTCCCACATATTTGTGCTCTTACTGATGCTATTTAAGATGGCCCCAGGTACACTGCTACAGTGCTAGCTAGCGGGAGAACGCTGGGGTATGCCTTACGGAGAATACGTGCGTGCTAGAGAAGCTATGTTGAGGAAGGAGTTACAATGCTGTTAGCTAGGAGTTCAATGTTAATGAACTGACAATATATATTAAATAACATGTTTTTAAAAAGAAATCCACATAAAACGATGTTATGCATTGACTGGTTGATGGAGAAGGTTGTGGCTTCAGGCTGACAGGAACCTAACCCCGTATTTCCCCGAGGGGTAGAGTCCAGTATTCTCTAATTCACTACCTGCAGCTTTACAGAACATAGCTACGGTGAATGACGAGAATCAACTGTACTTATGCTCAGAAGCTAAAACTTGTATGTTAGCCAGAAATACGCTTTTCCCAGAACACCAACTTGGTATGCTCCAAAGTATCATTAGAGCTCTGGAAGGAACCTGAGAGATCACTTAGTTCAGTGATTTTCAAACCAGGCTTGCAAGACCGCGAGGCCCCAGGCAGATGTTCTGGGGAATCCAGACAACAACAAAGCGCTTCCAGTCAATAACAGATTTGAACTGCCTAAGGAACCCACTCATTCCAACTATTTTACAAATGGATTTCTCAGCAGACTGTCTCTGGGAAGGGCACTACTGCTCAAGTTTGAAGGCCACATTCTAGTCCACCATTTGCATTTTGTAGGCGAGGAAAAGTGAGACCCAAGAGCGCTGAAAACATTAGTAACTGCAGATTAAGATGTGACTCCTTGTTCCTAGCTCTCTTGGCTCTGACCTGTGGAACTCACAAGCCGGTATGGCACTTAAACAGTCTCCACAGGCAAGTAGGCAGGGAGGGTTTCCTACCCTTGGTCTACTTAGCAGCAGAAGAGAATTAGGAAAAAGAAGCCAATGCTTTAATACACCAGTTACAGCATGAGCCAATACTTGTCAGGCAAATTACAACCTGAGTTTCAGTTTCTTCACCTGTCAAAACAGAGACATCTACTGCTCAAGGACTGAGGACTAAAAAGGCATGTGTGGCATCCTTAGAACCGGGAAACTTTACATTCCCGTAAGGAATTAAAAAAAAAAAAGAGCGAGCGAGCGATACAGCAACAGACTTCGACAACATAAGCACCTCGAGGGCTACTTGCTACCCAGGGGGAAGGCAACATGGAGAGTGCCCCTCTGACCTTATCTGGATGAGGGCTGGCAGGGAGTGCTCAGCTTGGAGGTAATACTGTCGGAAGGGCTGCAAGAGATGAGCAAGTGGAAATTCATCTGCAAAAGAAAGGCATGTTACCGCATCATCATATTCATATTCACAGTGTATTTCTCCATGCAAGCTGACTGAGCCCATGACTATGACAGTATGACAATGTGGTTGAATATTTCATCTTTATCCGTGATTTCCAGTACACAGTTTAGGATTTCAAATCTTGCAGGTGCCATTTGCTACCTCAACTTCTTAGCTTACATTGAGTTCATCCATGAGGAAAAAAAAAAAGGTGCCAATCGAGTATTTTCCTTTTCTCCCCTGGTTACAGAGGAACTTACCTGGATCCCCAAATAACTTGGACTCAATTTCACGCTTCTGAAGTAAAATCTTCTCTTTTTCCTTCCTCTGTTTCTTTTCTAGTTCTCTTTTCCTCTCTTCCTCTTGTTCTCCTTCCAACATGACTCTGAGGGCTCTCTCTTCAGCTTCATACAATTCAGAGCGTTTTTTAATTAGTTTTCTTAGTCGCTGAAGATGATGCTCGAAAGTCTCATCTGCTGAGGCTGGGGGACAGACACCTAGGCAGAGATCCAAATGGTATTTTAGAGATAACTATCCCAAAATCTGTGTTCTAATGCAGACTCAAAGCCCCATTTAGGTTGCCATGTGCAACGACGCCGATGGAACTAGAGGGCATTATGCTAAGAGAAATAAGTCAATCTGAGATAGATATAGACAATTATCGTATGATCTCACTGATACGAGGAATTTGAGAAACAAGACAGAGGATCCTAGAGGAAGGGAGGGAAAAATGGAACAAGATGAAACCAGAGAGGGAGACAAACCGTAAGAGACTCTTAATCTCAGGAAACAAACTGAGGGTCGCTGGAGTGGAGGGGGTGGCTGGGTGATAGACAATGCAGAGGCTATGTGCTATGGTGAGCGCTGTGAATTATTTAAGACTCACGAACAACAGACCTGTACCCCTGAAACAAATAATACATTATGTGTTAATAATTTAAAAAAAAAAAAAAAAAAAAAGTCCGGGATGCCTGGATGGCTCAGTGGGTTAAAGCCTCTGCCTTCAGCTCAGGTCATGATCTCAGGGTCCTGGGATCAAATCCAGTATCGGGCTCTCTGCTCAGCGGGGAGCCTGCTTCCCCATCTCTCTCTTGCTGTCTCTCCACCTACTTGTGATCTCTGTCAAATAAATAAATAAAATCTTTAAAAAAAAAAAAAAAAGCCCTACTTACACTATGAATTTGCTCAGAATCTGTAAATTCTAGCCCATCTTCAAGGTTCAATTTGATCTTGAGTCTCCAATTAGTCTGACCCCACCCTGACTGACTTTCCCTAACTCCTCTCTCTGGATCTTTCCACTTAACCTGATTTTATTTATTTCTTATGGTTTTGATCCTTTGGTTGGGCAATGATCTCACTAAAGAGAGGATCTCTCAGGGCCTGGGTGGCTCAGTCATTAAGCGGCTGCCTTCAGCTCAGGTCATGATCCCAGGGTCCTCAGGCTCCCTGCTCTGTGGGAAACCTGCTTTTCCCTCTCCCATTCCCCCTGCTTGTGTTCCCTCTCTCGCTGTGTCTGTCAAATAAATAAATAAAATCTTTAAAAAAAAAAAAAAAAAAAGAGAGGATCTATCTTATACTTCTTTACTCTGATATTTTCATAGCAAAGGCTCCCAGACCAACTAATACACAATTCTCCTGTTGACGGAGCCTGAAGTTCTGGGAGAACACACTTGGATAAAGAGGAAGAAATACACATAACCAATCACACTGACCTCACAGTCTACTGCTTAGTGTGGGATGACCAAATATTTCAGTTTGTTCAGTTTTAGTATTGAAAGCCCAGCATCCTGGGAAACCTGGGGTGGTTTGTCACACTGATTTAAATGTGAGGTCAGCCAACAGGACAGGCAACATAGCTAGTGCCACAACTGGGAAAATTTGATTACAGACCAGCTAATAGGTAGTATCAAAGGATCATTACTAATGTTGTTATGTGTGATAACTGCATTAGACTATGGGTATTTTATTTAAATGTTCTATTTTTGTGCATGAGTGAAAAAAAATTTTTTTAAGATTTTTTATTTATTGAGAGAGAGAGAAAATGAGTGGGGTGACGGTTAAAGGGAGTAGTAGACTCGCCACTGAGCAGGGAGCCCAATGTGGGGGTCGATCCCAGGACCCCGGGATCATGATCTGAACCAAAGGCAGCTCCCTAAACGACTCCTGATTTTGGCTAAGGTCATGAAATCAAGCCCCAGATCACTCTCCCCGGTCAGTAGAGAGTCTGCTTCTCCCTCTCTTTCTGCTCCTCCCCTGGCTTGTGCTCTCTCTTAAATAAATAAATAAAATCTTTTTAAAAATTTCCTAAGGAAATGTTTTAAAGTTTAATGAACACTTGAGTGGGTCACAGCTGTGCACACTTGAGTGGGTCACAGTTGTGCACTCACTACCACCGGCCCCGAGACAGAGAAGCTGCTGGTGATTCATCCTGGAGTGATGTGGGTGTGGGCCATCCACAAAGATTTTAAAGGCAAATGTATTTATTATGGAAGCATCTTAACAAGGCCAGATTCAAGGAAGATCAAATTTGCACACTACAGGGATGCCTGGGTGGCTCAGTGGGTTAAAGCCTCTGCCTTCGGCTCGGGTCATGATCATCAAATAAATAAAATCTTTTTTTTTTTAAGATTTTATTTATTTATTTGACAGAGAGCGAGATCGCAAGTAGGCAGAGAGGCAGACAGAGAGAGAGGGGGAAGCAGGCTCCCCGCGGAGCAGAGAGCCTGATGCAGGGCTCGATCCCAGGACCCTGAGATCATGACCTGAGCGGAAGGCAGAGGCTTTAACCCACTGAGCCACCCACGCGCCCCTAAATAAATAGAATCTTAAAAAAGAAAATCTGCACACAACAAACATAGTCAACCATTTTTATTTCCCCTGTTGAGCCTGCAGTCATTTTTGTTCATCCGTACATTAGCAACGTCACACAGTTCAACACAGTATGTGCAATTTCTACATCTCCATTTCAATTCTCTACCTTCTTTTCCAGTCTTTATCATTACTGAATGTCTATATCCTGTTTCATCAAATCAATGTACCATAGTTTACTTAACAAGCTCCCTATTCCTGGACACTTAGGCTGTTCCAAAGGTCCTATTATCATATACTGTTACAATCAATACTCTGGGGCATGTCACTTTTTTCCTTCTACAGATTATTTCTCTAGGATAAATCCTCAAGAGAAGAAATGTTTATGAGTACTTCCAGGATTACCTAAATGTGGTACTAAACTGCTTCCTAAAAGAGCTGACTGATTCAGGCCTTTGAAGGTCTGATTGTTTTCTCCTTCAACCATCACCACTAAGAGGTTGTGGAATTCATTCTCCTATCCTCACCTGAAAGGCTAACATTTCTCCAGGTCATTTTCTTCTAATTGCTTTGCTTGAACATCATTACTCTTTCTTACAGATGAGGAAACCAAGGCAAAAAGATGGCTGGGTAACCTGCTCAAGATAACACATTCTCTCTGGGCATTTGTCACTTTTCAGGAGGGAGGCGACCTACCTTCTCCTATCTCTGACCTCTCTTGTGGCCACACCTTTATCCATCTGGATTTTGACATTCCCTAGGATTTTGTCTTTTTGGCCCTCACCTCACACTGTACAACTTCCTGAAGGACATGCCGACTCGTGGCTACATGCTGATGACCTCTTCTCCAGGATATTACCACAGGCACCTCAAACTTACCATGTCCCACGCTGAACTCGCCAAACCCAAGTCTGTTCCTCCTCCCATGGCTGAGTTCCCCAAGTTATTTACTCATACACTCCCTCTCTCTTTTATTCATATTTCTTAAACCCATTTACTTTTCTCCAACTCACCGTCTGATCCTTAGTTCACACTCCCATAATATCCATGGTCAGACTACTGAACAGCCTTCTCAGTCTCTCTCCTCTTCTCCCTCCATCCTAGATGCTCCAAAACTTTCTCTGCTCCACCAGCACTAATCACTGCTGTCATTTCACTTTCTGCTTAAAATTTTTAGTGACTCCCCTCAGCTTTAAGCATAGGTGAGCAGTCTAGTCTGGCCCCTAAGACACTTTGCAATGTGGCCCTGTTTACATATCCAGCCTCATTCTCTGAGCCCTTACTTGGAGGTACACATATCTTGAAGGAAAAATTTTAAGTATATAATGGAACCAGCAGCTAGTTACCAAATCATTTTACATTCAAGTCCATTAACTCCAGAGAAGCTGCTTTTTAAAAATAGATCACAATTCCTCCAAAATTCCCTCCCCTTCTTTTGGACCAAAGTGAGGAAGACTAATAGTGAGAAATTATGCTAGGAAATTTACTTGGCAAAAGTTTACTGACCACTCACCTCACAGAGGGCATGGAGCAGGAGAATATTAAATAAAAACCCGGGTTTTCATTCCCCAAGGAAGAGATAAGGGTAGACACCATAGATGCAAACTCCCCTTTGACTCATGAATGTGCTATGGGGTCATCTGCTTCCGAGGCCTGAATCTGAATCAGTTACTCTGAAGGCCGGCATGCAGAAGCTAACCACTTAGCTAGTGAATGTGCTTGGCTGAATCCACAATGGTCATATCCCAATGAAACTTTATTACGGGCCTGACTCACAGGTTCCATTTATATTTTAAAACACACAGGGGAAGTCATCTGCTATCACAGTACTTGCTAATTTATGTGTTCTCAAATATCCCTGGTGAATATCAATGGCCTACGGCCTACTAAATAAGGTAGCATATGGTCCAAACCACGTGCAAGTGAGGAGGAGGTCACTTCAGCCCAAATCAGGGAAGGATGGAGAATGTTGCATGTGTATTTAGTTCTGAAGGACAGTGAGAGCTTAAAATGGAAAAGATGGAACTGAGGGCCCTCCACACGAATTGACAGGCAAGAGCAAAGATTAAGACAGGCAAATGTTCAAAGCACAACTAGGGATCTTCTAGAAAACCAGTGCTTCCTCTAGAGGTAAGAGGAGATGACTGAGGTTTTATGATCCAAAAGCATGTAAGCTGAGGACATCATATAGTCCGCTAGGCACTCCTTGCCCTGTCCAACCATTCACACCTCTTTAAATATCAATGTTTCAGGCTGGAAACATATCTGAAGGAGCATGCCAAGTTTTCAACATCTCCTGATGAACCTAGTAAAGGTAGGATAGCTTTTGCCTTGGTACATGGGCAAAGGTGACCAGCCATGCCAACCTCACTCAGAAAAGTGTGGCCAGGAATGCCTGGGGTAGGAATGAGGAGTCAAAGTCTCTTTTCAACCTTGGCAACCAAGGGGTAAATGAAGTTTGAGGCTTCCTGCTTCAAAAGTTCTGAGGTACTGCTGACAAGCTTTATTACGCTATTGGGTGAAAATAAAAAATTATCAAATATTTTTCCTTAAAAAATGGCAGGGAGAGGGCGATAGGGTAAAGAAAGGGACAGTGCAGGGCAACAGAGGAATAAATACAAATAGAAATCCAAAGCCACGGTTACCCTTTCTTGCTGCTGCCTCTTTCCTGAGTTTCCTCAATTTCTCCAAGGCCCGAAGAATGTCCACCATTCTTTTGGTGTCTGCTTGCTTTTTCCTCACTTCAGATAAGACACCATCAGCAGCAGCTTTAAGTTCCTGCTCCTGGAAAAAAGAGTCCATGAGACAGACTTCGTTTTTGGAACAACCCTACAGCAGAGAACAGCTGCCTAGCAGTGAGCTTTTGAAGATCAGACAGTTACAGGGTTGAGAGTTTCTACTGATCTCCCTCCCAATTTCCTAGACTGGACACAATTCCTCTCCAGCACTGTTCCAGCCAAGGGATTATCTTCTCTGCAGTTTCCATGCGGGCTCTGATCTTTGTTTCTTCCTTGGAATTTGTTCAAATGTAGTCCAAGAAACACCTGCACCAACTTTAGGTTGGAAGCTCTCTTATTAAAAATGTGGACTCCTGGGGCACCTGGGTGGCTCGGTGGTTAAGCCTCTGCCTTTGGCTCAGGTCATGATCCCAGGGTCCTGGGATCGAGCCCTGCGTTGGGTTCTCTGCTCAGTGGGGAGCCTGCTTCCCTTCCTCTCTCTCTGCCTGTCTCTCTGCCTACTTGTGATCTCTGTCAAATAAATAAATAAAATATTTTTTTAAAAAAATGTGGACTCCTGAACCCAAAGATTCAGACCAGGTGGGAAGATAAGGAATGGGTTAGAAAGGCCTGGGACTCCACAATTCTGTCAGTGACACACAACATGCGTAGCTTGTACTCCAGTGTTCTTAAGTGCCTAGGATTTTTTTTTTTTTAAGATTTTTTTGTATTTATTTGACAGAGAGAGATCACAAGTAGAGTGCCTAGGATTTTTTGACATGAGAGCCTTTCAAACACTGAAGACCCTATCCTACTCTTCTTAAGTTGGTTCACATGTAGACAAAATGACTGGTTCCTCAAACCATCATTCACAGGACCTGGTCTTCAATCCCCTCAGTGTGGATGGTAAGAAAGATCCTTTTGCCTAAAGCTCTCTTCCCATCTATCAAATAAATGCCTGTAATTTCACCATTACAACCACACCATACTGTTCCCCTCTTCTGCTTCTATTAACTTCTCTACCTGGAACTGCACCTGTTACTTTCACTTGGCTTTGACATCTCCTTTAAGACTCAGTTCAGATGTCACAGTATCATCTGCAGAGTCTTCCCTTATCCCCAAAACTGGATATTCCTTCTCTGGGTTCCCACAACACCTACAGGTGAAACCCTAACACATACCGTGCTGTACAGACATGGTCCTCATGAGGCTCTAAGCCCCTCAAGAACAAGCACTATATCCTATTCACCCCTATCACCATCGCCAGGTCTGGCACATAATGGCACCTTACCAAATGTCTGCTGAACTGATGATGCAAACTCCTTTAGATTATGGTGTTGCTTCCATGTATTCTCCTTTAAAACAAAGATACTCGTGGAGGTGTGAAGACAAAACTCGCCATCACATTTTGGTGGGGGGGGGGGTTATATCAGATTCTAGGGCAGTAACAGACACAAGGAGGAAGAGGGAGGAAACCCTAGCTGGTTGTAAAGAGTGAAGGGAGTGAGGGAAACACCTAGAGGCACCTTGTGCTCGCTTCGGCAGCACATATACTAAAAAAAACACCTACAGGCACCCAGAAGTAATGAGAATGCCTTCAACAAGTATCTGACCAATTTCCATTTCACCCTGGCCCCTACAGAAGACCAACAGGCTTTGAAAGGAGACAACCTGGGCTCAACTCAGGAGTAAAACTGCTAAAAACCAGCTGTGTGATTGTTGGCAAGTTAGCTTCTCTATGCCTCTATTTTCTAATCTGTAAAATGGCGAGAATAGAGTTTACCTCCCACGGTTGTTACACGGATTAAAAATCTGGCATATGCAAGGGCTTTAGCAGAGTTTCTAGTATGCAGTAAGTGCTCAAAAACACCACTGTTAAACGTGGGGATATGTGGTTTAAAATTCCTCAACAAAGGAATCTTGGGAAAGGCATCACTACTGCCCCATTAGCCAATTAGGGTAAGGCACCAAGTGCTCTATATTTTGTATTAAAATCAGCAGACCAGGGGCACCTGGGTGGCTCAGTGGGTTAAAGCCTCTGCCTCCGGCTCAGGTCATGGTCCCGGGGTCCTGGGATCGAGTCCCGCATCGGGCTCTCTGCTTGGCGGGGAGCCTGCTTCCTCCTCTCTCTCTCTATGCCTGCCTCTCTCCCTACTTGTGATCTCTGTCAAATAAATAAATAAAATCTTAAAAAAAAAAAAAATCAGCAGACCAGGGTGCCTGGGTGGCTCAGTGAGTTAGGGCCTCTGCCTTCAGCTCAGGTCATGGTCCCAGTGTCCTGGGATCGAGCCCAGCATCGGGCTCTCTGCTCAGCAGGGAGCCTGCTTCCTCCTCTCTCTCTGCCTGCCTCTCTGCCTACTTGTGATTTCTGTCTGTCAAATAAATAAATAAAATCTTTTTAAAAAAATAAAATAAAATCAGCAGACCAGTATAAGAAACAAGAACCCAGATTTTTGTTCGCCTTGAACATTAGTAAGTAGAACATTGTAGCAGGAGACAGGACGTCTGTCATCCCTGCAACGCCACTGCGTAATTCCAGACCGTGTTTACAGGACTCGCAGTGCACCTAGAGCATTTGTGTTTTGTACTACGCGTCATTTACATGCAATCAACGTGAAGATAGGAGGTCGGAAAGCCTGGCTACCTTTTTATGTTAAGGATGAAGAAAAGGAGGCTTAAACATCGGAAACGGCAGCGCAAAGCCTCACGGCCCTTCAGGTTCCCAGCCCCCGCGCAGCTGCCGCTCTTACCCGCTTCTTCTCCTCCACCTCCTGCACGCACTTGACCCTCCAAAGGTCAATCTCCTGTTCGCGCTCCACTGCTCGCGCGGCCTCAGCCTCCCGCTCGGCTTCGCGTTCCCGGGCCCTCTCTCGAAGCCGCAGGCGGCGGCGCCGGACCCTCTCCAACCTCCGCCGAGCCTCACCCACATAGGCGGCCTGGGTCAGCAGCTGTAGTCTTTCGGCGAGTTGGGCGCGCAGAGGCGCGGCCTGGGCATGCAGCAGTACCCAGGCCGCGCCATCGGCCTCGGCTTCGCGCAGGGCCTGGCTCAGGTCGCGCAGCCGCCGCACCAGGTGCAGAGCTCCGCGCAACTGTGCGCGCACTTCGCCCAGGCTGGGCCCGGCGGGCGCGCGCGGAGGCACCGGGCAGCCGGCCCGCCGCGGGGTTCCGAACACCGCCTCTAGCCACTGCCGGTCGCGCAGGCGCTGCAGGGCCGCATCCCCAAGCACGTCGGACGGCGGCGGCGCCTCAGGCCAGTGCGGGCTCCAGGGCGGCCCCGGGCCTGGCGGCGGCGGCCGCGACCTCTCGCCACCGTCGGTCCCCGGGAAGGGCCGGCATTGGGGCGGCGGCGGAGGTAGCGGCGGTGGCGGCACCGGGTAGAAGACGCCGCCGCCGCTACCGCCACCGCCGCCGCCGCGAGAGGCTTCCGCGGGGGCCCGGGGCTGCAGAGCCAACGGGGGCTGGAGGAAGGGGGCGGAGGCCCCCAGAAAGGGGCCGGGCCGCTGGGGAAGAGGCGGCGGGAAAGCCGGGGAGGGCAGCGGCGGTGGCGGACAGCCGAAGGGAGCGGGAGGCGGCGGCTGCGGAGGCGGAGGGCCTGCGCGACCTGGGGCGAAGTAGGGCGGCAGAGCCATACCCACCACGGAGGGAGTCTGAGCAGTGACAGGAATTTGAGTGGTTCCCCTAGAAAGAGAGTCTTCCGGGGAGGAAGTGACGTAGTACACGCGCGACGCCAGCAGGATGCGCCCGGCCTCGAGAGCTCCACGCCTGTGTGGGCGTTCCTTCAGTTCTTCAGTTTCCAAATACTGATCCTGAGCATTCTAGGTGCGGAGCCAACGGCACTGCAAACATTGTAACTAACAGATACAGTTTCCCGCGTGAAACTACCTGTAAAGAAAACACATTAATTAAGTAGTTGTGCAAACAAATGCAGAAGTGCAGCGGTGAATGGAAGTACTACAAAAGAGGAAAACACCGGGCAAGAAGAGTTTATAGATTTTGCTTAGTCGAAGAAGTTAGGGGAGACAGTCCTAAGGATTTCAGCCTGACAAGTAGGAGTTGGAGAGAAGCTCAGTTCAGATAGGAACAGCATTTGTAAAAACTTTAATAGTAGGTCTAGTCGGAGAACTGAAAAGTGCCAGTATGGAGGTGATGTGATGTTGGGGTCCAGGAGCTAATAGTCAAGAAAGAATTCTTGAGACGTCTTCGGTGCACAGAAGATGGTTTTATGAAAGCTCGGGACAGGATCCATGGGATGCAAAGGGATTGGATATATACTTTTAAGTTGGAGTGAGGGTAGAAACAAAGGAAATTTCCAAAAAGATGTTCATATGTTAAAGAATACTTATAGGATCCTGGAGGTCAGGCTATGGTCAAGCTAAGGTTGCTTTTTTCCTATAGCAAAGTATTAACTTTTAGATAATTGGGAGTTGGGGTGCTTGAGTGGCTCAGTTGGTTAAACAACAGCCTTCAGCTCAGGTCACGACCGGGAGTCCCGGGATCAAGTCCCACATCGGACTCCCAGCTCCATGGGGAGTCTGCTTCTCCCTCTGACCTCCTCATCTCTCACGCTCTCTCTCACTGTCTCTCTCGCAAATAAATAAATAATTTAAAAAAAAGATAATTGGGAGTTTCTGGAGGAATGTCCTACTCTGCTTGTATCAGTATTTGTCAATGGGCTGCAAATTGTAAGGAAATTAATTTGATCTACATTTCCTTTTGCCTTGTTCTTCATGTCTGATGGAGTCTAGAAAGCCTGGAGGGAGCCTGGGAGGACAGAGCGTAGGTTTCCAGGATCTCCTATTTTAAAAACAATGGGAAACCACTGGAGGGTTTTAAGCTGGAGGGGAAGGAAAGGCCATGCCACAAGATTAGGTATTTAAAATGAAACTATTCTGAGATAATTGTATATTCGTGTGCAGTTGTAAGAAATAATACAGGGAGATCTTCTGTACTCTTCACCCAGTTTTTCCCAATGGAAATATCTTGCCAAGGTGTAGTACAATATTACATCCCCTACACTGATATTGATACAGTCAAGATACAGAACATTTCCATATCATTGCTTCCAGGATCCCTTTTATAGCCACACTTAACTTCCCTTCCTTAACCTTAGGCAACAACTAACCTGTACTCCTTTATGTAACTTAATCCTTTCAAGAATGTTATATAAATGGAATCATACAGTACATAACCTTTTGGGATTCTGTTTTTACTCAGCATAATTCTCTGAAGATTCATGCAGGCTTTATCAAAAGTGTTTCTTTTTATTGCAATAAAAGTGTGCAAAAAGATGTGAATAAAAAGAAACCACTTTTTAAAACCATTCACATATTGAAGGATATTCGGGTTGTTTCCACTTTGGGGTTATCATGAAGAAAGCTGCTATAAACATTTGTATATGGGTTTTTATGTAAATATAAATCTTTGTTTCTTTGGGATAAATGCTCAAGGGTGCAATTGCAGGGTCATGTTGTTGCAGGGTTTCTTTCTTTGTTGGCGCCTGTGGTTCTTGGTCACACCGCTTCAAAGAATGAAGAGGTAGACCAGACAGTGGTGGGCAGCAAAGCAAGGTTTAAATTTTATTTGCACTTCCTTAATGGCTAGTTATGTTGGACATCTTTTCATTGTTTATTTGCCATCTGTATACCTTCTTCACTGAAATGTCTGATCCTATCTTTTGCCCATTTCCTAATTGGATTGTTTTTCTGTTGATATTTTAGAGTTGTCCCTGTATTCTAGATACAGATCCATTGATATTATTGGGTCCATGGTCAAAGGAGCAAGATTGATACAAAGCAAAGGTCAAGCAAAGCTTTATTTCTCACCAAGCATCGAGACTCAAACTGACCGGCCAGGGCCATCTCTTGCAAAGAGGTGACCCCTCCCAGCCTCATAGACTAACTTTTATAGAGTAAAGGCCATGTGGTTGAGCCTGGCCACACACAGGTGGCCAGTTGAATTACAATTCACCCTACAGTAGTTATTTGAACTAGCCTATCACTCTGGTCAGAATTGGCGCCCAAAAGGCAGGGCCCACATTCTTGGGTGGTTAGGGAGGTGCTTTCCTGATTGCATGTCTCCACCTGGCTTGACTCATCCTTGTATTCTGGGCTCTGTTACCTCCCCCTGACCTGACACGTCCTGGTATATGGGCTCTGTTATTAGGGGCTAGTCAGTCATATTTTACTTGTTTCCCAGACTTGTTTCTAAGTAAGCTCCTCTGGGAGGAGTGGTAGGGTCTAAGTTTACTGCATAAATAATAAAATGGCTCGCTCTGGCTAAGTAGGCCCTTACAATATCTGGCCTACAAATATTTTCTCCCAGTTTATAGCTGGTCTGTTAATCCTTTTAACTGGGCAGGGTTTTTTGTTTTTGCTTTTAAATAGAACAAAGTTCTTGGACGCCTAGGTGGCTCAGTGGGTTAAAGCCTTTGCCTTCGGCTCAGGTCATGATCCCAGGGTCTTGGGATCCAGCCCCGCATCGGGCTCTCTGCTCAGCAGGGAGCCTGCTTCTTCCCTCTCTCTCTGCCTACTTGTGCTCTCTAGCAAATAAATAAATATTTTTTTTTAAAAAATCTCTAAATAGAACAAAGTTCTTAAGAAATTTTTTTATTTATTTGACAGAAAGATCACAAGTAGGCAGGGGGTGGGGAGAAGCAGGCTCCCTGCTGAGCAGAGCGCCTGATGGGGGGCTCGATCCCAGGACCCTGAGATCATGACCTGAGCCGAAGGCAGAGGCTTAACCCACTGAGCCACCCAGGTGCCCCTAGAACAAAGTTCTTAATTTTAATGAAGTCCAACTTACCAGTGTTTACTTTTATGGATCATGCTTTTGGAGCCAGATCAAGAACTCTTTACTTAGCTCTACATCCTAAAAATTTTCTCCTGTGCTTTCTCTAAAAGTTTTGTAGGTTTACATTTAACTCTGTGATCCATTCTGAGTTAATTTTTGTGTAAGGTGTGAAACTTTCAAGTTTCACTTGAAACTTGAGGTTCTCCCCCCGCCACCCTCCCCACTGTGGATGTCCAATTGCTGAAGCATCACATTAGATCTTTACTTTTTGAGAGCAGTAATAGAGGACTCCATGGGTAAGAGTCCTGATACACACTGATGAACGGATCAGAAGGCAAGCCACTGAGGACAAGCACAACTGACACCCTACAAACCCCACCCTCCCCCACTCCCAGGTGAAATTTGTGTCACATTCCTCAGGCACTCCTGGCTGCCCTAAAACGAAGGAAAGGGAAAAAGCTAATAGAGACCATAGTTGCAAGACATGTCTCCATCAGTTTACCAATGTCTTAGTGATTTACAAGGAAAAACATTTTTTTTTAAAGATTTTACTTATTTATTTGACAGACAGAGATCACAAGTAGGCAGAGAGGCAGGCAGAGAAGTGGGGGGGGGGGTGGCGAAGCAGGCTCCCTGCTGAGCAGAGAGCCCCATGCGGGGCTCCCAGAACCCTGGGATCATGACCTGAGCAGAAGGCAGAGGCTTTAACCCACTGAGTCACCCAGGCACCCCAAGGAAAAGCATTCTTATCATTAACCTAGCTTTTGGAAACCCATAGACTCAACTGCCTGGAGCCCTAACATCACCCTTCTCTCCACAGTGACGTGAAAACAAAGGTAAAAGGGAATGTAAATAAAATAAAATTTCCTTATAACCTGAAGCCCACTGACAAATACTGAGGCAGGCAGAGTATAACATTCCTCCAGGAAACTCCCAACTAACCTTTTTAAAATTAATTTTTAAATTAATTTTTATTAATATATAATGTATTATCTATCACTCATCAGTCCTTACACAATTCACAGCACTCACCATAGCACATACCCTCCCAGTGTCCATCACCCAGCCACCCTCTCTGTCCCACCCCCCTCCACTCCAGCACCCCTCAGTTTGTTTCCTGAGATTCAGTCTCTTATGGTTTGTCCCTCTCTCTGGTTTCATCTTGTTTCATTTTTACCTCCCTTCCCCTATGCTCCTCTGTCTTGTTTCTCAAATTCCTCATATCACTGAGATCATATGATAATTGTCTTTCTCTGACTTATTTCACTTAGGAATACCCTCTAGTTCCATCCACGTCGTTACAAATGGCAAGATTTCATTTTTTGATGGCTGCGATATATATATGTATACATATACATACACCACATATAATATATATATGTGTGTATATATTTTCCATTTTCTCTATCCATTCATCTGTTGATGGACATCTGGGCTCTTTCCATAGTTTGGCTATTGTGGACATGGCTGCTATAAACATTGGGGTGCATGTACCCCTTCAGATCACTACATTTGTATTTTTGAGGTTAATATCCAGTAGTGCAATTGTTGGGTCATAGGGTAGCTCTATTTTCAACTTTTTGAGGAACCTCCATACTGTTTTCCAGAGTGGCTGCACCAGCTTGTATTCCCACCAACAGTGTAGGAGGGCTCCCCTTTCCCTGCATCCTCCCCAGCATATGTCTGGGACACCCCCAACTATCTTAATGTTAATGTTTTGCTAGAGGGAAAAACCACCTTAGCTTTGCAATAGCCAGGCCTCCAGTACCCTGAGAGTCTTCTTTAGCATATCAAAGTCCTTTTGGACACTTCTCTTTCCTTACCTCCTTCAACTCCCAAGTATTTAATTAGCCATTCCTCACAAACCCAGTGCTGGAGCACTTTCTGCCCATGGGCCCTGGCCCTGTACTTCATTAATAAAATCACTTTTTTGCATCAAAGATGTCTCAAGAATTCTCTTGGCCCTTGGCTTTGGACCTCACCAGCATCCCAAAACTACATCATATACCACAAGAGCCAATCAATGCCTGGCTCCACATCCCAATTTCTCAGAAATTTTAAATAACATTTGACTTGTATCATTTTAAATACTGTACATAAAAGCCTTGATTTTTAATCTTAAATTTATTATGTAAGATAACAATTTCTAGATACTCAGTTGTCAATACTGACATGGGAAACAAAGGCAAAAGAAAAAAAATGTCCTTACTACCTATAGCCCATTGACAAGTCCTTAACGCAGACAGAGTGACATTCCCCTAGGAACTCAGCTGCCTTTATGCTAATACTTGGCTAAGTACAAGAGGCAATTTCAATTTTAGCCCAACTCCCCAGGATCCTGTAAGTCTACTTTAACATATAAAAAAAATACCTTTGGAAATTTATCTCTATTACCCAAGATACAGGTTGGCAATCATCCTCCAAGCATATGACCTATTGGTACACATCTGAAGGGTCTCACACCTAAGTTTTATTGGACAGTAATAAGTGACTTTTCCCAACAATAGCTAGCCCCAAGTCCTGAAAACCTTGCTTCAAACTCTTTATAAGACTTCCCCTATCCCGGTGTCCCCTTCCTCCCTCACCGCTCCATGTGCGTCCCTCCCGAAGCTGTGCGCTCGGTCGAAGAGGACGACCTTCCCCGATAGAGGAGAGGACCGTTCTTCGGTCAAGGGTATACGAGTAGCTGCGCTCCCCTGCTAGAACCTCCAAACAAGCTCTCAAGACTTCCCCTATCCCTAACACCCCCCCCCAAACCAACTTTAAAGAATACAATGGGCCACTCCTCATGACCTCAGTGCAGCTTTTCTTGTTCATAGTCCTGTCCCCATGCTTTAATAAAACTGTCTTTTTGCACCAAAGTTATCTCAAGAATTCTTTTTTGACCACTGGCTTTGAACCCTAACATCTTTCCTACATCAAATACCATTGATTACTAAATATTCTTTTCCTAATTTGAAGTGTCACCTTTTCCAATACCCAACTCCTATATTTTCATATATATATATATATATATATATCTATATATATATCTGGTTTTCCTTTTCCATTTATGCATTGGTACACACTTCAGTTTTTAAAGCTTATATATATATATATAATATATATATATATATTATATATATATAAAAGCTTATATATATATATAAGCTTATATATGTATATATATTTTCCCCCTCTCTTTAAGATTTACTTGACACACTGAGAGAGGGAACACAAACAGGAGTGGAAGAGGGAGAAGCAGGCTTCCCCCTGAGCAGTAAGCCCAATGTGGAGCTCGATCCCAACCATGACCTGAGTCAAAGGCAGACGCTTATCGAGTGAGACACCCAGGTGCCCCATTATTTATACTTTTAATGAATTTTTTAAAATAGAAGTAGCAGCACCCTCATTTTTAAAAAACATTTTTAGAGGAGAGGGAGATAAAGAGAGCGTGAGAATGGGGTAGGGACAGAGGGAGAGGGACAAGCAGATTCCTCGCGACAGCCAAGTGTGGGGCTGGATCCCACGACCCTGAGATCATAAACCAAGATGAAGGCACTTAACTGAACCCCTCCTCATTCTTCTTTCAGCGTGATTAGGTGGAAAGGTGATGGACCCAGTCTCCTTGAAGTTAAATCCTGGCTCTTGTTTACTAGTTGTGTGCCCTTGGGAAAGCTACTTAAGCACTCTAGGCTTCAGTTTCTTTATCTACAAGAAAGGTCGATAAGAGCACCTGCCTCACAGAGTTGTTACATTAAATGAACAGTGACACAGAGTAAGCACTGTATGAGTGTCATCATCATTGTGCTTATCATTCTTATTTTTCCATACGTACTTTAGAATCCATTTGCCTACTTTCAATTTAAAAACTTCTTGGTATTTTACTGTAATATTCGTAAATTAATATAGGGTTTTTTTAGATTTTATTTATTTGACAGACAGAGATTACAAGTAGGCAGAGAGGCAGGTGGAGAGAGAGGAGGAAGCAGGCTCCCTGCTGAGCAGAGAGCCTGATGCAGCTTGATCCCAGGACCCTGGGATCATGACCTGAGCTGAAGGAAGATGCCCAGACTGAGCCACCCAGACGCCCCATAATAACATTTTTTTAAAGATTTTCATTTACTTTACAGAGACACAGAGAGAGAAGGAACACAAGCAGGGCAAGTGGGAAGTGCTTCGGCCAAGCAGGGAGCCCAATGCAGGGCTTGATCCCAGAACCCTGGGACCATGACCCCAGCAGAGAGCATACACCTAACATATGAGCCACCAAGGCGCCCTCAGAATACAGTTTTCACCCTACTGGGACTTACGGTATACCTGGAAAGACATGTGAAAAATAAGCTTAGGATTTTCCAACTCCTAAAGCTTCCTAGTTGTTTCACATTTGTCAAGATTTTGATTTAATTTTCGTTATTTCTTTCTTGCAAATTCCTCCTTGATCTTTCAGATCCATCTGGCCCACCACCTTTTGTGTCACCACACCTGGTACCTACCTCATTTCCATAATTATGATGCACAGATGTTTGTGTTTGCTTCCCCTAGTAGATTAGTAATCTTGAAAAACTCGGTCTAATCTGGTGTGGGGCCCACGCAGGACATTTACGTGGAGGTTTTCAATAAATGTTTAACATAAACTTTAATAACAGAACTTTGTGGGATATATAAATAGAGGTATTAGAGAGATATGAAAGTGCCAAGGATTGGGGCGCCTGGGAGGCTCAGTGGTTTAAGCCGCTGCTTTTGGCTCAGGTCATGATCTCAGAGTCCTGGGATCGAGCCCCGCATCAGGCTCTCTGCTCGGCAGGGAGCCTGCTCCCCTCTCACTCTCTCTGCCTACTTGTGATCTCTCTCTGTCAAATAAATAAATAAAATCTTTAAAAAAAAAAAAAGAAGAAAGAAAGAAAGTGCCAAGGATTAACCAATCACTAGAATAAAGCAGCTCATGATAACTGTGTCCTTTTAAAAATAGTACTGCTATGGATATACCACCACACTGGCTTTCATTTAGTACTTTTGTTTTATTCAAATGCCAAAACATAAGTTTCAAGATACAAATTGTAGTTATACTCAGTTTGTTTGATTTAAAAACATCAATTATGCTTTGTTAACAACTTCAAAAACCAAATGTAAGTTGTTGTGACTAAAATGTCTCCCAGTCCATTTCTGGAGGATTACTCTTAATATATTTAGTAGCTACTCCAATTTCCACTCTACAAAAAGGAAAACAATGATGCTATAAAGAGAAAGATAAGAAACAGTTATAATATGAAAGACTTCCTGAGAAGAACTTTAACCATTAATAGAGACTAAGAAGGATATCTGTTTCTGTTCCATTTTTATAGCAACCAGGCTTAAACACTCTGCAAAAGTGCATTTCTGGTCCTACCAGCCATAGATAGGTCACATCTGTTATTACATCATAGAAAGCCCAATTCTTCATCAATAGGATTTAGAATTTGCGAACAGCTTAGTTCTTTTCCTAAGGAAAAGGGGCAAAAGGAAAACTCAAGAATCTATAAACCAAATAATGAAAACAAATACTTAAATGTACTCTGATTTAAACAATTTCAAATGAGGTTTAACTGAACACACGGTACGGAAACTTGTATCATCATTAAGCTTAAAAGGTACCCAAATATTTTGGTATTTATAGAATCAAATGAAATAACTTTCATTATTAAGCCCCTCCAAATTTTCCGTTTAGTTTTGTTCTATAATGGAGGTTAACTTATATTTTAGTGTGAACACAGTCATTTCTGCTGCTAGAGAAGCATAGATGTTCTTTAATGTTCTATGAAACCAAGGAATTAGATATACAACACCAAAAAAAAAACCAAAACAAAACTAGCTGAGCACTTCACATAAGTGCACAGTATTAGGATAGCACATGGCTCTTACTATGACTGATGCTGCACGCTTCTTTCAGAATTAAATGGTCTTTTCCTGAAGATTCAAGGCAGAGTTCAATTCCACCTGCCAAGCTCATGATACTAAAATGGACCAAAGATGGAAAATAAATCAGACAAGTCAGAAAGGGAATGGCCTTTTCTATAGTGCCAATTGGGAAACTGCTATCATGCGTTAGCAGATAAGACTAAGAACGCAGCTAAATAAATCAGCAAAATATGGTTTTTCAGAGTACTTTTCCATGAAATTTTTAACTACTTGGGGACTATTTATTGCAATTTTTAAGATGAATAAAATTCCAATATTTTCAGGCGACAGATATGTGTAGAAAAAGGTTAAACTAAAAAATGGTGTCCCAATCTTTAAAGAATTTATTTTCCCATTTGTAGAGTAACATTATTGTAAAATCCAGTCATTGCAACACCTGCATTGCTTAAAGGAACTCCTAAGAATTTTGTTAAAGCTATTTTTTAAAAACTGAACCAAAATAATGTACATTTTATCTCTGAACACTGTATCATTAAAGTCCACATAATGTCCTCTGTATAAATCAATGTGATGTTACGTAATATACATGATCTGATTTTTACATCCTAAAGGCTTCTCTGACCATGTATGATATCCAAGATAGATCCAATGCTTTTAATGTCAGACTGTAGAGACAGTTACGATCATGAACAAAAGAAGGAAAAGTTTTATATACAAGACAGAAGTCTGACAGTTTAGCTATTTGCTGCATCTGCCTGGCGAGGCCATCCTTCTTCTTCAACTCCAGAGTCATATTCTTCTTCAGAGGATTCTTTCGTTGGAGCCCTATCATAAAAAGCCATTAGGGTTTTTTTATTTAAATAAAAATTAGGGGTAAACATGTTTTCTAGACTCAAAATAATAAATTAATCCACCTAGCTAGAAAAAACACACAAAAAAGGTAAATATTAAGAGCACTTTTAATATTCAGATTTCTTAGTAGTAAAATACAGGAGACACTGAGAACTGCAAAACTAAGAGTGGTAATTTTCCCAATATTTTCCTTAACAAATTTATTACTGAAATAAATTGACAAGGCTTCATCTGCAAAGTCTTTAAAAATCCATTTTTCCACCAAAAAGGTAGAACCTATTATTTCAACTCAAATCCTTGGCATTTAGCATATATCTGTAGTAAAGAAGTCAATAGCTTCTGGGCAAATCTGGTTTCACTCAAGTTAGCCAAAATTATGATCAGAATAAAATTTTTCATATATTGTCATCAACCAATAAAAGATTATGTCTCTGAATCAACTACCTCCTAAGTTATCTCAAAAGATAGGCAAACAAAATAACATACCTTGTGACTTAGTTAAAACAAATTTAATTTTTGGTATGTAACATTAATATCAAGTGGTGTATAATAAATATTCATTGAAAAGATTAGGGCCTATCTGAAAAGAGGGCCCATCACTTGGTTTATTAAATAAAGATTTAATGGAGCACTGACATGGTCATTCACCGATAAATATCTGTGGCTGCTATTGTGCTCTGAGGGCAGTGGTGAACAGCTGCAATACAGACTATGTGGCCCTCAAGTATTCACCTAGCCCTTTATAAGCAACTCTGCCGACCCCTGGGATAAACAGAGGAAGCAGTGAAAGATGGGTCAATCTGTGAACCAACATGATAATACCAAGAGAAAACTTTGTGAAAGATCTGAAACCAGTTATTCATAAATGACAGAACTAGCATCTCATTTGGATGACTTTTCTATCTCTTTTGATACTTCTTCCTTAGGGGAAGGCTAATCTTGAAGAAATTTTCAAAGACTCACAAAATACTATTATTTTATAAACCAAAATTAGAACATCTTTTCCACAGAAAACTTATGAGATTATGGCCCTTTTATGAATATAAGGATGCTCATGCAATTTTTGTGACAGACCAATAAACCATAGCAGTAAAGAGCTGATCTTAAGTTTTAGATTTGTTCAAGCTTGACAACAAAACACTTTACCGGATATATCCTGGTTCCTTTTTCCCTTCTACTACTTCTTTGTCAACCTCCACACATACAATATCAGAATTAGGAACTTCAAACATTGGTTCTAGTAACAGCTTTTCCTAAAGAGATAAGAAGTAATGAATTATATGGAAAAGTGTGGGTACATACAAAATACTTACGCTCTATATGCCACCAATCAAATTCATTAACTTAACAAATATTACTGAGTCCCTAATTCTGTATACCAGGAATTGAATGTTGAAAAAAAAAATCAATATAAAAAGCTTTCATACTCTTCATATTAAAGCAGCTTCTAACTAAATTCAGAGAGAATTCATTCTGTAAGGGAAAGCTACTTATCTATAGCTCTGTCTACTTAGACCACCATGCACATATAATAAGATTATACCTCTGGATTCTACCACAGAGGTCAAATGGTAATCCTTACTTTGAAAATGATTTAATCCTAAATCGTCTCTACCAAACTCTTCGATTTTGAACTATGACTTCAAATAAGCATTTGTTTCAACAGAGCTGCAGATCTTAAGGAAAATACTGGAGAACATAAAAATTTCTTTTAAAATGTTAACTATGAGGGCACCTGGGTGGCTCAGTGGGTTAAAGCCTCTGCCTTCGGCTCAGGTCATGATCCCAGGGTCCTAGGATTGAGCCCCGCATCGGGCTCTCTGCTCAGCAGGGAGCCTGCTTCCTCCTCTCCCTCTGCCTGCTTCTCTGCCTACCTGTGATCTCTCTGTCAAATAAACAAATAAAATCTTTAAAAAAATAAATAAATAAAAATAAAATGTTAACTCTGGGGGGCGCCTGGGTGGCTCAGTGGGTTAAAGCCACTGCCTTCGGCTCAGGTCATGATCCCAGGGTCCTGGGATCGAGCCCTGCACCCGGCTCTCTGCTCGGCAGGGAGTCTGCTTCCTCCTCTCTCTCCCCCTGCCTCTCTGCCTACTTATGATCTCTGTCTGAAAATAAGTAAATAAAAAATCTTTAAAAAAAAATGTTAACTATGGGGCGCCTAGGTGGCTCAGTCATTAAACGTCTGCCTTTGGCTCAGGTCATGATCTCAGGGTACTGGGATTGAGCCCTGCAACAGACTTCCTGCTCAGTGGGAAGCCTGCTTTTCTCTCTCCCACTCCCCCTGCTTGTGTTCCTTCTCTCACTGTCACTGTGTCAAATAAATAAATAAATCTGGGGAAAAAAAAAAAAAAAGAAAGAAATATGTTAACTATATGACCTATTCTTGTAGTTTGCATGCTTTTAAATCTGTCCTTAATCAGTAACACCTGAAGTCCAGGAATTCATTACAGAGTACAGTCTCAAATTGTCTGTGGTAAATGTGTAGTTCCAATCAAAAAGTCCTATTATGATGAGAGAAGTAATAATTAGCAATGAAATCCTTAGAAGAGAATAGGTACTTATGCTTGCTTTGGGAGCACGTAGGAAAATAGTAACCCACTGTACAGCCAGACCTGGAAAGCAGGGGAGAGAACACTATAAATAGAGTAGGTGATGGCTGAAAAATAGGCTGGGTCTCTAGAATTTTAACAGAACAAAAAACGGAGTTCACAAGGTGCCTGGGTGGCTCAGTTAAAGTGTCCAACTCTTGATTTCAGCTCAGATCATGATCTTGGTCATGAGATTTGAGTGCTCCATCGGGCTCCACACTGGGGTGTGGGGCCTGCTTAAGATTCTCTCTCCCTCTGCCCCTCCCCCCCTGCTCACACTCTTGAAAGAAAGAAAGAAAGGAAGAGAGGAGAAAGAAAGAATAGTGAGTTCATATCATTGTGAAGAATTTAAGGGTAAAAAAATATCATGGTTATCTGCAATTTAATTTCAAACAAACAGACAGGAATGAGAATTTCAATGGGTCTGAGGAAATGGTCTAGGGAGGTTAGTCAAAAGGCCCAAATAAAATTTTCAAATTCTCCTGCCCAGAATCCTGATTTTCTCTATTTCTTTAATGTTATTATGTCCTTTGTTGCAAAGGCTTGCTTACTTATTTCTTGGAGAAGAGAGAGAGGAGACAGGGAGGGAGAGGGAAAGAGAAAATCTTAAGCAGGCAAGCTGAGATCATGACCTGAGCCAAAACCCAGAGTCAGATGCTTAACTGACTGAGCCACCCAATTTCCCCTGTTGCAAATACTTTACAGTTCCTTTTTTGTAATAAAGAAAAATATAATCTATGGAGACAAAATAATAATAATAATGATCACAAGAAACAATTCCAGGCCACTTCCATGGATATATTTCCAAAGAAGTAACATAGAGACTTATTATTTATAAAACCAAGAGCAAGAAAATAATCTAGTAATGCCAACTTACCATTATGGACCGAAGACCTCGTGCACCTGTTTTTCGTTCTAGTGCCAATCTGGCTATAGCTTTCAAAGCATCCTCAGTAACATTAAGTTCACACTACAAATACATAAAAAGAAATGAGAACTTAGATAATGCTTATGTTTTCCTAATATAACCATGTAACATTTGATCTATTGTTACTACCTATCATCATTTCTAGCCCTTATAGAACAAAAAGGGACTAATGCCCTAACTTTACAGATAAAGAAGTTCAAGCAGATTAAGTATATTGATTCACTAATAATTAGAACCACAAGATCAGAATCTTTACATTTTGACTGACTCTGTCCCCTTTAGGACTAAAGCATTTTTTGACCATTACTTACTTCCTAGAAAACACTCATCACTCATTTTAAAGAGTATTACTAACCCTCTCATCCTAAAGAACAAAGGCAAAGTTTTAGACAAATCTCTCTAAATTACCACAAATCTCCAAACAAGAGTTCAAATTACTGATACTTTATAAACATACTAAAAAAAAAAGATTAACATACTTTGGAACACCACACTTCATAAGACCTTGGTATGAAGCAAATTATGGTTATGAATTTCTACTTCCAGAAAATGTAAAATTTAAGGAAGGTATTATCTCTCATGGTGCTTTACAGCCTTGCCTTCAAGCACTTGTTTCTGTCAATTAGCCTTAGAGAAGTAACAGTATTTTGAATCACAAGTTTCTCATTAGTCCTTGAAGAGGTTTCCTAGATTAACATGAACTTTCCAAGACCTTATTCAACATTTATTGGGCCCCTACCTGTATACTAGAGATGAAATGAGGAACTCAAGGAACTTAAGTCTACTGGGTGGTGACAAATTAGCAAACTAGATTTACAGCAGTGTATGCACAGTGGTGCTAAGGGAGCACCAATGTGGGGGCATTAAAAAAGGCAAGGAGACAATGAAGGATTTAAGGAGAGGAGTAAAATAACTAGCTTTGTGTTTATCCTTTCATTAGATATTTATTAAGAACTTAAAATCTATTTTCTGGGCATTACGTTCAACAACATAAAAATGATCCATTCTGGAAGTAAAATGGAACATAATGGTATTTTGGTGGTGGTGCTCAGAAACGGACTTGAGACAGGGAGACTTTTTAGGAGCCAAAAGCATGCATCAAGGTAAAAAATGATAAAGGAGCTTGAGGTAGTGTTAGCAGATTGAAGAGAAGGAAACTAATTATTTAAAGACACAAAGTTCATAAAACCCAAAACATATGCTGTATGACTGGACGTCTGGACTTGTGGGACTGGATGTCTGGCTGCAGAGAAGGAGATGAGGAAGGTGAGGGAACTTAAAACAGAAGTATGTAAAAGTATACACAGTATGGTGCAACAAAAGCATTTAACATTTTAAGGCTGAAAGGATAATCCTATGTGTCTGACTTAAGGGGTTGAGAGTAGGCTTCTGGCATAATCTCCCTCTCTATATATCCCAATGATGATTTTAATTAGGAAAAAAACAAAGCCAACTCTTAAATGTCTAATATAACACAATCTGCTTTCCCTCATTTCTAGATCCATATTTAGTGAGGAATAGGCTGGTATTCCAGATAAGCAGGACTGTTCTTGCTTTTTGTTAAGTTAATTTATGCAGAGTTTCAATAGCAAAACCCCACAAACTGAATATGAAAAATAAAAATCTAACCTTATCCATGCTGAATAAGGCCTGGTACTGAGGAATAACAGCATTACGTGGCTCCGTTAGTATTTGTACAAGTGTTTTCTCATCGAGACTATGCAAAGGAACTACCACAGGCAACCGTCCCACAAACTCAGGAATCATGCCAAATTCAATGAGATCTCTGGCTTCTACATGACGTAATAATCGATCTTTTTCTTCGATGTCTTGGTGAGTATTTGATTCTCCACTTCGGTTGGCAAGGTCTGCAGCAGCTGCAGCCCTTCTGCCTTTTCCCAAATTAGAAGGTGTTCCAAATCCAAGATACTACCAAGAAAAGACAGATATTAAAAATAGTAGAAAGAAGTTGCACTGTATTAAGTACTTTGCATATATGCCTCATGTGACCTTTGCAATATATGAAAGTCCTAATATCATTCGTATTTTACAAATGAAGAAAATAAGCTTCAAAAGGTTAAGTACCTTGACCAAGTTCTCCTTGCTATAAGCGGTAAAGTTAGGATTTTAATTCAGGCTTATCTGCCTTTAGAACTGAGAACTAAACCACCATTTAATAACCAATTCTCAAAGAATGAATTCTAGTAAAAATAGATAGGTAAAAACTACAAAGGGAGGTCCCTTAGAACTCGGATGATGATGCTATAGGGTTTTTCTGAGACCTCTAGACTAGTGTGGTCTCTAAAATGTGTAAGAACTGTTAAAATGGAGACAGTAATTATTTTGTAACCTAAATTAATTTTGTAACACTGTAAATAGTACTAGTGCCTATGAAACAAGCACCCTTATAAGGAAATTATGCTTAAGTGTCTTAAGTCACTGCTAAGCATTCTATTAAAATCATGATTTGAGGTTCCACACATCAACTTATGTTAGAATAATTCTGATTTTAGGGGCGCCTGGGTGGCTCAGTGGGTTAAGCCGCTGCCTTCGGCTCAGGTCATGATCTCAGGGTCCTGGGATCGAGCCCCGCGTCGGGCTCTCTGCTCTGCGGGGAGCCTGCTTCCTCCTCTCTCTCTGCCTGCCTCTCTGCCTACTTGTGATCGCTCTCTGTCAAATAAATAAATAAAATCTTTAAAAAAAAAAAAAAAAAAAAAAAAAAGAATAATTCTGATTTTATAAAAAACATATAAGAATGACATTAAACAAAGCTAACTTTGCTGCAAAAGTCTGGGTATTGGGGATCCTGACTGGGTCAGCTGGTGGAGCATGCAACTTTTGATCTCAGGATCGTGAGATCAAGCCCTACACTGGATGTAAAGATTACTTTAAAAAAATAAAAAACAGGGGCACCTGGGTGGCTCAGTGGGTTAAAGCCTCTGCCTTCGGCTCGGGTCATGATCCCAAGTCCTGGGATCGAGCCCCACATCGGGCTCTCTGCACAGCAGGGAGCCTGCTTCCTCCTTTCTCTCTGCCTGACTCTCTGCCTACTTGTGATCTCTGTCTGTCAAATCAATAAATAAAATCTTTAAAAAATAAATAAATAAATAAAAAATAGAAAAAAATAAAAAACAAAAAACACACCCCAAACTATACACATACCCATTGTTTAAAAAAAAAAAAAAAAGGCTGGGTATCTAAGGTGTATGGATCCTACTTTGGTTTATATAAAAGAACTATACTCTAGGCAATTGTCAGAAAGTTTAATTTTAATATGTCATACAGCTTTTGTTGAAAAAAGCAGCTCATGATATGTGAGAAAACTGCCTAAGTCAAAAATTCATTCCTTTGACGCTCTAAGCTATATACATGAATAGTATATCAGAAAGAAAAATACTTTCCATTCAATAATTTAAACATTAGTAAGCTTTTATTATGTATAAGCATATATAATTTAAAAATATATTTATTTTATATAATATAAACATTTACAAAGCCTTATTATAAAACACTAGGAATACAAACCTAAAGATAGCCATTACCCTAATGGGGCTTAGAGTGAGAACCCATGAAGGAATTAAAGTATCACAGGTGCACTATGGACTCTGAAAAACAACCTGAGGGTTTTGAAGGGTCAGGGGTGGGAGGTTGGGGCAACCTGAGGGTTTTGAAGGGTCAAGGGTGGGAGGTTGGGGGAACAGGTGGTGGGTAATGGGGAGGGCACGTTTTGCATGGAGCACTGGGTGTTGTGCAAAAAGAATGAATACTGTTACGCTGAAAAAATAAATAAAATGGGAAAAAAAAAAAAGTATCACAGGTGCAATGGAGGACAACCACCCAGGAAATTATAGCAGTAGACAAGAGGGAAAGAGGCACATACATACTGGGGAGGGGGGGTAGGAGGTGATCAAGAAAGCTTCATCAAGTTTTAAAAGATGAACATAGATTTGCTAACTGGATTGAAGTAGGGGAGGGCATGAACAAAGGCAAGAGGAATAAAACTTACGGAGTACAAGCAGCCTGGTATGGTTGGAACATAAGTGCATTATTTAATATTGTACCCCTGGCTTCCAACAAGGGCTGATAAAAACAACAGTCACATGCACATATTTAATTCTCTATAAAATCACTGTTGAAGACTCTCTTACCTCTGTGTCTTTTCCATAAAGATTTATATAAGTTCTTTTTAAATCTGTGTCTCCTGAAGACTGACCTCATATGCTTCCCCTTTCAGGGAGTAATAACTAGAGCCAATGATTTCTCCCTACTTTTCATTAGGAAGTTCAAATGACCTAAACCTGCCTTCTACATGTTTCTGATTCTTTTTTGACATCACTTTTTTTTTAAAATTTTTTAAAAGATTTTATTTATTTATTTGACAGACAGAGATCACAAGTAGGCAGAGAGGCAGGCAGTGAGAGAGAGGGGGGAAGCAGGCTCCCGCGGAGCAGAGAGCCCGATGCGGGGCTCGATCCCAGGACCCTGAGATCATGACTTGAGCCGAAGGCAGAGGCTTTAACCCATTGAGCCACCCAGGCGCCCCTTTGACATCACTTTTTTTTTTTTTTAATTTTTTTTAAGATTTTATTTATTTATTTGACAGACAGAGATCACAAGTAGGCAGAGAGGCAGGCAGAAAGAGAGAGGAAGAGAAGCAGGCCTCCTGCTGAGCAGAGAGCCCGATGCAGGGCTCCATCCCAGGACCCTGGGATCATGGCCTGAGGCGAAAGCAGAGGCTTTAACCCACTGAGCCACCCAGGCGCCCCGGTTACAGATTTTTAAGTAAACTCTACACTCAACATGGAGCTCAAACTCTCAATCCCAAGATCGAAAGTTGCATGCTCTCTCAAGGAGGCAGCCAGGCGCCCCCAGAATTTTGAATATAAAGTTATCTCCCTCTCTCTCTCTCTCACACAGAAAGAAATAATTTCTTCTTTCTAACTTGTTAAGCTAATTCATGTGAAATTTCAAAAGCAATAATGACATAAATTAACTAATATGAAAAATTAAAATCTAACCTTATCCATGCTGAATAAGGCCTGGTACTAAGGAATAGAAGCATTATGTGGCTCAGTCATTATTCATACAAGAGTGTTTTCTCATCTAGGATATCCAAAGGAACTACCACAGGCAACCATTCCATTAGCAGTATTATTTTTTTACTGCTAATAAACTGCTGTTTAAACTAGTGGGTGCAAAGCCAAGGAGACTTAAAGCAAACAATATAGCAGAGTTGATCTATGATAAATTTATTCAGATAGGATATAGAATATATATATATAAAAGAAATCATTTGTGGCTAGCTATTATGTAAAACACAAAATATGGAAAATACTGGTGTGTTTGGGCTTCTTGGCACTATGCTGACATTATATTTTATTGTAACTAACATAGGTACTAGGCATGTATCTGCAGATATGAAGAGTAAGTTCCAGTTAAAATCAAGGGTATTTAAGTTAAAATCAAGAATGTGGTTTTTTTGTTTGTTTTTGTAAAAGATTTTATTTATTTATTTGACAGACAGAGATCGCAAGTAGGCAGAGAGGCAGGAGGTGGGGGGGGGGGGCACTATCCGCTGAGCAGAGAGCCCAATGCGGGGCTCTATCCCAGGACCCTGAGGATCATGACCTGAGTCGAAGGCAGAGGCTTAACCCACTGAGCCACTCAGGTGCCCCTTTTGTTTGTTTTTTAAAGATTTTTTTATTTATTCATTTGAGAGAGAGACAGAGAGAGCACAAGCAAGAGGAGGGGCAGATGGAGAAGGAGACACAAGCTCCCTACTGAACAAGGAGCCCCATGTGGGACTCAATCCCAGGACTCTGGGATCATGATCCAAGCAAAGGCAGACCCTTAACCAAGGTCCCCCAAGGGACACCGAGGTGCCCCCAAATCAAGAATGTTTAAAAACATCTATAAAACTAAGTGGGATCACAACTCTTCCCTCAACCCCCAAACTGGCTGCCTCATTTTGTGAATGTGAGAGGTGATCTCTGAGAAAACTCCTGGGTGGAGGAAATGGAGAGAAGCTCTTTATTGGACTCTAGTGAATTGGGCAAAAGGCCTGAACAGAAATTTTACTGATGTGATGCAGCTACCTCAAATTATAAAAGAACTCCTCAGATAAAATATAAAACCAAATAATCAAGTTACACTTTAAAAATGAACTTTAAAAATCTTTCAATTCACCATTCTGAAATTTAAAAACAAAACAAAAGAAACCCACCACCACCAACCTAGGAATATATTTCTGGTATGCTCTAAGAAAACCTAAATTAAAAATCCACAACTGGAAACTGACTATCCATCCTCTATAACTTCAAATGTGCACTACCCTATAACTCTTCAGAAAAACTCACCTTTTCATTTTTCCTCCTGCTGATGATTCTGTCTAAGCCATTGAAAGCACCAGATGCCACAAATAGGATGTTTGTTGTATCAACTTGTACTGTTTCTCCACGTAACTTACGGGAATTCTTTTCTGGAACATTAACTATTGTGCCTTCTAGTAGTTTTAATAACCCCTAAATAAAGAACAAACGACTTAGAATCATTGTGTAAGTATATTATTTATTTTGCTTTAGAAAATGGGATTCAAAGGGGGAAAATAATATGTGGTTATGGTCAATGAGCATAATTAACGAAAACTCCCACATTCTACAACTAACATGAAAATCTAATGCATCATCATATTAATAATTTGTAAATTTCTTTGGAATAGTTACAGACTCCTGATGCACTCAAGAAATAGTCAATGTGAAAGGTTGCTTTTGATGGCAAAGACCTAATTATGACCTAAAGACAGAAGTGACTCTGTAAGATGGTACCCAACCATAGTGGGAACATTCAAAATCTGAAAATAGTTATCTTTCATATGAATTAAAATTCTATTCTACTCCTGGTGTTAAACTTTTAGACTACCTACATTTTGAGATGCTTTTATAAAAAAATTACCTAGCACATTTTATGAGTGTGACCTTTCTCTGTCTGTCAAAATAAAAATGAAAGCAATTTTCCTTATCCTGTATTTTATGTCATAATTAGTTACCAATAAAGAGTCAACTTGGCCACTTGATCATTAAGACTTCAATTATCATTCTACATAGAATGAAACACAACTTCATCTATTTTATCCTATTATGTACATAAAAATAATAAGATACATGTATATACTTCATTTATGTCTAGTTAGAACCAGAACTCTCAAGAGTCTTCTAGAAATGTTTAATTGGGCCTCTAAAGAACAAAATCAACAAAAATCAAATTTCATTTTTTCTATCTTTTCAGTTTTCTCTTAGGATCTGAACCACTTTAAAATGGTATGTGGAGTTTGGGGTGGGAGAAATAAACAAAACAGAATCTAATTGAATGTGAAACCAAACGTACAATATTTGGGAGGTTGATGTATTCCCTTCCTTTTAGTGGGCTTGAACAAAATATTCAACTGCTTACTTGCTGAACGCCTTCTCCACCTACATCCCGTAACTGATGAATGCCTGGCACACTGCCAATCTTATCTACTTCATCCAGAAAGACAATTCCTATAATTTAAGGAGGATTCTATTTATAATATGAAAAAGATACACACAAGATAACCTCAGTTTTAAAAGACTAGGTAGCTATAGAGAAAGGTTATTCAATCTTTCACCCTTAACATATACAGAGCTTAACTTCATAAAAATACACTGCTGTCTCTCCCATTCATAATTTTATGTAGATGTTTTATAATCCATTAAATAGAGTATCACTTGGGTATGATACCAATTCTCTGACGTTAGTTATTCACCCCACTAATGTTTTCAGGTTCTTCATTCTAGGAAGCTGTGATAGAGGTATAGTGGGGAAGCATGAGATGTTTACAGTGCTGGTACTAGCAAAAGTTCAATTTCATCCTGCACCCTTCTTCGCTTATCCTGGCACCCTCTCCTACCCCACCCCAGGATTAGGAGTCTAGAGGGGAGTCAGAATAGGAAAAACAATAATAGCATTAAGAATCTAATGGAATAGTAATTTGGCATGTTTTCACCCTAGTAGTCATCTTAACTACAATAATATAAAGCAAACTCTGTGGACCTTAGTATGCTAGAAAATGTTTAACATAGCTATCATTATACAATTACAGAATTTTACTCCTTGACTCAAAAAACAAGAATTATGGTATTTCTTAATATTAGACTGCTTCCCCAATAGACTACATCTGGAGATAGACAGGCTATACTGAAAAACATACCTTGTTGTGCTTTTTCTACATTGTAATTGGCATCTTGGAGCAGTTTGGCAATCACAGATTCAATATCTTCACCTACATATCCAGCCTGAGTCAAAGTTGTACAGTCACAGATAGCAAAAGGGACATCAAGGCATTTAGCTAGAGTTTGTGCCAGTAGAGTTTTACCTACAAATAGAAACAGCAACTAAAAGTTTCCTAAAAATATGTTGCTACACAATCTGGCTACAAAAATGTAAAATAAACTAAATCTAGTATATAATAAAAAATTACTTGTACATCTTTACTATTATTTAGATTTAATGGTATGTTATTTTTAATAACTCCCATTATTTTATTTAACTTCCATTAAGACATTAGGGATTGGGGTGCCTGGGTGGCTCTGTCAAGTTGGGCTTCTGATTCTTGATTTTGGCTGGGGTCATGATCTCAGGGTCCTGGGACCTGGATCAAGACCATGTCAGGTCCTGCACTCAGTAAGGAGTCTTCCTGAGTACTCTCTTCCTCTCTGTCTGACCCTCCCCTGCTCACATCCACATGCGTACACTCTCCCTAAAATAAATAAATCAATCTTTAAAAAAAAAAAAAAGTGTTAAGGATTTGCATCAATTCCTCAAATTCAGCTTGAAGCCTATGCAGAAATACTGATAATGTATCCCTAAGATTGGTCTTAGATTTTCTTCTCAAGAGGCAGAATCTCTAATCACAAGACAGATGTAATAGAATCACTTATACTCTATTTTTTTAACGAGTAATTTTTTCAGAAAGTTATTTACCTGACCCAGTTGGTCCAAGCAGCAAAATATTACTCTTTTCAAGTTTTATGTCATCATGGGAAGAATCCAACACTTCACCTCCTCGTTTTTCCTGAGGTATTTGTTGATTTACCTGTTGCTGCATTGATGCTCCTAAAGCATTACCATGTGGACTAATTCCGGCGATCTGAAGCAATTCTGAAAGAATGCCAAAGAAATTATTAAAGTTTCATATGATTTTACTTGAAAAAACGTCCAATAGCCCTAAATCTAAGAGTGATCACATATTTAGAAAAACAAAATATTTTGACATTCTGTCTCACCTAAAAAGAAAGAAAACCTGAAATTATCTAGTAACGAATGTACAACACAATCATTTTGCAGGGAACCTCAAGCAAAGTAAACAGATTCTTTTCACCCTCCTTATTTATGTAAATCTGTATGAGGAATGCCCTTTCACTTATGGGAAGGGAGTGTAGGGAAAAAGAATAGTGCTAGGCGTAACAAAGCTTTAACTTTGGCCTTTGCATTGTGTCTAAATAGCTATATGATCTTGGGCAAGTCATATAAACTTTGTTCTATTTCCAAACCTATAAAATGTCAATAATACCAGTCAATGTCAAGCACATGGTTGGAAAGTAGAGTAAAATGCAATTGATCTGGAGGCACCTTAAAAACCAAGCAAATGTATATAGATTTTTTTTCAGTACAAATGAAGTAGGACTATAGGGAAAGGGAAAAACAATGAACACAGTAGAAGAACCAAGACTAAAATGGAGATATAAGAAATCTGGGTTCTAGTCTTTTTCTGTCACTGTGTAGTTGTAGGACCACAGCAATCACTTAACTTTATTGGGACTGCTTCCTTACCTATTAGGTGAAAATATCAAGACATGTGACTTCTAGTCTTTTTCACATCTAAAAATGATTCTGTGAGTCTACCAGAGAAACTAAATATGGTAACACTCGTTGGCTCTATCTGAATTTGTGATTTTATAGGATCTTGATTGGCTCTTTTCACCCTCTTTATTAGAGACACAATGCTTAGCTAGATGGGAATGATACTGCTGATGAACCACCAGTTTATTAACTGGGTGCCTAAAAACAAACCAGCTTTGTTATCACTCTCTCAGATAAAAGTAAAGAATTTCAATTATCCATATTTGTAAATCCATACTGCTCCTGGTTCTCAGCATCTGAGGCACCTGTGTTCATATCCCATTTATGTTTTCTGGATTTTTTAGTTTGTTTTTAATAAATGGGTTAAGAATAATAGTACTTTCAGGACACCTGGGCGGCTCAGCCAGTTAAGCATCTGCCTTCTGCTCAGGTCCTGATCCCAGGGTCCTGGGATTGAGTCCTGCATTGGGCTCCCTGCTCAGAGGGGAGCCTGCTTCTCTCCCTGCTCATGCTCCTTCTCTGACAAATAAATTAATAAAATCTTTAAAAAAAAAAAAGGAATATCATTACTTCCGGGGCACCAGGGTAACTTGTTAGTTGAGAGGCCAACTCCTGATTTTGGCTCAGGTCATCTCAGGATCCTGGGATCCACCCCACCCCTCAGGTTCTGTGCTCAGCAGGGAGTCTGCTTGAGGATTCTCTCTCCCTCTGCCTCCTTCCCATTGACATACAAGCTCACACTCTAATAAATCTTTATTAAAAAAAAAAAAAGTATCAGTACTTCCTAATGCATTATAATTTAAACAAACCAAAAGACAGATTTTCAGCAGATAAAACTATTATTATGGTCCTATTCCATCTGGCTGGCACTTTCAATTATCTTAGAAAGTAAACAATTATTCTAATTAGCAAAATAGGAATTGAAGGGGCGCCTGGGTGGCTCATTCAGTAAAGTGCCTTGGTTTTGGCTCAGGTCATGATCTTGCAGTTGTGAGATCCAGCCACACACAGGGTTCTGCACTCACCAGGGTGTCTGTTTCAGATTTTCTCTCGCTCCCTCCCATTCTCTCTCAAATAAATAAATCTTCTTTTTAAAGACAGAAATTCAATTAACCTTTTAATTTAAATTGCTACATCTGAGAGTTAATTATTAGTGAATAATTCACAATGCTGTGCCTCATCCTGATCCACATGAATTTAGTTAGCTGTCCCTAGGTAAACAAAAATTTCTTCTTTTTATTTCAGCAAAATCTAGTTAGAAATTGTGAAAATATAGGATAGGGCTTTGGCCTGAGTGTAGGCTGGCCTAACGGGGAAAAATTATTTAGGTGAATAATTGGAACAAAACTGCAAAAAGCATATTAACTAGAAACTAGAGTGAAGTCACAGAATAAATGTATTTAACTTAAGCAACGATTTAAGTCAAAAATTGGTAAAGATTTTATTTATTTGAGAGAAAGCACACGCTTGAACAAGTGGGGTGAGGGGAGGAGGGCAAGAGAGAAACCAATGACCCTCACCCCTCCTCCACTGAGCGGGTAGCCTGATGTGCAGCTTGACCCCAGGAGGCAGATACTTAACTGACTAAGCCACCCAGGGACCCCAATTTAATTTAAATTTTATTTTATTTTATTTTATTTTACTTTTAAAGATTTTATTTATTTATTTGACAGAGATCACAAGTAGGCAGAGAGACAGAGAGGAGGAAGTAGGCTCCTGCTGAGCAGAGAGCCCAATGCGGGGCTAGATCCCAGGACCCTGGGATCATGACCTGAGCCGGAGGCAGAGACTTTAACCCACTGAACCACCCAGGCTCCCCTAATTAAAATTTTAAGAAGAGGAATAATTTAGAAGCGCTTAGGAGGCTTAGTAGGTTAAGTGCCTGCCTTCTACATGGGTCATGATCCTGGGGTCCTAGGATCAAGCCCTCAGTGAGGCTCCCCGCCCAGAAGGGGGCCTGCTTCTTCATCTCCCTCTGCCATTACCCCTGCCTGTACTCTGTCAAATAAATAAAAGTCTTTGAAAAAAGAAAACAAAGAGGAATAATTTAAATAGTACGTGTTTGTGATTCCATTTCATTTCTTTTTTTTTTTTAGGATTTTACTTATTTATTTGTCAGAGAGAGGGAGAGAGAAAGCACGAGCCCGGGGAAGGGCAGAGGGCGAAGCAGGCTCTGTGCTGAGCAAGGAGTCCAATGCAGGGCCCGATCCCAGGACCCTGGGATCATGACCTGAACGGAAGGCAGCCACTTAACCTACTGAGCCACCCAGGCGTCCATCATTCCATTTCATGAAAATATACTCCAGGGTAAACTTGAGCTAATTTTCCTGTCCTTTCAGTTAGTCTGTTTTTCTCTCAACGCAGGAGCAGTTCTCTATAATGAGTAAGCAGTATATGGTTAGTTGCATGAAGCTCACTGGTGATGTGGGCCTGGACAAATTACTTAAAATTTCTGCATTTTAGTTTTCCTACCTATAAAGTGGGTGTGAAAATAACAGTTTCTGTCTCACAGGTTTTAGGAAGATTAAATCAGTTAAAATATGTAAAATACTTAGAACTGTGCCTGGCAGAGTTTTATAAACGTTATAGAAGAATTTGCTATCAGTATTGCTATTTTCCTAATATTTAAGTATTTGTGTAACATAGCCCAAATGCAAGCCAACTGTTTCATCTGGTGCCCAAATGAAGAAAAACATGTTCCAATGATGGGAGAATCCATCAGTCTTACTGAGAGTAATATGTTGATCTCTGACATTGATTTCTAAAAGAAACTTGAAAGAATATTTTGATTATGTATCATTTTGCCCTAATGTCCTTAACTTTAGAACCTAAAACCCCCCCTGGACAAGATGAAACTATACATGAAAATAAATTCTATTTAAGCTTTCAAAATATTACTTTCCCAAGTCATTCAATGTATATAATTACAAAATGCTTTTACCTAAGTTCTTTTGGTACTTGTTACCATTTAAGTTACATTAAATCACTACATATATTTCTTTCAAACTATTCACCAAAGATTTTTCTTTACAAATTCGTACTAGTTTCACTAGCTATCTGTCCAAATTTACGAATGTAGTACACATATATATTTTTTAATTTACTTATTTGAGAGACTGAGAAAGAGCACAACCAGGGGGAGCTGCAGAGGGAAGGGGAGACCAATCTGGGGCTCGATCCCAGGATCATGATGTAAGCCTAAGGCAGATGCTTCACTGACTGAGCTACCCAGGACCTCTTGAATATAGTACTGACAAAACAACTGACAATATTTTTTAATTAGAAAATATAAATACATGGCCTTAAAGTTTTTTAGATCTTATAATCTCATATATAATCTAATTTTACTGCATTGTATTTAAAGATTTTATTTATTTGAGAAAGAAAGACAGCATGAGAGCAGGATGAAGGGCAGAGGGAGAAACAGACTCCCCACTGAGCAGGGAGCATGATGATGTGGCGCTCGATCCCAGAACTCCAGGATCACGACCCGAGTTGAAGGCAGACCTTAACTGACTGAGCCACTTAGGTGCTCCTCTACCATGTATGATATAATCATTATTTCCATACAATTCAAGTGTTACTAGAGACAATGCAATTTTATTACATGTAATAGCTCTCATGCCAGAGTTGGTTAACTAGTTATGTTCTCATATATATACAATATACTTTAAATAATACATATATAAAATATCTTGGTTCAGGGGAGGGTAGGTAGATCAGTCCACTAAGTGTCTGACTTGATTTTGGCTCAGGTCATGATCTCAGGGTCAAGAGACTGACCCCCTCATCAGGCTCCATGTTAGCTGTGGAGCCTGCTTGAGATTCTCTCTCCCTCTCTCTCTGCCCCCTCCCCAGGTCACCTGTGCTCTCTAAATTAATTAATTATTTTAAAAATAATATATCTTGGTTCAAAGGCAAAAGTACCAAACGTGTAAGTGGAAAGTGTTCACAGGGTTTATCTATTTCTTGTTCATTATTTTAATTACTGAAACAAAGGCTGTGTGAATCTTTTTATGAACCTTTACCATCTGTGCAGCAACTACATAGCCACCTCCAAAGGAGTGGGTGCAAGACATCAGAATGGCCATTATCCTTAAGGCACCAGGTCCTTCTACACCCTCCATCAGACCATCTGATGCTTAGAGGGGCAACCCAGGGTTGGAAACAGTGAGTTAAGGCTTATTCATAATTTGCAAGGTTATCCAGGTTTCATAAACAAACACACAAATAAAAACTGTTTCTGGTAAAGGAAAGCTTTACCAGAAATTTCTGCCTCCCCTAAAATTTCTGACATATATAAGCAAGCCAACTCTAATTGTATGGGGGAGAAAAGATAAAATAGCAAGTTACAGATTTAAAAAAAATACTATTCCTGTTAATATGCATGCAGGTCTATATTTATAGAGAAAAACTATGTATTTTATTTCTCTGCATTACGCTTTAAGAAATATCACAACAGAAAAGATAAACTCAAATATCTGAAGTAACCCAACATACACAAACTACACAAATTAGCTATGAAAAACTATTACAAAATTATATATACTATGTATCATAAACATGTTCATGTAACATACAATATCTTTCTTGGTAATACATGAGCAAATATAGGTCTACCATTGTTACTGCTGACATACTTCATTGAGTTAAATCTCAAAAGGAAGAATTATTACAGAGGAGGACCTGAGGAGAGGTCACTTACTTGTAAATCTGTACTCATCCTCCCGTCTTCTTATTTCTAACTCTAAGAAACGACAACATGAAAATATGTATTTGTTTAGAGGAACAAACAAGGAATATCTCACTTCTTGCCCTCTTTCAAATATACATAAGAATGTGTTCATTGTTTTTGTAGCTTTTCACAGTATGGAAGAATCTATACGTTACATACTTTCTATATTAAAAAAATCCAAATGTATTAACAATGGATGTCCAATTGCTAACATTCACACTTGTCAAATAATAAGGTTGTATTTAAAAAAGGGTAGTAATTATTTAAGTCTTCAACAAAAGTTTAAATCCCTCATACCATAAACACACCATTTGCCTTCCCAACCTTGGTTTAACTATTGATTTGCTGACTGAAGGGACCAGAAAAAATTTATTTTGCTTCATGACTAGACAGTGCTATGTGGATTCCATAAAAGTGAAGATTCCATGTCTTCCGTTATTATGGCTTACACTTTCTAAAAATAAAAAACTGATACTACCATACAACTATCTTACAGTAAGTTCAACAAGTGAACTGTGAGCCAGTAAGTCACCAAAAAATAATCAAAAGATATATTTTTATAATATGTAACTATTCAGAATTCCCTCAAATTATAAAATGATGACTTAAAGAATGTAAAATGATAGATTACAGGGGCGCCTGGGTGACTCAGCTGTTTAGGCATCTGCCTTCAGCTTGGGTCGTAATCTCGGGTTCCTGGGATCAAGCCCCACATCTGGCTCCCTGCTCAGTGGGGAGTGTGCTTCTCCCTCTGCCCCTCCCTCCCCCTGCTTGTACTCTCTCTCTCAAATAAATAAAAGAAAAATTTTTTTAAGTAAATAAATAAAATAAAATGACAGATCATAGGCCTAAGTAAGAAATGAGGGCTCCTCACCAATTAAAAATAAACACACCTTAAAAAATTTGCATTTTACTCTATTCATAGTTTTTAAAATTATCATTCTACTAATATAAATAATTATTATCTACAGTGAATTGAGATTATAAAATGTATTGGTATATATTAGAATCTATTATTAATAAAAATTACGCAAATCTGCCTTATACTCTGCTGCTGGGCCCTAAAAAGCAAAGAATGCCAGATATGTTCTGTGATCTATCTTATTGTCTATCTTCACATATCTCTATCATCTATCTTCATATATCTATTATCTATCTTCATATATCTCTGACCAAGACACATGATGATTCAGTCATGAGGAATTAGTTGTGGTGAAGTCTACAATTTGAAGATGGTGTCTCAATCTCTACTCCTGTGACTTTCAAATATTTTTCACTGAGAAATACATTTTACTCTGTGACTCAAAACCCATGCACATATGACTGAAAATAAAAGTTTTATGAAAGAATATGTAACTACAAGTTAATGTACTCTATTTTCTATTCACACCTATTAACTTAAAAAAAAAAATGCTGTTGGCAATCTACCAGAATGATTTCATGATCCACTAATGGAAGAGGCCTGCACTTTGAAAAATGCTGTACTATACTAAAAGCATTTTAGGACAAAAGCAAGAAGTTGCAAATAAGTATTTCCTCTAAGAACAATAATCGCCATTTTGGTCAGTTATCAAAACACTAACCTCTAGGTGTTAATGATGTCTGCTTCTCAACCTCTGCTTGCTGTCTCAGATTAGCTGGGATATTGTTATATATTCTCTTATAATGATTGTACACAGCGACTGAAAGCACCTTCTTAGCAAATGACTGGCCAACAACATACTTGTCGAGGTAGTTATAAATCTGAAAAATGGTTATGAATTAATTACTATGAGCTATCACAAACACACACACATTAAGAAATTATGCACTGAGCACATCTGTTAACAGTTTTAAATTTGTACAAAAAGACTCATCAAAAAAAAAAAAAAATGCCAAGGTATGGCCATAGGTTATGGCCATAGTGCATGGTATCTATGTAACAATGATTCAGAGTCCCCAAACCTAAGCAGACAAAACACGATTCATTTGTTCTTTACCTTAACAAAGTATCACTGTACTCTTCTAATGTTCTGTCAATTTCTATTCTGCACACAATGCCATTAATCCTAATCCTAATTTTTAAAAAGTTAATTATTAAAGTCACTTAGAATACCTACATATGCCACCATGAGTCTAACGATATCACCATTAGTGTAAAATCATTAAAATAAGTCCTTTCTATACCTCTCTCCATCATAGAAATAATATTCTTCACAAAAATAACATATTATAGGGCGCCTGGGTGGCTCAGTGGGTTAAGCCGCTGCCTTCAGCTCAGGTCAAGATCTCAGGGTCCTGGGATCGAGTCCCACATCGGGCTCTCTGCTCAGCGGAGAGCCTGCTTCCCTTCCTCTCTCTCTCTCTCTGCCTGCCTCTCTTGTGATTTCTCTCTGTCAAATAAATAAATAAAATCTTTAAAAAAAATAAATAAATAAAAATAACATATTATAAAACTACCATTTTCAAAAAAGCATTATATAACTAAAGCCATTACCAGCATCTGTATGTTTGAATATTCACAAACAGTTTTTTCTCAGGCATTAACTTTAAAGTTACTCATTTATCTAAATGGTAATCTAAAAAACTTTACTATTGGAAACTAAAGCTCTGTCTCATACTTGGATATTGCTAACACCCTGGAACCTGGGGTTTACTAAATAGAAATTAACTGTTAATATTAACTTCCAAAAATAGTTAAATTACCTATTTTTGAACTCTGATGTCCAAAGTCTACACAAATCGGTGGAGGATATAAAGTTTAATAGCTGTATTTTTCATTAGATTATTTATTTTTACACAACAAATTCTTTAGTTGCTGACCATATGCATTTTATTATAGTTTTTTAAAATCTTGATTCCTCACAAATTATATCCATGAATTATTAAATCTGCCACAGCACATTTGGAGGTAGAGATAAATGCACTGGTGTCTTAATACAGCAGAAAAAAGCTATACTGAGGCAGAGGGTAAGAAATAACCTAAGCAAGCAAGTAGCCAATGGAGCGGGTGATACACTCTGCCATGTTTCATATGGCCAGATCACAATCTGAGACTCTTGGAAGGAGCCCCCACCACTAAAGCCATAGCACTATACAGGACATCCCTGGCACACAAGTCGTGAAAAAATTACTTGCTTCCACTGTTAGACTGAGGCTGCTTTATCATAAAGTAGACTAATTTATGGGGAGAAATTACAGGCTGGTATTATTTAGGGGCCCAAACTAAGAAAAATAAATCCACAGCTTCTCCATTTTATGGATATCATTTTAGATTAATTTAGTATTAACACTATTTTAATAATCATCCAACTGTATTTCATTGTTACTGAATGCCATAATCATGACATGGGACTATAACCATGGACTCCATACCTAAATTCAAAGTATCAAAATTCAAGTATCAAAAAGAATTGAGCCAGATATAGTCCATATTAAGAATTTAAGACTTGTTTAGGTAATAGTATTAAGATCCAATATAAACTAGGAGAGGAGAGCAATGAAACGTTTTCAAGATAAAGAGCTTAAAGGACTAAGCTAAGACTTATACCTTCTTGGGGGGAGGAGGTGGTTTTTGTTGGAATGCCAATTTTACAGCTTCTGCTGCTGATTCAGGTTCCTTAATTATGCTTTTCTTTGAGTCTGCTTCAGATAGTACAACAAAAAAATGATGACATTTTTCACACTTCACAAAACGGGTGGATGCTGTTAAAAGGAAAGAAAGGTCAGCAAAGAAAAAATAATTTAAATAGTGTTTAATCTTACAGACTCACGGTAAATGAAAACTATGTACTTGACAAAAAGTAGGCTGTAATTCACTCCACAAGCGACAACAAACAACTTAGTTTATACCTAAGATAGAGGATACAAATAGACGAGTTCAGTAAATCATTTTGTTGATTTTCCATAGGTTCTTTCATTTTGTGATATACTTTATTAAGAGAAAAGATTGGCTGATGTTCTTTCAACTTCCATTCATTAAATTTAATTTAGAAAATAACCACTAGAAAAATATTAATCATTTATTTTACTGAAATACTTGACATTGGGGAGGGGAGGCGAACCATAAGAGACTATGGACTCTGAAAAACAACCTGAGGGTTTTGAAGGGTCAGGGGTGGGAGGTTGGGGGAACAGGTGGTGGGTAATGGGGAGGGCACGTTTTGCATGGAGCACTGGGTGTTGTGCAAAAAGAATGAATACTGTTACGCTGAAAAAATAAAATGGAAAAAAAAAAAGAATAAAAAAAAATACTTGAATGAAAAAAATGTGAAAAGTATTATCACAAATAAATTCTATTTTTCTAAGATTTTCTTATGAAAAATTTCAAATATACACAGAAGTTGGAAGAGAGAAATCAATTTCAATTCCTAAAAAATGTGAGAAAATATATATATATACACACATATATATGTTCTTTAGGTTCTTTTCAAACCTATCAGCATTTTTAAAAACTTAATTTGGTAAATATATAAAACTGTTTCATGCCTTATTTTCATTTTTTAACAACTCCAATAGTTCCTATTTCTTTGACCTAAAAACCACTAAGAAACTAACAAGATAACATTCTCACTCATACTGACTTAAAGATAATCATACAGCTTTTGAAAACAACGTAGGAACAATTAAAAGTGAGGTCAAAAAAAATTTTTTTTTTTTTAAAGATTTTATTTATTTATTTGACAGAGAGAGATCACAAGTAGACAGAGAGGCAGGCAGAGAGAGAGAGAGGGAAGCAGGCTCGCTGCTGAGCAGAGAGCCCGATGCGGGACTCGATCCCAGGACCCTGAGATCATGACCTGAGCCGAAGGTAGCGGCTCAACCCACTGAGCCACCCAGGCGCCCCGTGGTCAAAAAATTTTGAAAATTAAAAAATAAAAGTGAGGGTGAAAGGGTTACCTCAGTATCAATGCATCAGCTATAGAATATCCTGTGTTAAGCCAAAGGTCATTTCCTTTTTTCTCTCTCCTTCTAAAATACACCTATGGGATATAGGTATATAGACATATACTCTTATATCTTCTCCAAGCTTAACTCTACCAATGTAACCAGGGTCCTTGGAAAGCACAGAAGAGACTCTCATATAGATTACTAACAGATACAGAGCAAATGATACACAGGAATTAGTTATATGTTGGTAGGTCTGGGTAATACATTTTTGTGTTACCTTTGTGTAATCTAACTAGATAGCTAAAACTGCAAAGAAAAATAATTTTTTAAAACCATGAGAATCTCTGAAGGGGTATGTGTACCCCAATGTTTATAGCAGCAATGTCCACAATAGCCAAAATATGGGAAGAGCCCAGATGTCCATTGACAGATGAATGGATAAAGATGTGGTATGTGTATACACACACACACACACACACACACACAGAATATTATTCAACCAACAAAAAGAATGAAATCTTGCCATTTGCAATGATGTGGGACAGAATTAGAGGGTATTATGCTAAGGGAAATAAGTCAGTCAGAGAAAGACAAATATCGTACGTATGATTTTACTTGTATGTAGAATTTAAGGAACAAAACAGATGAATACAGGGAAAGGGAAGGAAAAATAAGAGGAAAACAGAAAGGGAGGAAAACCCTAAGAGATCTTAACTATGAACAACCTGAGAGTTGCTGGAGGAGAGGTATATAGGGGGTATGGGGTAACTGGGTGATGGACATTAAGGAGGGCACTTGATGGAATGAGCACTGGGTGTTGTATGCAACTGATGAATTACTGATTTCACCCTCTGAAACTAATAATACAGTATATGTTAATTAAATGGAATTTAAATTAAAGAATCAAAAAAATAAAACTATGATAATTTCTCCTTTGGAAATATTGTAAACTACCTACCCATAGATTACCAGAAAAACTATACTGGTAAGCACATCTGTATCTTCACAAAATAATCGAACTTAAAAAAAAAAAGACAATTCTGTGTTTCAAAAATAAATCTACTAAATCAATCAATTTAATATTTATGTATATATTCTTAAACACAAGGTTAATCAAAATTACATTCTGGATAAATTCTAGCAGGAAATTTTATTTTATTTTTTGTTTATTTACTTGAGAAAGAGAACAAGAGCAGAGAGGGAGAGGGAGAAGCAGACTCCCCACTAAGCAGAGAGCCCAACGTGCGGCTCCATCCCAGGACCCTGGCTGGGATCCTGACCTGAGCTGAAGGCAGCCACTTAACTGACTGATACACCCAGGTGCCCCAGCAGCAAATTTTAAACTAGAAGAGAGATCATTCATGCTTTCTATGTACTGATCACCTACAAATACTACTATTCCAAGTACCTTGGATTTACACAAACCCCAATGTATTATCATCATTCTCCACCAATGGGAAAGATAGTCAATGCCTTTACTTTAAAAAGAAGCATCACTTTACAGCTGTTACTAATGGTAAACAAGGCAAGGATTAAAGGGCAGAGAAGCCTCTGATCTAGTTCAGGCTGAATGACAGGAATATCTGGCTTGCAAACACAAGAACAAAATATTTCTCTAAAGAAATTAGGTCAAAGGGAAAGAGACTAAACAGATTGCATCCCTCTTTGCTTACTTTAGAAGCCTTGTTTACATCCTACTCAAATATCACAGTATCAATTTTACAATGAAACATGTTCAACATATACCCACATTCAATTTTATTTATCAAAATGCTATTTTGGAAAAAAAATCATAAGCACTGCAATGTTTATTTTTTACTCCTGAAGACAAGTGGCAAAATCTAATTTTGTTAAATTATCAGGGGATAAATAAACCATTTTCCTTTAAATGATTACTACAAGCATACTACTCTATTCCTTCATATGCAGAATACTAATCCCAGTAGACATGCTTGTATAATATGACAAAAAGACAACCTCAGTAAAAACGTTCTCAGATTTGTTTAAATTAAAGTTCATGACTTTTAACAAGTTTCAGGGTCCAACACAAAATCTCTAAACCAAACAAAAAAGTTTAATTCCTACTGTATAAGACATGTAAGTACAGTAAGCCTTCAAAACGTACTATGTACATAAAAAACAGCTAAAGGTTCTACCTTAAATAAAAGTGGGGAAACTATTCATGTTTGACAAGTTACTTAAAAGGCAAAAGAAAACTAAAGAACAGTATATATGAGTACTTATAATAAAAAATTTCTTAGATATGGATACGCCTGGGTAGCTCAGTTGGTTAAGCGTCTGACTCTTGATTTCAGCTCAGATCATAATCTCAGGGTCGTGAGATGGAGCCCTGGGTCAGGCTCTATGCTGAGGGTGGAGCCTGCTTCAAAGTCTCACTCTCCCTCTCCCCCCTTGTGCTCTCTCTGCTCTCTCTCTCTCTAAAAAAAAAAAAAAAATCTTAGATATTAGTTCTTATTTCAATTTCTGATGATTTTCTACGTATCATAATGCTACCTATAAAAATGGTATTTTATTTCAACAAAGTCAAACTAGAGTAATACCGCAGTAAAAGAACATAAAAATCACTACAAATATACTTGTGAGGTGGAATATATACAGAAAGGTCAATGAGCTAATAGTTTTTACACTTCGGGAAAAGAAACGAAATTCAAATTTCAGTGCCTATATGCAAAGTTTTAAAGGAACACAGTGAACCTCATGATTTACATTGTCTCTGACTGCTTCCCACTTTAACAGCACAGAACAATACTTGCAACACAGACTACAGGGCCCACAAGGCCTAAAATATTTACTAATTGGTCTTTCATACTGAAAGTTGGCTGACTCCTGCTATACAGTATTTAAAAGGAAAGAACTACCCACAGAATGAGAAAAAATACTTAAATCAAATCTCTGGATAAAGGTCTAGTACTCAGAATAAGAATTCTTTCTCCTAACTCAACAACAAAAAAAGATAAAAGATCAAAAAGTACATAAAAAGATGTTTATGAGCCAATAACCAAATAAATGCAGATTCAAACAAAAGGAATAACCTGTGCTTCAATAAAACTTTCAATTTTCAGTGAGTAGACAAAAAAGATCCTCAGCTTTCAAAAGAGACCTATAGTATGGGTCAGAAAAATCAAGACAGGAGGGCCATATCTCACTTCTGGGGGCCTATCACTCCCGTGCAGTAAAGTTCCAGAGGACAGGACAGCGTCATGTTCATCTGTGTTTGTTTTCAGGACCCTAGTGGTGGCTGTCCCAACAGATGTTGACTTACTAAATTATCTCTAAGTACCTCTACTCTCCTTTAATTCTTTTCTTCCCCATTCTCTACTCCCACATTCCACCGCCCCAATTAGAATTCCCAAAGGAAACAACCTCAGCCTTGAGTTGACTAAATAACATTAGAGTTTTTTCCACACTTGGTCTCATTGTTAAACATACATATTCTAGGATTCCACTCAACATCTAGAGAATCTCATCTCTAGGGAAGGAGAGAACCTGCATGTTTAACAGCCACTCTCAGTGATTAATACAACCTGCCAAGTTTTGAAAACACTGTGTAAAAGAAAAATGAATTTATTCTCAATAGGAGCCACTTTAACCCTAGACAATCCCAGCTGCTAAAAATGTAGGAGAGAGGGGCTCTTGGATGGTGCAATCGGTTAAGTATCCAGACTCTGTTCTGGCTCAGGATGTGATCTCACGGTCTTGAGACTGAGCCCCGCATCAGGCTCTGTGCTCAGCACAGAATCTGTTGAGATTCTCTCACTCTCACTCAAATAAATGCATAAATGTTGGGGGAAAAAAGTATGGGATAGGAACTTCTGAATAGCAAATCACTGCTCTGTGACTGTGGATGAGTTAAACCTGTTACATCTTAGCTTCTTCACTTAAAAAAAAATGAGGATACTCTCACTTTTTGTCCTGACAGAAAAAAGACTGTGAGAATAAAACTGTATATACTGGCATTTATTAAATATTATTTTCTCCTTTTTTACTCTAAGGAAAGTTTGCTCTAAGGTTTACTTTAAGGTAAGTTTACTCTAAGGAAAGATTTCAATCTACAAAGACTGAAATCTTTCTCTAGAAGAAAAAAAAAACAAAACCTTTTTTTTTTTTAATTTTATTTATTTATTTGAGAGAGAGAGCATAGCAAGAGGAGTGGCAGAGGGAGAAGGTGAGGGAGGATACCTGCTAAGCACGTAGCTGGACATGAGGCTCAATCCCAGGACCCTGAGATGACCTGAGCTGAAGGCAAATGCTTAACTAACTGAGCCACCCAGGCGCCCCCAAAAAAGATAAAACTCTTGATTAAAATCTGTTAATATGACACTGCCACTATGAACTGAACAATTCTCAGACCTTTTAGAGTTCTATTATTTCACACCAAATTTGTTAATAGCAAACGTTATTTAGAAATCATAACATCCTGTTCTTTCATTTTATTTTGCAACCAAATTAGTTTTCATTCAAACTGATTCTTCTCTTTGCTCTCTTGCAAAGCAACACCATGAAGAGAATCTCAAACATTTCACCTATAGAATGGAACTACTTTTTTTTTTTTTAATATTTTATTTGTTTATTTGACAGACAGAGATCACAAGCAGGCAGACAGGCAGGCAGAGAGAGGGGAGGGGGAGAAACAGGCTCCCTGCTGAGCAGAGTGCCCAATGTGGGGCTCGATGCCAGGACCCTGGGATCATGACCTGAGCCGAAGGCAGAGGCTTTAACCCACTGAGCCACCCAGGCGCCCCTAGAATAGAACTACTTTAAAAGTCTTTCCAAAACTGTAAAACCATGCTGCATATAACAGTATTTTTTTTTTTTTTTAATTTGACAGAGAGAGATCTGGGCTTTGTAGGCAGAGAGGCAGGCAGAGAGAGAGAGGAGGAAGCAGGCTCCCCGCTTGAGCAGAGAGCCTGATGCGGGGCTCGATCCCAGGACCCTAAGATCATGACCTGAGCCGAAGGCAGAGGCTTTAACCCACTGAGCCACCCAGGCACCCCTAACAGTATTCTTCATATATTGGCAAATTAATATTAATGATAAATGTGTAACTGAAGTCTTAATATTTGGGTTAGAATACAGAGAGTTCTCTCCAGCTAATCATGAGAAACTGAAACTTGTGCCAAACCTCACCAGTGACCTTTTCACAGTTCGACTATATGGGAAGGCTGACATGGTAGTACAATGTAATTTACTCCTGAATCTTTACCAGTAACTCTGATCATGTAGGAAATGAGTTATCTGATTCATGAAACAAAAGGTATGTAGTAGTATCTTTGTATCCAGAGAGAGGCACTGACACTAACAGCAGAAGTAGGACTGTTGATTTCTTCCTTCTCTTAGTGTCTGAATCATTCATAATTATTATACACCTTCTAGAATTGAGGGCTTGGCTCCTGTGGTTACTCAGAGAGAGAAAATACCTTAATGTCTAAATGACTGACATACCTGACAATATGAGATACTCAACAGGTTACTTCAAGTATAGAGTAAAAAACTAAATAAATAACCTTGGTTCTCCTACAGCTTAACATAACACTCACAAAATTCAAAATTTGAAATAAACACACACACATACACACACACAAAATAAAGAAGCAAATAGTTTGCTTAAATTATTTCTTATACCGCCATGCAAAGTATTACCAGTCCTGGGGATTTTTAGTTATCTGGTGAACATAAGAGAGAGTCATGTAAGTTCAGAAAGAACATTACTCTGGCTTATATAACTGATATATTTCTATGCAGTCTATGATTTATAGACAAGGTAGAGAAAAAGAACAGAAGTAATACTTACACACAAAGGTCTCTACATGAGTGCACAAGTCACCACACTTAGGACACCTCAGCTGGTTTCCACCTTTCCCTGAATTCCCAGAGCCTGATTTTTTACTGCTTCCCTCACTTGCTGATTTCTAATGTTAGTAGAGGAGACAAAGAGAGAATGTCAATATTACTTTCAGACAACCATTTCACATGTAACTTAAATATAAGCAAGATAAGCTGTAATTAATCTTATAATTTCATAATTTCTAGAATGGAATTATTAGTACAGTTTATATCTCTGCTATCTTTGGTATCAGAGATCTATTTACCAGAACAATAAAACCAGTCTAGTAAACACATATATTTATCTTCTTCATGTTTATACATGACCCAGCATGTATAAACAGCTTTCTTTCCATGACTCAATAAACACTACAAAAAAAAGTTACTACAGGTAAAATACATTTCAATGAAATTGAATCAGGAGTTATCATCATGATAAGTAGTGACTCTTAACTTCCTTGAATCTAACTTTACTCATCTCTACAATGGGGATAATTGGGGCACCGGGGTGGCTCAGTGGATTAAAGCCTCTGCCTTCGGCTCAGGTCGTGATCCCAGGGTCCTGGGATCGAGCCCCGCATCGGGCTCTCTGCTTAGCGGGAAGCCTGCTTCCTCCTCTCTCTCTCTGCCTGCCTCTCTGCCTTCTTGTAATCTCTGTCAAATAAATAAATAAAATCTTTAAAAAATAAAATAAAATGGGGATAATTTTACATACTTTAAAGAATCACTGTTAGGATTAAGCATAGATATGAAAGCACCTAGCATTCTGTCTTGCATATAACATTAACTCCAGTGTTAGTGAAATTCTCATAATAAAATTGATAGTAATTCACTGACCCAATACAATCACCTATCATCTACTTGCTAACTACAGAGCAGTCCAACATTAAGAGATAGATACCAAAAATTTTTAGGTAGAGAATGAAGTGGGGTTTATATTACCATGAATTGTTTAGAGTTGTGTGAAAGCAAGAAATGATGGCTATTCCTAATTCAATCCTACAGAGCTCTGACTGCATAGATTATTTAATGTAGCTTCTTTATTACTTTGGAGTGTTAGGAATTTTACCTACTGCTGACTAAGTGCAATGCTTATAAAACTTTAATGGTTGAAACTAAAACACAAAATATAATTACATAAAATTCTTCATATCATTTTATATATTTCATATTTCCTATAGAAAACATAAAAAGTGACATAATAGAGAATACTATTATTACATTTAATTGCTTGAAGGAAAGAACTCAAATATGTATATAGACATCAATAAAGTTAAATACCTTATTTCCATCTCCAGAGCCATCTTTACTTATTCCATCTTTTGATGCAAAATATGCTGGTGTTTCTGTAAAGGTTCTAAAGGGAGCTCTTCGTAGAATCTGAGTTTCAAAGGTCCCAAGCCTTCCTAAAATGGGTATATGAATGCGACCACAAGAGATACCTGGAAATACAATGAAACTTATTATTCTACACATCAAATATTAACAAGCCTTCAATAAATTCCCTGAAAACAAATGTTCTTTAAGTATAAAGGAGGTTGAAAAAGCTTTAGTTTTCACAGCAGTAGTAACAAAATGGTAGAGAAAATAGTAACACCATCAAAGGCAGAGCCCCCTTAAATTTAGGCCAGACCTGGGCCTACAGATTCCAGGTAATAAAGGTGTTTCAGTCTGGGCCTGTTGTTTGGAAATGAGGAAAGACCACCCAGGTTCTAACAATGAGTGGCTCTTTGAAAGTATGTGAGATAAGCAGCTCAACATCTGCCTCACCTACAGGGGAAAAAGGCCATTTACACCCTATATTCTTATTCTTCTTATAGTATTTCTACCAATGAAAATAAGCAACTGACAAACTCTCAGCTGTTTCTGACTACTGGGGGTAATATATGCAACAATGAAAAGAAACTTCAAATGTTCTTTAAAAAGTTATGCACTGTTATTAAACTGTTTTAATGAAATGTTTCAATCCTATAAAAAAAAAACACCTCAATTCAGTGAATACTGTACAACCACTATACTTTCAACTTTTTTTTTTTTTTAAGATTTTGTTTATTTGACAGAGAGAGAGATCAGAAGTAGGCAGAGAAAGGGAGGGAAGCAGGCTCCCCACTGAGCAAAGAGCCCCATACGGGGCTCGATCCCAGGACCCTGGGACCATGACCTGAGCCGAAGGCAGAGGCTTTAATCTACTGAGCCACCAGGTGCCCGCACTTTAACTTTTTAACCTTTTACCATATTGGAAGTAAAATTATTAAAAAGGTAAAGGTTGGGGCGCCTGGGTGGCTCAGTGGGTTGAAGCCTCTGCCTTCAGCTCAGGTCATGGTCCCAGGGTCCTGGGATCAAGCCCCACATCAGGCTCTCTGCTCAGCGGGAAGCCTGTTTCCTCCTCTCTCTCCCTCTGCTAGCCTCTCTGCCTACTTGTGATCTCTATCTGTCAAATAAATAAATAAAATCTTAAAAAAAAAAAAAAAGGTAAAGGTTAATCACTGACTTCTGTGGCAAACTTTTTATGTAAAGGACCAGGATAATAAATATTTCCAGGTTTCTGGGCCTTGTAGTCTCAGTTCTAACTACTATGTAACATGAAAACAAACAATATGTAAACAAATGGGTGTTGCCAGTTTTGGTCCATGGAATCAGTTGGCTGATCCCTGGTTTTTCTCATATAAATACAAAATAAACTCCTAAATAAATCAGACAGTAGCAGAAGAGTCACACTGCATACTCTAAGGCAGCATTTCCTAAGCTGATCTTTAAAAGCATGTTCCCCACACAAGAATATCAAATGGTCTTAGGTTAAACAAAATCCCACAGGTTTCAGTACTGAGTACAATAGGGCTACTCACAACCCTGCATAAGCTAATATACATTAATGAATCTTAATGAATAGCCAAAGAAAGTTTCCCAGCAGTTTATGAGAGCACGGTTAGCGGTTAGCAGGTAGTAACAAAAAGGGGGCAAGGTTTTAAAGTTGATAGTTAAATAAATTTAAAAAACTAATTTTATCTCCCTCATTTTACTCCCTGCAAAATTCTCAACTCAGGCTTTAAATTTTTATTTCTATACCTGTTAGGTCTTTTAAGAGATTATGCACAGATATACACATTGTATCCAAACACAGAAACTGGTTTAAAATTATACCTCCAAGGGGCACCTGGGTGGCTTAGTCAATTAAACATCTGGGTGGCTCAGTGGGTTAAAGCCTCTGCTTTCGGCTCTGGTCATAATCCCAGGGTCCTGGGATCGAGCCCTACATTAGGCTCTCTGCTCAGGGAGCCTGCTTCCTCCTCTCTCTCTGCCTGCCTCTCTGCTTACTTGTGATCTCTGTCAAATAAATAAAATCTTTAAAAAAAAAAAAAAAAGAAATTCTTAATCATAGGAAACACACTCAGTGGGGCACCTGGGTGGCTCAGCTCATTAAGCGTCTGCCTTCGGCTCAGGTCATGATCCCAGGAGCCCAACATCAGGCTCCCTGCTCAGCGGGAAGCCTGCTTTTCCCTCTCCCACTCCCCCGCTTGTATTCCCTCTGTTGATGTCTCTCTGTCAAATAAATAAATAAAATATAAAAAATAAAAATTAAAAAAAGGAGACAAATTGAAGGTTGCTGGAAGGGAGGGAAGTGGGAAGATGGGGTAACTGGGTGATAAACATTAAGGACATGATGTAATGAGCATTGGGTATTACATAAGAGTGTTGAATCAATGACCTCTACCTCTGAAACCAATACATTATATGTTAATTAATGGAATTCAAATTTTTAAAAAATGGAAAAAAGGAAAATATCCATAAATATCCATATGGAAATTTGGAAAAATTTGGAAAATATCCATAAATCGGTATGAATGGTAGAATAGAATATTATAATCTAAAGTAACAAATGTAACTTTTTTATTGAACCTTTACAATGTATTCACAAGGAAAACTACAATTACAACAAGCTCTACATAAGACTATTTGCACTTGGATGTTTTAGAATAAAACTTAACCCTCATATGCCTGGATGGCTCAGTCCGTTAAGCATCTGCCTTTGGCTTCAGTCATGATCCCAGGGGCCCAGGATGGAGTCGCAAACCAGGCTCCTTGCTTAGCAGGGAGCCTGCTTCTCCCCCCTGCTTGTGTGCACGCGCTCTCTCTGACAAATAAATAACATCTTAAAAAATAAATAAATAGGGGCGCCTGGGTGGCTCAGTAGTTTAAGCCTCTGCCTTAGGCTCAGTCATGATCTCAGGGTCCTGGGATCAAGCCCCGCATTGGGCTCTCTGCTCAGTGGGGAGCCTGTTTCTCCCTCTCTCTCTGCCTGCCTCTCTGCCTACTTGTGTCCTCTCTCTCTGTCAAATAAAATAAATAAAATATTAAAAAATATATATTAAAAAATAAAAAATAACTAAAACTTAATCCTAAAGTATCACAGTGTATTATATCCCATTTACAATAAAATATATCTTTCAAAATGCTGTTTATCAATTTACAGTATCTAATGTTATTAGAAAATAAGCTGAAAGGAAATTATCTTCAGGAACTTAAGAAATAAAAATTATGAACATGATCCTCTTAAAGTCTACTTATTCTGAACAGAAAAAAATTAGTGCTCTTTCCCCCCTCTCCCTGCTCATGCTCTCTCTCTCACTCTCTTTCAAATAGACAAAATCTTTAAAATAAATTTTCTTTGCTAGCCCTGATACAGTTTTAACATTCTATAATCTATGGGCTGTACCAAGAAGATGCCATAAATACTACACCAGTGCTTCTCAAACTTGAGCATGCACCAGAATTACCTGGAGAGCTTGTTAAAATAAAACAGACTACAAGAAATATTCCCTGGTTCTGACTCAGAAGGTCTGAAGTTGGACCAAAGAATTTATTTCTAACAAATTGCCAGGGTTATACTAATAATGATGGTCTGAGCACCGCATTTTTTTTTTAAGATTTATTTATTTTAGGGGTGACTGGGTGTCTCAGTCATTGGGTGTCTGCCTTAAGCCTGGGTTGTGATCCCAGAATCCTGGGATTGAGCCCCGCATTGGGCTCCCTACTCCGCGGGGAGCCTGCTTCTCCCTCCCTTGCTTGTGCTCCCTGTCTGTCTCTCTTTGTCAAATAAATAAATAAAAATCTTTTAAAAAGATTTATTTTAGAAAGAGAAAGCATGGTGCACACAAGCAGGGAGAGGGGCAGAGGAAGAGGCAGAGAAAGAATCTCAAGCAGACTCCCCAGTGAGCATGAAACCCCACGAGGGGTTCAATCTACAACCCTGAGATCACGACCTGAGCCAAAACACAAGAGTCAGACACTCAACCAACTGAATCACCCAAGCAACCTTGGGAACCACAATCAATCAATCAATTAATCCATCTATCTATCTGACAGAGGGAGAGCATGCACGCACAAGTAGGGGGAGCAGAAGGCGGGGAAGAAGCAGGGTCTCTGCCGCACAAGGAACCTGACACTGGGCTTGATCCCAAACTGCAGGATCATGACCTGAGCCAAAGGCAGACACCCAACCGTCTGAGCCACCCAGGCGTCCCAGGGAACTACACTTTTTAAACCACCAAACTGAACAGTTTAAATGATTAGTTACTCATCAAGGTTATACAATCTTCACAGAAATCACTGTAGTCATTAGGAGTTTGAAACATTTTTTGTGCCATGAACTCCTTTGGGAGTCTGGTAAAGTGTATGGATGGACCCCTTCTCAAAATAATGTTTTTAAATGTACAGAATAAAATACGTAACAAAGGAAACCAATTTGAAGTAGTTATCAAAATATTTTTTAAAAAGCCAACATCATACTCAATGGTGAAAAACTAAGAGCTTTTCCCCTAAGGTGATGTCCACTCTTACCACTTTTATTCAACACAGTACTGGAAGTCCTAGCTGTAGCAATTTGACAATATAAAGAAAAAAAGGCATCCAAACTGGTAAAAAAGTAAAACTCTGTCTACTTGTGATCTCTCTCTCTGTCAAATAAATAAATTAAAAATAATAAAAAAAAAATCTTAAAAAAAAAAAACGGGCAGAACAGGGGTGCCTGGGTGGCTCAGTGGGTTAAAACCTCTGCCTTCGGCTCAGGTCATGATTCCAGGGTCCTGGGATGGAGCCCGGCACTGGGCTCTCTGATCAGTGGGGAGCCTGATTCCCCCTCTCTCTCTGCCTACTTGTGATCTCTGTCTGTCAAATAAATAAATAATTTAAAAATTAAATTAAATTTTAAAAATGGGCAGAATACATGAACAGACATTTCTCCAAAGAAGACATCCAGATGGCCAATACAAACACAGAAAGAGGCTCCATATAAGTCATCAACAGGGAAATTAAATCAAAACTACAATGAGATCACTTCACACCTGTCAAATGTCTAAAATCAAAAACACAAGAAAACTACAGGCGTTAGCAAGGATTTGGAGAAAAAGGAACCCTCTTACGCTGTTGGTGGAAATACAAACCGGTACAGCCACTGTGGAAAACAGTATGCAGTTTCCTCAAAAAATTAAAAATAGCAAGACCCTATGATCCAGTACCCACTACTACTGGGTGTTTACCCAAAAATGCAAGGACACTAATTCAAAGGGATATATGCACCCCTAGTTTTATTGTAGCACTATTTACAATAACAAACTATGAAAGCAGCCCAACAACAGATGAATGGATAAAGAGGTTGACCTGAGCCAAAGGCTCATGCGTAACAGACTGTGCCACCCAGGTGCCCCCTTAACAGCTTTTTAAATAACTACCAGGATCTCAAAGTAGCGTAAAGTATAAACAACAGTACCTTGAGATACGCACGACTATAATGTGGTAAGAAAATATCTGTGATTTTGATTGGTGACAAATTCACAGATACTGCAAATACTACTCTGGTTGTTGCCTCCATTCAAAATTGAAGGAAATGCTACATTTTAGTTAGTGATTAGTGAAAATAAAATTAACAACTTCTGAATTCTATCCCTTTGGACACACTGGAGGCCTGTGAACCTCAGGAGAAAAACCCCTATAATAAAAGGGAAGTACTTCTGTAAAGTATATTTCAAAAGAATAGTTGGCAGCAACAAGAGAAGATGGTTAAAAGCTAAACCACTTACAAAACTTTTGTCATACAAATAAAACGTTCTGAGTTTTAGAGCAGCTGTTTTTATTATTTTATTTTATTAAAGATTTTACTTATTTATTTGACAGACAGAGATCACAAGAAGGCAGAGAGGCAGGCAGAGGGAGGGGGAAGCAGGCTCCCTGCTGAGCAGACTGCTGGACTCAGGGTTGGATCCCAGGACCCTGAGACCATGACCTAAGCCAAAGGCAGAGGCTTTAACCCACTAAGCCACCCAGGCGCCCCTCAAATTTTCATTTTATTGAATTCTGAATACTGAATACTGAATACTTTTTAAATGATATATGTATTTTTAAAGATTCATCTGCACGAGAGAATGCACATGTGCTGAGGGTGGGGGAGGGGGCTGGACAGAAGGAGAGAATCTCAAGCAAATTCCAACGGGCTGGCCTTGATTTCACCATGCTGAGATCATGACCTGAACCAAAACCAAGGGTGAGATGCTCAACTGACTGAGTGACCCAGGCACCCCTGAGTACTTCTGAAAGAAGAAAAATAACATCACTCCTATAATAGCTTTCCTCGAGTTCAAAAATGTTTGATGAGTTTTCACTAAGGCTAGTCTGCTGGTCTGAAAAGGAATATGCCAAGAAAAGAGAAATGTTAGAAATAGTTCGCAGGGGTGCATGGGTGGCTCATTCAGTTAAGTGGCTGCCTTCCGTTCTGGTTTTGATCTCAGGGTCCTGGGATGGAGCTCTGCTCCATCACGCTCCCTGCTCAGTGGGGAGTCTGCTTCTCCCTTTCCCTCTACCCTTCCCCACTGCTTATACTGGCTCTCCTTCTCTAAATAAAGTCTTAAAAAAAAAGTTTGCAATTGCAGAAATAAAGATGTGCTATCATTTATTCACTTTGCCTTATTTAATTTGTACTGTATTTAACAAGAGAGAGAGACTTAAAATTTGGCTAAAAGCTGTCAAGGTAGGCATATTACACAACTATCATGAAAATTATGGACGTCAACATGTTTGAGCATCTTCACATCTTCACTTACACCCTCACGAGGTGACACCCTTTCACTGGACATGGACAGAACAGAACCAAAAATCAATGGAGTTACATGTGATTCCACACTTTTCACAACCAAATTCAGACCAAGTACTATCATTCAGAATTTTGTAAATGAAAATCAAGCATTCCTAAATGTACATATTTAGAATGCAAATTTACATATATGAAAAGCGCATTAAAATATATACATACTTAGACATATGTACAAAAATACATACAGATTGAAAAGTATCAGAATTTGGGTAGACAAAATATTTAAAGTTTCTACTTTACTATAGGTTTCATATTCAATGAGAACAGTAGGAAAACACATTAAATTGAAGATACACATAGCCAACCAGGAAAAGAAAACATCCTGTATCCAGTATGACAATTTACCAAATAATTTTTCAAACTATCATTCGAAAACTTTAAAGTCTAAGGTGCCTGGGTGGTTCAGCTGTTCAGCAACTGCCTTCAGCTCAGGTCATGATCCCAGAATCCTGGGATCAAGACCCACAAGGGGCTCCCTGCTCCTCCCTCCGCCGGGAGCCTGCTTCACCCTCTGATCCTCTCCCCTTTCATGTTCTCACTCTCTCAAATTTTTAAAAAACTTTTTAAAAATTTTCTTTTTAAGTCTAACAAATGGAAATAGAAAATAGCACTACACTTTGAGAGGTCTGAAATCTTATTTTTACTTTACTGTATAATTTCATGGTGTAAGACTATTTTGATTAAATTTTTGTTTACCTATATTATATTGCTAAAATTCTTAACTAAGAATAACAAACTAGCTAAAGTTCAATTCTGATTTTTCTTTATCTTTTGCCTCTCTTCCTCTTTTCAAGAATCCTAAACAAAAATAACCTTCCTGGAGTTTTTTAACCTTACAGAAAATTATTTCTATACTGCAGACTAGTTTACACTTTAAGAGTTTCTACTATGGACAATAAACATTTTATGTTAATGAAGCCCTGAGAAAGTCTTAAATCAATGTGAAAACCATTTGCTGTTTCCCTGCTATATAAAAATATTAAGTTCCACAATGATATGAGATGATGTCCCATATTTTAAGCTTAATTTACAGCAGACACAATGGTTCAATATTTCTGAAAACTTCTGACAAACTTATAATAGATGATCATATCTAAAGCCATTAAATTGTGTTGCTTCACCTAATAATACATTAAATTTTTAAATCAGTAGCTATTCTGAAAATAAAAGAATTACTACACACCCCCTATGATTCAATTTTATGGCACAACTCACTGCAAGAGATAAAGAACTCTGTCAAAGAAGCCTTCCCTGCCCAAACAGAACACACACACACACTTTACCCACTTCTAGAAATGATATTATTCTTTTTTTTTTTAAAGATTTTATTTATTTATTTGACAGAGAGAGATCATAAGTAGACAGAGAGGCAGGCAGAGAGAGAGAGGGAAGCAGGCTCCCTGCTGAGCAGAGAGCCCGATGCGATGCGGGGCTTGATCCCAGGACCCTGAGATCGTGACCTGAGCGGAAGGCAGCTGCTTAACCCACTGAGCCACCCAGGCGCCCAGAAATATTATTCTTTGCCTACTTCTGTAGATTTTAAACTTGCAAATGAGGACATGTTCACCACTCTATCTCCACCACCAAAACAGGGCCCAGTACATAGTAGTGTCCCCCCCAAAAAAACTCAAATAAATGAATTTAAATGTCACGCTCAAACGGTTTCAACCCAAATTCCTGGAATAAAGACATCTGCTTATTCAGGTTTAACAATGTCTTGAAACTAAACACTACTTTTCTGTATTACTTTACAAATGCTTCTACCCACATTACTTTACTTAATCCCGCTTTGTGAACTAAACTGTCCCAAAATATACCTCTAGTAAATACTAAGGGGATTTATATTAACCTAAAATACAGGAAAATGGGATTTTTTATTTACCCAAACATCCTAAATTGACAAGCCAAAATAAAACGAATTTGTCTAAAAGTGATTACATCTAGCCTCTAGTCTGATATTCATGGATCTGGGGAAGAGGAAAATGGTTTCTTTTCCGGAACCTCTTGGCTGGGATGACACTGTTAACAGCTCCTAATCAACAGAAAGTAAAGGTAAACAAGCGCCACACTTAATAAGCTCTATCGGCCCGTCAAGTTGGGAAAACCGGCCAAAGACTGCTGAGACATTTAAGTACTTCAAAAACAGTTTCTGCGGAAATTTCCCCAGTCACCCCAGCCGCTTCCCTGCGGGCCGCGAGGTTTCCCCGGGGCCGAGAGGGTTGGTTGTGACTGTGAGCCCTGCTTATGCCCCCGCGTAAGCGGCCGCACAATGACAGTGACACGGTGGCTCTCGCGCGGCCTGCGCCCGGGACGGCCGGCTGGGCGCCCCGCGGTGGGCCCCCCAACAGTGGCAGCCCCTCACCCGAGTCCTTCCCGGAGCACCCGACAGGCCGGAAGGGAACACGGCCCGACTCCGCAGGAGAAGCCGCCTCCGGGCTGGGAGGCAGTACCCGGCGGACCTCCGAGTAGGGTGTGGGGGCACTTTTTAACCAAAGGAGCATTTCGTGCCTCTTCCAGGTTTCTGCTAAGTGGCCACATTCCGGCCCCAAAGTCAAGAGGCCTGAATGCGCGCGGGCGGGGGAGCACAAGGGATTTAATTCAAATCTGAGAACCAGCTGCCCCAGAGGCTGGCAAAGCCCCATCCCACGAGAAAGGCGGGGGGCAGGCGAAAAGCCGCGCGTCCCCTCACACCCTCAGGGTGGGGCCAGCCTCTTGCCCTGCCCGGGATCCCCCCCCGCGGGCTGTATATTCACAGGCCACTACTGGCTCAGGTGAGGGACTACTTCGTTACCTCTCTGCGCGGAGGCTAGCGAAGAGCTGATGAGCCGCGCGGCGGCCGTGCCGCAGGTACAAGCGCCGCAGCCGGACATCTCCGCTGGGCCTAGGCCGGGGCTTTGCCCCCTGTTGCCCTCCGGGTCTCAGCGGCCCGACTCCTGTACGCAGGGCGCGCTAACTTGGCTCCGGACCCTCCCGCCGACCCTAGGCTCAGGGCAGAGTTCACCCGTCACGCAGCCAGGCCTTCGCGCTCTTCGTACCCGACTGCCGTCTACTCAGTAGAGTAGACACTTAACCCCCCCCCCTCCCTCTCCCTCCTCCTTCCCCCCCCACCCCCCTCCGCCTACCGGGCCCGGGGAGCGTGCGCGCGCCTGCGTCCTAGGCCTAGGGAGGGGGCGTGGGCATGCGCTGCGTGTACATGCGTGATACAACGATGAGCAGCGAGGGGAAGGGGGCGGTGACCTGGGCGCCAATGAGCACGTTACGGCCAGCGGCCAGCCCCAATTGGGACAACTACAATTCCCGACATGCAATTCTCCCAGAAAATCCACATATCCCAGCATCAAAAAATATGCTAAGGACGCTCAGAGATGCATGCTGGGAGTTGTAGTCCCAACTGGTCGCAGTCAGTCCCCGCCTTTTTCGGTTGGTAGAGGGGAAGGTCAAAGTGAGACCGATGGCTTAGTCAGCCCCAGTACTCTTCAATATCCTTTGGTTGCTGCTAGATGCTTCAGATTCAATCCTTCCCTTGGGGATTCCACATCTTATGTACCTTATCTTCTCCTTCTCTTTAGTTTCCTCACTTGTAATATGGAAGCGGTATTTTTACCTGTTCCCTCGAAGTACAGCTGTAGGGTGACAGCTCTCCTGTTCTTTCAAGCCAAATGGTGATAACTCTTCCAGATGTAGCTAGTCCCTGCGTGCTTTATGATTCTCTGTCGGTTCCTTTAAGGCTTTAACCTGACCACACCCTGTTAAATAGTTCTCTTACCCTTTGGACGTCTGTCTGCAGGGCTGATTCCTTTCCCGACAGCTAAAAACCTAAAAACCGGTACAGGAAGAGGATGGTGATAAATGAATCAGGTTCTTTTCCTATCTTGGCATCAGACAGTATTTACTTTGCAAGATTTTGATCAACTCCAAAGCCCAAAGAAATTGCCAGGTGAGCTTGGATGCTTTTAGTTCTGAGCTTAGGTGGGGGGGAAGGAGAGGAGGGACAATCTAGAGTCTCGCCCAGACACACAAGTTATTTTGCCCTCATCAGTCTTGGATCAAAGAAATGTGGCATCTAGTTCCCTGAGTCTGGCCATGAGAAGGAGCATTGGCCTTGGCCCAGGACACAGGTGTTCCGTGTTTTTCTCTCTGAGGGAGCTGACTCCCACTACTTCAGAGAACAGGAGGGAGCCTGGATATTCTTTAGCTGCCTCTATTAATAGAATTTTGAGAGAGGAGAGACTCTAAAGTTCCTTCAATCCAGTATTTTCAAACCGTGTTCCTAGAATCCCTCAGAAGCCATAGCTCTGTGGTGGGAGTGAGAAGATTAAAATGGTAGACTCCCCGTCTCCTCCACAGCACTCCTAACTCAGAGCGGCTGTGCTTTTATCTGTTTTATATTTATTGGGGTTTTGTTGGAAAATAGAATTATTCTGCTTTAAAACAGTGTTCGAAAACCATAGATTTTAGTATAAAGCTCTTTTAGTAATGAGCTAACCAGATCACATGGACCCTGTTTAAATTCCTCTCATCCCACCCCACCTTCTATTTCAATTATATGCAGTTTCCTTATTATTATAGAAATAAAGAAGTTTCTCCTTTAAACCCATAGATCGCAAGCTGAATAAAAGTATAGTTAAAGTTCACCTGAAGACTACCTTTTCTCTGACTATTCTAGGAATTTGACTTCTCATTCATTTAGTCAACAAATACTGAGGACCAATTACATGCCAGGTGCTGAGGAAATAGCAATGAACTTAAAAAGTTTCTCTTGTGGAGCTTCTGTTCTAGTGGGGAAAGATAAGACAGACAATAAACAAATAAAACAAATATATTCCACTGGTGTGACAATATGAATATCCTTGTATTGTTGTGTAGTATATTTTTATATTATTCCCAGGATGATTAAGCATTTAATTTTATTTACAGATTGATGTTTTGTGTTTAGCCTGTATTCCCAACTGTACTTTGAGCTCTTTGAAGGCAAGTATTTCATTATACATTTGGGCTGAATACACAGTAGAAAATCAGTAAGTACATGACTAAATAGTCATTTTCCAACAATGCTTTTGCTTGGTAGAAACCTGGGGTGGTGTCTTTAGAAATTCCTACATATAATAAGAACAAATTATAATTCACAAAGAGGTGTTAATAGACACAAATTCTATAAATTTATACAATGGTTAATCCAACTGATGAATGTCCCAGAAGGAATTCTGAGGAGATGCCTGATTAGCAAAGTATAGACTTTGCCCTAGAGAGTGCAAAACAAGGAGAGCTGTACACAACTCAGTTTGACTTTTTCTCAAAAATGTGAACAAGGGTCATGTGGCTTTGGCATCAGACTGGTGATGGTTTCATCACACAGGCAACATGAATTTGGTAGTTTCAGTGCATCATCCCAAAGCTATGCTCCATGGGACAGAATATACCTAGATTATTAGGCTCAGTACCCAACAAACATGGATTGGGACAGTAACTTGGTGCTAGGCTCTTTAATAGTGTAAGTCTTATAGTGGTGTTCAAATTGGGGAACTTGTGCTGTGGGGATATATGGAGACTTCCTGTTTGGTATTGGAGCACAGAGGGTTGTCAAGTTTAAACACAATAACATCTGTTTGGGAAAGAGTTCAAATGTAAAGGATCATTCCTTTTTTTTTTTTTTAAGACTTTATTTACTATTATGATAGAGACACAGCCAAGAGAAGGAACACAAGCACAGGGAGTGAGAGAGGGAGAACAGGCTTCCCACGGAGCAGGGAACCCGATGCTGCGGGACTCCATCCCAGGATCCCAGGACCCGGGGATCATGACCCGAGCTGAGGCCAGTCACCCAGTGACTGAGCCATAGCGCCCCATAAAGGATCATTCTTTAGGAACCACTTGGCTGTTTGACAAAGCATGTTCCATTTTAGGAGCATAGGCTTCCTGACCTGAAATTCACAGGTTGGGACATTGTTCTTGCTCCAAGATATGGCCAGATAGCTAAGAGATGGAGCAGAAGTTGCTGTCAGGCCAAAGAGCTAGGAGGCTCCGGAAGTACACTAAGACCTTCTCTCACTTGGCACTGCATGGATAACCTCTGGTCAGGTTGCTCTCAGACCATTCCTTCAAGTTCTGGGTTTGGAAGCAGAGAGCCATTTGAGACCTTCCTTGTGATAAAATGGATCTTCTCTCAGGAGGGTGATATCCTCCTATGGTCATAACTTAACCAACTTTTTGGAACAAAAACTTCCATATCACACCTACTTTCAACTCACCTCTGACAGGCTAATGATACTGTAAAAAAGAAAGTCAAGTGCAATTTTCCAGCTAAAATAGTTTAACTAGAGGAGCTGACTCCTTGTCCTGCGTTATTTACCTTTTATGACCTACATAGCTGAAAGCATACAACTTTCTATGTCTCCATTTTGTGTAAAACTTTTTTTTTTTTAACCCCTTTTATACTTGATTCTATCTGCCAGGATTTTGAACATTGTGAGTTACTAAGTGAAAAATATTTTTATAGGTTAAAGAGTCAGTGAGTCATCTGATGTAGCAGTGGATTTTCCAGAGGAGGAAACAGGCCTTTAAAAAGTCAGATCTCAGGCACCTGGGTGGCTTGGTTGGTTGGGCGTCTGCCTTTAGCTCAGGTCAAGATCTCAGGTCCTGGGACCGGCCCAGGTTGGCTCCCAACTCAGCAGGGAGGCTGCTTCTCACTCTAACCCTCTCCTTCTCAAACTGTCTCTCAAATAAATAAATAAAATCTTGAAAAAATAAAAAAATAAAAAGTTGGGACTCTACAAAGGTCACATAATGAGTCTGAAACAGAGAGAAAAATAGAGCCCAAGTCTCTTGATTTTAAAATCTGTGTTTCTCAGTCATTGCTTTTTTAAACCGCAGGCTCCCTTTGATAAACATCAAAGTCTCACCTTCTTTTTTTTTTTTTTAATTTATTTATTTGACAGACAGAGATGACAAGCAGGCAGAGAGGCAGGCAGGGAGAGAAGGGGAAGCAGGCTCCCTGCTGAGCATGGAGCCCATGCAGAGAGGCAGGCAGAGAGAGAGGGGGAAGCAGGCTCCCTGCCGAGCATGGAGCCCGATGCGGGGCTCGATCATAACCTGAGCTGAAGGCAGAGGCTTTAACCCACTGAGCCACCCAGGCACCCCTCAAAGTCTCACCTTCTTCACCAGAGATTCTGGTACATCCTCTTAGAGAACCATGATTCTCTTGGGAATCACTGTATCTTCTAAATAAAGACCTTATATTTTCATGGTTGGACACCAGTCCTTCAGATTAGCAGACATTGATCCTTCCAGGTATGTAACTGGAACTCAACATTTATATTTTAAAAAATAAGGACCAAAATGAAAAAGGTGGGGGCTTATGTTTGTAGGTAGTGTAAGACTCAAAATTATGCTAAAACATTGTATAGAATTTTACAGAGTGACTTCCCATCTTCTCATCTGATTCTCATAGCAACACAGCGAGGTACTGATATTATTTGCATTTTGGTCTGGGCAGCTGAGAAAATTAAGATATAGAGGGTTTAAGTGACTTATCCAAGGTCACAGCAGAACCAGGACTCACACCCTAATCCCCACAACTGTTTTCATTACTTGCCTACCTTATTTGGTAAGATTTTAGGGGTCTGCAGAATCTCCATGCCCTATCCAGAAATATCTCACATCAGAGATAAAAAAAACTGTCATTCCATGAAGGCAGTGATCCCCCATCTCTCCTTCTCTTAAGAATGACCTACCTAAGTGTTTGTTAAGATTTATGTAGGCCCTTCCCCTAAAGATTTTGATAAAATGGTTTGGAGTAAGGCTCAGGAATGTATTTTTATTGCTAGACTCAGGAGGTGGTAAGGCTTATTTGCAGAAATGAATGAAGTGCATTTTCACTGTGGTGGTAGAAGCCTGTGCCTTTATTTCTTAAATCTCTTGGTTAGACTCCCTCTGATTGCCACCATTTCTTCACTTAGGAGGTCACTGTCCAGCCTTGGTATAAGAGAGAGACCAAGGGGTCTACAGGTGGGTCTCACCATCCTCCTGGGCCTGTCCTTGGAGGCTGGTGGTGACCTCAGACAGCACAAGGCCCCCTTTGTCCTTGATTCGAGGACAGTCCTCCATCCTGATGTTTAGGAAGATGGTCAGCAGATGGCACTAACTTACCACTGTTTCCTCTTTGAAGCTCTGTGGAATGGGAAGCTTTTAAAGCTAATCCATTTGGAACTTCTGGTGTACCAAATCTTCAAGTCATGCTAGGAAATGGTTGTTCGGTATTTTCTGAAGGGCAAAGATGTCAGGTAGAAGGACTCATATGTGGACTCCATCCAGCTGGTTTACTTCTGGCAACTAACTTTATAAGCCTGTTTTTCCAATAAAAAATTGAGAGTGCTCTTTACCTCCTAGGGTAAATATAAGGAAGAAATTATTCTTTGACCCATAGCACACAGAAGGTGCTTAATAAATAATAAAGGTCCTTTTTACTGTGTAATGTTGTAATTTATGGCTTTCCTTTTATGCCTGTAAAAGAAACCCATTTTTTTGTTGTGTTTCCTAGTCAGCTTGTTGATGTCCTTACCTACTCCATTGTACCTTAATACTGTAGGGAGTTTGCTTGATTTCTAATGAAAAACTGAAAGACAATTTTTTTTAAGTTTTTAAAAAATTTATTTATTTGGCAGGCAGAGAGAGAGAGAGAGAGAGAGAGGAGGAGGAGGAGGAGGGGGAAGCAGGCTCCCTGCTGAGCAGAGAGCTCCATAAGGATTCCAGGGGGATTAGGGGCTCCATGCGGGAGCTCAATCCCAGGACTCAGAGGCAGAGGCTTAACCCACTGAGCCACCCAGGCACCCCTGAAAGACAATTTAAATAAAAACTTGGGAGATGGGGCACCTGGGATGGCTCAGTGGTGATGAAGTTCTAGAACATAGGTGAGGTTCAGTGGGGTGACGTCCGGAGCCGGTGACCAAGAAAGAATTCTTGAGACATCTTTGGTGCAAAATGGTGGTTTATTAAAGCACAGGGACAGGACCCGTGGGCAGAAAGAGCTGCTGCCCGGGGTTGTGAGGGATGGAAGGTGGTGTACCCTGCGGTGGGGGGAAGGTGAGGGGAAGGGAGGTTTCAACGGAGTTTTCATATGCTAAAGAGGGCCTACAAGGAGTCTTCTGCTTGAGCAATGTTGTTTTTTGGCAAGCCATTAACATCAAGACAGTTGGGAGATTCCTGGTGGAATGTCACATTTCTGCTATCAAGCGTCTCTGTTAGAGAGATTTAGGTTCAGAAGAGATTTAACTATATTTACATTTCCTTCTACCTCAGCCTACTTCAGTTTTGTTTATGGAGGGGAGGATGACATTAGGGCTTGAGGAACTGAGTTATTTGCCTCTGGAAATTGTGCTATTGATAAGGTAACTTCTTTGTTTGTAGATCTCTAGGACATTTGTAAACCAAGGGAGACTCCTGTCTTGCAGGATTGTGATCTCTGCAAGTTAACTATTTGTTTCTCATTTATGGCAGTCAGGGGTGCCTGAGGAATGTCACACATATTACTGAGGGGAGCGGGTGGAGAGAGGGTGCAAGGTGCCAGCTTTTGCTTTGTCCTCAGCCAGCCTCCTGCTCCCTCATCAGTGGGTTAAAGTCTCTGCCTTCAGCTGAGGCTTTAATATGGGATGGAGCCCCACATTTGGCTCTTGGCTCCGCAGGGAACCTGCTTCCCTTCCTCTATCTCTGCCTGCCTCTCTGCCTACTTGTGATCTCTGTCTGTCAAATAATTCAATAAAATCTTTAAAAAACAAAGCAAAACAAAACTTGGGAGAAAAAAAGAAAAACTGAAAGAGATGAAAGAGAGAGGATGTGGACCCTTGGTTTATAAGTACTTTTCAGTTTGCAGTTAACTTGCATTAGCCATAAGATTAGATAATAGAAGTGATATTTACTTCAGGAATGATTGTAACCATTTATTCCTTTCAAGCAATATTTATTTATTCACAAGCACCAACTAGGCTTTGTGTGTAAAGCAGTAAAGTAGTAATTGGTAAATTAATGAATAATGAGGAAATAAGGAGAAAAGACTTTTGAGTCACCAAAATAGATGTTGCAAAGCTGGCACATCAAAGTTCATGTACTTTGTTCTTACCTAGGCCTTCAGAATCTCACTCAGAGTCTATTTACTCATTTGTATCCCCATCCCACTAGGGAGTACATTGGAAAGGAGAAAGGCACTTGAAGCAGGCAAATTAACCACAGCTAAAGGGTATCCTAAGACAAAAAAGGAGGGAAGAGAAAAATGAAAGCCGGAACTCAACGAGAGTATATAGTCTGAATTTATTTGGTATTGCTCAAATTTCTTATATATTGTATTAGCCCTGGTTGCCATTTTATTATACTACCATAATAGTTGATGTTCATAATTTCATTCCCGATACATCTAGAAAAGAAATTGAATTGTGTTTCTATTTTTTAAAAAGATAGACTATATACTTTTTTTTAAAGATTTTATTTATTTATTTGAGAGAGAGCAGTGAGAGAGAGCATGAGCGAGGAGAAGGTCAGAGGGAGAAGCAGACTCCCCACGGAGCTGGGAGCCCGATGCGGGACTCGATTCCGGGATTCCGGGATCATGACCTGAACCGAACGAAGGCAGTCGTCCAACCAACTGAGCCACCCAGGCATCCCAAGATAGACTATATACTTTCTTATGAAGATTTCTACTCAAAATAGATCAAAATGTTAAATTTGGGAGCTTAAGTAGAAGTAATAAAATTGAATTTTCTGGAAACTACTTTTGTAGAAGAGCTGAATTTCCTGATACCACAAAAATGAAGCATCACCTTGTTAAATCTTACAAGCGTTTGGTCTTTTCCGCTTCCTGAAAATTTATACTGTGTGGTACACAGTAATAACAAACATTTATATAGTGGTTACTATTTGCCAGTAACTAATATGTACTATGTTCATGTGTATGTTTGAATAATCCCCATAACAGCTCCATAAGGTATTTTTCTCAAGTTTATAGTTGAGGAAACTGACACGTACAAGTTTAAATAAGTTTCTAATATTGCACTGCTAATAGGTAAAATAACTAATATTTGAACCCAGATAGTCTGGTTCTAAAGGCATGCATTTAACCACTGCATCATACTCTATAGGACTCACTATTAGGTCCTCTTGGATGAACACATTTTTTTTTTTTTTAAGAGAGAGAAAGAATGGGGTGCCTGGGTGGCTCAGTTGTTAAGTCTGCCTTGGGCTCAGGTCAGGATGGTTCTGGGATCAAACCCTGAATCCGCTCCCTGCTCAGCAGGAGGCCCGCTTCTACCTCTCCCACTGCCCCTGGGCTTGCATTCCTTCTCTTGGCTGTGTCTCTCTCTGTCAAATAAATAAATAAAATCTTTTAAAGAGAGAGAGAGAGAAAACAAGTGCAGGAGGAGAGGGAGCAGAGGGAGATGGAGAGAGAGAATCGGAATATGGAGCTTGATCTCATGACCCTGAGATCATTACCTGAGCTGAAATCCGAAGTCGGAGGCTTAACCAACTGAGCCACCCAGGCGCCCTGAAACACACTCTTTGTGGCATTGATGGGCTTACAGAAAGTAAGCAAATTCTCTAAGAACATATATGCAAGCAAATTCTATGTAACTGCATAGAACGAAAATTTATGAGTTTTTTATTTTAAAATTTTTATTTAAATTCTAGTTAACATGTAGTGTAATACTGATTTCAGGAGTAGAATTTAGTGATTCATCTTACATGTAACACCCTGTGCTCATCATAAAAAATGCCTTAATACCCATCTCCCATTTATCCCATCCCCCACCCCCCCTCCCTCTATCAACCCTCAGTTTATTCTCTATCCTTAAGAATCTCTTATGATTGGGGCGCCTGGGTGGCTCAGTGGTTTAAGCCTCTGCCTTCAGCTCAGATCATGATCCCAGAGTCCCGCATTGGGCTCTGTGCTCAGCGGGGAGCCTGCTTCCTCCTCTCTCTCTCTGCCTGCCTCTCTGCCTACTTGTGATCTCTGTCAAATAAATAAATAATCTTAAAAAAAAAAACTCTTGTGATTTATTTCCCTCTCTTTTTTCCCCCTTCCCATATATTCATCTGGTTTTTTCCCTTAAATTCCACATATAATGTGAGTATTTTAAAGAATCAGTAACAGACTCAGGAGCTTTTTTTTTTTTTTTTTTTGAGTGGTGGGCAGCAAAGTCATATTTACTGAGTGATATAGCAAAGTCTAGGGTTTTTTATGGGCTGTTGGTAGGCTGTTTTAATCTGATTAACCTGATTAACCCACCTACCCACCTTGAGCCTGTCATTCAATCAGGTCTTTGTCACGAGGGACAGGGTAGAGGGCTCCTTCCAAGGTGGTATAAAATCCAAGGGTGGGGGGCGCCTGGGTGACTCAGTGGTTTAGGCCACTGCCTTCGGCTCGGGTCATGATCTCAGGGTCCTGGAATCGAGTCCCACATCGGGCTCTCTGCTCGGCAGGGAGCCTGCTTCCCTCTCACTCTCTCTGCTTGCCTCTCTGCCTACTTGTGATCTCTCTCTGTCAAATAAATAAATAAAATCTTTAAAAAAAAAAAATCCAAGGGTGGTTTCCCCTTAGGGTCTTGGGAGTTGGTCCTTGCCTGCCTTCAAATTATCCTTCTTCGTTTCACCCCACCGAAAAGGTAATCCTAACTGCTATTGGGAAGAAGGGCAACTACTGATCAAACTACTTCCTGCTGGCCAGGGGCCAGGGCCTTGGATTGGGCCCTCACGTTCCGATCTGTCAAGGGGTCCCCTGTAGATGACAGGTTTGACCTCTCTGTGAGGCTTCATCCTAACCACAATTTGGTGTTTGATGACCTTTACTCTGGAAGATACAAAGCAGGTTAGGGGATTTAGGGTACAGTCAGGAGTCTGAAGAGAGATAAAGGCTGTTTTGTTTTTAAAGATTTTACTTACTTGTCAGAGAGGGAACACAAGCAGGGAGAGAGGCAGGCAGAGGGTGAGGAGAAGGAGGCTCCCTGCTCAGCAAGGAGCTTGATGCATGTAAGGACCTATTTAGAAACTGTCCCTGCTCCCCTTCCCCCAGGGGATTTACTTGGAAACAAGTCCCGGAAACCAGCTCTGGGTAACAAAGCCCAGATACAAGGGTGGGTCAGGCCAGGTGGTGACATCTGATCAGTGCGGGGTTGCATACTGTCTCCTTAGCTACGAAGGAGTAGGGACCCTGCCCTTTGGGAGCCTTTTTGGCGCCAATCCTAATAAAGGTGAAATAGGCTGGTTCTAATGTCTACTGGGGTAAATTGTAATTCAGTTGGTCACCTAGCATCACTGGAGTTTCCTGTATGTGTTACAACTTCATTGGCCACTGTGCGTGGCCAGGCCCAACCACATGGCCTTTGTCCTTAAAAGCCAGTCCGTAAAGGAGAGCGGGGTCCCCCTCTCTTGCAAGAGGTGCGTCCCCAAACGTTCGGTTAGATTCTTGATGCTTGGCACGAAATAAAGCCTTGCTTGATCTTCGCTTTATATCATTCTTGCTCCTTTAATCACGGACCCATTATTGGGGCATTACAATGCAGACCCTGAGATAATGACCTGAGCTGAAGGCAGACACTTTACTGGCTGAGCCACCCAGGTGTCCCAAGAGACACAGGCTGTTTTAGGAACTCCTAGAGGGCGGGCAAAAGGAATGCAATAAGGATCATGATTTTGTGGGATATAGGGAAAGTAACATTTAAGAAGACTTACCCATGTCTTGTTTGAGGTCCTCTCTGGGTTCAGAGAGTGATTTCAGTTCCTTGGTTTTTTTAGGCCCCTTGGGGACCAGGGTTTGACTCTGGAATGGTGGATCTGGGCTTCAAATTGAGGCGCTTTGATTGCTGTTGGAGTGGCTGCATTCACTGTATGTGGGTCTTCCCAGCCAGGCTCTAACAAGCACTTGGTAAATACCCGACTTGCTGTTGCACTGGCCCCCAGCGCCTGGGTTAGGTCCCAGGTCCTGAGTAAGGTCCTCCTGAGATTTTTAAAAGCTTTTTCTGACTCTGGATCCCACATTACTAGATAGGTACTGGCTGTTTGGATGTTCTTGATAAACTGATAGAGGGGGTATGCTATTTCTTCATATCCTGGTATCCACGTTCCAACAGTGACAGTGTCCTGTGAAGCCTAAAAAACCTTTCCAACAAGGGAAAGTTGTGGGGTCCTTAAGCAGTACGGGAATGGGCCCTGCTCTTAAGGCCCAACCCACTTCAGCCTGAGTTGCCCAGACCTGGGAATTAATATTAGTCTCTGTTAAAGGGAGGCGATTGCTAGTTTGCCCAGGGACTAGACATATGAGACTTGGTATCTCTACTTGAGAGGTGTGGGGCTTTCAGGCGTTAAGAAAGCATAAGAGAGGGGCGCCTGGGTGGCTCAGTGGATTGAGCCGCTGCCTTTGGCTCAGGTCATGATCTCAGGGTCCTGGGATCGAGCCCCGCATCGGGCTCTCTGCTCCGCGGGGAGCCTGCTTCCTCCTCTCTCTCTGCCTGCCTCTCTGCCTACTTGTGATCTCTCTCTCTCTGTCAAATAAATAAATAAAATCTTTAAAAAAAAAAAAAAAAGAAAAAAGAAAGCATAAGAGAAAATTGGATCTCCCCAGGTGTATCCCAGAAGGCGAGAAAAAAATATGACTATTGGGTCCCCCCCAGTGATGCCCTTAATGGCAGCACTGCAGTTGGACAGTAGGCCCAAGGTGGAGAGTAGAAGAGAAAAGGTGGCTTCAGTATCAAGAAGGAAATTGACTGGTTTTCCTTCTATTTCCAAAATCACCTGAGGCTCTGGGTTCCCAATGGTGAGCGGTTCAGAGAAGCCACCACGCAGAACCCCGGGCCCCATCAGGACTGATCAGGGGCGGTGGCCACCTGAGTCCTTGCAGATTGAATTCCCCGGGGGCATCCAGATTTCCGGTGTTCTCCACCAGTGGGACAAGGGTTACTGGGCCTTGCTTTTTGCCACTGGGGGCATTCTCAAGTCCAGTGTCCTGGGTGGCCACAGAGGCCAGAGCCTCAGAAGGTCAAGCTGGCAACAGCAGGCAAAACGGCAACTAAAGCCTTAGAGCTGCTCTTTAGTTTCTATTCCTCACTTGGTCCCAGTTGTAAATGACCTGCTGGCAGCTTGTTAGAGCTCTTTTAGGGTCCCCCAGGGGCCAACGGCCAACTTCTGCAGTTTTTTCCAAGTATCTGGAGCCAATTGGGTCTTTAAGAATGATCTTGGCCTCAGGAGAACCAGGGGAGATAGCTACATATTTAATGAGCGACTCTCTCAATCTTCCTAAGAAAACTGTTGGTGTTTTCTTCCTGAGTTTGGGTTAACAGTTTGCCTCCTGTTTACCAACAGACCCAAATATCCTCTACAAGAGACTTTGAAAGCTATCTTTAATGATTACCTATGAAAACTTTGAGACAGATAAGATTACCACGATTTTCTACTAACAGGCCCAAACATCTTTTAAAAGCACAACCCAGGGTGCCTGGGTGGCTCAGTAGGTTGGGCCTCTGCCTTAGGCTTAGTCATGGTCTCGGGGTCCTGGGATCAAGCCCCGCATTGGGCTCTCTGCTTGGCGGGGAGCCTGCTTCCCCCTCTCTCTCTGCCTGCTTGTGATCTCTTTCTCTGTGTCAATAAATAAGTCTTAAAAAAAAAAAAAAAGGCACAAACCAATGTCCCGTAATCAATGCCTTGGCACACTTTGTCCTATTTGGAAAAGACCTAGATGCCTAGACGTAATCCCATTTATCAACTAAGCAAAACTTTCTTAACCATTACCCAAGAAAACTTTAAGATAGATGAGATTAACCACCATGTTAACACAAGCCATTTGCCCTTCAGCAAACCTAGATGGAATCACTCTTGGATCTAAACCTCATCAGCTTGGACAGATGAGCACACACTTTGTTTTTTTCCCACCAAAGTGGAAATGTGCAGTCCATGTCAGATGGTAGAAGACAGGGAATTTCCCCCAAACAAAGGGAGTTTTGGCCGCTGCTTAGGAATTCCTTGAAGTCTTTGTTCAGAGGTAGGCTAAACATTTGGCTCCAAATATAGCCATTAATCCGGGATTTGAATGAGGGAGAAGCCCCCATGTACTGTTCAATTCCTCTATGATGCAGTCTTGCAAGTGATAGTGATAGCAGTTTCCACGGGGATCATTAGGGTCCTAGTTGGGGTCATGAGGTGGTACAGCCTGGGCTCCAGTTGGAAGCCACCCATGGGCTTATCCATCCCTTGATCCCTGTGTGTTTCAGTAGTGGACAGAACCCCACATTTTTTGCTTTGGAAAGGGTCTGATTTAACAGAGGCATTACATCCAAATTTGGAAAACTCTGAGGTCCCCCTTCATCTCAGGTCTTACAAAAGCACTTCCTCTTGGTCCCCCTTGGAGCACTAGCTGTTCTTGTGGGGGTAAAACCTTTCAGCATCAGCAGAAGGATGGAGACAGGGGTGGAGATTCCCCTGTGGACTCCATTTGCCTATCTACTTTTGATGTAGATGTGGTGTTCCTTAGTTCCTTCCTCCTACCCAAAGAGGGGCACAGGGGTGGGAGTCAGAAGAGAGTAACCAGAAGGGCTGGTTTATCCTGCCAAACTGAGATTAGAACAAAAGAAAATGAGTCCCCTTTTTCCCCAGTTAAAACCAGGAAGGCAAAATCCCTCAGGGATTCACGTCTCGCCCTCCAGCTTGTATTGTGGCTATGCCCGAGAACAAAAGAAAATGAGTTGCTTTCGCCCGGTTAAAACCAGGAAGCCGGGGCGCCTGCGTGGCTCAGTCGTTAAGCATCTGCCTTCAGCTCAGGTCATGATCTAATGGTTCTGGGATCAAGTCCACATTGGGCTCCTTGCTCAGCAGGGAGTCTACTTCTCCCTTTCCCTCTACCCAGTATTTCCTCCTGCTTGTGCTCTCTCTTGTGTGCATGCTCTCTCTCAAATAAATAAATAAATAAATAAATAAATCTGAAAACACACACACAGGACACACAGTCCTCCAAGCAACTGATATTGAGCAATTTATAGATCTGATACCCTTCCTGCAGCCTATAATGCCAGGAAAGGACTCTAAAGGAGTAGTGGCCTTGGTCAGGTTTATAAGAAAAGAGGAAAAGGCATCCCTTACCTTAATTTCTTATAGTTGATCAGGGAGACTAGGGAAGAGAGGAAAAAGTATCCCCCATCACAGTTCCTCCTCATCTTTTCCCTGATGTGTGGCCCTAGCTACTCACGTGACTGACAGCCAGAGCCGTTGTCCTCTCTGTGAGGTGCTGGGAGTAATTGCGGTTACCCAGGCTCGGCCGTACCTCGAGAGAGTGATCCTGGTTTCCTCACCCTCAGGATTCCCTTAGAAGTCAATGTATATACTAGATTTCTTTTAGTAGAGTAGTTCTGTCTGGCATAGCCACATAATCATCTTTTAGTAGAATTGTTCTGTCTGGCATAGCCACACGGAAGGACAAGACAGGGCACCCAGGGAGGGGAAATCCACGTGGGATAAGCCCTGATGGAACCTAAAAGTTGAGAGGTCCTTTAGATCTTAGTTCTTCTGCCCTGCTTGGTCATTTCTTCACATAGGTAGTGTAGCCAGTCCAAGGGGGGTGTTCCAGTAATGCCCAGGGTAGGAGGAGTCAGAAACAGGAGATTGTTCCTCACCATAAAACAGGGAACTGTGAGTGAGATCCCTTGGAAGCTACCCGAACCACTCACAAGAGAATGTCTGAGGAACTGTCCTGTGCTTTCCCACTCATTCTCCTAGGGAAGGAATCAGCCAAGAAAAGGATAGTAGAGGGGTTTCTCTCTGGATGCCTGGATGGGCAAGTAAGGAACCAGGTCCTTCCAAGAGCCTTTGGGTGTCCACCAAAGGGTAGCCTTGGTCAGGCCCCTCAGTTGCTGCTCATTATTCTCTAGGTCCCTCATATCTGGTCTTCTGTCCTAAAGGAGTTCTGAGTCCTCACCAAACTGACATTCCCAACTTCTGCTGGGGGCAGGGCGTTTGGTCAGAAAGGAGCCCAGGGGGCCTGTCACCCAAGATTCAAGAATGGCAGTCACACTAATTGCTCTTACAGGTCTGATGGGTGCCCACTGTTTCAACAAACAAAATGGGGAGAGAGAGAGACTTGCTGCCCACTACTCAACTACTCATGGTTAGTTGTCCTTAGTGATGGTGGAGATCCCGGATAAGCCCCCATAAATGCTACAGGATTTTTTTTTTTTTTAATTTGACAGACAGAGGTCACAAGTAGGCAGAGAGGCAGGCAGAGAGAGAGAGGGGGAAGCAGGCTCCCTGCTGAGCAGAGAGCCCTATGCGGGGCTCGATCCCAGGACCCTGGGATCATGACCTGAGCCGAAGGCAGAGGCTTAACCCACTGAGCCACCCAGGTGCCCCAATGCTACAGGATTTTTTTTTCTCTGTGCTTATGGTTCTTGGTCAGACTGCTTTGAAGAATGAAGAGGTAGACCAGAGTGGTGGCAGCAAAGCAAGGTTTATTGAGTGATAGCAAACTGATAGTACAAAGCTCCTAAGGAAAGAGGGGACCCAAGAGGGTTGCCTCAGGAGTCATTTTTTAAGAATGAACAAGTAATTGGAAGCTATCAGAAGTTACCAAATAGTTTTGAAAACAACAACAAAAAGCATTTGGAGATGAAAAATGTAATTGTTAAAATCATATGGATAAACGTAATTAGTATTTATATACTGGCAAAACTATCTTCAAGTATTAGGACAAAATAAAGATATTTTCAGATAAAAACTTGATAGAACAAAGTTGGAGAACTCACACTTCCTGGTTTCAGAACTTACTACAAAGCTGCAGTAATCAAGATGGATTTGCACTGTCATAAGAGTAGATATACACAGCAACAGACCAGAATTGAGAATCTAGAAATAAACTGTCATGTTTTTTTTTAAAGATTTTGTCCATTTATTTGACAGACAGAGATCACAGTAGGCAGAGAGGCAGGTAGAGAGACAGGAGGAAGTAGGTTCCCTGCTGAGCAGAGAGCCCTATGCGGGGCTCGATCCCAGGACCCTGAGATCATGACCTGAGCTGAAGGTAGAGGCTTAACCCACTGAGCCACCCAGGCGCCCCTAAACCATCATATTTACAGTGAACTGATTTTCAACAAGAGTGCCATATTTAAAAGGATACAATGGCAAAGAAGAATCTTTTTACCAAATGGTGCAGGGTCAACCAAATATTTACATACAAAGTTGGAGATTTCATATGTATATATAATCTATATAGGGTTTGAGGATATATATAATACTCAAAAGGAATCAAAGACCTAAATGTAAATGCTAAAACTATAAAACTTTTTCTTTAAAGATTTTATTTGTGTGAGAGAGAGAATGAGAGAGAGCACAAGCAGGGGTGAGGAACAGCAGGCAAAGGGAGAAGCAGGCTCCCCACTGAGCAAGGAGCCCAATGTGGAACTTGATTCCAGGACTCTGGGATCATGACCTGAGCCAAAGGCAGACGCTTAATCAACTGAGCCGCCCAGGTGGTCTAAAACTATAAAACTTCCAAAAGAAAATATAGATGTAAGTTCATGACCTTGGATTAGGCAACAGTTTCTTAGATATGAAACTGAAAGTGTAAACAACCAGAAATAAATAAGTAAATAAGACTCTACCAAAATTAACTTTTGTGCTTCAAAGGACTCTTATTAAGACCATGAAAGGACAACTCTCAGAATAGGAAAAAGTATTTGCAAATCAAATATTGATAAGGGTCTAGTATTCAATACTCAATAATAAAAAGACAACCCAATTTTATTTCTTTATTTAATTAAAAAAAAAGATTTTATTTATTTATTTGACAGACAGAGATCACAAGTAGGCAGAGAGGCAGGCAGAGAGAGAGGAAGGGAAGCAGACTCCCTGCTGAGCAAAGAGCCTGATGTGGGACTTCATCCCAGGACCCCGGGATCATGACCTGAGCTGAAGGCAGAGGCTTTAAATCACTGAGCCACCCAGGCACCCCGACAACCCAATTTTTAAAAAATTGTTAAAAAAAATTTTTTTTTTAATTTTAAAAAAATTGCTACAGACTGAATGTGTCCCCCCAAAATTCATGTCTTGAAACCTAATCTCCAGTGTGATGATACTAGGAGATGGGGGTCTTTGGGAAGTGATTAGGTCATGAGGGTGGGGGCCTCATTAATCAGATTAGTGCCCTTATATAAACTTGCCTCTTCCACCATGCATCTATGAGCCAGGAAACAGACTTTCACCAGGTATCAAATCTGCTGGCACCTTTATTTTGGACTTCCCAGCTTCTAGAACTATAAGAAATACATCACTGTTACTTATAAGCCACCCATGTTGTTGGTATTTTTGTTATAGCAGCCTGAGCAGATTAAGAAAATGGGCAAAGGATTTGAACAGACATTTCTTCAAAGTAGATATAGAAATGGCCAGTAGCTATATGAAAAGATGCTCAATATCACTAGCCATTAAGGAAATACAAATCAAATCCACAATGAGATATTTCATACTCGTTATGGCTTTCATTTGAAAGAGCAGAAAACACCAAATATTGCCAGGAATGTGAAGGAATTAGAACCCTCATGCTGGTCAGAATATAAAATGAGGCAGCTGCTATGGAAAACAATTTGACAGTTCCTCAAAAGTTAAACATATAGTTACTACATAACCTAATGATTCCACTCCTGGGTATATACCTAAGAGAACTGAAAAAGATTTTCATACAAAAACTTGTATGCTAGTGTTCATACCAGCATTATTTAAAATAGGCAAAAAGTGGATACACTCAAATATTCATCATCTGACAGATAAATGTGGTATGTCCATACAATAGAATACTATTCAGCCTTAAAAAGTAACAAAATATCAATACATGCCAAGACATGGATGAACCTTGAAAATATGCTAAGTGAAAGAAGCCAGACGTAAAAGACCACAAACGGTGTGGTTGCATTTATGGGAAACGTCCAGAATAGGCTAATCCATAAAGACAAAGTGGTTGCCAGGTGCTTAGTGGAGGAGGGATAGGGAGTGACTGCTAATGTGTATGGGCTTTCTTTCTGGGATGAAATGTTCTAGAATTAGAAAGTGATGATGGTTTTTACAACTTTGTGAATACACAAAAGCCACTGAATTGTAAATTTTATGGTATATGGAATTATATTTCAATTTTTAAAATCTAATCATTCGGGGCGCCTGGGTGGCTCAGTGGTTTAAGCTGCTGCCTTCAGCTCAGGTCATGATCTCAGGGTCCTGGGATCGAGTCCCGCATCGGGCTCTCTGCTCGGCAGGGAGCCTGCTTCCCTCTCACTCTCTCTGCCTGCCTCTCTGCCTACTTGTGATCTCTCTCTGTCAAATAAATAAATAAAATCTTTAAAAAAAAAAAATCTAATCATTCTACCAACAGTAGACCTTCCCCAAAAATTATTTCTAAAAGGTATTCTTCAGGGGTGCCCGGGGTGGGGGGGGCTCCGTTGGTTAAGCATCTGACTCTGGATCTCAGCTCAGGTCTTGATCTCAAGGTTATGAGTTCAAGCTTCAACTCTGCACTGGGTGTGGAGCCTACCAAAAAAAAAAAAAAAAAAAGATATTCTTCAGGAAAAAGAAAAATGACCTTAAAAGCAAGGTCTAAGGTGACAAACATGTAAATAAGTCTAAACAAACATTGAATAAGATAATAAATGTTTATTTTGAGGGGTAAAATAACTAAAATAGTTCAAGGGGTGAAGATACAATTAACTTTGATTTTGTTAAAATCAGTATGTATAATAATTCAAGAGAAAACACTAGAAGAATAGCAAAAGTATAAAACTTCCGAATCAATATAAGGAAAAAGAGTGGAATAAGAAAAATATTACTCAATCCAAAAGCTGACAATAAGAGGAAAAGTGATTTAGAACCCACCCAAGTGAGAAGGTAAAAACCAATCCAAACAAAACGCTAATCACCATATGTATTTACTAAACTCACAAGTTAAAAGATGAATTGTTAGATTTACTAAAATAAACTAAAATCCAGCTATAATGCTGCTTACAAGAAACACATCTTTAAAAGGATACAGAATGTCAAAAGTAAAAAGATGCTTTTTTACTAACAAATAATAACCCAAAGAAAGTTGGGAGCTATATTATTAGACAAAACAGGCTTTAAGACAAAAAAAGCATAGGAACTAAAAACATAATTACATAAAGATAAAAGATTTAGCCCGCAAGAAGTCCCTAAAATTCAATACTTAATATGCATCCATTAAAATAGCTTCAAAATAGGGGTGCCTGGGTTGTTCAGTCAGTTAAGGGGATGCCTTTGGCTGGGGTCATGATCTCAGGATCCTGGTATGAGCCGCTCTTGGAGCTCCTTGCTTAATAGTGGGGAATCTGCTCCTCCTCGCTCTGCTCCTACCCCCCCCCATTAACACACACACACTCTCTCTCTCACTCTCACTCTCTCTCTCTCTCTTTCTCGCTCTCTCTCTGAAATCAATAAGCAGAATCTTTAAAAAAAAAAATAGCTTCAAAATATATAAAGCCAAAATTGAATAACGGGGAGGAAATGCGTGCACCACCTAGTGGAAGATTCCAACACACTCCTTATTTACTCAATTGAACAATTAACAAGTTTGAGATAAAGCATCCAGTGATTAGAGAATACACTCCCCCACCACGCTCCCCCAGCGCCCCCCCCAAGCTGCACATAGAAACTACAAAAACTGACCAAGCACTAGGTCACGAAGAAAGATTAAACATTTCAAAGAACAGGTATCACACAGATCTTATTTAATGTATTTTAAATCCCCCAATGTTTGGAAATAAAAACTCAACTCCCAGCAAACCCACAGTGATCCATCTGCTCACTATCCCCTTGAAGTTTTCACAGCTCATCAGGATCCTCTTTCTCTGAGAATTTCCCCCACCTCCCCAGCAACCACGACCCGTCAGTAGGACTGCCTTTATGCCACACGCCTCACTATGGCCTCAGCTGATTGGACAAGAGATGGAGTCCTGATTCAAACTGGGCCAATCAGTTGCTCTAATCAAGGAATCTGGGTTTAGGACAGGCTCTTCTGTGACTTAAGATGACCATCCCTCCTACCAACCCTGGAGGAGCGGAGAAAACAGATGTGCAAAGAGAAACTAGGGGGTCCTGAAGAGAGTAGAGACTACACAGTGAGAGTGAGAGAGACAGACTGAGAAACTGACCAGAGAGAGGGACCTGGAAAGAAGAGAGAGAAACGAACAGTCTGAGAAAAAGAGCATGTAGGGCAGGAGTGAGTTAGAGATTGAGAGAAAGCAAAAATTCCTGAGAGAGAATAAGAGTGCACAACCAGAGAGAGTGATGGCCTGGATTCGGATGGCTTTGCAGTTCTGGTTTCCATCCTTCCAGAGGTCTGCTGGCATGGCAGCCTCTGGTACTAGTAACCAAAAGCCTTCAGTGCACAGTTCCACCTCTGCTCCTTAGCTCTAGCTGTCGCTTTGCCTGAAACTCCACCTGTCCCTGTACGGCCTCTGACTTGGCTTAAGTCCTCTCAGTCTTTCAAAACTGTTCTTGTCCTGACATCTTGGTGACATTTTCCTCTATCAGCTCAGCTGCTAAAACTCTCCAGACTCTAGAGAGCATTCTGCCTGGAAAACATCCATGCTTGGAAACAGTGGATGGGCCCCTCTGTCTGCCTGTGCCCTTTCTCCATGCCATCTGGTGTCCATCCTTGTACAGTTCACTCTCAGTAACTGGCTGATCAGCCAGTGTACAGCAGGCTGAGACTGAAACCCCAGGGCTTTTCTAAAATGAATGTTCTGTCCACCTAGTGTGAGAGTCTCCACAAAGAAAGGGAACACCCAATGAATCATCAGCAGTTTGGTAAAGCAAAGGCATCCTGGGAACTGTATTCTTAGCCTCACCAAAAATCATGGAAAAGACGTTAGAGATGGTTTAGATTCTAATCGAGACTAACTCCTTCATTTAAAAAAATATTTATTCATTCGTTTTTAAGATAGAGTGGGCATATAACTTCGGATTAGTTTTAAGTATACAACCAACTCTTTCATTTGTAGATGAGGAAAATGAGGTCCTGGAGAAACTGACTTGACCAAAGTCATACTGCTAGCAGGGAACACCTCGTCTTTGGAAGCAAGATGCTTAGAGATTAAGAAACATGAGTTCAACTTGATAGTGTTTCCTCATCTGAGAGAGACATATCTCCCACCCCTGCCAGCCTCTACCCCTGGTTTTGCACAAGCTGTTTCTGCTTGTGCCCTTGTGCCTGATAGCCACAACTTCACAAACCAACTCCTAGCTGTGATTCAAATTAGATGTCGTCTCCTCCAGGAAACCTTCTCTGACCACCGTCCCTTCCAAATCTGGTGCCATGTGTGTACTATATTTTATAAACGCATAAAGACCACTCTACTTGCACACTTGCCTTGGCAGAGAGTATTAAGCACTCCATAAATATTTGGTGAGTGAAGAAAAACATCAGGTACCAGATGAGGCCTGCTGGAGTCCACTGATTCAGTCCCTCAGTGGAGAACAGAAAGGGGAGAAGCACAGGGTGAGAGAACCAATCAGCCCACTTTTCCAGCACCCTCTCTTTGCGAATTTGAAGGGAACTGGGTGGTCAGGTTGAAGCACCACAAACTGGCTCCTGAAGCAGGGAGGCATCCATGCTGCAGAGATTTGAACACTTGACCCCTCGGCAGAGGCATCGGGCTCCCCAAATAGTCCGTAATGGCTGCTTCCCAGAAAGTGTTGTTGGAAGTGGGTCAAGGAGCAATCCCAGGGCCACTAGGCCCTAGCCCTGACTTCACTCAGTTTCTCAGAGGTCATGAGGATAGGGTGCTCAGCCAGAAAAATTTCTAATAGATTATGAACCAAACCCCTGAGAACTGGGCAGATGCTGACCCAAGAGCAAAAAATCTAGTCCAGGCCAGAGGTGGCCAAAAGGAGCTGCAACTGGGCTGGCCAGGAGATCAAGGAAAGCTTTCTGTCCTGATTATGAACAATGTCCTCTCCTCCCTAAGTCTCCTTGACCTCTTTTCTGGGAGATTCTGGAGGGGTTGGGAGAGGGGCAGTCTGCATCTCACCCAACATTACACTCTACCACCCTGACTCTAAATACCTCCAAGATTACTCTGGTCTCAACCACTGGCCTCTGATTTACTATTTTATTTATTATTTATTATTATTTTTTAAAGATTTTATCTATTTGACAGAGAGAGAGGGAACACCAGCAGGGGGAGTGGGAGAGGGAGAACCAGGCTTCCCACTGAGCAGGGAGCCTGATATGGGGCTTGATGTGGGGCTCGATCCCAGGACCCTGGCATCATGACCTGAGCTGAAGGCAGACGCCTAATGACTGAACCACCCAGGTACCCCTGATTTACTATTTTAAACCAAATACTTTTTCCAAAAACAAAACCCTGTCCATTTGGACCAGTTGTTTTACTCAAGGGACAGGGGCTATTATATACAGCAGAGATCTGGTATCTGGAAAAGCTGGGTGTCTTTAGAAGAGCTTGGAATAAAATTGAAAAAAAGCCCATCATTTCTGAGTGAGGTCAGCCAGCACAGCTGGAGAAAGCAGCAGGCAGTGGGGGGTTGCTGAAGGAGCACTTGGCCAGCTTACCTGATCCTGTGCCAAGCCATTGTATAAGCTCCTCAGTATTGGAAAGAAAGAAAGAAAAAAAAATGGGACATGTTTTTAGCTTTGCTCAGGAGCCCAGAACATACTCACAACTCCAGGAATCTCTGCTCTTCTCTGCAAGTGGAAAATATGATCCATGAGAACAAACTTGATCACTGACTGGAGTGTTGCCTAGTTACTCAACCCTGTAACTGGCTGGGGGCGGGTGGAGGGGGTGGCGGCATGGAACTGTGCCTCATGCCTCCTTGTGACCACTTTCCAGAATCTCTGTCCCTCTGAGCACCTGGCTCTCTTTGTTGCTTAAGAGACAGGACAGGGGCACAGGGGCCTCAGAAATGAGTATAAAATGCGCATTTATTGACATCTGCTCTGGAATACACTGGGCTTCTAGGAAGAACAAAAGTAAATGTAAAGGGAAATGCACTAATATAATTAGCAACCTATTGCAGTCGTAGGTGTGAAATGTTCTTTCCAGACTTGGCAGAGGAACTATGATTACCCTATATTCAACAGCTTAACACAGAATGTATATTAGAGTTCCAAACTCAGCAAAGAAATAAATAAGTTATTTACATTTCAAGTAAAAAATTGTAGTTTATTCCTTTATTTCACCACGATTTATATGTGTGAACTGTGATAGAGGCCTTGCTGACATCTTGTAGACCAAGGCCAAGAAATATGCCTTATATTGGTTATTTGGTCTTTATCATCAGATTATCATTATCGTAGAGGTGAGCGAAACCCTGCAAAAAAAGAAGGAAGTACATTTTCGTTGATGGCCACAGACTTTACCAATGGCCAATTTCTTGTGTTTCTTTTAAAGAAAAGGACAAAAAGACTTTATTTTGACATTGGGTGGGGGGCGCTAGGTGCCAGTCAGTATCATGGGATAAAGACAGTAAATAAGGGCATGAAGAAACAAACAAGCAAACTTCCCCGGAACAGGTGTGCTTAAATTAACCAAGTGACAGTTTGTGCATCAGTCTCACAATGGCTGTCGCATGAGGTGGGGGAAGAAAAGTACCACGAGACTTAGTTGTTCTGAGGTTGTGAAGCGAGCCCTGGAAACCTCGGAGAGGCCACTGCTTCGCGCCTGCGCTGGCCACGCCTACTAGCCCGCTGCTGTCTCCGTGAGGACACTCTTCCTCTGCCAGTGTTTGTGGCAGGGGGCCGGGCAGGGGGGCTTTGGAGGTACTGGAAGGCGCTCTGGCGGCCCACCTGCCTCTCTACGCAGTTAAAGGTCAGGGCCACTCCCACGTTGCTCTTCATGACTCTGGAGGAGCCATCAGATGTGCCGTCAAAGCACCGGCCAAGAGCAATCTCCTTGGCCACGCGAGGGTCCTGGTCAGTGACGGTATAGATGCCATAGTTGTGGCCCAGTGGATCCAGGGGTGCCAGCATGGTGTACTCGCTGGTGTCATTGTTGACTGCTAGTGGTAGGTGGTTGACCAGGTACTCATGAAGCATGGAGTTAACACTGGCTCGATGGCAGCTGCCCTGAGGGATGACCTTCACCAGTGTGCGGTCCACACGGTCCTGGTCATAGAGCATCCCACTGCACTTGAACTCTAAACAGGCAGATGAGACATTGGGCTGGTCCCTGTCCCGTGTGCTCTTCACATCCCGGATTCCATACAACTTCCCCACTGTCCGCCGGTGGGTGCCCCCCATGTTGCGGGATCGTACATTCACCTCCACTGGCCCCACAATCTTCACCTTGATGTAGCAGGCCCTGAACTCCATTGGCTTGGGCCACCATGCCAGGTAGTCTTCAGTCCAGCTCATAGGGTCATCCTCATTGAAGGGTACAGTGTTGTAGTCATACCGATCCCCCTCAATCTGGTAGAACCGGAAGTGGGCTGCACTGGGTGGAGCCTCCTCACATGCCCGGAGGTTCTCAAAGGCATAGATGGGCCCATTGCTCTCCTCGGCTGAATTGGGCCGTGGCTTGGCCATGCTAATCTGGAAAGCTGTCTTCTTCACCCGTGGGTCCTCATGATCTGTCCGACGGTATTTGAGCTTATTGAGATAGGGCTGTGGGACACCAATTGCATTTGGGTTGAATTTAGGAAAAGACTGTACTGCTTCCAGTTCTTCCCCAGCTAGGCTTGCCAAGACGTAGGCAGAATAGGCATCGGGGGACTCGTCATCGCAGAAGGCAGGGACACAGGCCCCATTGGGGCCTGTGATGACACTGTCAAAGCGGCCCCAGGCCCTGGGGTTGGATGAGAAGCCAGTCCTGGGCTCCAGATTGATCACAGAGACCACAACCCCCTGGATCTGCTCACTGGGCAAGAACCTCTCACTGCGGTAGGCCCTAACCTTGATAAAGCACCTCCTGCTTTCTGGGACATCCAAATTAAAGAGCCTCCTTTCACGAATCTCCATGTTGCCCACCAGGAAGGTTCTCTCTTCCCTTTTGCCCCGCCTTTGGCTTTCAAATTTGAAGTCACCTTCCTCCTCCCACAACCCTGTGTCTGGGTTGAGTGACCAGAGTTTCATTGTGGGCACATGCTCTGGCATCTTGACCTGGGTCGAGTCAAGGTGGACCTTCACCTTGCCAACATTAAGTGACTCCGAGGTGGCCTCATCTGTGAAGTCCACAGAGAACATGCCATATGTCCGAAGGGGGAAGGTGTCTCCTTCATCATTGATGAAGTTCAGGTCACTCTGGGCAGCTGTGGCTGTGGAAATATTCCGGGGATCCAGGAAGGTCACACTGGCCTTTACTTTTCCTGTGTAGGGCTCCCCATTCTGCCTGTAGAAGCTCTTGGATGGGATCTCCAGTTCAGCCATAGGGTCTTCTCCAGCCATCTCCCCAAGGGGGATAATGTTGGTGTCCATGGCCTCCAACGTGATGGGCTCTTTCTTCCGAAGCATCTTGATCTCATGGAACACCGCACTCCCCTTCTTGTTGAAGGGCAGCACTTTAGTGGTATTGACGAACTTCTGCAACCTGTCCACAAATGTAAGCACTAGCCTCTCTGTGTCCTGGGGAACATGGAGGGTGAAGGTGCCTTTGTAGCCAGTCATGCTCACACGGTTGCTCCCCAGGTACACGTGGCCAAAGCGCATGGGTTCCCCATTGTCAGCAGCACTGACGCGTCCACGTACAATACTCCGGGTCTCTGTACACCGCTGGCAGCTGCACTCCATGGCCACCTTGGTGGGCAGCGTGTATCCACTGCACTGGATCTCCCTCTCCTCTGTTTTGGAGATGCCACAGCAGTACTCCACGGCATCCCGGCACCTGATCCCGTTATCCTGCTGCCCTGCACAGGTCTTGACAGGGCAATGGCCCACGTCATAGTAAAAAGAGTTGGTGGCATTCTGGAAGCAATCATGGGGCAGCCGGATAAGGTAGCTCTCAGGGGTTGGATTGCAAGGAGTCTCATCAGTGGCTGTGGAAGGAATGGTATGCATATTAAAAGAAAGTTCATGTCCTATGCAAAGTGTACCCTTACCTCACCTCTCTGTGGGGCTTTATAGTTTTCAAAGTACTTGCATCTCCATGATCCTAATTCTCACAGAACTCTTCTGAGGGAGATGGAATAACCATTATTTTTTTATCATTTTTTAAAATTTTTTTAATTTTTTTAATTTTTTTTATTTTTAAATTTTTTTATTTTTTTATTTTTTTTATTTAATTAATTTATTTATTTATTTTTATTTTTTTTTATTTTATTTTTATTTATTTTTATTTTTTTATTTTTTATTATCTTTTTTTTAATTTTTTATTATTATTTTATTATTTTTTATTATTTTTATTTTTTTTAATTTTTTTAAATTATCATTTCTTTAAAAAGATTTTATTTATTTATTTGTCAGAGAGAGAGAGTACAAGCGGGGAGAAGCAGGCAGAGGGAGAAGCAGGTTCCCTGATGAGCAAAGAGCCTGATGCAGGACTCAAACCCAGGACTCTGGGATCATGACCCAAGCTGAAGGCAGATGCTTAACTGACTGAGCCACCCAGGTGTCCCTAGAATTGAATAATATATATTATATATATTAATAATGTATGTATATATATATACATACATACATATGGAAACAGAGTTGGTTACTGAGACCATTAGTCATGGTTCTTGATAGAGGGGTCTGGAAAATTTCTCAACTAAAATTGAGAGTGTTACTGGCATGTAGTGGGCAGGGTCAGGGATGGGCATTGCTACTCTGTGTCTTGCAATGGCCTAGCACTGCTCAGCATGAAAAATTTGTCTGCATGAAGTTCACGTATCCCAGCAGACATTCATGTACGTGGAAAACCTGTTTAAAATGATCATAGCCGGGGCACCTGGGTGGCTCAGTGGGTTAAGGCCTCTGCCTTCGGCCCAGGTCATGGTCCCAGGGTCCTGGGATCGAGCTCCGCATCGGGCTCTCTGCTCAGCAGGGAGCCTGCTTCCCCTCCTCTCTCTCTGGCTGCCTCTCTGCCTACCTGTGATCTCTGTCTGTCAAATAAATAAATAAAATCTTTTAAAAAAAATAAAAATAAAATGATCATAGCCTACTATTTTTTTCTGTGGCTTTAACCATATGTTGAATTTTTAAAGAACACAACTGCCTTATAAATCAAGTTAAGATTGTACTTGGTTTAGCTTGGAACTATACCAGAATTGTTCCTTATCTCAGGAAAACTGCATACCTGCCCCAATATTAACCAAGGAATGTGAACCACCAAAATGATATCCTTGTATTCATCAGAATTTGTAGCTGTCGCGTTCATGGTGACTGGATTTAAGTGCAAGTGTCTGACCTCTTTGGTTAGCCTTCTCATGTTGCTATGCCAAAAAACATTTACACATCAGAATATATACACTGTTTTGAATTAGAGTCATTTTCTTTTTCCTTTATGTTATAGTTCAGGCCACATGCACATGTATTTAGAAATTACATGTACTTATTATCTATCAGTTTGACTTCAGAATGATAAGGCGGTGTTAAAGATAACTGTTACAGGTGGGAGCAGTGGTTTTATGGATTGGGAACCACTGTCAAGGGGACTTAACATCTCCTCTGCAGTGGTCCCAGTGTCTTGTGTCCTGTCTGCCCTGGGGTCTGGTGTTCGGCATTCTCGGAGTCTGTGAAATATTCCAGAATGCTTCCAATACATTTTCTCTCTCCTGCCTTTTGTTTAGCTTTGTTTAGACAAATTATTATTATTATTATTTTATTTGAGAGAGAGAGTGAGTGAGCAGGGAGCCAGAAGTGGGGGCTCCATCCCAGGACCCCAGGATCATGACCTGAGTGGAAGGCAGTTGCCCAACCTGAACCATCCAGGTGCCCCTAGGCCAATTATTAAGATCTCCTCCTCCCTGCCCTTACACCCCCCACTTTGCAAGTATATGTTCCTGATTGGTCTCGGCCTCCAGTCTCTCCCCTTCCAGATCACTTCTTAAAGCCGGCTCTAATCAGGTCCCCCTTTCCTGTAAACCTTAACTCATGCAGTCCCTCAATCTAGAATGCCCCCACCTCCATACACACAGTCCTTGGCCATTATTCAAGACCAGAGGTTGACAACATTGGCTACAAATTAGAATCACCAGGAGGAGATTTTAATCTGTGCATGCCTAGACCATGTCCCAAACCCATGACATCATATTCTGGAGGTAAGACCCAATCATAAGTATTTTTAAAATTTCAGCAGGTGATCCCAATGAGCAAGGCTGTGACCCACTATTTAAACTCCAGCTGAGGGATGCCTGGGTGGCTCAGTTGGCTGAGCAGCTACCTTTAGCTCAGGTCATGATCCCAGCATCCTGGGATCGAGTCCCACATCAGGCTCCTTGCTTGGCAGGGAGCCTGCTTCTCCCTCTGCCTCTGCCTGCCATTCTGTCTGCCTGTGGTCACTAGCTCTTTCTCTCTCTCTCGCTCTCTGTCTCTGACAAATAAATAAATAAAATCTTTGGGGGGAAAAAAAAAACTCCAGCTGAAAAGCTGACCCCTCAAGCAATCCTCCATGGCCACTCACAATGAAAGGTCTTTGTGTCTCATCTTCTCTCCTGTTTCAGTGCATTCTTCTGTCTTTACTTATTTGTCTCTTATTTCTATTTTTTCACCTCTCCCTGGACTGGCAGCTCTGTGAGGATAGGATTTAGGACTGCAAGATCTTTGTGTCCTAGAGGGTACAGCACTGTGCACAGCACAGAAAAGCCCGAGCTATTACTGCCCAGATATGGCCACTGGGGTGCTTCCCCCACCCTGTCGCCCTGTGCCAGACTTGGGGATGCTGACAGGCTTACCTATGACAGTCAGCTGGGCCACTCGCGACTTCACAGCCCCTGAGTCACTCTGGGCCTTGCAGAAGTACTCTCCAGCCTGGTCCTGTCGCAGGTTCCTCAGCACTAGCTTGCTCTCATGCTTGTAGAGGGAGGGGTCCAGCAGTGTGTCATTGTGGTACCTGCAAGGAATGGAGGAGGGACAGAGCCTGAGGAGATGGTGGGAGGGCAGGTACCCCTGGGGAGAAGGCCAGGAGCAAGCCGCTAGAGAGGCAGACGATGCCTGGGGCCCTGCAGATGCCAATACCACTTGTGACTCAGCTCATCCAAGAGCACTGCTGACTTAGGAGTCAAGGGATTTCATTCTGAGTCCCTGCCTCACTACTACCCAGCTATGGGTCCTTAGACAAATCCTCTCACCTCCCTGAGCTTTAGCTTCCTGGTCTGTGTTTCCCTGGCTGACTTCACAGAATTACTGGGAGCATCAGACAAGATAATGGCTGTAAATTATCTGTGAAGGATAAAAAAGGACTCACAGTCCTGGGGGACTCTGACCTTGTGTGCTTTGCTGGGGAATCTTGTTCTGTGTCCCAAGAATATCCAAGTCAGGACCCTGAGACCAGAGCTGCTCTGGGGGGACCCCAGCTTCAAGAGGTTAATGACAGGGCTGGCTGGTTGTCTGAGTGGCCTTGACCCCACTGGCGCCCACTTGTAAACGCCAACTCGTGAGTTCTGTGCCAGAGCCTTACTAATAACCTTGTCCTGTTGGTTATTGTTATGATTAATATTAAGTCCAGACCCCTGTACAGAACTTATCAAACTCAACACCCAAAGAACAAATAATCCAATCAAGAAATGGGCAGAAGACATGAACAGACATTTCTGCAAAGAAGACATCCAGATGCCCAACAGACACATGAAAAAGTGCTCCATATCACTCGGCATCAGGGAAATACAAATCAAAATCACAGTGAGATATCACCTCACACCAGTCAGAATGGCTAAAATTAACAAGTCAGGAAATAACAGATGTTGGCAAGGATGCAGTGAGAGGGGAACCCTCCTATGCTGTTGGTGGGAATGCAAGCTGGTGCAGCCACTCTGGAAAACAGTGTGGAGAGTCCTCAAAAAGTTGAAAATAGAGATACCCTATGATGCAGCAATTGCACTACTGGGTACTTACCCCAAAGATACAAATGTATTGATCCGAAGGGGCACATACACCCCAATGTTTATAGTAGCAATGTCCACAATAGCCAAACTATGGAAAGAGCCTAGATGTCCATCAACAGATGAATGGATAAAGATGTGGTAAAAATATACAATGGAATATTATGTCGCCATCAAAAAAAAAAAACAAAACCCCTGATAACTTGCATTTGCAACAGTGGAACTAGAGGGCATTATGCTGAGTGAAATAAGTCAATCAGAGAAAGACAACCATCATGTGAGGTCACCAATATGAGGCATTTGAAAAACAAGACAGAGAATGCTAGGGGAAGGGAGGGAAAAATGAAACAAGATGAAACCAGTGAGGGAGACAATCCGTAAGATAATCTTAGGAAACAAACTGAGGGTTGCTGGAGTGGAGGAGGATTAGAGGGATGGGGTGACTGGGTGATGGACATTGGAGAGGGTATGTGTTGTGGTAAGTGCTGTGAATTGTGTAAGACTCGTGAATCACAGACCTGTACCCCTGAAACAAATAATATATTATATGATAATAAAATATAATAATAATAATAAGTCCAGACTCATTGAAAGAAAGATCCGGTTTCTAAGAAGACTTGGCAAGGAAACTGGCAGAACACTCACCAGAAATACTTGTCTGGATTGGGCTTCCCTGTGGCCTTACAGCATAGGGACACACTCTGCCCAGCTCTCCGTGCTTTTGTCTCTGGGTTCATCACGATGTATGGAGTCTCTGGGACAGGAGACAAGAAATGGTGATTTGGTTTTTTTCTTCGTGGCAGATTATCTAGAGCCTTGCTCCCTCAAGTTCTTTGTCATGCGTTAAAATTGTATGACCTTACATGTACCCCCACCCCTAGCTCCGCCTCTAAGAGAAGTGGTCCAGAATGGAGTCCACCCACTCCACACCCTCCGCCTAGGATCAGCTTCTATGGCCTCTCCAGCAGCCTTTGGGTGGGGCAGTAGAGAACCAAGGGGACCTTGTGCAAGCCAAGATTCCCGAGCACTGCCATTGGGACAGAGCTGGCTGTTTAGAATAGAGCAATACTCACATTCGGCTGCTTCCAGCAGAATACACCAGCCATTCTGCACCATTTCTGGATTCCCCCAGCCTCTTTCTCTCTATAACCTCTATAATTGACTATTTTAGATAAGGTGGCCAGGGAGAAATTCATACATTTGAGAGAACAAGCCGTGTCAACCTCTGTAGGAAGAACATTCTAGCAGAGTATATAGCAAGTGCAAAGGCCTGAGGCAGAAGTATGTCTGCATGTTTGAGGAACAGCTAGGAGGCTATTCTGGCAGGAATAGAGTGACTCAGTGCAGGTGGAAGGGAGAGTAATGGAAGAGGAGAACAGAGAAGTAATGTGCAAGCCAGATGATGTAGAGCTTTGTGGGTCATGGTAAAGATCTGGGAATTTACGCTGTAAACTGGGAAGCCAGCTCTTAGCACTATGATCCCTTTATTTAAAAGTCTGGCCTTCCTGGGCAGCCCTACCCCAGAGAACAGTACCTGCCCTCATGAACTCTGCATTGACAGTGGCTGCCTTTAGGCTAGTCTTGGGCATTGTGAGCATGATGGGGGCAAACTTGGCCTTGGTGATCTTCAGAATGCTTTTGCCATCAGGGCACAAGCCAGGGACCCGGAACCTCCCACTGCTGTCTGTCTTGGTCAGTGGCTTAGGCTTCTTGGTCAGCAGGTAGACGGTGGCTCCTGAGGCTGGGGCACCCCCAGGGAGGGAGACAGCTCCGTGTAGCATGAAGTCCTGGCACATGCATGCATCGCAGTCAGCATTCACCTGGCCCATGGGGCAGGTCAGGTCACAGGCTGTGGAAGAAGGGGCCACATCAGGAGGCCTTATATGGATTCTGGCTCTCCTTCAGGCATATCTCAGCCTGTGGACTCACTTATGCTTCCCCTCCCCCTTAGGTCTGTGTTACCTTTCCTTATCAGTCTGCTTGACTAATTCCTCCTCATTCCTCCAGACAGCCCAGGACACTTCTTCCAGGAAGTCACCCTTGATTCTCCTAAGTTAGTCCTGCTTTGTGCTCCCACATTATCCTCTACATTCCCCATCAGAGCACATAATAGATGCTCATTTAATACTTGGTGAATGAAAGAATGAGTGAATCAGTCTGTCTGACCCTCTGTTCTATTCTTCTAGGCTGCTTCAACTCAGTCACATGCCTTCCCAGTACCAGGAGCAAGAGAAGCACCTGTACAGGCCTGGTCCATGCAGAGGCGGCCCTCCTCAGAGGCCTCATTGCACAGTGACACCGTCTCTGCCAAGCAGGTTCGTGTTCGGGTCTGGACTCCAGTGTGACCACAAGCAGCAGAACACTTGCTCCAGGGAGACCATGGGCTCCAGATGCGCTCTGTGTCTCGGCGCAGGGACCCTGCAAAGAGGATCAGCAGATGGCCTGACTTGCCTCCAGAGGGGACTCTGTCAGGAAATCTGCCCCTGAGGCTGTTTTATGTCAGAAAGACAGGGTTTCTGTTCACGTCATAGACGTCACCGATATTTATATTTACTGCAATGACTTTTCCAACGGAGGGAAACCAAGAGTCCTAAGGAAGTGGTGTCTCTAATTTGCACAAAGGTACCATATGGGCCAGGGGTGGCTCCGAGAGGGACTTGTTGGTGAAGCACTGGGACCTGGATATGCTGCCTTAAGATGTGCAGGGATAGCGCTATTTTCCCTCCCCATCATTGTGGAAACAGTCATATAATCCTGTGAAAAGGCTCCCTCCTGGTCAGGGTCTGGGACTCCAGTGACTCAGACCTCACGCTGTCCCCCTCACCTCTGCTCTGAGGCCTGTGTGCAGGAATGGGGTCCTCGGACGTTGCCCAGCCTGAGCTCTGGGTGGCTACCACTGCCACCGGAGCCTGCGGGGCCAGGCTGTGCACACTGGCAGATCAGGGGAAGGGAGGGTGTCCATCTGAGAAGTGGGCAGCCTTGCAGCTGACTCTGTATTATCCTATGTGGAGAGGGAGGGCATCACACGTGAACTCTTGGACTCTGTAGACACAGATGTGAGGTCAAATCCCAGCTCCCCTCTTACCAGCTGCAGAATTGTGAGACATCACCTAACCTCTCCAGACCTGGAGTAATTTGTCAAAATGGAGATGAATGAGTAATGAATAAAACGAATGAATGAGTAGTAACTATAACAAGCCCAGTGTCTGGCACATAGGAGCAATAAGAGAAACTATCACTTAGTGAAAGTTCACTTGGGTTAAACCTTCTACATTCCTTATCTCATTTAATCCTCATAAAAACCCACATCAAGATGTACTAATATTTACTAATATTACTAATTCTTCCCCTGTTCTATTAGTGAGAAACCTGAGGCTCAGAGAGCTTCAGAAAATTTGCCTAAAGGGCACCTGGGTGGCTCAGTCCATTGAGTGTCTGCCTTTGACTCACATTGTGATCTCTGGGTCCTGAATTGAGTCCCACATCAGGCTCCCTTCTCAGCAGGAAGTCTGCTTCTTCCTCTCCCTCTCCTTCTGCCCTTCCCCACCGTTCATTCTCTCTCTCTCAAATAAATAAATAAAATCTTCTAAAAAAATAATGAAATTACATTTTTAAAAAAAGGAAATAAAGAGAATTTGCTTAAGGAACACAGTTCAGATGGTAGACCCAGGATTCAAATGCAAGCAGCCCAACTCTGGAGCCTATAGTCTTTACCTCCTTGCCACCCACACTCAGTAAGTGGGTTAAACAGAAAGTCGCCATTGACAGAGAACACTCTTGGGAAGATTTTGGCTCTCATCACAGTAATGTGTTACTCTGAGGGAATCAAAGCCTGTGTATGTGTGTGACATCCTGAGTTTCAGTGGCCAGATGCCCATCCTGGCCTCTCCCTGTGCCAAGGCTGTGGGAGGTAGGGGGTCAGGGTCTGTCCGGGCTTACCTGGTGGGCAGAGGAAGCGCACCGTATAATTGGAGCAGTTCTGACCGGGCCGCTGCTCCCTGTTGAGGCACCAGAAGCCCTCACGGGGACTGCCATGGACCACCTGGCCAGTGCTGCCTGCAGGCATCCAGTCGGTGGTCCGAGCCTCTAGCCGCAGGGGCCGAGCACACACCCGGTCCCCATAGTAGAAGTGAATGGCGTCCAGTCGCTCATAGTCACCCTGCCCACCTGGGTGGTCGATGTTGAACCAGGTTGTCCACTCCCCAGGTCCTGAGAGGTAGAGGCAGGTCAGAGAAAGACAGGCCCCAGAGCCTCAGGGGATCTTCTTCCTTCCTTCCTGCTTAACTCCTGGGACCCACTCCCCCTACCTCTCACCCACTGGCATTGGTCTCTGACGCTGTCTGTTCCCACCACTCCATTAAAGCTCTCAGCAGCCTGGCTGTACCATGTCAGTAACTCCCTGCCTGGTCTTTCTACTTCCAAGTTCCCACTCTCCCCACCTCCCACCCTTCCCTGACACAGCAGTCAGGGTGAGTTTTCTCTGGGTGGCTTGGACCTCAGCACTCCCCAGCTTTAAATCCCTTAGCCAGGCATTCAGGGTGAGCTGGCCCCTGCTCTCTCTCCATCCTCATCTCCCTCCCGCCCCCCATCTCCCTCCAGCCTGTGCTCTGGTTCCAGCAAGCTCTAGAGCATTCCTGAATATGTCAGGCAGCTTCACATTCTAAGCTGTTCTATTTCCTAGGTCTGTCCGCCTGGACAGAGATGTAGGTTAAATGCTTTGTAAAAGTGGGTTTCCATGGAAACCATGACACTGTGCCCTGGCTTCCGAGATTCTTGCAGCAAGCTCAGTAAAGACCCCCTCTCTTGACCCTCCCTGCTCCAGCCACAACTCACTTTCCAGAGAGTCAACAGGCTTGGCAAAGATGCTGGAGGTCCTCCTCCCAGGCTGGACTCTTCTTACCGACTGGGTGAGCATCGTCTGCCTCCCTGAGGGCAAGGAAGAGAAGTGAGAGGCCAGGACTGGTAGTTACAAGGGCTCAGCCGCATCCTGCTACCCCAGCCTTTCAAGATGCAGGGAAGCAGGTGATGGGGGTGGGTGGAGCAAGAGCACTGGACAAGCGTTCAAACCTCTACTCTGCCACTATCTAGCTGTGCAACCTCACGAAGCTTTATTCTTCTAATTGCGTTTCCCAAAACACAGGGCTGCATTAACCATTGCTACATCATAGGGTTCTGGTGCCTTTTCAGGGTGATGGTTAATGTAAAGAGACCCGGCACGGAGTGCAGGCTCAGACAATGGTAGTTGTCTTACTGCTCTTGTTCTAGAAACGGATCATGATATGCTGCTGAGCAGCCAGTGGGCTGGGGCTCCTATGATGGGATCTGGGCATGTCCTTCTTGGCAGAACGGAGCCCTATTTTCCTCATCTGTAAAATGGAGATACTAGTTCCCATCTCAGAGGGTGGCGGTCCAGTAGGCATGAGAATTTCATGAGATGACCCAAGTAAACATCTCTGAAGTATACAGAGATTGAAAGTGTGAGCTCCAGAGGATCTGCCATGCCCTAACTGTTTGACCTTGAGCCAGACACTTGACTCATTTGACCCCTGTTCCCTCATCATAAAATGAGGACGATAATAGTTCTTGCCTCAAAGGATTCTGGAGATTAAATAAACTCATTCACAAAATCCACTCAGAGTAATGCCTAGCATGGTACTTGCTGAATAAGTGTTAGCAACTCTGAAAGAGGGGTACAGGGTCCTTAGTCCACAAGCAACTTCCAGCCCCAACCCATCTGAGACGGGATTGGGGGCTCCCGAGGGGGAAGGAGAAGGAGAACGGAGAACAGACAAACTCTGAAAGGCAATTAACTCTCGTGCAAGGAGCCAAATCAGAATTCTCTATGCTGCTTAATTGGGGTGATAGGAACTCTTTTAATCAAACTAATCTGATTTCCCCTCAGATGGCTGAATGTTAATCATCTTTACAAACAGCAGCTGTCAGGGTGGAAAGAGCGAGGTTGGAGGTGGGTGCGCACAGGGTTTGGCAAGATGGTGAGACAGCCTTTGTTCCTGCATGAGTACTCGCAAAGGCTCAAGTGCAGGCAGCTTTACAAGGGGGCTTTGAGCGTTTTTTTGCCCTGCTTGAGGAGGTAGTTAAAAATCAGGAGAGGCAGAAGAGATGGGAGAGATCATACAGGGCAGGGCTGGGAGCACTGATGCTCAGATGCACGAGGCATATGCCCCTACCTGTTCCTTCAGGAACTCAGTGTCACCAGAGGATAGGGTCAGAGGACAAGGGGATCAGAAGAGGGTCTGGTGTCTGTGAAATTCAGCTGCACGGTCTAAATGAAATTGAGCTTTAAGCTAGAAGAATTTTTATGACACTAAAACCAGAGCACACCGCAACCTGCTTCTGAGAACCTGGTGATCCCTTGTGATTCCCTTTTGCTTTGACTGCCAGGAATCCCATAGCTAAATTTAGCACCTAGAGGTGATAACCCTTTTATCCTTTTTCCTCCCTTTGAGTGACAGCTATCCCCTCCTCATTTAAAAGATTCTGTCCTGTGAGTTTTAATATTTGGAAACTATCTCAAATTCTCCTGGGAAACAAGCAGGATATACATTATTAATAAGTCTATAAACCAGCCTGAAGTCTTAAGCCATTGCTGAGGCCCATAGTTGGGTCGCAGACCAGATATGACTTCGCTATGACACACAGAGGCTTGGGAGGGGGCAGATACTTAGCCCATACCCGACACAGAGGTGACTTCCAGGACCAGGAAGAAGAACACCCAGGCCTTGGTCCCCGCCATCTTTCCCCCAGGCCCTGTGGGAAACATGGCAGTAGATGGCTGAGGGTACTTCAGAGTTGGGTCCTCCTTGGAACGTAGTCCCCTGGGAAGTCTCTGAGATCCAGTGGCCTGCAAAGAATCAAAGCTGATCAGGTCCCACATTTCTGCAGCATCTTTTTATGGCTCCAGCAGAACTATTTCTTGACCTATCAGGGGTGGAAGGGTAGACAGAATAAAGTCTCATGGGAGGTAACACCTGCCCAAGTTGTGAATCTGGGCAGCTTGGGAGGTGCAGAGGCTCAGGAGTTCAAATAAGGCATAGCTGGATTATTCAGATCCAGGCTCTAGGACCCCACATCCTGATGAGGCATAAGGGAGAGCAGGGGTGAGGAGGTACCTTGCCAGTGAGGAGGGGCTTGGGCTCACACCCAGCAGCCTCTTGAGTGACTCATGTATCACTTCCAAGACCTGGGCTTTGGGGCATGTTTTGTGGGGCCTACACTCTTGCACCGAGGGGCTACCCGTGAACACTGTGCCGCCCAGACCTGACTGCCATGGCCCCTCGCAGGACAGGCAACCTGGAGGGGGCAGATGCTTCAGATGCATGATATCCATAAACACATTTCCAGATGTGCACAGCCTGCAGCTGGAACACATTTCTGACCTGTTTGTTGGGGCCTGGCTTGGAGTTACACAGCCGGGAGCTCCCTGAAGGAGAGCAGAGGGGATACACTGTGCGAAGCCAGGGGTCCCCAGTAACTGGTAAGCATGGGTTAGGAGCTGTAAGAGCCAGGAGAAGAAAGTGGGCTTGACAATAAAGGCAAAGATCTATGGGGTGTAGCCCAGGCTCTTGCTCATTTCTATCTCTCCCCAGAGTTTTGGCCAACCCAGAATCTGACCAGTTCCTGGAGATTCAAAAGTGGTTCCCTTCAACGTCCAAAGTCCAGGGTGTGGTGGGAAAGAGGAGATTCCTCCTTTCCAGGGGGGAAAAAGATGTAAAAGCACTTGGCTGTCTCAGGAGAAGAACAAACCAATCCCACATTGCAGATCTTCTAGCTCTGAGCCCACTAACCTTCCCCCCAACCCCCCGCTCCACCACCTTCTTTTTCTCAGTCAAGGGAACAGAGGCATAGGGGTCCTCAAGGTCCCCATTGTGTGTCTTACCCCAAGCTCCTGGGCTTGGAGCAGGGAGCTGAGTGCTACACAGCATTCAGTCTGAGACCGCTCTAAGACTGTCTGGGAGGCCAAGGTGGCCTGAGGCACCTTGTGGAAAAACCATTTCCCATCTGGCAGCCCACGGAAGTTTCCTCAGCATATGCTCTGTTAGTTAGGCTCCCCATCCCACGCTCCGCAGAACTCTCGGACAAAGCAGACTGGCTGACCGCAAGAAAGAAAGCAGACGCCCAGAGGTACAGACCCTGACTGGGATCATTTGAGAGTCCCTGACCTCAGGTGAAGGAGGGGGAGGGCTTTGGTCCAGTAGTGGGGAAAAGAGAGAACTTCAAAGCAAAAAGGGGGGGCTCTTCTCTGGGGGAGATGCAGGGTGATCTGGGAAGGGCAGGAGTAGCTAAGCGGGGCAGAGAAATGCAGGCATGGGGTGAGGAAAATGGGAGTGGAGCTCACCGTGTCCTGAGCGGGACTCCTCAGCTGGGGGTTTCAAGCCTTCGCCTCTCCTGTCCAGCCGCCAGGCCTTATATAGCGCAGCTGGTGGCTCAGCCCGTGGCAGTGCGCCAGGGGAAGCGCGGCGAAACCAGATCTGAGCATGGGGAAGCTCAGCCTCCCCATCCCCTCCCCACATCCCCTGGAGCTCCCAGAGGCCAGGATTTCACTTCCAGATCCTTAGGGTGAGAGGCTGCAGGACCTGGGGAGAGGCCAGGTGGGCAGGGGCCTGGGGCTCCACAGACCAGAGCAGAGAGACACATGGAGAGTCAGGGTGGGCCTTGGGAGCAGCCCTGGGCAGGGGCCAAGGGCTAATCTACATCTGGGCAGCATTCCACGGCTTCGGGGTGGGGGTTGTGTGCTCTTGCTTAAGCTTTGCTTGCTGATCCCCCACATTCCCCTGACCCGCCCCTGCAGAGAAAGAACTTTGCTGGTGTTAGCACATACTTCAGACTCTCTTAGGCACACCAGTCACTTGGTCTCCCAACTGGGGGTGCCTCGTCTGAGCTGGGCGACTACTCAGCTTCTCTGGACCCCAAGGTAGCACTGGGAGAAATTTAGAAGGAAAAGGGACAAAGGAATTAGAGGACACAGGATGTCACTGGTAAGAATAGTTCCTCCTTGCCTGTACCTACTTCCATCAGGGGACTGTCTATGTCCCCTGGAGCCCAGAGGCCCTGCACATAGGCTTTCTGAGACCTTGCCAGACTGTCAGAGATGTATGCGGGCGTATCTGACTTCAGGTATGGGGCCCGCCGCACATGCACAGCCTTACCCGTAGGTGGCGCAAGCAGCTGTCTGTGCTTCTGAACCCGAGTAGCCTCCCCACCTGCAGCCAGCAGCAGTCGGCATGTGGTCCCAGGCCGCAGCAGTTCTATAAATTTAGCACGCCTTAGAATCCCCTGGAGGGCTGACTGCTGGACCCCACACCGAGTTCCGGATTCAGTATGTCTGAGGTGAGGCCCAAGACTGTATTCCTAACAACTCCCAGGTGTTATTGATGGTTCATGGACCACATTAGAGGGCCAGCTAAAAGCAGTAGATATGAAGTGGTGTACTAGGAACCACAGCAAGAGCTGCTAGGACCCCTCACCCGTTCAAGTGCCAGGCTCATCGGCCTGGGCTGGGCTTCCTGCCTCATGCCAGGGCTTGGATATGGAGGCCTGGTCATAATGGCCTCCCATACCAAGTGTCGGCTCGCTCGTTCCATACACCCTCATTAAGCTCCTATTCATGGCAGGCTATAGGTTGGGCACTGGGAGGCCACAGGGGAGGAGACATGTTCTTGCATTCAGAGGAATGAGCCTCACATGGTAATGATCTCACAGTGAGCAGTGCAGACCCAGAGAGCCGTGTATATGTGCTGGTGTGGACCTGTGTCTTTGTTCCTGAGTGTGTGTGTGTTAGCCTGGGCTTAGGAACATTGTTTCTCTGAGCATCACCCTAGACATGGGGTGCTGGGAGGGAGGGTGGGTATGGAAGAAGGATGTTAAGCAGCGGTGGCTGGCGAGCTGACCTAAAGCACAGATCTGGTTTGCTTTGTCTCCTGGAGCCTGGTCTCCCTTGCAGTCCCTAGCCCTTGGCCCATAAATTCTGTAGCTAGCCCCAGTCTCATCCAATTTGTTGTTGGAGCCAAACTGTGAAGTAGCTACAACCATAGCTTTGAAGGTGAAGTCTGAACTGAATGAAGTACATAAGAGCTCAACTAGTCTGGGGCACCTGCGTGGCACAGTTGGTTAAGCCTCCAATTCTTGGTTCGGCTCATTTTGTAATCACAGTGTCCTGAGATGGAGCCCTGAGTTGGGCTCTTGGCTCAGTATGGAGTCTGCTTAAGACTCTCTCTCCTTCTGTCCCTCTCTGCCCCCTCTATCTCAAATAAATAAATAAATAAATCCTTTTTTTAAAAAAAGATTTGTTTGTTTGTTTATTTATTTATTTATTTGAGAGAGAGTGAGCGCACATGAGAAGGGTCATGGTCAGGGTGAGAAGCAGACTCCCCGCTGAGCAGGGAGCCTGATGGGGGACTCAATCCAGGGACTCCAGGATCATGACCTGAACCGAAGGCAGTTGCTCAACCAACTGAGCCACCCAGGCACTGTCAAATAAATAAATAAATCTTAAAAAAAAAAAGCTCTACTTGTCTGAGGACAAAGACTGAACTGCAACAGGCAGATCAAAGGGCAAAGAGTCAAAGGGCTCTGTTGCTGATTCTGATGTACGACCTTGGACAAGCAACGACCCAAGTGATCATAGACCTCAGTGTCCCCACCCGTGCAACAAAAATTTGGACTGAGCAAGCTCCAAGGCCCCCACCCATGCTGGCAAGGTTGATAAGATGCTAACAACAAACACTGTAGGGAGGAGAGAGAGGAAGGCAGCAGAGCTCCAAGAAGTCTGGCTGGGGATCAGGAGGGAGGCCAGAGAAGCAGTGTGACCGCTGACGCTGGATAAAGAGAACAAGGTATACAGGAGAGGGAGGTGGGGGCAAGTAAACCAGAGGCTCAAAGGTCAAGGTCAGGGTAATCGGTTGTTTGTCAAGGCCTCCACTCTGTGGAACCCAAAGGTATGTGAAAGAGGTGCCCCCAACCTCCTAACTGCACCCTGTCTTCTCTGTCGGTAGTGGGAGGCAGAATACCCTGTGGGGTGAGGCTTTGGCAAAATGGAGCCCTTTAGGCCACAAATCCTGCCTGGGTCTCCTTGCTTGGCCCAGAACTCACACTGAGGACCCCGCTTCCCTAGCCCCAAATGGTCAGTGTCATGGCTGGCACAGGGCTGAGGGACAGTGTGCTAGAGTCCCTAGGTTGCAATTCCAACCCTGCTATTTGTGTTCCTCCAGCTCATCTCCTCCCTCCCTCCCTCCCTCTTCCCTTCCACCACCTCCTACCCCACCATCAAAGCATCCTTTCCTGTCCCAAGTGGAATGGAGCTGTGAGACATGCAAGGCTAGACTGGAGGGAATCTGAGTCTATCCCCACTGCCCTTCCCAGGAGTCCTTTGAGGAAGAAGAGGCCTGCTGACCTCAGTCGGGGTCTTAGGATAAACAGGTCTTGGGAGGTAGCCACAGATCTGGACTGTCAGGGCCTGGCCTGGATAGGTCAGCCCCAACCACAGGTGGCCATCTGGGGCTTCTGCAGGCCAGGCTAGTCTGCAGCAGCTCCAAGCCCCTGCCTGGAACACAACGGAAACCTATCAATCACTCCCACCAATCAAGGGGCTTGGAGCCCAGTTTAGCCAGGCCACCTGCGTCCTAAGCCTATGACCGTAGTCCCCCTCCCCCACTTCCTCCAACTGAAGGAAAAGTAGCTTGGGAACACTGTGGGATAGGGGGTGAGGGTAGGAGGGTCTGATGTGATCCTAGTGGCTCCAAAAGAAGATGCTCTCTGCCTCTAGCCTGCTCTCTGAACCCTCTGCCATAGTCCCATTATCACCCCTGCTGTGGCCTCAGGAGGCTTTGCAGGCCTGGGGAGGAACAGGCGGCTGTAATTCCTGGGAACCCGAGGACTTGACTGTAACTCTGAGTGACCATCAGGGGCTGCTGAGCCAGTACTTGGGAGCCCAGAAACCCAGAGTCCAGGGCAGTGGGAAAGCTCACTCTGGGACCTTTTCCTTCTTGTCCCGAGTACAGTCTATCATTGTTCCACCTCTGTACTTTTACAGTTTTATTTCTCACTTTCTGTATCTTGAAATACAGCCCTTCCTCCCCTCAGTGTGAATGTCGCCATCTTTCAAAGCCCTATCTCAGTCTTCTCCTTCCTCCCCTTTCTGACCACCCAGACCCACCCCGGTTATTCCTTCTAAGATAATATTCAGTCACATGCGGTTGGCACCCTAGTTTACAAAGTTCACGGTCATCCTCTTCAGCTTCACAGCAAATCTGTGAGGCAGGGACGATCACTCCCATTTTAAAAGGAAAATCTGAGGCTCCAAGAGGTGAAGTCCCTCAGACATAGGGGGTCTTAATTCAAAGTTGCCCCTAGAAACCAGTGATCTAGTATAGACCTTGTCATGGGCCCTTGGCTCAGAGAAGCCACCATGGAAATCACATTTCAACTATATGCTGCTCAGTGAGAACATGCTAGAATATTCTGACTCTGCCTGCCTGGCGCACATACTGTGCTTCCTATACATCTAAAGATATTCCCGTCAAACACAATCCAGCTATCATACTGTGGCCAGGAATTCTCTGCAACTCTCCCAGTATGACGTGGAGTCTACTGACTCACTCCTTTGACCTGGGCTGGCTTTGTCACTTGCTTTGAGCCAAGGAATATGACAGAAGTGATGTTGTACAAGTTCTAGAGTTTAGGCCCCAAGAGACCTTGCTACCTTCACTCTCTTGGAACACTGTCCTGAGACCACCCTGTAAGAAAGTCAGTCTATCCTACTGGAGGCTGAGAGACCACATGGAGGAGAACTGAGACCCCCAGCCAACAGCCAGACAGGTGAATGAGGCCATCTTGAACTTTCCACCACAGTAGTTGCATGAATGAGCCCAAATAAGACCAGCAGAGGAATTGTCCAGCCAACCCACAGAATCATGAGAAATAATAAATTTTTCTTAATGAACCACTGAGTTTTGGGGTGGTCTGTTGTATAGCAATAGATAACTGGAGCACCAGGAGTAAAAGTTTTTTCCATTGTAGTCGGAAAGGCACAACTCAGATTGGTTTATACAGAAAAGAAATCTGATGGCTCTCCTAACTGTCATCCTGGGGAAAACTGGATCCGGGTACTCAAGACATTATCAGGGCTGTTCTCTTCTCAGATCTCAACAGCTTCCTCTGAAATGGCTTTATTCTCAAGGATGGTGTAGCAGTCTGTATTTTCTGAAGAGGGATACAACAATGGCTTCCACCACACATGTTCTCAATGTGATGGTGCTATTCTGCCATTGAGAGAGAGTCTCATTTCCCTTCCCTTGAATCTGCACTGGCCTGTGGCTGGCTTGCAACCAAGAATGAGGTGGACTTCTAAGGCTGGACACAAAAGGTCACACAGCTTTCTCTTGGATCTCATGGGACATTCACTCTGGGAAAGGCCAGCTGCCATATGGGAAGTCTAACTATCCTGAGACCACCATCCTGGGGAGCCCTAGTGTAGTGTTCTGGTCAGTAGTCCCAGCTGAGCCCAGACTTCCAGCCCTCCCCACCAAGGCACCAAACATGTGAGTGTAGCCATCTTGGATTGACCAGCCCAGCCCATCTACCAGAGAAGTGCCACTGAGGGCCCTCAACAATGTCACAAAAAGAATTACCCACTCAAGTCCTACATGAAATCCTGACCTATAGGTCATTTAAGCCACTAAGATCTGGGGTAGTTTGCTACATAGCACTAGCAGTAGTAACTAGAGTAGAAGCTGTTTCCATGTAGTATCTTCCAGAAACTTCAGGCTCCCTCTTAGCCCATCTCAAATCTCCAGTGGAACGAACGCGTCTCTTCCCCTAATTGTTCCAGCAGAAGTTCTGGGAGAGGTCCTCCTTGACCCACCCTTTACCCATGGGATACAAAGCTCTGATAAGCCCATTTCTGGAGCCAGAGGTAGAGGTAGACTCCCCACTGGAGTCACATGGACTGATTTTTCCTGAAGGAATATTGTGATGCAAGAGTGGATGTTGAGAAGAAAATAATGACACATACCTACTAAAGGCACAACCACAATCACAAGTATCCTTATCCTATACTCTGGTTTCTCTTCAGATCGCATAAATCTTTCGCCTTTTACAAGTATCCTTATCCTAGGAGGTGTTGACCCGAAATGTCTGACTACTAACTTTGATATCAGGAATGGTGTCTTGATATCAAGCGACCACTTTCACAGCTATCACCCTGGAGAGTTTACCTTCCATGTGTTCTGATACAAACCTATGGATGTGTGACTCCTCTTCACCTTGTAACCACATCAACACACCCCAGAAGAGCTGAGGCAAAACTGAAACACTGTAATTCCAGCTTAGGAAATGGAAGAAAAAGGAAGAAACCTGTCAGCACCTTGTCTTACTTTGTGCAGGTCTTAGGTGGGAGCAGATTCCCACAGAATGGGCTATGGGCCCAGCAGATACCCCAAAACATGTCCAATAGAGCACTCTACCTTGCACAATATGCTTACTGTAGCCACCACAGAATGCTCCTCCAGCTTAAAACAAGGTTACCCCACTGTCGCCATGGTGTATTCCCCACAGTCACAGCCTTACGGTGACACGTCCATCTCTAGAGCTCATCATGTTTACCACAGTATTCATGCGCTGTTGTTTCCACCACTGACTATGGGATTCCCACGATGTCCCCACAGTGTTCACCAAGCTTTCTGTGGTGTGCTCACATTTACCACAGTGTCTTCAGCACACTTAGAGTTTGCTCACATCCAGTGACATTGTAGTGTTTCCTACGTGAACCAGTGAGTTCATATTCCATACATGGTCATCGTAGTGTCCCCACAGTGCCTCCAGTATTTCTCAGAAACGTCTACAGTCACCATTGGGTGCACACTTGCTAGGGTGTTCTCTCAAGAGTGTTCACATACCCCTTCCCTGACTTGTCACGTTCACCATGACGTGTTTATGCTGGTTGTTCATGAAATTCGACCTGAGCATCTACCAGGCACAGCTGCTTGTTTCCTGTGACCCGAGGCCTCTTTTCATGACTCCTTCAAGGGGGCCCAGGTGGCTCTGTGTGTGGTATGGCTTCAGCTCTGACCAAGATGCTGGCAGTCCAAAGAGCCTGAGGCAGTGATGGGGGCGGCCTTGCTCAGGGATGAGGTGAGGTGAATGCTGGGTAGAAGTCCTCTCTGGCACTAAGTTTCTGTGACTCGCAACTGTTTTATGGGCTAGAGCTATGGAAAGTTAGTGTGAGGAGCCTCCCTCTTTCCAAGCAGACTCTTTCGCCCACACAACACCTGGACCATAAGGATTTGGGACTCCCAGGTGAGCAAGAGGGAAGAAGGGGAAATGGATGTTAGATAGAAAGGCCTTGGTGAGCAGCCTTAGCCAGATTGGGTGGAACAGAGGGAGAGATACAGACATGTGGGCCCCTGACTCCATTCTTAGTGGACTGACCTTTTGTTTCCAGAAGCCAAGCAGCATTCAGGGAGGCTGTATTGGGGCATTCCCCTGCCAGGAGAACAAGAGCTTTGAGGATAGGATATTGGTCAGTGACAAGGAAGGCAAAGAAAGGGTAGAAGATGTTTGAATTCCACTCTGCATTTTTAAAAATTGAAAACATAATTTTCATACTGTAAAATTCACCATTTTGAATGCACAATTCTGTGAGTTTTGATGAATGCAAGCAGTCAGGTAACCACCATCACGCCAAGACAGAAAATATTTCCAGCAACTTTGTAGTCAATCCCTCCCTCCATGTTCAGCTGCTGACAAGCAGTGGTTTTCTTTCCCTGTAGTTTTGCTTTTTCAAGAATGTCATATAAATGGAATCCTTTGGTATAAGCTTTTTAAGTTTGCCTTCTTCTGCTTAGTATAATCGTTCATGTTGTTGAATGTGCCAATAGGTCAATTCCTTTTTATTGCCAAGGAGTGTTCCAGGGGCGCAGGGTCCTGGGATCGAGTCCCGCATCGGGCTCTCTGCTCAGCAGTGAGCCTGCTTCCCTCTCTCTCTCTCTGCCTGCCTCTCTGTCTACTTGTGATCTCTCTCTGTCAAATAAATAAATAAAATCTTAAAAAAAAAAAAAAGAATGTCATATAAATGGAATCCTTTGGTATAAGCTTTTTAAGTTTGTCTTCTTCTGCTTAGTATAATCGTTCATGTTGTTGAATGTGCCAATAGGTCAATTCCTTTTTATTGTCAAGGAGTGTTCCATTGTGTGACCATATATGGTTTATCTATCCATTCAACACTTGAAGAATGAGTGGGTTGTGGCCACTTGTTAGCAGTTACATTTTAACTGTAAATAGTTGTGTACAGATTTTTGTGTAAACATGTTTCTCATTTCTTTGGGGGTAAATACCTAGGAGTGGGATTGTGGGTGACATGTTAAGTGTATGTTTAATCTTATAAAAAAACTGCCAAACTGTTTTCCAGAGTGATTGAACCATTTACATTCCTACCAGCAATATATGAGAGTCCCAGGTGTTCAGCATTCTCACCCACACTTGATACTGTCAGTTTCAGGTTTGTTTTTAGCCCTTCAAACAGGATTCCTAGTGTGATTTCATTGTGGTTTTAATTTGCATTTCTCTGGTGACCAGTGATGTTGAGCTTCTTTTTGTACTTTTATTTGTCGTGCATAGATCTTCTTGGGTGAAAAATCTCTTTAAATATTTTCCTACTTCGTAATTGAATTGGCTTATTATAGGTATCCTTGGGTTCTCGAAAGTTCACCTTACTCCAGTTAACTTTTACAAAAGGGCCTACATTAGTACCCGTTTTCGCTAACCGAATGAAAACCAAAGACGCTATTCAGTTTCACAAAAAGTGACAAAGATGCTATTCAGTTTCACAAAAAGTGACAAAATAACGTTCAGCGTCTGTTTTGTAGTGAGCCGTTATAGAGGTAGTGGGACCAGAGCAGCGAGAGTGGCGCCACCTAGCCCCTTCCCGGGGAAGTGCACTCAGAGTCTCCCCAGCAAGCCGCCATTGTTTTGAACTGTGCCTGTGAGCATCTGCGCTTTATCTTGATTTATTTTGTGCTTCTGTAAGCAAGATGTGTCCTAAGGTATCAGAAAATCCTAAAAGAGGTTACTTTTTGGTTTGGGAAGGCCGAAACTTTTTTCCATAAAAGTTAATGGTGATTACTTCTTCATCTTAACACCATTTTGTCTTAAGAAAGTTTTTACCAGAACCCTCTGCTTTAGGAGAGTGGGGGAAACTTGTTTTCAGTATGTATATTCTGGGTATAAGTCCTTTATCAGATATGTATTCTGAAATTTCTTTTCCCAATCTGTAGCTTGCTTTTCATTTTCTTTTCTTTCTTTTTTTTTTTTTTTTAAGAATTTATTTAACTATTTGACAGAGAGATCACAAGTAGGCAGAGAGGCAGTCAGAGAGAGAGGGGGAAGCACGCTGAGCAGAGAGCCCAATGTGGGGCTCAATTCCAGGACCCTGGGATCATGACCTGAGCCGAAGGCAGAGGCTTTAACCCACTGAGCCACCCAGGCACCCCTTGAACCACCTTTATGTATGTTTTTTAACAGTATGGTTTTTTGAGGCATTGACACCAACACCCTTGAGCTTTCTTACACAAAAGTCAGTAGCATTGCAGGAATGAACCCGTATCTTACCTGATCCCAAAACAGAACAGCTTATGCCTGAATAAGACACAGGCTTTTCAATGGAACAGCTCTTTTACCTTTTACTTAAATCCCCTCTGCTCTCCCAGGACTGAGTGAGACACGAGTCTGATGACTGTTAAGCACAATCTAGGTCCAGAACTGCCTCGTTTCTCCAGTGACTCTCAGATATCCCAAGAGGTTCCTTGGTCAAAGAGGTTTTGAATCCTCTACTCCCAACTAATCAACCTCCATTAAACAGAGAGAGAATGCCCTGAGAAAGCATCAGTCACTTTCGCCTTTCTGGCTGCTTTCTCCTGTGATTTTCATTTTAGCCTGATCATAATCAGTGAAGGAGAAAGTATACTGTGCAAGATATATGACTTCTGCTGGGGCGCCTGGTTGGCTTACTTGGTGGAGCATGTGACTCTTGATCTTAGGGTCGTGAGTTTGAGCTCCATGTTGGGCATAAAGATTACTTCAAAAAAAAAAAAAAAAGAACTTCTGCCAAGACCTGGATCTTGGGGAAGCTTAGGAACTTGAACCCGGGCTGGGTCTCCTAATTCCCAGTTCTCTGATCTTTCCATTTTCCCACAATGGCCTCTCATACAAGATGGTGGCATGAGGTAATTGCTTTCCAGGATGGCAAGGGTATGAGAGGGCTCTTCAACTGGCTGTGCACTTCTGGGAGCAGACCCTTCTGAGGAAGGAAAGAAGGAAGGGAAAGAAAAGAAAAGAAAAAAGAAAGAAAGTCAGCTTATAAAAAGAGCCAAAGTCAGGAGCTGGGGCTGGACTCCTCTGGCGCAAGTCCCTCCTCACAGGCTGTCTGGTGTTCCTCCTGTGGTGTGTCTGGTTCTCTCTTTGTGGCAGCTCCACTTGCCTCCTACTCCTGATGGGTTCATCTCCTGCATTTTCTTAGCTCAAGTTCCAGCAGAACCATTCTGATGGATTCAACTAGTTCCCAACCTCACCCCTATAGGGTGGAGCTTTTGTCTTGAAGCACTTTGCCAGTCACCAGCTGGCCTATGTTTGGGCTGGATTTAGGTCAGATGCTCAGCCTGAGCCTATCGGTGGTCACTGCTAGCCAAACCCCATGGTGGTACTGCTTCCTCAGGTAGGGGACTGGGGATGGGCAGTTACAGCTAAGAGGGGATTTGAGGTGTGGTGGCACCATGAGTGTTACCAGTGCAATATGAGGGTTTATCCTCATTCCTGAAAAATGCACACACAGTGCCCTGAGCACTTTTTCCTCCCTCTGAGCCTCCCAAGCCCCAAGCTCCTGTTTCTCACTTGGCTCCACCCTGAATTGAAGAGCTCTTTGCTCTACCTGGGAAAGCTGTGTCTTCCCTGACTGGAGCTCCTAAAGGTAAGGACCGTGTCTTACATATCTCTGTGTCCCCAGCACCTGGCTTATCATCATAAATTCATAGGTCTCAATGTGGGGAAAGGGCATCCCTATGGCCTTTCATGGAGGCAGGGGCAGAACTAGGTGAAACCCAGATCTCCTGTTCCAAATCTAGGTCCTTCTCTGCATTCAGTAGGGGCCCTGGCATCTCCCAGGGATGTGAAACTAGGGGAATGCTGTCTCACGTCTGGTTTGGGTGAGGCCTCTGGCTCTGTCCTGAGATACTGAGACATCCTCCCTTGAGGAGGCAGGCCCAGCCGTGACCCCTGTTGCCTGGGCAGCTCTGAGTCAGTTCTGGGGTGAACCTCCTGTCTGCTCCATGAATCCTCCAGGGAACACTCAGAACAGACCTATAAACAGCATGACCCCACGTTCCTGAATGTTCTACTTCCCTTGATGGGCTTCGTGATGCATGAGGGCAGGAGTGGGAGGGGAAAATGGGCTGGCAGGCCAGACCCAAGTGCTCCAGCTTACTGACGGATCAGAGCAGCCTGAAATGTAAATGACAGCAACCCAGGGGACAGCACCTGTGTCTGTGGAATGGCTGTGTGTGTAACTCTGTGCCTGTAGTGCAGGTGGACATGTGAGAGCGGGCAAACCTGATGGGGTGTGTCGTGACGTGTATACACCCACACTCAACTCTGATCCCCAAGTGCAGTGCAATGTAACTTCTGGCATTTCACTTTCCCTCTCTAGACTTCAGAGAGGATTTGATGGACTCTAAAGCTCCCTCCTCTTCCTCTCCCATCGCTGCCCCTTACACCTCCCTCCAGACTCTTCTCCTTGTGTTCAGCAGAACAGCTTTCCCAGCCTCTGAAGCCCCATCCCTGCAGACATCCCAGACACCAGGGGCCTTATCTTCTTCCCCAAGTTCCTACCGAAGCCTTTATTTTACTGGAACAACTCTCTCACCGTGAAGAATTCTGAAACATTCTCCCATTTCCTTGTGCATGTGTGTATGTTTATGTGTAAGTCTGACTACAAGTGTGTTTGGGATGGGCAATGGAAAGGGAGAGAAGGCGGGGGCACCCGGGGGGAGAATGAGTTCATTTGCTTGTGTCTCAGCAGGTATATCTTTTTCCAGACCTCCAGAGACAAGCTCATAGGAGCATGTATCCACTCACCAGCTTTGTGCACATTCTCACAGTATCTATTAACAGCAAGACTCAGTCAGGTACCAGCTTGTCCAGGAACCCCTTCTCAAAGCCCCACACTGGGCTAACTGCCCCTCTGTTGTCTTCTATAGGACCTGTGCCCTGAGCACATTTCCAAAAGAAAGTTTATCACATTCTACTGACTCTGACTCTCCCAGAGTCAGTAGATGCCTGCCCCATCTGTTTGGTGATGTCTCTACAAGACAGGGACCATGTCTTGCTCCCTTGGCATCCCAGCATCTAGGATGTTCAGAACCTGTGTGTGAACTGAGTTGGCCTTGCCTTGCCTCATGTACTCCCAGTAAGACAGTCCATCCTCAATGGCCCTAATGACCCCTATGCCTACCACCCCCTCTGGAGTGTGAGGTAAACCAAACCTAATACACCAATGGTGTAGACTTTCCCCTGGGGTCACCACTTAGGACCTTCCTCTGGCCCAGGTAAGCCTTGCTCTAACCCTGAAAATGGAGACAACCTAGGATACAGGGTGTGGGTCCTTGGTGGATCCTAAGCCAGTCTTAGGGGCCTCACCACAGGGAGCCTTCCTCCTCTTTTCTGGACTTTCTGGCCCTGGAATGAACCTTGTTGGCGCCAGTGGGCTTTTAATATTTTCCATTCCTGGCTGCTATACAACATTTCACCTCAAAAATGCATCCTCTCCCTCACAAAGGGCACGCCTTTCCAGTGAAAGGAACCCAGGGCTGGTGAGTCGAGGTGACCCACTGCATTCTGTGCTTGGAGGGGCCCCAACTCAGTGCTTGGAGAAAGAGGTGGCAGAAATGTCTTACCAGCCAAGCTGGGAGCCAAGCTCCCCGGCTAGCCGGAGGCCTCACGGTCCCACAGGAAGCCTGGATCCACGGCAAGCTGGGGGCACCTGCTCGGTTCCGTCTGGGACTCCAGGCCCCTTCCGCTTGGCTTCTCTGAGCGCTAGGGACCCGGTCTGCACGGGGGGGGTAACGCCACCGCCCGTCTTTCAGGGTGCTTGCGAGCCTCGAATGCTGCTCGTTCGGGTCACCCGGGAGCTTTAAAACACACCCCACCCGTGCTCATCCTCAGAGGCACGGATTTCACGGGTATGGGGTGCAGCCTGGACGTGGGCATGTTTAAAAGCTCTCAGTGATTCGCTTTCTTGCTCTGTTGGGAACGCGCTGCCTGTGGGGACACCTGCTGCTTTGCTGAGCCAGGGCGCTACACCGCCCGTTTTCCCGGAAACACAATCCCATGGGTGCCTGAAATCCACGGACGGGGTGGCGGGAAAGCACTTGGAAAAGGCAGGTGAAGGGTCCTGCGGGTTTGCTCCGGGCCTTGCCAAGCCTGCCTGGCCACAGACAGATGCGTCTGGGCCACCAGCCCCGGGCCCAGGCCCGAACCCAGCAGGCCTGCCCCGGAGACCCCTCTGCTGGGCGGGCCAGACCCTCCCTGGACGGACCCAACCTCGCGGCGGCTCCACAGCCTCCCCTCCCAGACCCAGGCCTCGAACTGGAGCGTGGGAGTGTGAGGCAGAGGGCGCCCCGCTCTGTCACCCCCTCACTGCACGTCGGGGTCCCGGCGGTCACGCGAGATTAAGCCTGGAGGGAGCCCGGGCGCTGGGGGGGGGGGGGGCGCGGAGGAGAGGGGGTCTGTGGGTCTGGCGGGGAGGGGGCGGAGAGTGACTTCTGCTTTCCTCAGCCTGAGGCGAGAGCATCCGCGGAAGGTTCCACAGCAGGGGGAAGGCCCCAGCGGGAGAGCCAGGCACCTGGGGGAAAGCGAGAGGAGAGTCTTCTCCCAGAGCCCGGCCCCCGGGCCGCCCCCGGCGCCACATCCCGGCGTCCCGCGTGGGCTCCGCGGTTCTCCCCGGGGGGCGGCACGGCCCCTGCCTGAGGAGCTTCGTCCGAGGTCCGGACCCCCGGCAGAGGCCCGAGCTCTGAGCCTCCCCGGGCCCGCCGGTCTTCACCAGGTCAGTGAAGAGGCCTGGGCGCTCGAGTCCCCGCGGGAGACTTCGCCAGCTGAGGTGGCTGGCTCTCCTCCGGCGCTCGCCTCGCGGGAGAAGCGGTTCTTCGGAGGCTTCCCCGCGGCCCTGTGTCCCGGCCCCTGGCCAGGGCAGGAGAGAGAGGGAGGGAGGGGAAGGGAGTATGGTGGGCACAGCACAGCAGGCCAGAAGGAGGAGGGGACAGCAGGGCTGCCAGACTGGGCCCCACAAGCCCAGAGTCCAGGAATAGCAGCGGCCACAACCACCTCCTCAGGGAGCGCCATCCTGCCCACTTGTTTTGCCGCTGAGGCCGCAGTAAGTGTGGGCAGAGGCAGGCGCCTGGCCCCTTGGCCCGTGCTTCAGCCTCCAGAGAAGCATCTACAACCTCAGCCAGGTCAGAGGAAGAGGGAGCTACTCAGTCTCAACAAGTCTGCCCCCACCCCTGGTATCTAAGGTGGAAAATACACAGGCTTTGAAGCCAGAAAAACTAGATCAAACCCCGCCTCCATCACTGTATTCATGCATTCATCCTACAAATATATTTTTTAAAGATTTTATTTTATTTATTTGACAGACATCACAAATAGGCAGAGAGGCAGGCAGAGAGAGAGGAAGGGAAACAGGCTCCCCACCGAGCGAGGCTCCTGTCCCAGAACCCTGGGATCATGACCTGAGCCGAAGGCAGAGGCTTTAACCCACTGAGCCACCCAGGCGCCTCTCATCCTATGAATATTTTTAGCTTCTACTATGTAGCAGGCCCGGTGTGCTGGGGTCACTAAAAAGAATGAAGCACAGCCCCCACCTTTGAGGAACTTATCCAAAGAGGGAGAGATAGAGCCATAAAGAAATCTCAGGGAAGTCTCCCTGGAGGAGGTGTTGTCAGAGTAGATTTTAAATATAAATCGCAGCTGGACGAAAAGGCAAAAGAAGGGTACTCGGCAGAGAAGACAGCATGAGCAAAACCAGCGTGGTGTGTCAGGAGCTGCTGGAAGGTGAAGCATGTGGCGGTGTTGCTGGCAAGATTCTTAGTCCAGAGCAATAGAAACCAATGGAAGCTACTTTAAACAGTGAAGGAATTTACTGAAAGGATATTGGCTCCCACACTCCCGGAAGCCCCAGTTTATTTACTGAAGTTTATTTATTTACTTAACTAATCTCTACACCTAACATAGGGCTCGAATTTACAACCCTGAGATCAAGAGCTCCATGCTCTTCTGATGAAGCCAACCTGGCACCCCGGGGCCCCAATCTAGAAACTCCAAGATAAACTCCTCAAACCCAGGGCAGGAAACATGGCAGAGTTAGCTCTGGAGGGACCCCAGAGATTAATTTGTCTATAGTTCTTCATCTTGAGTCCCTGGAAACAAAAAGGTATAATACAACATTTTGAATATGTGTAAATGTATTTTTCTGGGGACAGGGTGCATGCCTTTTATCAGATTCTCAAAGGAATCTCAAGTCAGGTTCTTCCAGAAGGAAAATCCTGAAAAATGAAAAATCCTGAAATGAAGATTCATGTGTAAGTGATTTAGTAAGAAAATGTTCCCAGAAGAAGCCAGTAAGGGAGAGGGGGAAGCAGGATAGTAGGGGGAAGGGAGGAAGACAGGGAAGAGATAATTTTATGTGAAACCGTATACTCAGCCTGATCCTTGGGGCACTCAGGAGCATTAATGACACCTCCAAGTTTTTCCCTACTCAAGACAAAGTAGCTAGACTTTTGTACTCTCATGGTAGTTGGTCACTGGCCACGGGCCAGGTGCCCCACAGAGATGTGTGGGTCATAAACTACCAGGCACTTGGAACAATCCTGAGGGAGAAGCAGCCTCCATTTACCAAGGGCAATCCTTGAACAAAACTCAGTGAAAGGTTGGTTGCACAAAGCTGGTAAAGAGAATCAGAGATTTGGGCATGTCTAGTGCTTGTTCCCAAAAAGTCAGGAATCACTGATCTAGTACAACCACATCATTTTATAGACTAGGAACCTGGGAACACCTTCTGATACTACAGAGGCCTGGGTACACTAACTAACCCTCCCTCTGAAAACAAAATTCTAGATAAAAGGAAAAAAGTCTTCTTAAATACACTTATGAGCTGGCAGTGAAATAAGGAACACTTAGGCCAGAAAGAGACAAAAGCTGGAATTCGGAGGGCAATGAATTCAAAACAATGAAAGAAATTGAACTTCATGAACTTGAGCTTCAGTTTTTCAACCTCATGGAAATGGGACAATATTTAATAAGAAGTCCATGCTTGAAGCAATCACTAACAGCAGGGCACTGGAACTGCCTTGATGAAACTAATGGTGACCCTCCTTATGGGGCCAGCCCCCAGACTACTTTCCCTAAAGTAGTTCTCAGAAGAGAGTGGAGACCTGAGCAAAGTCAGGGGCTGTTAGGAAGGTACAAGGGGAAATGGCCCTTGGGGAGCCAAGCTGCTGGGCCTACTCACTGAGGAAAGAACTCCTGTATTATGAACTTGACCCCCCGGGAAAACACCTTTGAGCTCAGGGGAGGCAGAAGAGTAGGAGGATGAAGAATCTGAGTTCACTTTTGAGTCTGCATTCTTATCTGAGTCCCGTGGAAGGGGAAAGTGTAATGGAAAATTTTTTTTTAATAATAATAAAATAAAAATGTTTTCTTTCTCCATATTAGTGGTAAAGATGTAGGCATAGTATCTGGGATATGGCAGGTACTCAATGATTGAAAGGATGAAGAAAAGTGCGTCACTGCTCCTCTATGGACCTAAATTTCCTAAGCTTGCTCATTGTTGACTTGATGTGTCAGTTACAGAGAGAGGTTAACATCTCCCACTGTACTGTGAACTTGTCCATTTTTATTTTGCTTTCCTTGCTTTTTCCTTTTGCTTTATCTATTTTGAAGTTATTACATATATATAAATTTTTAAAAGTTTATTTATTTATTTGAGGAATCACTACACCCAACAGGGGGCTCAAACTCACAACCTCAAGATCAAGAGTCACATGCTCTTCCAACTGAGCCAGCCAGGTGCCTCTAGATGTGCATAAATTTAAGAGTATTCTTGTTGATGAATTAAACCTTTTATCATTATGAAGTGACCCTTTTGTTTCTCATAATGCTTTTTGTCTTGAAGAAAGTCTACTTTGACTAAAATTAGTATAGATGTATAACTTCTTTGGTTAATATTTGACAAATTTCTTTCCATCCTTTTACTTTCTTTTTTTTTAAGATTTTTATTTATTTATTTGACAGAGAAATCTCAAGTAGGCACATGTAGGCAGAGAGGCAGGCAGAGAGAGAGGGAGAAGCAGGCTCCCCGCTGAGCAGAGAACCTGTTGTGGGGCTCAATCTGAGGACCCTGGGATCATGACCCAAGCCCAAGGCAGAGGCTTAACCCACTGAGCCACCCAGGCACCCCTCCATCCTTTTACTTTCAAGCTTTTTGTGCTCTTATGTTTTATTTTTTTTTCTTTTCTTTTTAATTTACGCCCCTCCTCCGTGCTCTTATGTTTTAAACATGCCTCTTATGAATAGCATATAGCTAGATTCACTATCTTCTCTAGTTTGGCAATATTTTTCTTTTAACTGAAACTGAAAGTCCATTTATATTAATTAAAACACTGATACTTACACACACCTACTCCCTTATGTATTTATTTGTAGGTATGCATATATATATTTGTAACCTATTATTTTTTATTTTCTAGGTTTCTTTTTCTAGTCTTTCTTGTTTTCTTATTTTTCCTTATTCCACTTTTCACTAGTTGGCTAATTAATTTATAATTAGCAAACGCTGGAAATTTTAACATGCATATTACACTAGAAATTTTAACATGCATATTTTATTTGTCTAAGTTTAAAGTTAGTCAGCATCTTCAATTTGCTCTTAAATAAAACAAGGACAGGTATGCCTGGGTGGTTCAGTGGGTTAAGCATCTGATTCTTGCTTTCAACGCAGGTCATGATCTCAGGGTTGTGAGATCAAGCCTGCACTGGGCTCCGTGCTCAGTCGGGAGTCCACTTGAGATTTTCTCCTGCTGCCCACCCCCCACACTCTCTCTTTTCAAAAATTAATTAATTAATTAATTTTTTAAAAAAGATTTTTTCCCCCTCATACAGAATTGTTTTCAGAAGGAAGCTCATTTAGAGGACCTATTCCATCGTACTACTGCAAAATGAAGTGTCCTCAGTTTCTTAGCCTAAAAATTGAGGTAATTGAAATAGATCAGTAGTTCTTAACACTCTGGGGACACACACCTCTTAAGAAGCTGGTAAAATTAGAGCCTGCAAACTCTCACCCCAGGAAAATATACATACACACAGAGAAATTGTGTGTATGTATATGCTCCCCTGAAACCATGCAGGGACCCAACGAAATGACCACCATCTGAGTTCCTGCCAGAACTAACTTTTTTTTAAAAGATTTTATTTCTTTATTTGACAGGGAGATAGAGAACTCAAGTAGGCAGAGTGGCAAGCAGAGGGAGAGAGAGAATCAGGCTTTCCACTGAGCAGGGAGCCTGATGTGGAGCTCCATCCCAACACCCTGGGATCAGAACCTGAGCCAAAGGCAGCCACTTAACCAACTGAGCCACCCAGGCGCCCCCAGAGCTAACTTGTAATGCCGTGCCATGTTCTCTACCCTGAGCAGAGAGTTTCCACCAGTCTCCTGTGGGTGGGTATGAAGCGTACAGACCTTTGAGGTTTTGAACTGGGGCTTCCAGGATCTCCAAAGCCTCTTGGGGAAGGAGAAACTGAGAGCTGCCAGCCAAAACTTGCACAGAGCTAAAGCACAGGTGAGATTCTGCAACCAGACCTCTCCACAATTATTCATTCAGTCAATATTTATTGGACTCCATTCCAACTATCTACTGCTACATAACAAATCATACCAAAACTTAGTGGCTTCTGTAATAACAATAATTTATTTTTCTCTATCATGGTTCTAGGACTAACTGGGCTCACTAAGTAACTTTTGCTCAGGGTCCCTCATATGCTTGTCATCTAATGGTGGCTAAAGTTGGAATCATCTCAAAGCCTCCTTAGTACATGTCTCACAGTTCATGCTGGCTATAGGCTAGGTTTGCTGTGGGGTTTTGACTGAAACACCCACATGTGGCCTCTCTAGGTGGCCTGGGCATCTTCACAACATGGAAGCTGGGTTCTAAAAGGGAGCATCTGAAGAGGGCAGACCAGGAGGAAGCCATATTACTTGCTATGGCCTAGCCTTAGATGTCACAAAGCATGGTTTCTGCTCCATTCTATTAATTACATGCATGTCATTAGACAAGCTCTAATTTAAAGGAAGGTCAATTAGGTTCTATCTCTTGGTGGGAAGTGTGTCAAAAAAATTGCAGGCATATTTTAAAACCATTATATATCCATTCTCTGAGCCAAGCACTGGAGAAGGCACTTGGGATAGTGGTAAATCACATTATGGTATTTACAGTCTAGTGGCAGAGATACATACCACTAAAATAGTATTCCAAATATATATACAATTGTAGACTTTGATAGTGCTATGGAAGATGAATACAGGGAACCATGAGCAATTATATCACACGTTTGCATGACCTGGACAAGGGACCTAAGGAAGACTTCCCCAAAGCAAAGACATCTATCTGGGTTGAGGTCTGAGGCATTAATGGATGCTAACTCTGTGAAGCAGGCTGAAGAAGGGCCTCCCAGGCAGAGAGAACAATAACCACTGGCGTTAGGGTGGAGGAAAGGTGTCCTGAGAGGCAGCTGATGTGTCTGGAGGCAAAGAGCAGAGGAAAGAGGTGTGAGACAAGGCTGCTGAAGTGGAACTGAGGCCAGGCCTCTGGACTTTATAGGCTAGGGAAGGATATTGGTCTTTGGCCTTAAAGCTGCAGGAAACTGTTGGGGGTCACTCACTAGAGAGTGATGTGAACACATCTGCACCCTAACGATCACTTTGGCAGCTGTGTGGATGGCCCCTGCTGGATGCTGAGTCAGTAGTGGAAGGACTGGGAGACTCCTGTCTGCAATCCTTCCCCTCTTCATGAGAATATCCCACGCATGTACTCAAGCCAGCAGTGGCCTAGGTCCTGTTCCTCTGGGTTGGGCTCCTATAACCTCTTCCTTGACCTCCTCAGTCCTTCTTCACAGGCACAGGAAGTTTTGCCATTTTGCATTCTTAATTAGTCATTCCTTTAGTCTGTCAGTTAGTTGGCATAGGAGATTGAATAGTGGGCCCCAAAAGATATGTCCACATCCTAATCCCTAGGACCTGTGAATTATTACCTTATTTGGGAAAAATTATCTTTATGAATGTAATTAAATTTAGGATCTTGAGATTAGGAGATGATTCTTGATTATCTGGATAGACCACAAGTCCTACAACAAATGTCCTTATAAGAGTGAGGAAGAGGGATATTTGAAATGGACAGAAGAGGAGGAAGAAATGTGATCATGGAGACAGAGATTGGAGTGGCATGGATACAAGCCAAAGAATGCCAATAGCTGCCAGAAGCTGTAAACGTCAGGGAACGGATTGTCCTCTGAAGCCTTCAGAAGGAGTGTGGCCCTCATGACACCTTGATTTCAGCTGAGTGATCTGGTTTTTGAACTTCTGACTTCCAACACTGTGGAAGAATAAATTTCTGCCTATTTTAAGTCACACTTTCTGGTAACTTGTTACAACAGCCATAGGAAATGATTACAGTTGGGTACTTCTCTAGTTGTTTCTTCCTGACAGGCTTTAGTGGATTCTTCAGGGATTTCCAAATGTTAAAATGCCCCGGCTCAGTCCTCAGAGCTTTCTTTGTCTACTCTCTCTCCCTGTGTGATCTCATCCATTCACTTGGCATCAAAATACCCCTTATTTGCTAAGACCCTCCAAATTTGATCTCTACCCATACCCTTCTTATGGAACCCAGCCATCTTCACAGGTAGATGAAAAGAGAACTCTTGTTCTCTACCCTCTCCACTTTCCCACCCACAGATCTTCCTAGCCAGGTGTCCTCAGCCACTCAGTGCTCAAGATGGAAATGTCTAGCCATCCTAGATTTCTCCATTTCCCTCATGCCTTACATACAACTGCTAGCAAGTTAGCAAGTCTTGTTGTTTAGGTCTCAAAATGCTTCTTAAATCTGTCCACTCTTCTCCATTTCCACAATAAACACAGCTACCAGCATCTCTTACCCAGATGACTACCCCAGGCTCCTAAAGACTCCAGGCTTCTACACTTACCCCACACAGTCCCTTCTCACAGCAGGCAGAGTCAGTTTAAAAACAAATAGACAGGGGCACCTGGCTGGTTCAGTTAAACATTGGGCTCTTGATCTCAGCTCAGATCTTGATCTCGGGGTCTTGAGTTCAAGCCCCATGCTGGGCATGGAGCCTACTTTAAACACACACGCACACGCACACACACACACACACACACACACACAAACACACACAAATTAGACTGGATTGCGGGGTGGTTTTTTTTTTGTTTTTTTTTAAAGATTTTATTTATTTATTTGACAGAGAGAGATCACAAGTAGGCAGAGAGGCAGGCAGAGTAAGAGGAGGGAAGCAGGCTCCCTGCTAAGCAGAGAACCCGATGTGGGGCTTGATCCTAGGACCCTGGGATCATGACCTGAGCCAAAGGCAGAGGCTTTAAACCCACTGAGCCACCCAGGTGGACTGCAGTCTTGAAAAGCAATCTTATTGAGGTATTGTTAACATATAATTTTTTTTAAGATTTTATTTATTTATTTGACAGAAAGTGAGAGATCACAAGGAGGCAGAGAGGCAGGCAGAGAGCCTGATACGGGGCTCGATCTCAGTACCCTGAGATCATGACCTGAGCTGAAGGCAGAGGCTTTAACCCACTGAGCTACCCAGGCACCCCTTGTTAACATATAATTTTATTGTACATTTTCTTTGTCTATTCTCTCTCCCTATGTGATCTCATCCTTTCATTTGACAAATATACACTTGGATAAGTTTGACATATGTATATACCCATGAAATTATCAGTACAAGAAACATAAAGCACATATTTATCGTCCGAAAAGTTTCTTTGTGCTTTTTAGAAATACAACCCTCCCTCCCCCACCTCCCATCCCCAGGCAACCACTGATCTGCTTTCCATCACTATAGACTAGTTGGCATTTTCTGGAATTTTATATAAATGGAATAATATAGTATATACTCTTTTTATATGTGGTTTAATGATTTTGACATTCATCCATGTTGTTCACTGTCTCAATAATTTGTTTCTTTTTTTTGTTGAGTAGTATTCCATTATATGGATGTACCACAATTTAACCATTCACCTGATGATGGACATTTGGGTTGTTTCCAGTTTTCAGCTGTCATATATAAAGCTGCTATAAACATTCACATGTGGACTTAACAGTAAATATCTAGGGAAGGAATGACTGGCTCATACAGGAGGTGTATGTTTAACTTTTTGAGAAATGACCAAACTGTTTTCTGAAGTGTTTATACTATTTACATTCCCACAAGCAGTGTAAAAGAGTTACAGCTGCTCCACATGCTTGCCAACACTTGGTATGGTCAGTCTCTTCATTGTAGCTTTTCTGACTAGTGTGTAATGCTATCTCATTGTGTTTTCATTCACATTTCCCTGATAACCAAGAAAACATCTTTTCATGTGCTTATTTGCCATTTGTATTTCTTTTTTTTTTTGGAGAAATGACTGTCCACAATTTTTGCTGAGCTGCATATACTTTTAAAATATATTTTAGATACAAATCCTTTGTTCTTTATATAGTATAAGAATATAAAGAGGTTTTTAAAAAGTATATTCTGGATACAAGTCCTTTGTTGAATATATGTTTTGCAAATATTTTCTCCTACTGGTGACTGCGTTTTCACTTTCCTAATGGTATCTTCTAGAAAGCAAAACTTTTAAATTTCAATGGATCTCGTTTGTCAACTTTTTCTTTTATTGCTAGCTTTTTTGCGTGTGTCACATCTAAGAATTCTTTGCCCATCTCAAATTTATAAATATGTTTCCTTCTGGAAGTTTTATGGATTTGCTCTTACACTTAGGTTTGTGATCTGTTTTGAATTCGTTTTTGTGTATGGTGTGAGGTAAGGGAAGAGGTTCCCCCACCCCCACCACAGATACTCAGTTGTTCCAATGCCATTTATTGAAAGACAATCTTTTCCCTGAACTATTCAATCTTTTACCATTAATTATGGTGTTAGCCTTAAGTTTTTCACAGATATCAGGTTGAGGGTATTCAAACTGAGGGAGTCCCCTTCTTTTCCTACTTTGCTGAGGGTTTTTATCAAGAATAAATGTTGGAGGGGCGCCTGGGTGGCTCAGTGGATTAAGCCGCTGCCTTCGGCTCGGGTCATGATCTCAGGGTCCTGGGATCAAGCCCCGCGTCGGGCTCTCTGCTCTGCAGGTAGCCTGCTTCCTCCTCTCTCTGCCTACTTGTGATCTCTCTCTCTGTCAAATAAATAAAATAAAAAAAATTAAAAAAGAATAAATGTTGGATTTTGTCAAATCCTTTTCCAGCATCTACTGAGGTGATCATATTTTTTTCTTTTTAAATTTGTTAATGTGGTGAATTACATTACTTGATTTTCAAATATTCCTCCAACCTGGCCTTTCTCAATAAATCCCACTTATTTGATGAATTATTCTTTTAAATTCTTTTTTTGGCATTTGTGTTCATAAGGTGTATTATTCTGTAATTTTCTTTTCTTGTACTGTTTTTGTCTGATTTGCATTCTTAATTATCCAGTTATCATTAGTTGTCATTTATTGGTATGAGAGTCATGTTGGCCTCATAGAATAACTTGGGAAATATTCATTCCTCTTCACTTTTCTGGAAGATTTTATATAAAATTGATATATTTTTTTCTTCTTTAAATGTTTGGTAGAATTCACCAGTAAAGGCATCTAGGCCTGGAGTTTTCTCTATGGGAAGATTTTTAGATTATTTATTTAATTACAGAGAGAGAGAGAGACAGCACAAGCGGGGGGAGCAGCAGGCAGAGAGGGAGAAGCAGACTCCCCACTGAGCAGGGTGCCGGACATGGGGCTCAATCCCAGGACCCCGAGATCATGACCTGAGCCAAAGGCAGACACTTAGCAAACTGAGCTACCCAGGTGCCCCTATGGGAAGATTTTTAACTATGAATTAATTTCTTTATTGGATATAGGGTTTTCATCTTATCTATTTCTTCCTGAATGTGTGTCACACTTTTGCTTAAATCCCTGGTGTTTCCCTGTACACCTACCTAAACTCTGGCTGTAGCTTACGAGGCCCTGTTTGGTCTATCCCTGCCCTCCTTCCCAGCCTCATCTACAACAGTAGCTTCCCCTCACTCACCATGTTTCAGTCACATTGGGTCTTCTGGGTATTCCAAGATTATGTCAAACTCTTCCTCAGCTCAAGGCCTTGGCATTGCTTTTTCCTCTCTAGAAAGCTCTTCCACAGGCTCTTCATTCTCATCCCTTAGGTCTCAGATTATGCGTCAAGGAGGTCTTCCCTGACTATTATATTCATCGTAGGGCCTGCTGGATACTCAGTCACACAGAATCCTGTTAACTTCCCATCCATAATATATTTATCACATTCTGTCACCATTCTTTGTTTGCTTATTGTTAGCTCTCTAAGAGCAGGGATTTTCCCTGTCTTATTCACCACTGCATCCTCTGCACCCAGCATGAGATCTGACACAAGTGAGGTGCTCAGTTACTATTTTTTGTATAGGTGGGCTCACTTAGAGGGTCAGTCAGGCAGCGAGGCAGGCAGTAAGTCTTCTGTGAGCCTGCCTATCAGGCTGAGGTTAGCCTGGACTAGGTCAGGCAAGCACTGAGTGGGTCATTTACTCTATAGAGAGGATCTATGTGGCTGATGAGCCACGATGTGATGTCAGGTCATGGTTCTGGGGGACACAAAAAAGTGAAAGACCAAGGCCCACCCCCAAGAAGCTTCTGGCCCACCTATCTAATTGGAGGCTCCCTGTTCTCTATTGCCCAACCAGAAGGTGAAATGGGGATGAGACAGGGCAAGTCAGGGAAGGCTGCAGAGTCTGGCCAGGCCACTGGCAGCTCCTCAGCTACTCAGCCACAGGCCTTTCAAAGCCCATAAAAATCTCACCTGGCGACTGCTGTGCTCAGGAAGAGCCTGTGCGAGAGACACAGAGACCTTTGTGGCTTCATTCCCACCCCACCTCCCAACCTCCCCTGACCTGGGCCCTCTGGTCATGGAAAGTGCCCCACTGGACCTGGCCGCCTTGTCCCAGGAGACAGGCCGTGGTGCAGACTGCCCCTGCCTGCTCTCCACAGGGGCAGGACATGGGCCCGTACCCAGCTTCAGGGGCCACTCCTTGCAACTGAACCCATCCTTGGTGCCCCTCGTCATAGACCAGAGGAGGCCCAGCTCTCTGGGCAAGGCAGAGACCTTGCAAGGAAGCTAGTGACTTCACAGTTAATCCAAATTTCCCAAAGAATATCCCCAGCTCTGGGTCATGGGTGGGGCTGGAATCCCATCATTGATGAGTATGTGTAGGAGGGAGAAGCAGCTGCTTGCAATAATTAGGCAGCAGCACCCAGGCTGCCAGGGATCACCGAGATTCACTCCTGCTTACCGACAAACTCCGTGACTAGGAGGTCCCGCTCCGGTGACCTCATCCTCCTCGTATACTGCTGAGGGAGATGAACTCAGGGCGGCCATCAGAGGCAGTCTGTTTACTTACAGGGACCCTGGCTGTCAGCAGTGCTTTGACCAGACAGTCCCTGGCCTAGCCAGCATGAAGCAGAAATTTCCTTAAACATATTATTTTGGCCTCAACCCACCACTTGCTCCCTTGCTTTCGGTTTTTTGTTTTTTGTTTTTTTCAAGAGGAAAATTCCCAAGTCTAGCCCCAAATTGAGCATCCCAGGGGAAGTGGGGGGAGATCACAATGACCCCCAGAAGACCTTTTGGAGGTAAAGTTGCTCCCACCTCCCCCGTAATCCCTGGAGCTGGGAGAGCATCAAACCAATTCTCAGTCACCCATGTGTGCATGGGATGTGGGGGATGGCCAACATGACCTCCAGGGCAGACCCTCTCTTTCAGGCCTCCCTCATGGCCTCAGCCATCCTGAGCTCATATACAAAGCATTTCCCAACTCAGCAACTCTGGCTAGGCCCTAGACCCCTCCCTCATTCCCTTCGGGTCAGAGATATTTCAGGAGAGTCCAAGAGCCGCCAGTTTTCACAGGCTCCAGAGGATTCCCAAGATGGTCACCCCCCCAGCCCTGGCTGAGAGCACTGTCACTTGTCCCACCCCAACTCTCTTCAAGTTGTTCCTGCTGGAACTTAGCCATTCTAGGGGCCTTGAGAGGACAGGGGTCAAACAAAGGGCTCCTCAGTCTCCCCACTGCTCCAGGATCCTCAGGCTACCTGTGCCAGGCAGAGCCATGCCCTCTCAGGAGTATCAATCATGGGGAACAGGTGCCCTCTGCCTAACTGGATCTGCCTACTGCTGGGGCTGGTCAGGCAGGCCCAGACATGTCAGGGAGCCTGAGGCCTTTCCTGACCTAGCTCTGTCGTGTGGCTTGATCCTACTTAGCTCAGCATCCTACAGCACCAGGGAGGGGCTCATGGGCAGAAAGGTCAGAAGAGGGCATTGAACCTGTACTTCATAGAGCTTTACCTAAAAGTGAGACAATGTCAAGGGTCCATGTTAGAGAATGGGATAGAGGGCATGGCTCACACCCAGATCTGATTGGCAGCTTCTTAGAATACACTGATTTTCTCACCCAACTGCCCTTTTCCCCCCAACAAGGTCAGAACTCTCTGAACATGTGGTCCCAATCATTGCCATTAGTCAACATGTCTACTGAACCCAGAATTTGTAAGGTATGGAAGCTGGAAAGAGTCTTGGTAAGGACAGAAGCTAGTATTTATTGAACATCTACCATGAGCCTGACAGTATTCAACACTTCACACACATTATTTTATTACTCTTCATAACTCGAAGGGAGATTAACTCTAAAGGAGATATAGCGGGATGCCTGGGTGGCTCAGTTGGTTAATTTAGTTCATGTCGTGGGGTCGTGGGGTCGTGGGCTGGAGCCCTGCGTAGGGCTCCACGCTCAGCAGGGAATCTGCTTCTCTCCTTCAAATAAATAAATAAATCTTTTTTTAAAAATGAAGGAGATTCAGCTTGTATACAGCAGAGCTGGGATTCAAACCCAATTCTGTCTGAACCCACAGATTCTACACTTAGGCATTCCTCCATTTGACTTCTAGAAAATAATTAATTCAGGAAATCAATCACACTCCTTATGTAAACCAAGCAAGCAAGAGCTGTAAGTTAAAGATGTCGTCATGCAGCCCCTCCATTCTGTAGATGAGGCAAATGAGGCCAGAGCATGGAGTGAGTCTTCAGTTGAGTCTAGGACAGTGGCTCAAACTCAGATCACTGCTCCTTGTTCTGTGTTGCTGAGTTCCAGCAAAAAGTCAGAGGAGTTGGGAATTCAAAATCAAATCCACACCTCTGGCTTACTGGGATTAAATATTTTATTTAGCAGTTTGTTGTTGTTGTTACAACATTTTAAATATTTAGACCTATGAATTTAAGCCTACATTTGTACTCTTGCCCTGGTTCTTACAAACATTAGGAGCTGCCCTGGAAACCTCTCTAAACTCCCCCTGCCTGGTGCTCACAAAGTGCAAGCATTTTAAAGATGGCTGTTAGCAAATGAGAAATTCATTTTATGAATGAGTGAATAAAGTCTTCTGCACAAATGTAAATATACAGGCATATGCATGCTTTCAGGCACTCACCAACACATTATTGACAAAGATCTACCCAAAGACACACATGCCTAAACTTAAACCTAGAAGGAGTGGTATGTGTTATACCAAAGTAACCTAAATGCTCATATACATACTCCCACAGAAGCATGTAGGTAGGTGTAGACCCACTCACCTAGGCAAAGGCCCCCATGTTCCCTTGAACATACCCACATACATGAGCTTACACAGAGATGTGGACTCTAGATAGGCTAGCTAGCAAACACACAAGTACACGCTTTCCCACCAAGGAAGCCGGCTCCAACCAGAAATGCCGCCAGCCAGACATACAAACACAGAACAGTTCCATCAATTCACACTGATACACGCAGCTAGACACAGACAAGGCTGTGGACCCGAGACAGACTGGGAGGGAGACACCTGTCCACAGAGACCCCTGGGCTGCCCTGGGTTCCCACACTGTCTGCCTCCCTCCCGCTTCTGTCTGTGGCCAGAGGGGGCTCCTAGAGGAATTCCTTTTGCAGACTTGCTGAGAAAGGCTGCTCTCTCTCCTCCCCCACAATCCCAGGCCAGAGTCCTACAGGCAGAGAAGCAGATGGTGTGTGCTGGGGGTGCTCCCCTTTGCCAAGGACTCTGCCCTTCCCAGATGGTGTGTGCTGGGGGTACTGCCCCTTGCCAAGGGCTCTGCCCTCTGTCCCCAGGCACTGCCCATAGCCTGCCAAGCCCAGGCTGGACACTGGCCTCTAGACAGTAACAGAGCCCCACTCAGGTCCTGCTGCCCCAGCTCTGCTCCCAAAAGCATGATTTAGGAGGGGCTGGTGAACAGCGCTTTTCCAGAGGCCTTACTTCCTCAGGAAATGGCTCGGCCACAAGCCTAATCTCCAAAACAGGCGTAGGATGAAAACACCTCTGCTCCTCTCCAAAAACACGGGCCGCCCCTCTCACTCAGAGCCCCTATGTCATTCCAGCCACAGCAGCCACGGCATCCCAAGGCAGTGGAGAGCAGTGAAAGGTCCAGCGTCTGGTCCTGCTTCTGCTGCTGACTTGCTGTGTTCACCTCCACGGAATGAGCCATTTGGGTGTGATGCTTCCGGTATAGCTGGAGTGATATAGGTGTCTTAGATTTCCCTGGGCAGTCTCTGGGTAAGGGTGAGGGGCTCCAACCCCAGGGACAGTGGCCTGGTGTGGGCCTCCTCTTAAGTCACAGGGTCATTATTACAAGCACAGAGCTTGTGCTATGAGTGGCCTGAAACGGATGTGCCTACGGTGAGGCAAAATGAGGACTCAGGCTGGGGAATGTCCTGTGTGGCCCAGAGACAATGACCTCTCCTCCCCTTTTCCACCCTCCTGCCAGGTTCCTTAGGCCTCTGCTGGAGGTGGACACAGGACTGCAGCCCCACCCAGCCGGGTGGGCCGAGAGACAGGAATGCTGCTCAGCACAGCTGGCCGGACAGGGGAGACTGTTTATTCTCTGCTGTCGGGAACATCCCAGACAATCAGGGGGATTTGGCTGCTGGCAGCCCCTGGATTGGAGGACTCCAAAAAGTCAGCTTAATCAGAGCAGGCTGGTGGCACGAGCTCTGAGAAGGCGGTGGAGGTGGAAGGGAGGGACTGCCCCTCCCTGCCCCACATTCCATGCCCTGTGTTTCTGAGCTCATCTCCTGGGTCTGCAGTGATGGGGCAGAAAGGTGAATGGAACTGAACCCAGAGCTCTTGTTAATAGTGTGGCTGTCGGGAAAGACTTTCCATGGTCCCACGCCCAGCATCCCAGGTGCCCCCTGATTAGGAGACACGGCAGAGCTCATGGCCTTAGCCCAGACCCAGTATGCATCCCCCAGACCCAGTATTGCCAGTTCCAACCTCCCTACACCACCAGCCTAGATCCTCTTTGCTCTGGCAGCCCCTTGAGCTGCAGCCTTATGCTTGTCTGACTTATCATTACTCCAGCTTTAGGCTCAGCTTTGGCACTGTCTCTTTCGGGACTTTTCACCTTGGGCAAGTCACTTCTCCAGTATATATATATTATATGTGTATATAATATATATATATTTATTATATTATAATAATATATTATATTTATATATAATGTAAAAATTATAGTGCCTGCCTCACAAGGATATTATGAAGACTAAATCATTCTTTCAATATGCCCACCATGCAGAAGGCATGGAGAGATGGTTGTGCTTTTCTCTCCCAGTCTTTCTTTCTATTAGTGCAGAACCAACCTCTGGTCTTCCTAAGGGCCAGGCCTCTCCAGTGTAGCTTGTCACACTTGCCCTGGTCACATCTACCTATTTCTGCTCCCAGATCTCAAAGCACCTTGGGGCTCTACAGGTTGGAAGCCTTTCTTTCTTTCCTTTTTTTTTTTTTTTTTTTTTTTAAGATTTTATTTATTTATTTGACAGGCAGAGATCACAAGTAGGCAGAGAGGAAGGCAGAGAGAGAGGAGGAAGCAGGCTCCCTGCCGAGCACCGAGTCCGATGCAGGGCTTGATCCCAGGACCCTGGGATCATGACCTGACCTGAGCTGGAGACAGAGGCTTTAACCCACTGAGCCACCCAGGCATCCCAGGTCGGAAGCCTTTCTGGAGAAGAATCCAAGTTCACCCAAGGAAGCCTTTGATGCTGAGGCTATAGAAGGCCCAGAACGTGGTGGGGGTTTTGGTGTGTTTTGCCCATTTCTCGTTCTGCACAGGTTTGAGTGCCTTGTTCAAGGAGGGTGGGAGCCAGGAAAAACTCATCAATCCTGATTCATTTGTTTGGAATTCATCTTTCTATATATTTAATAAAGAGTTTACACCAAAAATAATTAAGTTCCAGGATGGCAAAGTGTATTAGTTAAGGACCCCTCCCCACTGTATCCCCAGAAGATCCAATTTAAACTCTGTTAAATAAAAAGGAATTTCTTATGGCTTTAGGCATGACCGAACTTAGTCCTCAAACATTATCATCAAGACTCCGTTTCTCTTCCTCTTGTAAGGGCCTATCTAGCCAGGGCGATTCCATCTTGGATTAAACAGTCATTTTGTTGTTTCTGCAGTAAAACTTAAACCGTTCCTGCCCCCCTTCCCCCCAGGGGACTTACTTATAAACAAGTCCCCGAAACCAGTCCCTGGTAACAAAGCCCAAATACAAGGGTGGGTCAGGCCAGGTGGAGACATCCAATGGGAGGGGTGTCGGTGGGGGGGGGCGCATACTGTCTCCCTAGCTACCAAGGAGTATGGACCCCACCTTTTGAACGCCAATTCTGATAAAGGTGATAGGCTAGTTCAGATGTCTACTATAGGGTAAATTGTAATTCAATTGGTCACTTATGTGTGACCTAGCATGACTGTGTAGCTTTCTCTGTGTGTTACAATCTCACTGGCCGCCTGTGCGTGGCCAGGCCCAACCACATGGCCTTTGCCCTTAAAGGCTAGTCTGTGGGGCAGAGAGGGGTCGCGCTCTCTGTAGGAGGCATGGCCCCAGCCAGCTGGTTAGATTCTTGATGCTTGGCGTGGAATAAAGCTTTGCTTGACCTTCGGTTTGTATCAGTCTCTCTCCTTTAATCATGGACCCATTAGTGGGGGACCTTTCACTCTCTTGGCTTTGCTCTCCACTGTGATGTTTTTTGTTTTTTTTTTAAGATTTTTTTTTATTTATTTGACAGACAGAGATCACAAGCAGGCAGAGAGGCAGGCAGAGAGAGAGGGAAGCAGGCTCCCTGCTGAGCAGAGAGCCCGATGTGGGGCTCGATCCCCGGACCTTGGGATCATGACCTGAGCCGGAGGCAGAGGCTTTAACCCACTGAGCCACCCAGGTGCCCCTCCACTGTGATGTTTAACACCAGGACCAGTCTCCCACGTTGAGGACTTGGCGGGGTTGGGGGGGGTGGACAGTGGGGATGAATGCAAGCACCTCTTTCCCAACAGCACAGGCAAAAACCTTATAGTCTCCTGTTGGATCACATGTTAGTATCTGAACCAGTCATTAAGGTCAGCAGAATGCAGCTTGCTGATTGGCTCAGGCCTGAGCCACTGCTCTGCCCCTAGAGTGTATGGGTAGAAGGGACAGTCTGCTTTACCCAGAACCAATGAGGGTGGCAAAGAGGTTGGGATCCCAGAGGGAAGGTGGGGTTTGGGACCAGGAGGGTAAATGGACCATGGGCCACGAGAACAACAGCTGTCATCCAAAGGTTCAAAGAGCTAACAAGACTAGTACTTTTCCAGCACCCCCCAAGCCCTCTAAGAATAGATTGCCAGTTTTAAATCCCTGCAGATCTCTGATGGGCAATGAGTTACTGGGCCCATTTGGGATAGCCTATATTTGCCTAGGATCAGTAAAACTACATCTTTTTTTTTTTTAAGATTTTATTTATTTATTTATTTGAGAGAGAGAGAGAGAGAGAGAGCATGAGGAGTGGGAGGGTCAGAGGGAGAAGTAGACTCCCCACCAAGCAGGAAGCCCAATGCAGGACTCGATCCCGGGACTCCAGGATCATGACCAGAGCCAAAGGCAGTAGCCCAACCAAGACACCCAGGCTTCCCAGTAAAACTACATCTTTAAACCATCCATACATCCCAGGAATCAGACCGGCCATGTCTTCTTCCTGACCCCACTAGCAGGCAGTTTGACTGACCTGTCCAGTGCTGTGGGGGCTGGAAGGCCCTGTCGGCCCCATAGACTGTTTGCACACAGGTCTTCCCTTGGCTAAGTGGGCATTGAAAGAAGTTTGATGCTAAGTGGGCATTGAAGGAAGTTTGATTCCAGTGGCCCCAGCCTTCCCTTTCTCCCCCTGCCCCCTCAAATCTCTTGCCCTTTAATCTCTCGTGGTTGCTTTTTCTCTACCACCACTCTCCCCAGCTTATTCCTAAATCCTGTTGGTGTGGTGCAAAAACAATGAATACTGTTACGCTGAAAATAAATAAAAAAGTTTAAAAAAAAAAAGGACTTTATCACCAGTCACTTACTGTGTGTATGAATAAGCATCATATAAATAGCTTAACCTTTCACTGGACAATTTGCATTTTAATTCAGCCTTTTCAATGAAACAAAAGGCCCTCTCCTGCCCACCCCTGACTATTTGCAAAAGGTACAGAGAGCAAATGGGACTCTGAAACCAAGCATCAAATATCCACAACCTTCCCAGAAACCCTCACCCATGCACACGGCCTTGCCAATGGGTTTTTTCTCAAGTCTAACTTCAGTCATCTTTGCTGACATTCAGTCATTACTCTCTGCTATGGCAGGAACATTTCTTGCATGTTTTCATCCATTTATTCCCTCAACAAACTTTTCTTGAGTATCCACCATATCTGAGATTCTTGGGTATATCAAGATAGCCTGGGCCCTGCCCACAGGTTGCAGTTGATTTAAATGCAGGAAACATCGCCTTCACCACCAGATTTTTAAGGCACACAAAGCCAAGCCCAGTGGCTGGTATACAGTAGGTATTCAATAAGTGCTGTGTCCCCTTCTCAGGGCTGCATGATGTGGAAAACACTGGAAATTTTCTAAAACCCTTTCCAGGTGGACAAGGGTGCCAACAGGAGTGGGTGGAGATGGTGGTTTCTATCTTGCTTCAGAATGTCATGATTTGTTTTGGATGTTCCAAATGTCAGGTTGGAGATCATACAAAGGAGAGGGGCTTATTCTAACCAGATCAGGGCTAGAGGCAGCCCAGGACACCGTCTCCCTGGTACACAGCCCCAGACAGTTTGGAAACAAACACAAACCCATCCAGAGGAGGGAGACTGACAAAAGCAAAACAAACAAAGGCCAAGAGATGGAAAACTCACGAGGTGGGGCAGGGTGGAAAGGCGGGGAGCAGGAAGAGAGATGGGTGGGGGCTGTGAGGGAGCTTAGGGAAGGGAATGGTCCTGGGTGTGTGTGTGTGTGAGAGAGAGAAGCTGAACCCAGCTCCCTTCCACCAGCCCAAGAATCACCATGGCAATGGGGAAGGCGAGTGCAGATTCCAAGCCAACACAAACTTCCAGGGCTCGGCGGCAGGAATGGTCTCAGATGGATGGGGTCATGTTCTAAAGTAAAAAATCCAAATTGGGCTCTTTAAGTCACAAACTCCTTACCACTCCTGGTTTTGTTGGCAATCAGTGTTTAATGAAATCAGAAATGTTTAATCAGAAACAACAGTGAACCACATTCCTCCTCCATGTCCCTCTCGCATACACACATACACTTATCCAAAAACCCCTTCCCTTTGTTGGAGGTACTGACAGCTCATCAGATTCTTGGCACTTTCCAGAAGCAGGGCCCAAACCTGTGGGATTTCTACTTGCCACCCCTCCCCAAACTGTCCCCCATGACAGTGGCATTAGTGACAGAGGGTTGATGGGGTTGCTTTCACAAAACCAAGGCAGCTGGGGCTCCCCACGTAAGGTGGCTCCAAATGAACCACCATCTGGTCTTCTCTGCCATCAGCTTCCTGCTGAAGCTCTTGGCCCAGAAGGGGTTTGTCAGCAAGGAGACCGCTTCTTCCCGCTCCATGAAAAAGTGTCTGCAGCATGAGCCCCCTGAGCTCCCAAACCCCAGCACCCAAACTTGTCCTTCCCTGACGCTGGGTGGTTTATGGGGTCTGCCTTGGATATCAGGTTGGAGCTAAACAAAACTGTGAGTCTTTATCTCCTTCCTGTCTCTCCATTCCCAGCTACCCAGGGATCTCACACTATCCCCCATTACCCTAGTCCAGGGTTGACTCATCCATTAGCATAGTAGGCACAGGGCCTAGAGTCCACATGATAAAAATGTTTTAATTTCCTTTAAAATCAGAAGGAAAAAACAAGCTTATAAGTGGAAGTGAACATTTTAGTATTTAGCAGTAATAGTCATCTTTATACCAACACAATCATAGGACAATTTAAAAAAATATTTTTTTTTTTCGTTTGAGAGAGAGAGAATGAGCAGGGGAGGGGCAGAGGGAGAGGGACAAGCAGACTCCCTGCTGAGTGTGATCCCAGGATCTGGAGATCATAACTTGAGCCAAAGTCAGATGTTTAACCGACTGAGCCACCCAGGCACCCCATAAAATATAATTTTAGATATTTTTTATTGAGGAAGGAGTCCAGGAAGGCAAAAGGGCCCATGAAGTCATGAAGTCATAATGTAGTTCTGCCCTCATCTCCCTTTCTGCTCATTTCAACCCTCGAGACTCCAGGGATTCCCTTCTGCCATATTAAAATATACCTGTCCAATGGCCCTCCACTAGCCTAGGAGGTCCTGGAGGATAGGACCATTCTTCATTCATCATGTCCCTGCCCTCCCCATATACTCAATGCCTGCCCCACACTCACATAAGGAATTGTGTTGACTCTGAGGGAGGCAGAAGGGCAGAAACCTCAGAAAAAAAGAAAGGCTAGGTTTGTTTGTTTGTTTGTTTTTTAAAGATTTTATTTATTTGACAGACAGAGATCACAAGTAGGCAGAGAGGCAGGCAGAGAGGCGGGGGAGCAGGCTCCCTGCTAAGCAGAGAACCCGATGCAGGGCTGGATCCCAAGACCCCGGGATCATGACCTGAGCCGAAGGCAGAGGCTTTAACCCACTGAACCACCCAGGGGCCCCGAAAGGCTAGTTTTTAAAGAAATATTGCTTGCGAATTACTGGAAATGGTGAACATTTCATGTCTATGCAGTCAGACTTTGTCCACATCCCCTGTGCTGAACTCTACTGAAACACTGTTCCCACCAAATTCACCAGTGATCTCCAACTCGGTAAATCCAAAGGATACCTCTCAGGTATAATCTTTTTTTTTTTTTTAAGATTTTATTTATTAATTTGACACAGAGAGAGAGATCATAAGTAGGCAGAGAGGCAGGCAGAGAGATGGGGGAAAGCAGGCTCCCTGCTGAGCAGAGAGCCTGATGCGGGGATCGATCCCATGACCCTGAGATCATGACCTGAGCCAAAGGCAGAGGCTTAACCCTCTGAGCCACCCAGGCGCCCCTCTCAGGTATAATCTTGACCATTCCGAAGCATTTGACAGAGCGCATCAAGACTTCCCTTTTGGCTTCCATGACACTCTGCTGTCTTGGTTTCCTCCCATTTCCCTGGACTTTGCCGCTAGGTCTCCTTTGCATTCTCATTCCCTCTACTGGGCCATTAAAAACTAATAATAGCCCCTGAAACTCACCACCTATTTGCTCTTTGCTGAGCCCTACTGTGTCAGTACTGTTAATCCTCAAAACCATGCTAAATCTAAATCTGCAGCCACCAGCCAGAGGGGTCTTACTGGAAAGCAAACCTGATCCTATCATTTCCTTGCTTAAAACCTAGTGGCTCTCCCTCAGTTCTGACGGTCTTGCATGCCCTGGCCCCTGCATACCTCTCCAGCCCCACTGCTCACCACTGTATGGCCCTCCTGCTTTTAACTTCTCCAGCAAGAACTCTGGGTCTTTACATGTGCTGTTCCCACTGCCTGAAACACTCTTCCTCCCCTTCTTAGCCTAACACCCATGGCTCTGTCGAGTTTCAGTCGGACATCACCTTTGCCAGGAGCCCCTGGGGGCCGTCGAGGATACTGGTTATGACAGTCACACCGGAACCTGCCCAGCGCAGCTCCCAGCTCTGTGCCACTTCCTATGACCACGTAGCCACGGGCAAGCTAGGAAACTCTGGGACTTCAATTTTTCATCTGGTGTCAGGATTAAATAAATCAGTACCCGTAGGTGCTCTGCAGCGCCACACGTGTCATCTCCATATTTCTTGACCCCAGATGAAGGTGGAGCTCCTGGCCAAGTATTTCCCAAAACTCCTTTGTAATATCATATAATCCAACCTCAGTCCTGGGAATGCCTGCCCATACCCCACCTGGCCAGACCTCGGCTCCAGGAGGGCGGGGCATTTTTGACTTTGATCCTACTCCTATTTCTAGTGCCCGGCACACAGCAGATGCTCATATTTGTTCAATCAGTGACCAGAAATCAAACACCTACTAGATAACCTGGGGATACACGCTGTCCAGCAAACTTCTACCTTGAACAGGGAAGGGAGGAGAGGATAATATTTTTAGCAACAAGGCCTACAGGGCAGGCTCTCACTGAGGCTAAAAGCAGTCACAAAGACAGCTCAGTAATTAGGAAAATACCTTTATTATTTTTGAAATGTTGCCATAGTCAATGTAAAAACCATGATAGTGGCTTTTCCACAACTTCACAGGTTATAGAAAGCTGATTTTCCACCATCTTTATAGAAATCTACCCCCCAAATCAGATGGGGCTCCATGATGGCTGAAACAGGGCAGGAAGGAAGGGCAGAGAATCAGCAAGGACAACTGCAGCTCCCGTGGGCAGCCAGAGGCTTCCTCGGCACTTTTAAAGCCCAGGCTGAGTCCCAAAGACCTGCAACCCCTCTAAGGAAGGCTCAGTCCATGCACCTTTGTGGCAGACTGAGGCAGGCCTCTGTCCTGAAGGCCGGCAGCCCACAGAAGGCCTGCGACGTGGCACTTGTGGCTGGGAGGCCACAGTCAAGGCAGCTTCGTGAGAATGAGAAGAGGGGGCAGGCCTGCGGCTCTCTAAAACATGGCCAGGAAAGAGACTACAGGCACTGACCAAAGAGTGCTCTAGGTTTAGAAATCTCCCTTTTACTCAGCTCCCGAAGATGAATTTGTCAAATAGCTATTAAAAAAAAAAAAAGAGAGAGAAGAAAAACAAAAAAACACAAACATGTGTTTCCATTTCAGCTGTAATCAGCAGTTGGTAATTTTTAGAAAAAGATGACATGAGTTGCTCATTGTCAAGTTTGTCTTTTTTATCAAGTCTCTGGCTCCTTCCCTTCCACGGCTGGGGCAGGGGGGTGACAACTGTAGCAGAAGGCTGTTTGTGGATTTGAGAAAACTGCGAAAATGTTTTGCACTCACGTACAAAGGCTGATGGAATTCAGAAAAGATCCCACCGATTTTTATGAGAAACATGACTGTTCCTCTTGGGTGTCTCAAGTCAAAACAAGGCAACTGCCTAGTGATTTATAGTCCCCACTACACATATTCCGCCTTCCAGAAGGCATTAGAGAAAGGGCCAACGTTTGCCAGGAGCGATTGTAAACATACCACTGACAGCTTGGACACTTTGTTTTTAAATGCAGCAGGATTTTTTCCTTTGGCCCTGGCGGAAAAGCCAACTCCCTAGGATTGTTTAGGAAGGAGCAGACAGGAGGACTCCCCTGAAACCTCAGAGTGAGGAGCCTCATGGTCCCCACTGACCGGAGTGTGGCCAGGAGCATTGTCAAAGGCGATCGATACATTTATGGCATATGAAAATTGTCCTGTGGTCCCCAGCTGGCCCCCAGACTCCACCCAGTTGGACATGGGGCAAGGGGAGTACAGAACAGATTATATTATAAGGCACGTGGTTGAGGTGGCCCCCACACCAGGCCCCAAGGGATTATCTCTTTGCACGATTCCAAAAGTGATGGAAAGCTGAGGAATTGATGGCACTCACAATAAGCAGCAGCAGCAGATACAGGGATATCATGACCATAAACCAATGGCTGGAAAACCAGGACAGCTGGCTGGAAGCCCTGCATAAGGGGGGAGAAAAAGGATGTTGGCAAGAAGAGAAAAACATTTTTTTTTTAAAGTGTATGCAGCAACTTCTGGCTCAAAGAAGATGAAATGATGAATTTCATCCTTTGGGTAAGCCATGAAATGAAGCTTCGTGCATGCTCCTTTGCTCAAAAAATCTGGGGCTATTTGCCCTGGCACAGACACATCTTTCACCAGAACATTTCTAAATGTGCAAAGACAGCTATGCAATGAGCTCATCCTGATCATCTCTCTTATGGCTCCTCTTGTACCTTTTATGACCTGTCTTTTCTTCGGTGAGACTTTGGGATCTAGAAGGTTCTTGCTCAGGGTGTCTGCCCAGGTGGCAGCAGGTGGCAGGTTACTAAGCCAAAGTCTCTTCACGGTGACACATGAACAGATATATCAGTCGGAGCTGGGGGAGCCCTCTTTGGCCCACCAGGAGATGATCTAAAGCGTCTGAGTGTACACTAAGAGACACTCCAGGGAGAAGTGGGAGAAGAATGGAATTTTCAAGTAGAAAAAGCCAGATGGTTTTAAACCAAAGGATAATGTTCCTCAGACTCAGTAATCCTATCCAAATTTCCCCAAATGTGGGGGACGGCTGGGGGAGGGGAGGATTTTACTGGTTTATAAAGTCTTGAAGCGTGGAAACCACTGGAATGGGGCATATTAAAGGTGACTCCCTTTCCTATCTTACCTGCTTCTCTACTGCTTGTCCCCATCCAAAGCTCTGCCACAGACCCCAACAAGGCAAGAGGATCTTAAAGCAACCCTTGACCCTAGAGACCCCCACGCATCCATCAACTACCACATTGCTGAGATGGGATGAGGCATCCCCCATGGCTATGAGGGGCTGAAAGGTCTCACCTGCTCTTGAATTCAACTCCCATTTTAGAGAATATGAGGAAGTAGCTCAGGTGCAGAGAGCACAGGTGGTGAGTCCACACCCCTGCAGGGAGTGACCAAGCAGGCGCACACATTCCCAGCTGGCATCCAGGCACCACCCAGCCTCTCAGCTTCCCCTCAGTCAGTGGGTGCCAGACCGCAATCAGGAGCCCGGGTGGTGAGGGGGCCTCGTGCTCTGGGGCAGTCAATTTGGCTTCATTCAGTCCCTCATGTCATTTGTGTTTACAAGTCTCTATCTTCTTCACTAGGAACACACAGTCCCTCTTAGGGCCAGGACCCCATCTCCTCAGACCTGTCTTCCTCACCCCTCGTGTTTTATATACTTCATACACTGCTCAAGTCTCAGGCTGGGGAGCAAGGGATGCTGGCAGCGGAGAACCCGCCACTCTGAATGCAGCTTTGCGGTGCTGCCCTGAGCCTCTCGCGGGGACCGCCCGCCTTACCTGCTGGGCTGCCTCTGTGAGTACACCAGCAGGTACTTCACTCGCAGGAGCTGGTTATTTGTGACCACAAAGTACTTTGGAGGGACGTCTCCCCCTTCGCTGTGTTTGATTCTTGCTCTCCTGCGATCTATCTCCTTGGAATCTGAACAAGGAGAATGAAGCACAGCTTTACTGGGGGACATTCAGGAATAAGAGAAGCAGATTATGAATAGAAACAGGTCAAGCCTCCAGGTCATGAGGGTGGAGAAGCCCCAGCAGGCTGAGGAAGGGTGTGGGTGTATAGAGGAGCACCAAAAAAACAGGAGAGTCTGACAAACCAGGTAAGAGGGGGAAAAAAAACAAAAACAAAACAAAACCGAGGAAAATAATAAGGGATAGAAGGGGGAAAAAAACTGAGTTGGGAAAGCAGAGGGAAGAAGCGGACTGATGGCCATCACAAAAAAATGATCTGGGCTTAGGTACAGAACTTGACCTAAAATGAGTCTCTTAGCAGACATTTTAAATTAACCATCCAGATTTTCGAGCTTTTTAGAACTCTTATGTTCCATCCTTTGTACCAAGACTTGTTTAAAAAACAAAACAAAAACCCCAAACTTTTTAATAACATGATGAAGCTTGGTAAAAACAAACAAAGTTATGTGACAGCAGACACTGCAAGGTTTTGTTCTGTTGTTGAAGGTCAGAGTTTGCAAACTTCCTAAGAATTATAAATGCAGATATTCATGCTGCCTGCTTTGGAAGGGTGGCGTCAGACCTGGGCCCATTCCTCAGGATTCCAGTTGTTTTACATTAGAGGCCAGGAACAGACAGTTTTCTCAGTGGAACCAACCAGTCAGTTCTGGAGACTAGAGTAATAGTTCTGGGACTCTTTTGCCACTAAGGGCAAAACAGCAGAGCACACAAGGCAGAGACTCAAAGGAACAGATCAGAGTGGACTGAGGTGGCTAGCTAGTCATCTGCTCTCCAGAGAGTCCAGGATTTACTTCCCACAGCTTCGGTTGCCTCTCACGTCCTCTGGGCACCTACCCAGGGCACACACCAAAGTAGCCTGGAGGGACGGGTCTGGACACACGTCTTTAGCTTCAGTTGACCAAATACCTACTGAATGCCAAGTACGTTCCAGGCTCTGTGCAGATACCAGGTCCCCAAGAGTGACTGAAACCCAGTTTCTGCTTTCAAGGAGCCCACATTCTGGCCTCACACCTTTGCTTTTATCTACTTTTTAAATTATTTATTTACTTGGAAGAGAGAGAGAGAGAGCACAGAGTGGGAGGGAGACGCAGACTCCCCACCAAGTGGAGAGCCCGATGTGGGGCTCGATCCCAGGACCCCGAGATCATGACCCAAGCCGAAGGCAGACACTTAACCGACTGAACCACCCAGGTGCCCCTTACCTATTGAAGCTCCCCTCTACCCCAGAGCTTTCCCTGAGCGCTTGGACATACTATGATTGCACCTTCCTCTCAGCTGCCCCTGTGGACCTCATCAGCCCCCTCCCCTGGTATGCTCTGCCCACCACCTTGTAGTAAGTGTGTCTTTTTTATCACGTGTCCCCAAGGAGACTGCTCACTCTGTGAAGTCAAGCTCCTGTCCCATGTTGCTTTGGACCCAGCCCATTCCTTGGCTGGCAATGGGCGTGCCACTCAACAGATGGGCCAACAGTAAGAGCCTGTACATTTAGTAGACCTATAGCCCGGGCCCAAGCCAAGTGCTCACTCACCCTTCTTCTTCATTTGGCACTTGACATCTGGATGATCAATGACTTCACACACAGCCACGCAGCTGAGGATGGGGCCAAGGAGGCTGCGCTGCCATCCCAGGCCGTGGGGGCTGTAAATGAGGGCCAGGCTCAAGTCACTGGTGAGGTAGGTCCCTTCCCCAAACAAGGACGTCTGGAATGGCAGAGGTTAACAAAGAAACAGGGCTGAGTGAAGGTAAAGTTGGCACAGCAAGATGACATAGGTCTTTCTTCAATAAAACTGTAAGCAACAAGTTCTTAAGCCTCTTTTTTCCCCGTGAAAAGGTATATAACGTCAGCTCATTCTAAGACATCATCTCAGAGTTGTAGTTAAACACAGTCCCATCTGACGACAGTTGAACTTGATTGTGGATGTGCCCACCTAGCCTGGCAAATTAGTGGTCAAGTTTGAAGGAGAAAAACATAGATATGAGTCCCAACAGACCTGAGTTTGAATCCTGCCTGTACCTCCAACAAGCTGGCAAGTTATAGAAACTCTCTGGGTCTCAGTTTCTACGTCTACAAAATGTTGATAGTTTATCTCCTTCACAACATCACAGAGGAGGCTTCAATGAGATCATGTACATAACACTGAGCAGGACCCTGGCACATGACAGGAGAGGGCATGTGTGTCACAATATATTAGTCATGCCTGTTACACGAATGCATTTAGCGTGGTCACACTGACAGCCTCCAGAAGCCAAGTCATGCACTTATGCACAGGGAGGAGGATCACACTTGAGGGTAGAAGGGACCTAAGTTGTCATGTGGAAAAGAAATGAATCTCAGACCAGAAACTGTTACCATATAAGGCAGGCCTGTATTAGGGGCAGGGTAAGTATGACTCTTCGTATTGGTGTCAACCAAGAAAATGTCCAAAATCTAGGAGGCAGGTCCCTAGTGGTAGGGGCTAACGTGATGTCCTCCATGAGGAAGCATGTTAGGTGAGAGAGAATGAGCCCAGGTGATATACCCATATCATGGGTAGCATATGGGTGATATACCCATATCATGGGTAGCAGTAGCAAACTCATCTTTTGCCCACAATAGACCACAGCAAAGGGTCAATAATCAACCATGATGGCCAGCAGAACAGTACCAGTCATGGCACTCAGTCATCCTGACTCAGAATCCTTCTCATTTCAGGTAGCTACTACCAATGGATGACTTTGAAATTGAAGTTGAAATTCAATTGCTATCTTCGGGCTGCAGTGTCTGTATCTGTTGAGTGAACTCAAACTGTTCACTGAACATCCTAAGCTTGGGAACTGAGAGATGTCTTTTTCAGAGGCCCCAGGCTTCCACAATTCTAAGCTGGTTCAGTGAAGTGTAGGGGGAATGAAACTCGAGCCTTTGCTTTACCTTTGGAAGCCCCTTGCCAACCTAGGCACTGTCCCCATGTCTCAGAAGCTGACACAGACCTTCTCCAAGGACACTGGATGTAATCTGATCTGACTCTACACCCATTCTCAGCTCTGGCTGCAATATATACACAAACGAGACCCCCCTCAACTCAAGAACCTCAAGCAAGACTGCTGTGAGCAGAGAAACAAGAGTGGGAAAGGTCGGGTATCTGTACTATGAAAATAATCTCACAGCTTCAACTGGCAAGTAAGCTCCCTCAAGCAAGCCCCTCACTGGAAACCCAGACAGAAGTGGCCAACAGAGCATCCGCTTAACCAGTGGATTCTGACGAGATGCCTCTACGCAGCGACTCCCCAGACAGTGAAGTGAAGGTTTGCTGTACAAGCCTGTAATCTGCAAGCAGCTTCTCCAGGCCGGCTCTGCCGTGAAGCAGAGGCCCCTGGATTCCAGTAGCCTGGCCATAAAAATAAGCTGAGAGCCAGTATAAACAAGCCCGTCATCCTACGCAAAACCCAACTGCACTAATCAGCTACAGCAGTGCTGGAAAAGTCTCTCTAGCCCCGGGGCTGCATCAGCCACAGCTGAGCCCGTGGCTCACAGAACCAGACCCTCTGATGAGGCAGAAGGCCGCAGCCCTCCAATTACCCCAGATTCCCTCTCCATCCGCCTATGAAAGCAGCCCTTGCTTTCTTGGAGTCTAGTACAGGAAGAGCCTTTTGCATATATGAGCTGTTTGAATCCTCTCAGCACACCAGAAGGTGGGTAATCACATCCTATCTTACAGATGGGGACGCTGAGGCTCAGAGAGGTTAATGAAATTTGCCTAAGACACAGAGCTGCTAAAGTGGTCTTTTCTGGCTCCTAGGAGGCTTTCCTCCTAGGCAAGTGCTTCTCAAATTTGTACAGGCCTACGAGTCACCTGGTGAGCTTGTTAAAGTGATCCCGTATCAGGTGATCTTGGGTGTGGCTGAGATTCCACAAGTCCAACAAGTTCTCAGGTGATGTGGATGTGGCTGGGCCAGGGACCATGGTGAGTCACAAAGATTGCCTATACCCTGGAATCACCAGACTTTTAAAGCATATTGGTGTCTGGGTTCCATATCCAGAGATCCTGATTTAATTGGTTTGGGATGCAGCCAAGCACTGGGATTTTTAAAAGTTCCCCCAAATGATTCCAAATGGGCAGCCAAGGTTGGGCACCATCTTCAAATCAATACTTCTCAAACTGTAATCAGTACAGGAGTCACCCAGAGAGCTTATTAAAATTCAGATTCTAATTCAGAAGGTCTGGGGTGGGCTCAAGATTCTGCATCTTCACAGGCTCCCAGATGCTGTTGTTACTACTGGTCTGCAGACTATACGAGGAGGGGCAAGGCCTTAGTGAACCCCTCCCCCCGACCCTCTACCAGCAAATTCCCCAGGGTTCTGACCCCCACGTCAGGAGGCTTAGGCCCCACCTTGTTCAGGTGGCAATGCAGCCCATTGTGGATGATGGAATGGAAGTTTTCGAGGCGGCTCCCGTGGAAGGCGTAGATTAGGTCCCGTTCTCCTTTGGTCTCATAAAATTTGGCGTTCGCTGGGTTGGAGTATTCAATTTCAAACAGGAAGTCCGGCACGGGGACAGGCGTGTGAGGGGCACCAGTCAGCTTTTGGATCTTTTCGAACTTGAAAACACGTAGGAAGTGGCAGTTTTATTTGGGAACCTGGTAAGATGTGCTGCCAAAATGGCGTCCTAAAGCTTTGGGCTTACTTCCTGTGGGCTCTGCTCATGAGAACAACTAGTTGCATGAGAATACAGGCAACAGTTTATAAATAAGCTCAGAGCTTACAGCTCAAGACTGCTTCCCTCTAATACTGTTTTTCCCTACACCAAGCTGCAAAGCATGAACTCTTTCTTCTAACTAAAGACTACCTCTAATTTTCATAACACCATCACATCCATTTCCTGCATTCCATCTTTACAATAATCTCAGGGGGTAGAAAGGTGGGATCAAGTGCAAGAATGGCCAAAAATGTTTCCTCCCATCCTTGTCCATTTGCCCCTCTGTAACTGACTTTGCAGGTGGGAACTCCAGAACTCCACCAAGAGGTGACATCTATTTCTCTGCCCTTTGAATCTGGGCTTGGCCATGTGACTTGCTCTGACCCTGGCCAATATAGAGCAAGCAGAAACTTGAAAAGGGCCTGCTGCTGTGAACCCTTCACTGCCATGGCGACAACCCCTGCTAGCCTTCAGTAGGATGAGGGCCTCACAGAGGAGGCCCACCACAGCAGCCATTCCAGCTCAAGACCCAGACCTGTGAGGCTACCCTAGATCATCCAGCCCCATCCAGAAGAACAACCCAACTAACCCACTGAATCTTGAGAAGCAATCAATATTGTTTTAAGCCGCTAGGTTTTGGGAATGGTTTGTTACGCAACAAAACCAAATTGATACAGAAGAGTAAGCTCTTCCTGACGGGCAGTGATCCTTCTCAGGGCAGGGACCACATCATTTGGGTAATTTCTAAACAGTAAGTCATAGACCAAAACCAGTCTGTGGCAAAGTTTTCTCTGGGTTGTGATTAAATGAGAAAACTAAGGACAAAGTAACAGATATGTTTATATTGCTGTCAGGTTGCCACGAGCCTGTCTTTGTCATTGTTTTGAGGCCATCCTCCTTTTTTGTACTAAAATATCTTTTTATAAAGTGATGATACATAGCAGCCTAATGTCCTTACTTGAGCTATAAAATAAAAATTAAAAAGCTAATAATACTCACTCCATATGTGGAGTGCCAACACTCCACTCCACATTTTAACGAAATTTAACTGACCTATAATTAAAAGGCAAGGAACCACTGTCTTATCTACTTTAGCTCCAGCACCCAACATCTAGTAGATGCTTGAAGAGGATAAATAAAGGAATGACTAAATCTCAACTGAGCAGATGACAGACGTGAAACGGAGATATCTTCTCCGAGTCAGCAACCCAGCCCAGACTTGATTATGGATCTCCTGACTCCCACTCTAGGGCTCTCTGTTACTGACTGTGTTTACCAACACAGGTGGACACCGCTAGACACCAGAATCCGAAACACCCAATTGTCTGCCACTTGAAGAGAGTTTTTGTCTTTGGCAGGAGCTTGTAAAAATTAAATGCTCTTAAATTAAAACTGATTAAGTAAAGAACAACACAGATAAACCCCTGCTCTGTTCTGAGGCAAGAGCACAAGGCCAGGGGGTCTGCCGTCTCATGCCCCAGTCCTTGTCCTCCTAGCCTGTCCCTGGGAGATCCTGGCCAGGCAAGGGAAACCAGATTACGGAATGTCTAGTCTGTGTCACAAACTATACTGCGGGTGCCATACATTCTACCATAGCTCCCCTCTGAGGTAACTATTAATATTCTCAGTGTACAAATGGGGAAAAGGAGACTGAATGTTAGATGGAAGTGGGATTTAACCCCAGTGCCTGAAGTGTTCCATGAACCAGGTTCTGCCTTTGTGTTTCCTGACAACTAGATGAGGCCAGTGTTCTTAAGGTGTGGTCAAGGGTCCACCCTTGTGATACCCAACATTTCCTGAGCCCTTAGCATGTACCCTAAGGCATTTTTCTAGCTGGGAATATTCATTCCATTCTCACAGCCAGTTCCCTGATGGAAGTATACTATTTATAGATGAGGAGACGGAGATACTGAGATGTACCCAGTGGCCTACTCCAGGTTCACCGTAACGGGGAGAACACTGCTTCGCGCTGCCAGTGTGCAAGTTCCTGAGCCCACTCCAGACACAGAATCAGCATCTCTCAGGGCAAGGTCCAGGAAGCTGCTTTTCAGCAAGCTTCCCAGGCCATTCTGGTGCAGGAGGAGGTCCCAGAGCCCTTCAGCCCTAGGGATCTGCTGTCCTATAGACCAAAGTCTCACCTCTGACTTCCCTGCACTGTGGATTGTCAGGACCTTTGAGGATAAAATCCAGCTCACCAGATCCCTGGCCCGTACGTCTTTGTCTCCAGAAGACTGGAGAAGTTCTTTCAGGTTGGGTAACTTGCTGGCATCTGCAAGCTGAAGTGAGGAAAAAAACCTCCATTAGCAAGGATCCTAAACAAAATGATAACGGGGTGCCCTCTCGTGGTGAAGTAGGCAACCTGCACGTCTTTCGTGTTTCAAGGAATTTCCGAAGACGGAAAGAAAGGTACAGCTCTGGGATTCCCCCTTCCAAATACCAAACTCCAAAAGCTCTGAACACTGAAACATGGTCTCGTAACCCATTTGGTACAAAACCTGACCTGAGCTGCTATGGGGTTAGTTTAATCTTTACTTATCCCACTTCCTGTTGCTGTTGATGTGATACATTTGGCTGCAGGAATATTAATGTCTGATTATGGGATACCGCCACCTCCCAGGAGGTGTTACCAAATACACGGTATATCCAAGTGTGGGTAGAGGGTGAACAAAGCCTTTTCCCTTCAGCATGAGTTAACTCCCTGTTAACGTATCTCTTGGAGTGCAGCAACTCCATACACAAGCAGGCAACACTGCTTTGGAAAAAATGACCCAGAATGGTAAACTGTACCTGGACTGGAAGAATCTATGAGTAAGGAATCCATGGCTTTGGGCTTCCCTGAGTGTGAGTGTGGTGACTTCTTTGAGGACCCCAGCAGCTATGTCTGTGGTGTTCTCACGAAAGAGGCCAGCCTCTGGGGCACATGGGGCTTCATTGAGGTGCCCACCCACTCATCTCCTCACTCCCCACTGCTTCCATATTGGGTTGCTGGGAAGATGAAAGAAGGTCCCAGGTCTATCTCTACACGTCCATTTCTTTTCCTTTCCATTTTTCTAGAAAGTTGGCTGTTGCTGACCTTGGGGGGTTTTATTTCCTAGCTCGGCAAATGAAAATCAGAAACATTTCGGGGTTACTTTATTCCTATCTCTATTTCCAAAGAGTTGATCACTAGCCTTGAACTTCTTTTATTTATTTTTTTGTTATTTTATTTATTTATTTATTTTTTTGACAGACAGAGATCACAAGTAGGCAGAGAAGCAGGCAGAGAAGAGAGGAGGAAGCAGGCTCCCTGCTGAGCAGAGAGCCCAGTGTGGGCTGGATCCCAGGACCCTGGGATCATGACCTGAGCCGAAGGTAGAGGCATTAACCCACTGAACCACCCAGGTGCCCCTAGCCTTGAACTTCTAATAGAACCCTCTCTACATGCCTTGTGGAGCATCAGTGAGGATCCAGTTAAAAACCATGGATGACAGTGCCTGGGTGGCTCAGTCGGAGTATATTAAGTACTCCAATGTTAGTGGGACTGTCATGATCGGTCATCATCATGAACTGTAGGAGGTTGCATGTGCCTGAGGTGTGGGGGAAGGGTCGCCAGGAGGAAGAGGAGTGAGAAGGTAACATCAGTCTGTGAATGACCTTAACCCACCTTGGGGACTCTTGGCTTTGTTCTATAGACTGTAGGAGCTACTGAGGGTACCCTCCAGTGGCCTTCCCCACTGCCTGCTGCCTGCACAGAGAATACCCCCCAGCAGCCTGTGGCCTCTGTCCTTCTTTTCTTCTCCTGTTCCATCCTTGTTATCCCAGAGACAGAGCTGAGTATTCTCTCCCACAATGACTGTCCTCATCACTCCTATTTCCCTTTTTTTTTTTTTTTAAGATTTTATTTATTTATTTGACACAGAGAGAGATCACAAGTAGGCAGAGAGGCAGGCAGAGAGAGAGGGGGAAACAGGCTCCCTGCTGAGCAGAGAGCCTGATGCGGGGCTCGATCCCAAGACCCGGGGATCATGACCTGAGCAGAAGGCAGAGGCTTAACCCACTGAGCCACCCAGGCGCCCCATCACTCCTCTTTCCAATCCCACCTGTGAGCCACAGACCCTCGCCAATAGTGCAGACCTGGGCACAGGGAGCCTGCAAAAGGCCAGTCAGCTAAGCCAGGCCCCTTTTAGGGGTTCAGTCTGGGAAAGTGGGAGAGAATCCTCCTGGCTCTGGGCAGGACCTAGGCTCCCCTGAGACCTCCTTGGAGCCAGCCTTCTTCCAGAGCTCCGGCCCTCTCACTGCTGCCTGCCCAGACAGGGCCCCTATGTGTCCTGCCAGGCTGCCTGCTTTATCCCCACTCTTTAACCCCTCAACTGACCTCCCTTAAGTCCCATTTCACTTTCACACTACTCTGAAAAATAAATCTGCTCCAACAAGTTAATGGAATTCTTCCTCCTGAGTAAAACCTGTCTGCACTTGAGCAGGGCCTTTTGTGAACCAGGCATACAAGCAGGGTTGCCAGATAAACTACAGTCTCACCAGTTAAATTTTAATATCAGATAAACAACAAAATTCATTCTTTCAGTATAAGTATAATCCATACAATATTGGGGGGCATACTTGCACTTTCAAAATTATCTGTTGCTTATCTGAAATTCAAATTTAACTAGGTGGCTTATACATAGTTCGCCAAAGCTAACAACACTTCCTTTACCAAGCCCTTGGACATCTGGTCTGACCTGGCCTCTCTTCCTAACAGTGCCTCTTACGACAAACTTCCTACCCACTGCCCCCATGCTATTCCTCACCTGCCCTGTGTCTTTCCTTTATTATGCTTCTGCAGCTGCCCAGCATAATATTTCATGGGGTCTTCAAGGCCAGCCTAAAGTCACCTCCCTGTCCTTGACCACCCAGGATCTCTGTGTTCCCCTGTCCTCTAGGCAAAATCCCATGTTGGTACTTGACTCTCTGGAGTCACCCCAAATCCGGTTGGGACAAGCACTTCCTGAGGGCCAACCACATCTCATGTCTCCTGGAGACCCAGCAACTGGCCTAGAACTTGGCACAAGGTTCAAACAAGACAGTAACAGCTACTATTTATTCAGGCCTTACCATATACCAGGCGCCAGGCTAAATGCTAGGCATACATCATCATTTTAGCCTCCACACAGCCTGTATTAAAGGGGGAGGGAACAGGTCTGGAGAAGTTCAACTCTTTCCCAGGGTCACACCGCTATTCAGAGGTAGGGCAGAGACATGAAGTCCGGCGGCCTGACTTCAGAGTCCATTCTCTGGGATCCTCTCCCAACAAATCAATGGAGAAATATATTTATTTGTTTGTTTTAAAGGTTTAAGTGATCTCTACACCCAATGTGGGGTTTGAACCCACAACCCCAAGATTAAGAGTTGCATGCTCCACAGACTGAGTCAACCAGGCACCATTCAATGGAGAAATTTTTAATGGATTCACTATTTTAGCCCCAAGGAGCAATTCTGACAAAACTTTAAGAAGGTGCTTGGGAAGCTTATCTGGTATGTTCCTGGAGACACCCCCCACCCCACCACCACCACCAAATAATACAACCGAGACAGCTACTGGCTGAGCCTAAGTCTTGTCAAAGATAGAGAAAGATGTATGTCACCTGTAGTATGGAGCAGGGTCAGGAATCAGAAAACCCTCCATGAAGATAAGAGTTAGACAAGCCGCAGCTCAGACAGTGGAAGGCACTTCTCAAAAACCTGACTGAGGAGAAGAGTTCAGGAGGAAGGAAGGCATTTCTGGGAGTTCGGGGAGAAGGTGGAGGGAAGGGTTTATGGAATGGGTAGGACACAGTGGTGGGGAGGATTCTGAGAGGCAGAGCAGATGGCACTCCCAGTGGGACAGGCAAAAGGTGGTCCCAAGCTCAAATGCCTTCGGAGCCAAAGAGTCATGCAAATGAGCATGGGAGGCATCTAGGAGAGAGTGGTGAGGACTGCGTTGAACTGGACATCCCCGGCCCAACGAAGGGCCCAGCCACCAACCCCCAGCTGGTTTCTGCCCAAGGGTGCCAGGTTCTAGCTGGGCTATGGAGGCTCAGATGTCTTTCTTTTCAAAAGAAATCAGCAAGCTGCTGCCTTTTTTTTTTTTTTTTCCAATTTCCCAATTTCTAGAAGGCAAGGGGAACAAATAGAGCCTGTTATCCCACAGACCCCACTTTCACAGCCTCTGCTCTGAGAAATAAAGAAGTATTCAGTTGGAGAAGGGGTCAAGGAGCCTAGGCAGGACCTGACCGGTGACCAGCACTGGTCTCTCAGGAAAAGAGGTGGTTTGGGTGACTGAGAGATCAAGGGTAAGGAACCAGGAGGGGACACACAGAGGAAAGAGAAGACCAATAACCAAGCAACTCCTGTGCTTGCTTTGAGTCAGGAAGTGACAGGACAGCCCAGTGGACGGTCTGCAAACACCAAGATCACAATCTCCTGATGAGGAGGCCCAGGAATCTGTGTTTACAGATGTTCCCACAGGCGATTCTTACCACCAGGAAAAGGTGGGGAGACTCAGGTTTATATATTAATTAATGTTAATTAATTAACTAACTAATTAATGTTAATTAATGTTAATGTTCTAAAAGGGCAGGCAGCAGGAAAGAACGAACTCCGGTGGGGGTGGGGGTGGAATCCTTACCTATAAAAACACCAGAGATCATAATTACTAGATGTGGGGGAAGATGCTAGAAGGGAATGAACCAAAAGGTACAGCCAAGGTCACCAGCCTCAGGAACCAAACTGATAAAGTGACACCTGGAAGAGCAGAGTGGGTGGGATGGGGGGAGCCACTGGGCTGCGGGGATGAAGCCGGCAAAAGTGGCCACTGCTGTTATATGCCGGTATACCTTGCTTTGCACAAAAATCCAGATTCATGAAAACAGACTGAGGGTCAGAGTCTACTTTAGAAGAGAACTCTTCACACAAGCAGTCATTGTGGAGTCCCTCTACAGGAATGGTTCTCTAGGGGCAGGCTGCCATTATCTAGGACCTGGAAGGTGGTGTAATGCCCACAGGGAGACTGGTTAGCTGACAGTGACAGAGATGATAAGAGAACCCATATCACTGAGTCGTTAAGATTAAATGAGTTCTACGTAGAAACAGTTCAAAAGAGTGCCAGGCAGGTAGTTCAGTGCTATTTGTAATATGTAAGCATCAGGTACTGTACTATTATTAATCAAATGCCTCCTCTCTCCCGCTCACCAATTCGATAAGGAAAAGCCTGCATTTCTGGGATGGTTGGGAAGGAAGGAGGTAGTCAGTACCGGAAGGATGATCCCACCCCTGGGTTCTCCATATTGTTATCCCACAGGCTGAGACACTTTTCTAGCCACACATCCACCAACAGTCATGCCACATAACCTACGTCTGATCCAAATCTTTTTATATCTGTATACCTTTCTATATCTGTATATTCTATACTTATATATCTTTATAGAATATAGAAATATATTTTATATTTCTATATCTGTATATTCTTCAGAGACCACCTCTGAGAGAAGGGAACTAAATAGGTAATCTGAGACAGAATTTTACCTTGAGATATCACATATGTACCTAAATGGACACTTATGGGCTGGATTGAATCTAATCATCATCATTTCCTCACTACCCAGCAGATGGGTGTTCATGAAAATGATCAATTAATAGGAAAATCTTAAAACTACATATTCCCAGACAACCCTTTGGGTCCCCTCCCTCTTTGGGAGCTTTGTGCTATCACTTTGCTATTGCCCAATAAACCTCACTTTGCTGCTAAAAAAACAAAACAAAACAAAAACAAAAACAAAAAAATTACATATTCAGGGGCGCCTGGGTGGCTCAGTGGGTTAAGCCTCTGTCTTCGGCTCTGGTCATGATCTCAGGGTCCTGGGATTGAGCCCCACATCGGGCTCTCTACTCAGCAAGGAGTCTGCTTCCCCCTCTCTCTGCCTGCCTCTCTGCCTACTTGTGATCTCCCTCTCTCTCTCTCTGTCAAATAAATAAATAAATAAATAAAATCTTTAAACAAACAAACATATATATTCTCTGCAAATAAACACAATATCCCAATGCCCAGCCTCCACCTCAGAGATGAAATCAGAATCTCCAGGGATAGGGCCCAGACATCAGTATTTTTCAAAGCTTTCCAGGGGATTCTAATGCCAGCCAAGGTTGACCCTTGTATAAAGAGTGACCTCCCGGGGCACCTGGGTGGCTCAGTGGGTTGAAGCCTCTGCCTTCAGCCCGGGTCATGATCACAGGTCCTGGGATCGAGCCCCACATCGGGCTCTCTGCTCAACGGGGAGCCTGCTTCCTCCTCCTCTCTCTCTCTCTGCCTGCCTCTTTGCCTACTTGTGATCTCTGTCAAATAAATAAAAAAAAATATTAAACAAAAAAAAGAGTGACCTCCCCCAGTAAATGTCAATATTCAATTTATAATCTGAAAATAAGCATTAAAAGCCTCGCTTAGAGAGGTTGCTTACCCTTTGAACCAGCAATTTCACCCTTTGGAATTTATCTCAAGAAAATAACTGGAGATGTAAACAACGATTACTCTACAAGGTAGTTTGTCATAGCAGCATTTAAAAGAGCAAAATTTTTTAAATTGTGAAGGCTCGCAAAGGAAGCACTCCTAACTGCTGGGGGTAGAGGCTGAGAATAAGATGAGGTTCCAGTTATGTCCTAAGGGATTAAGAAAAGTTTGTCTGGACAAAGAGGGAGACGGTGTGGAGAGGACAGGCATTCCCTGGAGTCAGCACAGAGAGAAGCTTATTCATGGTTTAACCCAGACATTGGGGACACAGCTTGGTTAGACAGCACAAGCCACAGACCAGAACCAGAAGAGTCGATTAGTGCAGTTCCGCCCCCAAAATAGTAGAAAGGAATGGGGTAGGCTAGACACAGTGCTTCTCAGACTTTACAATGCACACAAATACCCAAGAATCTTATTAAAATGCAAGTATTGATTGGGTAGGTCTGGGGTGGAGGGACCAACATTCTGCATTTCTAACTAGCTCCCAGGTGATGCTGATGTGGCTGGTCCTCAACCAGACTTTGGGTGGTAAAGGGCTGGAATTAATACAAAGGAGCCATTCCCCCCAACCTCCTACCCCTTGAAAGGGTCTTCAGGGTAATGGTGAACTGGGGCATGATGTTTTCCATCGGAAAAACAAAACAAAAAACTTAACAGCTGTGATGCCAGTGACAAGATTCTGTGTAAAGTGACTCGGGGAATATGAACTGTGCCCAGGATAGCTCAACCTTAAGTTCAGGGGTCAATTGTCAGGGCTACAGGACATCCCGAGAATCTTAGAGGGTTTCTTACCTGATAGGAGCTTAGCCAACCCTCTTCCCAAGGGAACAGGGTTAGAAACCCTCAGTCAGAAGCAATCAGCACATACCTAATTTGATTGCTCAAACATGTGATAAGCACATCTCAGGCCAGGCCCTGGGAATACAAAGAACTCCCAGTGCAAAACTGAAGAGCTGACTCAGAATGGAAATATCCTCCAAACAAGGCACTGGAGAGATGATTTGGGAATGCAGGGACTGTGACAAAATAAGGCCAGAGCCATGCCTAAAGCCAAGAGCTTGGTTCAGTAGGGGATGTTCTCAGGAAAGCCACAGTCAATAAAGTAATTCAGCCAGAGTTCTAAGTTTTGGAAACAACCCATGTGTTATAGGTGTGTAATAACAGCGGAGAGAAAATGATTTAAAAGGGGCTGAGGGGTGCCTGGGTGGCTCAGTGGGTTAAAGTTTCTGCCTTTGGCTCAGGTCATGATCCCGGGGTCCTGGGGTCGAGCCCCGCGTCGGGCTCTCTGCTCGGTGGGGAGCCTACTTCCCCCTCTCTCTCTGCCTGCCTCTCTGCCTACTTGTGATCTCTCTGTCAAATACATCAATAGATAAAATCTTTAAATAAATAAATAAAAGTGGCTGAAAATGATACACTGTTTTACATTATTTCCAAGAGCTCTAAGCTAACAATGAGAGACTTTTTAACAGCTCTATACCTTCCTTCTTCAGGGAACCACAAAATAATCCAGAAGGCCAAGTCCAGACCTGATTCCGATTTCTCTAAAAGCTAACTTTTAAGGAGGCACCTGGCTGGTTCAGTCAGTACAGCACAGGACTCCTGATCTCAGGGTCATGAGTTCAACCCCCACATTGGGGTACAGTTTACTTAAAAATAATAAAAAGCTAAGCTTTGAGTCAGATACAGGTCCAGATACCAAGTTCTCTGCATCTTTTCTACAATTCATGTAACATGTGGCAAAATGAAACCTAAGGTATATTTATTTAAGAATGTGTGCAGGCCCCCAAAAGTCATGGTGCAAGGCCCTGCCTGGTGAGTGGCCTTCTCCAGGGAAACTGCCCGTTAAAACCATGCCTACACACAGCCAAGAAGCTGTTGAGCCTGGCCTAGCTTCCCTCACAATGGTGCCCAATAAGGAATAAGGCACCAGAACAGGATGGGAAGAACCTGTCCATGTTTCTTCAGTGGCACCTGGGAGCAAGGGTGCCCTGGCTAGAACTGGCACAAAGAGCCCCATGCCTAAACAGTCTGTCCCTACAAATGAGAGGCTGGCTATTTGGGTTTACCTTAATTACCAATGCTCTCCTAAGAGGTTATAGATATGACAGGAAGGAAGACAGTGCCTTCAACTGAGAGCACTGATACCTATGGGGAATGTGGAATAGGGTGAGCTCTGCCGGGGGCATTTTTACTTTATCCATATCATTTGTATATTTTATAACAAAAATATATCCAACCATTGTTTGCATAATTAAAAATAAATTTTTAGGGGCGCCTGGGTGGCTCAGTGGGTTAAAGCCTCTGCCTTCGGCTCAGGTCATGGTCCTGGGATTGGCTCTCTGCTCAGCAGGGAGCCTACCTCCCCCTCTCTGCCTGCCTCTCTGCCTGCTTGTGATCTCTCTCTCTCTGTCTGTCAAATAAATAAATAAAATCTTTTTAAAAAATTAAAATAAAAATAAATTTTTAAAAAACACAAGCACAGGGGCGCCTGGGTGGCTCAGTGGATTAAGCCGCTGCCTTCGGCTCAGGTCATGATCTCAGGGTCCTGGGATCGGGCCCCGCATCGTGCTCTCTGCTCCGCGGGGAGCCTGCTTCCTCCTCTCTCTCTGCCTACCTCTCTGCTTACTTGTGATCTCTCTCTCTGTCAAATAAATAAATAAAATCTTTAAAAAAAAAAAACACAAGCACATCAAAATAATTCCAAAGCTCCCTTTGCTTTTATCCCATATTTGTCAACCCAACCTCATTCTGTTTGCTGAGAAGACCTTCCAACAGGAAAAGAACATAATGACCATGCTAGACCATTTGGATGTTTCTTGGTCAGAATTAATAAAATGCATTGCGGGGCACCATCTCTGTTGAGTTTGGTCCCTCTGACCCTAATCTCTCCTCCTCTGTCTACTCCTCCTGACAGATTCCCTCTCTCACCCTGCCTCCTCAGGGGTCTTTCAGAAATGCATCCTGGGGGCACCTGGGTGGCTCAGTCAGTAAGCATCTGCCTTCAACTCAGATCATGATTTTGGGGTCCTGGAATAGAGCCCAACATCAGGCTCTCTGCTCAGAAGAGAATCTGCTTCTGCCTCTCTCTTGGCCCACCCCCACTTGTGCGCTCACTCTCAAATAAATAAAATCTTAAAAAACAAACAAACAAAAAAAAAACCTCAATGCATCCTAGATCTCACCAATGCCCTCCTCTGCCCAAGGGTAAAATCAACACATCTTTGGTAAAACATGCCCAGCTCTGTGTGCTCTGGTCAACCTCATCTCTTCCTGTTCCCCTTGGTAGCCACACTAAAGTATAGACTTGTCCTTCTCAGTGAGCTCTTGGCTTTCTGCCCATCCTGCTACTCCTCCTGGAATACCTCTTCCCTGCTCTCTGCTCCTCAAAAACCCTCCATATCCCTGGGGACTCAGCATGGCATCAGCCATAGCCCCTACTTAGTCCACTGCCAAGGACTGGGATTCCAGCCCCGGACTTCTATGTTGTATATACAGACTTACTCCATAATACAGCTGAACACACTGTTAATCTCTCCTTGGGTCTTTAATTCTGTACCCTTAGCACCTGGCCCACAGCAGACACTCCATAAATATCTCCTGACAAAACCGAAGGACGTTTTATCCCCAAGGCTCTGATATCACAACTCACAAAACTGAATATCTGAATATTCAGAACAAACCACGAGGGAAGTCAGTTGGCTTATCCTTCTCCAACCACTACTCCCTGTACCCTGAAATGCCTATGCACTGTGGTCAAGGCCTGGGGTGCCCTCAACACATCCCTGGTCTGGGCTGTAATGGACCAGATAAGGGCAGGAGGCTGGGCCTTTGTCCCTAGACCTCTTGAGAATGATAGCAAAGAGGGAATCCGACTCTGACCACCTCATCAGAGAAAATTCTAAGCATCTCTTGATTCAAAATATCTGCCTTAATCTGTTAACATGGTTCATAACATTCATTGATTTTTTTTTAATGTGTAACTAATTTTGATACCTGGAATAAATCCACCCTGTTCATGGGGAATTATTCTTTTTATACATTGCCAGAATCAGGATGCTAGTTTTTTTGAGGATTTCTACATTTATACTCACGAGTGACACTGGCCTATAATTTTCTTTTCTTGTGTTATCCTTATCAGGTTTAGATCAAGCTTTCATGAGCCTCTTTTTCAATACTCTGAAAGAATTTTACACAAAATGAAACTGGAAGCACTTATTCTCTCAGTGTTTGGTAGAATTTGCCAAGGAAATCAGGTAGGTCAGGAGTTTTCTTTGAGGGAAAATCTTTGACTACTCACTCAATGCCTTTAATGATTATAGACTATTTTGATTTTCTACTTCTTATAGAACTGATTTTTGTAAACTGTATTTTTCTAGGTAAATCCAAACATTTGAATTACAAAGACAACTGATATCTGGACTGCTGACCCTGAGGTGAACTCTGTAAGAAATTAAGTGCCTTGTGAATCATGGGAGAAATAACAGCTGACATGCAGACTGTATGTTACAATTCATGAAAGTACTGCCCACATATTACCTCATTTGAAGATCAAGGTCTGGGTGGCTTTGGTGATTTTTTAGTGTCTGATTACTTGTAAAGAGATGAATAACTTCTTACTTAGTAGAAGCATCTGATTCAGATCAACCCCCCTACTGCTGGCCATGCTAGGAAATTTTGTGGAGGCTTATGCGGCTATTGAATTCTGAATTCACTCCTGGGAGTTACTTGTCATTAACATGAGGGAGTAACCACCAAGGGCCTTGGGATTGTCGATATTAGGGTATGGGTGTTGTGAGTTCATGGAAACTTTCCTTAAGGCCCGGCTGGGAATGTTAAGTCTGGGGGCTGGCGTGTTCACTAATCCGGGTCCACAGGCCACGTGGCCTGGGACGCAGAGGACAGCGCGGGAAGGGGTGGAGAGAAGCACACTCACCAGGGCCTCAAAGTCCTTGCAGTCGGGGCGGGCATAGGACGCGGGGAAGGGCCGCAGCACCGAGTCGCGCTTGTAGCTCTGCAGCGCCGAGGCGAAGAGGCTGCACCGGAGGTCGGCGGCCAGCACGTCGCGGCCCGCCGCCTCCCTGACCGCCGCCCAGCCTGCCGGCTGCATCCCGGGTGGCGGCGCGTTGCCGGGGGAGACGCGCGGGTCAGGGGCTAGGGCCGAGCCTGTGGTCAGCGCGGAGCCGGGCCCAGGGACAACGGGCCAAGGACACCAGGGTTCCCAGGCCCGGGGTGGAGCTAGGCTGAGGGATGAAGATGGCAGAGGTCAGAACGTGTGTCGGGTGTCTTCGGCTGGGAGCCGGGCCGGGGCGCTCGCTGTCTGGGGAGACGGGCCGGTGGAGGAAAAGGACCCGGCCGGGACCTCGGTTCTGCGTGGGAGATTGGGCCTGGGAATAATGGGGCCGGGAGAGGGGGTGTCCCAGGCCCCGGGGAGGGGCTATGACATGGGATGAGACGACAACGGCGGGAACGTGCTGACACGTGTCCTCTACAGAAGCCTGGGGCAGGGGTGGGGCGGGCACCCTCAGGGGGAAGCAGGGGAAAAGCCCCCTCTCCGCGCCGGGAGAAGCTGCTGCGCCGCCTGTGCCTTCCTGTTCCGCCTCCCGCCCTGCACCGCCGAAGCCCCGGCGCTCGCCCGGCTGCCCCTAGCGCCGCCGGCGTTCCGCGAGCGGTGCACGTCAGCCCGCGGTGCCCTGCCCGCGGGAGGGACTCCCGCGCCGTACTGCCTGCCCGGGCCTACCTCCCCTCGCGGCCGCGCTCCGCACGCTGCTCCGCGCTCCTCCCTGCCCAGCCGAGGGCCCGCCCCTTCCCGCGCCCGCCCCCGCCCGGGTGCCGGGTGTGTCAGCCCTGCCAGATCTGAGGGGACAGCGACGCGAGGTGTGGGGCCCCGGTGGAGTCGCCCACGCCGCTGCACGCCGTAGTCGCAAAAGCCAGGGAGAGGAACTACCCAGGCGCCCTTTGACCCACCCTTGGATTTGCCTTTGTTTCAGCTCCGCGGGCTGAGCCTGTGGGAATTGCTGAGCTGCGGCCTCTCGCCTGAACGTTTCCCTCCAAAACGGACTGCGCAGAGGGAACCATTGAACACCCAGGGAAACTGCATCTCAGCGTGCTGCACTGCTTGCCCAAGGTCCCACAGCCGGATCGGGTGAACCTGGAATCCACATCTAGATCTGAAAACCAAAAGACCTGTCCTCTGCTTCTCAGCCTTCAGAATTCACTGCATCGCTTTAGTCTCTGGCCTCTCAGACAAGGGTCAGCAAGATCCTTCGTTGGAGTCTGGTCAGAAAGAGAACCTGGAGAGACAAATAATGGGGGAGGCCAGAGGGGAGGTTGACCGAACTCTGCAGAAGGGAAGGGACTAGAGTCCCATCCCCTCTCCCAATTCACAACCCCGTTAGAGAAAACCTCAATTTGGCCTCATGGTCACCTGGAAATCGAAGCACAGGAAACTGCTAATTCCTAGACTAAGAAGCCCTTCAATACCCTGGCCCCCACTCCCACACCCTAGCTTCCTCCAATAGAGGAGCTTCCCCTCCTTCCCCATCCAGGCTGAGTTGGGCTCTTGCTTCTGAGAAGAAGTGGTCCAAGACTTTGGATTGTATACATGACTTTGGGAGGAAGAGCAATACTGGACCCCCATACACCACAGGGCTTCCCAGGCCAGGCATTGAGTGCAGGCTGCTCCCAGGAGTCACATCAAACCTCTAGTTGCTAGGAGGCCCAGACTGGTCGGGACTAACGAACAAGTGTCTTAGAGCCTTACATCCTCAGACAAGACTCCTAGTGCCCAGGACCTCGTGGGATCCGGGAACTAACATGGCTACTGAAGTTCAGGCCCAGAAGGGCAGGGCCAGCAACAGTGGGACAGGAGACCTGGACACCCACCTTCATTCTACCTCTTCACTGTGGGATCTTAGACAAGACCAACTCCTTGGCCTCAAGGATTATTTGCTGGATGAAAACATGAAATTTACTTTAATGAATATGTTTTCTCACACATGAAATGAGAATCATGGTGAAACATCCACAACCGAAGGGGGTGTGGGAACCGCTCTGGGGATGCAATTCTGAGTGTCTGGGCGCTCTACAAAACAAGCTGAGTTATCATTGTGCTTATTTTCTTTTTTTTTTTTAAGTTATTTATTTTTTAGTAATCTCTACCCCAACGTGGGCCTCAAACTCAGGACCCTGAGATCAACTGAGCTAGCCAGGAGCTGGCTATTTATTTACTTTTTATAATTTTTTTTTTACTATTTACTTTTTATATTTTTAAAAAACAGCTTTATTTACCTGAAATGAATATAACATTGCATATTAACTAACTGGAATTAAAATAAAAACTTAAAAAAAAAACAGCTTTGTTGACGTATAATCCACAGCCCATACAATTCACCCATTTAAAGTGTAAAATCTAATAGTTTTTAGTATCTCCACAGATACGTTCAACCATCACCACAGTCAATTTGAAACATTTCATCACATTCAAAAGAAACCCTATGTAGTTAGTACTTGTGGTACCTGAGCATGGAATGTCTTTCCATTTATTCAGATCTTAAAAAAAATTGTTTTTTCACCAATGTTTTGTAGTTTTCTGAGTATAAGTCTTGTGCTTCTTTAATTAAATGTATTCCTAAATATTTCATTCTTTCTCATGATATTGTGAGTGGGATAATTTCTTAATTTCATTTTATATTGTTCATTACCAATGTAGGGAAATATCATTGCTTTTTATATATCAATCCTATAGCCTCCAAATTTACTGAACTTGTTTATTGTGAGTGGGATAATTTCTTAATTTCATTTTAGATTGTTCATTACCAATGTAGGGAAATACCATTGCTTTTTATATATCAATCCTATAGCCTCCAAATTTACTGAACTTGTTTACCAGTTCTAATAGTTTTTTTAAATAGACAGATCCTGTCATCTGTGAACAGAGATAATTTTGCTTCTTCCTTTCTAATTCAGATACTTTTTATTTATTTATCCTGCCTAATGGCCCTGACTAGAACCTCCAATACAATGTTGAATGGAAGAAGTGACAGCATGTATTTTGTCTTGTTTCTGATCTTACCAGGAAAGCATGAATACTTTTTTTTTTTTAATCATAGCTGTGGGTTTTTCAGATATGCCCTTTGCTAGGTTAAGGAAGTTCCCTTCTATTTCTAGTTTGTTGAATGTTTTTCTCGTGAAAGAGGGTTGTGCTTTGTCAAGTACTTTTTCTACATCTATTGGGATGATGATGTGGGTTTTGTTTTTTATTCTATTGATACAGTGTATTACCTGATTTTCAGATGGTTAAACCAACCTTGCATTTTGGGGGCTAAATCCCACATACTTAGGTGCATGATTATTTTTCTATGTCACTGGATTTAGGTTTGTTAGTATTTTGTTGAGGACTTTTCATTCATATTCATAAAAATATTGCTCTGTAGTTTTCTTGTGATGTCTCTGTATGGTGCTGATGTCAGGGTAATGCTGGCCTCAAGGAATGAGTTGGAAAGTGTTCATTCCTATTTTTTTCAAAGAGTTTGTGAAAAATTGGTATGAATTCTTGTTTAAGAATTTGGTAGAGGGTGCCTGGGTGGCTCAGTGGGTTAAAGCCTCTGTCTTCAGCTCAGGTCATGATCCCGGGGTCCTGGGATCGAGCCCCGCATCAGGCTTTCTGTACCATGGGGAGCCTGCTTCTCTCTCTGCCTGCCTCTCTGCCTACTTGTGATCTCTGTCTGTCAACTAAATAAATAAAATCTTTAAAAATAAAATAAAATAAAATAAAATAAATGTTTGGTAGAATTCAGCCGGAAAGCCAGGTCTGCCTGGGCTTTTTGTTGTGGATAGTTATTGGTTTTGGTTTTGGTTTGTTTTTTTACTAATTCAGTCTCTTCCCTTGTGATGGGTCTATTCAGATTGTCTATTCTTGAGTCACTTTTGATAGCATGACTCTTTAGGAATTTGTCTGTTTCATCTGTTATCTAATTTATTGAAATGCAATTGCTTATAGTATTCTTCTAATTCTTTTCATTTCCAAAAGATAGGTAATAATGTCCCTTCCTTCATTTCTGATTTTAGTTGTTTTTTAAGATTTTTAAAAAGTAATCTCTATACCCAATGTGGGGCTCAAACTCGTGACCCTGAGATCAAGAGTCATATACTCTATCAACTGAGCCAGCCAACCACTCCTGATTTTACTTTTTTTTTTTTTTTTTAAGATTTTATTTATTTGAGAGAGAGCACAAGTGGAGTGCAGGGCAGAGGGAGAAGCAGGCTCTCTGCTGAGCAGGGAGCCCAATGTGGGACTCCATCCCGGGACTCTGGGATCATGATCTGAGCTGAAGGCAGATGCTCAACCAACTGAGCCACCCAGGTGACCAGCACCCCTGATTTTAAATGTTGTTTTTTGTTGTTGTTTTATTTTAATTTTTTTTTTTTTTAATTTTAGAGAGATAGAGAGAGAGCATGAATGGGGGAAGGGGCAAAGGAAGAGGGAGAATCCAAAACAGACTCTGAGCTGAGCTCTGGACACTGATATGAGACTTGATCCTCTGAGATCATGACCTAAGCTGATCTCCAGAGTCAGACACTTAACGAACTGAGCCACCCAGGCGCCTTTTAAATGTTTGAGGTTTTTTAAAGATTTTATTTTTAAGTAATCTCTATACCCAACATGGGGCTTGAATTTGCAACCCTGAGATCAAGAGTGACATGCTCTTCCAACCAAGCCAGCCAGGCGCCAATGATTTAATTTTTTATTTTTTAGGATTTTGTTTACTTGACAGAGAGAGACACAGCAAGAGAGGGAACACAAGCAGGGGGAGTGGGAGAGGGAGGAGCAGACCTCCTGCTGATGAAGGAGCCCCATGCGGGGCTCAATCCCAGGACACTGGGATCATGACCTGAGCTGAAGGCAGCTGCCCAATGACCGAGCCACCCAGGCATCAGTCAGTCTAGCTAAAGGTTTGTCACTTTTGTTGGTGTTATCCATGAGCCAGCTTTTGGTTTCATTGTTTGCTCTATTATTTAATAGTCTTTATTTCATTAAGTTCTGCTCTGATCTTTTTTATTTCCTTCTCTCTACTTTTTCAGATTTAGTTTGTTTTTCCTTTTTAAGTGTGTTAAAATGAAAATTTATTATTTTGAGACCTGTTAGTTTATTGTTTTGAGACCTTTCTTTTTTCTTAATGTAGACATTTACACCTTTAAATTTTCCTCTAAGTACTGCTTTTAAATTTGTAAGTTATAAATTTATAAAATTTCTTCTAAGCACTGCATACAGATGCATTACACGAGCTTTAATAGGTTGTATCTTCATTTTCATTCACCTCAAAGTGTTTTCTAATTTCTCTTTTGATCTCTTTCTTGACACATTGGTTATGTAGGAGTGTGTCATTTAATTTCTGCCTGTTTGTGAGTTTCTCAAATTTCTTCCTGTTACTGATTTCTAGTTTCATTTCATTGTGGTCAGAGAACCACTCTCTGTTGTATTACTTCTATCCTTTTAAGTTTATTGAGCTTTGTCTTATGGCCCACCATACCTCGATCCTAGAGAGTGTTCCATGAGCACTTGAGAAAAGTGTATATTCTGTTGTTGGATCGAATGTTCTAAATAGATGTCTCTTAGGTCTAGTTGGTTTATAATGTTTTCTTTTTCTTTCTTTTTTTAAGATTTTGTTTATCGTATTTGACAGAGCGAGAGACAGGGAGAGAAGGAACACAGGCAGGGGGAGGGGCAGAGGGAGAAGGAGACACAAGTTCCCCACTGAGCAAGGAGCCCCACTCAGGGCTCAATGCTAGGACCCTGGGATCATGACCTGAGGCAAAAGCACACGCTTAACAACTGAGCCACCAGGGCGCCCCTACAATGTTTTCAAATCTTATATTTCCTTATTGATTGTCTAGTTGTTCTACCTAATTTTGAAAGTGGAGGGATGCCTGGGTGGCTCAGTTGGTTAAGCGTCTGCCTTCCGCTCGGGTCATGATCCCAGTGTCCTGGGATCGAGTCCCACATTGGGCTCCTTGCTCGGCAGGGAACCTGCTTCTCTCTCTGTCTCTGCCTGCCACTCTGTCTGCCTGTGCTCGCTCTCGCTCTCTCTCTCTGACAAATAAATAAAATCTTTAAAAAAAAAAAAGTGGAATACTGAAGTCTCTATTATTTTGAATTGTCCATTTTTGTTAGTTTTTCCTTCATGTATTTTGGTGCTTTCTTATTAGGTGCTTATTTGTTTATAATTATTATATCTTCCTGATGGATTGTCCTTTTTTTTTTGAATTATAAAATGTCAATTATAAAATGTCCCTATCTCTAGTAACATTTTTTTGGTTTTAAAGTCTATTTTGTCTGAAATTAAGATAATCATTCCAGCTTTCTTTTGTTTGCTATATGCATGATATATCTTTTTTCAGCTTTTCTTTTTTTTTTTTTTTTTTTTTAAGATTTTATCTGGGGCGCCTGGGTGGCTCAGTGGATTAAGCCGCTGCCTTCGGCTCAGGTCATGATCTCAGGGTCCTGGGATCGAGCCCCGCATCGGGCTCTCTGCTCCGCGGGGAGCCTGCTTCCTCCTCTCTCTCTGCCTGCCTCTCTGCCTACTTGTGATCTCTCTCTGTCAAATAAATAAAAAAAAAAAATCTTTAAGATTTTATCTATTTAGCTGAGAGAGATAGTGCACAAATAGGGTGAGTGGCAGGCAGAGGGAGAGGGAGAAGCAGGCTCCCCGCTGAGCAGGGAGCCTGATGTCGGACTCCATCCCAGGACTCTGGGACCATGACCTGAGCCAAAGGTAGATGCTTAATCAACTGAGCCACCCAGGTGCCCTCCAGCTTTTATTTTCAGTCTTTTTGTAACTTTGAATCTAGTGTGTCTTCAGTAGGCAGAATATAGATGGATCTTGTTTGTTTGTTTTAAGTCAAGTCTGGCATCTCTGCCTTTCAGTTGAATTGTTTAATCCATTCACATTTAATGTTATCATTGATATACTTGAAGATATACTCAACTTTTTGTTTTCTATGTGCTTCATATCTTTTATGTTCGTCTATTCTTTTACTGTTTCTTTTTGCATTACATGAATATTTTCTAATTTAGCATTTTAAATCCTCAAACAATTTTTTAACAATTTTTTTTAGTAATTTACCTAGTGATTTCTCTAGGGCTTACCATACACACCTTAACTTATCAGAATCAACTTCAGATTTTTACTTATTTCCTGCAATATATAGAAATGTTACTCCTATATAGTTCTCTTTCCTATGCCCTTTTCGTAGTCTTATTGTTAGGTCACACCTATAAATGTTACAAGCTAAACAAAACATTGTTATCATTATTACTTTATATAATTTTATGTCTTTTTAAAGAAGTGAGGGAAGAAAAGAGAGCAAGTATATATTTATCATTGTCATAATATTCTCTTATTTATCATTTCTAGTTATCTTTATTCTTCTGGATTTTAGTTACCATCTGGAGACATTTCTTTAGCTCAATACAGCTTTGCTCCCACACAAACTCTATGTGCTCTTATTGACGAAAATGTTACATTTCTTTTTTTTTTAACATTACATTTCTATGTGATAGACCCAACAATACATTATAAATGAATTGTTTTATATAATTGCTTTTTTAAAGACTTGTTTATTTATTTATTATTATTTTTATTTATTTATTATTCATTTGTTTATATTATTTATTATTATTTATTTATTTATTTATAAATAAATTTGTTTATTTATTTATTATTTATTGAGAGTGAGGGAGAGAGAGGGAGTATGAGCAGCGGGAAGGGCAGAAGGAAAGGGACAAGCAGACTCCCTGCTGAGAGGAGAGCCAGATGCCGGCTTGATCCCAGGACCCAGAGATCACGACCTGAGCTGAAGTCAGATGCTTAACCAACTGAACCACCCAGGAACCCTTACAATTGCTTTTTAAATCAGTTAAGAAGGGTGCATGGGTGGCTCAGTCAGTTAAGCATCTGACTCTTGATTTCGGCTGAGGTAGTGATCTTTCACTTGGGGTCATGATCTCAGGGTCATGAGATTGAGCATAGTGTCTGGCTCCATGCTGAACATCTGCCCCTCCACCAGCTTCTCTCTCTCTAAAATGAATAAATAAATAAACTCTTCTTTTAAAAATCAGTTAAGAGAAAACAAGGACAACAAAACTGCATTTATTCTATCTTTTGTAATGACATAATTACCTGGTAATTACATAATTACCTGGTAATTACATAATTATGGTTGCTCTTTGGTTTTTTTGTGTGGACTCCCACACCTCTCTGAGGTCACTTTCTTTCAGCTTGATGAATGTCCTTTATTTCTTGTAAGGCAGGTTTGCTAGTAACAAATTTTCTCAGTTTTTGTTTACCTGCAAATTTGCCTTCATTTTTTTTTAAAGATTTTATTTATTTATTTGACAGAGAGAGATCACAAGTAGGCAGAGAGGCAGGCAGAGAGAGAGGAGGAAGCAGGCTCCCCGCAGAGCAGAGAGCCCAATGCGGGGCTCGATCCCAGGACCCTGAGATCATGACCTGAGCCGAAGGCAGCAGCTTAATCCACTGAGCCACCCAGGCGCCCTGCCTTCATTTTTTTAAAAATTTTTTATTTTTTTCAAAGCTGAACGACCCCTAGACTTTTTTTTTTCATTTATTTATTTGAGAGGGAGAGTGAGTGAGAGAGAGAGAGCACAAGTTAGGTAGAGAGGCAGAGGGAGAAGCAGACTCCCCACTGAGCAGGGAGCCCGGACAACGGTTTCAATCCCAGAATCCTGGGATCATGACCTGAGCCAAAAGCAGATGCTTAATTGACTGAGCCACCCAGGTTCCCCTCCTTCATTTTTAAAATAGAGTTTTTGGGGGGTATAGGATTCTGGTTGGCAGTTTTTTCTTTGAGTACTTTTTCTAGAAAAGATTTATTTACTTATTTGAGAGAGAGAGAGAAAGCATGAGTAGAAGGTGCAGAAGGAGTGGGAGAAAAAATCCCAAGCAGACTCCACGCTGAGCATGGAGCTGGGACTCAGGACTCAATCCCACAATCCTGAAATCATGCCTTGAGCCAGAAGCAAGAGTTGGATTCTTGCCCAGCTGCATCACCCAAGTGCCTCTTCTTTGAGGACTTTGAACATGTTATCTCACACCTTCTGCCTGCCATTGTTGCTGTTAACTTCATTTGGGTTCTGTTGTAAGTGATGACTTATTTCTTTCTTACTGCTTTCAAGAGTCACTCCTTAGGGGGCGTCTGGGTGGCTCAGTCATTAGGCTTCTGCCTTTGGCTCAGGTCATGATCCTGGGGTCCTGGAATTGAGCCCCACATCAGGCTCCCTGCTCAGCAGAAAGCCTGTTCTCCCTCTCTCACTTCCACTCCCCCTGCTTGTGTTCCCTCTCTTGCTGTGTCTCATTCTGTCAACATTCTGTCAAATAATATATAAAACTTAAAAAAAAAAAAAAAGGATTCACTCCTTGGGGTGACTGACTGCCTCTGTTGATAGAGCATGTGACCCTTAATCTCAGGATTGTGAGCTCAAGCCCCATCCATGCTGGGCATGGTGCTTACTTTAAAAAAAAAAAAAAAATCCCTCCTTGTCTTTGTCTTTTGGCATTTTTACTATGATGTGTCTGTGGATTTCTTTGAATGTATTCTATTTTTTAAAATATTTTATTTATTTGACAGAGAGAAATCACAACTAGGCAGAGAGGCAGGCAGAGAGAGAGGAGGAAGAAGGCTCCCCGCAGAGCAGAGAGCCCGATGCGGGGCTCGATCCCAGGACCCCGGGATCATGACCTGAGCTGAAGGCAGAGGCCCCAACCCACTGAGCCACCCAGGCGCCCCTGAATGTATTCTATATGGAATTCATTGGGCTTCCTGGATATGAAAATCATTGTGTTTCTATAATTTGGAAAGTTTTCGGCTATCATTTCTTCAAATATTTTTTTCTGCTCCTTTCTCTCTTCTGATACTCCCATTACACATATTCTGATGTGTTTAATGGTATCCTACATTTCTCTGAGGCTCTATTAATTTTTCTTCATTATTTTCCTTTCTGTTCTTTGGATTATATAATCTCTATTGATCTATCTTCAAGTCTGCTAGTTCTTTCTTCTGCTAGTTAACATCTGTGAATCCCTGCAATGTATTTTTCATTTCAATTACTGTACTTTTCCACTCCAGCATTTTCGCTTGTTTCTTTTTAAATAAATTTTATCCCTGGGGCACCTGGGTGGCTCGGTGGGTTAAAGCCTCTGCCTTCGGCTCAGGTCATGATCCCAGGGTCCTGGGATCAAGCCCCGCATTGGGCTCTTTGCTCAGCGGGGAGTCTGCTTCCCCCTCTCTCTCTCTGCCTGCCTCTCTGCCTACTTGTGATCTCTGTCTGTAGAATAAATAAATAAAATCTTTAAAAATATATAAAATAAATTTTATCCCTTTATTAATATTCTCTATTTGATGTGACATTGTCTTCATGCCTTACTTTGCTTCCTTAAACATATTTGTAATAGCTACTCTCAAGTCTTTGTTAAACTCAACATCTGGTTGCTTTCACAGACAGTTTTTGTTGACTGCTTTTTTCCCCCAACATATAGGTCATACTTCTTCTGTTTCTTTGCATCTCTCCTAATTTTTTTTAGCTGCAACAGCAAATCCAGGTTCTCACCAGTTTCTGTGACCAACCAACTATAAATTGGAGGTTCTCATGATCCCCCTCCTCAGATTTTATTAACTTGCTAGAGCAACTCACAGAATTAAGGAAAACAGTTTATTTACTAGATTACTGGTTTATTATAAAAAGATATAACTCAAGAACAGCCATATGGAAGAGATACATAGCCCAAAGTGTGTGGGAAAGGATGCTTTCCATACTCTCTCTGCTCTCCCTGCATCTCAAGGCATTTACCAGTCCTGAAGCTCTGAACCTCATCCTTTTGGATTTTTATGGAGACTTCATCATTTAGGCATGATTAATTAAATCACTGGCCATTGATTCAACCTCCAGGCTCCTCTCCTCTCTGGAGGTGATTAGTACCATCCTATACCAGTAGTGATAAATCATGTAGATGTATGTACTCTTGAAATGAGGTTATGAAAAATGCAATATATCTATGTAGTTTTCCTCTCAAAAACATATTACTCCAGTCTAATCATAAGAAAAATATCAGACGAGTCCTAGTAAAGGGACATTCTACAAAATATCTTACCACCATGCCTGGGGCCTTATGAGCACAGAGCTGGGGCCTTGTGAGCACAGGGCAACTGGATAGACAACCTGCCCACGAAACCCCACCTGTCTACAGCAAACCTCACACTTAATGGTGGTCCAGTGAAAGCTGTGACGAGAAAAAGGGAAAAGATGCCCACTATCATTGCTTCAGTCCAATGTCTCTATTAGATTTCCCACCCAGTTAAATCAATCAAGAAAAAGAAATAGTAAAAAGTATGGATTTATAAGGAGAAAACAACGATGTCACTTTCAGATGATATGCTTGTGTACATACAACATCCAATAGAATCTACAATCATTAGAACCAGAGTTTAAGATTGTTGAATGCAAGAGTGATAAATAAAAGTCAGTTGCTTTACTATATACCAATAATAAGCAATTATAAATTGCAATTTAAAAAATCTATACTAGTCGAGTTGGTGGCTCAGTTGGTGGAGCAAACAACTCTTGACCTCAGGATTGGAAATTCAGGCCCCACCTTGGTATAGAGATTACTTGAGAATAAAATCTTTAGAGGCACCTGGGTGGCTCAGATGGTTAAGTGTCAGACTCTTGATTTTGGCTCAGATCATGATCTCAGGTTCATGGGATTGAGCCCTGCCAGGGTACCAGTCTCAGCAGGGGTGTCTGCTTGTCCTTCTTCCTCTGCTCCTCCACCCCCTGGAATAAATAAATAAAATACTATACCTTGGCTAATTGAAATAAAGAAATAAAATCTTTTTTTTTTAATAAAGTAAATTATACTCAAAGTCCCAATGTAGGAACAGAGAAAATCAGAATGTGCCTAGTTGACCAGGACAAATTTAGATGTCAGGCAGCTGAGTCTCTGCGTTGGCCCTTAAAGGTTGCCCCAGAGCAACGTTTTGAACACTATTTCCGGAGTCTGTAGGGTCATTAGTCAGCATCATTTGCATACCCATAATACATTGCAAACAGTATAATTTTTTTTCAAGTAAAAAAAAAAATTCTTTATTTGACTTTTCTAAGTGTGAGGATGTTATTTTCAGAATTCCTGGGATATATTTCTGCAGGCACTAATTCTTGTAATAAACAGCCACCCTCGCTGTATTAGGAGTCACATGTACCTGATAACTGAGTTAGGCGCACTGTTTTTTATGCTCTGGTTTCTCTTCAGATCGCATAAATCTTTCGCCTTTTACTAAAGATTTCCGTGGAGAGGAACAATTCTGAGTTTTAACCCAATTTTTTGAGGCCTTGTTAACTAACAAGGCTATTTATCAGGTTTAAAAAGGAGACTTACAGTGTGATTTCATTAAAATTTAACACGTGGTTAGCTTCTGCTGCGGGCCATTATATGAAAATAGTAAATCTGCTTGAGTGCGTTGCATACACAAGCGTTGCATACACAATATGGTTGATTAGATGGTTTTTGTTCTTGGTCAGTGCAGTAAGTATAAGTTTTATGCTTTTATTTTGTATAGTTTTACTGAAATAAGCGCTTTTTTAAAAAAATAATTGCATTGATCTTTAAGTTGGTGTGTTGTCTTCTACCTTACTCTCTAGACGTAGTATGGTTTTTAGTTTTTAAGATTTTATTTAACAGAGATCACAAGTAGGCAGAGAGGCAGGCAGAGAAAGAGGGGGAAGCTGGCTCCCCGCTGAGCAGAGAACCCAATGCGGGTTCGATCCCAGGATTCTGGGAGCATGACCTGATCAGAAGGCAGAGGCTTAACCCACTGAGCCACCCAGGCGCCCCAGTATGATTTTTTTCTGGCCTTTCGTGGTGCTTTATTCTACGAGAAGTGAATAACTTTTTCTGCACCTAGGGGGTTCTGAATATGCAGTGTGCATACCACATCTGTTGTGGGTTGGGTCCAGGACTTTTCAGTACCCTATCTTCTCTAACCCATGGAGTCAGACACTAAAGCTCACTTTCGATGTTAAGGAACTGACTCACATAAGGAGGCTGAGAAGAGATCTGCCGTGTTCAAGTTGGAGGCCCAGGAAAGCTGGTGTGCAGTTCCAGTTCCAATGAAAAACTGAGAACCAGGGGAGCCAGTGCTGTAAGTCTGGGTCCAAGGCCCAAGAACCAGGAGTGCCAAAGACCAAGAATAGTGGAAAATGTGTCTCCCAGGGATGCCTCCGTGGCTCAGTTGTTAAGCAGCTGCCTTCAGCTCCGGTCATGATCCCAGGGTCCTGGGATGGAATCGGGCTTCCTGCTCCGTGAGCCTGCTTCTCCCTTTGCGGTCTGCTTCCCTCCTTGTGCTCTCTCTATCTCTGTGTCAAATAAATAAAATCTTAAAAAAAAAAAAAAAAAGTGCCTCCCAGTTCAAGCACAGAGAGTAAATTTGCTCATCTGCCTTTTTGTTTTCTGTTTGGGCCTTCTGTTCATTGGATGATGCCCACTGCAGTGATGAGGGTGATCTTTCCTCACTATGCTAATTCAAATGCTAATCTCTTCCAGACACACCCAGAAATGATGTTTATGACCTATCAACTATGTGAGCTTCCCTTAGCTGACATACTAAATGAACCATCACAGGGGGGCCTGGGTGGCTCAGTCCTTAAGCATCTGCCTTTGGCTCAGGTCATGAACCCAGGGTCCTGGAATGGAGCCCTGCATCAGGCTCCCTGCTCCATGGGAAGCCTGCTTCTCAACCTCTCCCACTCACCCTGCTTGTGTTTCCTCTCTAGCTGTGTCTCTCTCTCTCTGTCAAATAAATAAATAAAATCTTTAAAAAATAAAATAAAATAAAATGAACCATCACAGGGGCACCTTGGTGGGTCCATCAGTTAAGCCTCTGCCTTCAGCTCAGGTCATGATCTCAGGGTCCTGGGACTGAGCACCGCATCAGGCTCTCTGCTCAGGAGGGAGCCTGCTTCCCCCTCTCTCCCTCTGCCTGCCTCTCTGCCTACTTGTGATCTCTCTCTGTCAAATAAATAAATAAAATCTTAACGAAAAAAAAAAAAAAAGAAAGAAAGAAAGAAAAGAAAGAAGCTCTCAACATCCATGCCCCAAGTCAGGAGTCACTAAACCAGCTCACTTCCACAGGGCTGCTGGGCTGGGCTGGGCTTAAAAAAGAGGTGGCCAGAGTGACTGACTTTAAGAGATCTACAGAAGACCCCTTTCCTGCCTCATTTTCACTTTATTGCCCTTCCCCCATTTCACAAAGTAAACATTTCCTGTCATCTACCCTAAACTTTACCAAGGAACAATGCTGGAGGATGTAAAAACTTCTGGGGCTCTCAGTAAATGTCAGCTTGGAATATTTATATCAGTTTGGAGGAAGGAGATGAATCTGGACAGCAAATTCTTTTTATTTATTTATTTTTTAAAAGATTTTTATTGGGGCGCCTGGGTGGCTCAGTGGGTTAAAGCCTCTGTCTTCAGCTCAGGTCATGATCCCAGAGTCCTGGAATCAAGCCCCGCCTGGGGCTCTCTGCTCAGCAGGGAGCCTGCTTCCCCCTCTCTCTCTGCCTGCCTCTCTGCCTACTTGTGATCTCTGTCTCTCTAGTAAATAAATAAAATCTTAAAAAAAAAGATTTTTATTTATTTATTTCACAGAGATCACAAGTAGGCAGAGAGGCAGGCAGAGAGAGAGAGAGAGAGAGGAGAAAGCAGGCTCCCTGCGAGCAGAGAGCCTGATGTGGGGCTCGATCCCAGGACCCTGAGATCATGACCTGAACCGAAGGGCAGAGGCTTTAACCCACTGAGCCACCCAGGTGCCCTGGAAGCAAATTCTTTTGTAAATTAAAATTTTCCATATCTTTTCTTCCAATAAAATTTGAGGATTTAATTTGTCAATAATAGTTCATTATATGGTAGTGAGTGACACTGTTGAAACACCTTCCATCCACTGACTTATGGGAACAAGATTTCTCAGGTTACAGCTTTTAATAAAAATGAAAAAAAAAATGGGGCACCTGGGTGGCTCAGTGGGTTAAGCCTCTGCCTTTGGCTCAGGTCATGATCCCAGGGTCCTGGGATTGAGCCCCACATGGGGCTCTCTGCTCAGCAGGGAGCCTGCTTCCCCCCGCCACTGCCTGCTGCTGCGCTTACTTGTCATCTCTCCCTCTCTGTCAAATGAATAAATAAATTCTTAAAAAAAAAAAAGGATTGGAAAGAAACCCTGTATTTTCTGGCAATAAGCAACATGCATCCATTTAATTAAGAAATGTATTTCCAGGGCGCCTGGGTGGCTCAGTGGGTTGAGCCGCTGCCTTCGGCTCAGGTCATGATCTTGGGGTCCTGGGATCGAGTCCCGCATCGGGCTCTCTGCTGAGCAGAGCCTGCTTCCCTCTCTCTCTCTCTCTGCCTGCCTCTCTATCTACTTGTGATCTCTCTGTCAAATAAATAAATAAAATCTTTAAAAAAAAAAAAAAAGAAATGTATTTCCAATAAAATGATAACTTTATGTTTAATAATTACCAAAATTATGGAGTGTGTTTATATAGTATGTTATGTTTATATCAAGTGTGTAGTACTAGTAATTACAGTAATAAATTAATCCAGAAGAAAAACATTAATGCATAGAATTTTAAGTCCAAACAATGTGGAAAACGTTTTAAAATTCAACTAATGTACTTATTTTGTCATAGTGAAATATGATTGAGTAATCAATAAAACACTTACAGGTATAAAAATATTTGCATTAAATTCTTGGTGAAAGGGAAGTAGAAAAACAAGTTTGAGGGGCATCTGTGTGGCTCACTCATTAGGGATCTGCCTTGGGCCCAGGTCATGATGATGTCAGGGTCCCTGTTCAGCGGGGAGCCTGCTTCTCCCTCTCCCGCTCCTCCTGCTTGTGTTCCCTCTCTCACTGTGTCTCTCTCTGTCAAATAAATAAAATCTTTTTTAAAAAGAAAAAAGAAAAACAAGTTTGAGAAGAGAAAGTAATTAGGTAAACAAACAATTTTTAATTTTTTTTAAATTAAAAAATATTTAATTTCTTATAATAGGGGACCCCGGCCCTGGGTGCCAGTTGGTTGGGCAACAGACTCTTGGTTTTGGCTCCAGTCAAGATTTTGGGGCTGTGGGATCGAGTCATGCTGGGCTGTGAACTCAGCGTGGAGCCTCCTTGAGATTCTCTTTCTCTCTCTCTCTGCCCCTTCTGCTCAAGCGTGCTCTCTCTCTCAAATGAAAAAATAAATCTTTTTTAAAAAATTATGATGGAGGGCGCCTGGGTGGCTTGGTGGGTTAAGCCTTTGCCTTTGGCTCAGGTCATGGTCTCAGGGTCCTGGGATGGAGCTCCACATCCGGCTCTCTGCTCAGCAGGGAGCCTGCTTCCCCTCTCTGCCTGCCTCTCCACCTACTTGTGATCTCTCTCTCTCTCTGTCAAATAAATAAAATCTTTAAAAAAAATTATGGGGGCCCCTGGGTGGTTCAGTGGATTAAGCCGCTGCCTTTGGCTCAGGTCATGATCTCAGGGTCCTGGCATCGAGCCCCGCATCGGGCTTCCTGCTCCGCGGGGAGCCTGCTTCCTCCTCTCTCTCTGCCTGCCTCTCTGCCTACTTGTTATCTCTCTCTCTGTCAAATAAATAAAATAAAATCTTAAAAAAAATTATGATGGTAGTTATCAAATCTCTTGGGCATTTATCTTCCAATGATTACATTTTAAAGTGATACAACAGCTTAGCGTATCAATATTTACAATGTACAAAATATCCATTCTTTGCATCTATTTAAATGTATATTGTAAGTTATCTTATGGAAGCTATACATATGTTTTTTTTTTAAAGATTTTATATATTTATTTGACAGAGAGATCACAAGTAGGCAGAGAGGCAGGCAGTGAGAAGCAGGCTTCCTGCTTAGCGGAGAGCCCGACCTGGGACTTGATCCCAGGACCCTGAGAACATGACCTGAGCTGAAGGCAGAGGCTTAACCCACTGAGCCACCCAGGTGCCCCTATACATATGATCTTTAAGGTGTGCACAAGGAATATATATTTTCAAAATTCTTTAGGAGCTGTAAGAGCAAAATATTGGACTCCCTGACCTTAACAAGTGGCCTGTGGCAGGAACTGAGCACCAAAGAGAAGCAGTGGCCAGGAGAGAGGCTGCAGCAAAAATGAGCAAAGAGTCCTAGAAAGAAGGTAAATCTGGGGATGAGAGCTGAGACCTAGAGGTTTAATCCACCTCCATAGGAGTCTCTGTCCACTGCGGAATCTGTAAGGGTTAGGTGTTGCTCCTATGCTCGGACCTCCCACTTGCAACTGTGGCCCCTGGGCTCTAACCACAACAAATAGGGACCAGAGAACAATCTATAAGAACATGCAAGGATGATTTAACAATCTCTTGATGCAGATATCCACTGGAAGAGATTGGAGCAAAATAATCCCATGAATAATAATAATAATCCCATGAATGCAGAAAAAGCAATGAACTTGAATACTCATTCATTATACATATGTACATATATATTAATCTGAACATACTAGAAATAGAAGGGAATCTGCCCAAGCTAATGAAGAATACCAACCAAAACACCACATGTAGGGGCGCCTGGGTGGCTCAGTGGGTTAAAGCCTCTGCCTTCGGCTCCGGTTGCGATCCCAGGAGGGTTCTGGGATTGGCAGGGAGCCTGCTTCCTCCTCTCTCTCTCTCTCTCTGCCTGTCTCTCTGCCTACTTGTGATCTCTGTCTGTCAAATAAATAAATAAAGTCTTTAGAAAAAAAACATGTAAACAACATGTTGTTAATTTTCCCTTTGGAGTCAGAAAGAAGGCAAGAATCAAAATTTCCATCAAAAATTCCAATTAAAGTGGCACCTGGGTGTCTCAGTGGGTTAAAGCCTCTGCCTTGGGCTTAGGTCATGATCCCAGGGTCTCAGGATCAAGTCCCGCATCGGGCTCTCTGCTCGTCAGGGAGCCTGCTTCTCCCTCTCTTTCTCTCTGCCTGCCTCTCTGCCCACTTGTGATCTCTGTCTGTCAAATCAATAAATAAAATCTTGAAAAAAAATTCCAATTAAAGGTTTCTATGATCTTTTTGTTCTTGTTGTTTTTAGGGTATATCTTCTATTAAATATCCGTATGAATTGTTGCCCGGAATGGAAGTGCCAGCCCCATCACAAACAATGAAATTGAAACTCCACCTTTGCAATCAGACATGGGTTCACGCTTGGATTCAGAAGCCCTGGGAACTCCACGACTCTATGGAGCCTGGAATGCTAAAAACAAAAGTTAACCTTCCTTTTGGTTCTCTAACCAGTGAAAGCTGCTCAAGACCTTTCCATAATGAAGCTGAGAAATGTCCTGAAGGTGAACGTCCTCTAAAGCTTAGGAGCAGGGAAACGCTCTTCAAAGCATTCAGATTTGCTCCTTTCCTGTTCCATCAGTGCCTGAGCCCCTGGACAATGCCTGCGAGCCTAGCTATTACCATAGGGGGGAACTTTGCATGTTCATGGATCTCTAACTTCCCATTACATTGAGAAATATAAAAAACATGCAAAAAGTATTAAAGCAAATGTATGCACGGATGAACTCAGCAGACATGACTCTAAGTGAAAGCAGCCAGTTACAGGGGCTACATGTTGTCTGCTTCCATTTATATGAAATATCCAGAATAGGTACTTTAGAGACAGAAAGTAGAATAGTGGTTTCCAGAGGCTGGGGAGCAGGGAGTGTTTATGTGTGTGTGTGCTGCTAATGGGTAGAGTTTCTCTCTGAGGGGACAAAAATGTCCTAAAATTAGATTGTGGTGATGATTGCACAACTCTGAATATAGTAAAAACCATTGAATTATACACTTTAAATGGATAAATTGTATGACAAGTAAATCATATCCCATAAAGCTGTTTTTAAATTGTAATAACTTTTTATTTTTTATTTTAAATTATTTATTAAAGATTTTATTTATTTGACAGAGAGTGGGAGGGAGGGCGCAAGCAAGGGGAGGGACAGGCAGAGGGAGAGGGAGCAGGCTCCTGACCTAGCAACACCCAGGGATCATGACTTGAGCAGACTTTTAACCGATTGAGCCACCCAGGTACCCCTATAATAGACTTTTCAAAAAATTAAGATGTGAAATTTAAAATATATGTCACATCTGATTGACTAGTTAAGAGCAAAGGAACCAGCAAAGTGAGAAAAAAAATGCCAATTTAAAGAAGGTGTCAAAGTTGGGAAAGAAAATGTTTATATATATAATCAGCTAGAAGAAAACAAAAAGAGCTGTAATTTCCTTCCTCAAGGTTGCTCAGTTGCCACAATAGTTAGGGAAACCTTGCAAGCAGTTCAGATCTAGTAACAGCACTGCAGAAAGAACAGCACATTTTTTTTCCTTGTGGGGGTGGGAGTGTGGGGGGTGGAAGGGGATGTCTTTTTTTAAATTTAAATTCAACTAATTAACATATCATGTCTTATTAATTTCAGAGGTAGAGTTCTGTGCTTCATCAGCTGTCTGGAACACCCAGTGTTCATTCCATCCAGTGCCCTTCTCAATGCTCATCACCCAGATATCCCATCCCCCGACTCTCCCCTCCAGCAAGCCTCAGTTTGTTTCCTTCTTACGGTTTGTCTCCCTCTCTGATTTCATCTTGTTTTATTTCTCTCAGGTTTGTTTCTTCTGCTAACCAGAATCAACAAGCACATCAAAGAACAATACATAGGGAACAGCACATTTTTAAAGCCTAATTGGGGGGGGGGGGGAGTGCTTGTCTGGTTCAGTCCAAAAAGCACCTGGCTCTTGATCCTGGGATCATGAGTTCAAGCTCCACATTGGGTGGAGATTACTTTTTTTTTTTTTTAAGATTTTATTTATTTATTTGACATACAGAGATCACAAGTAGAGAGGAGGAAGCAGGCTCCCCGCTGAGCAGAGAGTCCAATGCCCAGCTGGATCCCAGAACCCTGGGATCATGACCTGAGCCGAAGGCAGAGGCCTTAAACCACTGAGTCACCCAGGCGCCCCAAGATTACTTTTTTTTTTTAAGAGTTTATTTATTTGACAGACGGAGATCACAAGTGGGGGGGCGGGGGTGGGGGTGGGGTGGGGGGAGGGAAGCAGGCTCTCCGCTGAGCAGAGAGCCCGATGCGGGGCTCCATCCCAGGATCCAGCATGACCTGTCCGGAAGGCAGAGGCTTTAACCCACTGAGCCATCCAGGCGGCCCTAGAGATTACTTTAAAAAAAAAAAGTAAATTTAGAGGCGCCTGGGTGGCTCAGTGGGTTAAAGCCTCTGCGTTTGGCTCAGGTCATGATCCCAGGGTCCTGGAATAGAGCCCCGCACGGGGCTCTCTGCTCAGCGGGGAGCCTGCTTCCTCCTCTCTCTCTGCCTGCCTCTCTGCCTACTTGTGATCTTTATCAAATAAATAAATAAAATCTTAATAAATAAATAAATAACAAATAAATAAACTTAAAAAAAAAAAAGTAAAAGCATAGGATAAAGAGACCCGGGATCTGAAACTGGAATACGAGATTTCATCTCCCAAAGCAGCAGCAGCAGGTGGGGCAGGAAACCTGAGGCCAAGCACGCAGACTCCAATTTTAAACAGGATACTGACAGGAATTTTTCTCAAACGGCAGACGAAAATGCAGAATGATGAAGAGTGTATACCCTGCAGGTGCACGGTTAAACCAGGACAAACGAACACCCGTCTGCCTACCACGCAGCTTAGGAAAGAAATACAACTCTCGCGTGCTCTTCTCAACCTGGCCTCTCCCTCCCCACTGAAGGGAGGAACCACTGCCCTGAATTTTGTATCAGTCTCTTATTTGCTAATCTTCTCTTATTCGATTTAATGACAAAGTCTTTACTCGATAGAAAACAAACTCAGCTGTACAAATACATCAAACATAAAGACCGAGTCCCTTATCAATAGGCATTTAGGTCCAGTCAATTCTCTTCTTCGCCCCCTAATGGAGACGCCGAGGTACAGTGTGAATACTAACCTATTTTCCGAACCCGAAGAGCTGTGACTCGATTATTTGCATACCCACAGTGCACTGCACACGGTACAAATTTAAAACAATAAACCTTAAAAATTCTTCCACCTATGTGTTTTAAAGTTAGATATCTAATTACAGAGTAATCTAAAAATTTTTATTCAGGCAATGAATTTTGCCATTAACCAGCCACCATCATTGTACTAGGAGTTTTTTTTACCCGAGGTGTGAGTTAGAGGGCTGAGTTTTATACTCTGGTTTCTCTTCAGATCGCATAAATCTTTCGCCTTTTACTAAAGATTTCCGTGGAGAGGAACAATTCTGAGTCTTAACCCAATTTTTTGAGGCCTTGCTTTGGCAAGGCTAATTTATGAAGTTGAAAAATAGATTTGTAAGTGGTTGCCTTTTCAGGGTTTTTTTGTGTAGTATGTAGGTAGTGCGTTTTAGCCGTGGTGGTAGTGATTTTTCTTGTATTAAATATCACTTCGTAGAAGAACGACGTGGCTCTCTATGGGAACGTACACTTTTTTTTGTTGTTGTTGTACGTGTGTGCTTTTGGCTTGTGTTTTGAGAGTTTAGTCGCGTGGGTGCAGGTGCTGGTCCTTACTTTTATTTATGGCTCTCTTGTCGGTGGTTTAAAAGCTTACTAACCTGTGTTTGTCTTAATTTTGTTTATTTTCCCCTATGTATGCGCTTTGTTGACTTCCACATATGAGTGAAGTCTTATGGTATTTTTGTTTTTGGTTTATTTTGCTTAGCGTATACCTTCTATCTAGTTCCATCCACGTGTTTGCAAATGACAAGATTTCATTCGGGTTTAACGTTTTACAAGTCAGTCACTTGCTCTCTTGTCAAGTAGAAGCAGGGGGTTTGAAGTTTTGTTTTTGTTTTTTGTTTTAAGCTGGTTAAATAACTAAGAAGAAGGAAAGTGTATGAGGTTGATTTTTTTTTTAATCTAGTCCAAGATCTTTCATCGTGAAACCAGTATAGAAGATTAAAAGTGCTTGTATCATCTTTTTTGGTGCTAAATCTTCTAAATCCAGTGTGTATTTGCACTTTGTGTATTTCAGTTGGGGCCGGCTTCTCTACAAGCACTCAACCAGCACGTGAAACTAATGACAGTACCGGGCAGCACAGGTCTTGTATTAATTACATTGCCCCAACAGCCCAGTTTAATAGATCCTTTCTCTCTTCTTGGAGGTTTGGTTTCTTTCCCTAGATTTTGGTTATTAGAATGATTTTACTCACAATGAGTGTATGCAAGACTTTCTTTTCCTAAAGTGTGGAATGGAACCGCTGGGTCAGGGCAGGTAAATGTAATAATTTGTCCCAGGAGTGAATGTACTCATTTCCACTTCCATCAGCGGCATTTGTGTATTCCCATAGCTTCTTGTCCTCACGAGTCGTTGGTTTGCTGACTAATTTTTGCCCATCTGATAGACATTAAATAGTACCTGACAGTAGTTTTAATGTGCATTTCTCTAATTACTACTGAGGTTGAATATCTTTTCGGAGATTTTTTTGGCCATCATGGTTTATCTTCATTGAAGTGCCTGTATGTGTCTTTTGCACATTTCTGCCCCCTTATATTGTGAATCTTTGTCTTAGTTAACACAACCTCTAGACTCTAGAGACTTTTAAATTTTTTTAAAGATTTATCTATTTTAGGGGTGCCTGGGTGGCTCAGTGGGTTAAGCCTCTGCCTTCGGCTCAGGTCATGATCCCAGCTTCCTGGGATCGAGCCCCACATTAGGCTCTCTGCTCATCGAGGATCCTGCTTCTTCCTCTCTCTCTGCCTGTCTCTCTGCCTACTTGTAATCTGTCTGTCAAATATATGAATAAAATATATATATATATTTTTTTTTTTTTTTTTAAAGATTTTATTTATTTATTTGACAGAGAGATCACAAGTAGGCAGAGAGGCAGGCAGAGAGAGAGGGGGAAGCAGGCTTCCTGTTGAGCAGAGAGCCCGATGTGGGACTCGATCCCAGGACCCTGAGATCATGACCTGAGCTGAAGGCAGCAGCTTAAACCACTGAGCCACCCAGGTGCCCCAATAAAATATATTTTTAAAAAGTTTAAAGATTTATCTATTTTAGAGAGAGAGAGCACACTTGAGGGTGAGGAGTAGAGGGAGAGGGAGAGAGAATACTCAAGCAGACTCCACGCGGAGTACAGAGCCTGACTCTTGATCCCACAACCTTGAAATCAGAACCTGAGCTGAAACCAAGAGTCTGACATTTAACCTACTGAGCCACCCAGGCGCCCCTATGGAGGTTGTAAATAGTAATTCGTTGTTGGTTATATGATGCAGTTAACTTCTGTTTATAGCTTCCCTTTCCATTCTTATTATAGTGTGTCTTAATTTTAATGTCAAATCGATTTTTTTTCATTCTGATTTGTGCTTTTTTGGTGTGTTTTAATAAATCACTACCTCAAGTTATTAAGGAAGTTCTGTCTTTTAAAGCTATGTCTTTCATATTTAACTGCTTGATTCTTCTGGAACTGAATTCTTGTGCCCAGGCGTCCCAAGCATATGACTCTTGATCTCAGGGTTCTGAATTCAAGCTGCATGTTGTGGGGTAGAGCCTATTAAAAAAAAAACAAAAAAGTAATTGATTCTTGTATAGAACCTTATATCTGGCAATCTTACCTACTCTTTCATTAACTCCAATAAATTGTGTGTAGATTCTTTTGAAATTTCTATTTACAAAATCATATTATCTGGGACCTTTTCATTTCTTCCTTTCTATTATTTAGATTTATTTTTTTCTTATTGAGCAGTCAGCCTGGACAATGTTTATTATATAATATAAATATATATTTATATATATATAATTATATATATAAATTTATATATATAATATATTATATCATAATAAGTAGAAATGAGTTCAGTGGACCCTTTTTTCTGAAGCCCGATTATAAAAGAATGCTTTCAAATGCTTCTCCATTGAGTTTGATATGTCCTTTAGGTATTACATACCTTTTATGGGGTGAAGGATGTTTACTTATATATTACTTATATTTACTAAGAACTTCTACTGAACCTATTAAGATATGATCATATGGTTTTTCTTTTATTTAAAAAAATTTTTAAAGATTTTATTTTTTCATTTGAGAGCAAGCACGAGCAGGGGGAGGAGCAGAGGGAGAAGCAGCCTCCCCGCTAAGCAGGGAGTCTGACTCAGGGCTTGATGTGGGACTCTGGGATCTGACCAGAGCCCAAGGCAGACACATTGAGCCACCCAGGTGCCACTTTTTTTAAAAGATTTTATTTATTGATTTTTTTTCCTTTAGATTGTCAATGTGATGGATGGCATTGCGTGAGCAAATGTTGAGCCAGTCTTGCATTTCTAGAATAAATATGTTTTAGACAAGATAACATAAACTGGGTTGTTCAAACAACAAAAATTTATTTCTCACAGTTCTAGAGGCTGAAAGCCTGAGATCAAGGTGCCAAATGATAGCTGCTGGCCTTGCCCCTCCCCCAGGTTACAGACAGCTGGCTTTTTTTTTCCTTTATTTTTTATGGATTTTTATTTATTTATTTGAGAGAGAGTGAGTGAGAGCGGGAGAGCAGAAGCAGAGAGGCAGAGGGAGAAGCAGGCTCCCCGCCCAGCCAGGACCCTGGGATCATGACCTGAGCTGAAGGCAGATGCTTAATGACGAAGCCACCCAGGAGTCCCTCACAAAGGAATTTTAGGGGGCACACAAATACTCAAGCCACTGAAAAACCCAACTTGATCACATTGTATTTTTTTTTAAGATTTTATTTATTTATTTGACAGACAGAGATCACAAGTAGACAGAGAGGCTGGCAGAGAGAGAGGAAGGGAAGCAGGCTCCCTGCTGAGCAGAGTCTGATGCGGGGCTCAATCCCAAGACTCTGGGATCATGACCTGAGTTGAAAGCAGAGACTTTAACCCACTAGGCCACCCAGGCGCCCCAGATCACATTGTATTTTTTTTTGTTGACACTGTTATTAGACTTTTTTTTTTAGACTTTTATATTTAATTTCTCTAGTGGGATTTGCCAGTGAAAATATTACTTTATTGTTCTTTCTTTGTCTTGTTTTATTATCAAGGATATAGAAACTCCTAATGAGCTGGAGGGGTGCCTGGGTGGCTCAGTGAGTTAAAGCCTCTGCCTTCAGCTCAGGTCATGATCCCCAGGGTCCTGGGATTGAGCCCCGTATTGGGCTCTCTGCTCAGTGGGGAGCCTGCTTCCTCCTGCCTAATGAGCTGGAAAGTATTTTTTTTTTTTCCTCCACTGTCCCTCTTCTTTTTTTTTTAAACCTCCTAATGATTTTGTATCAGGTTGGAATGATCTAGATGTTACTTGAATGTTTGCCAGCAAAGCCATCAAGTTCTGATGTTTTGCTAGCAATTCTTGTCCTTTATGACTTGTCTTTTTATGACTTTCAGGTTTTCTATTTCTTCATGAGTCACTTTTAAGTTACATATATACACATATGAATGTATACAGGTATACATACATATGTATATATGTTACATACTTATATCTAAGTTATATCTAGGTTTTATGTTATATATGTATAATATATATGAACATTTTCTGCAGTTTTAAAATTTATTGGCACACAGTTCATATTCTCTATCATTTGACTCTGCTCTGTTGTCCTTTTTTTCATTCCCAATATTATTTATTTATACCATCCTTTTTTTGACCTTATAAATCTTGTCAGAAGTTGTCAGTTTTATTAGTTTTTTTTCCCCAAAGAACCAAAGTTGGAGTTTAATGATCCTCTCTAGTGTATCTTTTATCACCCCACTATTTTCTGGTTATATCTTAAGTATACTGTTCTATACTTTTTTGGTAGTTTTTCTATTGTTTTAAGAGAAATTCTTGTGGCATTCAGCAAGGTGATTTAAAAATTCATTTGGGGGGAACCTGGTTGACTCAGTTGGTTAAGCCTCTGACTATTTTTTTTTTTTTTAAGATTTTATGTGTTTGACAGAGGGAACACAAGCAGGGGGAGTAGGAGAAGGAGAAGCAGGCTCCCCAGTGAGCAGGAAGCCCGATGCAGGGCTCCATCCCACAACCCTGGGGTCATGACCTGAGCCAAAGGCAGATGCTCAAGAACCGAGCCACCCAGGCACCCCCGCATCTGACTCTTGATTTTGGCTGAGGTCATGATCTTGGTGTCTTGAGATCGAGCTCTGTGTCAGGCTCTGTGCTCAGCATGGCGTCTGCTTGAGATTCTCTCTCTCTCTCCCTCTCCTTTCTGCCCTTTCCCCTTCTCCCTTTCTCTCTCTCAAATAAATAAATAAATAAATATTAAATAATAAAAATTCATTTGGAAAAGAAAATGAATGGTCTATTACAGTGATGCTTTGTTACTATACCTAGTTTCTCATGTCCCACTTGATTTTATTCTTATTTCGCTTTTCCTCCCAGACTAGAAGCTTCTAACATTCTCGGCCTCATCTTTTCTTGTATGCCCTGGCCTGAGCCGTGGAATAGTACTGCCCAGGAAATGTGGAAGGAAGCAGCAGGAGGAAGACTGTCTTCCATTAAGTGGTCTCAAGAGGAGCCAGTCTTCTCTGTAAGGAAACAGAGGTTTCTCCCTGCCTGCCTCAAAGGGTTTGGTGAGAAGCAGATGAAAGGATGATAGAAAAGGAAAATGTTTAAAAGTGATATGTAAAATAAAGCATTGCTCTAATCTTCCCAAGCTAGCCAGTAACACAGATGCTCCCTGCAGAGCTCCTCCCTGTGTCTTCAGGACAGATAGGACCTTCTCTAGAAAGGCAGAGGCAGATAGGACGCGAACATACGCGCACACACATACCCCAGCATCTGCTCCATAATGAAGGCTTGAGGTAACTTGTGCCTTCCACACTGAAGAAACCCCATTGCCCAGCCAGTCCCTGCAGCCAGAACTGTGGGTACTGCTCTAACCACACCATGTCACGGTGCAAACGACGCCTCAAGTAGGCCAAGGATGGGGCCCTCCAGTTAGTGAGGACACCTCACTTTGGGTCTTCAGAGGGTGAAGAGATCACTCCCTTGTGCTTAGCCTAGCACAGAGCTGAGAAAGCAAGCCCAGGCACTCACTTCTCTTTCCTCAGTGTCTGAATCAGCCCCGCTGGGGGGAAAGTCCCCTCACAGCCCAAATCCCCCACCAGCAAGCCCTGGCTGCCTCTCCTTCCAAAGGACTCTCTACAAGATCCCTGTAGCATCCAGCCTTTCTAAGAAAGTCCTGGAGGGTCTCCAGAACACGTAGGAATTCAAACCACACTCCCTTTCCAGGACATTGGGACTGTTGTCTAGGGGACCCCTTTCCTGTCAATGGAGCCTCTTCATTTTCTCAAGGGCATTTTACCTTCTGTGGGGATGCAGGGGACTTTCTGATCCTTTCTCTCTCTGTGTCTTTTAACAGATGTATTCAGCCATTAGGAGATATTTATTTGGGGCATTTTTTCAAAGTTCTTATTTAAATTCCAGTTAGTGGGGGCACCTGGGTGGCTCAGTTGGTTAAACATCCAACTCTTGGTTTTGGCTTGGGTCATGATGTCAGGGTCCTGGGATGGAGCCCCACATGGGGCTCTACGATCAGTGGGGAGTCTGCTTGAGATTCTCTTCCTCTGCTCCTCCTGCTGCTCGCTGCTGCTCATCTACTCTCTCTCTCAAATAATCTTTTTAAAAAATGCCAGTTAACATACAGTGTCATATTAATTTCAGCTCTACAAATAGTGATTCAGACTTCTGTACATCACCCAGTGCTCATCACAAGTGTCCTCCTTAATCCCCATCACCTACTTAACCCACCCCCACCCCTCCTCACCTCCCCTGGTAACCATCAGTTCTCTATGGTTAAGAGTTTATTTCTTGGTTTGCCTTTCTCTCACTCGCTCTCTTTTTTTCCCCTCGCTCATTTGTTTTGTTTCTTAAATTCCACATGTGAGTGAAATCATATGGTATTTGTCTTTCTCTGACTTATTTCACCTAGCATAATACACTCCAGCTCCTTCCATGTCATTGCAGGTGGCAAGATTTCATTTTCTTTATGGCTGAATGATATTCCTTTTTTAAAAATATTTTATTTATTTGACAGAGATCACAAATAGGCAGAGAGAGGAGGAAGCAGGCTCCCCACGGAATGGAGAGCCCAATGTGGGGCTCAATCCCAGGACATGGGATCATGACCCAAGCCAAAGGCAGAGGCTTTAACCCACTGAGCCACCCAGGCGCCCCTGAATAATATTCTTGTGTATGGGTGTCTACCCACCACATTTTCTTTATCCATTTATTTGTCCGTGGACACTTGGGCTATTTCCATAATTTGGCTATTGTAAATAATGCTGCCATAAACATAGGGGTGCATATATCTCTTTGAATTGTATTTTTGTGTTCTTTGGTAAATACTTAGTATTGTGATTTCTGGATCATAGGGTAGCTCTATTTTTAACTTTTTGAGGAAATTCCATACTGTTTTCCATGGTGGCTGCACCAGTCTGCATTCCCATCAGCAGTGCAAGAGGGTTCCCCTTTCTCCACATCCTCTCCAGCATCTGTTGTTATTGTGTTGTTGGCTTTAGTTTTTCTGACAGGTGTGAGGTGAGCACTCATTGCAGTTTTGATTTGTATTTCCCTGATGATGACTGATGTTGAGCATTTTCTCATGTGTCTGTTGGTCATTTAGATGTCACCTTTGGAGAAATGTCCATTTCTTCTGCCCATTTTTTATTTTTTATTTTTTTAAATATTTAATTTATTTATTTGACAGAGAGAGATCACAAGTAGGCAGAGAGGCAGGCAGAGAGAGAGGGAGAAGCAGCCTCCCCGCTGAGCAGAGAGCTTGACACGGGGCTCGACCCCAGAACCCTGAGATCATGACCTGAGCTGAAGGCAGAGGCTTAACCCACTGAGCCACCCAGGTGCCCCTTTTTGCCCATTTTTAAATTGGATTATTTGGTTTTTGGTGTTGAGTTGTTTTTTTTAAATATTTTATTAATTTTTTTGAATTTTATTTATTTATTTGACAGACAGAGATCACAAGTAGGGAGAGAGACAGGCAGAGAGAGGAAGGGAAGCAGGCTCCCAGCCAAGCAGAGAGCCGGATGTGGGGCTCGATCCCAGGACTCTGGGATCATGACCTGAGCCGAAAGCAGATGTCAGAGAAATTACTGCCTGTGCTTTCTTCAAGAACTTTTCTGATTTCAAGTCTCACATTTAGGTCTTTAATCCATGTTGAGTTTACTTTTGCGTATGGTAAAAGAGTATTTTCATTCTTCTTTCATTAACTTTCATTCTTCTGCATGTTGCTGTCCAGTTTTCCCAACACCATTTGTTGAAGAGACTGTCTTTTTCCCGTTGGATATTCTTTCCCACTTTGTCTAAGCTTCATCGACCATATAACTGTGGGTTCATTTCTAAGTTCTATTCTATACTGTTGATCTGTTCTTATGCCAGAACCATACTGCTTTGAAAACTGCAGCTTTGTAACATAACTTGAAGTCTGAAACTGTGATGCCTCCAGCTTTGCTTTGCTTTTTCAAGGTTGCTTTGGCTGTTTGAGGTCTTCTGTGGTTCCATACAAATTTAGTTTTGTGAAAAATGCTGTTGGTATTTTGAAAGAGATTGCATTAAATGTATAGATTGCTTTGGGTAGTATGGACGTTCTAATATTTGTTCTTCCAATCCATGAGCAGGGAGTGTCTTTCCATTTCTTTGTGTCATCTTCAATTTCTTTCATCAGTGTTTCATAGTTTTCAGAGTACAGGTCTTTCACCTCTTTGATTGGGTTTATTCCTAGGGTTTTTAAAATTTATTTTTAAAAAATTTAGAAAGATTTTGTTGGGGTGCCTGGGTGGTTCAGTGGGTTAAAGCCTCTGCCTTTGGCTCAGGTCATGATCCCAGGGTTCTGGGATCGAGCCCCGCATCAGGCTCACTGCTCAGCAGGGAGCCTGCTTCCCCATCTCTCTCTCTGCCTGCCTCTCTGCCTGCTTGTGATCTTTGTCTGTCAATAAAAAATAATAATAATAATAGTAATAAAAAGATTTTGTTTATTTATTTGAGAAAGAGAAAGCAAAAACAAGCTCTCAGGCCTTGGCAGTAGCCTGAGTTGCCCCCAAGTCTGTGAGCTGCCGAATCTTCTGGCTCCTGATCTCCATGACAGCCTGTTTCACAGCTTGCTTCGCCTGCAGAGCTGGCTAGATTTTCTCCATTTGCTTGCTGAGGAAGTCTGTCTTCCTCTCACAGAAGTCCTTGGCATCCTCAGGTGTCTTTTCTACATAGTAGCCTAGTCCATAAATGAGTACACGTTCCACATCATGTAGCTTCCCAGGGACACACATAGAACTTGTCAGTGGGATGAGTGATGCTTTACCCTTGTTCTTCAGCACATTTACAGTCCCTGGCTTCCACGTTACTTGGTCTGTACCCCATGACCTGGACAATGGACATGGACAAGAACTCCACTTCCTGTTTCGGCTCATTCTTGAGCATCTCTAGCTGTGGCAACATTGGTTTGGTGGTGTTAACTGACTGACACATTTTAGGCAGGAGGACTAACTATATTATTGTTATTATTATTTTTTTTGGTGCAGCTGTAATTGATTGCTTAATTTCTTGTTCTGCTGCTCAGTTATTAGTATAGAAATGCAACAGAGCAGCACTTGGGTGGTGCTGTCAGTTGGACATGTGACTCTTGGTTTCAGCTCAGGTCTGATCTCAGGGTGGTGAGATCGAGACCCACATTGGGCTCTGCATTCAGCGAGGAATCCGCTTGAGCTTCCCTCTCTCTCTTCCTGTGCCCCTTCCCACAGTGCACTCTCTCTCTGAAATGAATAAATCTTAAAAGAAATGCTGCAGATTTCTGTACATTGATTTTGTATTCTGCAACTTTACTGAATTTGTGTTTCAGTTCTAGAAGTTTTTTGGTGGAGTCCTTCAGGTTTTCTATATAGAGTATCACGTCATCTGCAAATAGTGAAAGTTTTATTTCTTCCTGCAGATTTGGATGCCTGTATTACTTTTTTTTTTAAAGATTTTATTTATTTATTTGACAGACAGAGATCACAAGTAGACAGAGAGGCAGGCAGAGAGAGAGAGAGGGAAGCAGGCTCCCCGCTGAGCGGAGAGCCCGATGCGGGACTCGATTCCAGGACCCTGAGATCATGACCTGAGCTGAAGGCAGCGGCTTAACCCACTGAGCCACCCAGGCGCCCTGCCTGTATTACTTTTTGTTGTCTGATTGCTGTGGCTAGGAGTTCCACTACTATGTTGAATGAAAGTGGTGAGGGTGAATATCCTGTTTTGTTCCTTACCAAAGAGGAAAGCTCTCATCTTTCCCCCTTAGAGAATGATATTAGCTGTGGGTTTTTCACATATGGCCTTTATTATGTTAACCCTTACTTTGTTTAAGGTTTTTAACAGGAATGGATGTTGTATTTTGTCAAATGCTTTTTCTGCATCTGTTGAAATGATCACATAGTTCTTTTTTTTTTTTTAAAGATTTTATTTATTTATTTGACAGACAGAGATTACAAGTAGACAGAGAGGCAGGCAGAGAGAGAGGAAGTAAACTCCCTGTTGAGCAGAGAGCCTGATGTGGGGCTCGATCCCAGGACCCTGGGATCATGACCTGAGCCAAAGGCAGAGGCTTTAACCCACTGAACCACCCAGGTGCCCCAGTTCTTTTTTTTTTTTTTTTTTTAAGATTTATTTATTTATTTTAGAGAAAGTGTATGCGCACGAGTGGGGGGAGGGGCAAAGGGAGAGAACAGATGCCCTCCTGAGTACAGAGCCTGATGCAGGGCTCAATCTCATGACCTCGAGATCATGACCTGAACCGAAACAAGAGCTGGACACTTAGCAGCTGAGTCACCCAAGCCCCATGAAATGAGCATCATTTCTTATCCTTTCTCTTATTGATGTGATATATTATGTTGATTGATTTGCAAATATTGAACCACCTGGCAGCCCAAGAATAAATCCCACTTGGTCATGGTGAGAGGCAGGCAGAGAGAGAGGAGGAAGCAGGCTCCCCGCTGAGCAGACAGCCGGATGTGGGGCTCGATCCCAGGACCCCAGGATCATGACCTGAGCTGAAGGCAGAGGCTTTAACCCACTGAGCCACCCAGGCGCCCCGTGACTGGTGTTTTTAATGTATTATCGGATTCAGTTTGCTAGTATTTTGTTGAGGATTTTTGCATCTATGTTCCTCAGAGTAGTTCTTTTTTTTTTTGTGGTGTCTTTATCTGATTTTGGTATCAAGGTCATGCTGGCCTCATAGAATGAGTTTGGACGTTTTCCTTCCTTTTCTATTTTTTGGAATAATTTGAGAAGAATAGGTATTAATTCTTCTTTAAATGTTTGGTAGAATTTGCCGTGAAGCCATCTAATCCTGGATATTTTTTCTTTTTTTTTGGATGTACTCTCTTGACCCCAAGATCAAGAGTCACACACTTTTACAACTGAGTCAGATGCCCAAAATTTGTTCTTCCTAGTTTTATTTTATTATTTATTTATTAAAGACTGTATTTTATTTTTCAAGATTTTATTTATTTGACACAGAGAGAGACAGCACAAGTGGGGGAGTGGGGGAGGGAGAAGCAGGCTTCCCACTGAGCAGGGAGCCTGATGAAGAACTTGATTCCAGGACCCTAGGATCATGACCTTAGCCAAATGTAGATGCTTAACTGACTGAGCCACATAGGCACCCTAAAGATTTTATTTTTTTTAAAGATTTTATTCATTTATTTGACAGAGAGAGAGAGATCACAAGTAGGCAGAGAGGCAGGCAGAGAGGGAGGGAGCCCCGCCAAGCAGAGAGCCCGATGTGGGACTCGATCCCAGAACCCTGAGATCATGACGTGAGCCGAAGGCAGCGGCTTAATCCACTGAGCCACCAAGGCACCCCTAAAGATTTTATTTTTAAGTAATCTCTACAGCCAAAGTAAGGCTCAGACTTACAGCCCCAAGATCAAGAGTTGCGTGCTGTAACTGACTGAACTAGCCAGGGGCCCCATGGTCCTGGACTTTTGTTTGTTGGGAGTTTTTGGTTACTGATTCAATTTCTGCTAGTTATCAGTCTGTTCAAATTTTCTATTTCAGTTTTGGTAATTTATATGTATTTAGGAATTTATCCATTTCTTCTGTGTTGTCCAATTTGTTGGCATATAGTTTTTCATAATAATCTCTTATAACTGTTTGTATTTCTGTGGTGCTGGTTGTTATTTCTCCTCTCTCATTGGGGATTTTATTTATTTAAAAGGTCCTTTCTCTTTTCTTAATGTTTTTCCATTTTATTAATTTTTTTCAAAGAACAACCTCCTGGTTTAATTGATCTGTTCTATTGTTTTTTCTTGTTGTGTATGTATGTGTATCTGTAACCTTTGTGCCCAACATGGGTCTTGAACTCATGACCCAAAGGTCGAGAGTCGCCTGCTCTACCAACCGAGCCAGCCAGGCTTCCCTGTTCCAATGCTTTTTCAGTTTCTAAATCATTTATTTCTGCTCTAATCTTTGTTATTACTTTCCTTCTGCTGGCTTTAGGCTCTGTTTGTTGTGATTTTCCTAGCTTTTTTAGGTAGAAGTTTAGGTTGTTTATGTGAGATTTCTTTTGCTTCTTGAGGTAGGTCTGTATTACTATATACTTCCTTCTTAGAACCACTTTTGTGGGGGCGCTTGGGTGGCTGAATCAGTTAAGAATCCAACTCTTGATTTTGTCTCAGGCCATGATCTCAGGTTTGTGAAACTGAACCCCATGTGGGGCCCTGCACTGAATGCGGAGCCTGCTTGCAATTCTCTCCCTCTCCCTCCGCCCCTCTCCGCACCACCCCACTGGCTCACATGCTCTCTCTCTCAAACAACAACAACAAAAACACTTTTGCTGCATCCTAAGGCTTTATTTGTGTTTTCATTTTTGTTTATTTCCATGTATTTTTAAAATTTCTTCTTTTATTTCCTGATTGACCCATTCATTGTTTAGTAGCATGTTATTTAACCTCTATGTATTTGTGGTCTTTCCAGATTTTTTTCTTGTGGTTGACTTCTACTTTCATACCATTGTGGTCAGAAAAGGTGCACGGTTTGACTTTGGTTTTCTTGAATTTGTTGAGGCTTGTTTTGTGGCCTAATAAATGATCTGTTCTGGAGAATGTTCCATGTGTACTTGAAAAGAATCAAGTATTCTGCTGTTTCAGGATAGAATGTTCTGAATATATCTGTTAAATCCATCTGGTCTAGTGTGTCATTCAAAGCCATTGTTTCCTTGTTGATTTTCTGTTTAGATGATCTGCTCATTAATGTAAGTGGGGTATTAAAGTCCCCTACTGTCATTATATTATTATCAATTAGTTCCTTTATGTTTGTTATTAATTGTTTTATGTATTTGGGTGCCCCCATGTTGGGCGCACGAATATTTATAATTGTTAGATTTTCTTGTTGGATTGTCCCCTTTATTATTATGTAGTGTCTTTCTTTATCTCTTTTTACAGTCTTTGTTTTAAAGTCTATTTTGTCCAATATAGGTATTGCTACTCCAACTTTCTTTCTTTTTTTTTTTTAAGATTTTATTTATTTATTTGACAGACAGAGATCACAAGTAGGCAGAGAGGCAGGCAGAGAGAGAGGAGGAAGCACGCTCCCCTCCAAGCAGAGAGCCCCATTCGGGGCCCGATCCCAGGACCCTGAGATCATGACCTGAGCTGAAGGCAGAGGCCCAACACACTGAGCCACCCAGGTGCCCCTCCAGCTTTCTTTTAACATCCATTTGCATGGTAGATGTTTCTCCATCCCTTCACTTTCAACCTGCATGTGTCTTTAGGTCTAAAATTAGTCTCTTGTAAACAGCATATAGATGGGTCTTGCTTTTTTTTTTTTTTTTTAAATGTGTTCTGACACTCTCTTTTGATTAGGGCATCTAGTCCATTTACATTCAAGTAATTGTTGATTTTAAAAAGGTAGTTATTGATAGATAACTATTTATTGCCATTTTATTACTTGTTTTGTGATTGTTTCCAGAGATTTTCTCCGATCCGTTTATATCTTTCTTTCATGGTTTTCTGGTTTTCTTTAGTGATATATTTGGATTACTTTCTCTTTATTCTTTGCATATTTATTTGTAGTTTTTACACCTGATCTTAGCCAAAAGGCCGAGAAGCGATTATTTGTGTTTTTGATTTGTGGTTACCATTACGTTTGTATGTAACATCTTCTGCATACAGCAGTCTGTATTATGTTGATATGATTTAAGCTTGCACACGTTCTTTACTCCTGTCCTCCCCATGTTTTGGATATATGTTGTTGTATTTTACATCCTTTTTACAAGTGAGTTCCTTGACTCATTTTTAAATAGAAATATTCATTCTTACTGCTTTTGTGTTTCCTACCTTCATCCTGTCACTTTTGGTCCTTCTTTTCCACTCACAGAGTCCCCTTTTATTATTTCTTGCAGGCCTGTTTTCATGGTCATGAACTCTGTTCATTTTTTATCTGTGAAACTTGTTATTTCTCCTTCTACTTTGAATGTTAGCTTTGTTGGATAGAGTATTCTTGGCTGCACATTTTTCCCACTCAGCACTTTGAATATATTATGCCACTTTCTTCTGGATTGAAGAGCTTCTACTGAAGAATCTCCTACCTACCCTCCTTGAAAAGGTTTTCTCTTTCAAGTAACTGTCTTCTTTTGTCTTGTTGCTTTTAAGATTTTTTTTCCCTAATCACTCTATTTTTCCAGTTTAATGATAGTATGTCTTGGTATGGGTCTGCTTTTGTTGATTTTGATGGCAGTTCTCTGTGCCTCCTAGATCTGGACATCTGTTTCCTTCCCCAGATGATGGAATTTTTCAGCTATTATTTCTTCAAATAAATTTTCTGCCTCCTTTTCTCTGTCTTCTTGTTCTGGGATGCCTATAATATGAATGTTACTACGTTTGATGAAATTACTGAGTTCCCTAAGTCTATTTTCATATCCCCTGATTCTCTCTTTTGTTCAGCTTCATTATTTTCCATTATTTTGTCTTCTTTGTCACTAATTCATTCTTCTGCTTCTTCTTGCCTACTGTTCATTGCATCAAGCCTATTACCAATCTCATTTATTACATTTTTCATTTCTGATTCTTTTTTACCTCTTTTATTTCTAAAATACTAAATAGTAAGTATTTCACTAATGTGTTCTATTCTTTTCTCAAGTCCAATGAGTAACTTTTTGATTTTGCTTTAAATTCTCCATCAGGCATGTTACTTTCATCGGCCTCACTTAGCTCTCTGGTCATGGCCTTATCTTGTTCTTTCATTTGGGATAAATTCTTCCACCTTGGTATTTGGTCTAACTTGCCTTCCTCTCTGTGTTAAAAAAGCCAGTTGTATCTCCTGCTCCTGAAAGTAATAACTTTGTGAAGAAGAGATCATGTAGTGCCCAGGGCTTGGTGCTTCAGGGAGTGTCTCTGGTGTGTGTTATATTTAATCTGCTGTTGTGTTTTGACTGCTCTATCCTTCAGGCCCATCATCTGCCAAGGCTCAGCTTGGCTGCAGTTAGTCCCTGGCCTGAATGTTCTGGGTTTTAACTAGGTGTGTTCTGGCCTGCTTGTGAAATGAGACCTGTCACCACCTCCACCAGAACTGAGGCCCTGCAGAATTCTGGTTGGGAGATGTGGTGTGGACAGGGGTTTGTGCTAGTCTTCTGGGGAAGGGGCCTGCTGTGCTGGGACTAAAGTAAGCCTGACTGAAAAGGGCAGTCCTGCCAGAGCACAGCAGGGGTGGGACTTGGCAAAGCAAGTTAGGCAGCCAGTGTCTATACTGCTTCCCACAGGTGCAGGTGGCTCTGCGTTTATGCTGAGGGGCAGGAGAAGGAAATGGCACTAGCCAGCTCCTTTGTTCCTGGTCTCTCTCTCTGAACACTGCCTCTTTTGGGCATGTTCCTAGAAGAGCAAATAATACCCCCCACCCCCACCCCCGTGTGCCCCTGGTGCTCTTCAAATTGCTCTGCCCCTAGGTTGTTTGCCTGCTTTCTCTCCTGGAGCAGCCCACATGCCTTCACATAGGAGCCCAGCCAAGCCTGCCAGTACTTAAAAAAACTTCAGGATGGGGGCATCTGGCTGCTTAATTGGTTAAGCGTCTGCCTTCAGCTCAGGTCATGATCTGAGGGTCCTGGGATCAAGCCCCATGTTGTGCTCCCTGCTCATCGTGGGGTCTGCTTCTCCTTCTCCCTCTCCCTCTGCCTGGTGTGCTCCCTGCTTGGGCTTGCTCTCTCTCTCTCTGTGTGTCAGATAAATAAATAAAACCTTTAAAAATAAGACAAAACAAAAAACTTCAGGATTTGAGCCCCGCTGTGGCAAGAAATCAGAATTTCAGCCCTTCGTGCTGTCCAAGCCACTGGCTATGAAAAACATTCTCCTTGTGTGTTCCCCTGTGTGCTCCTCTCTCTCTCTCTCCCTTCTCTGGCTCCCTCCCCTCTGCAGCACCATGTATCTGCACTTCCTACCTTCTTCAGTGCGGCCTCTTCTCTCCCTTTACTTGTGGGGTTTGTCCTATCAGTCTTCAGATCAGTTTCTGGGTTTTTAGGATGATTTGATAGTTGCCTAGTGGTGTGCATGGGATCAGAAAGCCAAGGTCCTCCTACTCTGCCGCCATCATCTCCCCTGTGTGATCCTTTCTCTTGATGAAGGAACCAAAAAGCACTCAAGTTCAGTCTCTTAAGGCTCCGTCCTGTGGTCATCCTTTATGCGTTCATTTCACTAACATTTTCAAGACTTTCATCAAAAACACAATCTAATGTTTTTTCTCACGAACCCCACATACTGAGTTTTGCCCACTGCATTTATCAGGTAAAAACTTACTCATTTCCTGTCTGTAATTAATCAAAAACGTATTTGGCCACAAGCCAGAGTTCTGGTCAGCACGAAGAGTCTAGGGTGCTCTCTCAGAGCGCTGGGGAGGACCATGGGGGAAGGAAGGGTATTGCCGTGGATATGTAACCGGGACCCATGGGTGCAAGAGGACTGGGCTCTGCGGTCCTCAGATCAGGTTTGGCCACTGACCACTGACAAAATACAAAGGCAGAAAGATGCGTGGCAGTGAAACAATCAAGGAATTTGTTTCAATGAGGCCAACACCAGTAAGAACAGAACTAGCGTCTCAAAGACTGTCTCCAAAGTGCTGAAAATACCTGTAGGTTTATATTGGGGGAATGTGGGAGAAAGGTTGCAGATGGGCCATCATGGTCAGGTGGATCATTGTCTTGGGGTCAGTCATGGGCAAGGTCTTGCTTCCTCAGGGCAGTCCCTACTGCTTGAGGGGGTAGTTTCAGTTCCCACGGAGGCATGCTTTGCCTGCAGGATCCTTTGCCTGAGTTAAGAGATTAGCTGGAAAGAACTTATCAGCGAGAAAGCACGTACTGAGGTCAGAATGGAGTAGCCGAAACCCTCTGTCAGCCTGGTGGAAGCCGCTCCCACCTCGAAGCCTACCTTCTCCTCTCTGCCTCCTCAGCCCCAGCCTGGGTATCCATGGGCCTCTTATTTGCACTCCATGGGGCGGAAGCCTGGGCAATAGGGCTGTAGCAGGAGTGAGATAATCTCCAGATTTCCCTCTAGGCTCTCACCTTTTATGATGCTAAATCCTGGGCTCAAGCAGGAGAGTGGAGGTCTGAGTGTGACAGAAACCAACAGCACAGCGGGTGATCAGAACTGTCCCAGCTGGTCCCACTGGGCCAGTCAGAGACACTGCTCCCTGTGGGAAGGAAAGACAATTCTGGGCCAGAGCAAGGCTGTCTGCTCACACCAGGTGGCCAGGTTGGCCGTACTGATGCACCCCATACACATGTGCACTCCTACACACACACACGTGCAAACAGCATGCACGCATAAATGTACATATGCCCATTCATCTACACCTGCTTGTGTATGCACACACACACACACACACACACACACACACACGCACAAACACCCTTATCCCAAGTGCTGTATGCTACACACCACCGAGTTTGCAGACCTGCCCCTTCTCTGCCTTGGGTGACCAGCTACCATTTCTTGGCAGCCATCTAGGAGGCTGGGTCTGGGGCATCCTGGTGATCCAGATGGGTCAGCGTCTCTGGGGGTGCTGAGCCCACTGGTTGCCAGCCTGCTTTTTGAGAGCAGACATCAGGCAAGGGCTACAGGCTTTCCTCTGTAACTGTGCTGTTGGGGGTCTCCATGGCCACTTCCCATTTGCTAACGGCTCATGAATCTTAGATCTCCCGTATCTGCTACAGGATGATGGAGGCCAGCAAAATGGGGGCTCGCATCGCTGACGGGGAGGAGAAGGGGATCGAGGGAGTGGGAAGGGAGGGTGGCTGGACAGCAGGCTGATGAGACGAGCTGACTCCATACTGGCCCACCAGGGGAGAACTTGGAACATTCACATCTGTATCCCTTCATTTACCCTGCACCTCCTGGTCTCTAAAGAGGTTTCTGGAAAGGATAAATAGATGCCTAACTAGATGAGGGAGATAAGGGCAGAAGAGAGGAAAGAGGGAGGCAGGTTGGTGGAAGGAAGATGAATAACCCTAAACTAGTGGGGACAGGCATAGGGGTAGATTTTCTTTTTACGTGGTAATTAGAAAGGGGCTGACACCACAGGGCCTGGTAAGAACATTACATTGTGGACATGGCATTTCTTTTCCTTCCTGTTTCCTCTTGTGATGAAATCTGTCTCTGGTATGCTGTGACCCTGGACAATCTCTCTGAGCCTCAGTTTTCCCATCACTAAGCCTTCCTTTCCCTCAAATTGTCACCAAGAGATTCAAGTGAAATCATGGAAAAGGAAGAGTGCTTTGGAAAACAAACACGTGTGCCTCATCGCAGGGATGACCTCACCTTAAAGCTGAAAGACAGTGTGGTACAGTGGTTACGGCTCAGGCTCCCAAGTCAGAATACCCGAGCTCCCATCCCAGCTTTTCCCCTTACTAGCTGTGTGACCTCAAGCAAGTTCCTTAACTTCTCTGTGCCACAGTGAGTTCATCTGTGAAGCGAGCATGGTGATAACAGTATCTGCCTCATAGGTTTAGTGTTATGTGTGTTGACACAGGTGCTCGCCCCTGGTCTGTGCTACCTGAGGGAGACTAATATTACAGTATGCATTTCTGGCCCACTCTGTTGATCTGAATGCAAAACAAAAGAAAAACAGAGTCTCGGTTAAATGAGCTGTTTTATCTTTAATTTACCAATTTCCCCAACGCTACGTATTTGTGTGCATGTTTTAGTTTCACTACGTGACCATTTCATTGTGGTGTTATGACTTGTTGCTTTGTGACTTAAGTATTTTAAACATTACGTTACTGTTCTTGAATCAGTAATACATCCGCAGGGCATGTGTTGCTGTGACAGGCGCTGACTGAGGCGGGTGGCATTCCAGGGTGCCCCTGTGCCTGGCTCCTGCATGCATCCAGAGCCCACTCTGGGCGGAAGCAAAGAATGGGGATTTGGCCCAGAGGCGGCAGGTTCACTCCCAGCCCCTGCTCTGGGGGCACTGGCCAGCCTGGCTGAGGAGGGCTGCAGGGTCGGAGAGGCAGGTGGACAGGGACCAGGGGACAATGAGAAAGAAGGACTCAGGAAAACGAGAAAGAAGCCAGGTTAGTGTAAAAAAAAAAAAGAAGAAGAAGAAGACAGCAGACCAAAAATGGAGTCCTTTATGCTAAGCCCCATGTTACCAAATCAAGAGTTAACTTTCAGTTTTGGCTCTCCTGGAAATGGAATCTTCAATCAGCCAATCAAGAATTACCTGATGAGCACTAGTGACTAATCTGCCTGACAGACAGACCCCGGTCATCCCCTAAAGGAAAGTGACCTTACCACAACAAATCCACTTTTTGCTCAGACAGCCTCCTTGTTTGCATTCCCTTCTGCCGACAAAAGTCCTTCATTTTGCACAGCTCCTCAGAGCTCCTTTTTCTGCTGGACTGGATGTTGCTTGATTCATGAATCATTGAAGAAAGCCAGTAAGAAGGGCACCTGACTGGCTCTGTCGATTGAGCAAGCAGCTCTTGATTTGGGGGTCATGGGTTCAAGCCTAGCCTCACATTGGGTGTAGAGATTACTTAAGAAAAAAGAAAGAAAGCCAGTAAGAGCTCTCAAATGTTCTCAGTTGGGGGCACCTGGCTGGCTCAGTTGGAAAAGCATGTGACTCTTGATCTCATAGACTTTGATCCCACATTGAGCATAGAGATTATTTAAAAAGAATGTGCTCAGTTGAATTTTGTTTTTGAACAAGAGGATAATTCCAACCTGAAAATAAGAATTTATCTAGAGATTAACTCTTTTCTAAATCAGCTAAAATCTATGGGGGGAGGGGCTTGTTGGGATTGAACTAGGTGTTTACCAATGGGAAAAGCGCCCAGATCTCTTTTCTTTTCAAATTGAGCTAAAATTGGTATATAACATAATTCAGCATTTGTATGTGCTACAAAGTAATCACCACTGAAGTCTCCTTACCATTATCAGCATACAGTTGAGTCCCTTTATCCATTTTGCTTGCCTACCCCCTCCCTCTTCCTTATGGTAACCACCAGTCTGTTCTCTGTATCTATGAGCTTGGTTTTGTTTTGTTTTGTTTCGTTTTTAGATTCCATATATAATGAAGCCTTACAGTATTTGTCTTTCTCCGTCTTAGCATAATACCTTCAAGATCCTTCCACGTTGTCACAAATGGCAAGATTGCACTCTTTTTTATAGCTGAGTAATATCCCTATGTATGTGTGTGTATAAATACCACATCTTCATTATTCATCCGTAGATAGGTATTTCGGTTTCCCCCATGTCTTGGATATTATAAATAATGATGCAGTGAATGTGGAGGTCAGATATCTTTGATTTAGTCTTTTCACTTTCTTTGGAGAAATACCAGAAATGGAAAATCTGGATCATATGGTAGTTTGTTTTGTTGTTGTTGTTGTTGTTGTTTAATTAAGGCATCTCCATACTGTTTTCCACAGTGGCAGCCCCAGTTCACGTTCCCACCGCAATGTACGAGGCTTCCATTTTCTCTATATCCTCTCCAACACTTGTTGTTTTTTGTCTTTTTGGTTATTGCCATTCTAACCAGTGTCAGGTGATATCTCATTGTGGTTTTGAATGGCATTTCCTAATAATTAGTGAAGTTCAGCATTTTTTTTTTTTTTTTTTTTTTTTTTTTTTTTTTTTTTTTGCCTGTTGGCCATGTGTAAGTCTGCTTTGGAAAAATGTCTCTTCAGGTCCTCTGCCCGTTTTTTAAATTGGGTTGGTTGGCTTTTTGTTGAGTTCTTTAAATGAGTTCTTTAAATATTTTAGATACCAATCCCTTGTCAGATAATATGATTTGAAAAAAAAAATCTTGTCCCATTCAATAGGTTGTCTTTTCATTGTGAAGCTGTTTTTCTTTCGCTTTGTGGAAGCTTTTTCTTCTGATGTAGTCCCATTCATTTATTTCTGCTTTTGTTTCCCTTACCTTTGGAGTCAGATCCACAAAAATGTCACTAAGACCCATGGCGAGGAGCTTGCACAACTATGTTTTCTTCCAGGAATTGTATGGTTTCAGGTCTTACATTGAAATCTTTAATCCATCTTTTAAAAATATCTTGAACCTATTTTGAGTTAATTTTTGTGTATGTTTTAAAATAGTGGACTATTTTCATTCTTTTGCAAGTGACCATCCAGGTTTCCCAACACCATTTATTAAGGACACTGTCCTTTCTCTTTTGTATGTTTTTGGCTCCTTTGTCATAAATTAATTGGCCATATGCATGTGGGTTTAATTTTGGGTTCTCATTGGTATTCCATTGATCTGTGCATCTGTTTTCATGTCAAACCAGACTGTTTTGGTTCCTCTAACTTTGTAGTATAGTTTGAAATCGGGGAGCATGATTTCCTAACCTCCAGCTTAGTTCTTCTTTCTCAAGATTGCTTTGGCTATTCAGAATCTTTTGTGGTTCCAAACAAATTTTAAAATAATTTTAGTTCTGGGGGCACCTGGGTGGCTCAGTGAGTTAAGCCTCTGCCTTTGGCTCAGGTCATGATCTCAGGGTCCTGGGATTGAGCCCCGCATCGGGCTCTCTGCTCAGCAGGGAGCCTGTTTCCTCCCTCTCTCTTTGCCTGCCTCTCTGCCTACTTGTGATCTCTGTCTGTCAAATAAATAAAATCTTAAAAAAAAAAAAATTTTAGTTCTGAAAAATTCCCTTGGAATTTTGATAGGGACTGCATTGAATCTACAGGTTGCTTTGGGACATTTTAACAATATTAATTCTTCCAGTTCTTGAGCACAGAATATTTTTCTGTTTATTTGTGTCTTCTTCAATTTCTTTCATCAGTGTCTTACAGCTTTCAGAGTACAGGTTTTTTACCTCCTTGGTTAAGTTTATTCCTAGGTATTTAAGTCTTTTTTTTTTTTTTAAGATTATTTATTTATTTATTTGACAGACCATGACCTGAGCCTAAGGCAGAGGCTTTAACCCACTGAGCCACCCAGGCGCCCGGTATTTAAGTCTTTTTGATGTAATTGTAAATGGGGTTTTTCTCTTAGTATCTCTTTCTAACAGTTCACAATTAGTGTATAGAGAGGTCTTAGATTTCTGTATTTTGATTTTGTATCCTACAGCTTTACTGAATTCATTTATTAGTTTGAACAGTTTTTTAGTGGAGTCTTTTGTGTTTTCTCTATATATTATTATGTCATCTGCAAACAGTGATAGTTTTACTTCTTCCTTTCTAATTTGGATGCCTTTTATTGCTTTTTCTTGCCAGATTGCTGTGGCTAGCACTTCTGATACTGTGTTGAATAAAAACGGCGAGAGTGGGCGTCCTTGTCTTGTTCCTGATCTTAGAGGAAGATTTCAGCTTTTCAGCATGGAGTATGAAGTTAGCTGTGGGTCTGTCATGTGTGGCCCTTATTATGCTTGGGCACACTCCCTCTATACCGGCTTTGTTGAGAGTTTGTCAATTTTTGAATTTTGTCAAATGCTTTCTCTGCATCTGTTGAGACGATCCCCTGATTTTTATCCTTCCTTTTGTCAATGTGGCAATCACCTTGATTGATTTACAGACCTTAAGGCAGCCTTGCACCGGGGTCCTCAGAGCAGTCTTGGGAGAGAAGGAAGCTGTCCATGGGAGAGAAACAGTCCTGCTCCCACCACAGAGCGCTGGTGGAGAGTGAGGGTACACAGAGTCTTAGCGGGGATCATTAAGCAGGCTCCATTAGATTCACAAAGCACATGCCCCAGACCAAGCAAATCTCATTTATACTCTACAGAGACATGTGCTGAGGAGCACAGGAGACAGTGGAAGGTTCCGTGCAGCACTGGAAACTGGAAACATTATTTAGCATATCCATAGATGGAAGTCTGTATCTTATAGAAAAAGAGCTGGAAGGAACCCAAAGCTGATAATGGTATTGGCCCTAGGGAGGGCCCTGGGCTTGGAGAGTTGAGAGGGGACTTAAGCAACATTTTTTTTTTCCTTTAAACAAGGAGACTGTTTCTGGGTATTGCTTGTTTGACCTAAATTAATACATTTTTCTTATACTGGAATCAAATGGATCCCCAAAGAGGCGGGACTTGGGCAAGAAGGAGAGAAAGCAGAAAGGTTTTGAGGTGAAGAAGGAGCCATGAGATGATAGGGAGAAAGATGGGTGAAGAGACTATTTAGGACTCTGGTGAATGACAGGCAATCTAATTCATCCTCCAGCTCCTGTGTCAGGTTGTTCAGCAAAGACTCAAACAGCTTTTTGATTTGATTGGGTGTTGAGCTTTTCTTTCAAATGGAAAACTGAGATCACCCACAAGGCAGATTGGTATTATTTGGCAGATATTCATAGAGAACCTTCTGTGGTGGAGCCTGGACGTGTAGGCGGCAGTCAGAGCTCCGCAGTAACCTTTACTCTGTTGAGATAAATCACTCAAGAAGCCAGAAACAAGGGGGTGTGGAAGCGGAGAGGAGGGAGTGTTGATTCTATCTGAGAATTAAAAAGGCTTCATGGAGGTGGAGATGTGACTCTTGAGCCCTGAGGCAAACATAGGAATGTTCCAGCAAAAACTGGGAAAAATGCATCTCAGGCTGTGTTTGGTGGACTTCCTCCCAAGGTTCTAGGTTGTAGTCTGTGGGTTGAAAGAGTCCCAGAGAACGTCCTCGTTTGGTGGCCAGTGCTAAAAGTGCCCTGGTGCCAAGAAGCCTCAAGGAGGCTGAGAACAAACCTCAGCTGAAAACCCTGGGTCCCTCACCAAAAACAGTTGGCATCATGGGGCTCCAGGAGTGATGCCCTAAAAGGAATATAGCATCACATGTGAATTATTTAGAGCAAAAAATATTGTCTGATTCTCTAACTAGTCAGGAGGAAACAAGACAAATCCACACTAGGGGGGGTCACTCACGTCGTCCCTTCAGAAATGTGATTGTTGGGGTGCCTGGACGGCTCCATCGGTTAAGCATCTGCCTCTCTGGCTCCTGGGGTTGAGCCCTGCGTCAGACTCTGCTCAGTGAGGAGTCTGATTCTCCTTCTCCTTCTGTGCTCTCTTTCAAAAAATATATAAAAATCTTTAAAAAAAGAAAAGAAGGGGCCCCTGGGTGGCTCAGTGGGTTAAGCCTCTGCGTTCTGCCCAGGTCATGATCTCAGGGTCCTGGGATCGAGCCCCACATCGGGGGGGGGGGGGGGGTCTCTGCTCAGCAGGGAGCCTGCTTCCTCCTCTCTCTCTGACTGCCTCTCTGCTTACTTGTGATCTCTCCCTCTCTGTCAAATAAATAAATAAAATCTTAAATAAATAAAATAAAATAGAATAAAATAAAATAAAATGTCAGTGTCAGGAAAAACAGAGAAGACCGGGTCTGTTTTGGAAGAGCAGAGAGTGAAAAGACATGACACCCAGGTGAGGGTGTGAGCCTTGGTTGGGTCCCGGATCTGAGAAACAGTTAAGGTGGACGTTGTTGGGACACCTTAGGGACGCTGGATTGTGGACTTTGTGTTAGATAATAGCTTTGACTCTTTCTTTCTTTTTTTCTTTTAATGGTGGAAATAAAGAGAACATTCTCATGATATTTCCCTGGGATGGGAAGATGCAGGGGAAGAGAATCCATTCTCTTACAAGGAGAATGCAAGTTTGGGCTCCGGTCTTGGCCCCGCCACTGCCTGCCTGTGACAACGGGGACCCGTTGTGGTCGGTGCCAGGCGAGCCCATTTCAGCTGCGGGCACAGGGACCCGGGGTGCCCACCTGATGAGGCTTTTGAGCGCCGACTGCGCACGCGCAGGAGAAGCCACAGCCCGTGGGTTAACCAACTTCAGCCCTCTCGTCCCACCGGAAGCCTCCGCACAGTCAGGCTCTCTGGGGTCTCCCTTCACCCTGTGTGGGGGAGGCAGACCAGGGAGGGGGTGGTAGCGTGCACCCCTTCGCTTCCTTCTGCCACCCCTAACCCCGTTCTCAGCCAGTGCTGGAATAGGTGCTGTGCTCCCAGCCAGAGGTTTCAACCGCAGGGAGCAGCCTGGAAACATGGTTTAGATTCCCTTTGTTGGTTTCCAGCAAATTAAAATTTATCTCTCAGGGAGGAAATGAGGGGGTTGAGGGTTTTTTTCTTCTCCTTAATGGGTCCTGATGAAGGAAATGAATGCAGAGAGGGAACCAGAAATATGATCTGCCGTTCGCTGGCTTGGAAAGGTCTGGGGGCTCCCTGCACCCTCACAGGGGGCAGCTGGGCACAGGGTGTTTTATTGTATAATTAACCTTGACCCCTCTGGGTTCAAAGAGAGAGGTTAGTTGGAAATAAATCAATAGTCTGGTCTGGTCACTTCAAAGGCTTCAGAACCCACTGGAAAATTCCATATTGTTTCAGTGTGTAAATTGGAATAGGGTGTGCAGTTCTTTTGGATAGGCAGGGAGGGTTAGGCTTAAAGTTGAAATTAATTGTGTATCCACTTCCTTTAATCAAGCAATCAGGAGTCTTTATTGTGTATCTTGTTGCAGGGGCGGGTGGAAGGCCCCAGGGAAAACACTGTGTGACCTCTGTGTGGCCATTGGGCAGACTCTGGGACAAAAGACATCTCTCCAAGCTTAGGAAGCACCTCTCCTCCCCAGCAGCGAGAAGCCTTTTATTCAGACAGGTCTGGAACTCTCCAAACCACCAAGCCATCACCGTCCTAACACATAGCATTTACTGAGTACTTACTATGGCCTCCGTGCCGGGGATTTTCCTGGGACTTTTTTTGTCTGATCCCCACAACAATCCAGTTGGATTAAGTACCATTATTATCTGTGTTACAGATGGGGCAGTAGAGCTTCAGAGGGGCTAACTAGCCAGTCCAAAGCCACCATGAGGTTTCCAGAGTCCGTTCAGTGCCATGGCTCAAGGAACAAACATCAGAACCATGGGAAAGCAGCGGATCACCCAGTCTCCAGTCTCCTCGCCAAAGTCTTCCAGAGAAAGCATCCCCAGCTGCATTCACCAGAGTCTCTCTTGGCCTTAAGTCCCAATCACCTTTACCCTCTCTCTCTCCTTTTCTCCACTGCATACCCCTCCCCCACTTCCCTTCATTTTTGCTTTCCTGCTCTCTCTGCCTTTCTTTCCACAGGCATGTGATTGTTTAGAGCTTCTCCATGTCGACTCTGGCTGGCTCACAAAGAGGTAAGATACTGTGCTCATCCTGAGGAAACTCACTTCCTAAGTTCCCCAAGCAGAGAGGGCAGGCAGGACCCTTGTGCCGATTTGATGCAGAAGGAAGTAGTTCTAGATGAGAGGGTTAAGCAAGGTGCAGAGGAAGGGCAGAAGCAGAAGTGGATCTAACCAGAGAGGATCAGGGAAGACTCTGGGAGGAGGCAGTTTGAAGGGATCTGGAAACAAGGGGCCAGTGGAGTGGGATCATTCCAGGCTGAAGGACCATCTTTGCAGAAAGGTCTGGAGGCACCAGTATGCCTGGCATGTACTGGAGAAGCCAGGGGCCCAACTTGAAGGATTGGAGTACATGAAAGGAGCCAAGAATTAGGCTCTGTTCTGAATAATAATAATAACAATAATGATAATAAAAGCAAGCAACCTGTGAGGCAGGTGCTGTCCTTGTGCATGGTTTCTAGAGGAGGAAATGGTCCCAGAGGGTCACCCAGCTGGACAGCGGCTGAATGGGGATTACAAACCCAAGCCTGCATCTGAGCCACTGGATTACTCTGCCTCTCCTGAGGGGGCATTGAACGCCAGGCCAGAGGTGTTGTACTACCCTGTGAGCAATGGGAAGCCATGGCAGGCTCTTGATCTCACCTACATTTTAGGACATGCCCAACTTCCTCAACTCTCCTACTCCACGGTCTGACATCCCTGGGTCTCTCTTCAATATTCAGGAAGAATATCTTTATCTCAGCCAGTTTAGACCATTCCCTCTCCTCCCCACTACTGAGTTCCCCCAGTCCTTTCTCCTCAGCACACAGATAGCAAGTCAGCAGACAGCATGGCCTTAGAGCAAGGAGGCCCACATTCCAGCTCACTTCCCTGGGCCTCAGTTTCCATCTGTTAAGTGAAAGAATCCAGCCCTGCCCACCGAAAGGCTTTGAGAAGACTCAGATGAGGTAATGGGGGGGGGTGTCCACAAAACGCCACCAGAATTAGTAACAGAGGCCTCATCATTATCACTCAGGACTCCCCAGAGGCTCTTTCCTTTCACTGAGGAAGGCCCTGGCTATTATTTGACACTTTTGCTGGTTCCCTTTCTACCCAGAAGGCCACATCAAGCTTTCCTCAGACACATCAACTGTGCCAAAAGCGTGTACTCTGGCAATCTAGTAACCATTTATTCCCCTATTTCTTGGGCATCTACTAAGTGCCCAGCCCCATGTCGCAGATGATAGCTTCCTGGCCTTCAGCCTCAGAGCCCTTTTCTGATTCATCATTCCTCTTCAAAGCCTTCCTTAATCCTGGACTCCTAGATGCTGCATTTTCTTCTGTTTCCACAACTTGTTGCTGTTACCACCCAAGTGAGTATGTGGATCATCTTCAGTAATTTTATTCACGCCTGGGCAGTCAGTTCACTGAGGGCCTGCCCCGCCTCCCCTGTATGGGGCTGAGCACATTTTAGGGGCGAGCTTCAATCCGGCCGTAGCCCCATAGCTGTAATCCTCACCCATTCCACAGGGTGGCAGCAAAACCCTCCGGTCCCAGCCCTCCTCCTGGGAGACCAGCTTGCAGGCTGGGATGCAGCGTCCAGAGGCTTCCTGGGCTGTAGGGAGGCCAGGCCAGGTGCAGAGGTCCCTTCAAGCTTACTTTTGTCTTTACCCCACTCTTCTTCTTCCACATGGGGTCACCTTGCCCTGCCCACCTCTATTTCTCTTCCTGTAACAGTGGGATCACTTGAACACAAACTGCACGCTTCCCATATTACAAACTCACTGAGTCCTTTCAGCTTTAAAAAAAAAAAATTTATAATTTTTAACTTTTTAATTATTTTTAAAAAGATTATTTATTTTAGAGAGAGAACGAGCCTGGGAGGGGTAGAGGGAGAGGGAGAGAATTTCTGGCAGACTCCCCGCTGAGTGCAGAGCCCCCACATGAGGCTTGATCTGAGGACCCTGAGATCATGACCTGAGCGGAAACCAAGAGTCAGACGCTCAAGGGACTGAGCCGTTCAGGTGCTCCCATCTGCTTTTTTTTTTTTTTTTTTAAATATTTTTTTTTTAAAGATTTTTTATTTACTTATTTGACAGAGAGAGATCACAAGTAGGCAGAGAGGCAGGCAGAGAGAGAGGGAAGCAGGCTTGCTGCTGAGCAGAGAGCCTGATGCGGGACTCGATCCCAGGACCCTGAGATCATGACCTGAGCCGAAGGCAGCAGCTTTAACCACTGAGCCACCCAGGTGCCCCTGCTTTTTTTTTTTTTTTTAATGACAGCTTAACAAAATGTAATTCGTATACCATTACAGTGGGCAACTTAGTAGTTCTTAGTACATTCACAAGGCTGTGCAGCCATCATCACAATCAGATTTAAAACATTCTCATCACTCCAAAAAGAAACCTGTGTCCGTTAGCACTCACTCCCCATCCATTTTCCCCTATCCCCAGCCCTAGGCAATCACTTGTCTCTTCTTGGTCTTTATGGATTTGCCTATTCTGGGCATTTCCTACAAATGGAACCATATGATATGTGGTCTTCTGTGGCTGGCTTCTTTCACTCAGGGTCACATTTTCCGGGTTCCCCCATTCTACTGCTAAATAATATCCTAGTGTATGGCTGTACCACATTTTGTTTATCCGATCATCAGCTGGTGGACATTTATTTCCACTTTTTTATCCCAGATCTTATAGCTATGAACATCAACGTACAGGTTTTTGTGTACACTATACACTGAGGAATGGAACTGCTGGGTCATCTAGTCACTATGCATCCAGCCTTTTGAGCAATGAACACTGCTTTTCACAACGGCTGTACCATTTTACCCTCCTGCGGGCAGCGTATGAAGGCCTGGAGTTTGCCATATTCTCCACAGCACTTAACAGTATGTGACTTTTTTATTCTAGCTATGCTAGTGGGAACAGAGTGGTATCTCATTGGGGTTTTACTTTTTTTTTTTTTAAGATTTTATTTATTTATTTGACAGAGATAACAAGTAGGCAGAGAGGCAGACAGAGGGGGAAGGAAGCAGGCTCCCCACTGAGCAGAGAGCCCAATTCGGGGCTCGATCCCAGGACCCTGAGATCATGACCTGAGCTGAAGGCAGAGGCCTAACCCACTGAGCCGCCCAGGTGCCAGGAGTTTTATTTCTTATTTATTTAATGTGCTATTATGTATTCCTTTTTAAATTTTTATTTTTTTAAATATTAAGTAATCTCTGCACCCAATGTAGGGGTCAAACTAACGACCCCAAGATCAAGGATTGCATGCTCTAAGTTGCACGGTAACTAAGCCAGCCAGGTGCCCCACCTTTGCCCATTTTTAAATTGGGGTACTTGCCTTTTTATCATTGGGTTATTTTTATTGAGTTCTGAGTTCTTCATATATTCTAGATTCAAATCCCTTATCAGAGATATGACTTGCGAATATTTTCTTCTATCCTGTGCTTGCTTGTCTTGGTACTTTCTTGGTGGTGTCATTTGAAGCACCAGGTTTTTAATTTTGATGATGTTCGAATGTATCTATTTTCCCTTTTCTTAACTGTACCCCTGGCATTATGTCAATTTTTGCCTAATCCAAGTCTATAAATGCATATGTCTATGTTTTCTTCTATGTGCTAGCTTTTACATTTAGGTTTTTGCTCACTTTTTAAAAGATTTTATTTATTTATTTGACCGAGAGAGCAAGCATAAGTGGGGGAGGGGCAGAGGGCGAGGGAGAAGCAGGCTTCCCACTAACCAAGGATCCCGATGTGGGGCTCCATCCCAGAACCCTGCGATCATGACCTGAGCTGAAGGCAGACATTTAATGACTGAGCCACCCAGGCACTCTGGTTTTTGCTCCATTTAATTTTTTTTTTTTTACATGGTGTGAGGAAGGGGTCCAAATTCATTCTTTTTCATGTGCATATCCACTTGTCCATTTGTTGAAAAGTCTCTTCTTCCCCATGAATGGTTTTGACATCCTTGCCAAAAATCTGTTTACATGTGAGGGTTTATTCCTCGGCTCTCAGTTCTATCCTGTTGGTCTATTTGTCTTTCCTTATGTTAGGACCCCACAGTATTCATTACTGTAGTAAAGCTTGTAGTCAGCTTTGAAATCAGGAAGTGAGCCTTCCAACTTTGTTCTTCTTTGTTCCTTGTATTTCCATATGATTTTAAGGTTAGCTTCTCAGTTTCTATAAAGAAGCCAGCTGAGTCAACAACCCTTTTGAGGTAGGAGCATCTTATCCCGATTTTACAGATGAGAAAACTGAGGCCTAAAGAAGTCAAGTCAGCTCCTCATAGTCACGTGATTAGGAAATGGTTGAGCCCATTGTTGAGACCTCATCTGTCAGATGCCGCCTGGGCCAGACCCCCACCTCAGCTGCAGGGGTTGCCATGCTTCTCACTAAGAGACAGAGCTCATCATTCTCAACAACGGAGCGTAAGCTCTGGGCTAGCTCCCGGTGGCGGGGAGGAGGGGGCAAAAGGCTGTTTCTGGCCAGTGAGCCACCAGCTGGAGTTAGAGAAGGTCCTCCATAAGGTGGCCCATGAGGAGAGCATGGCAGAGAAATCACTCCTTCTCCTGGGGCTCCAGTTCTCCCTACCCAAGCCGTAGCCCCAGTAACTGGGGGGCTTAGTCACGGGAGAGATGACCCCAAACTTCCAGGCACAAAACTCCCCTGTTGTTTAACCCAAGATGATACCGTACTAGCCAGGGATTGGCCAAAGAGTTTGTCCTTTGTAGCTTCCTGACAGTGTCCCCAGCATTCCAGTTAGATGTCCTGTTCCTGCATGCCTGTCTCCAACAGTTCCTGAGTGGGTCGTGGGGATACAAATTCTGTTGTGGGAAGCCAGATCATAAGGCAAGGAAGTAAGTGCAGAGACCTGATAGACATTCAGGGGAGAAGGAGCCCTGGGCTGTGGGCATGTTGGAGTGAGGGTCAGGGCCAGACCCTGCGGTGTGGCAGTGGGCACATGGCACAGGGTGACTATCTGTGTCCTTGGGAGATCCAAGTCCAGGGTACATCCCTCTTGAACCCAAGGAGCAAGGTCTTCCCCTCTCTGGGCAACCTGGCTCCCTTGGGCCTTTTCTCCACCGTTCCTCTCCTCTCCCTTTTCGTGCCCTGGGTGGCCCCAAGAGAGCCAGGGAAGCAACAGAGTTCTCAAATCAGACCCAATAAACCTCTTTGTGAGAGGGATGTGGGTCTAGATCTCCCCCTGCGTGACCTTGGCCTGAACCAGCTTTGGTTGTTCCCACTCCTTCATTTACCGTTTCCAATCCAGATCCCCCTTTCCCCATCCTGAGCAAGATGACTCCCGGCCCCACCACCCTTTCTCTCCCTGTCCTGCCTTCTAGGCTCTGGAGCACAGTCCAGTTTTGAGGGTCTGACTGAGTGGAAAGGGCTCCAGGCAGGATGTAGCCATCCCAGGTCCCAGCCCTGACCCTGCCTCTAACTTCCCTGTCCCCTTGAGCTACTCCTGCCCTGCATCTGTCTCATGAGAGACTGTGGTCCTTTCCAGTGCTGGCATTATGGGCTCTACCAACCCAGGCTGGTAGGGCTCTTAGGCCCGAACCGGCCTCCTTGGCCCCCTCACTGCCTGTGGAGAGGGAGCAGGCCATGGTATTCATGGGGGCCTGTCCCCCATCCCTGTGGCCTCAGGACTGAAGGCCTCTTCAGACTGAAGGCCCTCTTCACTGATGATAGGAATGTGACCCTATCAGGGCTTGTGTAGGAGTCAGGAGCACCCCTGTCCTCCGGCAACCCCAGCAGTAGCCCCTTCTGGCTGGGCCCTCTTGGGGATAGCTTCTTGCTCAGCCACCCCCAGTGTCCACATGTTCTCCACCTGTCCCCTGAAGGGGTCCTGTGATAGTTTTCGAACTGGTCCATAACGTTGACTGTACTCCCATCGGAGAGGGCTGGCCGCAGTGACTTGCTTCTAATGAATGGAGCGAGGCAGAAGTGACACCACACGCAATCCACAGTTAGATTCGAAGTGATGACGCAGCTTTGGCCCGGCTCTCTTTAGTCACCTGTCGTTGGACCCCAGCCACCATGCTTTGAGGATGCCCCGGCTACTTGGAGAGGCCATGTGGGGGTGTGGGGCCCACAGCCAGCATCAGCCACCTGACACGAGAGCTGGCGAGCCTTCAGATGAGTCCAGCCCCAGGCTTCAAGCCACCACGATGCCCAATAAAGCAGACCACTCTCCCGCTGAGCCCTACCCAGACTGCAAATGCCCGACCAAAATAGATGTTAGATCAAGCCACTAAGTTGTGGGGTGGCCTGTGACCGAGCATTAGACCACTGGAACCGGTTGCAAGCCCAGGCCCTGGCTGCTTTCTGCCCCAGGACTGTGTGTGTGTATAGGGACCGGTGTCTTCAGCCTGAGGCCATGGGCCTATTTGAGATCAGGAGCCAGATTCCAGGCAGGCACGCCCCCCCCTCACATCCCTCCCCCCGCCCAACTCCCAGCTTTGACGCCTATTTCTGCTAATCTTCCTAATTGGAACCCTGCTTCCCTTTACCTTAGCTTGGAACAGGCCCTGCCTGTATTTGCATGTGATTTGTATGCAATTTGCATACATCTATATGGGTCATACCGGGTGGTTTCTCAACATTTCCAGATGCCTCCCTGGGGAAGTTAGTAGCATCTCGGACTCTGGGAGGGAACAGAGACACTGGGGGTTCACCTCGTCTACTCCCATCCCTGCAGGATCTGCTTGACCAGATGACAGACCCAGCACCTTCCCAGGCAGCCCTCGGATGGCTGGTGGTGTTGAAGAATTCCTGTGTTACAAAGTGCTGCGTTAAGAAAGGTAAGGTATTATGTTGCTATCTGGGCTTGGCTCTTTTCTCTGGGAAAATCAGGGCAAGTCATCCACTTCCCCCAGAGACTCAGGACAGGTACCATGGTGGCCTCAGGCTTCTCTTTCTCAGTTCAGTGTCCACACACCATCACTGTTTCTGGTCTGACCTGTAGGCCTCTTCAACAAGTGCCAGGCCAGGGGCTTTTAAATGTTCTTTTAGGGGCGCCTGGGTGGCTCAGTGGGTTAAGCCGCTGCCTTCGGCTCAGGTCATGATCTCGGGGTCCTGGGATGGAGCCCCGCATCGGGCTCTCTGCTCGGCAGGGAGCCTGCTTCCCTCTCTCTCTCTCTGCCTGCCTCTCTGTCTACTTGTGATCTCTCTCTATCAAATAAATAAATAAATAATCTTTAAATGTTCTTTTATAGCAGAACCCTGTTTTCTCTCTCATGACTCTGAGGTCATGACCTGGGCCAAAATCAAGAGTTGGATGCTTAACTGACTGAGCCCCCCAGGTGCCCCCAGAACGCTGTTTTCAAATGAAATCTCATGAAGAGCCCGACATACAAGATAAAAGTGGAGTTGTTCTTTTTTTTTTTTTTTTTAAAGATTTTATTTATTTATTTGACAGAGAGAAATCACAAGAGAGGCAGGCAGAGAGAGAGGAGGGGAAGCAGGCTCTCCGCTGAGCGGAGAGCCCGATGTGGGACTCGATCCCAGGATCCCGAGATCATGACCCCAGCCGAAGGCAGCGGCCTAACCCACTGAGCCACCCAGGCGCCCAAGTGGAGTTGTTCTTGTTGAGAATGAGCAAGGAGAGTAGAATCCTCCTACAGAGAGGCTCACCCCCAAACCCCTTGCTACAGCTGGAGAAGCCCAGCTTGCAAACCACTGTCCTGCTTTGCTCCTTGCAAAATGGACCTCTGGGTACAGAGTGCAGCCCTCTAGACCTGCGAAGCTTCCCATTGGCCCTCCGTTTCCACAGTAGAGGCAACACTGACATTCTAAGAAGTTGCATTGCACCACTGCCTTTTACTAGGCTTGAGGCCCACTGAGACCTCCAGATCTTTGTCGGCACAACCACCTTTAAGCCAAGTCTCTTTTGGCCTATCCTAAGCTTTGTCAGCTCCAGACACCTGGCTTCAGGAGCCTGGACTGAGGAGCAGACAGGGAGGAATGGAGAGGCCTGGCCAGGAGTTATGGCTGTATGCCCTGGAAAGAGTCACTACAGCCAGATCCTGTTCCTCAGTTGTAGACTGGAGTCAAAAATAGTCCCTCCTGGTAGACAATGCATGAGAAGTACCGGGCTCGGTATGGAGGGACTGGTCTCAGATTCCTCACTGCCAGCTAAGGAGGTACAGAGCCACGGTCAGAATACAGACCCTGGCACCGGGTGGCCTGATCCAGGCACAATCTCTGGTCCTGCCGTAACTGGCTGGGTGAGAGTTTAGACATTTCCTTTATTTCTCTTATCCTTTCTCAGTTTCATCATCTGTAGAATATGGTGATGATAACTAGACTGTCTACTTCCCAGAAAGGTTGCGGGGACCCAAGGACCCTCCCTCCCTGTGGGGGCCAGGGTGCATGGTGCCTGTAAGTGGTACACAGGGAACGGCTGTTATTCTGGGCTCTGACCCTGAGAGGGTCAGCCTGCCCCACCATTGGCCACCCTAATCCCAGCACTCCCACCCTTCCCCAGGACCTGACACAGCCATCAAAAAACTCAAGGTTCACTTTGGCAACAGGACTTTTATTCAGTCAAAATGAGTAAAGTGTGACAAAAGTCAGGTCCAGTCAGGCCAGGCGGTTCCAACCCCAGACCACTGTTCCCATGGGAGAGGGGGTTTCCAGGATGCTGGGGGTGCCAAGAGGCCAATGCAGGGACAGAGTGAGTACTGTGTGGGAGTTTGGGGGGCCTTTGGCACAGGCCCAGCATTTGGGAGAAGGGGCAGACTGCCCTTTCCGAGTCCACATGGACATGACTCCAGTCTTCTAGGAAAACACCACAGATTCTACCTTCTTCATCTAATTAACTAAACTTCAGGGAGGAGGGTTCCCTAGAGGGTTAGGGATCAGGGACTTTATGGTCTAATCTCAGACTTAAGGAATACACTTATTTTTTTCTCCTTTAAAAAAAAGTTTTCCTTCTATTTAAAAAAATGAGTTAACCAAAAATAGGTCTTTGTTTCTTTTTTTTCCTTCCTACTTTAAGTATTTCAAAAAACACCACAACAGAAAAGAGAAACAAGAAGTCACAAGAACATAAATCTTTAAACACACCTTGTATAAAAATATCTTCCAGCCACATCTGCTGACAGTGGTCGTTCCACTGTCCAGGGGTTGGGTCAGCCGGCTGTGTCCCACGGGCTAGAGGGCCAGGCCAATTCTGCCAGGGAACCTCCCGACCCAACACCCACACACAGCGGTCACACACACAGAACATTCCAGAGGATAGCCTGCTCCAGGGGCTCTGGGGCCGGGCGGGATAGGAGGCAGGCTTCAGGGCAACACCCCACCCTCGAAGGCGCAGGCAGGGAGCCGGCTGTGGGGATCCCAGTCAGGGATCAGTTGGCTGAGAGGGTCGAAACTGGAGTGGGCAGATGAGACAGGGCGGAGCGGTGGCAGTGGCCTGCTGGACGGTGTGTGGAGCGACAGAGACGTCAAGGAACACATTTTCCTCTCATTTTTGGCTTTTTTTTTTTTCCACATTTTCTTTGACTAATTCCATCTTTATTTCTGTAGGTCCTGAGAGGCCCACCGTTGGTGACTTAGCCTCTGGCCTCCTCTCTCGGGGAGGGGTAGAAGGTCTTGGGCAGGAAGAGGAGCCAGGAGGAGGGTCCAGTGATACAACACAGGCCCGGAGAGCTGGCGAGCCTTGAGGTAGATGTTTTCTTTCACACCTGGAAATGGGGAAGTGCTTTTTTTTTTCTTTTTTTTTTTTTAAATTCTGGATAATAATCTGGGGAAGGAGAGGGGTTGCCCCATAGGGGCTTGAGGTAGGAATGCATTTGGGGCTTTGTGGGGTGGGGGTGCTGAGGCCACGGCCCAGCTCCCTCAAGAACATTCATTCCGGCTGAGGTAGGTACTGAGAGCCAAATAGCAAAAATCCATCCTGAGAAAACAAGGTCGGTGGAGGGTGACAGTGTCAGGGGCCCAGCCACGGCAAGGGCGTGTTTTTGGAGTCTGATTCATCTCTTTCTCTCTCTCTCTCTCTCTCTCTTTTTTAAGGAAAACATTAATTCAGTTCCATGTCATGTGGATATTAGGCAGAGGTGAGGGGGGACATTAGTCCAAGGGAGAGGTTCCTGCAGGAACCCCTCCAGGTCCTAGGGGAAGGGGGAAATCCCTGCTGAGGCTACTTTTAGGTCTTGACCCCCTAAGGGTGTCAGGACAGAAATGATGGGAAGCCCCATCTGAGTCCCACATGACAGGAGAAATCTTGCCTTTGACCTGAGAATGGGGGGTTGCCCCCTCCAGAGCCTGCCAGACACTGGCTACTGTCCCAAGCGAACTGCCTGGGCAGCTGGTGCCACAGGAGGCCGGGTAGCCTGTCCTTCACCGAGGCGGCCACGGCCTACGTCCTGGGGTGGCAGGGAGGCTGCAGGGCCTGCGCTGGGGTCCTTGGCTTCTGACACCATATCCTCCAGAAGGCTGAATCCCTCGAGTGGCAGCACAGAGAACTGGGTCTCCTCACACAGGGCAGGGTCCCCAGGATCCTGCTGGGGAAAGAGCCAGTCCCACTAGCATCAGCATGAGAGTCAGAGCCCAAAGCCCCCAGCCAGAGGGTCAGGCCCTGCCCCCAATCCCACTCAGGACTCTGGGCCACCCTGCCTGGTTCAGGCACTCAGAGAGCAGCACTGGCCCAAGCTCTGTACCTGGAGCTTAGTGAAGGCCAATGACCCTGGCTCATGAGCAAGGTGAAGGGAGGGCAGGACTGGGAGGTAGTCTGAGCCTGGGGTGGGGGCACTCACCATGGCTCTGGGGTCAGGTCTGGAGTCTGGCCGCCCCGCTGCCCCAGCTGGGGGGAACAGCTGTTCCAGTTCTTTCAAGTCCACACGCTTCTTATCTCGGCCCAGCAGGCCCTGCTCTCCCTGGCCCGCCCCATTCAGTGCCAGGATGCTAGGATCCCTTGGGCTCCGGGGGCCCTGAGGAGGAGAGAGCTGGTTTTCTACATCCTTACACAAGAGGACCCTAAGAGGTGAGACAAGAATTAGGGGGAGGCTTTGGGGGGGGGGAGCAAAAACAGAAGGCTGGACACAGTGAGCTCCAACTCTGCTTTCCCCTGTGCCAAGGCCTTCTCCGGGCTACCCCCACCCTCCTGCCTGGGACGCACCTGCCCCTTTGGCCGAACAGGAGGAAGAGGACACAGAAGATGATGCAGGTGACCCCGATGTGGATGCCGACGACGATGCCTGTGGTGGACGTCTGGTTGCTGGGCTCCTCCTTCCGGCAGTCGCACGGTGGGCTCAGGGCTACGGGTGGGGGAAGGGACAGAGCTATGGCTCTCTGGCCTGAAGACCCTCTGGACACCCAGCTTCTGGGGGCTCCTCTCCTTCTTCAGCTGTACCCGCCTCCATGTCTACATCCCCTTTGCCCTTGGGACCGCAGCCCAACTTTTTTGGGCTCTTTTTACAAGTTACTGAGTACTAACTTTGTGCCCAATACTGGGAATAACACTTTTACACCATTGATGAAAGGACCATTTCATCCTTACCACGGCTTTATAAAGTAGGTATTATTATCCCTGTTTTATAGAGGACAAAACTGGGGCTCAGAGAGGTTAAGTAACTTGCCCACGGTCACACAGCTAGAATGTCATATCGCCGAATCTCAAACTCAGCTCTAGGCCCGTGTTTTCAAGGGCTCCATGTGCCCCTGTCTCCCTCCTGCCCCCGACCCCTCCCAGAGCCTGGCCTCCCTTCCTGAGCACCACTTTTGAGGCCCGCAACCCCTCCCCAACCTACCTGTCCTCTCAGACGCTCCCCTCAAGGACACGAAGCGGACTGTGGCATTGCCCTCCCCGTGCTGGTTGTAGGCGAGCAGCTTCACCTCATACACTGTAGTGGGGTCTGAGGGAAAGGCAGTGCTGTGCTGAGTGACCTCCCCAGGCCCCAGCGGCAGCTCTGGTGCAGCAGGGCAACAGAGGTGACCCCCGCACCCCACCTCCTGGCACCAGGCACCGCACTCCTGTCCGCTCCCCGAGCGTGGTCTGTGTCTGGCTCACCAAGCTGGCTGAGGTTGTAGGAGGAGGCGGTTGCAGGCAGCAGGATGGGGCCGGTGAAGGAGGCTCTGCTCGCTGGGCGGTAGAACAGCTTGAAGCCGCCCTCGTGCTGGGCCAGCCGGGGCCACGGCTCCCACAGCAGCTGCAGGGACGAGCTGCCCACGACCCGCACCGACAGTGGGGGAGGGGCGGGGGCTGTGGGCAGAGCAGGCTGAGATGTGAGGGGGCAGGCCCCCCCAGGACCCTGACCCCCACGAGCCTGGCAGTTCCTCTCTGATGCAGGGTCTCTGCTTGCTCAAGGACACCTTTACATGAATTGGAAAAGGACGCCCCTTCCTCAGGTAGCCCCAAACCCCACTCTGCCTCGGGGCCGGGCTCCCGCTGGTGGAGTGTGGTGAGCAAGCTTGCGTGCACTGTTGCTGATTCCCGGACTGTCAGTACATGTGGCACCCAGGCCTCACCTTCGCCCAGGGTGCTGGTCAGCACAGGCGCAGAGGCGGAGCTGGCCCCCCTCGGCGTGTAGGCCTTGATATAGAAGCTGTAAGCAGTGGAGGGCTCGAGGTCGCTCACCAGGTGCTGAAAGGTGCTCTTGCTGACTGCCTCCTGGTACTCCAGCTCCGGAGGGTCTGGGGAAGTAAGGGTAGGGCAGAGTAAGCCACGCGAGGGAGTCCTACCAGCACTGGTGAGATGAGGGCATCCAAGGTGCAGGGAGGACAAGGGAGGGAAGGGGTTGGGTCAGGACACTCAGGATTGAAAGGGATGATCAACGGGGACTAAAAAGAAGGGGCTACAGAGTTCCCACTCACCAGCAGCCTTCCTGATGTGCAGGACATAGCCAATAATCTCCTTGGTGTTGACCAGGGGTTCATTCCAGGAAACGCGGACCTCAGTGGATGACACGGAGACAGCCTGTACATTGAGGGGGGGCCCAGGCAGCCCCTCAGCCCACAGCACAGTCAGCCTGGCACTGGCCTGGGAGGAGCCAGCACTGTTCTCGGCCACACACTGGTAGATGGCCTCGTCCTCAGGGCCAATTCCAGAAATTGTCAGGGTGCTGCAGGGGGAGGGAGAACCTTAGATCCCTTCCTCCTCCCAGAATATCCCTGAAGTCTGGCCAGATCACCCCATTTGAGAGATGGAGAAACTGAGCCCCTCCAGAAGGCAAATAACTTGTCTGAGATCCCTCTAAGTCAGGGGCAGACCTCAAACTCAAACCCAAGCCTCCGGATTCAATTTAGCTCTCTTTCCCCACAGGAGGGCAGAGCCTGCTCAGGCTATTCATCCAGGCCCCCTTCCCCACATCTTTCTCCCCATCTTCCCCCGTTCTCACCCCCACACACATGCCTGTTGTTGTTCTTGAGCCTGACGTGGCCTCCCGGCCCCAGCACCTGTCCGTTCTTCAACCACGTGACATGAGGGGGCGGCTCACCCTGGGCTTGGCAGGTGAACATGGCTGTGGTCCCTGCTGGCCTGGAGATGGACTGGGGGTGCTGGACAAACTCGGCTGGGGCTGGGGTGGGGTGGCAGAGAGAAGCAGGAGCAGCCATGAGGGGTAGGTGGAGGGGGACAAGACAGCTGTGAGTGAAGGGATGGGGTGGGTATGGGGACAGGGTGGGCTTGGGTTGTGCAAGTCACAAGTCGCAAGTCAGATCCTCTGAGAACCCTCCAGGTGGGGCCCGCCCTCACCCCCCCCCCCCCACCTGGCCGAGGCTGTAGGAGAGGAAGACAAGCCCCACCTCACTGGCCCCAGAGAGGCAGACCCAGGAGAAGACTCCATTTTAATGACTATTTAAAAGACTGACATTTGTATCCGAAAGCAATCAAGCTGAGCTCCCTGTTCAGGAAATTGTTAAATAAATAAATGTGCTAATAGGTTTGGCTGCACCTCGAAGGCTGTAATGACGGGGAGATGGATGAGGCTCAGTACCAGCTCCCCTCTCCCCTACATGCAATATCCCCCCTCCTCCAATCCCAAGCCTCCAGCTTCCATTAACACCCGAGAAATGAAATGCTCCATCACTTTCATTTGGACAGATTAACGGCACATGGAATGCTAAACAAACAGGCATTTAAATTCCTAATTCCCCTATCTCCCACCCTTTCCCCAGCTCTCTGGGAGGGAACCACCCCAGAAAGCCCCTGAGAATGGGATCCCAGCCCAGTTCATGGGGACGGTTGAGCCCCAGCGCAGGAGGATGGACAGGAGGACGTGATCAGCTTCAGAGGCTGACATCCGCCGCCCCCCCCCCCCCCCCGTGGGTTGGAGACCAGCCGTGAGCGTGGCAGGAGCTAGGGTGTGAGTGTGAGAATGACAAACACCTGAGAGTGAGCAGGCAGGTGTGAGCGTGCAGGTGCCACATGTTTGTGAAGGAAAACAGGGACACGTGTGAAGAACACAGGGGTGTGGGAAGCAGGAAAGATTATAAAACGGGAATGACTGGTGGGGGGCATGGCACGGGCACCCAGAGAGGCATGCAGGGGCAAGACCCACATTCCCCTTCTCAGCACACGCCTTCCTGGAGGCGAGGAGGGAGCTGCCTTTTGGCCTGGAGGCCTGGGGAGGGGCAGAGGCCAGGGTTGGGAGGAGTCCAGGGCCGGGAGCTTGGGCCAGGCTTGGTGACGAAGCCAGGAACGAAGGGAACCGGAGGAGAGGGCTGTGGGGCCGGGCTGTGAGGCCGGGGAGCTCCGTACCTTGTACCACCAGCCGGCCCTGCGCTGTCCTTCTCACCCGGGTACCCGGCCTATTGGCCGCGCAGACATAGACGCCGGAGTGCTGGACCGTCACATCGGATATGATAAGATTTCCAGTGCCCAGCACCTGGATGCCCTCCACCCCAATGGGGCGGCCATCTGGGGGTGGGGGGAAGAATGTGGAAGAGGGCAAGTGAGGAATGGTCCAGATTGTTTGGCATTCCACCCGTGTTCCAGGGAGCCTTGATCTTTCACTTTGCACCCTTCCTCCCAGGCATCAAGGCATTGTGGAAGAAGCTGGAGCAGCCCTGAAAACTTGCCTAGCAGCAGAGACCTGGGCTCTAATTCTGGCGTTTTCACCGATTCACCAGCAACCTTCAAGTTCCCTCCCCTCAGGGAATTAAGGGGTTTGGATTAGATGGGCGTTTCCCAGCCTGGTTTGTCTCTCTTGGAAACAGTTGCATGCTCAAATTTTTCATTCCACTTGTGGACTGTCACACTGCCCTTTATTTTTTTTTTAAAGATTATTTATTTATTTATTTATTTGACAGAGAGAGATCACAAGTAGGCAAAGAGGCAGGCAGAGAGTGAGAGGGAAGCAGGCTCCCTGCTGAGCAGAGAACCCGATGCGGGACTCGATCCCAGGACCCTGAGATCATGACCTGAGCCGAAGGCAGCGGCTTAAACCACTGAGCCACCCAGGCGCCCCCACACTGCCCTTTAATATAAAGGCTCTGAGAAGTCCCACAGCAAAGGGACCTGGTTAAACTATTTCCCAAAGTCGTTAGACGTTAGACCACCAAGCCATTCTTTCCTCCCTGTACGCTTTGGGAAATGTTGGACCAGATGGTCCTTGCAGTGCCTATGGGCTCCTCCTAATGGTGAGGCCACTCTTTCCAGCCTCTCCCAGGGACTGGGCCCTCCCCCCACCCGAGGATCAGATTAGCACAGTCAGAATGCAAGGAGACAGCTCCCCATTCAGGCGCTGAAGTGGTGAAATCTACTCCATTATCCTGCCTGCTGCCCCCTCCTTCCCCGATCACTCAGCTGCTACAATGTGGCACAGTCTCCTTGTGAATGCGACCCCACCCCATCCCCTCCAGACTCTCCTTCCCCTAGTGACCTTTCCGCTCAGACAATGTGGGCCCATCTGCACCCTTTCATTTCTCTCCTTCAGCTGCCTAGGGATTTAGGCTGGGGATTTAGGGGGCCAGGCTAGAGACTGGGGGGCCCGGAGACAGGGTGTGACAACTGTCTGAGATTTTGAGGGGTCTGGAGTTGCACTGCTGGGGAGTACAGCCACGGTATCGAGGGCAGGGCCATGCAGGAGGGAAAGGAACCTGGGGGAAGGAGAGCTGCCGAGGGTTTCTGGAGAGCCCAATGCCAGCAAAGCAGGACTGGCCCAACTGGGTGAGGTAACCCAGGGAGCTAAGCCATCCACGCAGGGGGAGGGAGAATGTAGTGGGCAGGCCGACCTCCCCAGTCCTGCCAAGCAGAGGGAATCTTACCCCTCCATAAGGCCCCAGAGAGCACAGACCCTCATGGAGAACAAACAGGATTCAAAGTCCCCCCCACAGCTGGGTGATGAGACTGCCCTCCCAGGGGGTGGGACAGGGGTGGGAGAGGCAGGGACTGTAGGATGAGGCTCACCCAGGCGGCTCCAGGACACAATGGGGCGCGGGTTGCCCGTGGCGACACACTCAAGCACAGCGGTCTGGTGCACTGTCAGGGTGAGGTTCTCAGGCCCCACGAGAATCATTGGCTCCTTGTAGGCCCCAGAGCCCGAGCCTGGCAGGAAGAGGCCACGTTTTTTAACTTCAGCTGTGACCCTTCCCACCTCATCCTGCCCACAACCCAGGACACAGGGAGTGGGGAACAAGATCCAGCCCGGACACCAGGTCCTGTGGGCCAGAGAGGGATGCTAGGGGTCCTGGGGCCTTGCACACCTCCATCCCACTGCTCCAGTCCCTGCAGGGCCCTCTAGCAATGGGAGAGCCCTGGGGTGAGCAGAGGAAGGGCTTCCCCAGGGAGAGCTGAGCCAGAGAGTGGGCTGCATTCCTTCTGAACCCACACCCCAAAGAGCACCATGCTGTGAGTGGAGAAGGTCTCCAGGGCTCAGCTGAACAGGGATGGATCTGAGAGAGAGAAGTCAGGGGGCTGGTGAGGGGCAGAACTAGTCAGAGCAAAAGACCCTCACCTGACACCGTGAGCCTGGCCCCGTGGCTGATCCGGACACTGGCAATATTCGAGGCCACACAGTGGAAGACACCGCTGTCCTCAGCCCGAAGTCCTGTGATCTGCAGGACTCCCTTGGGCAGCAATGTGTACCTGTTTTGAGGCGGGAGTGGGGCACAGCTGACCACCGGCACAACCATGGGTACCATCAGCCACAGGGACACTGACATCACAGACACTGCTCGGTCCCCGGGCGCTGTCCCAAAGTCACCGTCATCCTCACAGACACACATTGGGACTCCCCCTCCAGCCTTGACAACAATCACGCACAGTCCTCATGGATCAATCCACCAGCCTCGAATCTGGGCCCTGCCAGCCATACAGACACTTGATCTCAACAGGGCTGCAGAAGCACCACCCTGGACGCTGCCCGCCTCTCTGTCTTCTCTCCAGCTCTCCCACGAACACCTTACCTCTCGTTGTCCGTGTCAATGGGGACTCTGTTCTTCTCCCACGTGATCAAGGGTTTGGGAAGCCCATGGATTTGGCACTGGAAGCGGGCCACCCCGCCCTCTTCTCCCACGGTGGCCTGGGGATGCACGTGGAAGTCCGACATGGCTGGTGAAAAATAAGGACGTGTGTATGGAAGAGGCCCACTGCTGAGGGGCCAGGGGCAGAGGGGTGGGGGGTCACAGTCCCATGTTCTGGAGCCTCGGACCTCACCGCCCCCTGCCCCGGGGAGGGGGGCTGGGAGTTTTCCTGGAGCTGGCAGACACAGGGCAAAGGCTTGGGGCAGGGGGGAACACACCATCACTGACCCTGCCTCCCATCATAAGAGGCATCTCCCCCTAAGGGATGGTATATGGCTGGGACATGCTGAGAAAGGTCTGGACAAAGTGTCAGACAACAAGGCTCTAACAAGGAGATCTTGGGCTGGTGATCCACAAAGGCCCTGTTCCCAAGTCCTACTCCTACTGTTTCAGCTGCTTTCAGATGTATCTTTATGAACTATCCCTAAGGCATCGAGGCCTGGGTATTATGCTGCCTGGTTTACAGAATAGGAAACAGAGGTCCAGAGAGGGTAAGTGGTTAGTCCCACGGTGCCCAGCGGGGACACCAGTCATCAGACCCTGCTTACCAGCACCCAGCAGCCTTTTTTTTTTTTTTTTTTGCCTTTCCTCAGCACCCCCATCCCCAGCTCTGGATCTGCAGCGTCAGGATGCACCCCAAGAGGGTGAGAGGGTGGTATATCCATCCATCCAAGGTGACAGCCTCTCAGAATACTGTCAGACCTACAATCTGCATTTCAATGTGTCATAAATATTCAGGACCTCCCCTCCCCACCTTTTGGGGATCTAAACTGCTTGAACTCTGGTCTGAAGAGGTTGGGCCAGAGGGGCTATGGTGCACCCCCCCCACACCCCACTTTTAGGCTAGTTAAGTGTCCCTACCCACCCTCATTCCCACCCTTCCCCCACCCCCACCCCCACTGCAGCCCAGGGAAGGTGCCCCTCCCACGCAGGTTCCCAGCTTCAGCACTGGGGCTGCGATTTCATTAAAATCCACTTTGCTTCAAGTGCGGGAAGGCGGCTCACCATCTGTCCAGGCAGGCAGCCCCTCCCCTCCGGCACTCCATCAACTGGGACAGTTGTCCCCTCCCAGAAGGAGCCCTCCCCTGACAGCAGCAGCACCGCCACTGGAGCCCATCCTGGTTCCTACCCCAGGCTCCCTGGTGAGGGTGGGCACACCCCATCTCAGGTCCCCTCAATGCTCTGGCTTGTTCTGGACTCCAGGGCAGCCCCTGAAGGCCGAGCCTTTGTGCCCTTCTTCTCAGAGTCTCTAGGGGCTGACTCTTCTGAGGCGCATTCTCCAACTCATTTGCATGCGGTTCATTAAATATAAACATGCATAAACCCCGCCCGGCCGCCTCCTCCGTCTCAGCCTCCCAGGAGTGCAGCTGATGGGTGTGAGCAGCTCCTTGCACACATGTGCAGGGCTGTGTTTTCTGGAGGACGTGGCTGTGTCCACGTATGTGGTCAGCGTGTCCAGGGCTGGATGTGTGTGGGGGTTTGTAGGTCTCAGCTCCTGTGTCCCTTTATGAAGTGTGCTTGGGGGTGGGGGACTGTCAGAGCAGGAGGTGGGGGCAAGTACCCCGCTGGTGTCCCCATCAGACTTGGTGAGAGGGTCCCCGTAAAGCACTGTGAGGTCAGCCTGCCCTGTCTCAGGCCAAAGGCTGTGTTTGGCCGAGGACCTGCAGGTCAGCCCTGGGGCTTGCGACAGGGGGGCCGAGGCCCTGCTGGGTGCCCTCTACCACCTCCAGGCCTCAGCCTCCAGGAGGGCAGGGCTGGACATGGGTCTCGGGTGTGGAGAGGGCACCGAGGCTCCCGGCTTGGCTGCCTGTGTGCCCAGGGCTCTGCCCATTCAGGAGCCAGGGAGCAGCCTGCCCCCTCCTCGCTCCAGCTGGAGAGGAGCTCGCAGTCCCCCAGGGATCTGGGGCGGGGCCTGATGGCTCTGCTGACTACAGATGCCGGCTTATTAAGGAACCGACCCCTTTTGTGTTAGCCCCAGCCTGGGCTCCCTGGGGGCACCTGGAGCAAGGAGCCGGCCCAGGAGAGGACTAGGGCTAGAGCTGCGGCTTCTCAGGGCGCTGGGGATGGAGAAAAATCTGGCCTCTACCATCCCCCCAAAACCACTCATCCCCCCAAAACCAGACAAGGACAACAGCACAGGCTGAGTGTGTGGTGGAGGAAAACGCTCAAGCAGGAAGTGGTCACAGGTAAGAAGCCAGCCCAGTATCCTTCACACAGTGGACAGCAGGATTCCTAACGGTCCCCTGGATGCAGCTGAGCCCCCTCTGCCCAGGGCTCTCCCCATTTCCCTCCCACCAGAGCAGCCCCCGTGCCGTCTCTCCCTAGCAGCTCTACTAACTGGGCTCTCCCCTCCCCACCAGCATGGCCTCAAAGGGCAGCTTTGCCTTTAAAAGTACCTGAGAAGCACGCATCTGAAAGCCAACCCCTTCATTTTCTGGAGGGGTCACTGAGGCCAGGCCCTCTGCAGGGGTCCCTTAATTCTCCAGCAGCTTTGTCACTTTGTCACTCTCCAAAAGCAGGTAACCCCAGGGTGGACTGCAGTTCAGACCAGCCTCTTCTCTTGGGTTGGGGGCTGGCAGCATGTTGCAGGGTGAGGGGAGAAAGAGGCTCAGCAAGGCGGTCTCTCGGTCCCACCCCTGGCTACACAGATGTGGCCCGGCGAGGTGGCTGCCGTAGGAGGGGGTGCTCTTCTTGATTTGAAGCTCCTTCTTGCTTCCCCTTCCTCACACCCCTGCCCAGTCCTCCAGGCAGCCCTGTCTATTCCTTAGATGTCCAAGGGGGGTTGCCCTGAGACGGGGGTGGCAGCGGTCCAATCGTCTGTAAACGAAGGGCCCTTCCAACCAGGACTCCCACTGCCTCCAGAAACAGGCTCTTGTCCACATCCACAATCCTGCATTCACCCCTCGTACACAGGCAATTTTTTTTTCTTTAGCAAGTGGGAGAAAGATTCTAGGGACCACTTGGGCCTCCTCCCATCTCTCAGGGTGGGGCCAGTTTGGTTCACAAGTCTGTTTTTTAGCCATCAGAGAAATTCAAATCAAAACCACACTGACACCACCTTCCACCAGTTAGAATGGCAAAACTCAACAAGGCAAGAAACAAGTGTTGGAGAGGTTGTGGAGAAAGGGGAACCCCCCTCTCTTTACACTGTTGGTGGGAATGCAAGCTGGTGCAGCCACTTTGGAAAAGTGTGGAGATTGCTTAAGAAATTAAAAATAGAGCTTCTCTATGACCCTGCAATTGCACTGCTGGGTATCTACCCCAAAGATACAGATGTAGTGAAAAGAAGGTCCACATGTACCCCAATGTTCATAGCAGCAATGGTCATAAGAGCCGAACTGTGGAAGGCGCCGAGATGCCCTTCAACAGACAAATGGATAAAGAAGATGTAGTTTATACACAACAGAATATTACTCAGCCATCAGAAAGGACGAATATCCAGCTTTTACATCAACATGAACAGGACAGGAGGGGATTACGCTAAGTGAAATAAGTCAAGGAGAGAAAGTCAATTATCACATGATCTCACTTCTTCGTGGAACATAGGAATAGCATGGAGGACATTAGAAGGGGAAAATGAAGGGGGAGAAATCGGAGTGGGAGACGAACTATGAGAGACTATGGACTATGGAGGGTTTTAGAAGGGAGGGCGGTGGGGGCTGGGTGAGCCCGGTGATGGGTATTAAGGAGGGCATGGACTGCATGGAGCACTGGGTGTTATACACAAACAAAGAATCATGGAACACTACATCAAAAACTAATGACGTACTGTATGGTGACTAACACAACAAAAAAACCCAACAAGTTTGTTTTTGCCCTGGCTGCTGCTAGCAGGCCAGAGTCAGAGGGAAGATGTCCTTCGCCAGGTCTCTCTGGGGAGAGGATTTCTGGGCAACCATGGGCACAAGGGCCTGAGGACAGGACCTCTGAGCGTGCTGAGTCCTGAACCACTCATCCTGGAGACCACGGTGTGACTGGTAAGGGGATGCACAGGCTGCTGGTGTAGCTGGAGACCCTGTCTGTGGCTGCTGTTGTTGCACTGTGTCCATGCCTGGTGTGCGTGAGGGTGCTGCCGTGACGTGTGGCCGTTGATGCTTTTGGTTAGGCAGGGACTGTTTTGGGTCCCTCACTTCAGGCCAGGTAATGGGAGAGGGTCATGGGCAATGGCTGGAGCCCTTCCGGTGTGAGGGCTAGAGTGACAGGGAGGACAAAGACCTGCTCAGGGTCCACCGTGGAGAAAATACCTCTGTCCCCCCACAGTGTGGGAAGGACTCTCCCAGTCCCACCCTGCCCCAACCACGGGTTCATCCAGGCAGTGGGACGAGGTGGGCAGAGAGAGCCCAGCAGTCCACGGGGCTGGAAGGGAGCAGAAACAGGCAGGAAACAGCTCCTGGACACCCCCTATAAATCACCCAAGGGGAGGGGGTCTCCTGAGAGCCAGATCTAGACCAGCTCAGGGAGAGGAGGGAGGACTTGCCTCCTGGTCCAGGACCTCTGGCGAGGTCAGGTCTGGATCTGATTAGACAGGCTCCAGGGGGACGCTGGGGGGCAGGAAAGGGTCGAGGCAGAGTGCTAGGAAGGAAGCTGGCAGCAGCCCCCAAGCCCGGCCTCCCACTCTTGGACTATAGCCACACTCCTATCCGACGTATGATGACAAAAGGATCAGCGGGCATGTTAGGATGGAGAGTTCAAAACACAGCCTTTGCAGAAGCCAGTGGCACTGGGGCCCTGAGACACCAACTCCCTGCCCTGGTCCCCCACACCCAGCCAGCCATTCTAGAGGAACAACCACAATCTACAGGCGCCTCCAGAGGCCACCAAGGCCATCCCCTCCTCTTATCTGTTCTCACAGAGGATCAGGGACACCTGGATGCCTGGCCCTTCCTCAGACAGCTCAGGTGATTGTCCTGTTTTTCCTTACACTACAGATACACCTGAGTCCCCTCTGCTTCTACCCACCGGCCCTCAATGTCCCCTCTAGAGTCACATTTTCCAATATAGCAGCCAGCTATTAAGCGCTTGAACTGTGGCCAGTCCACACGGAGATGGGCTGTAAGTGAAAAACACGCATTGGATTTCAAAGATTAAGTATAAAATAAAAAGACACTAAGCAAGAGGGAAAGGCCAATCAAAACTGTAATGAGATACTACCTCACACCCATTAGGATAGCTACTGTCAAAGCAAAAACAGAAACAAGAACAAAACCCCTGAAGATGACAAGTGTTGGCAAGCATATGGAGAAATCGGAACCCTCGTACGCACTACTGGTGGGGAAGCAAAATGGCGCAGCCATAATGGGAAACAGCATATGGCGGGTCTTCAAAAAATAAAGTTATCATGGGATCCAGCAACTGCACCTCCCTGTATAGACAAGGACATAAATAAAGAATTAAACACAGGGTCTCCAAGAGACAGTTGTATACCTATGTGCACAGAAGCTTTATTCCTAATAGCTGAAAAGGTGGGGGCAGCCCATGTGTCCATCAGCAGAGGAGAGAATCGACACCATGTGGGAAGTACATACAAAGGAGTATTATTCTGCCTTAAAAAGAAGACATTCTGACACATGCTACGACGTGGATGAACTTGGAGGACATTATGCTCAGTGCAATAGCCCAGACACAAAAGACACTGCATGATTCCACTTAGATGGGGCACTTAGGCCCAGACACAAAAGACACTGCATGATTCCACTTAGATGGGGCACTTAGAGTAGCACCCTCCTAGACACACAAAGCCAAGTGGTGGCTGCCAAGGCCTGGGGGAAGGGGGAAATGGGAGTTGTTGTTTCACGGAAATGGAGTTTTACTTTCGGAAGGTGAATTCTGGAGATGGATGGTGGCGATGGTTCACATAATAACATGAAGGTACTTAACGCCACTGAACTGCACCCTTAAAAAATGGTTATGACAGTAAATTTTAGGGGTGGCGGGGGGGCTCAGTTAGGTGTCCGACTCCTGATTTTGGCTCAGGCTGTGATCTCAGGATGGTGAGACTGAGCCCTGAATTGGGCTCCGCACTGGGCATGAGGCGTGCTTGAGATTCTCCTCCTCCTTCTGTCCCTCCCTGCCTCCACCCCCTGCCCAAAGAACGCACTCTCTAAAATTAAAAAAAAAAATTTTTAAAACCAGTAAATTTTATGTGTATTTTACCACAACTTGAAAATTGGAAAAATAATTGTAATTGATAGTATTAATTAATAATTTAAAATACTGGGGTTCCTGGGTGGCTCAGTCATTAGCATCTGCCTTCGGCTCAGGTCATGATCCCAGGGTCCTGGGATCCACCCTCAGAGTGTCAGTCTAGGGCTTCCTGCTCAGCAGGGATCCTGCTTCTCCCTCTGCCTGCTGCTCCCCCTGCTTGTGCTTGCGGGTCATGGAATCTTTATTTGTAAAGATTTTACTTATTTGTCAGAGAGAGAGACAGAGCGCGCATAAGCAGGGTGAGCAGGCAGAGTGAGAAGCAGGATCCCTGCTGAGCAGGGAGCCTAAGACTCAGGGCTCCATTCCAGGACCTGGGATCATGAACTGAGCAGAAGGCAGATGCTTAACCTGACTGAGCCACCCAGGTGTCCCATAAACAAAATCTTAAAAAAAAAGAAAATTTGAAATACTGATTACAAGTTCAAATAATATTTTATTTTTAAAAAATATTTATTTATTTGACAGAGATCACAAGTGGAATCGGGCTCTATCCCAGGACGCTGGGATCATGACCTGAGCCGAAGCAGACGCTTAAACCCACTGAGCCACCCAGGCGCCCCTCAAATAATATTTTAAAGACCTGGTTCACAAAAATGCAAAAAAACCTTATTAATAATTTAAAAATGATTATATTGGGGCACCTGGCTGGCTCACTTGATTTAACATGTGACTCTTCATCCTGAGGTTGTGAGTTCAAGGCCCATGTTGGGCATAAAGATTACTGAAAAAAATATATAAACACATAATAAATAAATAAATAAATAAAAATAACGATTATATGTTGGAATAGTAGTTTAGATATATTAAGTAAAATAAAACTGATTATTAAAATTAACTTTGCCTGTTTTTTTTTTTTGATAAATGTGATTGACTCCTAGAAAATTTAAAATTAGCTATGTGGCTCATATCCTATTTCCATTGGACAGTGTTGCTCTAGAAGACAAACAATTTTGCTCTTCACACAACGGCCCTTCAGATACTTGAGGTCTGGGTTGTTCCCTGAGAAATATCTTCAGAGGTAAAATACCCTTCACTCCTTCAAGCCACTTGTGATGTGAAACGATGTTCAGATGTCTTGAGCCCAGAGACCCTCCTCTAGCCAAGCTCTAGGTGGGCAAGGCCCCCTTAGAGTAGGGCATTTAGAAATGGCCAGAACCCCATGGGGCTGGTCTGAGCCTTTTTATCACCATAGGACCTTGACCAGATTTCAGCCATGAGCCGCAGTGAGTATCCATGTGCTGTCCAATATAGTAGCCACTAGCTGCATGTGGCCATTTAGGTTAAAATTGTATCAAACTGAAAAATTCAGCTCCTCTGACTTACCAGCTACCCTTCAAGCACTAAAGAGCCACAAGTGGTACATTATGGAACTTCACCAATAGAATATTTGCATCATCACAGAAAATTCCACTGGACAGTGCTGGTCTAAATCCAAGACAAGGCCTCAGACCCCCTAGCTGCCTTCTCTCTGCTGCCCCAGCTGAGAATCCCCTTCCTCACCACCTTCAGCACTAGCCTAGCATTGCCCCCCCACCCCCGCCCTTGGCCACGTGGACCCAGATAGGTGACAAGGCCCACAGTTGATCATACCCTAGGGCTAGCACATTGTGTGACAAAGAAGGCCTCATGCAGCAAGATTCTTAGCTCCTAGTGGGGAAATAGTTGCTAAGAGCTTTTTGAGGTGGTGGGACAATAAATGGTATGGGCTCTGGAGTCAAACAGAACTACATTCAAAACTCAACCCTGCCACTCTTGGCTGTGTGACCTTGGGCAAGTGACGATCTCTCAGAGCCTCTCCTTTTCCACTTATAAAGTAGGGAGGAAAACAGCTCACGTTGCTAGGTCAATGAGATAGATCCGTAAAGTGCGTAGCAGAGAGTAAACCCTTGCTAGCGGCTGCTGAGAGAAATCAGAAGAATCTTGAGTGAAAGGGAACTGAGAAGTTATGGAAAAAGACGGTGGGCTTACGGGGAGAGGGAAGAGAAGCTACCTTCTCTAAGGGGGTGGCCATCTTCCCTCAGAGAGGCTAAGGCCCAGAGAGTTAGTGGTAGGACCTCAAGCCCTCTAGAGAAGTCAATCAAGACAGAATTTGCAAGGCCTGAATGGTGAGGGGGTATCTGTGCCAGGGGAGGAGGGCAGGTGTAAACCAAGCTCAGCTTCTTCTATCTCACCGCAGCCTGGGGCTTCACGGAGGCCCCAGTAGGCGAGCTGTCAGCTGGAAGAGGCCATTGGGTAATTGAGGCCTTGATTTCTCTAGTAAAATGTTTATGAAGCCCATAAACTCATGCCTTTATTGGCCAGGCTCATTCCGGGGGATGGATGTGGCTCTCTGAGGCGTAGTTAAAGCACCTGCTGAACTCGGGCACCCGAGGGCTACTCTGGCCTCCGCCCAGACCCACCAGGCAGAGTGGCAAGGAGGCCAGCCAAGTCCCACCTCCAATGTTCCTTACACTCCCCAAAGCACTTGTAAATGTCCTGTCTCTAGATTGCACGGGAAGGAGGGAGGTCGTAGCAGAGAACCTTGAGTCCTGGGGATTTGCCACAACCCCCAGTGGGATCCTGCTCTTGTCCACTGGGGGTGATTGATTCCTCTGGGCCTTTGCCTGGTGACCTTGCTCTGAGAAGCCTCTGGATCCCTTTGTCTGCCTCCTTGCCTCCTCAAGCCCGTTACCCCCTGCCTCAGCCACGAACCCCAGCCCCTCCCACTCCAACACCAGCTCACCACGCCCCACCCAGCCCCAATTCTAACACAAAAGGCAACTTTGTCTTTCAAGTCAGCAGCCATAAATCCACATCACTCCCCTCCCTCCTGGCAGCCACCTCTGACAAATGGGGGCCTGGATGGGGAGAGGTGGGGAGCAGTGGGAGGCCAGCCTCGGCTTGGGAAAGTCCCTGCCTCCAGCTGTGGGTCCGCTGCTGTAGGACTGGCGAGAGCATCAAACCTTTATGGCCTTATCTTTGATTCCAGTGGACTGTAAGGCCGGAGGCACAGATGCAGGGGATGGGGTGGGGGCCATCTGGGGTTTCTCTGCACCTCTGCACTGGGCGTTTACAACCCCAAGGGAATAAAACCTCTCAAAGCGCTACTTGTAATGATTCTGCCCATAATTCGGGGGCTCCAGTTCTTCCTCCAGATCAAGCCCCGAGCTCCTCCTCTCTGCCCCCTCCAGCCTCTGGTGGGGGAACATGTGCTGAGGGACAAGCCGTGCACCTGCCTTACACATGCGGGGAAGGGGAAAGGGAGACAAGTATCACCGACCCCTGTGACCACCCTACCTGTCCCACTGCTAGGATTTTGAAAGCACTTCAAATATTTTGCCCTGGTTTCATCCCATATGCCAGACAGTGAGGATGTGTCCTGGTTTGGGGTGTGGGAAAGAGAGTCATCCGCTGTGTTTCACAGCAGACCCACGGAGTCGACTGGAAGCATTCATTTGACAGATACGTATTGGCTGCTAATGTGTAGGAGACCATGTCCTGGTGCCACTTTCCTCCCATCCCACAGGCCCTGTCCTTAGGGGTCCCCGCCCATGCTCCTAAGAAATATCAGAAGGGTGAGAGCCCAGGGCCAGGATCCCAGGGATGATCACGGTAATAACTGCTCTGCAGAAGCCACTGGGTGTCAGAGGTTACATGTGACATTGGCACAACCCCGGCAAGTGGGGCGTCCGGGGCTTGGGGAGCTTATGTGATACACCCAGTGACTGATGTCACAGCAAGCATTTGAACTTGGAGCCATCTAGCTCCACACCCAGCGCTCTTTCCCTGCATCACGCCTGGGGTGGGATGGGTCGGGATGAGGTGGGCACCTGTATTCCAACGCTGCTCAGAGGGCTGAGGATACCTGCACATGGGCTTATAGGAAAACACAACATCCTAGGCCCTTAAGGGTGTCGACTCAAAGTCAGAGATGCCCCTGGCACAGCGGGCTTCCGGCAGCACAAGTTTCCCCGAGTGTAGCTAATGCAGAGAAGCACCACTGTAAGATGGTGTTACCGCCCCACTAAGGCTCCCTGAGCCCACACGTTTCCTTAGCCCTATGAACACAAGTGTATGAACAAGCCCAGATGCTGGACCCAGGACAGCTCTTCCCTGAGCATTTCCGAATCAGCAATCTGGGTCATCCAGTGGCAGGGCCTGGAGCAGTGGGGCCTGGAGGGCTACTCCCATCCTCCTAGGCGTCATAAACCAGAGGAGTAATCTGTTTTCCTAGTTTGGGGCAGGAGGGCAAAGCACTGTGAAATACCACTGCTTCTGTGGGATGACTGGCAGGGAGGAGAACGCGCTCAAAGGAGGAGGAGTTGGGAGACGAACTCAGTCCTGTTCACAACTGGATGTATGATTTTGAGAAAACCAAAGCCCCTCGCTGGGCCGGTTTCTTTCTCTAATATGAGGGAGTTGAGTGGGACGAGTTGTAAAGGCTCATTCAGCGTCTGCCTTTGAGGCCGGTCTGCTTCTGAGTGCACCAGCCAGGGGTACAGTGTCAGGGGCTGGGAGCCAAGTAGGGAATCCCTCTCTGCTTTAGACTTGAGAATGTCCAGGCCCAACAGAGCCCCTCTCCACAGACTGCACGTCTCTACCCGTGTCATGGTCACCAATCTTCCTTGTGTAAACCTGCCCAAGCCCACAACATCCTTAACTTCCCGTCATTCTGGTCAAGACACCGGATCTCCCTCGCCTCCCGGAAGGGCGTCTGGTTAGGCAGCCCAGGCTGGAGCTATTAAGTAAATTGCTTTCACATGACCATAAGGACAACTCCACAAAAACAGACGCTTCCCCCGAATTTCCAGAGTCATATATTAGGATCTGTAGGGATGAATGCTGCAGGGGTCGGGTAATGGACAGGTGACCTGGGATCATGCCTGCCTCTGTCACAGACTCCCTACGTGGCCTTCCAATTCGACCTTAGTTTTCTCATCTGTAAAATGGCAGTGGGGCAGGACAGACAAGATCATCTCTAAGGTCCATACTAATATTAAGATTCTAGGATAACACTGAGTAAAGTTGTCCCCTCTGCATCCATGAAAGGACCCTCTCCTATTCTCACACCTTGATTCGATGCTGCTTTTTTGTTTTACAGCTCTACAGAATCTGTTGGCTCAACACCAAACCACAATAGATTAAGGCCTGCAGGTCCCCTACCCCAACAATATTCCAGAATAAGCCTTATCTGTTTGGGGGAAGAGGGAGGATTATATTTCATAAGAGGATTACAGAGTTTCTTGATTGGTAAGGGGCTGTCAACTCTTGGAAATAGACTTTTTTTTTTTTTTTTTTTTTTTTTTTTTTTTGGAAATAGACTTATTTGCCCTCTAGTTGTCAGAGGTCTCCCAAAGCCCTAGGAACCATCTTCCACAGAGGGTTTCAAAAGCTTTCCCATAAAATTCAAAGGAGTCACCATACGTACCCACACCCCTAACCTCTTCCTCTCCCTCTCTTACTAATCATGCACCAGCTGCCAAGCTATAAGCAAACCAGTGGGCCAATGCCCCATCCTTCTCCCTATCTCCCCCAACTAACTGGTCACCAAATCCTTGCATTGTCTCTCTTGCATCCCACTGCCTTGGCTTATTACTCTCAAGTGTTTCTGTAATAGCTTCCCCTCTCCAGCCTTCCCACTTGCAGCCCACTCTCCCTCTTCTTCCCCCATCCCAAAGCCATAATTATCTTCCTAACCATCCAATATGACCCTTAAATGCCTTTGGTGGTTCTCCATTGCCTTGAATCAAAGCACTCTCCTTGGGATGTCATTTGACGTCTTCATTATTAGATCCTGTTTCATCTTTCTGGCCTCGAAAGCCCTCTAATTCTGCCTTCATGTGGTTTGTACTCTGACCGTGTGAGACAAGTTTGCCTTCCCTGGACATATTATAATGCTCACAGTTCTAAAATTTCTTTACTTCTGCTGTCCCCTGTGCCTGGGACATTTTGCTCCTTTCTCTAGCAGCAGCCCCATCCTCCACATCTCCCAAAGGAGGCAGAATTAATTGTCCCTCTCTCCTTGTCCTTATCTGTATTAGAGTCCATTGTTCACACATCTACCTTCTAGCCATGAGTCCCTTACTGGCAGAGACCAATACCATACCTTTCTATCTTGAGTACCTAGAACAAACACTAGGTAAATAATAAGTGCTCAAATTATTTCCTGAATGCTGACTTTAAGAGTCATATGGCTTAGAGGGGGTCCCTCCCCCCATCATCCTCTCTTCCATGCAAGTTCGCACCCCACCACAATCCAGTGTCTGTTCTGGGGCAGGTTACCCCTCTACGGGAGTCCCAGCTTCTGCAATGAAAATGAAGCAGTTAGGCTGGGCCACCGTGCTCACACCAGGAGGCCCGCTAACGATGCAGGTTTCTGGACTCCACTGCCTAGATGGCGAGCCTTTGGTCAGGCGCGGCGCTCAGAAATCTGTCTCTCTTAAAGCTCACAGGGTGTCTCAAATGCACAGCCCGGATTGGGAACCCCCGGTCTGGCAGGTTCTTGAGAATCTGATCTCCTCTAAGGTTCCAGCATCCCATGAGGACAGATTCCCGGCCCGCCCCCGCCCCCCCCCCCACCCCCGCAGCTTTGCTCGAGGCCGGCTGATCCCCGCGGTGTGACTGCGATGCCACAGGCGCAGAGCGGGCGGCGGGCGGGTAGACGGGCGTGCGGGAGCCCGGCCCCCGCGGGGCCCCAGGCTCAGTCCCCGGGACGGCGGGCGGGGTCAGCGCCCCAAGCCTGGGGCCCTGAGAGCCGCTCTCTCGGCGGCAGGAGTAAGTGGGACCATCTGCTCCTCTCCTCTGAGGTCAGCGCTTTGTGTCAAGCTCCCATCCCCCTCGCGCCTCCCCCGACCCCCCCGCACCCCCCATCCCGTGCCCTCTGACTCCCGGGACTCGAAAGAAAGAAGCCCTCGAGGTCGTGATGAAAGTGGCAGTGTGATGGGGAGCGACAGCGGCCGCGGAGCTCGGGACGCGGGCAGCCGGGGCAGGCGGCGGCGGGCGCGGGCCGGGAGGAGCGCGGGGTCCGGAGCGCAGCGGCCCGGGGCCGGGCGGCTCTCGAGGGAGGCAGCGCCGGTTCCCACAGCCGGCCGGGCCGCCGGGCCCCTTTGAAGTGGCCGCAGCTGCACACCCCGACCCGCCGCTAATCCCCGCGGGGCGGGCGCCCTCGCCCCCCCGCATAGCGGTAGTGTCCGCGCTGAATGGCGCTGGCTAATTACCTCGCTCGCACCGCCGCGGGTGAATGAGAGAATCCGGCATTGTGCGCGGCGAATGGAGAAAATAAGACAGCCATTGTCCTCACACGCCAAACGAGGGTTTGATGTCGCTGGGGCGAGCGAGGCACCATTTCCCGCCGCCCCCTCCCCCCGCGGCGGCGCACATTCCCCAGCTGGGCCGGGCCCCCGCGGCCAAGGGGAAACTGAGGAAGCCGCGCAGGAGCAACCGCCCCCGGCTCCCCGCGACCCCACCACCCGCTCCTCACCTGCCTTCTCCACCCGCCGGTTCTTAGGGCGCCTACTGGGCTCGCCGGGCGCGGCGCTCAGCGGCCTGATTAAACGTGGTTGGGAACACGTGAGACAACCGGCGAGGGAGCCGCAGTTTCCGGGGGTCGGTGCCCAGGGCGTGCCACCAACCCGCAGGGCTGGGGAAGTTCGAGGGATGGCTGGGAGAGACGAGTACGGAAGGTAGGAGAGGAAGACCCGGGAAAGAAGGGGAAGGAAGAAAAGCTGCGGGGAGCCTGGACCGGCGGAGGCACTCACCTCCTCCGGGAGGAAGCTGGAAATGGTTAGGAAAGGGAGGTCTGAATTACAGAGGGTCCGGAAGGAGTGCCCCAAGCGCCGAGGCCACTGTTCTGATCCAGGGAGAGTGGCGGGCTGATGGCTAAGACTGCAGCTCCAACCACAGGCCTGTGGAAACCCCACTCAGCATCAGGAATCCTACTTGCCCCAGGCTATCTCCCCCTACCTTTTAAGCAGGAGGGTGTAAGGGAGCTCAGCTTAGAAAGCAGAACCAAAGGCAATCAAGGTGCAGCCAGATAAGCTGATGAACACACTCTTTATGCATTCAGTAGGTTCTGTGGGCTACATCAGGCTGCCTTCTCTCTTTTTTTTTTTAAGATTTTATTTATTTATTTGACAGAGAGAGATCACAAGTAGATAGAGAGGCAGGCAGAGAGAGAGAGACAGGGAAGCAGGCTCCCCGCTGAGCAGAGAGCCCGATGCGGGACTCGATCCCAGGACCCTGAGATCATGACCTGAGCCGAAGGCAGCGGCTTAACCCACTGAGCCACCCAGGCGCCCCGCAGGCTGCCTTCTCTTTACAATCACCACCAAATTAGGTGGGGTTTTTTTGTTTGTTTGCTTGTTTTTATTTTTGTTTTTGTTTTTAAGAGGGGAAGGGGCAGGAGATTACAGCTCTCAACATCCGGAAGGGTCTTATCTTTGAGCCATGCTCAGAGGCAGGTAGGCACAGGATAGTTAGCTCTTTGAGAGCCGTTGATTTGAGGACTGAGCTGCTTTAATATCCCTCAAGTCAACATATCCTTTTCCTGGAAGCATGCACTTCCTAATCCCTTCTGATGGGCTCTTAGACTCTTTCTGCCTAAAGGAAGAATGTTATACACGTGTTCCAATGCCCTATCAGGCTTATCAAATGATAAAAGGGTCTGATCTGTTGCTTTGATCAACAGGAGGCTCTTGGGCTGAACCAGTAGCCCTCAGTTAGCATCGCTGATTAGATGCTCATCGTGGCTTTCTGAGGCTGCAATCCTTTCTAATGTCTGAGTGGCCACAACTGGATTAGAAACCCATTACAGGCAGCGCATAGCCAGACTCCTAAACAGGACGAACCATTTACGTACCTGTTCATCCATTTGAGAATAAAATTTGAGAATTTTATTTGAGGTCTACGGCCATACCACCCTGAACGCGCCCGATCTCGTCTGATCTCGGAAGCTAAGCAGGGTCGGGCCTGGTTAGTACTTGGATGGGAGAATTTTATTTGAGAATAAAATTAAAGAATGGAAAACACTCGTTGAGCCAAAATTCTGCCTTGCTCCAACCAACCGACCATAATTAATGGTAACAAGCACTAGCTGTTAACAGTGATACAAGAAAAGCATGTTTTTAAAAGAGAGGAGACTGTAGGTATAGCTCACTGTTTGTTTGACTCAATCCTGAACCAAGGTTTAATCTAACCCTGGTCCTACCCACAGATGTGGTCATAATGTTTTTCTTTATAATTCTCCTAGTTCTGTATCTTAGAGTCTTTCTACCCCCTCCAAAGGCTCTACAACCCTAAGCTCCCTAGGCATCACAGCACCCACCTGCTGCTGGTGAAATACTCCGCCACTTAGGCCAATCCGCCTAGTTAGTTGGATCTGCCTAGTTAATTGGTTTCGAGAACAACAAAAACAATACCAAAGGATAATGCAGGGCTGCTGTGGATGGAGTAAATGTGGGAGGCCTGAAGCCCCCCCCAATCTGGCCTCCCTCTTTGCCCATCTCCAGCCCCTGTGCCCCCTCCACAGACTCAGGGACTCTAAGGGATGATGCTTAAAGTCCCCTGAGTTAGAGGAAAAAAAGGATTTATCCAAGGAAACAAGGTAGTTAGTAGCAGTTAACTGGAATTAAAAACTTGGGGGGGAAGGTAATTAGGTAGGCAGATCAAAGATCATTTTGATGACATATAGGCCACCAGCTTTACTTTAAAAGACTAAAATGACCATTCAAACAGAAACTACAAATACAATTATGACTCTATGTGTGCCTTTATGGTTTGCCCAGATTTCAGTCAGAATGCCTAAATGTCTAATCCCCAGATAAATTATACTTTGTAAAATGATCCACTGCTCAAAAACCAAGAGGAGCCTCGGGGCCCAAATTAGAGACTCAATACTTTTAACTAAAAAAGTGCTTTAAAAAGAAGCCTATTTCTCTTCATATCTCTTCTTTCCCCAAACTGAACACCATAAGCAAGTTTAAAAAATGCTCCATGGGTGAGAATTCTGACAGAAAGATAATGAGTATAATAATGATACTGGGCTTTTCCCCCCTTATCCATTCCCACAGCAACATGTGAATATTCACAGGAGGCTTTGTTATCATGGTTATGACTTTTTAAGATAACAGGAAGGCTGGCACGGACAGGCAGGGCTAGTGTTTCTGAAGGGGATCACAGGAAGCTGGAGGGCAGAGGGACGCTTGTTCAATGGAAACTGGCCTGGCCTGTAAGCTCTTTTCAGGGTGAGGCCACTAGTCTGGCATTCTGGGACCTTCTCCAGCTTGCCTGGGAGGTTGTCCGTTCCATGCCCCCACCCCCACTCTGCGTGACTGAGTACTGGTAGTCACCTCTCCTGTGGCAGGGGGCAGGACTGAGGTCTGAACTTGCCAGGCCAAGTCCTTCCCACTCAGCACTAAGGAGTAGCACCTGTAGCTCAGCTGAATCCCTCCCCTCCCCAAGGTGGCCAGTGGCGGGACCTTGGAAGTAGGATGTTTCAAGGAAGGGAACAGAATAGGGAGAGCCGGGTGTTCTTTAAGACCAGAAGAGGCTGGGATGGGAGCCCTAGGATACAGTTAGATGCAGACAGGACACTCTCTGCTCAGAAGCTAGAGGAGAATGGCACAAGTAAAACCACAGCTGTAGGCCCATAAGGAATAATTTCTGTCTGATGTAACGTTGTCTGCCATTCTCCTACCTGGGCTGTTGGGCCCCAGAGGGTAAGTAACCCCCAACAGGCAGGAGGTATTTCTAGCCTCCCGCTTCATGTACCCACGGCTCCCCATTCACTCACCCTCATCAGGCACCAACTCCAGGCCAAGCACTGTGCCCAGCACTGAGGATGCCCAGAGAAGCTAGCCCCTCCCCTCAAAGAGTTTGCAGACCACTGGGGAGGGACAAGCTATATACTCATTGTCCCAGAAAGGACCGTGTACCTGAATTCGCCCCACCCCCAAAACAAAGCTGGGCATAAAGCCCATAAAGAAGCATAAAGAATGCTTCTTTAATTGATGTAATAAAAACTACATCGTTTTATTTCAGGAAAGCCTTGATCCCATCAGTGTTGCACTTACCGGCTTACTTGCAATGATCTTGATTTTTGCCACAGTTTGATGGGAAAATTACTGATTTGAGAAGCCAAACCAGAAACACAGCAGAGCAGGAATATCAAAGAGGCTCAATCGTGAGGCTCATTCTACGTGAAATTACTAGTGAGCTGACATAATGGAATCAAGAATATTCTAATCCAATCTGCAAGGGAGACTAAATTAGGGCTTCTCTGAGGTGCTTGAGGTTTGAAATACAATTTCAAGAGACCTCAAAAAATTAGGGTGAAAGAAATTGCTGTAGAAAGAGGGGGATGTTCCAGATAAGCCAGGTTGTTGGGGAAAAACAATAACCCAAAAGGGGAGGGGCAGTGAGGAAAAAAAAAACAAACCAGATGTGAAGATGGCAGAAAAAGATCCGAGAATTGTCTGTCATGAGCCAAAGACTGGATTTCAATTCCCTAAGATCGTGCCTCTGAGCAGGAGCCCAAATCCCATTTTGCCAATCAGCATGTTGAAAAGAGCATCACACCCCTTCTGTCCCAGCTCTGTATACCCAGGACTTGGGGGCAATGCCCTCTCTTCTGGACCTGTTTCCGCAGCAGGGATATGAGAAACATGGGCAGGAGGCTGAGGAACAGGGGAAAGTAGGATCAGGGTGAATGAGCAAAGCCTGGAGAGCTCCCTTATTCCCCATTCCTGTCTGACCTGGGGTGAGAACACCCCCAAGCACCCGTCCTGATGTTCAAGTCTGTCCTTCCGTAAAGGCTCTGGGACCCTCTCTGCTTCCTTTGCCCCTAGAGCTGGCCTGCTTAAAGATTTGCCCACAAACGGTGGTCTAGCTCTAGCCCGGGGTCAGAAATCCCTGGCCTACACCCCAAGCCAACAGGGAGGAGGCCTTGGGACCTCCAGCCCTCCGCTCTCGGGCCCCATCTTCCTGCCCCAGACCAGTTCCCAGACGCCAAGTTGGCAGGGGCGAGTTCCTAAGTTACCAGATAAAATGTCCCTTCCCACACTGGCCAGCGCAGCCCTGGGGGACTTCCGAGTCCAGGAAGCGAGAACACCCGGACACTCACAGACAGCGTACACTCACACACTTGCACACGCACACACGTCCTCCCTCACACCCACACAGACGCAAGAGGCACGAGGCCTGGGCGGCCAGCGACTGCGCGGCGCGGGGTTAATTGAATGCACATTGATTCTGCCGCCCGCCCGGCCCGCCAGGCTCGGCCGGGGTGAGAGGCGGCCACGCTCGGTGTCTGGGGTGGATCGTCCCTCCTCCCGCCGCGGTGACACCAAGCGGGGCCCGGGGCGGGGAGCGGAGCCCCGGTTCCTGGCGCGCGCCCTCCGGAACGCAGCGGGGACGGCCCACAGTCCGGGGACTTGGGACACGTGCACGGCCGGCCGGGGGCGAAGGGGAGCAAAGGCGAGTGAGAACGGCGGGGGAGCTTTTCTGCCAAACTTTGATCCTGACATTTAGAAAAGGAGGCCAAGCCCAGCGCGCCAGGAGAGCCTGAGAGAGGGAGATGGAGGAGAGAGCTGGAGCGAGCCTGGAGAGGGGCGCGGAGGAGGGCGGAGATTGGGAGGAGGGACGCTGTGCAAGACAAAATCGAGTCTGCTCTTCCAAACCTTAGAAGGGAGAAGGGACTTGAGGAATCTTTTAATCTGGCTCTTTTCACACTGCCTCCCACCTATGAGGAAACTGAGGCACTGTGAACTGACGGGTCCAAAGTCATACAGGGGTGAGTTGAACATTTACACTAGAAAATCTAGAAGTGGGATCCAGGGAGGGCACAGAAGTAAGCATTATGGTGTCTGAGTCAATCCAGGACCCTCAATAGTGGTGGGGCCACAGGAGGTGTCCCCTCCAAGCCAGTGTAAGCCAGGTACCTCGTGTGGGGCCCTGGCTTCAGGTCTCCCCATCCCTTTAGCTTCCTGCCCTGCTAACACCAAAGCCCACTAAAGTCCCAATAAAGGGTGCCAGTTGCCACCTGTGATGGCAAGGGGGTGGGGAGGTAGGGCCCTACACCCTACAAATGCCTGGATCCTACTCCATCTCTCCCCTTCAAAGACCAAGTAGGGCAGCACTCTCTCCCACTTCCCACCAAGACAAACTGAGGCCCAGCAGCTTTGGGGGTAGGGAGCAGAAAGCTTGAACCCAGAGCTGAGCCAAGCCTCAGTTCCAGTCTGTCTGCATCTCACAATGGCTCTGCTCCTTGAGGGTGTCCTTCGTCCCACCACCGTCCCATGGCAAGAGCAAGTGGAGTTTTATTACAGGTGGGGTCTGGGGACACATTACAGGCTGTCCTTGATTTCTCCCCACAAACTTGTGCAGAGGCTTTGCAGACATAATCCCAGGTGGGAAGGGGCTTGGTTGGGAGGGGGGACAAGGAGGCATGCTGGTGGCAGGCAGGGCCACAGGCCAGAGCACATGCCCCAGGAGTTATCAGCTTCCCCAAACCAAGAGCCTTCCGGCTGGGCATGGGGGCAGGAAACAGGACTCACAGCAGCAGATGTCAGGTCTGTGGGGAGCGACTATGAGGAAACCTTGAGCACCCAGGGAAGCTGCTGGATCTCAAGAGGACGGGTTTTGTGCTTCCCAGAATTACAATTCCCCTGTTTCTGGCTGTCACCCCAAGACCCAGTGCCTGCTCTGATTCAAGGACCCCAGCAAGAACTTCCCTCTCTCCTTGCCAATAAGGCTTCCTGCACCCTTCTAGCAGCACAGCCTGTCCCTCCCTGCTGTGCTGCTCATGTTACCAAGAAGCCTGCTTCACAAAGTCCGCCATCCAACCCATTGTTCAGTGGGGCCAGGAGGGCGGGGGTGGGGGGGGGAGGCAAACGGAGACCCCTCCTCCAGGGTGGGGTGGGAGCGGATTCTCCCAGCCAGCCCAGCAGGCAGGGACTGCAGCCTTGGGCTTCAGGAGACAGGCATCCAACCCCAGGAGGCCTTAGGCCACCTTGCCCAGGCAAGGGGACAGCACAAGGACAATCAGCAGCTTGGCTCCTGTAGGCTGATTATGGCTCTTCTCTCCTCCTCCTCTCCCCCACCCCAATAGGACCCCTGGGGAGAAGGATCCTTCTCTAGCCACACCAGTTCCTCTCCTGTGATTTGTTCTGAATTTTCAAACAAAGAGTAATTATGACAGATGTGGAGCAATCAGCGTCATTATGCGGAAACAAGAAAGGGAAAGGGAGCTGAGGGGGCCCCACGGGGGAGGGGAACTTGTCTTTCCTCCTCGGGAAGAAGCAACTCCCACCTCTAGCGCCAGCAGCCCCAGCACCTTCTCAACTTCCTTGCCTGCCAGGAACCTGGATCCTGCACTCGGGGTAGAGCAAGCCTTCTCCGTGCAGAGCCTGCCAGCCTAACTGGCCCTCCATGCTGTGGGCCTCCAGCAGCAGTTCTGGGCGGGGGCCATGTAGCCCATCCTGGCCCAGCTGGAAGTGGCTCCCACTTTGGCCAGGGTTCAAGGCTCTGCTCCCAACACTCCCCATCTCCATCCTGTATGTGTCAAGGCACCCAGCTCTATTTCTGAGGCAGTAATTCTGGTTATGTTCTCGAGGGACTCTAGCCCCCTCTAAAGGCCCTCAGGCCATTGATCTTTGGGTCTGGCAGACCTGGGTTAAATCCCAGCTTCCCTACTTACACTGTGTGCCCTTGGGCAAGTTAATAACCATCCTGGGCTTCTGTTTACTCATCTGTAAAATAGGACTAGTAATACCTATTAAGGGAAATGTTGTGGGAATTAAGTAAATTAACACATCAAGGGCTTAGGACAGTGCGACCCATAGTACTAGGAAGTCTTTTACTAGTTAGTTCAGTGCAAGTGCCCGCACACAGGTGGCCCTCGAATCACAAGGCTCAGCATCCAGTGCTCTGGAAATTGGAAGCCCCCGAAATACGCCATGGATGTCAGAAGCTCACACTCAACGTTTGCTGGTCAACAAATATCCAGAACCACAACCACAGATAAAGTCTAGGGCAGGGCAGGGCACAAGAAAAAGAGAAATGTATGTATACATGTACCAGCTTCCCCTCAGTGCAGGGAGCACATAAAAAGATCCCTCCCCTCTCCATCCAGAGAGGCACCAGGACCGTGAGAGGGGTGACGTGCCCAGGAGGCTCTCTTACCTGCCCAGGCTGGAGAACCAGGCACGTCCCTGGGCAGGTTACCAACTTGGTGACTCAGTTTTCAAGTCTGTAAAATGAGAAGCCGGACTAGATGAGCTCCAAAGTTAGTCCCTCTGCTCTGGATGCCTGTGGTCCCACTGGAGGCTGGGAAGCCTCCAACATCCTAGCTAGAGGAAGATCTGCAGGGTCTTTTGCTGCAGCCTGCAACTCAGGGAAAGGGTGAGGACTCTGTTCTCTCTCACGGTGGTCTGCCCCTCCTCTCCATTTAGGTGGTCTGGTCTCCGTCTGCCCACCCTACGGCCCTGGAGCCTCTCTCTGGTCCCCCCTTCACATTCCAATGGCCTTGGGGGCAGCAGCCAGACCAGAAAGTCCAGTTCCTGCCCATTATCACTGCTCACATCTGTACTGCAACCCAACACCAGCATTCCAGAGAGTGGCCTGGGGCTGCCCCCACCACACGCCGTGGTCAGTGTCCAGGCTCAGAGACAAGCCTCAAGCAGGGGCCAGTGTTCTCAGATTCCTCCCAGGGAAAGTCTGCCCCCAGGGGGCTCTGGCTTGCTGGGGAGGCCATGGACCACTTCCACGGGGGTCATCTTTAAACCTCACCTCTCCATCTCCTCTTCTTCTCTCTTTGCTCTGTGCCCAGGACTGAGCTTCTCAGGGGGCTCTCTCTCCCAGCCAAGAGAGGATGGTGGACACAGGAGTTGCCACAATTGGAGAAACAGGCAGGAGGAAGGACAGAACAAGGGACAGAGGAGCAGGCGAAAGGACAGCGTGGGAGAAACAAGGGCTGAGGGCGATAAAGACAAAGATGTTAAGCATGACCCCACAGGAAGGCAGAGGTAGATGGCAGTCTGCGGGAGAGTGTCAAAGCCAAGATCCAGAGAGGAGAGAGAGAAAAGTGGGTGGGAGAAGTTGGGAGGTGAACCCGCTGCATTACATTTTTCTCCCCCTGCCTGAATTGGGTGGGTGGCTGGCTGGCCGTAGGGTCATACTCCCCACTCCTTCCATCTCCCTGGGGTCTGGGGTCTGGACAGGAGCTCCTCCTGCTTGCCCCTCCTCAGGCCTTTGCTCAACCCCTGCCTTTCCACCTTCACTGGTCCCAGTGGCACGTGTCCAGGCACCCCTTCTCAGGAAGCCACTGGGACTGCTCCCATCTGTCTTCTGTCCTAACCTTATACTTGAGGGCAGTCACAAGAGTTGGGTTAGCATTTCTTGGAGGCGGTGAACAAAGTTGGGGGCACTGGAAGCAAGATGAGAAATCAAAGAGTGATCCTTGGTGGGGGTACGGAGCCACACAGGCCAGCGGGCTCGGACTGCAGTCAGACTGTTGGCACTGCCTAATAAATAAATAAGAATATGGCGTCAACTCCCAAGGTGCTCCCATGCCTGCGAACCCATGAGGTGAGCCCCCACCCTCCACCAGTGACCTGGGGATTATCTCCCTCTTCTCTCGCTTCAGCTGGCTGAGTATCACTCCTTGTGGGACCTAAACATCACCGACCATTGTTTCTTGGCCTGCGCCTGTTCTGTCCACTCTCGCCTTCCAGTCTGGCCACAATGCCCAAGGGAAGTGCTTGGAGAAGAGAGGGACCCCAATCCTGGGCTCCATACACCTCCTTCAGACACACACCTGTACACTCAGGTCCCCACACAGGTCCACGTGGCAGCGCACACACACTACAGTTCTCTCCATTCCTGGGTGCAACAAGGCTATGGTCAGAGAAGCTTTGGGTGCCCTAGGTGAATCACACAAGACAGACATTTTTTGAATCACTTGGTCCAGTTTAAACAAAGACAGCCACGAGCAGTTTGGTTTTCCATCCCACATGCCCTTCTGTTCCATTCTACTGTTTTTGAAGCCTGTGTAGAACAGCCTTCAAGCTGCTGTAAAAAGTCTCTCTCTCTCTCTCTCTCTCTCAGTCACTCACACACACACACACACACACTCTCTCTCTCTCACTCTCTGGCCGGCAGGGACTCTGGAGAGGAGAAGGAAAGGCAATACAAGAAAGCCAGGAGTGAAAAAGTCCTTTCTCCCTGGGGGCGGGGAGGGGACGGGGTTAAGGGGGGCTGGGGGCCTGTTTCATTTGCAGGCTGCAAATGCCTCTCCTATTCACGGGCCCACATTCCCAGCCAAGGCGCCCGGCCACGGACAATGCCGGGAACAGGAACAGAGGAGATTTGCACATTGTGTTCAAGGGGCCAGCTGGCTGCCTGCAACAGTGGAGCCAAGGTGTGGGAACCAGAAGCATTCGACTTCCACATTCGAGTCCTGCGGGTGGGGGCGAGTGGGGCCCTCCCCCCACAGCTGGGGCCAGTGTGGCTAGGGACAGGGCCCTCATCCAACCAGGGACTGAAGTTCGAGGCAGGAGACCCCGAGACCCACGCCTGAAGGGTGCCAAGTGCTTTGGTCTCCGCCTCACACCCCATGTGGTCAGGAAGTCTCATGTCCTCTGCAGATAAACACCGAGCAGCAGCCGCCCACGATTGTGCCGGGTGTGCTTCGTTCCCCCGCCGGCCCGGCCGGCTCCAGAGCTTCTGCTCCTCTGAGCTATGCTATCAATTACAAGGCCAGGAGAGACACACAGAGAGAGAAAGCAAGGGAGAAGCAGCAAGAGAAACAAGGGAGAGCGAGCTTTGCACCCGCAGGGCCACATGTTCATTCAGTTTTTACCAAGCTCCACAGGCAGGGGACGTGAGAAATACAAAAGCGAAGCCTTTAGGAGCCTGAAGTCTAGTTGAGGAGACAGATGGAATATCCAGCCACAAAACGGTATTTAACAATGTAAGCAGCCATCACTGAGGGGAAGCTTGAGCCTGAGTGCCACAGGCCGCGAATCCACCCCGCTTAGCAGGGTGAAAGAGAAGAAACTGATCGGCTAAGGGACAAACAGGGGCAAGAAGAGACTGGGAAAAGGCCCACCAAAGGCGAGCATATCCCCAGGACAGGCTGGATGGCAAGCAAGCCTTCACACCTTAGAGCAGACAAGAACCTGAACCCAAGCACCCACTTTCACAAAGAGGAAAGCAAACCCTAGAGAGGGCAAGTGACTTGCCCAGAGCCACGCAGGAGCCTGGTGTCCGGGCAAGCGCCCTTCCATCACACCTCACAGAGGCCAGGGACTGTCTGAGGAGTGCCAGTGGGGTATCAACTGGCATGTGGAAAGGGCCTGACCCTCCCCCACTTGCACCTGACTCTGGTGTAGTTACACGTGAGCTGCGGGAAAGGAGAGCCGGCCTCTGCATTGCCAGCCCACTCGTCACACCAGTGACATTTCCGCTGCGACACCTGCTTCCTGCTCCACTTGGTAGGCAGATGTGTGTGACAGAGGCAGTTGGTGGGCGCTTCCTCAGGGATACCTCAGCTGAGCTGACCTTCAAGGATGAGAGAGAAGCTTGGGCTCCATATATCAGGCCTGAGTGTCCACCCTCCAGGTGACACAAGCCTCTGGGGTTCCCAACCACTGCACCAGGAACCGCTTCCCTCCAAAGCCCACTGCCCTACCGTGAAACACTTTGGGGTCCCCTCAATACACTGAGCCCCCCCCCACAAACTGTTCTCCCCATTAGCTCCAGCCCATGGTTCTCCTGCCACCACCCCTTACCCTCAGCTCCGAGTTGGTTCCACAGGTCTGGCTCCAGACCCTGATCCCAGATCCACACAACCACGGAACTTGCTGCTAAAAGTGGGTTCCAGAGTAGCTGTTTGTACTGCTTTCCCTCAGATGGGTTGAGAATGAATCAGATTTTAGAAGTGGGTGCCTGAGGGTCTGAGAAGTCGGTGGAGGCAGCAGGAGACTCTCCCTTGCCCCACCCCACAGCCTCTTCCTAGGAGTCTGGGCTCACAAGGAGCCTTCCTGGAATCGGCACAAGAGGAGTGTAGAACCCTGCATTTCTCAGAATAATAATGTTAATATTTGAGGAACACTTTCTAGGTGTCCTGCACTGTGCTGAGTTCTTCACCCAGACCGTCACAGGTAATCCTTATAACATTCTTTGTTGGGAAGTCCTATTTCCCCATTTTGAGGTTAAGGGGTGCCTGGCTGGCTCAGTAGGTAGAGCATGCAACTCTGGGTCATGAGTTTGAGACCCACATTGGGTGTAGAGACTGCTAAAAAATAAGTAAACTTTAAAAAAGTAAGTGTAAACAACTTGCATTGGAATTTTAAAAGATAACAAAATATTATATCTAGAAAATAAAGACTCCAAACAGGTAAGCGATTTGCCCATGTCCGTCCAGCGGTGGGCAGTGGCTTCTGCAGTTTACCCTCACAGCCACCGCTGGGCCTGCCCTGACAGCCCCAGGCTGGGAGGGAGGCCATCCAGGCTCTTGGAGGACTGGGCCACCATCCAGATAGGCTGAATCTCATCCTAAATTAGTGGTCAGTACCTAGCACTGACAAAACTACTTAAGGTCTAGAGGTCAAGCCCCATGCCAGGTTTTTACACCCAATCTACTCACTTCATCCTCCAACAGCCTTGATAGGCTGATAGGGTTATGACCATTTTTTCAGACGAGGGCTCAAGAGGATTAGTAACTCACTGGTGAGGGGCAGAGCTGGGGTTCAAACCCATCTGGGTTTGGTCCTGCACCACATTCTGCCAACCTCACTGTGTTGCCCACACACCCCCACACCAGAGATGGTGGATGGCCTGGGGGGCGGGCTCTGCTCCAGCACCTATAAACCAGCAGGATCCGTCCGTATTGCCCGGCCTTTGGTGAGACATGCAGGACCCTAGGCCTTGGCCTAGACCTACTGATTCAAAATACAAATTTTATCAGGCTCTCCAGGTACTTCATGGGCACAGTAGAATTTGTGAAGTCCCACTCTAGATCACATAGATCTTTGCTCCCCATTAGCTCCAGCCCATGGTTCTCCTGCCACCACCCCTCACCCCCAGCTCCAAGTTGGTTCCACAGATCTGGCTCCAGACCCTGATCCCAGATCCACACAACCACGGATCTTGCTGCTAAAAGTGGGTTCCAGAGTAGCTGTTTATACTGTTTATTCTCCAAGGGGCATAGGACCAGGAAGTGAAGGGTAGGGCCTGAGGGCATCTGCCTGAGGAGGGTTAGGGGTGGGTCCCCCAAGCATCCCCCCTCCTTGTATCTAGCGCATCTTTTTTTTTTTTAAGATTTCATTTTGGGGGTTCCTGGGTGGCTCAGTCAGTTAAACATCCCTCTCTTGATTTCAGCTCAGGTCATGATCTCAGGGTTGTGAGACTGAACCCAGTTTGGTGCTCACTTCAGATTCTCTCTCTCAGGGGCCCTGAGTGGCACAGTTGGTTGAGCATTGGACTCTTGGTTTTGGCTCACGTCATGATCTCAGGGTCTTGAGATCAAGCCCCACATCAGGCTCAACACCAAGTCTGCTTGAATTTTTCTCTCTCTCTCCCAAATAAATAAATAAATAAAAAGATTCTCTCTTGCCTTCTGCCCCTCCCCCCCAACTTCTCCCTCTCTCTCTCTCTTAAAAAAAAAAAGGGGGTTTTATGTATGTTTGTATGTATTTGAAAGAGAGATTGTGGGGGCACCTGGGTGGCTCAGTGGGTTAAGCCTCTGCCTTCAGCTCAGGTCATGATCTCAGGGTCCTGGGATCCAGCCCTGCATCAGGCTCTCTGCTCAGTGGGGAGCCTGCTTCCTCCTCTCTCTCTGTCTGCCTCTCTGCCTACTTGAGATCTCTCTCTCTCTCTCTGTCAAATAAATAAAATCTTAAAAAAAAAGAGAGAGAGAGAGAGAGATTGTGAATGAGAGAAAGAGGGAGAGAGAACCTGAAGCACTCTGGACTGAGCACAGCCTAACTCGGGGCTCGATCCCACAACTAAGAGATCATCACCTGAGCTGAAACCAAGAGTCGGATGCTTAACCGACTGACCCACCCAGGCACCCCAAAAGATTTTATTTTTAAGTAATCTCTATACCCAACGTGGGGCTCAAACTCACAACCCCAAGATCAAGAGTCACATGTTCCATCTACTGAGCCAGTCAGGCGCCCCACTGCCCATCCCTCTTTGGGGTCGTCCAGGTGCACAGACTTCAACAGGTATGAGGCAATGCACATGTTCCCACTGGGTCAGGTGACACACATACCCTCCCAGAGACCCTCCAGAGGGATGGCAGAGGGTTTCAGAGGCTAACCTGGCTTCAGCCCATACTCTGAGGCTTGGGAGAATCCCCAGGCCCTCCCAGGAAGGAGTTAAAATAGAACAAGTTGCTCTCTGGCTCCAATAATTCCACTCCCTGGTAGATTTCCCTGGTGTACTTCCTAACCGAATCCCAGTGAGGGAGAGAGCTGGGGGCTGGGAACAGAGTCAGGCAGTTTGCTTTCGCTGGCAATGTCTGTAAAATCACCTTTCGGTGAAGAATGCCATATTGGCTCCCATGTGCCTCCTGTATACTAGGCAAATCATGGGATGTGTCAGTCCTTCCAACCATCCCACAAATGTAGGAGTATATGCACATTTCACAGGTGAGGAATCTGGCCCACAGAGAGGCTAACTTGTCCGGGTCTGTCTCATTATTAACAAGTGTCTCAGTTTGCAGCCTCCAGACCCCAAGCACATGGAACTGCAGGGCAGAGAAACCAGACATGTCAGAAGCAGGAATACTCTTAGGACCCTGAGCCACTCCGTCCTAAAGAGGAGATACTGGGAACAGAAGCCACCAAGGGACCAGCGTGCAATGTAGCCCAGCCTGGTCAGGCCATCTTTCGATGACAGCACCTGAGGCCACTGGGATGGAAGAGGGGGCCTTTTTTTTTTTTTTTTAAGATATTTATTTATTTGACAGAGAGATCACAAGCAGGCGGAGAAACAGGCAGAAAGAGAGGAGGAAGCAGGCTCCCTGCCCAGCAGAGAGCCTGATGTGGGGCTTGATCCCAGGACCCTGGGATCATGACCTGAGCCAAAGGCAGAGGCTCTAATCCACCAAGGTGCCCCAAGAGGGGGCTTTTCTAGCTGTGGCCTCTGGCCCAGAGCTCAGAGGCCCCAGCAGGGCTCCCCCCACAGACCTGGGCCCCTGTGTGCCCCACTGGCGAATCCACTGGGTAGACTGTGTGTCTGTGAGTTGTGCTGAGCCTGCCGATTCCCCATCAGCCCCCAGGGAGCAGGCAGGAGAGGCAGGGGCTCCAGAGGGCTCCTCACACCTTTCAGCAAGGCACCCTCCCATGTCACACAACATCTGCAGCGCCCGCAGGCACACGGGCAGGGAGTTATTACCAAAGGAGAAAACTCAGGCAGCTAATCAGCTTTGGAGGTTTCTAGGGACATCAGCTTGTGAAGTGAGGAAAGGAGATCCAGCCACCCGGTTGCTTGGTACCCAAGCGTTCCCCCATGGGGTCACCAGCCTTGCAGGGGAGAGAGAGGCCATATCAGACCGCTGGTGCCTAGAGGCAACCCCCCAGCTGTCCCCAGGACCCCAAAGGATTAACCAGGCTGACTTCACCCACTGGCCCTTCCCCCAGCCCACAGCTCAGTTTCTCATACTGTAGGAGTTTAAGGAGAACAGACATCTTGAAGGTATTACCATTTATAGAAAAGCACATTTACAATTAGCTATATATAAACACCTGGGATTTATCTCCCAGAATTCTAGGCTGGCGATGTAGGGGCAAGTGCTGACACAAGCTGGGGCCGTGTGGGGATTCTCTCCCCAAGAAATCTTACTTTTCTCCCCAGCAAATCTTGGGGGCCCCACCCTGCATCCACGTCCACGCTTCTCTTCCTCATACCCTGCCATCTGCTGAGAGGCCACACCAGCCTTCCCTGCACCGCCGAGAGCTGGCGTGGAGGGGTCGCTGAGCCAGAAGTGATTGGGTCTCCAGGTCCAGGGCTGCCTCCCAGCAAGCTCCATATGGGGGCCTGAATCAGCCTTCTTTAGAACAAAGGGGCATCTTCAACTCAGTGAGAAGCCTCCTGCCTCAGAACGATTCATCACTCACCAGCCATTCCGAGCAACTGGGCAAATGCCCTAAGAGCCAGGAGGAAACTGGCAGGCCCTCAGCCGGGGGAGCAGCGGCATGCCATGGAGTTAGGCAGGACGGGTAGGGCTCCTACTGCCCAGACTGCAGCCTGGCTCCTCGGCCTACTGCAGCGTCCCGGGATCCCTCTGCCTCTTAGTTTTCCCATCTGTCAAACGGGGGCAAAGACTACCTGTCTTCTCCAGGCCATTGTGATAACTGAACGTTCATGCAGAACACTTAGGGGACCCAGCACACAGCAAGGGCTTGGTAAGCATTAGCTGGAATTATACAGGGCACCTGAATGACTCAGTTGGTTAGGTGGCTGCCCGAATTCCCCTCGGGTCATATCTCGGGGTCCTGGGATGGAGCCCCGTGTCAGCTCCCTGCTCAGCGGGGTGTCTGTTTCTCTCTGTGCCTCTGCTCCTTGCCATCCCTGCTTGTGCTCGCTCTCAAATAAATAAGTAAATAAATAAAATCTTTTTAAAGATTTTATTTATTTATTTATTTGTCAGAGAGAAAGAGAGGGAGAGAGAGATCACAAGTAGGCAGAGAGGCAGGCAGAGGCAGAGGGAGAAGCAGGTTCCCTGCTGAGCAAGGAGCCCGAAATGGGACTCGATCCCAGGACGCTGGGATCATGACCTGAGCCGAAGGCAGCCGCTTAACCAACTGAGCCATCCAGGCATCCCGTAAATAAATAAAATCTTAAAAAAATAGAATTATTACCAACACCTTTAAGGCATAGCCTCTTGAAGCAGCGTCTTTGAGGGACACTCCCCCAGAAGTACGAAGTTGTGGGGTAGAGAACTACCTAGAACTTGCTAAAACTTTCGCCTTCTCTCAAGAGCAGTTCTCAAGCCTGATACACACCTTGCCTCACATCCCCAGCTTGACCCCTTCAAGAGCCATAGATAATTCTGACTTACACAACCATGAGTGTGCACAAATTAAAGAACAACTGAATTTTTGCGGGACAGGGCAGTAGAACACAGCCTTCATTTCATCTCAACTACTGGTGGTCGATCAGTGTAAGCAAAGCACAATTCTAGAACTGAAACTCCCCGCCTGGCCCTTTCTCTCCCGTGCAAAACACATCAGGTGTCAAGTCACCACAATGTGCACTTTAAAGACTTACAATTTTATTGTCAATTATCCCTCAATAAAGCTGAATTTTTTTAAAGAGGCACATTAGCATGAAGGTGAGTGGGAGTAACGTCATCATTGTGATAACCTTGAAATTAACCTACCATATTTTTTTGTAAAATGAATTGTTGACAAGCTTCCGAATATCATTATCCTACCCAAAAGATCTGAAAGTCAGCACATAATTTAAAATTGCACGTAGCCAAATTACCCTTCAAAATTCTCTTAAATCACCCATAAAGTATGACAGTTGTTTCCTGAGACACAAGCATCCCACTCGATGGACTGGGACGCTCCCAGTGCAGCCACGTGGAAGCTAAGACACACCGACCCAAGAGCTGGATAAAGCTTGCTCTCTTTCTCTCCTTCTCCCCCCAGCAGTATTTGGCTGTATTCTTGCCGAATCCCATTCTAGTCAGTTAAATGAGTACAGGGTATAATTCCACTGCCACAAATGACTACTATGTACGTCTCAACTGACCCATGCTGAGAAATCAGTCCTCCAGAAGGCTGCAGAAGAGGGAATTGCTCCCCCTGATCCCAACCCCTGGGCAGACCCTGAACCCCCAGTCTAGGAAAAAATGGTAATGGGTGTCCACTTACTTGCAGCCTGGATTCGAGCCTTCCGGCTGACCACAAGTCCAAAGCGGTTCTGAGCCACACACTCATAGTCACCCTCATCTGAGGGGCTCCCTCCCCGATCCAGCCGGAAGTGAGGGAGCATCAGGGACCCATTGGCCAGCAAGGTGGCGTGGGTACTCTCCAGCAGCTCCACTCCATTCTTCCTCCAGGTGATTCTCACTGGAGGGGTCCCCTCCACCCTGCAGTCCAGCACTACAGGCTGCCCAGGAACTGCAACATCATCACTTGGCTCCATAGCAAAGGCCAGTTCGGCAGAGTGGCCAAGACCTGTGTCGGGCGGGGGAGATGGAAGGAAAAGGAGAGGTTAGTGTGAATTGAACAGGCAGGAAGAACTTCATACACAGGTGGCCCAAGTTCTCAAAACTGTACACCCACCCCAACTTTCAGTAATGTCAGTAGAAATCTCTATTACATATACAATTTTATGCATTAGAAAGTGCTGTCTTATGCAGTACCTTTCTCAATCAGCAGACCATCTCAGAGAGAGATATTATTTGTACCTTACCTCCTTTTACAGACAAGGGAACTGAAGCCCAGAGATAATGAAACAACTTGTCTAGGGTGTTACAATTCATAGTAACACATCTGAGATCCCAAAGTAAGACTGATTCTAACATGGCTGCTACCACTTCTGTGATCACTCTGGCTACACACCGCAGCCTCACAGGATTTCAAGGTCAAAGTGTTCAACCTGTCCTAGCGTCCCATTCCTCATCTGATAGGTACACGGTAGGCAATGGGCCAACCCCACTGCCTCTGCCCTAGGACACTCTGTGCTTTGGTTTATGTGGTTGTTTTGCCTTTGTCATAAGGAGAATTGAGGGGTTCCAAGCGTCAACTCAGAGTTCCCAAAATTCAGGAAGAGGGAGGTTTCTAGACTCCTTATTCCGAGCGACCTCACCGCTCCTGTAGAACAAAACTGAGCTGGAAGAAGAGAAGGGGAACAAGGAGAGAGGGAAGAAGGTGATTGGGGAACGAGGGTGGGGGAGCCCGACAGGAAGGACAAGAGCTCCAATCCCAGGCATGATGCTAAGTTCCCAACTTCTCCAACGAGCAACTTACCAGACCAGTTATCACCTCACTCCGGGAAGAATGAACGAACCCACCTGGTCCGAAAGGGCAGCCACAGACCCCCTCGTCACATTTCCAGGGAACTAGCGATCCTGGAGCTGGCCCCTCCCCAACGGACCAGCGCCCTCCCTGGTTGGGGGAGACGGAAAGTGGGTGGGGAGAAAGGGGGAGGGGGACCCGCCTTAACGACGATTCCCCTAGCCAGAGGGATATGTAATAATTTAAGACATTTGAGGGTCACGACCTTTCAAACCCCTACCCACGCTCCCCCTGCCCTGCATTTCAGCCGCTTCAGCCCCCAACCCAACCCCGGTACAGCAGTCGAGGAATAAAGTTTCTCCTAGATGCGGACGCGGTATCCTGCTTCTCCCGAGCGGAATGGAGGGAGAACACCGCCTAGACCGGCGTCTGCGGAGAACCTGGGGTGGGAGGGGAAGGGCCTAGATGTGCGCTCCCCTCCCGTGAGATGGGCCCATTACAGCCCCTGAGGGAACAGGGTGGTGGTGACGCAGCTCTGGGCAGCAACGCGGGCAGACCCCGAGCCCGGGGTCAGGGGCGCTCTGCCCGTGCACCCTCCCGGGAAGGGCGGACACGTGAGCGTCCCCGAAGCTCGCTCCCTCTCGGTCGGCTTCTCTTCCCCTTCCCCGGTCACGCGGTCTCCCTCGGGTCTCCCCCTCGCCACGCGCGGCCCGCCGGGACTCTGCCTCCTCCTCTGCCTCGGTCTCGGCCGAGCACTCCCGGTGCCAGGGCCAACTCTCGACCCGGGATGTGCCCGGTCGGACCCGCCTCCGAACCCCCGCCCCCGGCTCGGCTGCGTTCGGTCTCGGCCGCCTCGGGCTACTCTGGCCCGCAGCCGGGCTCCGCGCACCCCGGCCCGCCCCCTCGGACGGGACTCGGCCCTGAGGTGCCCCCCTGGTTCGCTTCTCCCTCTCCCCAACTCCCGCCCGCCCGCCTCGCTTCTGCTCTGCGGCGCTCCGTGCTCCTCGGTCTGGGCTTGCGTCCTGCTCGAGTCCCGGAGCCTCAGCGCCCCGAATCGGAGTCTCTCCTCCGGGGCCGCGTCCTCAGCATCCCCCTGCCGGCCCGGCCGCCGGCCTCGGGGCCCTCTCCCCCGGCTCCGCCCCGTCCCGCTCGGCTCCCCTTCTCGGACAAGTCCCTCCTGCCCCGGGTCCGCCCGCAGGGTCCGCGCTGCTCTCCCCAGTTCCGCCCCCTCGCGCCCACCTACTCCCCTCTCGCCCTTCCCGGGGCTCGGTCCGCGGCCGCCCGGGGCGCTCACCGTCGCTCGGCGCGGACAGCAGCAGCGGCAGCAGCAGCGGCAGCAGGAGCCCGCGCGGCGCTGCGCGCGGAGCAGCCATGGGGCTCTCGGTCCGCTCGGTTCGGCGACGCGCGGCTCCGGGGCCTCTGGCGGCTCACAGCGCCCCGCGGGGTCGGCGCCGGGGCCGGGGCCGGGGCTCCGGCCGGGGCCGAGCCCGGGCGGCGGCGGGCTGGGGCCACATGCCTGCCTAGGAGCGCCGGGGGCGCAGGGGGAGCGCCGCTTGCGCCATCTTGCACCCACCCCGGCGATCTGTCAGCCTCGCCCGGGGTGCGCGCTCCGCACTCGCACCGCCCGCGCCCGCCCCGCCCTCCTCCCTCCGCCCGCCGCCCCTCTTCCCTCCCCTCCCGGTCCCCTCCCCCAGCCCCTCTCCCCGGAGGCCCGGTCTGGGGAACAAAAGAGCCGGCGAGCGCTTTAAGCAGCCGGACATTCCCGGCTGCGCGGCGGACGCACCCCCTGCGCTTTGAACTGTGGCTGGAGCGGCCGGCGCGGTCCCGGGCTACTGCCCCGTACCCCCTGCCCGCGGGCCAGCCCCGGACTTGGGGGGCCGGGGAAGTGGAGAGAGCCAGCGGACTGTCAAGTGGGTCCGGGCTGCGGAGAAACACGCAAAGCCGTGGGGTCTGCTCTGACCCACTCTTTCTGCTGCACCCTGCACCACCGAGTCCAAGTATATGTTTTCGAGATAATCGCCTAAAAGCTGCACAAACTTGTCAAAGGTTCGGTTTTCCCTGGTTTCTGGTCCTGCCACCCAAAGGTGCAAGACTGGCCTCTCTAAACTACAGAGTTCTGGCACTGAGTGGACCGGAGGTGGAAGGGGTAGGAAGGCAGCTTCCCCCAGGGCCCTGAGACAGCAGACCCAATAGGACAATGAGAACGCAAAAGTAACGTGGGTTCTGACCCCAGTACTGCCTGCTGTCTAGCCCAGCCAACCCAGGCAGTCACTCTCAGAGATCATCTGAGAGATAAAGATAATCCTATCTCTCCTGCTCATTGCCAGGGATATTTAAAGGACACGGGTGGGTCCTAACAAATGATCTGGTATCTGGGAAAGCACACTGAAAGTTGAAACTCCCAGTAACATTTCTGTGTCACAAAGAAGACTCTCAGTGTTTCATGTCTGAGAACACATGAGCCAAGGAGTGCACCAATTTTAGGGAAGATAGGTATGTATTACCTCTTAGGGGATACATACCCATGTTAACGCTCAGAGATCTTGAATCTTGGCCTTATTATTAAATGATCTTCTGTTGAGTGCGGCATGATGAGCTTGTCCATCTATTCCCTTCTAAGATCAGGAGAGTTAAAGACGGTCCTCTTTGCCTCACTCAGCTATTTCTTCTTCCAGCATTAGACTGGGATGAGAAGGAATAACTAGGTTTCTCTTTTGATACCAACTCTGGAATCTTGGAATCAGGAGTGTTAGCCATCCATAAACCTAACTTTGGTGCAGATGAGTAAAAAAGTGCAGGCCTCCAGAGATCAGGTAAGTTTACTGCTGATGGAGTTTGCCCAGCCCAGGACTCCTGACTCTCCTGTAGCAGTTGGGAGATGAATCTAGGAGGCAGGACTTGAGGTATATGAGTGAGCCATGGGAGGCAGTGGGGGGAGGCAAGGTTGGGGGACATACCCAAACCCCAAACCAGTTTCATCGTGAGGAGGGGCAGGAGTGATGGGCCTCCACTGGCCATAAGAAAGGGAGGGAGGGGGGCTGCCTGGGCCCAAAGTCCTGGACTTCCCTCCTGCAGGGCTTGAATTCTCAACAACCCCTTCTTGGCTTGTCCTAGACTCAGAGAGGTCAAATTGGTGTCCTGAGTTGCTGTCATTTTAAATTCATTTTGACAAGTGTTTAATTCTTCTTTATCACAGCCCTCGGTCTGAGAGTGATATGCAAATAATGGCTATTCGCCTGCCTGCAGAATGTGCAGTATCTCTCCCTGTGATCTGTCAATTAACACCGGTCTGGCCCATCAGCCACTTTAGGGGTGGTCCCAGGCAGGGTGGCCTCTGGTTCTTGGTTCCCTCAGTAGAAAAGCATGCTACCTACCAGGCTCTGGAAAGATCTTAGCAGAGTGTCATTCCGAGATGCATGTGGGGCGTGGGTGTGGAGTTTTGCGTGTGGCTGCATGCCCATGTTTGAGTTAATGGATCCAAGGGTGTTTGTGAAGGTAAGTGTGTGTGTGCGTGGGTCTCTAAGCTTGTAGGCACAGTGCCCATATGTGTTACCATGCAGCTGTGAGCAACTCTGGAGACCAGAGTACACAGAAAAATAGTTGTTAAGCCCAAATCTCTGGAGTTGCTTGTTCACTTCTCCTTTGCACCCAAGAAAGTTAAAAAAAAAAAAAAAAAAAAAAAGTCTGTGACCAGTTGGAAAGAGACTCCCCCAAAAAGCCTATAAGTTTGCAATCAAAGAAAGCATCTTTCCTAAGTTTAAGTCTGTTTCCTAAGAGCCTTCTGAGGGAGAAGGGTGGTCTGGTTCTTTCCCATGACCATCTGCTCTCTACTCTCAGAAACTCAGCATATCCCATCCTGGCAGGAAATATACTCTCTAGGACAGAAAGACTGAGGAAATTCTAGTCATTCCACATTTTTGGAAAATAGTTTATTAATTCATTATAGGGACAGATACATGATCAATGCCTTGGCTTAACACTAAAGAATATAATATTTATGAGGAGGAAAAAATGCTGGAAAAAAGAATTAAATAAAATAGCATAAACTAAATACTGACAAATAAATGAGCAGGTACCGATTACACTTGTCATGCATCAAGAAAAGGAAGGTTTCTAAATGAGACTCAAAAAACATAAGGCATCGATGGTAGGTGACAAAGGGATTAATACCCTGTAAAAGGCCAATGGACTCTTTTCTAATAAAAATACTGCTACAAAGACACAAACCTAACACTTCCAAATTACCCAGAGCCCAAATAATATATAATGCTAGTGAGTAATGGCCACTTTCTTATCAACTGTGAGTTATAGGCAGATACCAGATTTATTACTTATTTGCTTTTGAGAAACAATTTTCCACCCAACCTAATGGGTTATAAATTGTCTCATTTGCAGCTATTTAATTTAAACCAGAACCTCAGTGCCTGTTAAACAAGAACATGAAAAATGACTATGTGGTGTAATGCTAAGAGCCTACTGTTAAAACAGCCATTTGATTCAGGGCAGTTCTTTTTTTTTTCCTCTCCCTTTTGGGGCATGGGGTGGTGGTGGTGGAGCAGAGCAAACCAGAAAATAAAAAGAGGCTTTTGACCTTCAGAGCAATGGCAAAACACAGACAGTGGCCTCGGCCATGGTGACGCTGGATATCACAGGAAGAGTCCAAGCAACAATTCCATCTTCAGGGAGCTACAAGCCAGCAGGAATAATCTCCGCTCTCCCGGCCTGGCTGGGGCAGGGAGGGGAGGGAGATGTAGGTGCGGATGTCAGGCGGGAGTGACACCCGAGTGTAATAAACACAGATGCTGAAAGGGTCTGAGGGAGTCGCAACTCTGCTTGAGAGACATGTCACCATTAAAAAAAAAGAAGAAGAAGAGGGGAAAGATAGACTGGTTATTTCTAATTTGGCCCAGAAGCCAGAGTTAACCCTTGATGTGCAGATCAGTTAAAAAAGATGCATTTAGGGAGAAAAGCCCCCACATCCTAAGCTCCAAGGAGAGGCTGGGGTGCAAAATCAAATAAATGACCTTGTTTTCTCTACACAGGAAATAGAAGTCCAGCTTGTCCCTGTGTGACAGGTCAACGGAAAAGAACTTTAGGATTGAATTTAAAGGAAAAAAAAACCAAACCAACCAACAAAATGAAATGAGCCAATTACCCTTGTCCTGTGCAAAGGCCTCAGTGCCAGCCCCCAAAGGTTGAAACTCCCCTCACCCCCCATCCATGAGCTCCTGTTCCAGGTGTGCAGAGCGGAAGGGAAGCTCCTGGGCTGTGGTGCTCCCCATCCCTACTCTCCTTCTCCCCTTCCAGCTTCAGCTGGGAAGGAAGGGCCCAAACCCCCTCTATCCAGCAACCCTGCCTTCCTACCTCAAAGGGAGAAGTCACATTCCCCTTTCCCTTTCTCAGAAGTCCCCCTGTGTGACTTGCATCACCCAACTCCAAGGAGAATCCTCCGACCCAGGGAGAAAGACACAAGGGAAACTGGAAGATCTTCCCCTAAGACGGGCAGTCTGCCTGGGGCGGGGACATATGGTGGCACATAGAGAAGAGGGACAGGAGGATGGCCGGTGAAGTGGGTGGTGGACACAGAAGTCAGGCTGTGGCCTCAGAGCAGACGTGAGGTAGTCATGTTGTTAGGGAAGGGTGCAGAGATTGAACCCAGGCAGGTGAACCACATGACACGGTCGGGGAGAGGGTGGGAGACAGCAGAGACAGGAGACAGAGAAACAGTGGAGTGGATAGGAAAGCGGAGCCCAGAGGAAGAGCAGGGCAGAACTGGGAGCACGGGGCTGACTGGAGACAGAGCACAAGAGGAGTGGAGGGGAAGGGAGGACAGGAGAGCCAGGGCAAAGGATTTCCAAAACCAGGCACTTCCCAAATGACAAAACGAAATGCAGAGTTGCTCTGAGGGGAGCCAGATTCACCCTGCCCCAGCAACAGGGACAGGGGCGATGGGTAGTGACACCAGCGATAGGTAGTGACAAGACCAATGGGTAGTGACAAGACGAAGATGCTAGGCAACCAGAGCCTACTGCACTCAGCCCAGCCAGAAGGGGAAATGGGCCGGGGCTGTCTTTGTCAGACAGGGCATTGCAGACACTCTCAGAGTGTGTAATAAACGGCTGGGTGACAGAGGAGGGACGCCCACAGGGCTAGGGACTAACCACTCTGGGGCACTATCCTGACCTGGACGATCAATTAGGCCACAGGGACCTCTACCTGGACAAAGTCTCCCAGCTCGCCAGCTAGCGCATACATGTGCACGTCACATAGAGCCATGCCTCACAGGTCCCTCCCACAGGACAGGTGCCAGAGTGTGGGGGGAGTGGATACTCCCATTTCTTCCTCTCCCCACAGCCACAGCCCCCGGGGAGGCTTCAGACACCGTGACGATGCTCAGGAACGAGGCAGGTACATGGGCATACCTACTCAGCCACATGGGCCGTGTCCCATGATCCATCCTAGCCTGCCCCAAACTGCACCCTCTAGGGGAGCTAGGCAGAGGAGGGGACTGGGGCTCTGGGCAGGCCTGGACTGGTTCCTAGCGGGCAGGGGGCCTTTGGCTGGCAGCTGCTCCCGGGGGCCTCCTCCAAAGCCTCACTGGGCTGGAGGTCTGGGTACGGATAAGAAACGCTGGCTGCCTCTGGCAGGCAGGTGAGTCTGTCTGGCCCAGGGCTTGCCTGCTCACACCCTCCCAGCTCCCTGTCCAGCCAGTCTACCCCTTGCCCTAGATCTGTGACTCCCGAAGGGAGGGCAGCAGCCTCTGGAGGCAGGGAGTCCTCAGGCTCCAGGTCTTGGAGGTGGAGGTCAGGGTTCCCTTTGGATGCACCGAAGTCGGAGTGGACGATGACTTCAGCCTCCACCTGATTCCTGCAGGCTGGGGGCGGCTTCTTCCTACCGTTGCCCTGGTCAGAGCCGAGAACGTAAAGACAGGGTGACCATTGCTGAGAGTGATCATCAGAAGAATGATCACAGGGGCGCCTGGGTGGCTCAGTCGGTTAAGCACCCAGCTCATGGTTTTGGCTCAGGTCATGATCTCCTGGGTCCTGGGACTGAGCTAGCTTTCAGCTCTGTGCTCAGTGGGGGGTCTGCTTAAAGATTCTGTCCCTCTGCCCCCCCCCCCAATCTTTCTCTCTCTCTAAAATAAATATGTCTTTTTTAAAAAGTGGCTAACATACTTGGGGCAGAGAAGGACTGACCCCTTCCCCCAAACCCCAGAGCACAGCGACCGCTGTCCTCCAAGAGATGATGATCAGGCCTATGTGAAGGCAGGGAGAGAATGGAATACTACCCATTTGCCTTTGCCCAGAGTTCCAAAAGTACCAGATTTAGTCAGAGCCTCAGTGCATAGGAGGAAGGGCAGAATGCACTCAATCCAGGCCCTCCCTCAGATCCATGGTAATATTGCTGGGACCCACTAAGGCAACAGGAGAGGAGCAACTGTCTTTAACCCAGGGGAGATAGATCTCTGCCAACTGCCTGCCCCCCACACACCCACCTTCGGAGGCTCCAGGGGCCTCCTAATTAGAATTCCATCCCCATGGAAGTTATCATCAGGGGTCACGAGAAAACTCACTACTTGGTCTTCACAAACACAGAGCCCCTTCTCTCCTTTCCTCCCTCTCCGTCCCAGGACACTGACCTTTATGGCATCATACACCAGAGCCTGCAGCAACAGTGTCTGCCCCGTTCCAGCAGGGGGCAGCAGAGCCCGGGTCAGAGAAGGCATGGCGCCTGCATGGGGCAGCTCACAGCCTGCCCAGGGACCTGCCCAGCTTGGCCCACCTGGCTGAGCCCAGGAGATCTGCAAGGGGAGAAAGCATGGGAGCACTGAGGGCTTGGCTGGGAGAGGGGAGCCTAAGAGAGAGAAGTAGATAGAGACTCTTGGCCTCCTGGCCACCTCCCTGCTAAGGCTCTGGGGAGGGACCAAGAGTTTGGGGGTGAACATGAGGATGGAGAAGTCCTCCTGCAGAACAGCCCAGTACCACAGAGCCTAGAGGTGTCCAAGCCAGGCAGGGTCTCCACCACAGAGGCAGGGAAAGAGGGAGGAAGCACACAAGGGTTTGAATAGGCTCCTCCGAGAAGTGGAGGAGGAACTACAATTGCCCATGTGGAAGGGCCCTGTCCTACGTGAGCCCACCTTATCCAGGTCCTGGTCTCACTTGTCCTTCATACTAGGGAGGGCTGGGGCTTACAGATTTCTCCAGCTCGCAGGATGAGGAGGGTGGTGTGGCCAAATTGAGTTACCAGCAAATGGTCCACTGCAGGCACTTCCCTCCTTCTGTGAGAACCAGGATGACCTATTCTGCCAGGGATGGAGGCCCATCTGCTTCCCTACCCTGCCAACTTTTTCAGGGAGGAAGGAGAGAGATCCTTTTCTCCTGCAGCTGGCCCTGGTAAAGCGGGAGGGGGGCCCGAGGAGCGTCTCTAAGGGGGGGTCACACGTTGGGCTCTTGCGCCCCCTGGTGTCCTATTTGGGAATGAGTCATAGTGTGGGACTGTGAGCCACCCAGGCTCCAGGCTTACCTTTCTTTTCGAGTGACCACGGCAGTCTGAAGCACCGCCCCCCATAAGGCTGTGCACTTCAGCCCTGTCCTCCATGTCTGAGGGCGGCGGAGACCAGTCCTGGGGACGGGGGTGCACAAGGGACTCCAGTTCATGGGCAGCTGGGGGGCTAGGAGGGCCAAGGCGGGCTCGAGAGTACAGGGTGGGGTTCCCAGCGTTAGTTGTGGAGGACAGGCCTGGCAGGGCTTCCCTGGAAGGGAAGACAGAGAATTGGGCACAGTGGTCAGAAAGGGGTGGAGGCAGGCCTGGGATCTAGTCCCGCCTATGTCCTCCAGCAGGTTCCCATCCATCTCTGGAATTTGGTTTCCCTGTCCAGGCAATGATTAAGAAACTAGGTTCAAAACAGCTGTGACACTGCAAATGGGACCTTTCCTCCCCCCCCCCCCCACCCCACCCTCCAGGTCCAGGTATCTGGAGATTAGGGGTCTCTCTTTCCAAGACGCTGGCAATGATAGAAGCAGTGAGAGAAGGCAGCTCAGCCTATGCTCGTCCTTGCTGAGGAGGTAGGTCGGGGCTCCCTAACCCACTCCCCATTCTCATGAGGACATCACTCCCAGTCCCTTCACCCCAGAGTCTTAGCTTCGGTGGGGCCTCTGGGGGTATCTCGGGCAAGTCATGGCCACTTTCCCTACCCTCTCATCTCCGCTGCCCTTCTGGAAGTTTCTCTTCTCTGCAGGCAGACTGGCTCCTTCACCCACCTGTGGGGGCTGCGGCGCAGTCCGGCACACATGCAGGCCAGGAGGCAAAGGAGGCCCAGGCAGACACCCACAATGATGCCTGTGACTGAGTGCACGTCCAAGGAGTCTAGCAGGGGACAGAGAGGGGACAGAACAGGTCAAAGCCAGGACGAGGTCCAGGGTTCATAGATCAGGATCTTTCTTTCTTTCTTTCTTTCTTTCTTTCTTTCTTTCTTTCTTTTTTAAAGATTTATTTGTTTGTCAGAGAGAGCGAGAGAGACAGCAAGAGAGGGAACACAAGCAGGGGGAGTGGGAGAGGGAGAAGCAGGCTTCCCGCTGAGCCAGGAGCCCAATGAGGGGCTCGATCCCAGGACGCTGGGATCACAACCTGAGCCGAAGGCAGGAACTTAATGACTGAGGCACCCAGGCGCCCTAATAGACCAGGATTTCTATGGCTTCCTCAGGAGACCACTGGCCTGAGTCTCACCCTCTAGAAACAAAATCTTCTGCTACAAAAAGGGGTCCACCACTCCCTCTCTGACTGTTCTCCCCAATGGACATCTGAACTTCCGGTCCCTCTCTGTCAACCTGGTCTCCCAATAAAACACACTAGGGCTGGTTTTGTGAGTGTGCCACAAGAGTGGTCGCACGGGGTCCACACTTAGGATGCCATGCTTGGTTTAAGGTTCTGCTATCACCGTCTTGCAATGCTAATTTTTCAATAAGGGTACCACATTTTCATTTCACCCTTGGCCCTGCAAATCACATAACCAGTTCTGTGGCCCTCTCCCACCCCCTAAAGTTCGTCCCCTCTCTAAGCCAATCCTCCAATCAAAGCACTCTCCCAAAGAACTAAGCCAGTCTCCCGTAAATCCGACCTCTTGACTGAACCGCCACTGAACTACCCCCTTCAGATTTGCCCTCTGCCCACCAAAGCAGGAAGCCAGCTGTCCAAAACAATGAAAGGGAAGCTGTACCCTGGGGCGGGGCCCTGGAAGAGATGACTTAAGACTTAACTCCAGGGGCCCTCAGGAGACCTCAAGCTGTACCAGGGTGGACCCACTCCTCCCTCCCTGCCCTCATACCTGAGAGCTTCTCCTGGAGAGTGATAACATCCTGCAGGCCAGAGAAGGGCCCAGGCCCCACCTCTGTGCGTGCCCCCATCTTGAAGAAGTACCTCGTGTCGCTCTCGAGGCCATGCACCTCAGCGCTGAAGATGTTTCCTGGAGGCAGGGGAAAGCAAGGAAAGCAGGGCTGGAGGGTTGGGGGCATGGGAGCAGGATGAAGGGACAGTCTGGAAAAATGGGACTAAGAAGGCACAGATTCTGCCTGCTTCTCCCAGACACCCATGGAACAAACCTCAGCCACACTCTCACCACTAGCCCAGCCCCTGGAGGGGTTCAAAAAGGGAGAGGGTGGGGAAGCTCTTGCTCAGATGCCCTGGGGAGGGAGCCCTCACCCTCCGTGGTAAGCAGGGTCCACTGGTGCTCAGGCTGGGTGTGGTTGTTGCTGTAGAGGATGAGATACTCCACGATCTCCCCATTGGGCTCAGTCGGGGGGCACCAGTGCAGCCGAACGGTAGATGGTGTCAGGGGGCTCAGGCGCAGGTCAGACGGGGGCGTTGAGGGCCCTGGAATACAGGGGAGGAGATGAGGAGAGGCACCGTCACTGAGAGCCCCAGCTCTGGGGGCAGCCAGGAGACAGGGGCGTGAGGACAAACCACAAAGCAAAATGACATCTGATCTCTAACTGAGGAGTTTCTGGAAAACATTTGGCAGGGAAGAGGTGTTCACTACCATTCCTCTCCTCCCAGAAACTCTTTTTCACTCCTTGGAGCAGATCTCAACCTTCCATACCTCAATACTTCCAAAGCTGGAGGAGACTATCTGGTGTCCAGAGACCTAGGAGCAGAGCTCAAAATTTTCTGGAAGACTTACATTTCATTTTGAACTCCCATGCTGTTTCTCCTCTAGTCCATGGTGAAGTCTAACATAAAGTAGTGTTTAAAACTATTTATCATTGAAAGTTCCTAACTCCCCTTGCTACCCACAGACCTTCCTGTAAAATCAGTTGATGCCCTGTAGAGCCTTTGTCTGTGTTTGCCCCTGACACAGTTTCTAAGGGTCATGGGCATCCCAGTAGGAGAAGTACAACCTTTGTGGTTTTGTTTTTAGAGAAGAAACTGATCCTGGGGGTAGGGGTGACTGAGGAAGGGAGAGAAGGAGAAGTAGGGACACAGGTGAATAGTGAGTTGGAAGGGGACAGAGATTTGGGGTTTCAGGGCTTCAAGGCCCAGCAGAGGGTGGGATGGGGACCCAGGGCTCTAAGGCGTGAGGCAGCCACAGCATCACAGGCTGGCAGAAGCCTCCTCGCCTCTCACCCTCTCAGCTCTGGTCCCCCCCATCTGCAAAAGGAGAAAACTTCCCCGTCTTCGCACAGTCAGTGGTGCTGGGGAGCCAATGACACAAAGTCTCTTCTGAGAAAACATGGGGGGCCGCCCAAACTCCTGATGCAGTTTAAGACCATAACAACTGAAGTGATAGGCGGGTGGGAGACAACCTGTATGCAGTTTTTTCAAGAGCAAATGCCAGCGAGTGCATGGCTTTTGCACCCCCTCCCACCCAAGACAAAGGTCTTCTGTCCATGGGAAGGGGAACAGTGCTAGGGCAGGCAGAACCAAAGAGCCTCTTCTAGGAAAACAAAAGTCCATTTTTCTTGGAATGCCATTTCCAGAGGTACCAGAGTCACGGGCGTGCACAGCGAATGGTTCCATCCTTTTTTAGATGGGGACACAGAGGCCCAAGGGGGAAGGGACCTGCCCAAGCTTCCCTTTGTGTCGGGCAGGATGTAGAATCCAGGACACCAGCCTCCCTGACCCGGCCCCTTGTCACCAGCTCAGTGAGTTCTTGGCAGTCTCATACAAGAAGCCCCTCCTCGAAGTCTCATTGTGTTTAGGAGTAAGTGATTAAGACCAGCACAGGACTGGCCGGCATGAATGGAAGCCAGGGATAGACGGAAATAGGGTTTTGAGGGACATGTCAAAAAAGAGGGCCATCGGAGCAGGAAGGAGTGGGGTAAAAGATGGGACTGGTGGCAAGGCGGCCACTCACGGTCAGGCAAGGTGGAGCGTTCTACCACGGATCCGAAAGGCCCGTCCATGTCCACGCCGTGGGACTGTACTGCAAACTCGTACTTGGTGAAAGGCTTCAGTCCACCAATGAGGATGTCTTCTCCAGAGCTGCCGAGGCAAGAAATGCGACTGGTGCTCTCAGGAGCACCCTCCCAGCAGGGCAGGCCCGTCCCAATCTGCTCCGCCAGCCCCAGGCCCTCCCCTGGGTGGGGAATCAACTCACTGGCCAGTGCCAGGTGGGGGATAGGGGGGCAGTGACACGGACACCACCCGGGATTCCTACAGAGAGGTCTGGATGAACGCTGCTTCCAGGGTAGTCTGTCCAAATCTCCAGACTAGGCGCCTGCTCAGGGAAACCTTCCTGGATTCATCCGAGTCATTGTCTACCCAAGGATCCATCTCTGATGCATCTTTTCCTTGACTTAATGGCACTTGAGCTTCAGCTGTACGTATCTCTGTCTCCCTACTTTGTTTTAGTCTATCTGTTTTATGTGCTTTATTATGTCTTCAGTATTTTTATGCGAATTTTTCCTCTGCCTAACGAGCAGCTCCTCAGGGCAGTGGCGCTGTCTCCCTGTCTGACTGGGGGCCCTCTCAGGACGGCGGCACAGCCATCTCCTCCCCATCCTGTCGGGAGGCCTCTGAGGTTGGAGAAATAGGTCTGCCTATTTCTGCCGCACATTCCCTGAAGTTGAGGGCAAGGCTCTGCTGGGAGGGGACGGGATAGAAGGGACTCCCCTTTTCTACCTGGCCCCAGCAGACCCTCAGTGTGTCCCGCTATAACATGTGAGCCAAGAAAGTTTCCTGAATCCCTGGGTCCCTCCCCTTGACCCCATCTGCTGCCTTCCCCCGGCCCCCCACCAGCCTCTGGCAGCGTGGGCTGGCTTCCCCACCTGGTGTAATAGGTGACCAGGGAGGCATTCCTGAGCCCCCAGGGGCTGAAGCGCACAGTGTAGTTGACAATCTTGACTGTGGTGAAGTCTGGCTTTTTCCACCGAAGCCAGATGGACGTGGAGCTGTTAGATTCCGCGTGGACATGGGCGGGGGGCAAGGGTGGTCCCCTCTGGATGGGCAAGTCTGGAAGGTGAAAACAGGGTGTAGGGAAAGGAGGCAGGACACCCATCTCGAAAGATGGGTAGTGGTTCACAGTTCCAAGGCACTCGTTCTTCACCCTCTGTCTTCTGATCCTGTGAGCTGAGCAGCATCATCCCAACCTCACAGCTGAGGAAACGGAGGCTCCCAAGAATTTAAGTGATTTTTGCCAAGGTCATACATACAGCAGACTGTACTACAGAGAGGCAGCAAACGATGGCAATTAAAAGCACAGACTTGGGAGCCAAGTGGCCCTGGTTCCAATTCCAGCTCTGCCGCGCACTAGCTGTGTGGCCTGGGAGAAGCTCCTTAACCTCTCTGTGCCTCCATTCCCTATGTCAGTGGGGCTGAGAACAGGACCTCCTTCATAGTGTTGTTAGGAGCATTAAATTAGTTAATTTTTGTTAAACATCTAGAAAAGGGTCTGGCCTATTGTTAAGCACCGAATGTTTTGTGTCTCCCCAAATTCATATGCTGAAATTTGAACACATGGTTGGGGGGGTGATCGTGAACGGGATTAGCTTTGTCCATCCGGCCACTATAGCTAAGTACCACAGACTGGGTGGTTTACAAACAACAGAAATTTCTTTCTCACAGTTCTGGAAGCTGGTGTTTGAGACCAGGGTGGCAGCATGCTCAAGTTCTGGTAGGAGCCTACACGTGGGTTACAGGCTGCCGACTTCTCATTGTATGAACGTGTGGAGGAGAGAGGAGAGGAAGCGAGCTCTCTTGTGACTTTTAAAAGGGCCCCACCCTCCTGATCTCGTCTAACCTGATTTACCTCCTAATACAGCAAACTGGAGGCTGGAGTTTCAACGTATGAATTGGGGGGAAGCGGAGGGGCACAAACTCCACGTCTGTAACGGCGCCGTGTAGAAGAGCCCACAGAGAGCTCTCCAGCCCCCCTTCTGCCATGTGAGGACACCGTGAGAAGAGGGCTTATGGTCTCCGAACCAGGACCTGGGCCCTCCCCAGACACTGACTCTGCTGATGCCTTGATCTTGGACTTCCTCTGAGATTGCGAGAAAGAAAATGTTGTTTAAGCCACCCAGTCTAGGGTATTTTTGTTACGGCAGCCCGACCTAAGACCTATACAGTAAGTACTGTAGGATGACATGTTTATTACATAAATACAAAATAACACAGAAGTGGGTACTTTATCTGTATTGTTCACCACTAAATTTCCACAACAGGGTAGTAGACAGTAAAAAAGATTTGCTGAATGAACTAACTGGAATTTGAACAGGTTTCTTGGCTCTGGGTTGAGTGCTCCCTTCGATAAAACACACACTTGAAACTCAGCCTGGTAAGTCAGGGGTGAGGGGGTGTCATAACGGACAAGCAGGGTGGCCCACCCAGAGCCACTGGGCAGTGTAATACAGTGGGCAGACTTTTGTTGGGAAACCAGGGGTCTTGGTTCTAGTTTAAAACTCTACGTGACCTTGGGCAAGTCCTTTCACTTCTCTGAGCCTCCGTTCCCTGATGGGCCGCATAGGGAGGCTCTCCCTGCCTAGCATAGAGAGACAGTCTGATAGTTCGCTGTAAGTGGATGTGTTTTTAAAAACGTTTAAAGATCAAACAGGGTCAGGAGTCGCTGATCAGCCACAGGGTTTCTCTCTGTCCAAACATTCCCGATTAGCACTGCTCATGGGTAATGAAAGTCCCATAGTTCGCCTAAAGGACACTGCATCGACTGAAGTTTCTCTCTACAGCAGAGGCTGTCTGGGGCTAGAAGAGGACCTTTAAACTGAGAAGAATGGGTCTGGGGGTGGTCGAGGCTACCGGATGGCTTGACCACCAGGGCTGACCCAGAGGAAAGTGAAAGGAAGCGGCCCATGGACCCCTCGACGGAGCCCTCCTCCCTCTCCTTCCCCAGCCCTCTCACCTGGTGTGGGAGCCTTTTCTGTCTTGCCCTTCCAAACTGCCGCGTAGCCATCCTCATGTTTGTTGAATGCCACAAGCTTTACCTCGTACAGCCGGCCAGGGGCTGGGGAAGGTCATGGGGGTCACTGGCTAGAGGGACCTGAGGCCACTTTCATCCCCGAGGGCATTCCGTTCCCAGCTCCCATGCCCAGCTTGCCCAGTGCCCCACCAAGGCTCTATCTGTTTCACTCCCTCCCGCAGCAGCCCTCCGCACCTAGCTGGGTCAGTTCATACTGCTTCACTTTCTTCTTGAGCCGGACAGGCCCCACATCCCAAGCCTGGTCTCCACGGCCCCCCGGGGAACTCTCGCCATCGGCCTCCTCCTCGGCTCCCACCTCCCGCCAGTAGAGTTTGTAGCCAGAGATCTGGGCGGGGTGAGGGGGTGGCTGCCACGACACCACCAGGGACTCCATCCTTGCCCGGACCTTCAACTCTGCGGGGGCAAAAGGGACTAGGGGCGGAGGAGCAGGACAGGAAGAGGAAGAGAGGGAAGGAGGAATGAAGAGAAGTAAGCCAGGAACGGGAGAGGGGAGCGGGGCAGGAGGAAGCCAGAAGCAGGAAGGGAGCACTGAGCGAGAGCCTTGCCAGCCTCCCCACAATGCCTTGGCCCGCGGCCACAACCCTGGAGCCAGGCCTCGGCTCAGCCTAGAGGTGAACTCGCTGTTCCACACGCCCAGAGTGCTGAGCATGCAAGGCTGTCTCCTGGGCATTTGCAGAGGTGTTGGCAAGGACGCCCTCTGGGGCACGACTGGTAATACCCGGCACAGCGTCGGGCTCTGTATTTCTTCTGAAGGCAGGCAGGCATGGGTACTGACAGGCAAGGGGGTTCCCGGGGTTGCTGAGGCCAGGAAGAAGGGGAGGAGCCATTGGTGTGGGGAGCCTACTTGGAGTCTAAGAGTGGGGCCTGACTATGCGTCAGACACTGTTTTAAGCTCCTTGGGCGTGTGTTTTGACTTTATTCTCACAACCCGATAAAATGATAAAAATACTATTGTCTCCATTTTACAAAGAAGAAAACTGAGAAGCTAAGTAACTTGTCCACCGTCATACAGACAGTACGCGTGCCGGGTTCTGACAGAACGTGGCATGCGCACTGTCTGTACTCAGTCATTCTATTACTGGGCCTCTTGACAAACCAACGGTCCTACTCTGGAAGCAACTACTGTCTGGCAAGTTCCTGTTATGGACAAAACACTTGTTTACAATGCATTAGTAACCCTCACAACGCTACCCCCAACCCGTGGCAGTTAAGTGAAACCTCAGAGCTGTGAATGGCTTGCTCAAGGTCACGCAACAGATAGAAAGGACTCTGGAGCCCAGGTTTGTTAGTAAAGGCCAGCCCTTTGCCTCTAACACCTGGTCTCCCTGGCCCATCAAGCCGGGGAATCTGTGGAGGGTCTCTGACGAAGAGGGTGCTGGGGCCTGCGTTCCAAAGGCACACACACGCCCACATGATCACACACACCACCCTCCCTCTCCCCTCAGCCCCTGTACCGTGGCTCTGGTTGTGCACGCTGGGCGTCCGGTGCTGCATCCACTGGGAGGGGGTCCCGTAGCCAGCCCCAGTGCCCGCCGAAATCCGTACTCGGTACACCTTGTTGGGCTGAAGCGCGCTGAGCGTAAACTGTGTCTCATTTCCAGGCACCTCGGTGGAGACAACCTGATCTGCTGGGACAGAAAACATGGCTGCTGGGTGGCCACTTGAAGACCCATGACCCCCAAACTCCCCTATACCAGCTGTTCCACCCCAGATCTTGGTTCCTCAGTGCTCTCTCAGCACAGATCCCTCGGTGCCTGGACGGGCTCCACAGCTCCAGAGTGGACTCCTGGGCCTCCAGCCTGGGCTGATGCAGGCCATCAGCCTCAGCTCAGCATGGAGAGAACCATGGCATGGACGCCACACTTTCCCATGAGCTGTCGTGACCATCCCCTTATACACACACACACTAGGGTGCAGGCCCAAGGGCTTGTCTCTGAAGGCCATCAGGCACTGCCTACCTGCCAGAACCCAAGCCTTCTTCCTCACCCTTCCCTCCTTCTTCCCTCTCATCCTGACCCCCAGCCACTTGTCGTCCCCCAACTCTTTATCCGTTGCATACCCTCTCCCCTAGATCCTTATATCTGCCCTGACACGCCCTCCCCAATGCTCTGTTTCCCCAAATCGGCAAATACGCCCTCCACAGCCCTGTCTGGTCTTTTTGAGATAGAAGGAATTCTAGGGATTACCTAGGCTACCTGCCTCATTTCACAGATGAGGAAACTGAGACAGGGACTTAACAGCATTATCCACTATAGCCATAGTCGAGGTGAGGCTAGATCTTGGGCCTCCCTCTGTCTTGAGTTGTGCCTCTTGGCCTTTGCCTACACCCAGAACTCACTCCTCTTGTCCAGGTTCCCATTTCCCTATTCCACAGCTCTGGCTCATTTCCTCAGACGTCCCCCGCATCCCTGCTTGGACCCTCAGCTGCTCTGGCCAGCCCTTCATAGCGACAATTCCCAGCTGGGTGCAGCCCTCACCCTGTGCCCACTTACCTTCCTTTCCCAAACCGTACTCTATCTTGTACTTCACCACCTGCCCATTGCTCAGGCTGGGAGGCAGGGGCAGCCACGCCACCCTGATGTCCAAGGGGTTGGGGCTGGACAGGGAGAGCTGGGGCGCTGCACTGGGGACTGAGACAGAAGAACATCAGGGTGAGCTCTGCTCCACCGACGTGGAAGGTGAGGCCCAGGAGCGGTCAGAGACTTGCCCAGGTCACACAGCAAGTCAGAAGTAGGCCCAGGACCAGGATCTGAGGGAGGAAAGGGAGCCTCTCAGGGGAGCCCCAAACTGGAGATGAGGGGATATCCTTCCCACCCAAAAGCCAGAAAAAGGTATGGGGCACAATCTTCTACATCCAGTGGGTTCATGTCACCGGTCCCTACCTGACCGGATGGCACATGGATATTGAGAAGGGACATATGACACAGGGAATCGACACCTGGACTCAAGTCCCAGCTGTACTACTGACCTTGGGCAAGTCATTCTCATTTTCTGGGCCTCAGTTTTCCAAACTGTAAGTTGGGAAGAACCCTCACCCACTCCCTTACAGGGCACAGAAGATGACACGAGGCAGGTAAAAGTGCCTTGGCATACACTAGTAGAAAGTAGTGAGCTACCATCACCAAGGAATTCTCTGGAACCCAAGGTGCCCATTGAAGGTTGAGAGGCCCTACCATCATCCAGTGTGTGGACCAGCGCTGGGCTAGAGGTACGGCTGGCCCCCAGCTGGGAGTAGGCCACCACGTAGAACTCATAATCGGTGTTGGGTTCCAGGTCCCGAACCTGCAGCTCTGTGGTGTCATTGTTCACTGCAAACTGGTATTCCACATTGTCCATGCCTGGGGCCGTACACAGGGGCCAAAGGGACTGTCAGAAAGCCACCCTCAAAGGTCTGCCAGTTGGAGGTTATCTAGGGATCCTTCACATTGTCCCAGCCTCTAGAATAATCTGTGTATAACCTTATCATCAGATCATCTGAGCTGGAGAGTATAGACTTCCCCAGCTTCTAGTTTCACTGTATTAATTCCTCCACCAGTTAGGAAGTTCTTTCTGGTGTCTAACTGAAGTGACTCCTGCTGCAGTTAATAAACCAGCTCCAGGAATGCTTAGGCATTTACCCTGGGAGGAAAAGTATCCTCTTCCTCCTCTATCCTAACAGACTGTGGCTGGGGGTTAATGAGCCACACACGTTAAACCTTCCAGCGGGGCGTCGAAGGCTATGACCTAGCCCACATCTATGCGGGTCTCTCCTGCGGGCTCCCACCCCTTCCCATGCTATCCCCAAGAGTACCCACCCACGCGGCAACCCTTCCTGTAGTCTAACCTGTGCCCCCCACGTGGGGCGCCCCCGTGCGGGTCCCCAGCGGACGTACCCCGTGCCTTCTGGTAGTGGAGGGAGAAGCCGATGATCTGTTCGCTGTGCAGCTCGGGCCGCTCCCACGCCACCAGCACCGTGGAGCTGCTCAGCGGCGTGGCCGTGACCCGCGTTGGGGCGCTGGGCAGCCCTTCGCGCACCACTACGGCCAGGGGCGCGGCGGCGCACGCGGTGCCCGCGCTGTTCTCAGCCACGCACTGGTAGTAGCCGGCGTCCTGCAGGCCGATCTGCGTGATGACCAGGCTGCCGCCGCCGCCCTGCACCTTGACGCGCCCGTTGGGCCGCAGCGGCGCCCCGTCGTGCAGCCAGCGCAGTGCGGGCCGCGGCTCCCCGGCCGCGCGGCACACGAAGCGCGCGGTGCTCGCCCGCGTCCGCGACAGCGCCTCGGGCGCCTGCGAGATGGCCGGGGCCGCTGGGGGCGGGGAGGGGGACGCTGACCGCGCGCTCCGGCCGCTAGGGGCTCTGCCGCCTCCCCGGACGCTCCGGCCGGCTCCCGTGCGCCCTCCACTCGCTCCAACCTTTCTCTGAGTCAGCCCGCCCCCATATCCTCGCGGGCGGCGCCGCTCTACCTCTGCTCCTCCCGGGTTCACCCCAGCCCCGCGCTGGCCGTTCTCCTCCTCGCCCCGAATTGTCCCCAGGCCTCCTGAGCCTCCCCTAAGTACCCTAGGTCCTCCCGAGCCTCACTCCACTCCCTCAGGTGCCGTAACCTCCTTCTCCCCTCCTTCCAGTGTCCCCTGCACCTGGGAGACTTACCTCTCTCCACAGTTACCCCAGCCCTGAGCAACCCCGTCCCCCAGTGTTTCGTGTCACTCGGACCACGCCACTATCTCCCTTAACCCTCAGTCCTACCCCTCCCCCCGTGACCTAGGTCCCACTCAGCCCTCCCCTCTCCACCCCCCCATCACCCAAGTCATGCTCTGACCATCCCCCTTTCTCTCCCTGCCTCAACTTCCCCCACCTTATCCTCCAATCTCTTTCCCCCACTCCCCCGCCTCCAGTCCTCTAGCCTGTCCCTTCCAGTACCCACCCTAACGAAGGACTTCTCCCGGAGTGCCGGACCCCCAGCTCCAGCCCTTTTTCGTCCTCCAGGATTGCCCCTCGATCATTCTAAGACACCCACTTGCCCATCCCCCGTCTTCAACTTCCCTTCGCTGGCCCTAGCCGACCTGCCCACTTCGGTCCCCCCCGCCCACTGCCCAGTCCCCCACTCCGCCTCACCCAGCACGCGGAGCTCAGCGGCGGCCGTGGCGAAGTCGCGTGTGCGGGGCTTGTTAGCGCGGCACACGTAGACGCCCGAGTGCCGGGGCTGCGCGCTGCTGATGAGAAGGTTGGTGCGGCCCAGGACGATGACGTCCGTGGAGATGGGTTTCCCATCTGGGGGAGGAGAGGAAGAATGGTGGACTAGGGCACCGAGGACTGCCCCTGCATCTATGCTCTGGATCCGGGGTGGGACAGGGGGCCTTCACACCCGCTTAAGAGAACACAACAGTCCCTTGTTTGAACCTCAGTTCCTCCGCTTGCTAGAGGCTGACCGTCTCTGAGCCCTCCTGTCTCCGTCTGTAAAATGGCGAGAGGAGAGTCCCTAGCTGGAAGGATGCTGGGAGGGTGGGACCCATAAGGTTTGTGAGAAAGCCAGGCACAGCGCAGGCACCGAATAGGTACTCAGTACACTCGTCAGTTATTACTATTACCATTATTATTAAATTCATTTCTCTCAAGAAGGACACGCTCCTCCTGTATGGTCTTATCCCAAATATTGTGATGAAGACATGGCTGGAAAGGTCTGACCAGAACCAAAGATTTGAAAATATGCAAGACTTTTTATCTTGAGTCTGAAATGAGAACAATTTTTATTTTATTTTATTTTAAAGATTTTATTTATTTATTTGAGAGAGAGAGAGAGAGAGTACAAGCAGGGGGGGAGAGGGAGAAGCAGGCTCCCCACTGAGCAGTGAGCCCCCTGCCTGGCTTGATCCCAGGACCCTGGGATTATGACTAGAGACCAAGGCAAACACTTAACCAACTGAGCCACCCAGGTGCCCCCGAGAACCATTTTAAAAGCCCCTGCTTTCTGAACATGAACGGAAGATCCAGAGAAGAAATGCAAATCGCCAGGAAACACTAAAAAAGTCTTCAACTTCACATAATCAGAGAAATGCACACCAAAACACAGATGTTAATTCTCACTATCAAATTGAGAAAGTTTTTAAAAAGGGTAAGCTGCCAGAGAAAGGGTAAATGCTGAGAGGGGCTCCACCTTGACTTTGACCCAGGGATCCCATTTGTGGGCACCTGTCCTGGGGAGATAAGAACAGGTCTGATCACTGTGGTGTTCTGTAACAGTGGGCAATGGGAAAGGACTTAAAAATTCAATGGTAGGAACTGGCAAATTGCATTATGGCTATATTCAAATGATGGAATATAGTCATTATCATTAAAATTACTTTTTGAGAAAGTTTTAGAGATGGGGAAATGGTTATGATAAACTGTTGAATTAAAGTAAGACTTGCAACTGTAAATATACCATGCTCCCAAACTCAGGGGGAAAATGTACATGTGTGTAGAAAAAAATCTGGAAGAAAATACACTTGTATGTTAACTATTTCAATCTCTTTGAGTGGTGGAATGTTTTCTGTTTCTGCTTTTTCCAGTTTTCTCCAATGAACACACAACCTTTGAAATCAGAAGAAAACAAAACAAAAAGCCATGTCCCTTTCCTGACTTCATGAAGTTGTAGAAAAGTAGCAGTGACAGGTGTCAGGTAGGAAGTCCTTTTCCAGCCTTTCTCTTCCCAATCTCTGTCCAGAAGTGCTATTAGCAGACTTTCTGCAAGGGAGTTCCCAGGACCACCCGTGTCGGGATTCTCTGGGACAGCAATTCTCAAATCATCACTGTGCACTCGAATCACAGAATCTCAGGGAACCTTGTTAAGATGCAGAGGCCTAGGGCAAGCCCCAGATTCTGCATTTCTGCCTAGGTGCAGGTGGCGGGTCCAAAAACCACCCTTTCAATAGCAAGGATCTAAGGCAGTTTAAGATTCCTGGGTCACAACTGTCCAGGCATGAAGGGAGGGAGCCTGCGGTTCTAACAAGCTCCCTGGGTCATCCTGATGCAAGGTCAGGATTTGAGAAACATTAATATTAGAACTTCTGGGTGATGCCACAAGCCTATCGCAATAATATTATGAGGGTCCTGCTGGTGCCAGGATCCCCTAACTAGGCCAGTGTCCCAAGTCCAGCGAAGTGTGCAGGTCATGAAGGCCCAAAGATATTAGCATTGTTTTATCCATCAGTTTAGTGGGAGGTGAATCGTTGTTCAGTTTATTATTTTTCTTTAAACTCTGTGTATTCATTATATACTCTTTTGGATGTGAGATTAAAAACTTATGGAAAGCGGGGCGCCTGGGTGGCTCAGTGGGTTAAAGCCTCTGCCTTTGGCTCAGGTCATGATCCCAGGGTTCTGGGATCGAGCCCCGCATCAGGCTCTCTGCTCCTCAGGGAGCCTGCTTCCTCCTCTCTCTCTGCCTGCCTCTCTGCCTACTTGTGATCTCTGTCTGTCAAATAAATAAATAAAATCTTTTTTAAAAAAAACTTACGGAAAGGAGGCAGTATAGGATAATAGACTGAGTCAGGGAAGAAAGGTAAAGAAAGCAGAGTTAAGACTTCTGCCATCAACTTGAGACAAGTCACTTCTCACTAACAAACAGAAACAAAAATAATCCTTGCTGGGGCGTCTGGGTGGCTCAGCCACTTGGGTGTACGACTCTTGGTTTCAGCTCAGGTCATGATCTCTGGGGTCGTGGGATCAAGCCCCACATTGGGCTCCAGGCTCAGTGTAGAGTCTGCTTATCCCTCTCTCTCTGCTCTGCCCCCTCATGTGTGTCCTCCATGCACTCTCTCTCTAAAATAAATAAATAAAATCTTAAAAACAAAACCAAAACAAAACTTTACTTTTCTTCTGGACAGGGCTGTAGGAAGTGGTGTATCAGAAAGAGAACAGGCTCTAAAGTTTGGGCCTTGGCTCTCTGAGCCTCTGTTTCCTCATCCATCCAGTGGAAATAAGAGTCCTCACCCCTGCTCCCTTCAAAGGGCTGGTCTAGGCTCTGGCAGGAGGGCAGGCTGAGCGCTCAGTAGACAGCAGCAGTGACGTGTGGCCAGCAGCCTTCACTACTCTGATAGTCCCTGCTGGAACACAGTCCCACCTGGCACTCAGCACTTGCTGCCTGATACCGTTGAACCTCTCTTCTTGGGTGTATGTTTTATTGCCCTCACGCAGACTATGAGTTCAAAGGGCAGGGTCCCTGTCTCTCCCATCTGATTTTTTTTTTTTTAATTCACTGTGCCCAGCACAAATCCAAGCACGCAAGGCTGCAGCAATCTGAGCGGGGCCGAGGGGCAGCTTTGCAGCCCCGTGGAGGGGGCCTACTTTCCCCTGACCCCAGCTCTCACACATTCACTTGCAACACTGTTGAGCCCACCCTGAGTAAGGTCTCAGTGATGATTTTGTGGGTGGCAGACGCAAAGTGCTTCCTAAAGGAACATGCTACACAGATCGATGCCTAAGTCTGTCCAGGCTCCCCCACCCACACTCAGCCCCGGAAGAGGAGTTCCCACCATATGGAGCCGTCACCCCACCTTGGGGACACGTGAGATGCCGCACCCTCCTTCTCCATACCCTTGGGTCCCCTCCCTCCACTTACCCTGTCGGACCCAGGACACAAAAGGGGTGGGATCAGCGGAGGCCACACATTCCATCACCACACTCTGGCCAGAAACCACCGTGGTGTTCTCTGGGGCTGCCACGATGACCACGTCCTGCCCCCTGGTGGACGCCAGGGACCCTGGAGAGAGGGCAGATCAGCAAGCAGCCTTACTGTGAGGTGTCTTTACCTGCAGTCCCTCACCTGATGTTCACCTGGTGAGGCAGGGAACAGTCAAGGTTTCATCTGACAGATGGGGAAAGCAGCTGCATAGTTAGGCAGAGCAGGGACCGGAACTCAGAGCCCTCTCTTTTGGAGCCAGGGGAGGAATAACCTGGCGTCTGGCACACCACCCCCATTCTTCCCTGCAAAGGGAGCCCACCCTGCTGGCAGAGGATCATCAGGGTCACAGGTAGACTTGGATGGAGCCTGGGGTTGGAGTCAACAGTCAAAGTTTCTGGTTACTGCACTGCCATTAATGCAGTGTGACCTTAGGCAAGTCCCCTTTCCAGAGGGCTTTGGGTTCCCCTGTGGAAAAGGCAGGAGGTAGGCCCGAGTTTCCGCTAGCTTGGCAGCTCCCTGAGCTCTGATTCCCTACCAAGTTCTCCCTGTGACCCTGTCCCCTGGATCATCCTGAGGAATACCGGGTCTGTCCAGCAGGTGGCGGCAGAGACTTCCCGGCACAGGAGCAAAGTGGACCAGACTAGGAGACCCACCAGTCAAACCACAGCAAGTAGGGTCCCTGGAGGTGGGAGGGATGAGGAGGGGGATGGGAAGAGATGTGCAGAAGGGCCGGGTTGGGAGGGGGTGCCACGGCAGAGGAAGGCAAGTGAGAGGCCCTTGGGGGAGGCCCGCACTAAGATCTGTTGAGCACCTACTAGGTGCTGGGCACTTTCCACTCTTATCTCAGCTATTCCCAGAACCCACCTGAGCTAGACATTTGATAACAGCACAGGGTCCCACAGATGGTAAGTAGAGAGGCCAGGTTTCAAACCAGGTCTTTCCGGCCCCAAAGCCTGTGCCCTTCCTACAGCATCATACTGGGACAGGAGCTTTTCAGAGAAATGAAGAGGACAGGAGCATCAGACTGCAGGGTACCAGATTTGCAGTGTCCAGCCAGCAGCAAGGGACAAATCCGCTGATGCCCAGAAGGGCTGGGACCAGGGCTTCCTGATATTCTTCAGATGCCTCCCCTCCTCTCTCCCCCACCTCTGTCCCTAGCCCGGATGCCCCACCCAACCTTAGGGAGCACAGAGCCTCTATAGGAAAACAGCCCTGGACTGCAAGACTGGAGTCTGGGGTTCCAGCCTGTTCTATCTCTGACTTCCTGGGTGGTACTGCCTTCTCTGCGTTACCTCGCCTCACCTGCCCAATGGCAATTTGAAGGCAGAGCTTGGATCTCACGCGGCACCTGCCAGCTCTGAGGTGGCTGATGCCCGAAACCCCTGGGGGTTCCCCCACCTGGCCTGCCCCTTACCTCTGTGGGCCACACTGAGTAGGGCCTCCTGGCTGAAGCGCTGGCTGATGGAGCTGGTGGCCACGCAGCGGTAGGAGCCTGTGTCACTCTCCTGAATGTCCAGGATCTGGAGGACCCCGTTGGGGAGAGTGATGAGCCTTGGGAAGGGGAGAGGGCACCTATGAGGTGGGCAGGAGCTCTGCAGGGAACTGTCCTAAGTCCCGCTCCCCCCTCCAACTTGAACTACCACCAGCATCTCACTCTCAAGCCTTATTCATAATAAAACATGCAAATTAAAGCTGTGAGATACCATTTGCACCTACCAGGTTGGCAAAGATCAGAAGGTTTAATAACACAGTGTGGATGAAGGAATGGGGGAAGGTACTCTAGTCTTGGTGGCCATGCCCATCGATACACCCTCCTTCAAGGGCAAGCTGGTAATATGTTAAAATCAATCTTGCTTGTGCCCTTTGACCCAGCAACCCCACTTCAAGGACTCTCCTACAGATATTCTCAGACATGTACACAAAAACTTGTTTAATGATATTCACTCCAGCGCTGCGAGGACAATGGCAGAAGACTGGAAACAGTCCAAGGGGCCATCTGTAGCGGGGGAGCTAGCTAAATCGGTTTGGGTACATTCATACAACGGAACGCAAGGCAGCTGTTAAAAAGGAGGCAGCTGCATGTGTGCTCTAATGGGACGATCTCTAAAGTGTTTTTGGCGCGGAATGGTGTGTGAGGTTATGCACGCTTACGTGCTTGCACAGAAGTCCCGGGTGAGGGCGGTTGTCTCTGGGGAGGAGACCTGGGATGGGGGGGGGGCAGTAGGAGACTTACTTTTTATTATACAGCGTTCTAAACAGTGTGAATTCGTTTACCCCTGCCTGGATTAACTCCTCCCACCCTGATAAAAATCCCTTTTATTCACACAATACCATCTGACCCTCAAAACAATCTGAAGAGACAGAGGGCATCACAACCTCCACTTTACTGGTGACAAGACGAAGGCTTGGAAGCACAAGGACATTATTTCCCCAGGGACTCACAGCTGGAGCAGGGTTAAAACTTGAACCCAGGTCTTTCAGTGCCAAATCCCTTGTTCTTCTCACCTGCCTGTCTCAGCAGCCATCAGATGGCTAAGACTGCCTGAGGAAGGGTCCCGAAGCCCCAAGCAACGCACACACTGCTTAGGAGGGGTAGGATGGATAAAGGTGGTATTCTCTGCCCTCTTGGTTAGAGGGTTGGAAAGTGGCTCAGGTTAGAAAGGTCTGGAGCCCTTGCTTAGGAGACAGTGCAATGCAGGCAAGGCTGTGTCCGTGCAGAGGGCACTGGGGTGGTGGTAAGCAGAGCAGGCTCTGGACCAAGTGTGTGTGCCGGGGGTCTTCCTGAATCCTCCACCTCTATTCTTGCAGGGCTAGCTTCCGGCTGAGAGCCCCAGTTTCTCAACAAAGCAAATGATGCTGGTCTCTGGATATAGAATAGGTCAAGGTTGGAGAGGGAATGGGACAGCAGTGTGCTTGATGAAGGTCCCTTGGCTCCTGGGGAAACAATTTAAATGCAGCCAAGGAGAACTAGCTCAAGGGCATTGGGAGAAAATTCTGGCCACAGGCCTGGAAACCTGCTGTGGCCCAAAGTCTTAGAGAATGCACATAAGCCTGCTTCACTCCCTCCCTCATGCCACAGGCAAACCCAGCTCTCCCCCAGGGTCTTACCTTCAGCTCCAGCAGCTGCCCACGTCAGTGCTGGGGCCAGCAGGGGAGAGGGGACGTGGAGGGGACATGGAGGTGGTGGGAGGTAAGATCCTGGGCCAGGAAAATTTGATAGAAAAGGACAAGTGGGGAAGGACAAGCAGAACCCATCTGGGAAATAAGACCTCCACCTCCATCCAGTTCTCCTACACCTAATAAATCCCGCCTTCAAGACCCTTCCTCCTTGTTCAGGCTATGTAGCTGACCTTGCCTGTAGGGTTCCCACCAGAGCAACCCACATTTCCTAACCCCAAAGTTTCCCAGGCTTTCCATGGAAATTGTGCTCCAGGTACCCAAAAGCTGATACTTCTCTGACAAGGAACATCTCCTTATTATGTGTGGGAAAGAGGGAGGAAGGGAGGGAGGGAGGAAAGAAGGGAGGAAAAAGGGATACCTTTCTCAGATATGTATAATCACTATGGCCAACAGAAGTTGGTCTGCTCTGCTTACCGCCACCCCAGTGTCCTCTGCATGGACACAGCCTTGCCTTCATTGCACTGTCTCCTAAGCAAGGGCTCCAGACCTTTCTAACCTGAGCCACTTTCCAACCCTCTAACCAAGAGGGCAATGGAAGCACTTTTAGTGTTCGTTTAAAATCTTTTCTGTTTAGTTAAAACGTGTTTTTAGGAGCCCTGTCCCTGGAAAGATGTCCAAGATACATTGGTGAATGGGGGACAAAAGTCACCAAACAGTGACTTTTAGAAGTCACAAACATAGAAGCAGTTCTATGTTTGGGAACCAGATAAATGATATGTGAGGATATGCACAGAAAAAGTCAAGGGTGGTAGAGCTTACATCATTCAGGGAGGTTTTCTCTGGCAGTGTGATTACTGGGAATGCTTATTTGTTGTGTTTAAAAAATTTTTTTTGAATATTTATTAGGTTGGAAATAGAAAACCTGAAAAACTGAAATTGAATAAATAAAATCTTTTAAAAAATAAATTAAAAAATTGAAATTGAATAAAAGCATGACCTTGAACCCTTTACTGGGGAAATCCAGGCTCTTAATACAGAAACAGCTGTGACATAGTGGAGAGAGCTGGTTCCAGCAGATGTGATTGTACCAAGTGACATCACATGTCTGGACCTCAGTTTCTCATCTGAAAAATGGGTTAAATAGTCCTGTCCTGCCTACTTCACAACCCCAGCCCTACTATGTTGTGAGTTCACAATAGATAATGGACAGAAACACTATCTATGAATCCCAGATTCTAAACACACGTTTAAATGATATAAACTGTACATGTTTAAAAGACTGGGAAGGAACAATACTAAGAGTAACAACTGTCTGTGTCCAGTTGGTAGGTGACTTTTTCCCATTAAAATGGTGTGTTTTATTACTTTAAAAATAATTCAGATTGCAAATAAAACAAAATAGCTACTTATAGAATGAAAAGCAACCTCTGTCCAAAAGGAAAGGATCGTTCTCTTTCCAAGCCTGTGTTTGAGTCCCAACCCCAAAAGGCCACTTGGAACCAGGGATTCAAGAACACAGCAAAGGGGCACCTGGCTGGCTCAGTTGGTAGAGCATGAGACTCTTGATCTTGGGGTCATGAGTTTGAGCCCCACGTTGGGTGTAGAGATTACCTTAAAAAAAAAAAAAAAAGAAAGAAAGAAAGAACACAGTAGAAACTTCACAGCTGCTCTGAATTTCAGAAGAGCCAAGGGACCCCCACCCTGAGCCCTTCATAGATCCACCCTGGGAAAAGGGCCACTGGCCAAGGGTCACACAAGGTTGACAGACACCCTGGGCCCTGGGAGATGTGTAGGGCAGAAGACTACATTAGGGAGCCTGCAGACTGAGGTCCCTTGGTGCCACATTTTTAAAGTGTGAGTGAATGGTGATAACAAAAATGATTGCAAGTGGATCTAGGCACACATTTTTTTATCCCAGTGGTTATGTATTTATTTTTATGGCTACTTTGTATTTATGGTAAGCGTTGCTGGTTTTCCATTTGACTGCAGTGAGATAATGTTCCTTTTCAGCATGTGTTAAAGTTAAGGAAGAGAGCTGAGTTACAGAAATGTATTAAGTAGGTGATTGAGTAAATGGCCCAGGAATGGCCAAAATTATAAAGGGGGTTTGTGAGTGCCTGGGATGTGGGAAACATTGTGCTCATTGATTACTGGTTCCCATGGAAGGAAAATTATCCCCTATCATTAGACATTAGGGTAAGCAGCAGGGAATTGCCTTGGGCTCTAGTCCTCACCATCAGTTCTGAAAATACACACCCATACCTTGACAGTGTGTTTATTAACTGCACGTGCGCATGGTCCCCAAGAAGGCACACGGTCTCCAAACCACTGGGTTGAGTTTATGAATAGCATACTTGTACATGTCCTATATCTGAGCGTGTGTAAAAATACATACCTTGGGCATAATCAAGTTGCTGTTTAAGACATTTTTTTATTTCCCCCACACAATGTGCTGGGACATGTGAGCCTAGCTTATTTATAGCTAGGATCACTTTTCAGAGGACTTGGGGGCCAGCACTCTCAGAGCCCAGAAACTGGCAGCTCCAGACTTCTGGGAGAGGCCTGTGGCTTCGTAGAATGAAGCTTGAACTACATGTAGGGAGATAACAGAGCCCTACTGTTTGCTGGGAAACTTTGGGGGAAGTAACGTGTCCACTCAGAGCCACAGTTGGCTGACCTCTGAGCCCATCTGTAGCATCAACTTCTCCAGACCCTGCAGCTTCCCTACCCCAACCATCGAATCATAAGAGGCTTGTGTGTCATTCGTGCCAGGCCTCTGGCATCCCACACTCTGTGTCCTAGCTGTGTGACCTGGGTCAAGTTACTTCTGTCTCTGATCCCCGGGTCTCTCACTTAATCCAGATAATCGTATCTGCCATAACCATGTATGGCAGGAGGTTCATGATGTGTGAAGTGAAAAAAAAAAAGTAGAAGTTGCTTCATAATCCCATTTATGTTTTAGAAGAAAGGTGATGGAGAAAAAAACAAAACAAAAACAAAACAAAAAAAAAACCCATACAGGGGCACCTGGTTGGCTCAGTCGGTAGGGCAGGTGACTCTTGATCTAGGAGTCATGAGTCCGAGCCCCACACTGGGAGTTTACTTAAAACAAGTAAACAGGGGCACCTGGGTGGCTCAGTGGGCTAAGCCTCTGCCTTCAGCTCAGGCATGATCTTAGGGTCCTGGGATGGAGCCCTGCATGGGGCTCTCTGCTCAGCAGGGAGCCTGCTTCTCCCCTATCCCACACCCTCACTCTCCCACCCCTGCCTGCCTCTCTGCCTACTTGTGATCTCTTTCTCTCTGTCAAATAAATAAGTAAAATCTTTTTTTAAAAATGCCACAAATAAACAAACAAACAAAAAACCCCTGTGTGTACAATATAATCCAAATTTTAAAAGAGGGTATTTATAAACATACAGGGGAAAATTCCAGAGGATAGACATGAAAACTAACAGAGACTTTCTGTGGGTGATGACTGTTTCTTCTGTTTTGCTTACGTGAATGTGAATAAAGCATCTTCCAGGAATATAAACTAAAAGTAAATAGAAGAAAATATGGAAATTAAGAAATACCTACCTTGAATGATGAAGGGAAGGATTAAGTGAGAAAACACAGCTCACATTAAGGGGGGCCTATCATGCCTTTCAACAGGGGGCGACTTTTGGGCTCTCTCCTACTCTCTCTGGGGGCTGCCAGGAGGGGGCTCTCCCTTGGTTCTCACTCAGCAACTCCCAGACAGCAGCAAGGGGCCCACATTTGCAAGGCACAGAAGTTAAAATGTCAGGGCTAGAAAGGCTGGGTCAGCACTTCCAAGGTCGCTCCCTAGAATGCTCATTCATGGGATGTTAACGGGGTTGTGGCAAAAGGGGCTGTGGGGCAGATGAATCTAGGAAGTGCTTGCTTCAACAAGTTTAACAGGCTTTCCATACAGGACTTCTCAGAGCCTTGTCAACACCAAGAAGGGAATTTTATAGGCATTTTTCCCTACGTTATTTGACCACAGAATACTTTTTCTCGAGAAGCACCTTTAGTGACTAATGTTTTCCAAAGAACAGTGATCTAGTCCAACCCTTTTTTTTTTTTTTTCTTTTCCTTTAATTTTATAGATGGGGGAATGACGCTGAGTGAGAGAACCTCTGCGAGGGGCAACAGGCCATGCAATCATCCAAATCAGCAGCTTGACCTGCTTCCTCCCTCACAACTGTTGCAGGGATGTGCCCTGTGGCTTATCTACCCAGAAGTTTCCCCTACACCTTCCCCCCTACCTAGATGTGGGCACAAGTCAGAGGAACTGGGACAGGTCAACACTCAAGACAGGTAAGTCTCAGGGCAGGGAGACCTGTAAACCAGTGTTTCTGAGCCCGTGGAGCCCTACCTGCACCAGGAGAGGACAAGAGTGGGCGAGCTGGTAACTACAGCTCGAGAGATGGAGGCAGAGGACCGGGCCGGGGAGGGGGCTCGGGTGGGGGGGTTGCTGGGAAAGGCCTTGGAGCCACATCTCCGAAGATGTAAGAATCCAAGGGGTGACAACTGCTTGGTGAGACCAGCTCTGAGTCCACAAAAGTAAACAAGCCTCGTGCTTTCTACTTGTGCTGCTGGTACATCTGGGCCTTCCCAGGAGGACACAGTAAGGGTCAAGTCCTGGGTCTAGTTTCTGCTGCTCTTTGACCCCAGAAACTCTTCCCTGGGATCACTGCACCTACCCACTGCTTTATGGGGAGGGAGGAGGGTAAAACGGGAAGGACCCCCGTAACCCGGTATCATATGCTGCACCCCACAGGTTGGCATCGAGAGACAAGAGAGGTTTCGCCTCCAAGGTAGCGCTGCCGGAGGAACCCTGCAGACAGGAAGCCTCCCAGCAGCCTCCATGCTCTGCTCTTAAGGAACAACAAAATTCCTGCCACGGACTCACCTGTGGCCTTGGACAAAACAGAGCTTCTCTCTGGCCCTCAGTCTCCTCTTCAGTAAGGCAGATAAGCTCTGAAGGACCCTACCACTGCTCTCTACTTGAGCTCCGTAGCTTAGTGGGTGGCATTCTTTGCAGGGAACAAAACTGCCTGCCCAGCTTCTCTTTGGGGCCTACGTGAGTGGAGAACCAGGCTGTGGTTGGCTCCTAAGTCAGTTTGGGCAAATGGAGCTACTGTGGCTCTAAGAATCCTGGTTCCTGAGCACATGTCGGGGCTCTCTCTGGCCAGCCTACTGGGACCCTCTCCCCACTCCCCCACAGGATACTCACCGAGGCTCCTCTGGCACTGGGACCTGGTCCTTCTCCCAGGTGATGACGGGAGCCGGCAGCCCTTCAATGTGGCACTCAAACCGAGCAGTCCCATTCTCCTCCACCACCTGAGACTCCGGGTGCAGAGAGAAGCCTGCGAGTGCTGGGGGCGAGGATGGCGAGACACAGGCAGGGACAGAGGAGGAGCACAGGAAAGGGGAGGCGCACACAGTGAGACACACGTACACACGTGCACACGGTGCGTGCATGCACACACAGAAACACAGGGGGTCGGGGGACAGAAACACAAGCAGGGCAAATTCCAGCCAACAGAGACAATTGAAAGGGCAGCAGGGGGATAAGAAGCGGTGATTACTGGTCAGACGCTGGGTCACAATGAATTGCAGCGCCCCACGCCTAACGTCACCATGGTGGTCAGACCGCAGTAAGATGGACATTTCTCCTGGCCTAAAATGATTTCATGGTCATCTGTGCCTCTTGAGAACCCCGAGGGGGTCTGCTCCCATGCCCCACACTCTAACAAGCCTTTATGGCAGGCTTCCCGGAGGAGAAACATAAGGAGGAAGAGGAAGAAGAGGAGAGGTGGGAAGAAGGTAGCCATACCAGGAAGGGACCTGCTGAGCAGGAAGAGAGGCATGGAAAGGGGAGTGGGCTCAAGGACAGGCCTGTGTGCAAGGACTTAATGGGGATCCCACTTCCCACACCCCAGGCCTCCTGGGTCTCAGCTCAGCCCCCGAGGCAGGCACTTACTAGCGAGCTTGACCACCGCAGCCTGGCTGGCCACCACTCCCAGGGGGCCGTGGGCCAGGCAAGAGTAGCTGCCCTCAATGACCTCTGAGACCCCGGGGGCTGCCTCGTCACTGTCGTCGGGTGCGGGTGGCTGGGACAGCCGCAGGGAGCCATTGGGCAGCAGGCGCAGGTGGTCGTGCTCGGGCAGGGCGCCTCCGTCCTTGCTCCATGTGGTGCTGGTGGGGGGTCCGGCAGTCCCCAGACTACAGGCCAGCACCGCAGCTTGCCCTGGGCCCAGGATCACTTCCAGTGGCCCCGCACCACAGCTCAGCTCCACGGTCGTCTCCTGGGGCCACGGCAGCTCCCCTGCACAGAGAGGGCAGGTCCCAGGGCCATCAGTGTGGGTCCTCCCATCTCCCCCAGCCTCTAGATCCTGAGTCACCCACCCAAGGGCTGGGGCAACTCAAAGAATAACAGGTGTCATGGAGAGACCTAAGTCTGGATCCTAGCTCTGCCCCTCCCTACTGTGCTCTTGGGCAGTTTGCCACCCTTCTCTGGGCTCACCTTCCCAGTTTCCTCATCCACCAAAAAGCACAGTGCCTAGCAACTTTCCTCGTAACAGTCAAAAAGGAGAAACAACCCAAGGGCTCATCACTTGGTGAATAGATAAATATCTCACTCAGCCATCAAAAGAAATGAAGTACTGATACTTGCTTCATGGAAGAACTTTAAAAACTTTACACTAAGTGAAAGAAGCCAGTCACAAAATGATACATATTCTATGATCTCATTCCTATGAAATGTCCAGAAGACGCAACTCCACAGAGACAGAAAGTAGGTTAATGGCTGCCAGGGGCTAGGGAGAGGGAAGAATGAGAAGCGAGGGACATGAGGTTTCTTTTCGGGGTGATAGGAATGTTCTGGAACTAGACCATGGTGATGGTTGTGCAACCTTGCGAGCATACACAAAATCACTGTTGTGTACACTGGTGAGTTCTGTGGTGTGTGAACTGTATCTCAGTTAAAAAGGACCCAGGAATTCCTTCCTTCTAGGGCTGTTGTGAGACGCAGGGTAGGAAAAGAGCACAGCACAGTGCCTGGCCTGGCACAGAACTGGCTTTCAATAAGGTCCTCCTTTCCTGGAACCTTCCAGATCATCTTGACCTCGATCGCTCAATCTACTGTGCCCCGGTGGCAGGCAGGGCTGAGGTCAATTCTCCTAGGCAATGCAGCAAGCCAGAGCCTGTCTCCAGGGGCCCCAGCAGGGCCTGCAGCTCCAAAGCTGCCCCCTGCCACCAAGGGAAAAGTAAGGGGAAAATGGAGGAAGGGAATGTCATTCCAGGGCCAAGGCAAAAACACACAAAGGCCAATGCTTCTCATTTTAACCAACATGTTGACAAGGCCCAGTCGCCATTATTCACAGAGAAATGGTTGTTTCCCCAGGTGTGTCAACCAGAAGGTTGGCCTGCTGCCTTCCTGTCCCATACAAGCTCAATGGTCCGAGGTCCCTTCTCATCCTCTGACCTGACACTTTGCTTAAGGGCGGAATGGCCCATCTGAGAGTGAACCCAAGACAGAGCTGAGTACAATGGCACGTCCTTACTACGAGGCAGGTCTGGGCAGACAGCCTTGGGAGGGCATGCAGAGATCCGAACTGCTTGGGAATCAGGCAACCGCTCCGTTCTGGACCTGGCTCTGTCACCATCCGGCTGTGTGGCCTTGGGCCAGTCACTTCTTCTGGATGTTAGTCTTACTCAAACGTATCAGGTGATGTGTGAGATTCTATGCTGTTAGGATGATTCAGTGAATAGTCACAGCTGGATATACCTATTCCTGAGCAAACCTACAGAACACCATCTAGACACACATACAAACTGTAGACACAACCTTCCACACCTGAACACGCACACCCTAGTTTCTGCCGCACTTGTCAAAACCTGGACATATCTGTGCCCACACTTAGAACCCCTGTCTGTCCCCAGGCTCTCTTCCCAGCACTCTTGAAGAGAAACAAGACTGAGCGGCAAAGAGAAGTCCCAGCTGGCCGAGATACGGAGGCCAGGGCCGAAGCCAGGCTCTGACACTACTTGCGAAGGATGGAGAGACTAAGGGAGCCTAAACTACACCTCTGCCTCTCTTAATTTATCGGGAAGGCTCTACTTGCCCTCCCACTGCTCGCCTGGGCTCGGCATTACTAGTGGGTGCAGGGAGAAGGCAGGCCTTGTCCTCACTCAGTCTCCATTCTGATAGGGGAAACCAAACTGGCATTCATGTCACTCGGGGCTGTTGGCTGTGGTGGAAAGAGCATTAGACCTTGGACAGAAGATCTAGTTTCTAGTCTTGCTGCTCCAGCTACCAACTGTCTAACCTCTCTGGGCCTTAGTTTCCACATCTGTAAAATGAAGGTGACACTACCAAGCCTGTGAGGAGTAAACAAGACGAAGGACGTCAGCGCCACCAACGGTGGGATGGGAGCTCATTCTTCAAAGGCACTTCAGAAACTGTACAAGTGTTTGGAGTTCGGGGTTCTTTTTTTTTGCCTTTTTTTTTAAATTAAAGATTTTTTTTTTCTTTTACTGTACCAATGCTAATTACTGTTCTAACAACCAGTCCCTTCTACCTCTGCGGCCCTCAATTCTAAGATTCAAACACAGGGTGGGGGGGAGGCAAGACCGGGCTCTCAGCCCAGCGGCTTCCAATTGCCTGGTTCCAGCCGCTGAGCAGTCAGTTTGCACTTCAGGGGAGAAAAGCCCCACATGACACGAATCCCTGAGCCCTCCGGCGGCCTCCCCGCCCCCCACAGCACGTCCGGGGCCTGGAAAATCCCCTGCCGCGCTGAACAAACAATGTGAACAGTTGGGGCCCGAGCAGCTGCTGGGTATGTCAGCAGCCTGGGCTCTGGCGGGCAGGACGGCAGCCAGAGAGGCCGGCGGCTGGCTGCAGAGCCCAGAGGAGGCTCCGATTCCCTTCCTGAATATTCATGGATCAGCAGATGTCTGGCTTCCCCACCTCTGAGGAGCCCAGCGCCCAACAAGGTAGCACAGGGAAACCAACAGGGATGTAGATGTGCAGAGAACCAGGGGTCCCCCTCGGAGAGGACCCTGGGGGTGGAAATGTCCTGGAAGCTTGAGATTCCTCACTATATGTAAGTGGGGAAACTGAGGACCAGCAAGGGGTGGGGGGTCTCCTCTCTCCGGGAGACAGTGTGGGGAAACCATCTTTGATCTTCTGGGGATGAATCCAGCACTGACGAGAAAGTTGCTCTAGAGTAAGAAAAAGGGTTCTCTCTGCCTCAGTGCCCAGCCCAACTTCTGTGCCCAGGCCATGCCCTCCTCCCCGCCCCGCCTCCCCTGCCCCCCAGGCTCAGCTCCCGTGCCAGGCCTCTGTGAGGCCGCCCCTGCCGGTCCACTCCCCTCTCCCAGGAAGCTTTATGTGTTTCCTATCTCATAGCCACTTGCAGGCCCCTTAGCCATCCTTCCTCTTGCCTAGATGGACAATAGGGTATGAGTGGTGGGGAGACACGCCTTGGTCGGAAGTCAGGGTCCTCCTGGGTCATTTGCTGTATGGCCTTGGGCCTGCAACTTTTCCTCTTTCAGCCTCAGTTCCCTCAGCCTGAAAAGGAGAAGTCTCCACTATTCTCATTTTTGCCAAAATTCTCCCAGCAGCAGAGGGGAACGTAGGCAGGAGGCTTGCTGATGCCCCAAATGTTTTGATTTTTAAACCTTTGGCACATTTTGCATTCTGCTCCATTACATAGCAATGTTTCTTTTAACGTAAACGTGGTTCCTACACCACCAGATCTTTTCGTGAAAGTGATGCTCTGAGGAGTGGACCTCGTTTGTCCAGTGGCTTCCTGGTCACCCCTTTCCTGTCACCCCCGGCCCACTGCCATGGCTGACCCCCAAAGCCCTTCCCACAAGCAGTTCTCAGCTGTCCCTCTCAGGACTGGGGACACAGTGGACTCTGGCTGCTCACCAGCTTTCTGCCTCGATGGGGACAATTCCTTCTCCTCAGGCTCCTTGGTGAGACCCTGTCAGAGACACAGAGCTTCTATGCTAGGGAGCCCTGAGGCCATCTCTCAATCTTTTCCTAACAGATTATTTTACCCACTTACAGGATAAATTAGATTTTATGAGGCCAATTAGAACCCAGACAGAGAGGAGATTTGCGGCTGAGCCCCAGGGCCCGCTCAATGCTGTTTCGTGGGGTTAGTGGGGCCTGGTGTAAACTTTCGGGAAAGGGGCCAGTGGGTGGGGGAGGGGAACCAAGCCCAGATATCTCGTTCATTAAGACAACAACTTGCCACAGACATCAATGCCTTGTCACTTCTGAATTTCAGAGCCCAATAGATTTACAACTTGTTTTCAGGGTACGGGAAGTTCTCCATGACCCCCATCACCACTCTCTTTTCCTAGGAGAACCAAGTCAGTGTCTTCCAGAAACTCCTCCTCCCACCCCCCACCTTGGTCACCTCCCTTACCACACGCTGATCCCCTCCCACCAACAGCTGGAAGGAGAGCTTGGGACAGTTGCCTGGGACACAGGGAAGGCTGTACAGTTCCCTTCATGTGTGCTCCTGAGAGGCGCAGCCTCAGTGGACTTGACAGCAAATCCACACTCAGCTCCTGCCTACCTCCTAATCCCTGCGCGCCTCTGTAGCCACCGGACCAAACCACTTTCAGCTCTCTGAGAGCTCACTGCTGTTCCATATGTTGTTCCTGCTGCTCCCTCTCCCCACAGTAGCTATGCCATCCCAGGGTCTGATTGAGTTGCTTCTCCTTTTTCTGCCCCAAAGGACCCTGGGCACCTTGGCCACTGCAGTTGTTACTTGAGGTTTTACACTTCCTTTTCTCCCCTGTCTGGCAACAAACTCAGCATCATGTCCTAGTCAGCTTTCTAAACCTCTAGTCCCAGAAACAGTATCTGGTATACAGTAGGTGCTCAATAAATATTCCTTGAACACGTAAGTAGACACGTGGAGACACAGCCCCTTATGCTTTTCCAAGGCTCAATTTCCTTATCTGTAAAAATTATAGGAACTCCTTAAGGGCCAGACGTGTTGGGAATAATACATGTGGAAACTGCCTATCTGGCAACTAGCAGACACTTGACGAAATGCTTAAAAAGCACAGAGACAGAACAGCAAACTCACACTGAAAAAAACTCTGTACTTACACATTACCAGGACTAGGAAGCTCACTACCTCACCTGTTCTCCTGCGGTATGGTTCATACGATTCAAAATAGCTTTCTTTTGTGCCCACCGTTCTCTCCCTGTATGCTCTGATCCCTTGCTGGAACTTTGTCCTCCAAACTCTGTGACAAGGTAATGAGCCTCTTATTGAACCATCCAGAAAGCTTAGCTCTGGCCCAGCTCACATGCTCAGGTCTGCATCTGAAAGAGAGCTTACTGGGCCTCCGTTTCTCCGACCTCAGTGACCCGAAAGCCCCTCAAATCCAGAGGGCGCAGCCTCAGCAGTGAGTAACTAACAGCCCACCTAACCCAGAATATAAGGATTCTATTTTTCTGCATGTCAGGGCCAAACATTATCTCTTGGATTTTCCTCCCAACCGCAGCTCCCAGCACCCTCCTCCCACCAGGCTAGGGCTGGCGTCCTCCTCCATCAAAGCTGCTCTTACTCCTCCTCCCCTCTCCCCATCCTCCGGGGAGCTGGGAGCCCCCCAAGCCCACCTGGCAATGACATCTGTTCTGCATCTGGAATTCTGTGTCAAGTCTGGTTGCTGTACCTCAGAAACCGTGGAGGCTGAACAGAAGGTAGCGGGTGGGGAGGAGCGGAGAAGGGTGAATTCCAGAGCCCAGACTCAGACACACCAACTGAGGGAGACCAAGCCCAAAGCTAAACTTCTCATGTGAGGGGGAGGGGGTGCAGAGAGACTGAACTTGGGTATTTGTGTACCAAATCCAGGGAAGGTGTGACTCCAGGAGCCAAGAGACTGGTTCCAGTCCCAGCTCAGTCCCTAGCCATGCAACTTTGGGATGTCACTCAGTTTTCTCATCTGGAAAATGGGTTCATGCTAAAATTATTTCTAGGGAGTTGGGTGGGGGATGGGCTAAGTAGCTGATGGGCATTAAGGAGACACTTGCAATGAGCACTGGGTGTTGTATGTAAAATGATGAATCACTAAATTCTACATCTATAACCAATTTTACCACATACGTTAAGTAAGTAGAATTTAAATAAAAACTTAAAATTAAAAAAAATTATTTCTAAGTTCCCTTCAGTGCTGACATTGGATGACACTTTGATTGTGAGAGAGCTTAATTGAAATAGGTACCTTTAGGAGTAAAGAAAGGAACTGGTAATTTACACACAACACATGATGAATTGGGTCATGAAACTACCTAAAAGTCAGATAACTTCTGGACAAAATTCACTGTTAAGAGAAACTTGTTTGACCTGGTTCCTAACCTGGAGATGGAATCAGAGAGGGCCACGCCAACTGAGGTGGGCCTCTGAGTCTCTGGGCCAAGAAAGAGATGGGGGTGAGGGGACTTTCCTGGTGAGGAGAAAGTAGCTGTCATGTTCTGTAAGCCTTCCTATAACAGACCTCTGGCACCGCCCCCCCAATTCTGATTCAGTGGAGGGGAGAGCCCCACATCTTGCACTGATAAAACCAGCACTCAGCAGGGGTACCTGGGTGGCTTAGTGGGTTAAGCCTCTGCCTTTGGTTCAGGTCATGATCTCAGGGTCCTGGGATCGAGCCCCGCATCGGGCTCTCTGCTCAGCAAGGAGCCTGCTTCCCTCTCTCTCTCTGCCTGCCTCTCTGCCTACTTGTGATCTCTCTCGCTCTCTCTGTCAAATAAATAAAAATCTTAAAAAAAAAACCAAAAAACAGCACTCAACATTCTACCACTACCCCCAGAGAGGAGTCCCATTCCTATAAATCTCCCCAGTTCCTGGTCCCTGGCTGGAACAGTGTTGGGGGACACCAGCCCTGTATTCTGCCCAGTTCAGGTTGCTGAAGTGTCTATTATTCTGCACCGCCCCCTCTGTGCCTGCCTGCAAACTCAGTCTATCCTCAGATCCTAGTGATTCTACTTCTAAATACCTCTAGAAGCCAGCTACCCTGGCCACACCAACTGCCATGACGCTTGTTGCCACCATCCTCTTCTGGAATACTACAACAGCCTCCTAGGAAGCTGGAGCTTCCTGCCTCCAGCCCTGCCCAACTGATTCTCCACACTGGCTGCAGTGAGCTGATGCAAAGCTGATCTTAAACCTTGCCAAGGGGGGCGCCTGGGTGGCTCAGTGGGTTTGGCCTCTGCCTTGGGCTGGGGTCTTGGTCTCCGGGTCCTGGGATCAAGCCCTGTGTTGGGCTCTCTGCTAGGCGGGAAGTCTGCTTCCCTCTCTCTCTGCCTGCCTCTTTGCCTACTTGTGATCTCTCTCAGTCAAATAAATAAATAAAATCTTAAACAAACTTGCCAAGGGCTCACAGTGGTGGTGGCGGGAAGCTTTCAGGCAGAAAACTTGGTGGGGCTTATCAGGCCTTTCAGAAGCCCCTTCATCCTTCACTCTTGACACTCTATGGGCCCTGTCCTATCCAGCTCCAACCTCTCCCACTCTCACCCTGTACTCTAAACTCTAGCCAGAGTTAGCTGCATTCACTGGTCTAAATGAAGTCACCTTGGAGCGCCTACACATGCGGTTCACAGGGCTCTCCTACAGGGCTAGCTGACCCTCTGCACTGAGCTCAATTATTCATCACTTCCTAAAGATGCCTTTCCTGACCTTTCCAAACCCTCTGTCAGTCTCCCTCACACCACACTGCAAGCTTTGCATTAGGGACAAGGTCTGCCTCCTTATTTACTATATTCCAGGCACCAGGCACATGCTAAACCAAAAAGGGTGCTCAGTAAATATTTGTTGAATGAATGAATGAATGAATGACCTTGGTCCAGATCAGGATGGCTAGTCAGAACGCTATAGGACTGTCTCCAGGCCTGTGAAGCTTTGCACACTCAATGGGTTTGGGAGACTGAGGGCGAGTAGCCTAGTTGCTTTAGCCATGCACACTGCTGCCCCGGGAGCCTTGTGCACTCAAGAGCAGGGAGAGGCCAGGTCTCAGAGGCAAACTGAGCCCCTTGCAGGAGGCCCCACGGGTATACAATAATGATAGAGAGTAGTTCTCAGCCCTCATCCCACTAGGCTGGGTGACTCTGAGCCCATTCCTGGAGCTCCTGGAAGAGCGTTAAGAGGGTAGGCACAGCTATTCCTTAATCTCCTGGGCTCCTGGGGGGCTGAGGCCTCTCCCTCACTTCCCCGCCCCCTTCACCTGACAGTCCCGAGACTCAAGCCAGGGTTGGAGAGGGGCGTGTCTTTGTCCGGAGAAAAGGGGTCCGAGCTTTTTCCAGCACTTTCCCACCCGCTGTTTGGGTTTCCTGGAGATGGGCCTGGGCCGGCCAGACGGAGGCTCCTTCCCCTCTCCGCCGTCCCTGCCTCCTCCCACGTGGCCTGGCTGAGTCTCTCTAGAAAGCCGCAGCAGCTGGAGAGAAATCCCCCTCCCCACCCCCACCTCCAAGTCCCTCCCCGACTCGCCCCGGACACATCCTCAGCTCCCCCCTCGGCAGGGAAGGCAAGAACTAGGCGAACAAAGCGGGCAGCCCATCCCCCTCCCCAGCCCTGCCACCTACCTTCCCCAAGGGCCGTTCCCTAAACGCACACAGCACGGGAAGCGAGAGAGCTGGAGTGGAAGAAGGAGCCCTAGGCACAGAGCACTGGGATTCCGTCACCCCAGTCCCAGCCCTTTCTCCAGAGTGGATAAGTCTCTTACCCCTACCCCAACCCGGCACTGAGGTGGGGGGCTGGAAGGAGGCCTTGCTGACCTGGGCAACACTTTCCCGACCTGTCCCTGGTGGGTGGGGCAGGAGTGACACGCGTCCCATCCCGAGAGCGAGTGTTGGACAAGTCCACGAAAGCAACTGGTTTCCTGCCCCCTCCCCCCAGTCCGCTCCGAGCCACGGGTTGGGGGAGCGACACTAACCACCCAACCCCCTGCCCCAACCAGCCCCAGGGACCACACCCACTGGGCAAAGTTGAGTGTTTTATCACCTCTACCCCCAGTCAATCCTGAATCGCCTGCCCTGTCCCCCCCCAACCACGGGCAAGGACACTCCCCAAAAGCCAAGGCCAAATATTAGCTCAGACCCATAAACACAATTACACACAATCTCGACACAAATGGAGGTGCTGACACACACACACACCCCCACACCCCTCCTCTTTCACGCACTCAAGCCAGGAACACGCGCGGGCAAGACAGAGCCCGCCCGGTGCAAGCCACCAACCCCGCAGCCACGGCCCCGCGATGCCACGCCGCGACCGTGACACGCACTGCGGACACGTACGCCCGCAGAAGCCCCCGTCCCCACCCTCCGAGCGCGGGCGCACACACACTCACACACACTCACACTCCAGACTCCGCAAACCAAGGACACACACCCCCTGCGGCCAAGTCCGCGCCGCAGCCGCCGCCCCCCCAACCCCCGGCCGCAGCTCGCAGACCCCCAAGCGCAGGCATCACGGGGACGGGCCGCGCTCGCCCCGCGGCCCCGCACTCGCTCGGGACCCGGGACGCACGCCAGCCCCACAGCCCGACGCAGCCCCGGGGCGCGGGCGCACCGACACGCCGCAGCCGCTCCCGCCACTGCCGCGGCGCCCGCCCTTACCGCGCGCGGCCAGCAGGCAGAAGGTCAGCGCCACGAGCCCACCGCCGCGGCCGGCGTCCCCCCGCGCCATGGGGCCCGGCTCGGGCCGCCGCCGCAGCCGCCGCCGCCGCCTCCCCGCGCCACGGCCGCCGCCGCCGGGGGAGGGCGCGCCGGGCGTCAGTGGCCCGGGGAGGCGCGGCGCCGCGGGCGGGGGCGCGGCCTCGGGGGCCCGGGCCCGAGCGGGGGCCGGCGCGGGGGCCGGGGCTGCAGCCGCCTCGCCCGCCCCTCCATCGCCATCTTGGGCGAGCAGCCGGGGCGGGGGCGCCCAGCGAGTGCAGCCGCCGGGCCCGCCGGGGACCCCGGCCCCGCGCACCGTGACCTCGCGCGGCGCGGGGCTCTGCTCCGCCGGGGTCTGCGCCCGGAGCCTCGCCCTCTCCGGGTCGTCTTGGGCCTCAGCTGGGCCGCTTGTTTATGGGTCTGTTTGTCCCTTGGACTCCCTGTCTCTGGGTCTCTTTCTGCCTCGGTCTGTCCTTTTCATCTCCACGTCGCTGCTTCAGGGTCTCCTCCATCTCGGTTCCAGGCTCAGGGGAGGCAGAGTCAAGGTCTCTGTCCCGCGGGCCCATTTGCCATTCGAGCCCAGTCCGTCATAGCCCAAATCCTGGCCTGAATCCTCGTTACTGCACAGGCTGCTCCAGGAGACGCACTGAGGACAGGACAGTATCCTCCTCACCCTCATTTCCATTGCCATTCCGGGCTGGAAACTTCTTTTGGGTTCCTCCTCTTCCTCTCGGAATAATCAAGGCGGCAAGAGGGTGTTCTGCCCCAAGCACTACCACATGTAGACCTCTCTACAACCCTGGGAGGGACAAGGAAGGTTTGATTGCTCCCATTTACACACACGGGGAAACTGAGGATGGAGGAGGTGAAGTGACTTGCCCAAGGACATGAGGCTAGGGAGCAGTAAATCTAGGATCAGAACCCTACATCTGGAAACCCAGGTTTTCAGACTCAGAAGGTCATTTCCCACTCATTCTTCAATGTGATGCCTTCCCTGCACTGGCCAGACTGGTTGCCTCAATATCTCACACATTATTCTTGTTCTAAAACTGGGGACTCAATCATCAGGCTAGGATACGGAGAGCAGCTCAGATTAAATGACCTATTTAAGGTCCTTTCCAAGACCAAGATGCCATGATTTGTCATTTCTTAGGTCTCCAGTGTTCCCATGACTTAGAGCCATTTTGTCTCTGTACCTGGTAGCTGCCTTACTCATTTATTGCTAGTTACCCTTAATAATGACCCATACTTTGCAGATCTAACAGAATCTGGCATATATTCATTTATTGTCGGGCCCATTGGCGGCATTTGATTTAGGTGAGTACTCCCACTTGCTTCTCTTAGTGATCTCAGCTGGTCAACAAGCCTTGAAGTGACAACAGCTTTTTTTTTTTTTTTTTTTTTAATTCTTAGCGTATTAATTCTCTCATGAAAAATTGGCACCATCACCGTAGATAAAGTTACTGCAGCATCTTTACTCCTTCTGTGGTCCAATCTCCGGCTCACTTTTTGCCAGCACCAACATTGGCTTTTCCAGTCTCCCTGACTTTCTGCATACTGTTCTTGCATTCCTTTTGCATGTCCTTGAGGTCTTTCTCTTTGCATACAGGCCATGTCTGGCAAGCCATGGTTTTGGTTCATTTTCCTTTGCATACTCAGGGAATCATAAATCACACCAAAGCTAGTTGTCTTGCCACCACCAAAATGGGCTCTGAGTCCAAATACAGAGATGATGTCTGGTGTGGTCTTATATGGTTTGGCTAGTTTTCCCTGAATTTCTACTTTTCCAGAGTGAAGAATATCAATGACCATTTGTTTCTGCTAAAGTAGTCTGTTGGTCATGAACTTCCTAGTCCAGATAATTATTGTTGTTCATGATGGTGGTGGAGCTTCAGGCAGCCAGGGAAGAAAAGAGCTTAAATTGACATCTTTATGCTAAAGATGCCCAAACATATACCTTCAGCCTGGACCCCTGAAATCCCAGACTTCTATATCTCAACACCTGCTCAGTATTTTGGTTGGCTGTCTACTATGCATCTCGATTTAACATGTCCAAAACAGAGCCCTGATCTTCCCTGCTAAATTTGCACCTCCCAGAGTCTCCCTGTCTCAGGTCCGAGCAGCTCCATCCTTCCTGCTACCATCTGATCCAAGTACCATCACCTCTCACCTGGGTTATTGCAGGAGTCTCCTCGAAAGTCTCTTTTTCTCTCCCCTTGTGCCCTTCAGTCTTTTCACAATACAGCACGAGTTGTCCTGTTAAAAAGTGCACAAGATTATGTCACGTGTCTGCACAAACCCCACCAGTACCTTCCATCTCAGAGCTAAAGCCAATGTCTTTCTTAAAAAATAAATTAATTAATTAATTAAAAAGATTTATTTATTTATTTTAGAGAGAGAGCATGAGCAGGGGGAGGGATGGAGGGAGAAGGAAGGAGAGAATCTCCAGGAGACCCTCTGCTGAGTGACACGAGGAGCTTGATCCCAGGACCCTGAGATCATGACTCAAACTGAAATCAAGAGTCAGATGCTCAACCGACTTGAGCCACCCACGTTCCACAAAAGCCAAAGTCTTTTTTATGATGAGAAGCCCTGGTGGCCAGCTCCCTCCCTCCATCCTCTAGAGCTTTGCCTACCTAGTTCAGTCTAGAACTCTGTCTCCCCACCCCTCCCGTCCTCACAACATTCCCCCCTCTCCTTACCCCCCTTCTTTTTAACATATTCTACATTTGACTTATTTTATTCTTAGTCTGTCCACTCAACAGATTGAGAGCTTCAGGAGGACAGGGGTTTTCGTCTGCTGGCTTCCCTGCTGAACTGCAAACAGCGAGACCAGGACCCGGAGCTCTGTAGATGCCAGGGGGCCAACATAAAAGATACAAGTCCCTGCCCACAGGGATAGTAGTGTCCTAAGTGACATGGGTGGCAGGGAGAATGGGAACAAGAGGTGGGACTGTGTGGTGTATGTGTAGAGGGGGTGGGGGTGGTTGGTGAGGAAGAAGTCTTCCCAGAACTATTGATTGTTGTAGATGTTTGACTTGGGTCTTGACAATTTCAAGAGGGTAGAGCTGATGGTGAGGGAAAAAACACGCTCTGCAGAGGCCAGTGGTGTGAGAGTCCAGGAAATGGCAGATTGGATAGTTAACTGCACAGATATCCATGGACCAGCCCTTACGGGGCAGAGCTTGCTCTGGGCACTAGGAGCATAGTGGTGAAAAAGATGGTTCTTGCTAGATTGAGCACCATGAGGGAGACAGACAAGGAGGCAGGCAACTCCTATTCTGTGTGATATAGGCTGTGAAGGGGTCCAGGGAGGAGGGGCATTGAGGCTGGATCTCGGGGGAAGAAGGGAAAGTTTCTGGAGGAGACAAATACCTGAATCAGTGTCAGTGGAATGTGGCAGGTATGAACTGGGCAGGAGGGCAGGGTGGGAGATAAAGCCAAACAAGAACGCTAGGCTTAGATGGGGCAGGCCATGTACTGTTGCCTGGGGAGCAGCTGATGAATCCAACTGTCAGCTGAATGAATGAGTCAACCAACAACATGTCACCATATAAAGAGTGTCACTAAGTCCATAAGCCACACACAAAAACCCAATTAATTTCTCTGTATTTATATTTGAACATACAGACTGTGGTGGGGACACCACACCTGTGTAACAGGCTCAAGCCACAGCCAAATCGCCATAAGGAATAAGAGTCACGTTCTTGTCTTGCCTCTTGCTTGCGACCTTGCTCTGTGACCTTGCCCAGCTTCCTTCCCCTCTCTGGGCCTCAGCTTCATCACTGAGAAAAATAAGAGGGCCGATGCACATTTCAGAGAAGTTCCTCCAAAGAGTTCACGCCATTAAAAGTGTATGTGGTATTCATCTTAATATCTTTTTTTTCAGTCCATCAATAAAATACTCCATTATATCCCCCCTTTCAAATGGTGCCATGGAATGCCTCCAAGGGGGTATGGGGTGTTCATGAGTAGATGACCACAGATGGCTAATGAGCATGTTCAGGTGAACATCATTAACTACTGTCATGGTTTTTACCACTAAAGAGATTAAATTGTTGCTAATCTTATTTACGCATTATTTAATTTACAGCCATATTGGACCATCAGGAAGTATGAGGAGCATTGATAGCTATACTAACAAAAACCTGATGCTGAGGAGAGAACGATAATTTTGCAAATTTGCCTCAAATTGAACCTCATCAGAAAAGAATGGTATCATTTTCTAATCAGAAGTCATTAGTCACTAATATGCAAAGCCAACGTTTAAAACTGAAATCTAATGATAGTTCACTCTCATTTGGCTTTTCGCTTATCAGAAAGGCAGACTATCTACAATGTTATTCGTAGACAAGGACTTCCCAACAGATCCTAAAATCTCTTATTTCATATTTCAGAAATAAATAAAGCTCAAAAATGTTAAAGCTTTTTTAAATGCTAGCAAACATACAATCATATCATGTAAGCAAGTTTTGTCTTCTTTTGATCCTATACCACATGGCTAGATTTTAGTATACATTCAATCCCCAAATTTGAGATACAATCTTGTTCATTGACAAGTCATGCTTTTTTTTTTTTTTAATTTAAAATCAGCATGCATCACTTCTTAAGGGAAGAGAGTTAAAAATCATCAATTGGGGGGGCACCTGGGTGGCTCAGTGGGTTAAAGCCTCTGCCTTCGGCTCAGGTCATGATCCCAGGGTCCTGGGATCGAGCCCCGCATCGGCTCTCTGCTCCGCAGGGAGCCTGCTTCCTCCTCTCTCTCTGCCTGCCTCTCTGCCTAGTTGTGATTTCTCTCTGTCAAATAAATAAAATATTTTTAAAAAATCATCAATTGGGGCACCTGGGTAGCTCAGTGTGTTAAGCCTCTGCCTTTGGTTCAAGTCATGATCCCAGGGTCCTGGGATCGAGCCCCACATCAGGCTCTCTGCTCCGCAGGGAGCCTGCTTCCTCCCTCTCTCTCTGCCTGCCTCTCTGCCTACTTGTGATCTCTGTCTGTCAAATAAATAAATAAAATCTTTAAAAAAAGAAATAAAAATCATCAATTTAGGGGCAACCAGCTGCCTTAGTCAGTAGAGCATGTGACTATTGAACTCAAGATTGTGAGTTTGAGGGGCGCCTGGGTGGCTCAGTGGGTTGAGCCTCTGCCTTCGGCTCAGGTCATGATCTCAGGGTCCTAGGATTGAGCCCCGCATCAGGCTCTTTGCTCAGCGGGGAGCCTGCTTCCCCCTACTTTCTCTGCCTACCTCTCTGCCTACTTGTGATCTCTCTGTCAAATAAACAAAATCTTCAAAAAAAAAAAAAAAAAGATTGTGAGTTTGAGTCCCACATTAGGTGTAAAGATTACTTAAAGAATAATATCTTTAGGGGTGCCTGGGTAGCTCAGTCAGTTAAGCATCCAACTCTTGGTTTCAGCTCAGGTGGTGATCTTAGGGTCATGAGATTGAGCCCCACCCCCGACTCAGTGCTCAGTCAAATCTGCTTGAAGGTTCTCTCCCTCTCCCTCCGCCCTTCCAGCAACTCGCACATGCTCTTTCTCTCTTTAAAATAAATATATCTTTGGGGCGCCTGGGTAGCTCATTGACTAAGTGTCTGCGTTCAGCTCAGATCACGATCCCAGAGTCCAGGGATCGCGCCAGGCTCCATGCTAGGTCAGAAGCCTGCTTCCTTCTCTCCTCCCTGCTCTTGCTCTCTCTTGCTATCCCTGTCTCTGTCTCAAATAAATAAAATCTTTAAAAAAAAAAACTTTAAAAACATACATAAAAACAAAATCCTTTTAAAATCATCAATTGAATTAAATGTGTTAAAATTGTCTTCAATTAACAATATACTGTTATAATTTTTTCTTAAAATAACTCCTTTGAGGCCGTTCTAAAAAAGAAATAACATGTTGGGGGCCAGTCAATGAAGAAGTTGAGAGACCCGGAAAAGGCTCCATCGAGGACCGCAGTTTCCCTTGGGTTGACTAGGTGGATGGGATGCTATCAAAGAAAGAGGACTCGGGGAAGAGGGGGCCATTGGAGTGGGGCACTCAATTTAACATGCTGAGGGGGAGGGGCCTGCCTGGCATCCAGGCAAACTTGTAAAATCTCTAGAAATGTCATTTTCACCTGAGCAGAGAGATCAGAACTGGAGAAACTATTTTGTGAGCTGAAGCCTCTATCAGACCGCCTAGCACACTTGATTGTAATGTTCTTTATGGAATTGTCCAGCTCTACTGCTAGACAGTAAGCTCCTTGTGGCAGGGACCACATGAGTCCTGCTCGCTCTTGTTTTCGTGGCATCTAGCACAGTGCACAGCATATAGTAAGATCCCAGGTAATGGAGTCCCCTGGGTGGCTCAGTCCTTAAGCGTCTGCCTTTGGCTCAGGTCATGATCCCGGGATCCTGGGATTGAGCCCTACCTCGGGCTCCCTGCTCGACGGGAAGCCTGCCTCTCCCACTCCATTTGCTTGTGTTCCCTCTCTCCCTGCATCTCTGTCAAATAAATAAATAAGATCTCAAAAAAAAAAAAAAAAACAAAAAAACCAAGATCCCAAGATCCCAATTAATGTTTTTAAAGTGAATGTGAAAAGAAGTTGCTCATTTATCATAGGCCATGCCAAACTGATGAAAGTTTTGAATCACTAAGGGAGTCCTCAAGAGAGCATATTACTGTGGAGTTTCCAACAATGTCGGGAAGCACTTGCCTGACAGCTCTGAGATCTCAGTAGGCTTCGGGACTCGAAATCCAGACCACATGCTCTGCAGGACCTACTGTGGGGGTCTGTGGCGCTCAGACCATTCTAGAGTAGATGACAAAATCCACCACTGTGGTGATTTTAAAACATGGGTACGAGATCTCTAGCCCTTCTCCCATCAAGAAAGAGAGTCTAGGGCGCCTGGGTGGCTCAGTGGGTTGAGCCGCTGCCTTCGGCTCGGGTCATGATCTCAGGGTCCTGGGATCGAGTCCCGCATCGGGCTCTCTGCTCAGCAGGGAGCCTGCTTCCCCCCCCCCCCCTCTGCCTGCCTCTCTGCCGACTTGTGATCTCTCTCTCTGTCAAATAAATAAATAAATAATCTTAAAAAAAAAAAAAAAGAGAGTCTACTTGCCCTCCCTTTGGATACAGGCTGGACTTAAGGACTCAGGTCTCAGGGAGAGGATGTGGTGGCGGTGACGTCGCTTGGCTGCTTGGCTTCTGAGGTTGGTCACAAAGGAAGATGCAGCTCCCACCTGGCTTTCTCTGGGGGACATGGGCCGGTGGAGCCCAGAGCTACCATGTGAGAAGTCTGGCCACCTTGAAGCTGCCATGCTGGGGAGACCACGAGGGGAGATCACATGGACGTAGAGCTGCCACAGGAGCCCCAGTTGTTCCAGCCCAGGAGCCAAATGTGGGAGGAGTCTTTCTCCCTGTCCAACCCCAGGCCCTGTCTGACTACAACCATATAGGAGACCCCGAGACCAGTCAACCCCCAGCACTGGGACGCCGGTAAAAATAACAAATGGCTGCTACCGTTTCATGCCACTGAGTTTGGGGTGGTTTGTTACATAATCCTAGATAATCAGACAACTGCTGGGGTCTGTACTGGGCTGGGTTCACTGTTAGAACCACGACTGCCTCCCTCCCCGATTCATCCCCTTTTAAGGAAGATACACAAGGTAGACATGTTTACAGTATCTTTACCCTTCACATGCAAAAGTATCTCCCGAGTTGTGCCTCTGCTCAAGCCCTCTGAGCCCATGGGCGGCGTCTCCTCTCCACCTGACCTTCCTTTCCGCCCCTCACCACTAGATCGCTAACCAATTGATGGACTCGGGATGTTTTTCCTTTCTTCCTTGTGCTTTTCTGTGTTTTTAACCATTTGTCGACATGGGACATGGGTTATTTCTGGAATCAGAAATATTAAATGTAACTTAGTGGCGAAAAGAATAATCTCTAGTTTGAGATGTTGAAAACGTTCTGGTGACGGTTGCATAACAGTGCAAATGTACCGAGTGCCAGTGTACCCTGAAAACTGGCTCGCTGGTAAATTTTATGTTAGGTATACTTTACCATAATGGAAAAACTGTATACAATCCCTTAAAACTCAACTCAAGCCCTGCCTCCTTCCAAGTGACCACCAGGTTCTCACCCATGGTCTCGTACCTTTCAATACATCCTGGATTATTTCTGCCTTGTATGGGGATTTCTTCATTTACAAAATTAGTTTGTCTCGGTCTTGTGTCTCCAATGACACTGGAAGGTCCCTGAGGGCAGAAACCGGCATTATACCGATGATCATGCCCACGGTATGTGTATAAAACAATTGCGTGGAAATCGGAACGTATTTCCCTAAAGAACTGACATGACAGATGATGGCTCTGTTCTTAGACTAGCCAATCAAAACCTCTTTAACTCATTAAATATCTGAAATGTTGTATGTGGGCAACGAAAATGTGTTGCAGAAAACAATGGAAATATTGGCAATTAAACAAAACAGAAAAATCAATGGAAAGGTTGACAAGTTTGGGATTGAGTTAGTAACAAATATATACACTTAAAAAGAGATAATTATTAACTAGATAAAACGAAGTTCTGCATGAATGAAAATGACTCATGTCTGAATACATTTGCGTAGTTATAATGATGTGTAAGCACTGAATATTAGTGTAAGTAAAATTACAGTGGAAATATATTGAAAAGATGAGGGGGATGGGAAATGTGCATGTTTGGTGAAAATGGGAAGGAAACGAGTTAAATTCTAAGCTTGCATAGAGGAAGTGCCACTAAATAATGCAAAAAAAAACCTGAAAAAAGTCACTAACATTACACACATTTTTATTTAGAGGGTTGTTTGAGAACTTGACTCTATAAAGCTATGTGTCTGTGAAATTGGGGGAAAAGTAAACCTAAAAAAAGAAAAAAAGGTGACACAATTCTCTGTAGGGTTCAGTCAGATGCCCTCCTGCCCTGAATCATCCCTCCTTCTCAGCGCTGCAGGCAAACACTGACCCCCTGCCTCACTCCCATCACCAGCTTGCCGAACCCAACAGCTAGCTCCTGTCCTGTGTGCTCCCACACGCCCACCTCTGCTCAAGGCCAGCCTGCCCCAGCAAGCCTTGGATTCAGATGGTGCCTTTCTAGTACCCCTTTGCAAAAATCCTGCACATCTGGCATAATGGGGCTGAAACCTGCTCTCTCCCAGGGGCTCTGGGTCCTCTGCTGATGCTGAACACACTGACCTTGGCTGGATGACCACACCATGCCCTTTTCTTTTTAAGTAGGCTCTACACCCAACGTGGGGCTCGGATGCACAACACCAAGATCAAGAGTCGGATGCTCTACCAACTGAGCCAGCCCCGTGCCCCATCTTCAGAAGCTCTACCCCCTCCTGCTGGTGACTGTGTCCACCCACAGACTCTGGGGGCCGGTACCCTCCCTGCCCAGGCCTGTCGTGCCCAATAACCTTTTTCCTCCTCACTGTTTCCCATCAGAGCATGTCTACCCCGTGACCCGCTCTCTCCTGTGGTCTCTCAGGCAAACGAAGCCTGTGGAGGTGAAGCAAGCAGAAGAGTGAGGGGCAAAGGCAGAGCCCCCTTAGCATTCATTATTCAAGGCCCATCACACTCCAGCCCCAATCATCTGCCTGTTCCTTTCCTTGCCCAACCCTCACACACTCAGATTCCCACTTCCCAGTCCGCCAGCTACCTCCCCCACCTGCTGCTTTATCCCTTCATGCCCATGTGTAAGGTGTTCTCTTTGCCTGGGAAGACTTCCTCCCACCTAGGGAAACTCATTCTTCAAAACTTAATCCAAATGTTACCTCCTTTGTGCAGCCTTCCCTGACCATCTTTTTTTCCCATTGCCCAGAAAAAAAATAACAGCTCCTCTTCGTTGAGTGCTGTGTGACAGATACTAGGAGCCTGGCGTGCATTTTCTCCTATCAGAGCTTGTAGCAACCCCATCTGGTAGGACTATGGTTAGTTCTAGGTTATAAAAGAGGAAGCTAGGGGCGCCTGGGTGGCTCAGTGGGTTAAGCCGCTGCCTTCGGCCCAGGTCATGATCTCAGGGTCTTGGGATCGAGTCCCATATCGGGCTCTCTGCTCAGCAAGGAGCCTGCTTCCCCCTCTCTCTCTCTGCCTGCCTTTCTGCCTACTTGTGATCTCTCTCTGACAAAAAAAAAAAAAAAAAAGAGGAAGCTGAAGCACAGAGAGGTTAAGTAACTTGCTCAAGGTCACACAGCAGGAAGTGATTCAGTGGGAGTCAGGACAGGTCAAAGCCCACACTCCTGGCTGTCCTGCTCTGCCTCCTGGGAGCTCACAAAGCACTCAACCTCTTTCATTTACATGGCCATCTCCACATCTGTACTGAGAATCTTTTCAAAGTAGAGAATGTGTCTGGCTCCTCTGAACATCTTCAGATCGCTGGATCCCTCACCATGAGCCAGGCCATGGCAACTGTTCAATTCATATTGTTGCTAATGGATGCGGGAAGCCTGAATTAGCATTCCTCTTCTTCACTTGACCTTGGGGAAGATGTACAACCTCTCTGAGCTCTAATTTCCTTCTCTGGGGAGTGGGGTGGGAAAGCCATGGTGGGGGTGGGGGTGGAATAATACTAATACCTAACTGATGTCTTCTAGCTTATCATGGAGATCAAATTGAACAAGACACTGTCATGAGGAAATACTCTAAGTGGTGGATGCTCCCCGTTAACAAATGGTAGCAGTTGGTACTGAGGGCAATGTGTTACCTGGTCACAGGTAAAGCATGGTATTCCTACCTGGGCCTTACCGACAACAATGCCTTCATCCTAATAATGTACAACCCGGAAAATCAGCTGTTGGCTCAGGCAGGTGGGAAGTATCTGAGGCCGAGGCCAAGGCCAAGTCCAGTCACCCCCACAGCAGGCTTCTGTACCCACCCTCCTTGCTCACCTCCTAGAACTTGCTGTTCTCCCAAGATCCTTGGGGCTGAGTCATGTTCCTCTCCTCACCCAGCATCTCCCTTCTCCCCAGGGATCAGGCCTGACAACTCAGGTCCTGGAGAGCGGACTGCTCCCACTGGCAGCCTTGCACTCTTTGGGGGTGGGAAAGGGGGTGTCACCGGTGGCAGGAATGCCACTATCAGCTTCATAAACCACTTCTGGGCTCCCATTCCATGCCAGGCCTGTGCTTGGCACTTTGGCCTCACCTCAACTGTGCGAAGGAGGTATTAGAACCCCACTTTGTCCAAGATTAGAAGCAAAGGGCTTACTCAGGATCACGACTGTTGGACTTGAGCCCAAGTCTATCAGGTTCCAAATTCTCTAGTCTTTCCCATGCTCCCCCTTCTTTCTCTGGGCAAGTTCAAGGAGATTTATATCCAAGATCCACCCAGGATATGCTTTCTCAGCATGATCTCAGTCCCTGAAGGAACTCAGATTTCAGGCAAACACCATATTTCCTTGATTCTAAAATACATTCCTATTCACATTTTTATATTTTTGATATCAGGATCTTACAAAGGGTAACATCTTAGATGTTAAGAAATGAAGGAGGAGCCCTAGAGACTGCATTCCAGCATCTCTGTCCAGCTCCCAACTAGTCTTGCGCCTTTTGGGAGAGTCACCTCCCCTGCTGGGACCTCAGGGAGTTTAGTCAGCCTGACTTTGGGTACCAGCTCTGCCACTTGGCAGCTGAATGGCTTTGCAGTCTTCTCTGGGACTCAGTTTCCCCATGACCTCTTCTTTTAAACTGCAGAACATGTTCATTTCCCCAGTCTCATATATGTCAGAAGCTAAGCTGCTGTTGATGAACACTGGTTGGAGGGCCTGGAGCCCTGAGGTTTCCTCTACTCCCTCCGCTTCTGCTGGAGCCTTTCTGGCAGTCTCAGCCTCCTCACTCCGGCAAATTCCTCCGCTGAGCCCTGGTTTGGGAGAACATTGCTCTGGGAGGTGAAGACAGGGCTGGCAGATCTGAGCTCAAGCGTGGACTTGAAGCGGCTGGGATGGCTACAGTATAATCACTTCCTGGCTCTGGGCCTCAGCTTCTCATCTGTGAAGTCAAGCAGTAGGTGAGAAGTTTTCTAAGAATCTGTCCTGGTGCGAACATTCCAAGAATACCATCTTCCATTGCTTTACCTTTACTTTGGTTGCATAGTAGGATCACCTTGGGAGCTTCTAAAAAAAACGAAGAGATAGCAGACCTCCTCCCTGCCTTCCCATGGTGATTTAATTGATCTTAGGAGGGACTCAGATATTAGCATTTTTGAAAGCTCTCCAGGCAATTGTGACAGCCACCAGGGCTAAGAAGCAACACTTCTCCAGGCCTAAAGCCTCAGTGGGGGACAAAAAATAAAAATTCCAGTGACATTTCAAAGGAACAGTCCTTAAAGCTTAACTTCGGGAGAATTTGGGTTTTTGTGGGTTTTTTTGGTTTTTTTTTTGGCAATCCTATTAGTAGGGTAGATGGGTGCCTGGGAACCTAAACAGCAAGGTCAAGATATTTGAAATTTGAAAATTGTTTGAGGGGCATCTGGGCGGCTCAGTTGGTTAAGCATCTGACTCTTGGTTTGGGCTCAGGTCTCAGCATTGTGAGATCAAGCCCGAGCCCACCCTGGATCTCCGCACTCAGCAGGGGTCAGCTTGGGGTTCTCTCTCTCCCTCTGTTCCTCCCCTTGCTCACACTCTCAAATAAATAAATAAATCTTAAAAAAAAAAAGGAGAGAAAATTGTTTGCTACTCAAGTATGTAAGAAGCCATTCCTGCGGGACTGTGTGGTGGGAAGAACTTGCCAAGTTTAAATACAGTGCCTACTCTCAGAATGTCTAACTGGAGAAGCAAAATTAAATGTTCAGTCTGAGATAACCATTACTGAGCACTTACGTTGCACGCCAGGCAAGAAGTGCTTTATAGTATAGTGAGCAAATTTAATCCTTACCACCAATCTGCTGAGGAGGGTTCTGGTACTATTCCTGTTTCGTACTTACGAAATGAAGGGTCAGAATGTTATGTGAACATGCCCAAGCCCATAAAGCTAGCAAGTAGCAAAAGCAAAGGTTGAAGCCAGGCTTCAGAGCCAATGCTGCTATCATCTTGCCATCCCACTTATCTTGGGGGGAAAATTCCCCAAAGCTCTGTAGGATGCCTAGAGGAACCTGGGTCCGACTTCAAAGTATGTGTTCTATTAATTAAAAGAGGAATCCCTCAGGATGCTTGTGGTGACTGAAGAGCCTAGGTGAGGGAAAGCGAGGAAAGGTTAGGTGACCCAAGGCCTTCGATTTGATTAGGGACTGGAGCAGGAACATGAGAATATAAAGTTCATTTAAGGAAGTGGCAGTGTCCTTCTGGGTGTGTTAGTGAGGCGGGAGGTGAGTTGGTCCTGAGCACCTACCAAGGAAAAGGGTTGTGTCCTCTTCTGTTTTCTCATGGCTTACCAAAGGCATGGCATGTGATTGTTACTGAATATTTGCTGAATGAAAGTTGAGAGCAGCTTCTTTGAAGTCACAAGGAATTCTTTTTTTTTTTTTTTTTTAAGCATGCTCTGTGCCCAGCATGGAGCCCAGTGCAGGGCTTGAACTCACAACCCTGAGATCAAGACCTGAGCTGAGATCAAGAGTTTGACGCTTAACCAACTGAGCCACCCAGGCGTCCCCCCAAAGTCAACTGGAATTTTTTTTTTTTTTAAGATTTTTATTTATTTATTTGACAGACAGAGATCACAAGTAGGCAGAGAGGCAGGCAGAGAGAGAGGAGGAAGCAGGCTCCCTGCTGAGTAGAGAGCCCGATGCGGGGCTTGATCCCAGGACCCCAGGATCATGACCTGAGCCAAAGGCAGAGGCTTTAACCCACTGAGCCACCCAGGCACCCCTGGAATTCTTTTTTTCTTTTTTAAAAGATGTATTTATTTTAGAGGTGGGGAGAGGAGCAGAGGGAAAGGGAGAGAAAGAATCTCAAGCAGAATCTGCGATGAGCGCAGAGCCCGATGTGGGCTGGATCTCACTACCCTGAGATCACCACCTGAGCCAAAACCAAGAATCAGATGCTTAACTGACTGCACCACCCAGACGCCCCGCACTTAATTCTTAGTCTTCACACCCAACCCAGGCTAGAGAGCTGCTACAGTTACCCACCATGACCTTACAGGTCCTAGACTGAGGCAGAAGAGCAGCAAGAGGAACGAGGAGGAATGGACAGCTGAGAGATAATGCAAAGCAATTAGCTGGCAAGGCATCACATCCTAAGGTACTCAACCAAACTCCACTATGACCACCTATATGCCCAGAGACCAGCTAACATGGAGAGTTCATTCTACAGAAGAGCAGTGTGGTCTCTAGAATCTACCTGGCCAGAGGACCTTCCTGCAAAGAGTTGTTCCCTGTGACTAGCATGTTAACTTACGCCACTTCTGCAGGGCACCATTCCAGTGAAGATAGCAGGGGACTGGGCTTGGCGGTGGGGAAGAGTCCTGAAACTGAATACTAGAAGTTTGTTTCTCCAAATTTCTATTTCAGTAACTCAAGTTTGGGACCCAATCTAGAGAGTAGCTTTCAGTAAGGAGCACACAGCAAACTCAACAACTCAGCTGAGTCAGAGCTGAGCCCCAACTAATCCACTTCATCGGGAGCTCAACCCCTTCTAGGGTGGCATGGCCAGGGCACCAGAGCTGTGGACTGAACCAGGCTGATAAAACATTAAATCCTGGTAACTCCTGGAACCACTCCAAGCCCAAAATAAAATTACAATCATGAGATTCTCACACTGCAGTTGTTTCACTGTTCCCCCTCAAGGCACCAAGGGATCAATCATTGTTTCCTCATGACCTCCGAGCGGGTGAGGTTAGGCCGGAGGGAAGTCGGAAGGCTTTACAGCCCTGACAGGACTCTGGCGCCCCGGAGCCCTAGACACTGGGATATCTGCACTGCCAGCACAGTATCTGCAGCATGTTCATGGCCAGGTTGAAAGCTGATTTTTTAAAATTTATTTTTAAAGATTTTATTTTTAAGGGATCTCTACATCCAATATGGGGCTTGAACTCACAATTCTGAGATCAATGGCTCTACCAACTGGGCCAGCCAGGTACCCCAGAAACCTCTGATTTTTTTTTTTTTTAAAGATTTTATTTATTTGACAGACAGAGATCACAAGCAGGCAGAGAGGCAGGCAGAGAGAGAGAGGGAAGCAGGCTCCCCGCGGAGCAGAGAGCCCGATATGGGGCTCGATCCCAGGACCCTGGGATCATGACCTGAGCGGAAGGCAGAGACTTTTAACCAACCCACTGAGCCATCCAGACGCCCAAACCTCTGATTTTTGATTAGCAATAAATCTAAGCTGAATTAAAGACACCAAGGAAGAGGCACCTAGCTGCTCAGTCAGAAGAGCATGTGACTCTTGATCTTGGGGTCAGGAGTTTGAGCCCCACTTTGGGTGTGTGATTATTTAAAAAAAAAAAAAAAAAAGCTTAGGGGAAAAAGAGAGAGGGACCAAGGTAGTCTTTACGTTTCCCAACTGGAGTCCATACATGAGATTATGTGTATGCTTCAGAGCCTGGGGGTCTCACTGGTCACTTCATGCTGCAAGCAGCCTCAACAGTTTAACCTGGTGTGCCTCAGTCCATCCCAGCATCATACAAATGCCTTCTTGTGTGTGTGTGTGTGTGTGTGTGTGTGTGTGTGAGATGAGGTGAAAACGTGAGGAAGCACTGGTCTATAGCAATGCCCTGTTTAAAGTTTTTTAAAAGATGTATTTTTTTTTTAAAGATTTTATTTATTTATTTGACAGAGAGATCACAAGTAGACAGAGAGGCAGGCAGAGAGAGAGAGAGAGGGAAGCAGACTCCCTGCTGAGCAGAGAGCCCCATGCGGGACTCCATCCCAGGACCCTGAGATCATGACCTGAGCCGAAGGCAGTGGCTTAACCCACTGAGCCACCCAGGCGCCCGATGTATTTTTTATTTGTGAGGAAGAGGGGGAAGGGGCAGAGGAAGAGGGAGAAAGAGAGAAGCAAACTCCCCACTGAGTGCGGAGCCCACAACCCTGAGATCATGACCTGAGCTAAAATCCAGTCGGACACTCGACCAACCAAGCCACCCAGGTGCCCCAAGATCATCTTTATTTCTAGTAATTTCCGTATACAAATTAATGTTTTAAGAACCTGGGACGCCTGGTTGTCTCAGTCCGTAGAGCACATGACTCTTGATCTTGGGGTTACAAGTTCAAACCTTACGTTGCCGATAGAGTTTACTTAAATAAGGGGGCATTCAGGGCACCTAGGTGGCTTAGGTCATGACCGTGGGTCTGAGATCCAGCCCCACATCTGGCTACCTGCTCAGCCGGGAGTCTGCCTCTCCCTCTGCCCCTCCCCCTGCTCATGCTCTCTCTCTCCCCCCCAAATAAATAAATAAATAATAGAGGGGGCATTAAAAATAATTTAAAATGTTTAAAAATTAAAAGGTTACAAACCTAATACATAATACAGCAGTGGTTCTTCTTGGGGATCATCCTCCTTCAAGAATCTGGAGAAGCCAAAGCCCTTCTCCCCAGAATGCACTTCCACTCATATTTTGCATATCGCTTCAGAGGGTTACAGAATCCAGATTAAGTGCCTGTACTGGAAGGACTATCAGACAAACCCAAATTTCCTAATTTTAGAGGGGGTCATCTCCTTCTCTCTCCCTTTCCCCAGTACAGCTTCAACAGACCAGAGACCTGTCCAAGAAACCTCTGAAAAAAGTATCACACCAAACTTCCTTGAAATTTCCCAGGGAGCATGCAGAGACCACTATTTGGAAACTCCAAGTAGCATCCCTGAGAAACTCCCAGCTGCTCAGGAAGGACATGCTAATCGCTGGCTCCAGGCACCACCTATCCCTACAGTACAAACTTCGGGGAACCACTTGCAGGCACAAAATAGCTCCCTCCACACCTCCCTTGGGTTTAGATGCATTTTTGGCTAGTGTTTCTACTAGAAACCCCATGTAATCACCTTGCAGTCTTCCTTCCTCCACTGCAAGCATATGACCTCATTCGTGTGTATTAATCACTTCACAGTTGCCACTAATCAAGGCAAGACTGTACAAATAGGGAAGGGATGGGGGGAAGGAACATTTACATCAATTAATTTTAGCAGCATCTTTATTGCAACAAAGAACCTGTAATAAAATGCAACAAAACTAATGTTTCACTTTACATGATTAAAAGCCATGTAGCTGAAAATGAGAAAGCCCATAAACTTACTGGAGTGAGACATGCAATTCTTTTTATACAAGTCAATGCTTAAAACAGCAGGCACTTTATGTTCTAAAATTAAAGACCTGAACTCCAATTGTGCTGAACACAACATAAATTTGTATTTGGGTTATTCAAAAATAAACATACAAATATTACTTTTTCTCTCTGTGAGGGACTTCTGAAAGTCCCTTCTGATTACTAGAACTGTCTCTTGACAAAATAAGAAAAGCAGGAGCCAGCACCTAACACTAACACGTCTCTATATTGTAGACTGCAAGGTGGATAGGTGAGGCTGGGTAGGGCTGGGAAAGTGGGAGTCAGGGAAGTTTCCTTATTAAGTTATGTCTGCTGGGAAAGGACACTCACCTGCAAATCTCTTAGTTTAGATATGGCCATGTCTCTTTTCTTACTTCAAACAGCTCTAAGTTAGGCTCCCAGGCTTAAGCAAGCACTCTATTCTATATCCCAATTCCCAAATCCCCCACTACTAGGAAGACACATTTAGGGTTAACAGTTTTAATTAACTTCAGAATGTCATATACTAATTAGAAGTACTGCTTCATTAATAAGCATGCTTAGCATTTACTTTAGAATGGAAAAATTAACCATTTTATGTTATCTTTAAAATGTTTCATAGGAATATATTAATAAATACTTCTTTAAAAATTTGCCTTTTCTACATATCATTTAAACTACCATGAGTCAGGGCATCTGGATGGAGTCTAGTACCAACTGAACACTAACTGGCTGCATGGCCATGGGTATATTTTCTCCTCTCTCTACATGTAGCTTCCTCCTCTAACCAACATTAGATTATATCAAAGATATAACAGCTTGAAAAATTTATGATTCTACAAGAGTGAGAGATCTTATAGGAGTCATTCCACCTAAAGAGAGAATTATGTTACAGACAGGTGGGATACACTTTCTGTAAGGAATAAAACAAGTCGTAAAAAAAAAAGTAAGCATCAATAGCTATATCTCATTCTGTTAAAAGGTAATACATGCATTGTGACTTCATCCTCCATACAAGCCTTTCGAAATGAGCCAGCAATGGCCTCAAGAGAAGACCCTTCATTCCAAAATGAATCTCCAGACAAAGAGGATACATAGTTTACGATACCTTCTGCTTCTTTCAGAGTAAGAAGGACCCAGCAGTGATCACAGATGAGCAGCTACATTGGCTACTGCTTTAGGTGTCTGTAAATCAGTCCAGTGTAAAAATTACCTATTATTTTCTCAATCCAATTCCATTCTCTTCAGAAGACTTTGTGAAAGTAGTCCACAAACAACTTCGGGATCAGCCTAGAAAGACTGTTAGAAAAGCAGATTCCTGGTCTCCACCCAAATCAATAAATCCAAACTTCTAAGAGTAAAGACTGCATTTCTGTTTAGCAATAAGCAGCCAGATCAATCTCAAGGAGATTCTGAGTCCCACTGCTCAACAATGCATAAGCAACTCTACCTCGTGATGGCTGCTCAAATGCACCTGTTTATTAAGCCTGCAAAACCCACCCCATTGGATGTTTAATCCAGTGCTTTTTGGCTCTTACCAAAAAATGTTGCTACTTTTATATACTCTTAGCCTTTTCAGATGTTACCCATAGGCAGGGTACGAAGAGTTTTAGTGACATTTCTACTGATTGTTTGAAATGACTACGATGTTTCCCACTTCAGTTTTTAAAATGAAACTCAGTCAAACCGTCTTTCTGGATGTGAAATCAGTCACATACTTTCCCCCTATAGAAGGAGAATGGCATTTAATGAACTGGAGCTTGTAACAGAGGCATCCCTTATTTAAGAGGAAAGGAGAGGCAAGAGGAAAACACTGGTGAATTCAAGAGTACATGAGGTTCTTTAAGGTTTGTTTTGGTAAAATGAGAGATGCCATTTGAAAGAAACAGCCTTACTGGGTAAGAGGTTTCAAATGAGTAGATGTCTAAAAACGACTGGATACCATTTCCACTTTGCATATTATATAAGGATAGATCCCTGGAGGCCAATCAGCTCACAAACAAAAACCGCCTTTGATAGTCAGGTTATGTACTTAAATCAAGGGGGAAAATACTTTCTTGGGAAGAAAAATTACCCAAATCAATTTAATTTAACATTGAAAAAAATATAAACACACCTTGGTATGGGGAAATATCATAAACAAGAAAATCAATACATACACAGATAATAAGGGAAAGTGTGGTACCTATGATACAGCATAAATACACAAACAGTAAAACCCAATCCCCTTCCCAAGGACAAAACCACCAGGTCACCCTGCCATATCTGGACCTCCCCCACCTCCCACCTGGCTTTCAGTGATGAATTCACCTCTGATGCACGGTCATTACCCTTACTAACGGAGGCTGTGCTCTCTACAAGAGAAATCTACTCTCTGTAGTAGTGAGAAAGAAAAAAAGAGCAATTTTTCGTAGAGCGTTGTTTAAAAGTACCAGAAACAACTTTCCAAACACTGAGGTGTGTGATAAAAAGGGTCAAACTCACAGGTGCCTTCTCTGCCGCTGGCAATGTGACCCAACAACACCCAAGACTCTAAAATGACAGACTCCAATCAGCACCTGAAAGCCTATGAGCTCCCTTAACAGTCGAGAGCTAGGGCTAAACCAGGAAAATGTCATGGCCATTTCAGACATTGCTTAGAGGCTCTGAATGCTTAAAAATAGAGCCATGGCTAGCTGGGGATCAGTTTATGGTGGAGAGGTGGTCTGGAAACCTCTTTAAGTTCACAATATCTAAGATGTTCAAATAATTTTAAAAGTTTAAATTTGTAAGGTTACCAAAATTAAGATGAAAATAACAAAAAATGAAAATTAGAAAAATAACTAAAGAACTTTTCCTCCCTGAATAATGTTAGTCTGTAACTGTGTTGGCAAGACAATGATTTCTTCATTCTGGTTTTCTTAACTAACATTCTAGCAGTTTAAATTTCACCCCCCAAACTTTTTCATAAGGATTTTTGGTCAAATTTTACTTCTACTTGGTTCTTAAGCAGATCCTCTCCCTTTTCTCTCCCTGTCATTCTCCACACCCTGGTATCTCCCATCCTACCACAATTCCCTTCCATCACTCTAGAATGCTGGAACATTTCAGTAAGGAAATACTCAATGGAAACTAGCCCCACTAAATTTTCTGAAGGATACAAATCAATGTGTACTTTTCCCTTTTCATAAAGGAGAAGATATTGCCTGCAAATATTTAAGCTCTAACCATTTGATTAAAAATTTTCTGCCTGTAATTATCAAGATTATAAGACTAATTAAACCATGCTACATGTACAGTTACTTGCCTTTGTATGAAAGAAAAAACCCACTCTGTCATATCATCAGAGAGAACTATTTATACTAGATACAGCTGAAATTGGCTAAAATTGGTCAGAGCTTGAATGAAACAAAATAAGTGTTTTTAGGAGGCCACTAAGTTATCCTTGGAAAATCATTAATGACTGTTTAAGTCATAGGTTTAATAGTGATTAGTTCACAACATGCTGGATACACCCCAAGCAATGAAGCATAAGCTATTCAATTACATTTAAGTGCTATCAAATCTGTAACTAGTCAGAGTTTCTGGAATTGAACCAAACCAATCACTAATAACATCATATTTTAACAAACTCAGAAGTATACCGTAAAAATACACTAATTAAGTCCATGAATTTTATAATGCTATTAAGAAGTGAAAATAAGGTAGTATGGATACATGGTGCTAATGTCTTACTTCTTTCAGTAATTCTCATGGTATTGCTGGGTCCTTTAGAAATTGTCATTCAATTTTGCGTGTGTGTGGTTAAGGTATTACATTACTATCCACAAGCTGCAGACGCCTGCACGGCAACAAATGTACTTTCAGAAGTAGATGTTATGTGGCAGGTACCAAAATGCGATGATCAATCCCAAGTTTTCTATTAATTAAACCTCCTCATTTGGTTAAATAGCCAGTGTATACCAGAGTTCTACACAGGTCAAAACTATATCACTTTGAGAGCAGCAATACGTGATCCAAGGTTTTCTTGAAGGTAGTGCAAAAGATGCAGTTCATAATGTTCTCCAGATTCAGGGACTCTTATGCTGTGTCTCTCCTGAGGATAGATCTTAAACAACAATAACAAAAAAATCAAAATACAGAAAGTGAGAATTGAATAATACATCTCCTTCCAAAGCTGTCCATAGAGTTTCAGCAGAATTAGTAATACAGAGCACAGCCTCTCCAAGATACTACACACATGTGTCTGATACAAAGGCCCCTCCCCCTTTTTATCATTCGTTTTTATCAAAACTCCAAGTTTTACAGAAGGATTTATGTATAGATCATTGGGTCTCCAAGTGTGATCTAGAGACATATGGGGTCCTCGGAACCCCTTTCAAGGGAGATGCAAGGTCAAAACCACTTTCAGAACAATTTGCCTTTATTCACTGTGTTGGCATTTGCACCAATAGTGCAAAAGCAATGATGGGAAATAAAAGTGCCAGTGCCTTAGCATGAATCAAGGCAGTGACATTAAATTGTATTGGATGTCACTGTATTCTTCACCACTACACACCTATAGTAAAAAACCCTAAGTTTATTAAACTGCAACCCTTGAAGAGATGTCTTTTTAAATGTTCTCTGGTAGGGGCACCTGGGTGGCTCAGTTATGGGGCGTCTGCCTTCGGCTCAGGTCATGATCCCAGAGTCCTAGGATTGAGCCCGGCATCAGGCTCCCTGCTCCGCTGGAAGCCTGCCTCTCCCACTCCCTCTACTTCTGTTCCCCTTCTCACTGTGTATCTCTCTGTTAAATAAATAAATAAAATCTTAAACGAATGAATGAATGAATGAATGAATGAATGAATGCCCTGTGGTGATACAATGGGAAGAAAGCAGAAAGCACTTCCGCTATACGGTGTCTAAAAGAAAAGCACTTGTGAAACTGAGTTGCTAGCTACACTGCCACTTCTTTCTTTTTTTCTTTCCAAGATTTTATTTATTTATTTGACAGAGACACAGCGAGAGAGGGAACACAAGCAGGGGGAATGGGAGGGGGAGAAGCAGGCTGCCTGCGGAGCAGGGAGCCTGATGTGGTGCTCGATCCCAGGACACCGGGATCATGACCTGAGCCGAAGGCAGAGGCTTTAATCCACTGAGCCACCCAGGCACCCCACTGCACTGCCATTTCTTTTCTTTTCTTTTTTTTTTTTTAAATATTTTATTTATTTGACAGAGAGAAATCACAACTAGGCAGAGAGGCAGGCAGAGAGAGAGAGGAGGAAGCAGGCTCCCTGCGGAGCAGAGAGCCCGATGCGGGGCTCGATCCCAGGACCCTGGGATCATGACCTGAGCGAAAGGCAGAGGCTTTAACCACTGAGCCACCCAGGCGCCCCTGCACCACCATTTCTTAAATGGAACTCCATTTTCAACTTGGAAGAGTGACTGACAACCATGATAATTCAGAGTTGGGTATCTGGTAAACATTTGCACAAAAATGAATGAAGTGAGCTGGTCACTTAAAGGACAACACTGACAGTATTCATCACCAATGATAAATTTTGAGCTTTTAAGTAAAAATTAGAATCCTGGAAGACTTGCATCTGCCACTATTAGCTCATGAGCTTCCCCAAACTTAAAGACTTTTCTGATGGGATCAGGGGTGTAATATTAATATATGTGATTTTAAAAATACCATATAATGAAATGAGTCAACGCTGAGAAGATTGACCTCACACAGTGAACCAGTATCTTTCAGATGACTAGTGTATGTGTAAAAGATCCATTAGAAGAACAAGATCCAACAGATTTTAATGTAACACAGTATGACATGTTTTAGATGTGGTGTCAGACTCCACACTAAAACTAACCTTTAAGAAACTAAGATCTGTCCAGTTTTGGTGTAGTAGCCAAGAAGAATATCCACAATTATCTAAAAAAGCTAAAATACTCCTCCCCTTTTTTAACTACATATTCTGTGAGGCTGAATTTTCTTCATGTAACAGTCGCCCCTTATCCACAGGGGATACATTTCAAGACCAACACTGGATACCTGAAACAGCAGATAGTACCAAACTCTAAAGATACTGTATTTCTTCCCATACATACCTACAATGAAGTTTAGTTTTATTACTTACTCAGGCACAGTAAGAGATTAAAAACATAACGATAAGAAAATAAAACAACTGTAACAACATACTGTAATAAAAGTTACCTGATCGTGGTCTCTCTCTCTAAAGATCTTGTACTACGCTCACTCATCCTGCGATGATGGGAGATAAAGCGCTTATGTGATGAGATGAAGTGAAGTGAGTAACAGGCCCTGTGATTTAGCATTAGGCCACCAGTGTCATGACACAATGTTAGAAAGAGGATTAACCACGTCGTCTTCTTTTTTTTTTTAGAGAGGGAGAGAGAATGTGGGGTGGGAGGGGCAGAGGGAGAGAGAATCCTAAGCAGTCCCCACATTCTGTATAAAGCCTGACATGGGGCTCCATCTCACAACCTGAGACCATGACCTAAGAAGAAAGCAAGAGTCTGACCTTAATAGACTGAGCCACCCAGACACCTCAACAATCATCTGCTTCTGGACCTCGGTTGGCTAGGGTTAACTGAAACCTCAGAAAGCAGAACTGCACATAATGGGAAACTACTGTATACTTTAGCCAAAACAACACTTCCCAACAGACTGTATATGGAAGTAGATATGAGAATCCAGGTGTCTTCCTTAAGCCAGACATTAAAGGGATTTTACAAAAATGTAAAAACAATGCTATTTCTCTCTTTTTTTTTATATTTTGGAAAATAGTTTTTCCCCCCCACAAAAATTGTGATTTGTGTTAACATGTAATAGTTGATTATTATTTTTTAAAAAGTGTTTTAAATTTTTCTTAGTTTTGGGGATGCCTAGCTGGCTCAGTTAGAAGACCATGCGCTCTTGTTCTCGGGGTTGTGAGTTCGAGTTCTATACTGGGTGTAGAGATTACTTAAATAAATAAATTAACTTTAAAAAACAAAACAAAATTTTTATTAGTTTTAATATCTTCTATGAGAAATACTGACAGACAAAACCCACATAAACAAAAGCTCTTTGGTGTGCATAGCGGTCCTGAGACCAAAATGCTTGAAAACTGCTGCTACAGACAAATAGCTCATAGTTTATCTACATAAATGTCAACTGAGATATGAAACAGAAAAAGTATTTTTCACTCCTGTGAATAATAATCTGTGAAAGAAGTACAAAGGAGGAAAAAAATGAATAGGTTATCTTTTAAAACCCTTTTTTTGGAGTAATGGAGCAATGAAGTTGGTTAACCTATGGCTTTCTATTCCAAAGTCAATATAAAAATTATAAAATTAAAATAAAATATAAAATTAAAAGACCATGTAAAGAAAAGCAAAGGAGGATACTGAGTAGACTCTTGTCGTTTTTCCATGATTACAAACTGAAAGCAGTTACAGATACACAAGTCATATAATCTAGTACTTAGCCCATATTGGTCATATAGGCCAGTTCTTAGCCCAACTTCAACAGAATCTTATTTTTTACCCAACTAGAGGTGCTACTAACTATGCCTATGACTTTAGATCTCTTAAGGAGAGAGTGGCCACAGCTGAAAATCAGCCTTACTCCATAGTTTATTATATTTCAAAGTAATCAAATCACTAATCACTACTTAATTCAATCAGAAAATGAAGAACTCACCTGTAAATCATATGGCTTTCCAGCCCTCACTAAAAAACTCAGTAATATACTGGTGTGTGCAAAATGGACATTCTCATCCAAGAATCCATGTAAAAGTAGTAAACGATTTGGTCTAGAGAAATGAAAATATCACAGGATTAGGCAAAATAGAGTTCTTGGGAAAACCACTTAACTCCTCTGATCACAATTAACTATTAGTTACTACATTAGTTATGTAATATATACAACTATATATAGTTGTATAATATAAAATACAATTACATAAAAACATATAAAACTATGTAAAATAGTTAATGTTAATAATAAAGTTAACTTCCTTATACTATAACATTAAGATAAGAATTCAGGGGCGCCTGGGTGGCTCAGTGGGTTAAATAAAATCTTTAAAAAAAAAAAAAGATAAGAATTCAACATTTTCAATAATAAATTTATAATACAGTAACCAGACACTACATGTAATGAAAAATTGTGTTTGATTTCTTATGAAGATATTGGCATGTATCAATAATCATAGCATGTTCCTAGAGAAAGAAAAATCATGAACATTGTCTGTAGAATATATTTAAGCAGAAACAGAATCCTTCACCTTGAAATGGTTATGTATTTAAACTTCTTTCAGCACAGTAATTGCTTCAAATATAAGTTGTAATAAAACCAGGTTATATGAACTGGTCTGTAATTCGGCTTTGAGAACTAGCCATGCCATTTGAGTAGTCCATAAAATATTGGTCTTGGTTTTACAGTATTTGTAGTTTTCATTGTTATTAAAGACAAGTTTTAACACTACAATTTTAAATTTATAATCTTAATTTTAAAGCTTGAACTTACTCAGAGGGAAACTTTTCTGCTTGCATGGCCACAGATCCTAAGTAATAGCCCTGCTCATTCTGGTCAGGGTGGCCCATATAACGTTCTGTGTAGCCTGTATCATAGAAAATCCATAGAGTGACTGGGGCCCCAGCAATAGCAACCTACAGAAGACAACAGTAACAGTCAAGTGTGATCCAAAAAAGAATGGCTAGCAATGAGAATGTGTAACTGCAAATTTATAGGCTAAAATTATCCTTAGGCTTTGGCCCCACAACTGGGGCTTACGGTCTCAAGCAACTCAGAAAATCAAAGTGAAGTGCCAAGGTCAAGAACTTGATACTTTGTGAGTCAGTTAGCTTCATGCTCCACAGGCATGCCCCATACTAAACCCTTAACCTGGGCTAGATGAAATACACACACCAGCCCCTTTGTTAAAAGGGGAGACTGAACTAGATAGAACATGTGAATGGCTCAGTGCAAACTCATTCCTGCTGCTGGGGAAAAAAAGTGTGACAAGTCTCAGCTCTATATAGGAAAGTAGCCATTTCTTTTTTCTTTTTTAGCCTCTGTTGGCAGTTAAGAATTTTAAACAATGAATGAAATATATTTAAGCACTGAACACTTTCCCCATTTTAAGGTTCCCATATAGTTTTATATTTAAATATTCTAATTACTTTCTCAACAGCTACAAGTCTGGGAAAATTATGGCAGTTTTCAGAGTTTATTTTGTGGTTATTATAAAGATTATCTGAAAATACATGCAAAAGCAAAACCCCTATCATTTTCGTTCTTAAAATTATTTTTTACTGTAAGATAAAATCATGTTATTGAAATAGTAAAAAAGAAAAACATTTCATAATTGCCATTCTCTTAACAACTTTTAACATCTTTATGTATTTCCTTCTAGCATATTTTTCTAGGAAGTTATTTATAAAATTGTAACCATCGTTTATATATTTAGTATGTTATTCATTCAGTAAAGATTTACTTAGGACCTACTATGTGCCAAGAATTGTGCTTGGCTACTGAGGTTACAGTGATATGCAGGGCACACAAGTCTCCACCCTCAGAGCTTGCAGTCCAGCAATTAAATTAGTAATTACAATCCAATATGTGTGTGTGTGTGTGTGTGTATGAGTGTTTTACTAATCATGACTATCTCCTACAATCTTTGGCGTGTCTATTAATAGCTAACAACTGGCCATCAAGTTGACAAGTGTTTTTTAATATATACATATGGATAGATATCTAAATATCTATCTCACATGGCTATCACAAGTTGACAAGATACATCTATTATCTCACATGACTGTTAGATACACAAATCTTAACATTCCATAATATTGCAAACTCTGTAAACCTTCAGAAAATAGACACTTCCTCATATCCTCAATTGACAGAAAATTCAACCTCTATTGCAAAAAGAAATACAATAGGAAGTCACATACCCTGAAGATATCTGACCTCTGCATTAATGCCATCAGGGAGAGGTATCCTCCATAGGACCAGCCATGGATGCCCACACGATCTAAGTCAATGAAATCATATTGAGAAGCTAGATACTGGAGTCCTTCCACCTGATCATCAATTTCTATTTGACCCTGTCAAAAAAGGGAGAACATTTCACTGATTCTGATAAATAAAAGTCTCATTATCAGAGTGTTTTTAAAGCTGAAAATGGTTTTTACTAAAAATACCTGTAGTTTTTAAAGAATTAATTATCAATTGAGATTCGTTGCCCAAAAAAAATTGTTTTAAAGTCTATTTAGAGATAGGGGCCTGTAGCTTCTGTTGCTAGCCAGTCCTAGAGTTTAGTTACCCCTTAGTCACAAAGTTCTTTCCTACTGAGACCCAAACTGTCCCTCGCTATATGGGTATTTCCCCCTTCCATTTGTTCTGTTGTCTGCTAAGAGGTCAGCATCTTCCTTGTAACAAGCCTTCCTATACCCAAAGACAAAAAATCAGCCCCCTTAAGTGGTTGACTAAATTTACTTCTTTTTAAAACTTAATGCAGTAAAGCAGAAGGAATCACTCTTGAGATCTTATCCTATTTCCCCATCATCTACTTCTAGGAACTGAACATATACTACTTCTTTGAGGTCCTATTAAGTCCTAATTCCTACCACCACCACCCTGTCTGTATTACTAGGCCTGCCAGTGCACACAATCTCACTTCACTGAGCCAAAAACAAAAATAAAAACAAAAAAACTTACATGAGAATACAACATAAGGTCAAAGAACTGGCTGTGGGAGAAAATCCCATGTCTTACTCAGCATGTCCAATACACTGGCAAACACAGTAACTGCCTTACTGTGTAAAAGGAACATCGGATTCTCATCATTTCCCAAAGCAGCAGAAAGGACATGGGGCATCTCTAAAAGGTAGCATTTAAAGCTTCCTGTAGAGAGAAAGAGGCTTGTCACAAGGAAGGCACTAACCAGTTGGTTTCTCTCTTCACAGAGGACAGAACAAATCTCAATTATTCCTCTCAATAGGGCATAGGATGCTGAAAACTATGGTGCTGCTTTCTGGCTAAGCTGGATATACAACATAGAAAGAAAGGGTATTTCTCTGTAAAAGTGGTTCTATCTCAGCTCCCCGAAGTTATACAGGTAAACAGGTAGACGTGAGCTAGACTACTGAATATCAAGTTGCATCTTCCCTCCCACCCCTGAACTCTAACACAGACACAGACACACACACATTCTCTCTCTCTCTCTCTCACACTCACAGCCCCTTCTCCCAACTTCCTCTCTGAGATTTCATACCAAACAATGAAACACAAAATGTAAACGTCTTTAAAAGAAAAATGTTTGTATGCTCACACACCATTTTGTATTTAAAGGCGCCTTCAAATTTAAGCCCTCGGTGACAGGATCCCCTGTTGTCTATCACTACAACCACATAACCCAGAGAGGCTAGGGTATTCAAGCGGAAATACTTGACTCCTTTAAATCGATTATTCACCAACTGCACCTGAGGAAGAAATACAACTTCAGTGAAATTTATTATATGGTAGCATAAAAAAGCATTAAGAGGCAGAATGCTGTGGAAAGTAGAAAGTTTGAATTTTTTGTATTATTTTGCTTTTAAAATAACATTTTATTTTCTTGTGGCAAGAACACTTATCACAAGATGTACCCTCTTAACAAAATTTTAAATGTACAACACAGTATCACGAACTACCGGACAACGTCGGACAAATCTCTAGAACTTACTCATGTTGCATAATTGAGACTTTGTACTAGGTGATTAGCAACTCCCCGATTCATTTTTAAGTTAATTTAAAGTTCTCATGTTTATGTTGTTTCTTTTTCAACTTTACAGTCAAGGTTCAGGGGAATTACTGAGCAACTATAGACTTTAAAACTGCAACCAAGATATTCATTACATACGAGACAAGAGATTTAAACTGCCCCCTAGAAAAAGTTACTAAAGGGGCACCTGGGTGGCTCAGTAAGCCTCTGCCTTCGGCTCAGGTTATGATCCCAGGGTCCTGGGATTGAGCCCTGAATTGGGCTCTCTGCTTGGCAGGGAGTCTGCTTCCCCCTCTCTTTGCCTACTTGTGATCTCTCTCTCTTAATAAATAAAAATCTTTTAAAAAAAAAGTTACTAAAATCATTATTGCTACCCTGTAGAACTGTGTCATTCAAATGACAGAGACAAGGATAAATAAGATCATTTTTCTTTCCTACCAGTCTCTTCTGGGGTTGTCCCTAACCAGTAGCAGAAAAATTTAATATTTTAATGAAACACTGACCAGTTCAGTTTCCTTTTTCCTGTTACACAAATCAGTGCAAAAGGTAGGATAATTCTTAAACCACTTATCACACTATCATGCTTCAAAATGACTGAGAAACTAAACACCGTTTTTAGTGCCTCAACAGAAATAAACTAGTGAAAAGAGGACTACATTTTTTTAAAAGTTTTTTATTTATTTAAGTAATCTCTACATCCAACATGGAGCTTGAACTCATGACCCCAAGATCAAGAGTCACATGCTCTTTTGAGCCAGCCAGGTGCCCCTAAAAGAGGACTTTATTTATTTATTTGACACAGAGAGAGACACAGTGAGAGAGAGAGTGAGAGACAGCAGGGGGAGTGGGAGAGGGAGAAGCAGGCTTCCTGCCGAGCAGGGAGCCCAATGCGGGGCTTGATCCCAGGACTCTGGGATCATGACCTGAGCTGAAGGCAGACCCTTAATGACTGAACCACCCAGGCACTCTGAGGACTTTAATTAATACAGAAAAACTTAGAGAAGGTTAGGGTTTGGTGGACATGAAGACAAACATTAAACAATGACAAAGAAGATTCTGGAAAAAATGAAAGAAGTTTTCATGTTGTTGTTGTTGGGTTTTTTTTTATGTTGTTGTTTTTTTAAGAGATTTATTTGTTTGACAGACAGAGATCACAAGTAGGCAGAGAGGTAGGCAGAAAGAGGGGGAAGCAGGCTTCCTGCTGAGCAGAGTCCAATGTGGGGCTCGATCCCAGGACCCCAAGATCATGACCTGAGCTGAAGGCAGAGGCTTAACCCACTGAGCCACCCAGGTGCCCCTTGTTTTGTTTTTTTAAGATTTATTTATTTAGAGAGAGGGAGCATTGTGTGAGTTGGAGAGAGAAGAAGAGGAAGAAGGAGAGAGAGAATCACAAGCAGATTCCCCACTGAGCACAGAGATCTATGCAGGGCTCTATCTCAAAAGCAGGGCTCAGTCTCACAACTGTGAGATCATAACCTGAGCCGAAACCAAGAGTGGGACATTAAGAGACGGAGCCACGCAGGTGCCCTAAAAATGAAAAGTTTTTTTCCTGGCTGAAACCAACAGGAAAACCAATTCAGCAATTTAAATAAGAATCAACACTATCTTCACACAATAAATACATACTGAGCATTTATTAGGATAGACTAGGTTGTGCATGCTATGTGTAAAGAAATCTTCTCTTTTTGTGTATAGATTTTATTTACTTATTTGTCAGAGAGAGAGAGAGAGCATAAGCAGGGGGAGCAGCAGGCAGAGGGAGAAAGAATCTTCTCTTTTTGAATTTCTGGATATCCAGTGCTTCTGTAGCAACTGCAAAACTGGTCTTCCTGTTTCTACTCTTGTCCTCCTACAGTCTATTCACACGGTAGCAGAGGGATGATTTTAAAATGTAAATTACATAAGACTTTATAGCTTATCTCCCTCCAACTGGTAAAGAGTTTAGACCTTATTCTAAAATCCTTACCATTGCCTTTTAAGACTTTATATTATCTGGCCCTTGGCTATATTTCTCTGACCTCACCTAATACCAAATCCCTACTTGTACACTATACTCTAACCTTATTATCAACTATACCAACTTGATTCTAATCCCCAGGACCTTGACATTTACTGTTCTCTCCGTCTGGAATGCTCTTCCCTCAGATCTTTAAGGTGATTCACTCCTCCTCATCTTACGTACATACCCACAGAGACCTTCCCTGAACTTCCTACCAGAACTCCCATTTTAGTCTCTTTGCCATCCCCTTTCCCAATAATTATACATAGCACTTTCATTATATTGTTATATCATTTATATATCTAGTCACTTATTATTTTCCTCATTAAACTCCATGAGGGTGGGACATTAGTCTGATTTGTTTGCTACGGTATTGTCACAGCCTAGAACAATAGCCACATAATAGGAACTCAATGACTTTTTGCTGAATGAATGAATGAAAAATGAAGATAGGAGAATGATGTCTTCCCTTTCTTTTAAAAAAATTTTTAAAAAAATTTTAATTCCAGTATAGTTAACAGTGTTTTCCCTTTCTCTCTTGGGAGGAGGGGCAAAAAGGAAAGGAGTTGAAAAAAGAAATAGTAGGCATAGAAGACAAAAATGAGTATTTAAAGAAAACAACCTCATGGTCCGTGGGTGGCACAGTCGGTTGGGTGTCCAACTCTTGGTTACTGCTCAGCTCTTGGTCTCAGGGTCCTGGACCAAGCCCCATGTCTGGCTCTGTGCTCAGCAGGGAGTCTGCTTGAGGACTCTCTCTTCCTCTCCCTTTGCCCCACTCCTCCCCTCCCTGCCCCATGTGCTTGAACTCACTCTCTCTCTCAAATAAATAAATCTTAAAAGAAAACTACTTCACTTCTTTGCCTGTTTTCACACACAAAATTGGCCCAACTACCTGATACGAACATGTGCCCCAAGAGCCAGTGTTTGTGCCTTTGCAGCCAGAGGTCTGCTATTTCTGAAGGAAGGTACTTAAACATAATGGCCCTTGCCAATGAGAATTCAGAAGTCTCCTTCAATACCAGTTCTACCAAACCTGTGTCCCGCTATCACTCAGCCCGTTTTCTCGTTCATTTGTATTTATAAAACAGTGTCTAGCACATACGAAACATCACAAGGATTTGTTAAACATTTTAAAACATACAGCTGTTATTAATAAAGAGTTCAAAGAACTAAGCCTAGATGACTTTAATCAGATATATTTGCTTTTCTTGGATTTCACTTTTGTCCAACTATAGATATTGCTGCATTTTAGTGACAAAGTAATTCATGTTACAAATTGTGACACTGTTGCCAATCAGTAGATTCCCACTTTGACCTGAATATACACCAAGAACGAACATGATTTGGAATAATAATAAGATTTAATAAAAATTTATTTTTAGGGGTGCCTGGGTGGCTCAGTTGGTTAAGCGGCTGCCTTTGGCTCAGGTCATACTCCCAGGGTCCTGGGATCAAGCCCTGCATCGGGTTCTCTGCTCAGCAGAGAGCCTGCTTCTCCCTCCCTCTGCCTGCTACTCTGCCTACTGTGCCCTCTATCTCTGTGTAAAGTAAATAAAAAAACCTTTTAAAAATATTTTTATTTATTATTATTTTTTAAAGATTTTATTTATTTGACAGACAGAGATCACAAGTAGGCAGAGAGGCAGGCAGAGAGAGAGGAGGAATTAGGCTCCCCACAGAGATGTGGAGCTCAATCCCAGGACCCTGGGATCATGACCTGAGCCGAAGGCAGAGGCTTTAACCCACTGAGCCACCCAGGTGCCCTATTTATTATTTTTTTCTCTGAAAGAGAGAGCAAGCACGAGTAGAGGGAGTGGCAAAGGAAGAGGGAGAAGCAGGTTCCCCAACCAGCAGGAAGCCTGATGCAGGCTCAATATCAGGACTCCGGGATCATGACCTGAGCTGAAGGCAGATGCTTGACCTACTGAGCCATCCAGGCACCTCCTGTGGCTTTTAAAACATAATTAGTAACAAGGAATAATGTAGAGGAATCCTCTAGTCTTAAAGATCCACATAACCAGTTAGTCTTAAAGTGTATTTGTCACATATATCATATATCATTTCTTCACTGGAAAGGAGAAACATCCTTCTTACTTACTTCTTACTTACTTACTTACTTAGCCTTAATATAAAAATAATATACCAAAACATGTAAAGCTTCTGAGAGTGTCTTATAATTTCTTTCTTAAATTTCTTTGTTTAAGCCTTTATTTTTTAAGTATTTATTCATTTGAGAGAGAGAGTATGCAAGTAGAGGGCTAGGGCTCGAACTAATGAATCTGAGATCACAACCTGAGCCAAAACCAAGAGTCAGATACTTAACCAAATGAGCCATGCAAGCACCCCAAGACTTTTTTTTTAAAGTTTACAAAGATTTGGCTTCAAGTTTTTAACAGAAGGCTAATTTGACTATTTATAGTTTTGTTTATCATTTATGTATAGATGAGTATAATACAAATGTGAATCATGTTTTGTTTATAAAACACACTTAACGATAGCAAAGTGATTTAACTTGATCTATGACTGTCATTGCTGAGATTTTAGGGCTTATGCAGTTATTTTGCTTTTATGTTTTTTTTAATGTATTTTTCTTCTTTTTTCTATTTTTAAAGTACTACACCCAAGGTGGGACTTGAACTCATGACCCTAAGATCAATAGTCACGTGCTCTGCTGACTGAGCCAGCCAGGGGTCCCTACTTTTTGGATGTCTTAGCATCCAGATACCTTTCCAGATATTGATTAACTGGATATAATTATAAAGGATATTTATGTAGGCAAGAGCTGTATTATAAAAACAGGATAACTATATTCTATTTCTTTAAGGGCCCAACAGTAAGATAATATAATCAATAAACATTTTTAAAAGTGCCAATTAACCAATGCACATACCCCAAATACCTTACTCTGATAGTCAACAGGATTTACTTAATATTCACATGCTAATATTTAATCAAGAAAAAGAAAAATTCAGGTGTAAATTTCTTACAATGCTGAATGGTACTGTAGCAGTTGTCTTACCTAGATGGTAAAAGAATTCTGGTCTGTTTGAGAGATACAGACTTAGAATGAAGAGGGGGAATTCATCAGGCTACCAAGGCTTTTGAAAATATCTATTAAAACTCTTTATTTACCAAGACAGTTAACTACTTAATTTCACTTCCTAAACAAGTTTCTTCTCTACATAAAAGGTAACGTATTTATCTGCTGACATGAATATTCCATTCCCCATGACAGTTACAGTCCTACCATAAATGAAGAAATTGACACTGCTTTATAAATTAGCCATGTAACAAAACCCAAGTTCTAAACAGGAATTAGAACACAAGCTAAAGTCAATAACAGCAGAGGCCCAACAATGCTCTTAACTTGAACTGACTAGACATTTAAAAAACAAATCACCTAAACACACTCACGTATATATACAAATATGCCACCTCGAAGGTGGGTGGGAGGACAGGGAAAATGAGTGATGGGGATTAAGGAGTGCAGCTGTAATGATGCGCACTAGGTGATGTATAGAATTGCTGAATCACTATACTGTACACCTGAAACTAATATAACAGTATATATTAACTATATTGGAGTGAAAATAAAATAAAATAAGGAAATACACCCACCTGAGGACCACCATATATGAACAGCACAGTGGGGTATTTCTTTCCAGGCTGTAGATCATGAGGTTTGTACAGCATCCCATACAACGTAAATCCAGTAGTACTTTCAAAAGAGAAAATCTCTGGAGGGGTGTAGTCAGGAAGAGGACCTATGAGGAGATAACCAAAAAAGTACAGAAAAGTTCTTATGGGAGCTCTGCAATCTGAGAGCAAGGACAAGAAACCATGATCCCACAACCCCTCTCCCCCACACAAATAAATGACCATCCCCCTTACAGGTGATAAGAAATTACTCAAGAACATTTATCTTTAAAAAAGAAAATTGAATGAACATATATATTAAATTATTTCAAAAAGAGATACACAATAATCTGAATAATCCTTAGAGCCTAGGAGGTGTTTAGATGCAGAAGTATACAAACACTTTGTGCTTGGTTCAGTGTAACTTAATGATGGTTAAGCCAAAATCTGACCAGAAACTGGAAGCACAAATTTAACTCAGTTTAACTTGCTCACAGCAGGTGCTCAATAAACATTTGTTTCTGATCACTGGAGAGTAAGCCTAATCAGGACCCAGAAAAAAATGGAAGTCATGATCAGTATTTGGTTTAACAAAGCTTTACAGACCTGTCCTAAGTCTCTGTACACTGGATGATGTCACAGTCTAAGCAGAGATCATCACCATATTACAAATCTACCTGCGGACACTGGAACATGCCCTGTGGTTTTGCACTCGTTTCTTAATCCCTCAGCAGCTATTCATGAGGGAAAATTCTTAACAGGAAAAAGGATTTGGGGAAAAATTAGATTAAAGATACATAAATTTTTTTGTTTAAGAAATCAAGCATTTAAAAAATAGATAATTCACAATGCTATTCACTCCCTATAGAACAAGTGTTCTTTTACTAAAATGGCCACTGTAAGTGCTTAAAAAGTTAAGAAAGCTACCAGCTGGTTATTCCCTAAAGCTGCAGCTTCTCTGCTCAGTCTTACTAGTTCCATGTACATTTTCTTCATCTATTTATCTGGGAAATTACCCACACATGTGAACAAATCATTTCTTAGCTGATACTGTGACTAATTTATTCTTATTTTCAAAAAGGCCCTCCAGGGGCATCTGGCTGGCTCAGTTGGAAGAGAATGTGACTCCTGATCCAGGGGTCATGAGTTTGAGCCCCACAATGGGTGTAAAGATTGCTTAAATAAAAAATAAAATGAAATTTAAAAACTTCAAAAAGGCCTTCCAAACCTGCTCTTGCTTGGAATGGGAGGTAACCCATCTTATCTGGTGGCTGATAGAATAGGAAGGGTGGGATCAATCAGAACTCAGAAGCTCAGGGCCAAGTTCAGGGCCAAGTGGTGGTGAGAGTTGAGAAATGTGGACCTATGAAATGGGTTTAGTGCACTTATGTACTAATCCTGCATAAAATCAGGTTCAGGAAAATGAGTACCTGCTGAATCCAAAATGGTGGCCCAAAATTCCTTTGTTTTGCAAGTTGGGTCATCTTCAGGACTTGACAGCTTATAAAGGGACACACAGTGTGGGTTCTTCTGGTTACTATACTTACTTATAAAGAAGTCACAATGCTAGAGAAAGGAGAAAAACAATTACTTTTTCCCCATGGAAAAATAAAAAAGGTGCTACATCTGTCCTGGAGTAGGGAGTATGGTTACAGTTGGACCATTTATGTCCATATACAATGCTGAAGTTAAGAGTAGACTTTTTAGGGGCACCTGAGTGGGTCAGTTGGTTTAGCGTCAGCCTTAGGCTCAGGTCATGATCTCAGGGTCCTGGGAGAGCCCCATATCAGGCTTCCTGCTCAGTCAAGAGCCTGCTTCTCACTCTCCTCTGCTCCTCCCCCCTGCTTGTGTGCACTCTCTGGCTTTCACTCGAATAAACAAATAATTTTTTTTGTTTTAAAAGGTAGACTTTTTAAAGTTTTTCCTCAGAGGATCAGACTTTAGCAGGCCAATTTCACTGATTTTTACATTACTCTAAAGGAGTATGACATGAGCAGAAGGTTTTTATATGATAGGAAACTCTTTTCCAACAGGCACTTAATACCTGGCTGATGCAGCAAGAATGGGAATAGCCACGGTCGGTCAGCCTTGTCACCTCTCCAGGGTTTACATAACTGACCACGTACAGGTGATGTTCCAAAGGAGAGTCCTTGGTGCCTTCAAAATATACCAGCTTCCTGACTTCATCAACCTGGATCTGTAAAAAAAAAAAAAACAATAGAAAAATCAGTGCTAGCAGGACCTTGGCCAGCCTAGTAATTCAACAAACAATTCCCAATTTTATTTAGAATCATTTGAGTCACCCTTTGACTTGTGCCTCTTAAAAAATTTTGCCACCAATGTTAATAAACCTGAGCTGGTTTTGCTTATGACTTTTACCTAAGAATAGATTTTGTCCACAAGGAAAAAGGGCATTTCAATTGCATGCTATTGTTAGTTTCCTATATGGCTGAAATGTGGGCTTTTCTTAAAATGCGAGAGTTATTTCATTAAAATTACAACACTTCATAGGGAAAAAACATACCTATATTGCAGCTTAGGTCAACCATTCATGCATATGTAAAAGAGTCTAATTTTAGAATCCTGTATATTTCTCAGTGCGGTATTGTCTAAGGCAATACTTTTTTTTTTCTTTTTTTTTACAAACTTGCAAAAGTACTTTATCTACTAGGTTGAGAAGTAACTGAACTCAATTACAGTTTTAATACTGGTATAGTTTATAAATAAGTATGGATAAAATCTTTTAAGTCTTGGGGCACCTGGGTGGCTCAGTGAGTTGAGCCTCTGCTTTTGGCTCAGGTTATGATCTCAGGTCCTGGGATCGAGCCCCGCATCAAGTTCTCTGCTCAGCAGGGAGCCTGCTTCCCCATCTCTCTCTGCCTGTCTCTCTGCCTACTTGTGATCTCTCTCTCTGGGTCTAATAAATAAATAAAATCTTTAAAAAAAATCTTTTAAGTCTTCATTCAGAACTCAAAAAAACTGTAAGTAAACTCACAGCTGAAGTCATTTAATATTCACATATTCACCTAACATTTAGATTATAGGAGTCTAAATAAATGGCTTGTATTGTCCCTTTAAAAAAATCTTCTACCACCCTACTCAGTGTTTAATGAAATTCAAATTTTTTTACACAGCAAAGAAAACACAGATACATTTCCAAAAGCAAGTATTTTTAAATGCCACATTTTCTCCAAGAAGCTGTTTCTTCATTATTAATTATATTTTAGCACACACAGGTATAGAAAGAAACACAGCTGAGATTAAGTAGTGACATATAAAGAAAGGATACAAGGGAGAGGAGATGCCAGAACAAACGTTCATGAAGTTTCACACGTATGTGTTAATCTGCGCAAATGGTCAGGATAGGTTCTGCTCCTGACCTAGCAGCTGACCTTTCAAAACTGGAGAAATTACTGGTTAATTTCTCACCCCTGATTTAAAGGTTCTTTCTTTGCTTCATGTGACTACTTTTGTTAAACAGAAGTGTCAGAATCATGTTGAGAGGTCTGTTAAACAGACTGCCGGGTTCTGCCACCAGAATTTCTGATTCAGAGGGTCTGGAGTGGACCCAAGAATTTACGTTTCTAAAATGTTCCCAGGCGATGCTTAGGCTCTGCAGCAAGTCCAAGGGCCATACTTTGAGAACCACTCCCCAACACTGAGGAGGACATGGGCTTAAAAGGCTCAAAGCTTTACCCACTTATTGCCATTCAAAATCTTTGGGTGGGAATAAGGTCACTGGCAAAAGCAGAGGAAAATGTAACTTAAAAAAAATAAGACCAGGGGCGCCTGGGTGGCTCAGTGGGTTAAAGCCTCTGCCTTCGGCTCTGGTCATGATCCCAGGGTCCTGGGATCGAGCCCTACATCGGGCTCTCTGCTTAACAGGGAGCCTGCTTCCTCCTCTCTCTCTCTGCCTGCCTCTCTGTCTACTGTGATCTCTGTCAAATAAATAAATAAAATATTAAAAAAAAATAATAAGGCCAGGATAGAGGGGATATGGAAGAGTAAGAAAGAGAGACACAAACACATTACATAAGTAAGCATGATAGAAAAAAAAAAGAAGAAAATTAAATAAGATTCTGATCTATGTAAATACAATTCTGTGGGTTCCCTCAGTATTATCCAACGATTACACAGCAGGAACTTTACAACAGTATAATTTTTTATTCACCACAGTAAGATTGTTCTCAAATGATAATAACATCAAAGGTCCTTAGACAGAAAAGATATATTTGGATATATAACCAGAAGGCTATGTGAGACTCTCAGTGGAAATTAGACTTAAATGGTTACTTGTGATATTCTAAAGTTTTTAATCAACAAAACCAAACCTGAGACACAGATCTTCACTTTTTCTCCTTTACCACCTTGGGGACTAAGTGACTTCTACAGCAGCCAGTACACATAATCCTTTAATAAATCTCCAAGTCGGGGCACCTGGGTGGCTCAGTGGGTTAAGCCGCTGCCTTCGGCTCAGGTCATGATCTCAGGGTCCTGGGATCGAGTCCCGCGTGGGGCTCTCTGCTCAGCAGGGAGCCTGCTTCCCTCTCTCTCTCTCTCTCTCTCTCTCTCTGCCTGCCTCTCTGCCTACTTGTGATCTCTCTGTCAAATAAATAAATAAAATCTTTAAAATAAATAAATAAATAAATCTCCAAGTCAGTTTGAGGAAATCAAAGGCCTTCCCTAAATCCTGGTAGCATATACATCAACTTAACTGAATGTATCACACACATAAGGGTGGAGTTCTTAGAGTTCTCAGGAAACTGACCACCTAACTGAAAGTACAAACAAAACACAAGGTACTATAAAAGGCAAAAGAAGAAAAAATTAGAATTCATTGAATTGCTACAGAAAGCTGCATGCTAAGAGGAAAGAGGGTAGGTTTTCCTCCTTTTCCATATCAACCTGCACTCTGTCTATATGTCCACCACTCTTTGAAGGTGCTGGATAAAACTTTAAATTTGTGCGATAAGATAAACAGGTAAGTGAAAGAGAAGCACTGCCTCAGAAGTAGTAAATGCAATTTCTAAAGCAGAAATGACATGAGCCATCTATAAGAGATATAAAAATAATTTTCAAACAATATCTCAACTCACAGCTTTGGCAGACTCAGAAAATATGGACCAGCCCTTTCCTTCTTAAGTAGCAACACTATATTTGAAAATGGTGAACCTAAGTAACCAGAACACATCTAATACCAGGGCTATAAAATGGGTGATTTATAATTTAAACTAAGATTCTTCCTTTCTAAAACTTGAGTTCTTCTAGGCCCTAACTTAATATTGTCAAAACACTGGGGTCATATGAAGTTGTACTACAGCTTTTTTGCACCGCATAAACACAGCAAATGTTGACCAAACATATCAGGAAAATAAAAGAGCATACGTTAGATCCATGCCGGCCAAGAACTTCCCATTCACCACTGGTAATTGCTATTTCCTCTTTGACAGGACACTTGAAATCACCTAAAGGTAAACATATTTATCATTCAGCACTCTGTATCAGACTATAAGCAAATGAAACAACAAAGAACATTACTCTAAAACTCTTTTCTCCAAAAGTGATTCAACAATTCAAGTTATATCTGGGATAATGAAAATGTTTTGAAACTAGACATAGGTGGTGACCGCACAACAGCAGGGATGTACTAAATACCACTGTTCATCTATTTTTCTTAATGTTTTAATTTTTATAAAAAAGTACTCTCTATGCCCAACGTGAGGCTCAAACTCAAGACACTGACATCAAGAGTCATATGCTCCACCACCTAAGCCAGGCAGGTGCCCTGCCACTATTCCCTTAAAAATGTTTGTTCAAGGGATGCCTGGGTGGCTCAGTCGTCTAGGCATCAGACTCTTGATTTAGATTTAAGCTCAGGTCATGATCTCATGGCTGTGAGACTGAGCCCCAAGACAGGCTCCACACTCAGTGAGGAGTTGGCTTGAGATTCTCTCTCTCCCTCTCTCCCTTGGTCCCTCCCCAACCATAAATAAATAAATCTCTAAAAAAAAAAATAAAATATTTGTTTAAAATGTTTATTCTAAAGTGGTTAATTGTTATGTGAATTTCACCTTAATTTTTAAAAAGTCTATAGTTAAAAAAATTCCAGGTTATGAGTCTTCACAATACAATGGAATGAATAATGGTAGAAAGATCCATGTCAATCAAGGAAAAACAGCAAAATTTAAATAAAAAAATTTTTTTAAAGATTTTATTTATTTATTTGACAGACAGAGATCACAAGCAGGCAGAGATGCAGGCAGAGAGAGAGGGGGAAGCAGGCTCACTGCCGAGCAGAGAGCCCAATGTGGAGCTCAATCCTAAGACCCTGGGATCATGACCTGAGCCGAAGGTAGAGCCCCCAACCCACTGAGCCACCCAGGTGCCCCAGCAAAATAGATTCTGATGGCAAAGCCAGAAAAGAACTCAAAAGCAACTGTATTCCTAGACCTAGAAGTCTAAGGGTTGACAAGGCATTTTCTCTAGAAATGCAACAAACTACTTAAAAAGCCACAAAAGAAAAATTTTTATACAATTGTTCCCCATCTGCCAAAAATAAACTGGGTATTACCATAGTAAATGCCAACATGCCCCATTTGTCTTTAAGAGATTCTGTCTGGGTGAAGACAACTCTCTAGGTGGCTGGTGGCTGAAGCAGGAGGTTAAAAAATGGAAACCATTTCTCTTTGCCTAGTAGCATTGTGGGAAGAGATAGACAGGAACAGGCTGAGATGGTGAGATGGTGAGATGGTATGGGAGTCTTAACCAGGGTCCCCGTAAGGTTAAAGAAATTGATTTTTTCTTAGACACAAAAATTCAACTTAGTACTTTAAATTTTATGTCCAGGAAATATAGAAATAAGTATTATTTTATATATATGAAACAAGTACTAATTGTTTCACATTCTAGCCACTTGAAGAAGAAGAGGAAAGAGGAAGATGAAGTGGTATCAAGGAAACAGGAAGATTTAGAGCAAGAAAGTCTAAGAAGAAAGGAGCGGAAGGGAAAGAAGAGGTACATAAACTGAGGGGCCCAGAAAGAGACACTGAGAGGGAACAAAGAGGCCAGGATTTAGAGACGAATATTAACTTCCTACATTCTTCAAATTTTAAATTATAAAATTTTACGTAACCAACATTTTATTACTGTTCCCCAAATATTGTTTTAGTTAATTAATTACTATCCACAGCTCTTTGACCCATCTTCATCACTAAAATTTCTGGAGGATCCCTGGGTGGCTCAGTTGGTTAAGCATCTCCCTTCGGCTCAGGTCACGATCCCAGGGTCCTGGCAGCGAGTCCTGCATTGGGTTCCCTGCTCAGTGGGGAGTCTGTTTCTCCCCCTTCCCTGCTGCTCATGCACTAAAATTTCTGAAATTTCTTAAGTGAATTTAATTTATCAATAATAGAGGAGCTGGTAAGGGCAATGTCATACTAAGGGTCAAGTTAAACTAAGGCTCTCAAGGAACAAATTCTTTGCCTTGGATATATAAGATCCAGTCTGCCTTAAAAAAATTAGGCTGATGAAAGGAACAGAGTCATAGGCAGTATTTATTTTGTTAGTCCTAAGTTGTAGCTCATGTTTCCCAAATAAGAATGATATTTAAAAGGCCTTGTTGAGAAAAACACACAAAGTTTTTGCAAAGTTTGCAAAGTTGGCGAAGAATTCAAACAGACATTTCTCCAAAGAAGATATAGAAATGGATAATAACACATGAAAAGATGCACAGTTATTAGTCATTAGGGAAATGCAAATCAAAGGCACAATGAAATACCACTTCACTAGGATGGCTATATCAAAACAAACACACAAACATACCACACAGAAAAATAACAGGTGTTGGCCAGGATGCTAATGAACTGGAGCCCTTGTGCACTGCTAATGGGAATGTAAAATGGTGCAGCTGCCACAGAAAAGAGTATGGTGGTTCCTCAAAATATTAAAAATAGAACTGCCCCTTGATCTAGTAATTTCACTTCTGGGTATACATCCAAAAGAACTGAAAGCAGGGTCTCAAAACAGGTTATCTGTGCACCCATGCTCATAGCAGTGTTAGTCACAATAGCCAAAATGTGGAAGGAACCCAAGTGTCTGCAGAGAGATGAATGGAAGACACAAGGTGGTCTCTACATAGAGTTGAATTTATTCAGCCTTAAAAAGGAAGGATATTTTCACGTGAGCTATGACATGGATAAAACTTGAGGACATTATGCAAAGTGAAGTTAGACATAAAAGGGCAAATACTGTATAATCCCATTTATATGAAGTATCTAGAGTAGTCAAAATCATAGAGACAGAAAGTAGTTGCTAGTGGTTGAGCGGAGGGAGCAATAAGCTAAACGGTATTATTTATTGAACAGTTTCAGTTCTGGGAGATGAATAAAGTTCTGCAGGTGGATGGTAGTTATGGTTGCATAACAATATGAACATACTTAATGCCACTGAACAGTACACTCAAATAGTAAAAATGGTAGATTTTATGTATATTTTGCCACAATTTAAAAAAATGCCTATGTTGGGACGCCTGGGTGGCTCAGTTGGTTAAGTGGCTGCCTTCAGCTCAGGTCATGATCCTAGCATCCTGGGATCGAGTCCCACATCGGGCTCCTTGCTCGGCAGGGAGCCTGCTTAGCCCTCTGCCTCTGCCTGCCACTCTGTCTGCCTGTGCTCTCTCTCTCTCTCTGACAAATAAATAAATAAAATCTTTAAAAAAAAAAAATGCCTATGTTGAGTCTGTTAAGTTACAAATGGTAGTTAAGCATATAACATTATCATAAAGTGCCTACCATTCCAAAACAAACTATTATTAAAGTAGAAAACTGTAACTCAATTAAAAAAACAAAAACAAAAACAGGAGAACTATAGATAGACCATTTCACTTTTTCTAGGCTTACATATCCATTCTGTATTCTATTTCCCAGAAGGACAACAATCACTTTTTAAAGAGAAATTAACTCCAGCTGACATCATATTTAATGGTCAACAACATAACAACATAATTATATCAATCTGAAGAGCTATAACCATATTAGCTTCAGTGTAGATGCAGACAGTATTGAAAAAAAAAAATAGGAGGGGTGCCTGGGTGGCTCAGTCAGTTAAGCAGTTGACTTTTGATTTCTGCTCAGGTCATGATCTCAGTGTCCTGGGATGGAGCCCCATGTTGGGCTCCCTGCTCAGCGGAGGGGAAGCTGCTTCTCCCTTTTCCTCTGCTCCTCTCCCTGACTCGTGCTCTCTGCCTCACAATGCTGCTCTCTCTCACTCTCTCTCATTAATAAGTAATGTAAAAACCAAAAACAAAACGAGGAGGTAAAAATACCTAAAAACCAAATAACATTTAAAAACAGCCTTTTCAAAAAAAAATAAATAAATAAAAACAGCCTTTTCAGTCTAAATATGACTTTGGCTCACTTTAAGCAAATTAAAAATTATAGTCAAGGCAAAAGTAGAAAGCAAAAATAAGTAATTCCATTCCCAGAGATTACTCAATATTCTTATATAGCCATCAAGAACACTGTCCTGTAATTTCACATATGTATTTATATTTTAGCTTCACTTACATATTAAGTTTAAGTTTAATCAATTAAGTTTAATTAATTAATTAAGTTTAATGAAGCAAGTACTGATGCTTATAAAGTATATAAAGTATACAAAAGGGCATTATATTATCCTGCCCCTCCCACTTTCTGCCCACAACATACAGATGTATTTTCTAAATAAAAAAGGACTTCTTACTTGGGGCAGGCAGCCCACCACTGGATCGTTTGTATTTGCTCTCCTTTAAAATGGATGTGATTTTGTATAAATGACGGAAACCTGTTTTGCATTCAGAGGCAAAAATAAATTCAATTTCATCTTCATGACTTTGGGGAAAAACATGAAAGATGTCATGGATCTGTAAAATGAATAGCTTAATTTACTACACACATTAATGAAAATACTATATAAACAATTCAATTAAGCTAGAGAAAGAAGAATTAATTGATAAATACATTCTGAAACATAAGTAACTGTCAGTGCTAGGGGTACTGTATATTTACAATATAGATTCTGTCTTGTCCTTTCAGATTTATCTCATTTTAGTCACACACTTCATTACTGAGAAATAAACATTCCCAAATGGTGAAAAAAGAAAAATATGACCAAAAGCTTTTTCTTTTTCTTTCTTTTTTATTTTTATTTTTATTTTTTTTTATTTGTTTATTTACAGCATAACAGTGTTCATTGTTTTGGCATCACACCCAGTGCTCCATGCAGTACATGCCCTCCCTATTACCCACCACCTGGTTTCTCAACCTCCCACCCCCCCCGCCCCTTCAAAACCCTCTGGTTGTTTTTCAGAGTCCATAGTCTCTCATGGTTCATCTCCCCTTCCAGTTTCCCTCAACTCCCTCTCCTCTCCATCTCCCCATGTCCTCCATGTTACTTGTTATGCCAAAAGCTTTTTCTTACTCATTATCCCTATAATCTTTTGAAATACGGCATGCGGTTTAATGATATAAATCTTATTACAGAATCTTATTCTTATCCAAAATTTTATGACTTTTCTTTTCCAAAGAGAAATACTGTAAAAGTTGAAGGGTGAATCATATAAAGCCTGTACTCAGCCAAGAAGTGATGTGGCTTCATTTATTTTGTATCTTGTTTAAGTTTTTTCCACTAACTTGGAAAATGATAAACTCACTCCCAACTGGTAAATTCTGGTATAGTTTGCCAACTTAAAAGAGAAAATCTCTTCTAGATTTCTGCTCAGGTCCTCCTCAGAGGCACTGATGAGGCTGTTTTTCAATAGCTGATGTGTCCAGGAACAAGAGAAAATTTGTAGCCGGGAGATGTCATTTCAGTGACATCTTTCTATCTACAAATACTTTGATTTACAATGTTCAAACTAAGAAAATAATATTCATGGTTACTCTGAATTTAAAAGATACATTTTGATAGTTTGCTATAAAACTTCACTTGCTTTAGCATTCTGAGAAAATATGTAACCAAGTACAGGAAAGCATACATACATTTATCCAGATGTCTGTGGTTTCTTCATAGATAATTAGTGGCGTCACAGAGTCAGGCACCGACTCGATGAGTCTCTGTCTTTCCATGGCATCATCTTCTACTGGGATAAATAATTCAGGTGAGATCAACACTATCTGTAGGCGAGTTTGGGAGCGATCTAGTAGAATGGACCAAGCACTATTTAAACAAAACAAACAAACAAAAAAGCACCAAAAAATAAAGCCATCTCTCAGAAAATGAATATTTCCCTACTCTCTCCTCTAGTACCCATCCGTTATTTCTGTAATCACAATTAAAGGACTGCTTTAGTAGATGTTAAATTATCACTTACAAATGGCTAATTAAAAGTATTAGCTTTTTCTATACTTATTTTTTACAGTTAGGCTTGAATAGAGTTTTTTTTAAAAGTGGTTGTTTTTAAACTCCTAAAACCACATATGACCTACGACACTGTTTTCTCCCCTTAGTGTCAACAACTGGCAGTCTTGTGAAATTCCTGTTGTCTACCTTAGGAACTATATATAATCACCTTCACATAAAATCCACAAAAATTTTGCTTAAATTATATAATAACAAAATGCAGACGTCCTTACATGTGAGTCCTAAGATCATACAATTTAACCACAGAAAGTACTGAAACCATGACTGGCTATGTAAGAGACAATGAAAATGCAATGCTCCTATGCTTACAAGATTACAAATCTGCAAGCTCACTTAGCTCAGGAGAAATTCTCTGTGCAGAAATAACTACTCTGCAAATTTACATGTGAAGGCACCTTCAACCCAAGGACAGGCCCAGTAACAAACATTTCTAAAGCTCTGGATTCTAAATTACTTGTAAAAGAGTGACAATTTAACATACGCACTATTTTCCCTCTGGAGTCCATCCAGCTCTGGCAATATATTCAACTCCTTCAAACAGAATCTCAAAAGGTTGAATTAGTTCCTTATCTATGACATCAATAATCTATTAAAAAAGAAAAAAAAGGAATCAAGTTACAGAAGACTTATATCAGTAACTAGCTTACTAGTCTACCTTAATCATTATCTTTAACAGCATGACATTTTTTCAGGCATAGGTATTTAAAAAGGCATGAGAGATATAGCAAAGCCAGCAGTAAGTTGTGGGTTACCTACATTGGTGTGCTCTTCATGTCTAAAAAAGTTCTAAGCACAAGAATTAGTACAGTCTAAAAGTCTTTTCCTATGAGTTTATATACAGTAACAGAGCCCTTGCTAATAACTAGTAAAAACAAGTTTTAATCAATTTAGACTCTAGTACCAAAGAAAAATAAAAATCCCTAGTTCCCAACATTTTAGCCTAAATATGATTTGTGTAATATATTAGTGAAACTTTCCCCTTTCAAAATCTAACCAACATAAAAAGTAAGTTTGAAAAAAAGGGGCAAAGGATCTGAATAGAATGTTCTCCAAGGAAGATATACAAATGGCCATAAGCACATGAGAAGATGCTCAATGTCATTAGCCATCAGGAAAATTTAAGTCAAAATCACAATGAGATACAACTTCAAGCTTACTAGAATGGCTATAATAAATAAGACAAACAACAGAAGTGTTGATGAGGATGCGGAGATTGGAAACCTCACACAATGGGAATGTAAAATAGTATAACCACTTTAGGTAAATAGTCTGGCAGTTCCTCAAAAGGTTAAATAAATATGTAGTAGCTATCATATGACTGAAAAATTCCACTTCTCAGTATCTATCAAGAGAAGGGAAAACAGGGGCACCTGGGTGGCTCAGTGGTTGGGCCTCTGCCTTTGGCTCGGGTCAAGGTCTCAGGGTCCTGGGATCGAGCCCCGCATTGGGCTCTCTGCTCGGCAGGGAGCCTGCTTCCCCCTCTCTCTCTGCCTGCCTCTCTGCCTACTTGTGATCTCTTTCTCTTTGTCAAAAAAATAAAAATAAATTCTAAAAAAAAAAAAAAAGTTTAAAAAAGAAAAGAGAAGGGAAAACACACACATAGATTCATGGTTGTGTTATTCACAACAGCCAAAAGGTGGAACACCCTAACTGTAACTGGTAAGTGGGTAAATAAAATGTGGTGTAGCCACACAGTGGAATATTACTGGGTGATAAAAAGCAAGAAAGTGCTGGGGCGCTTGCTTGGCTGGCTCAGTCTGAAGAGCATGTGACCCTTGATCTCGGGCCCCATGTTGGGTGCAGGGATTACTTAAATAAACACAAACTTAAAAAGAAAGCAAGATAGTGCTGATACATGGTGCAACATAGATGAAGCTTGAAGACATGATGCTAAGTGAAAGAAACCAGACTAGATACTGTATGATTCCATTTATATGAAGTGTCCAGAATAGACAAATCTACAGACAGAAAGTAGATCAATGGTTGCCCAGTGCCAAGGGACATAGGAAGGTTGGAAGGTGATGATTAAAGGATGCGGCGTTTCTTTTGAAATGTTGAATGATGAAATTATGAAATGAAATGATGAAAATGTTCTAAAATTGACTGTGGTGATGGCTGTACAATTCTGTGAATATACTAAAAGCCACTCAGTGAACTGTATTGTATGTGACTTATCTCTCAATAAAGCTGTTAAAATCTAGCAGATTAGACTGGGTTTTTGTTTTGTTTTATTTTTTAAGTAGGTTCCACATCTAGCATGGAGCTCAGTGTGGGACTTGACACACCACCCTGAGATCAAGACCTGATCTGGGACCAAGAGTCAGACGCTTAAAGATGCTTAGGGGGCTTAGTTGTTGTGTCTGCCTTTGGCTCAGGGCATGATCCCAAGGTCCTGGGGTTGAGCCCCTCATCAGGCTCCCTGCTCAGTGGAGAGCCTGCTTCTCCTTCTCCCACTCCCCCCAACTTGTGTTCCCTCTCTCACTGTCTCTCTGTCAAACAAATAAATAAAATCTTAAAAAAAAATTTAAAATAAAAAAGTCAGAAACTTAACCGACTGAGCCACCCAGACTGTTTTTTTAATTAATCTTGTGTGCATTCAGCTTATAAGCATTTGACTATCCAAATGTAAAGCAGCAATGCAAGGGAAATGTGGGATATCCAACAAAGAAGGGGAGTCACTAGTCAATGAATGCCGTCTTTTAAATATTGATCTGGAAAATTAACAATGCAAAGAGGAAAAACTTTTGGAAAGGAGTGGTAAATATGCATATCCCTATATTCCTATCTTGGGAACCAGCAAAAAGTTTCCAAAGCATGGTCCACAGATATCTCAGCAAGTTAAATGAGTTTAAGAAATTAGGGGCGCCTGGGTGGCTCAGTGGATTAAGCCGCTGCCTTCGGCTCGGGCCCTGATCTCAGGGTCCTGGGATCGAGCCCCGCATCGGGCTCTCTGTTCTGCAGGGAGCCTGCTTCCTCCTCTCTCTCTCTGCCTGCCTCTCTGCCTACTTGTGATCTCTCTGTCAAATAAATAAAATCTTAAAAAAAAAAAAAAAAGAAAGAAATTATACTTACCCTTCCTTCAGCATCAATCATTATTTCTGACATCTTAAAGGTGACTTTTGGATTTGCTGTGCCTTTAGAAAGAGACATGAATAATAATCCATAATCAAAATTATTCAAACTAATTTTGCCAGATCAATCCCCTCTATACTTTAGTTAAGTCAGGAATATTGTAGAGTCAGGGCCTTACTGTGTAAAAATCTCAGAACTTCAAATTCATAATTCTCAACATAGGTATCAAAAATATATATATATATATACTTGAAAACATCAAGAGCCAATACGAAATAAATAAGAGAAATTCTATATCATTTTGTAATTGACATGTAAATAGCAAAATACAAATAAATATAAATGTCAATGGAATATAGTACCTGTTTTAGGATAACGGAATGAATCTGCCCTCCTTGTTTCCAACATAGGGGATGTAACATGAATAATTTCCACCTCAGATTCATCATTTTCTTCATATAGAATTCTTAGAATTTTGCTGCCACTGGGAGCTTTTAAAAGGAATTTAAATATTGAAAATTTAGAAGAATTATTCCAGAGAGTAATCATAACTGACCACTCCCTCTAGTAGTATATTTCCCATAGTGAAAAATAATTTATGTATAAAAAACACTGCCTTTTGTATATAAAAGTCTCACTAGTCTTTGCACTAGGAAGGTGAGTTACTACTAAATCACTTTTGCTCGTTAAAAAAGGAAAACCTGAAGGTAATTATATATTTTGGGGGAGTGGTGGTGGTTGTTTTAATTTAAGTAGGCTCCACGCCCAACATGGGGCTTGAACTCATGACCTGGAAACACACCAAGGACTTGAGTCTATGCATACCTTAAAATGCATTCCTTGTTGAAAAATAAATTACTCAATTATATTTATAATATTTCCTGTAACAAAATAAATGCTATTTAAAAAAACATTTTATTTATTTATTTGAGAGAAAGAGAAAGAGCAGGGGAGAGGTAGAAGGAGAGGGGAAGAGAGCCACAAAGAGACTCTGTGAGAGCAGATGTGGGGCTCGATTCCATGACCCCAACACCACGACCTGAGCTGAAACAGAGTCGGACACCCATCCAACTGCGCCACCCAGACACCCTGAATATAAATGCTAGTTAAACAGAATCCAGCTTTCTTTTTATGGTTTCTCTAATTCATGTCAGAATCTTGTTCTAACAAACACAGTTATGGCAAAACATTTTACATCTTAAAACTGAATGACCAAATCTAAGACAAGGCTTAAAAATAAGTATTTTTCATGGTCCCTCAGAGAAATGTTCAAAATAGGAGCTGCTGGGGTGCTCAGTGAGTAAAGTGAGCAACTCTTGATCTCGGGGTTGTGAATTCAAGCCCTACATTGGGCAAAGAGCTTACTTAAAAAAACAAAAATGGTAGCTGCAATCCATTATTATGTCATGAAATCTATTAATGGGTAATAACAAGCATTTAAATATACAATGAACAAAAAATATACAATATCAGAGTGCATTACACATACAAGTAAGTACTGCTTCATAAAATTTGTTTTTAGCTTTTGTATACAATATATGTACAAAATATCAGGCTAGAATGTAAAGCAAATTTCTAACTGGATCTTCAGAGAAAGCTGTTTTACAGGCAATAAAATACTTGTGAATTCATCCAGAAAAGGGAGGAATTTGTGCCCTTTTCCTGACCATTCATACACTAATTTGGCCGTACATTTATGCAGTCCAGTCAATCCTACGTTTTTACAGCAATGCGTTGGGTGTAGTATTTTCTTTTTATTTTGTCACCAATATTGCCACTAAGACCAGCCTCTACATGAAAGATTGGCAAAAAGAGTTAAAGACCAGAGGCATTAATGCAATTACTTTTTTATTTTTATTAGAATTCATTATGGTGGGATATAACCTATATATTCTAAATAACTACTGATAGGATCCAATCTTCATGACTTCATAATCTACTATTCAGGACTTAGCATCTGAGCACTTAACTAACTGGCAGCTGAATCTCATAATATTTTAGTATTTTGAACCCCCTTACTTGTTTCAGCTTCTGGACACCACCAGTAGCCAGAATATCTATCAAATTCTTCTTGAAGAACAAAGGTAGCAACTCCAGCTGATCTGGGATCTTCTTCCATGTTGGCTAGCTCTAGACAAACATAAATAGCAAAATTATCACAGGAAGTTCTCTAACTTTTCATAGGTACTAAGCACAATGATTTGCATGCTGAATGAAATCTGCATGCATAATGAAATGCAGCTGTAGTATTGTGGGGAAGTCTGGAGCCAAACGGACTGGATATAAATCTGAGCTCCATCATGTACTAACCGACTGAACTTGTGCAAATCAACCAACCTCATTCCACTGAAGTGTCCCATTTGTAAATGGGAATAAGAATGTACCTCATAAGATCATTAGGGTTAAGTGAGTTAATTCACATAAAGCACTTAGAACAAAGCCTGAACCAAAATACGTGCTCCATAAAAGTCAGTTATTATTTCCCGCATTTAGCTAATAGCATCATGGAAAAAAAGGATACATGGAAACAGTCAAAGTGATTTGTAACTTCTACCCAGAGAAGTCCAACTTTAGACCTAGAATGGGTCTTACACATCATGTAATCTTCATCCTTCTTCCTCTCTCCCCTTCTTGCAGTCAACTTTTATCTCTTTTACACATTCCAGTAAATAGTTTGAAGGGAACTCTTGCTTTAAAAATAACCCTCCCAGGATGCCTAGCTGGCTCAGTCAGTTAAGAGTCTGCCTTCAGAGTCCTAGGATGGAGTACCACATCCGGCTCCTTGCTCAGCGGGGAGCCCGCTTTTCCTTCTGCCTGCCGCTCCCCTTGTACTTTCCCTCTGACAAACAAATGAAATCTTTGAAAATAAATAAATAAATAAATAAATAAATAAATACTCTCCCCACCCCCCAATCACAAAGTCATAAATTTTATAAGATTTCATGACATGGAAGGCTGCCTGAACGGCTCAGTTGGTTAAGCATCTGCTTTTGGCTCAGGTCATGATCCCACCGTCCTGGGACCAAGCCCGTATCAGGTTCCCTACTCAGTAGGGAGCCTACTTCTTCCTCTATCTCTGCTGTTCCCCCTGCCTGCGCTCTCTGGCATGCCATGCGTGCGCGCGTGCGTGCACACACACACACTCTCTCTCCCTCTCTTTGTGTGTCAAATAAACAAATAAAATCTTTAAAAAAAAGATTTCATGGGCGCCTGGGTGGCTCAGTGGGTTAAGCCTCTACCTTCGGCTCAGGTCATGATCTCAGGGACTTGGGATGGAGTCCCGCATGGAGCTCTCTGCTTGGCAGGGAGCCTGCTTCCTCCTCTTTCTCTCTGCCTGCCTCTCTGCCTACTTATGATCTCTCTCTGTCAAATAAATAAAATCTTAAAAAAAAGATTTCATGACATGGAGAAATATTTGTAATATACCTGGATTAAAAATAGCCCTATTACTAAATGGCATGTACACTCTAATTTCATTCATAAAAATGTTAAACATGGGGGCACCTGGGTGGCTCAGCGGGTTAAAGCCTCTGCCTTCGGCTCAGGTCATGATCCCAGGGTCCTGGGATTGAGCCCCACATCGGACTCTCTGCTCAGCAGGGAGCCTGCTTTCCCCTCTATCTCTGCCTGCCTCTCTGCCTACTTGTGATCTCTCTCTGTGTCAAAAAAAAAAAAAAAAAAAGTTAAACATACATTTTAAAAAAAGTGTTGGGATAGAAACCAAAATGTGGTTCTCTCCAAATATGAGACAGACTATGGAGAAGCATTTTTTAAAAAAATTGTTTTATAATTAACAAAATTTTAGGTGTACTATTTGTGAAAAATGTATATATTTGTGTAACCAATCATACCCTATCAAGACATATGATATTTCCAACATCCAGAATGTTTTCTCCTGCTTCTTCTCACTCAATACCCATTCTCACCCCAGAAGCAAACATTCATCTGATTTCTGTCACTAGAGGTTAGTTCTGTGTATTCTAGAGTATCATATAAGTGAAGTCATCCTTTGTCTGCTTTTTGAGATTCACCAATATTGCTACATGTATCAACAATCCATTCCTATTTATTGCTGGATGATATTTCAGAGCATACCACATTTTGTTTTGTTTTGTTTTTTAAAATCCATTCACCTGTTAATGGTATCTGGGCTGTTATCGTCATCGTCAGTTATTGGCTATATGAATAAAGATACTATAATCTTTCTTGTATAGAGGTCCTTGTGGGTGTATGCTTTCTCTTGCATTAATCTTAGCCAAAAGGCCGAGAAGCGATATATGCTTTCTCTTGAATAAAGACCTGGGAGTGGAATGACTGGGTAGTATGATAAGTGTTTCACTTTATAAGAAACTGTCACATAGTTTTCCACAGTATTTTTACTAGTCATGTGTGAAAATTCCTCTCCAACATTTGTGTTCTTCATCTTTTTCATTTTAGCCATTCTAATGGGTGTATGGTAATATGTCATAGTGATTTCAATATTATAGACAAGCATCAATGTATTGTTTTTGGTTATCTGTATTTTCTATATAGTCAAACAAATATGCAACATGAGCCAATAATCCCCTATCCAAAAATTTTGAGTCCAGAAGTGTTTGGAACTCAGAATTTGGGGGATTTTTCAGATTTATCATATATCTACCATATAATTATGTAACATTTCTGGCAGGGTAATCAAATACCCTGTAATTGAATACACTAATATTCCTGCAGCAAACTTATGAATAGACACACTAAGTAGGATTAAGATTATAAATAGCCTCAGGTCAGTTCAGGACAGGTTTTGCCAGCAAATGAGTTTTAGTTCTCAGCTACTGAAAACTAAGCTCAGTTTTATAAGAGTTTTTTGAATTTTGGAATTAATGATATAGGCAAAACCAGTGTTCGGTTTTCTTGGGATCTTTCAACTACCCCCCAGTTATACCCACCATATTGTTTCATATTTGTTCTCTTTTGGATGTGAGAACCACTCATTTCTATCTCCCTTTCACTTACTATAGACTTCAATTATTAAGAGTTATTTATTACATGAATAAAAGGTATCACTTTTTTTTTCTGACAGGTCAATATATCATTCGAGAGTAGAGGCTGGTACTGTATTACTTTCACATTCCTTTTCATACTAGGCAGAAAGGAAACACATGCACATGTTCACTGACTAACCCCCTCAGAAAGCAGACTTTCACTTGGAAACTTACTGTGAGCAGAGTTAAAAGTGAAGATGCTTACTCTGTACCTATCTTTCTACTTAAACACATCACTCTTACTAGGTTTCAGACACCATCCTAAACACTTCACAAATATAAACTCATTATAACCTCATAAGAGCACTATAAATGACATACCTTTTTAGATACAGAAACAGAGATCGGTTAAATAACTTACTCGAAATCACAGAACTACAAAATGGTAGATCTAGGATTCAAACTGGAATGGTTCTAGACTGCATTTTTATTTTTATTTTTTTTAAGACTTTATTTATTTGACAGAGATAGCAAGAGAGGGAACACAAGCAGAGGGAGTGGGAGAGGGAGAAGCAAGCTTCCCGCTGAGCAGTGAGCCCCTTGTGAGGCTTAATCCCAGGACCCTGGGATCATGACCGGAGCCGAAGGCAGATGCTTCATGATGAGCCACCCAGGAGCCCCTAGACTGCATTTTAAACAAGTACATTAATCTTGAAGATAATAAACATACCACATACCTATATGCATAGAAAGGAAAATAATAGTAAGAATAATACTATATCATCCTGCAGGGTGCTGGTGCTTTCTACTTTAAATTCTGTCAATTTCTTTCTTTTCTTTTTTTTTTTTAAGAGAGAGAGAGAAAGTGATAGAGGCAGAAGGAGGGGGAGAGAAAGTCTTAAGCAGGCTCCACGCCGAGCACAGATCTCACAACACTGAGCTCATGACCTGAGCTGAAATCAAGAGCTGGATGCTTAACCCACTGAGACACCCAGGTGCTCCTAAATTTTGTCAATCTTCACAATAATTCCGTGTGGAAAAACAATTCTACAGAAGAAAAACTAGACTAAAAAAAATCTTAATTCTATCTGTTACTGTCAGAGCTTTGCACTCCCAGCCTCAAGTAGGATAACTAGTACATAGTGAGAGTTCAATGTTTGTTAAAAGCATGAAGAAACAGTTAGGATTTCCAACCCAGATTTACTAATCATCAACCTAATCCTACTGTCAATGGTAGCCGTTCTGATTCCCTGACTCCAAATGGAGACAAAAAACGTACTTTTATTCCTTCCTTTCAATATTTATTTATTTGAGAGAGATAGAGAGAGAGAGAGAGAGGGAGAGTGGGAGCAGGGAGGTAGTGGTGGGTGAAAGGGCAGAGGGAAAGAGAGAAGGAGGAAGCAGCCTCCCCACTGAGCATGGAGTCTAACACGGGGCTTGATGTAAGACCCTGAGATCATGACCTGAGCCAAAAATCAAGAGTTGGATGCTTAATAGTCTGGGCCACCCAGGTGCGCCCAAAACACGTACTTTTCACTTAAAAAGTTCCCTATTCCATCCCCTTTGGCCTGTCTGATGTTCCATAGAATCTTTGTCCACTTAAACCTGGATAATTTCAACAGTTAAGTTTTGGTGTCCTTGCCTCTAGCCCTGGGCTTTTAAAATACAACTTTCACAAAGTATCCAGAACAATTTATCTATGATATGACTCTGACCACACCATCCAATTGTTTAAAATTTTCAGTGGACCCTCACATCATGTTAGAGACTCTGTTGATTTACATGAGATACAGTTAACCCTTGTCTTGGTTACCATTACCTTCTTGATTCATGCCTTACGTTTTAGAACTGTCAGACTGCTTTCAACTCCTCACCCACCACCTTCTGCATTAAGACCTTTCTCAGGTGGTCCCCTCACTAGAATGTACTGGTTAACGTGCAGTCAAATCTAAGATCAGGTTAGATGCCAGTTAGGTGTCATCTCTTATAGGAAGCCTTTCCTGACCACTACCCCATACTGATACCCTCACAACACCCTATATTTGCTTATCATTCTGTTTTATTATTCATACAGTTTCCTTGAGGGTCCGGGTTATGTCTTATTCAACTCTGTATTCTTAGTTCCTGCCATGTTACCTGGTGCACAGGAACTTAACCTATCTTTACTGACTGACTGGAGAGCTAGAACAGATTTCTTGACTCCTAATTCAGTGTTCTTTCTACCAATGAAAATTGTTCAGGAAAAGGCTTTTTCTATAACACTGATAATCCTAATAATGAAAAAAGGTTTGTTGTCAATACACTACTGTATTCTAAAATAACTTATCAGAAATATGCCCAATAATTCAGCTTTGTGAACATTACATTAAACAAGAGTTGAACAAATGAATTTTGAAAGTGACCATCCTTCACTAATCTTTTGTTTCATGTGTTCAAAGAAAAAGCAATACACCATTTCCCATCTTTCATTTGTATGAAAGCTTCAGAGGAAAACATCTACATCTTTTCTGTGCTTTGAGCAGTGACTGAGAAGTGATTACTATAATCATTTCAATGAAAATTAATTATTTCCACAACACACACAATTCTACAAAGTTTTGTTTTTCCTATTATGATTAAGTAGGTAGGCTCTCCAAAAAGGGGAGATAAATTTTTGTGTATTAGGTATTTGTTTGTTTCCCAAAAGCAGATTAAATTTTTTTAAAGATTTTATTTATTTATCAGAGAGAGAGAGAACACAAACAGGGAGGAGCAGCAGGAAAGGGAGAAGCAGGCTCCTCTGATGTAAGCAAGGAGTCTGATGTGAGAGACTCGATACCAGGACCCCAGGATCATGACCTGAGCCAAAGGCAGACACTCAACTGACCGAAACACCCAGGCATCCCAAGATTTTTTTAATTGAAATTTTACTTTAATGAGAACAGTTTTGGGGAAATTCTGGCAGTCTTAGTAAGCTAAAGAAACAATCATGTCAGAGGTGCTACAGTACTATCTGAAAATGAACATTAAAATAAGGCAGCATTATGTGGGTGGTACATACTATTTATCCTCTGTACTTTTTTAAAGAATTTGAATTTAAAATATAAAGGTAACCTACTTTGCCTCAATTTCAAAAAGTGAGCAAAGGCAAAATTTTAAAAATGCTTTTCAGAAAAGTAGATTTGAAGAATTATGTGTTACCATTGTGCACATAGGTGAGCCTCCTTTCTTCTCTGGTTACGATGTTGGATATCCAAATATCATTGCTATGTATAAAAGCAATCCAGTCTGGATCAGCTGGGCATAATTTGGGATCCATGCGAATGTTGGGACAACTAGTCTCTACTAAATTCGGCCGTAAGGGTTGTTGCTAGAAAAGAAAAAACATTTTTAAAGCAAGTATCAGGCTGATACATACTTTATTCATTTGCCAGCACCCTTCCTATAAAATGAACAATAATTCCAAGTAAAATGTCAACCATAACTGCTCCTCAGAAAAATATACTTTTGCATGCCTTAACTTACAAGGACTCTTTTTTTTTCTTACTATCAATTAGAAAGCTAAGGGTAATAGGAAAGTAAATAAGGATTTTTTAAAAGATTTATTTATTTGAGAATGAAAGCAAGAGAGGGAGCACTCAAATGTATATGGAGGGGCAGAGGGAGAGGGAGGAGGAGAAAAGCAGACTCCCTACTGAGCGCAGAGTCCCACAACCCATGACCCATGAGATCATGCATGACCTGAGCCAAAATCAAGAGTCAGACGCTTAATCCACTGAGCCACCCGGAGGGCCCCAATAGGAAAGTAAATAAAGAAATAGAATAGCGCTTCATAAGTTTTGTTATTCAAACCTGTTTAATTGTTGCTTGTTAAATACTCTTATTAAGCACTTATTTATTGAATACTTACTCAATATTTCAAATTCATTTTACCAATATAAAACAGGACACTCAAAAAGATTTAACAAAAGCCAGGATCATACAATTCCAACAAAAGAATAGTTCTAATACCATGTAAAGAATTGCGGAGAGGGGTGCCTGGGTGGCTCAGTTGTTGAGCATCTGGCTCTTGATTTCAGCTCATGTCATGACCTCAGGGTCAAAAGATCAAGCCCCCACATCAGGCTCCACACGCACTGGGGAGACTGCTTGAGATTCTCTCTCCCTCTGCCCCTCCCCAACTCATTCTTGCTCTATCTCTTGCTGTTTCTCAAATAAATACATCTTGGGGTGCCTAGGTGGCTCAGTTGTTAAGCATCTGCCTTCGGCTCAGGTCATGATCCCAGGGTCCTGGGATCGAGCCCCGCATCAGGTTCCCTGCTCAGCAGGAAGCCTGTTACTCCCTCTCTCACTCCCCCTCCTTGTATTCCCTCTCTGGCTGTTTCTCTCTCTCTCTCTGTGTCAAATAATTAAATAAAATCTTTTAAAAAAGAAAAAACAAAAAAAAATTGCCTGGAGTAAAAGCAAACATTTAAAACCATTTATTAAAATGAATTAAGTGTTTGGGGTGCCTGAGTGCCTCCGTCAGTTAAGTGTTTGGCTCAGATCATGATCCCAGGGTCCTGAGATCAAGGCCCCTATTAGGCTTTCTGCTCAGCGGGGAGTCTGCTTCTCCCTCTCCCTCTGCCTGCCGCTTTGCCTACTTGTGATCTCTCCTTGTCAAATAAATAAATAAAATCTTTAAAAAAATCAATTAAGTTTTTAAGAGAACCAAAATTAGACTGCCTTGTCCTAATGATATCTTCCAAAATCCTCCTCAACCTTTACTCAGCAAACGGGCATTGATGTCCTTTACTAAATCTTCCTACATAGCAAGTATTTCTAGCATTTAAAAAATTACATATTAAGGGCGCCTGGGTGGCTCAGTGGGTTAAAGCCTCTGCCTTCGGCTCAGGTCATGATCCCAGGGTCCTGGGATCGAGCCCTCCATCGGGCTCTCTGCTCAGCAGGCAGCCTGCTTCCCTTCCTCTCTCTCTGCCTGCCTCTCTGCCTACTTGTGATCTTTGTCTGTCAAATAAATAAATAAAATCTTTTAAAAAAATTACATATTAACATCAGTGCAAAAACGATTAATTCTTAACACAAGAAATTAATACTTATATATCTTGTTTTCTTTACTATTAAATTTCTCACTTGGTGGGTAGATATAATTTTTTGGTTTAATTACCTTTCTGATTTGGATGCAAATAACCTTTAGTACCCAAAAATAGATTTAACATAGTAACACGAACTTACAGTAAATCCTTGTGGCCCTCCATCTTTTACATGATAAATTCCACTACCAGCTTGAAACAGAAATGTTCCACTTCCTGGGTGATAATCATAGGAAGCAATTCCAATAGTTCCAATGCGTTTCCTTTCTCTTAATAGTTCTTCTTCTCGAGAATACATTCCATAGTCCAGTGTTGCCTAATGAAAAAGGAAAGAGAAGTCACCTACTTCAGTCTTCTGAAAGCTTGCTATTTGCTTTTAGCAAAAAATTTCCACTGAAATCCTAGCATCTCCCATATTACCGAGTCTACATGTTCAATGACTCCAAAATGTGCCAGTTAACACTAAGCAAACTAATTTTAGAATGTTTCCTGGAAGATTTCCTGGTAAAGGGTCTCTAGATGATTACTGCATATAGTGGAGAACAAGAATTGTCTCATCACCTTGGCTTGGCATTATAGACTTTCTACAACTTAAATGTAATTGAGCAGTGTGGCATGTAGTTAAGAGCACAGACTCTGATACCAAGTGGTTTGAACCTAGGCTATGATACTCATTAGAACACTGACTTTGGGAAGTAGTTTAATTTCTTCAAAAGTAATTGTTCTCACTTTCAAAATAGTAATATATCATCTACTGCAGCTTTGTGAAGATTAACTTAGATAAAAACATGTCAAGCGTTTAGCACAATGATTGGCATAAAGTAAGTTCTCAAGTATCAGCTGTCATCAATACCTTCCCACCACATCTATTAATACTCTTCTAATAAAACCCTAGATTGGGGTGGTCATGTCACTGACATAAAATCCAACATATATGAGTTTCTGCCTCCTGGTCTTTGTCTGTTCCACTATCCCCTTTGAGAGGCTATTTTTCTTTCATCCACCTAAGTTCTACCATTATCCCAAAACCTTAGCTCTGATTCAACCTTGCCAAGGAAAGTTTCCTGATCCACTATGATGTACAGTCATCTCTTCTTTGAAATTTATGTAAGAGTTACTATGTCTTTTACTTATTTGACTGTGATATTGTTTTTCACTTTTTTCAGAATTTCTGACTAGAAATAGGTTAAAAAATACTTAAGAGCAGACTTTGTGTCACTTTGTTTTCCTACCTGCAGCATCTGTTAGAATCTCTCTCAAAGACTATTTGTAATTAATGACTGATGATGATGAAGAGTTTTCCTAAGCTAGAAATATTATTTGATACAGGTATAAAATTTTAAAAAGGAATATAAAGAAAAGAAATTGAGTAAGTGCTAACAAAAAAATTTATATCCACATTTTCCCTATGAGCTCTTAATACTTTGAGTATGATAAATAAGGGATGCAGACACGGTTTCTACTATCAAGGATGCCTTACAAAGGAATATAGATGAGTTTACTGGCAGGAATGTATCACTCTAAAACTAAGCTAGCACACTGAAAGTAAACACTGTTCAAGGATGGCAAATACATGTGTGTACTTGCAAACCTAAAATAATATTAGGTGAGGATAAAAATGAGACAACCTAGAAATCTTGCTAAAAACACACCTATTTTTTTGTACGCACTGTATCACTTTTTTATGAATACTTAATTACATGTATATACATTCATACATGTGTGTTAGGCTCCAATAGAAAAAAACCCTGTAAATTCAGTGAACATATAGTTTTATTAATTCTGATCCCTTTAAGTATCTCTTAAGACTCTTCTGACTGAAGCCAAAATCAGTTCTGAGAATGAGATTGTATTTTAATTTCTCCCCTCTTACTCTCCCTGAATGTCACTGGACTTGGTCTATACTTAATATGTCTTAATACTTAATAATCAGAACACAAGAAACTTCACAGCTAAGAAATTAACTTTCACAAGAGAACTTCGTAATTATAAATTAACTCAAAATGAATCAAAGACCTCAATGTAAGAGCTAAAACTACAAAATTCACATATAAAAAACAGACAAAAATCTGTGTGACCCTGGATCAAACAACAGTTTCTTAGATATGATGTCAAAAGCACAAGCAATCAAAGAGAAAACAGAATGACTGTACTTTATCAAATTTTAACTGTGTGCATCAAAGAATGTATTTTAGTTTCCTAGGGCTGCTATACCACAAACTTGGTGACTGAATACAATAGAAATTTATTCTCTCACAATTCTGGACAGAAGCCCAAAATTAAGAGCTCAGTAGGGTCATGTTTCCTCCAAAGGTTCTAGAGGAGAATACTTCCTTGCCTCTTTCAGTTTCTGGTGGCTCATGGACTCCTTGGTTTGTGGCAACATAACTGTAATCTTCAGATGATCTTTACCCCTCTGTCTGTTTCAAATTTCCCTCTCCTTTGTCGTATAAGAATACCAGTTGGATTGCCTAGGAGGTACAATCAGTTAAGCATCTGACTTCAGGTCAGGCCATGATCTCGGGATCCTGGATCAAACCCCAAGTCGGGCTCCCTGCTCAGTGGGAAGTCTACTTCACCCTCTCCCTGTCCCCTCCCCCAGCTCATGCCCTCTCTTTAATAGATAAATAAAATCTGAGGGGGGAAAAAAAAAACCAGTTACTGTATTTAGGGCCTACCCTATACCCAGGATTATCTCATCTTGAGATCTTTAATTACATCTGGAAAGATCCTATTTCTTTTTTTTTTTTTTAAAGATTTTTATATTTACATTTACATTAGATTATTTATTTGACAGACAGAGATCACAAGTAGGCAGAGAAGCAGGCAAAGAGAGAGGAGGAAGCAGGCTTCCTGCTGAGCAGAGAGCCCTATGCGGGGCTCCATCGATCCCAGAACCCTGGGATCATGACCTGAGCCGAAGGCAGAGGCTTTAACCCACTGAGCCACCCAGGCATCCCTGAAAGACCCTATTTCTAAACAGGGTCACATTCACAAACACCTTTAGGATTCGGACATATTCTTTTGGTGGTAAGTAATCAAACAATACAACACAAAAGCCACAAAACCCCCAAGCAACCTGAATACAAAATGGGCTAAGAATCTGAACAGACATTTCTCCAAAGACACACAAAGAGCCAATAAGCACATGAAAAAATGCTCAATATCACTAATAATTAGGGAAAGGCAAATCAAAACCAGAATGAGATACCACCTCATACTCATTAAGATGGCAACTCTAAAAAGCCAAGAAAAGAGTAAGTATTGGTAAAGATGTGGAGAAATTGGAACTCTTGAGCACAGCTAGTGGGAATGTAAAATGGTGTGGTGGCTGAGGAAAATAGTATGGCAAATCTCTCAGAAACATAAAAAACAGCTATATGATCCAAGATTTTCACTTCTGGGTATATACCTAAAAGAACTGAAAGTAGGAACATGAAAATATATTTGTATACCCATGTTCATAGCAGCATTGTTTACAACAGCCAAAACGTGGAAGCAACCCAAGCGACTATTAATGGATGAATGGATAAACAAATATGGTATATATAAACTATGGAATATTATTCATCTTTAAAAAGGATATTCTGACACATACTACAACATGGACAAACCTTAAGTACATTATGCTAAGTAAAATAAGCCAGGTACAAAAGGACAAATATGGTATGATTCTACTTATACGAGGTTACCTAGAGTAGTTACACTCCTAGGAACAGAAAATAGAATGATGGTGGCCAGGGTCTAGGTGGAGGGGTAATGGGCAGTTATTATTTAGCTAGCATTGAGTTACAATTTTGCAAGATGAAAAAGTTCTGTGGATGGATGGTGGTGATGGTTGAGTGTACTTAATATGGTTGAGTGTACTTAACAATATGAGTGTACTTAATGCCAATGATGTACATTAATGTACACTTAAAAATGGTTAAGATGATAAATTTTATATGTATTTCAGCACAATATTTTAATGAAGATATAAGAACTTCAGATTAAGGTAAATGATGAACAGAAGAAAAAGGATGTCACGAAAAGCATCTTATCCTCCATAAAGGAGGATAGCAACTGTGGAAAGTAACTGTGTTTAAATGTATAGATCTAAATTAGTGATTATAGTACTAAACACTTGTCAAATTATGACTGATTTCATACTAATTAAGGACTACTGCAGTTAAAGAAAAAAGCAAAAAGGCAACTCACAGAATGGGAGAAAATGTCCCAAATCACTTATCTGATAAGCACCTGGTATCCAGAATATATAAAAAACGCTTACAACTTAACATTAGAAAGACCCAATTTAAAATGGGCACAGGACACACACACACAGAGACTTCTTCAAAAAAGATATACAAATGGCCAATAAAGACGTGAAAAATGCTCAACATCACTGATCATTAGGGGAATGACAATGAGAGACCTCTTTACACCACTAGGATGGCTATAACCAAAATGACAGACAATAATAAGTATTAGGGAGGATGTAGAAAATTAGGAGCCTTATACACTGGTGGTTGGATAGTAAGATGGTGCAGCTGCTATGGAAAAGCCATTTAGTACTTTCTTAAAAATTTAAACAGTTAACACATGACCCAGCAATTCCATTCCTAGATATATACCCAAGAGAACTGAAAATGTAAGTCTACACAAAATCTCATATATGTTAAAAGCAGCATTATTCATAAAAGCTCAAAGCCCAAATGACCCAGATACCCATAAACTGATAAATCAAGTGTAGGAGACTCATAAAATGAAATATTATTCAGCCATAAAAAAAAAAAAAAACACGAAGTATTGTTATCTGCTACAATGTGGATGAGTCTAGAAAATACTGTGCTGAGTGAAAGAAACAAGTCATGAAGGTCCAAATAGTGACTGCATGATTCCATTTATACGAAATGCCCAGGACTGGCAAACCTACAGAGACTCAAAGCAGATTAATAGTTGCCTGGGAGTGAGCAGCTAGGTGGATAGGGAGTGTTTCCCTTTGGGATGACAAAATGTTCCAAAATTAGATTGTGATGATAGTTGTACAAATAACTCTATGAATATACTAAAAACCACTCAATTCCATACTGGGGTAAGTGAATTGTATAGTATGTGAATCCTATCCTAATTAAGCTGGTAAAAAAAATAAAAGAATGGAAAAGTACATTCCATGCTAACACTAATCAAAAGAAATCTAGAGTGGTTGTAATAATATTAAAGTAAATTTCAGGGCACATGGATGGCTCAGTGGGTTAAGCCTCTGCCTTCCACTCAGGTCATGATCTCAGAGTCCTGGGATCCAGCCCCACATCGGTCTCTCTGCTCAGCAGGGAGCCTGCTTCCTCCTCTCTCTCTGCCTGCCTCTCTGCCTACTTGTGCTCTGTCTGTCAAATAAATAAATAAAATCTCTAAAAAAATATATTAAAGTAAATTTCAGAATAAAAACTTTTGTGAGAAACAGGGAGGGTCATCTAGTAACAATAAAGGAGTCAATTTATCAGGAAGACATAGTCATCCTATCCACTTATGTACTTTATAACATACCTTCAAAATATATAAAGCAAAAACTAATAGAGCTACAAGGAGAAACAGTCAAATCTATAATTATGAAAAGGAGATTTCAACATTCTCCCTCAAATAGCTGAAAAAACGAAATTAGTAAGGACACAAAATTTGAATACAATAAACTAACTTCATATAATGGTCATTTATAGACCCAGGAACAACAGAACACATATTCTTTCCAAGTAAACACAGAACATGTACCAAGATGGATCATATTCTGAGCCCTAAGACAAAACTCAAAAATTGGAAGAGATTCAAGTCATACAAATTATGGTCTCTGAATACCATGGAATTTGGTTAGAAATCAAATCTCTGGAGAACCCAAATAAGTGGAAACTAAATAGTACACTTTTAAATAACTCATGGGTTAAAGGGAAAATAGGAAGTATTTTGAAGTAAATGAAAATGGAAATATGACATATTAAAATGTGTGGGCTATAATTAATTTGGTACCTAAAGGGAAATTTATAACACTACATGCCCATGTAGGAAAAAAAGAAAGGTCTCAAACTAGTAACCTTAGCCACCACCTTATGAAACCAGAAAAAGAACAAATGAAATCCCAAGTTAGCAGAAGAAAGGTAGTAAAAATGATCAGAGGGTAAAACAATGAAATAGGAAATAGAAATTGACAGAAAAATCAAAGAAACCAAATAGATAGTAACACTAAGTCAGACTCATTAGAGAAAAAGAGAGAGAAGACACAAATTACAAGTATCAGGAAAGAGAGAGGAACATCACACAGATTCTGCGGACATTAAAAAGATTAGGGAATATTATGAAACTTGTACCAATAAATTCAATACCATGATGAAATGGAAATTCTTTAAGACACCAACAACCAAAGCTTACTCAAAAAGAAGCAGATAATCTGAACCTGAATAACACTACCTATAATAAACTAAATTTGCAGTTAAAAACTTTTCCACAAAGAAAACTACAGGTCCAGATGGCTTCATTGGTGAATTCTACCAAATTCTTCCACCAAATTAAAAGGAACAAATGACTTCCAACTTATTCTGTGGCCAGAATAACACTATTACCAAAATCATACATAATATTGTAAGAAAAGAACTTTATAGACCAATATCCCTCATGAACATATAAAAAATTTTAAACAAAATTATAGCAAATTGAATCCAACAATACTTAAAATGATCTGAACAATACTTAAAATAAATCATAACCAAAGGAGTTTTATCCCAGGATTGCAAGGTTGATTTAACATTCAATAATCAAGTGATGCTTTGTCATGTTAGCAAATTAAAAAAAAAAAGAAAAAAGAAAACTTTATGATCTTTTCAACAAACACAGAATAAAACATTTAACAAGGGACGCCTGGGGGGCTCAGACAGCTAACCATATGTCTTCAGCTCAGGTCATGATCCCAGGTCTTGGGATCAAGTCCTGCATTGGGCTCCCTGCTTAGCGGGGAGCCTGCTTCTCCCTCTGCCTGTAGGTCCCCTGCTTGTGCGCTCTCTTTCTGAAAATAAATAAATAAAATCTTAAAAAATATTTAACAAACCTCAGTATCTGTTCCTGATAAAAGTCCTAAGCAAGCCAGAAACAGAAGAGTACTTCCCCAGCCCACCAAAGGGCATTTATGAAAAACCTACAGCTAATAGACTTACTGGCTAAGGACTGACTGACTCCTCCCCTAAAATCAAGAACACAAGAACATCTGCTTTCACCATTTCTATTCAATTTTGTACTGGAGGAGTTAGCCAGTACAATAACCCAAGAAAAAGAAACAAAAGGCATCCATACTGGAATGAACTGCCAGTATTTATAGACAATATAATTGTTTATATAGAAAAATCTAATGGAGGCTATAAAAATCTAAAGGAACTAGGGGTGCCTGGGTGGCTCAGTGGGTCTGCCTTCGGCTCAGGTCAGGATCTCAGGGTCCTGGGATCTAGCCAGCATTGGGCTCTCTGCTCAGCAGGAGCCTGCTTCCCCCTCTTCTCTGCCTACTTGTGATCTCTGTCTGTCAAATAAATAAATACAATCTTAAAAAAAAAAAATCTAATGGAACTAATAAAAGAGTTTAAATAAGGTTGCAGGATAAGATCAATATACAAAATCACCTGTATTTCTAAGTACTGGCAATGAACAACCAGAAATTGAAATCAGAAAATACCATTTACAATAGAATAAAAAACCTGAAATACTTAAGAGATAATACTTACGGAAGACTATATAAGACCGGTACCATGGATGCTTGGGGAGGGTGGAAGGTGGAGACTACAAAAGGGTACAAGGAAACTTTTGGGGGTAATGACTGAGGTAATGGTTTCACAGGTACATACATAAGCCCAAATCTATGATATTGTATACTTTAATATTTGTAGTTTATTATGTCAATTCTACCTCAACAGAGCTTTAAAAAATGAAACCATGTAAGTACCAGATGAAAACATTAGTGAATTCTTTTGTAATTTGGGGGTACAGGAAAACTGTCCTAACAATGACAAGAAGACACAAATTCTAGAAGCAATAAAGATGATACATTTGATGATACAAAAATCTTTTTTTTAAAAAAAGATTTCATTTATTTATTTGACAGACAGAGATCACAAGTAGGCAGAGAGGTAGGCAGGGGGTGGGGGGGGGGGAGCAGGCTCCCCGCTGAGCAGAGATTTCCCGATGGGGGGCTCGATCCCAAGACCCTGAGATCATGACCTGAGCCAAAGGCGGAGGCTTAACCCACTGAGCCACCCAGGTGCCCAGATACAAAAATCTTTCACATGGCTAACACACACACACGCACACACACACACTATAAAATGAGTAAAAATACAAATGACAACTTGGAAAAAATATCTGCCAACCAAATAACAGACAAAAGGTTAATATCCCCAATATATTAAAGGCTCCTAAGAATGAAGAAAGAGATCCATCACCCCGTAGAAACTTTTAACCATATAAAAAGATGATCAATTTTGTCTGTAACAGAAATACAAATTAAACTATATTGGGGTCCATTTCTACCCATCAAATTGGCAAAAATTGAAATGCTTGATTATATATCATGTTGGAGAACTTGTAGGAAAACAGGTACACTAATATCCTGCTAGTGGAGATTCAAAATGGCACAGTTCCTAATGAGGGAAATTTGATACTCTCTAGCGAAATAACGAAAGCACATACCTTTTGGTCCAGATATTTCATTTCTAAGAATCTAGCTTAAAGGCATACTGGCAAAAATATAAAGAATTGTATGCTCAAGCGGTTTCACCAAGGTACTATTTGTAAGAGAACAATTGAAAATAACTGAAATGTCCATCAATAGGGAATTGGTTGAATATGATTAGTCTGCACAACACAATACAGATGTAAAGAGAATTAAAAATTATGTAGAGATTCCTATGGAGTGGTCTGAAGGATACAATGTTATTTGAAAACCGCAAGGTAGAAAAAATGTATATGTATGTTACTATTTATCTAGGGGTGATATGAATGTCTATATACTCAGATTTTTTACAAAAAAGGATAAGCTATTTAAAAACTAAAAGGCTATCTAGATGGAGAGGAAAGGAAACAGAGTAGAGGAGATAGGATATGTTTTATGGATCTGAATTTGGAATCCTGTAACTATTTTATAAAACAAAATTCAATTAAAAACAAAGGAATTCCACCACTTGAAAACAGAATGAAGCAAATGCACCTCATTATACAGAACCAGTGGCATAACCACATAGAAGAAAGAACAATTCCAAGTTACTCTTGTAAGTAATCACAGTGTTGATTCCTTCGTTATTTTTTTCCCCTTCATTATTTTGAAACTGTTGTGTGTGTAGTATGGGGTAAAGCAAATGAGTAATTATGTTGTTTAAACTGGGACCTTTGGGGGTGCCTGGGTGGCTCAGTGGGTTAAGGCCTCTCCTTCGGCTCAGGTCATGATCCCAGGGTCCTGGGATCGAGCCCCGCATCTGGCTCTCTGCTCAGCAGGGAGCCTGCTTCCCCCCTCTCTCTCTCTGCCTGCTTGTCATCTCTGTCAAATAAATAAATAAAATCTTTAAAAAAAAAAAAAAAAAAGAACAATTTAAACTGGGACCTTTGGCATTAGAGAAAAGAGATTCATATGTAAGATAAATGAGGTTGAAGAAAAATCCTATAGTGTAAAATCCGAATTAGATGTATCAGTCTGAACTTAGAATTTATCTGAATTGATTTGGATTCATACTGATACCTACCTTTCAAACACACACACACACACACACACACACACACACACAATCTATATATTCCCTACTGTGTTCAGTAAAAAAAAACCCAGAAACAATTACCAACCCAATAATAATGAACACCCCTAGTATCCAGATCATGATCTCTTACTACCAATTTCCTCTAAAGGAACCAAAGTTCATTGATTTAACATTCAATAATCAGTCACTCAATGACTGACTCCAAGCATGGGATAGGCAATGTGTAAGACTTAACTTCATACTAGCCTAGCATCACACTAGTAAGGAACATGTCATAAGGATCTGACATGTCAAGTTAAAGGGGCTGCCACCAGCCAATAAGACAATTTGAACAGTAAGAATAACTATTAATGTATCAAAAAATATCAAAAAAGTTTACTCTATAAGTTTATAAGGATACCAAAAAAAACCTAAGACCAAGAAAAACCCAAACACCCCTCCAAAAAACCCTAACTGTTCATCTATGGAGGACTACAGGAAACAAATTATTTGGAAAATGATAAATAAAGGGAAAGACTCAAACTTTATCCTTCCTTTTCATCATGAACTACACCTCAGGGTGTATACCTCAGAATAGCGGTAGAACAGTAATTTCTTTTTATAGAAGTATTTCAGTTAACAAATAAAGAAGGAAATGATAAAACATCACTGTTTTTTAACTCCTAATGAATTAATCAATCTGGGCAATGATTAAAGGGTGCCATCATCATAAGAAGAGAAATAAGGCTCTATATGCCTCTTGATGGAAGCACACCTTATCTATGAAATATTCATCTAAATTATGGCAGAATATATATAACATAAAATTTACCATCTTAGCTATTTTTATTTTATTTTTTAAAAGATTTTATTTATTTATTTGACAGACAGAGATCACAAGAAGACAGAGAGGCAGGCAGAGAGAGAGAGGAGGAAAGCAGGCTCCCTGCTGAGCAGAGAGCCTGATGCGGGGCTCAATCCCAGGACCCTGGGATCATGACCCTGAGCCGAAAGCAGAGGCTTTAACCCACTGAGCCACCTAGGCACAATTCAGTAGTGTTAAGTGTACTCACACTGCTGTGTAGCCCATAACTGGAACTTTTTCATTTGGTAAAACTGAAATTCTATACCCAGTAAACAACAACTCCCCACTGTTCCCTTCCCCCAGTCCCTGACAACCACTTTCTACTTTCTATCTCCATGAATTAGACTACTTTAGGTACCTCATGTAAGTGGAATCATAGAGTATTTGTCCTTTTGTGACTGGCTTATTTCACTTATCCTAATGTGTTCATGGTTCATCAACATGGTAGCATATGTCAGAATTTCCTTCTTTTTTAAGCTGAGTAATACTCCACTGTATGTATATACCACATTTTGTTTATCCATCCATCTGTCCATGGACACTTGGGTTGTTTCCACCTTTTGGCTATTGTGAATAATGCTGCTATAAACATGCGTGTACAAATATCTGTTTCGAGACCCTGCTTTCAAAAAAAAACAAACCTGGGTCTGATCAAGTTTCTAAATCTGACTACCTATTCATATTTACAGAAAATACAGGGGACCAAAAAAAAAAAAAAAAAAAAAAGATCAAATACCACCACTGGATAAATAATCAGCAAAAACAGATCTTTCTTCAACAGATAAAGGGCAATGGGAAAAAAAAAAGATGGAGGGCAAATAAATTAAAATAGACCTATTAATCAATTGTAAAATATGAATATTATTTAGATCTTGATTTGTACAAATCAAGTACAAAAATTATAGTTAAAAATCAGGGAAACGTGAACACTAGTTGAATATTTCATATGAAGAAAAGATTAACAATTGTGTAAGTTATGACTGATAATTGTGATAATGTCTAAAAAGAATCTGTACCCTTTCGACACACACTGATTTATTTAGGAATGAAACAACATATCTTGCTCTGCTTCAAAATAATCCAAGAGGTGGGGCTAGAGACTACGTGGGGGGACTGGCAGGTCTACAATGAAATGCAAATGGCCAAGATTTGATAATTACTGATAATCACGTATGATTCTATTAGTTTGAAATTTTCCATAATAAAGTTTAAAATAAAACTTTGATTTATTAATTTGCAAACTGTACCATGAGGAAACTACCATTATTTTGGTTCTTTCTGTTTTAAAGAAAAGTCATAAGCCTATGGGAAAAACAACAACCCTGAAAAACAGTTATAGTCAAAATGATTAGTTACCATAGAAATTTTTTTTTAATTCCTAATATCACATTTTAGTTTATTTAACCTAAAATACTGTTTAATAAGGAAATACTCAATGTAAAATAATAAATGAGAACCAAATGGGCAAACTATTACACCCAAATTATCATCTTGCTCTTGGGGTGTTTTCAACTATTTGCTTTTTGTCTAAAGATAAAATATTGAGGGAAAAAACAATACTAAATAAAAATAACCCTTCAACTTTGATTCTAGGTAAACTCAATTCTACATTTAGAAACAAAAACTGAACTTAGTACCTTTTCTTAACCTTTAAGTTAGCACTGTTACCAAGTATCAGAACTATAAATTCAATTTAAAGATTTAAATAAAAAGCTTTCTAGAAATATAATTACTTTTTAAATATGAACTCTTACCTCAAAATGTGAGAACTATATAATTAACAAGTTTATAGAAGGAAAGGTGGTAAGACAGGGAGAAGCTAGTTTTAAAAATCAGAATTATAATACCCCTTAGTTTCAGATGTTGAGAATTAAATAGAATTTAACAGTTAGACATTCAAAAATATAAAAATATTTTAATTCTTTTTGATTCACATCTATGTCAAGTATAAAATCCCACCTGAATTTCTGCCTCTTAGTAAAGGCAGTACCTAAAAATGTGTACCAATTACAGGAATAGGAGTATTTAATCCTACCTGAAAAAGATCCAAAAGAGGCTTCCAAGAGAGCATTAAGACTGCTGCTCTGTTGATGGTTTTGGGAATTTCAGAATAAAACAGTGTATTTTCTCTGTTCTCACCAGACATAGCTGTAAGAGAAAATAGTCATTTAAAAATTATTTTCAAAAACAGCAATCTACTTCAATTACAGTCTAAGTACATAAATTTTTTAAGATTTATTTATTCATTTTTACAGAGGGACAGAGGGCATGAGTGAGGGGAAGGGTAGAGGGATGAGAGAATCCTCAAGCAGACTCTGCACACAGTGTATGGAGCTCAACCTGTAGCTCAATCCCAAGACCCCAAGATCATGACCTGTGCTGAAATCCACAGTTGATTGCTTAACCGACTAAGCCACCTCGGCTCCGCATAATGCACTCTACAGGAAGGTTAACAAGTAGGAGATGTACATGCCATTTGTCATGAAAATTTTCTTCAATAAAAACCCAGGTTTCGGGGCGCCTGGGTGGCTCAGTGGTTTAAGCCGCTGCCTTCGGCTCAGGTCATGATCTCAGGGTCCGGGGATTGAGTCCCTCATCGGGCTCTCTGCTCGGCGGAGAGCCTGCTTCCCTCTCACTCTCTCTGCCTGCCTCTCTGCCTACTTGTGATCTCTCTCTGTCCAAAAAAAAAAAAAAATCTAGAAAAAAAAACAAAAAGAAACCCAGGTTTCACAGAAAAATGCTCAGGTTTCATTTCAGATCTTGGTCCCTCTCAAAACAAACATAAAGTGTTAAGATGATATAAGGACAATTGTCATTTTTAGTTTTTCAAAAATTGTTAAGTCTCTTACAAGTTTGCAACAGATTTTTGAAATTTCAAATGGGGTGCTTTGTGGCAACAGCAGATTACTAAGTTTCTTTTTTTTCTGAAGCTTTTAAACTACTATTTAGAAGTATATATAGGTATAACTGAATTCTAATTTTTCTTCATTATAAATGTTCTATAGGGGCGCCTGGGTGGCTCAGTGGGTTAAAGCCTCTGCCTTCGGCTCAGGTCGTGATCCCAGGGTCCTGGGATTGAGCCCCACATCGGGCTCTCTGCTCCGCAGGGAGCCTGCTTCCTCCTGTCTCTCTGCCTGCCTATCTGCCTAGTTGTGATTTCTGTCAAATAAATAAAATATTAAAAAAAATAAAAAATAAATGTTCTATAACCATAGTCTGTAATAAATTTCAGCTGAAAGTATATTCATTAAAAGAATAAAAAATTCTGATATGTGATTTGCAAATCTCTTTGTCCTTTATTGGGGAAGGGGTGAAGTAAAGAGACCTGTTCTAAGTAGAAACCAGGCCTATTCTGTGAAATCATGCAGTAATTGAATGTGACTATCACAGCAGTGCAGAGTGAACTACATAAAGAGAAGTAATAGAAACTATGATTATGAAGATGTGAACCAAAGAAAACTTAAGTAAAACAAAGCCTTTCTTCAATAAAAGGTGCTAGAATAGTATCATTTCCAAAAAAACCAGGGAAAGTGAAGGAAGGAGGAAATCACGAAGGAAGAACAAGGAACTCTCTTGGATAGAAATGATCTTCAGCATAGTGTTTCTGATACTGGCAGAGAAGGTAGTCTGTGGAAGGGCATGGTAACTTCCATGTTAACCCTTGCAGAGGCTAGGGATGAACCCCAAATATTCACATCTTCCTTTACTTCTTTATTTCCCTAAACTGTTCTTAAGCTTTCTTAGTTTGTATTGCCTTTGGAGTAAAAGTTAGATATGAGCTGGACTGCACTTTAGCATTTGACTTTGTCTTAAATCTATTCTGTATATTCTAGAGTTACTGTGTTATAGAATTGTCAGGACTGCAGTCATTTATCTACACCACTCATAATTTTACAAAATGTGAACGTATCCTCCTTAAGCCTTGTCCTTCTAAGACTCTTCAGCCCTCAAATATGAAAAAACTGATTCTCATCTATTTTTCAAATAAGAGCTATTCCCCACAATCATTTTAGTTGCCCCTCTTAAAACTGTTCCTTGCTCCATAACATCCTCCCTGGCTCCATACATGCCCAATAAAAACTTCAAGACATTCTAGGTATGCACACATCAGTTCTATGTAAGCACAAAACAAACTTTTCCCATTATTTCTCTTCTGATGACACAATGGAACACACTTTTTGGTGTTCACAATATATGAAAAAATTTTAAAACAAATGGGGTGCCTGGGCAGCCCAGTCAGTTAAGCCCCTGACTGTTGACTGCAGCTCAGATATGATCTCAGGGTGGTGAGATCAACCCACCCTCAGTGGGGAGGCTGCTTCTCTCCTCCTGCTCCCTCTACTCCCACGCTCTTATCGTGCACACACACCTACTCTCCCTCTCAAATAAATAGAATAAATCTTAAAAAAATTTTTTTGAGGGGCGCCTGGGTGGCTCAGTGGATTAAGCCACTGCCTTCGGCTCAGGTCATGATCTCAGGGTCCTGGGATCGAGCCCCGCATCGGGCTCTCTGCTCCGCGGGGAGCCTGCTTCCTCCTCTCTCTCTGCCTGCCTCTCTGCCTACTTGTGATCTCTCTCTCTGTCAAATAAATAAATAAAATCTTTAAAAAAAAAAAAATTTTTTTTTGAACAATGGATTTATAAAGAGAAAAAGTATTAACTTCAGAGGAATATAAAAGACTTGAACAAATGAAAAGGTATAAACTTTCTTGAAAAATTCAATATTTTAAAGACTATCAATTTTGGGGCGCCTGGGTGGCTCAGTCGTTAAGTGTCTGCCTTCGGCTCGGGTCATGATCCCAGAGTCCTGGGACAAGCCCCGCATTGGGCCCCCTGCTCAGTGGGGAGCCTGCTTCTCCCTCTCCCACTGCTGCTCTGCCTGTTTGTGCTCTCTTGCTTACTCTGTCAAATAAATAAATAAAATCTTAAAAATAAATAAATAAATAAAGACTGTCAATTTTCCCTCACTTCTCCCATAAATACAATGTAATCCTACAACAGTATAACTAACATCAGGAGAAAGAAGTTATACAAGCTAATTTTAAGTTCTCACAGAAAAACAACCAAACAAAAATAGTCAAGAAAAATGTGATGAAAGGTAATTAGTGCTATCAAATAGTAAAACATACAGAGTAAGGGTAATAAAAGTAGCAACAGCACAGTATTAGTACTTCATTTAATAGAGCAATGGAACCAAACAGAAAGTCCAAAATATATAAAGATTTTAAGAAACATAATCCTGGAGTTGGGAGAGACTTTCTAGTTAGGATGCCAAAACCTACAGAGAACTACAAATTTAACTATCAAAAGAAAAAAAAAATCACAGAGATTATAAATAAGTCATAGAAAAAGAAATACAAATGTTGAGGTGCCTGGGCATCTGCCTTTGGCTCAGGTCACGATCCCAGGGTCCAGGGATTGAGCCCCATGTTGAGCTCCCAGCTCAGAGGGAAGGCTGCTTCTCCGTCTCCCACTCTCCCTGCCTGTGTTCCCTCTCTTGCAGTCTCCCTCTCTGTCAAATAAATAAATAAAATCTTTAAAGAAAAAAAAGAGAGAAATATATACAAATGTCTTTTAAACATGTGAGAAGATGCTCAACCTCATTTAAAATTATAGTGATTAACCTTGTTGGAAGGATAATTTCACAGTATGAACCAAAATTCAGAATATACACACCTTTTATCCCAGTAATTCCACTCTTTGGAATTAGTCCTATACGTAAATTCACAAATTCAAAATGATCCAATACAGTGATATTTATCACCTCATCTTTTGCAAGGATAACAGAAAAACCTAAATGCCCCTTATTAGAGGCATGGTTAAGTAAATATGGCACAATTATATAATGGAATAATCTAAGTTGTTAGAAAATGCATGCGTAATTACTGACGTGGACTAATGCAGAATATCCCTAAAAAAAATATATACGTAGATGAATGAAATAACTTCGGAAGAAAGGAATAAACCTATTTTTAAAAATGTAATAAGCAAAGAGCACCTGGGTGCCTTAGTTGGTTAAGAGGCCAACCCTTGATTCTGGCTCTGGTCATGATCTCAGGGTTGTGAGATTAAGTTCGTCCTTAAGTCTGGACAGGCTCATCGTGGAGTCTTCTTGTCCCTCTCCATCCCCTTCCGCCCTTCCCTCTGCTCACGCTCCCTTGCACGCTCTCTCGCACAGTGTACTCTCTCTCTAAAATAAATAAATAAAATCTTTAGGAAAAATTTAATAAAGAAAGAAGCCAGTCAGTGGCATAATATATTTAATTTAGAGAGCTCTTAAACCTGGAGTGAATAGGCTCAGGAAAAAGACACCCAAACCGACCTTGGTTGAAAAAAATTGAGAGCAGCAACTGTTGAGAGTGATTTTATTGTTTGTGTTTTTCATCTGACCATTCCTGTGCTCGCTTCGGCAGCACATATACTTCATCTGACCATTCCTAAAGAAAGGCGTTTTGTTCCTTTAATGGAACATCACTGATTCATTATTTATTCCCCCAAATTGGGAGTGCCAATTGTATCTAGATTTTGAAATAAGAAAGCATTTCTTCTCAGAAACTATAACTTCATACTCACCAAGGTAATATATCCTGTCTGAATGAGGCCCATCTGGATCATTCCTCTTCACAAACATAAAATCATGTGGTGCCTTAGCCATCATGTAGCCATGATATTTTCTGGTATCAGCAAGGAGCTTTTTAAGCTGACTCCAGGAATATCGCTCAACGTAAAATGGCTCCAATTTAGGCTGATCTTGTGATTCAATATTCTCCTCACAATCTGCAGTTTCAAAGATCTCAACACCCAGCTGTTCTGTTTCCATCGCTGCTGCCATGTTGCATTTTCCTAGAAAAATAAGGCACATGAAGTTGTTCACAACAGGTCTGCCTTCTTTTATATTAATGGGCATGACAGTCTGATAGTGCTTCCCCCACCAAAAAGGCAAGAAAAAAAAAAAAAAGCTCTTCAGCACAGCTGCAACGAAACCTAGTAAGTAATAGCTCCATCTTCTCTGTGTTCAGTTTAAATAGGAGATTTTTTTAAAAATTGAGGTCATGTCTATTTCACTGTGACTATAAATCCCTTTAGGAACTTTTATAAAAGGCTGTCCTTACATATCTCTTGCCAAAAATTCCTTTTTTCTTTCCCACACTGGAAGGAAACAGGCCATATGCCAGTTGGCTGCTATGCTCCATCCAAGAGCATGTCAATAGTGAATCTAAATGTGCACAAGGAGAGAAGTGTTTTTGCACTTAAAAAAGTAACACATTTGATAAACGTTGACTTCAGTTAACAGAAATAATCACAAGCAATTAGAACAGTAATAAAATTGCAGCAAACAATGTACTCGTAATAAGCTTCCTAGGGCACTTACCAAGATAATATAAATACTGTTTCTGTTTAAGTGGAACTCCAAACAACAAAAGATATAACTGCGTAGTACATTTTTCTTTGGTTTCTGCTCTTGCCTAGATATCACTATCTTCTGACTACTTTTGGTGACTATAAATAATTTATATTACTATTATTGCAAATTACGTAACTTTTATTCTCATGATTAAATGGGAGAAAAAACATACTACCTTCAAGCAGCTTTAATTAGGTGATGTTTATGCAAAAAGCATTTAATGTTTGTACTACCGATATCTGATAAAAATCTGAACCCAGTTTCCCAGTTCAACCCCAAAACAGTATCAATATTTCATCTACTAATGATGTTTCTTGTCACTTTACAAATTCAGAAAAGGATGTATTTTCCTTTATCTATTTTAATACTTAAACAATATTTCAGCATTTATTTATTTATTTTTTTAAATATTTTATTTATTTGACAGACAGAGATCACAAGTAGGCAGAGAGGCAGGCAGAGAGAGAGGAGGAAGCAGGCTCCCCGCTTAGCAGAGAGCCCGATGCGGGGCTCGATCCCAGGACCCTGGAATCATGACCTGAGCTGAAGGCAGAGGCTTTAACCCACTGAGTCACCCAGGCGCCCCATATTTCAGCATTTAAAGCAGCGATGTATCCGAAAAAAATAACAAGAACTCTTATGACAAGCCACTATGTGAGATTCTGATATGCGTTATTTGTGAAACTACCAAAAAGAAGCAACACAAACAAAAATTCTGAAGCAATCTGTGGATTTGGGAGAGAAACAGGTTACGTTTATGTAACTACCTCTAGAACAACAATCAATGCATGGTTTTATATTTAATATGATGTCATTTTTTAAAGCTCAATTTCCCAGGTTAACAAGAGTCCACAGTAACTGCCAACCACAGAGAAAGAGTAATTAGCAGGTGGGGGTTGCGAATTAAGTCCACCAGGCAAGCACTATGGCATGCAAAATGAACTGAACTGTGTGGCCAGGATAGTGTCTTTTTTTATGCTACAGTGAATCATACTATCAGATTCAATGTAACAGTAGCAAAAGTGACCAGAAAACCCATTCAAGAATATATTAGGTATCCAACCTGTAACATTACTACAATTGGGCATTTACCTCCAAGGACCAAAATGCAAATAGCTCAGCAGAGAAAAATTCATTTGGCTCAACTGCTACTTAGCACACTGATAGTAAGTGGCAGTATAGGACATGGGGGCCTGCCCATCTAAAAGCCAATGGGAGGCCTACATTCTATCAAATATGTCAGTGGATCTAGTTTGATTTCTAACAGAATTAGAGACAACTGAGAGAAAAAGCTACACAAGCCATGCTCATTATCCTCACCTCCCTATTGGTTAAATTTGGAACTTCATGTCCAAACCACCGCTCACAAGAATAAGGCTAGGGAATAGAACCAGGAAGCTCCGCAGGCAGATTTCACAAGGCTTACAGCCTAGCTTCCTGAGTCACCATCAACTTGACATCTCTCCTATGTCAAACCTGCATTCGCTCGCACTCATTAATAGCCAATTACTGCTCTTCCTAAATAGGTCTTTGGACTATATCTGTCTCTCTCTCCACACATACACATAAAAAATTTAACGGTTCCAATGGCATCCTACTATTCTGCTTATAGTAAATGAATATTCCGCGTTTTCTAGGATATTTTGTAATTTACACAAATGTGTAACAAAATCATTTAAGTTCCAGATTTCCATAACACGATATATTCAAATACATTAACAAGTTCTTATTTCAAAAATTAGAAGAGAATCAACATACATTTTCAGCACAGTGCATGTATGTCACTGCCCCACCTACCTCTTCACTTAAGGCCTTTCCCTCGTGCCTACCTGATTGTATTTTCATCTGCTCAGATCTCTTCCACATTCAAAGAGACCTTTTTTCAAGCGACTCAACTTCAAGCATAGATCCCTCTGCTCATCTTGCTCTCTTCTCACAGGAGTCTTTCCTTTTCTCACCATCCAATCCTGCTCACCAGGATAATAAAATAAGATATAAGGCTGTTGATCATTATTGAAATGGATCATATGAGACCAAAAAAAGTAAATCTAAAGTCCCAAATAGATATTAACACTAATATAGAAATATTCTTCTTGGTGTAATACATAATGCCTGAATTATTTTGTATCTGTATTTTAGATTATTAAAATTTTATCTTTTTAAAATCCCAGAAATGTATACCCTAAATTTACTCAAAAGGATATCCTGACAATAGTGTAAATCCTGACATCTAGGTGTACATTAAAAGGAAAATTATGGAAGAACTTTACAAAGTATAAAAGGCACACAAATGTGAGGTTACTCAGGTGGGTATTGCAAATCCTCAAAAATGACAGATGATTGGTTACTAACATTTATTTGTGTGTTTGGTCCTGTTCCTGCTTTTACATTAGTAATACATTTGTATTATTTTACATAATACACATTGAGCTGGTTGGAGACAGAGTAGACTCAGAGAACAACCAAAAGGAACTATAAAACAAGCCATTTTCGTGGAAAGGAAACTAACTTGCATTTAATAATTTTCTTCCTAAGACCAAGAACGTGCTATCCATTTTAAGTGCATTCCACTTTTGCTCCTTTCCTTTTTAGCTGTAGTCTGAAAATAATTGAATTAGGTAACTTTTCCATTAAAGGAAGCATTAAGTTGGAATTCTGGCTTAGTAAAAGAAAAAAAAAAAAGGATCTGTGATTACACTTGTTACTTCGTTATCAGCTTTAATTCTGGGCTCTCAAAGCCCAAGTAGGTGATGGAGAGAGATGTGGTAAGAAAAGCTCAGGGGCAAAAGGAGGGAAGACAGTGGTTATGCCAGCGTAAGAACAATGGACTATGATATCAAGACACTGTCCCATGCACTAAGGCCCTCAGTCAGAGAAGAGCATCTTGGGTTACAGGATAGCTTCAGAACTCCCGAATCTGGACGTACTCAACTGCCATTCTTATTTTTAATACAAGAGCCAAGTAGTCGTCCAGCTGAACACCCCACGCCTCATTGAAACCTAGCTATTTCACTCTTCAGGGTCCAAAGCTAGTTGATAGGTTCATTATCACTAATTGGGGCAAAGATCTTGAAAGCTTGAATGGGGAAGAAGAGGATAGGTCTAACAGAGAATGTTGAGAATGAGCGGATGCCAAGTCTTAGAAGTCTCAGGAGAAAGTGTGTGAGAGGAAAGGTGGGGTGGGAGAAAGAAATGTATCTATCCTGCCCCCCCGGGGAGGAGGGTGAAATAGAATGAGAAGGGGCCGGTGAGCAGGGAGGGAATCGACCTAGAGTGAGGCAGGAGGAAGGAAAACACCGGCTGGGAAATCAGGAAAATCTCAGTCCGAATCCGATCCGCCACAGTCGAACTTGAGGCAGATCCCTTAGGCTCTGCGGGCTTCCGTTTCCTCATCTGCAAGCCCGGGCAATACCCGGCTCCCAACCCCAGCGAGGCTCCAATTAAGATAACGGACGTGGAAGTCCGGAGGCCAGCACCCAGCGCTCAGGGGGCGCCCAGTGAACGTTGGTGGACTCGGAATCTCGGAGCCTCGCCTTCCTCTTCCGGCAAGCGGGGGCCCCGCCACCAGCTCTGACCCGCGCAGGGCGGCGCGCCGGGTAAACCGCAGAGCGGGCTAACCCGGAGATCGCGCCGGGCGGCTCCTCCGTGAGGCGGCGCGGGGCGGCCGGGCTGGGGCCCAGGCCTCGCGGGCGAAGGGGAAGGAGAGGGGGCGGATACTGCACCTTCCCCCCCGGCCCCGCCCGGAGCGTCCCGACGCGTGCTACGGAGCGGGCCTGCGCCGCTTCATGCCGCGCCCCCTCCTCTCCCGACCCCGCTGCGGCGGCTTCCTCGGCGACCGAGCCGGTGGTAACCCAGGCGCTGAACACGGCACTTTAAGGCGGCGGCGGCAGCGGCGGCGGCGGCGGCGGCAGCGACTGCGCTTCGGAACTTCCGGTTCCTCGCGCCCCGCCCTCCGACCGGCCAAGGCTCAGCGGGGCCAAGAAGGGCGCCGCTCCCTGCTGAGTGGGGTGCGTTGCCACAGTGCAGTCTAGTGGCTGGAGGAACGAACCCGGCGCGGGGCAGGGACAGCAGCGGTGGGAGACCGGTGAAATCCAGAAAGAGGCAGAGACTTGCTAGAAATGGCAGGACGCACTGTGGCGCGCCTCTACTTAATTTTTTTTTTCATTCAACAAATATATACAGAGTGCCTGCTATGTGTCAGGTAGAGTTGTAGAAGCTGAGATTAGAGCAAGGAGCGAGCCCCCGAAAATCCCTGCCCCTTCGTGGAGATGACAGAGCGGACTGAACAAGGCCTTGGTGGGGGGAGTCAGGGGGAGTTCTAAGCAGCTCACTGCTGTGGTGGAAAGAAACCTCAACTTGGAGTCAGAAAGCTTGGCTCTCATACTAATTAGTAATCTTTAGCAGGTCACTCAGTCTCTTTGAGCCATGGCTTATCAGTAGAAGAGACATAACAGATTAGTTATAATTGAGAAAAACCATATGTGTCACAGTAACACATAAAGATGAGGAAAGTGGGGCCTAGGGCAGGGAAGGGAGTGACTTGCTACAATGACAATAAGGGGTAGGTCCGTGTCCCATAACGTTGTCCTATTTTACACCATGCATTGGCTGAGAAAAAGGGAACCTGGGGATGATTGGGAAAGTGGCAGGTGTAGAACGGAGGAATGGAAAAGAGGGGCCTCCCCCCTTTTCTATTATTACAAAGCAGTATGTCAGAGGTGTGTGTCATTAGAATTTATTATAATGGCACTAATAATCTATTTGGGTGCCACGTTCCACTCCTCCTTATATAGTTACTCACTTTGAGGCTTTTTTTAGTTGGGCTCCCTTAAAAGAAAAGTACAGTCATTTTCACTGGGACTCCCTCTGTGAATTTTCTGCAAGTGACCTGCAAGTAGGGTTTAAGGTTTTGAATGCACATGCGCATACTAACAGAACAGAACATAATATTGGTCAGTTCCCTTCCCTCAACCAAGTGTTTGTTGAATCGCTGCCATGTGCTTATCACTGTTCTAAGCGCTGGGGCTGCAAGAGTGTATAAAGTAGACAAGATCCCTGTGTGCAGTTTACACCCTAGTAAGAGGAAAAAGTCCTCACAAAAGGCAAACGAACAACCAAAAAAATGTATGATTTTATGGATTAAAAAAAAACCAACAGTCTCTGGAGAGGTTAAGTCACTTGGCTAATTATGGATTGGTCTAGATTAGATTCCTTGGTTTTCAATTTTATTTTTCTCTCTGGTGGGCTTAAAAAGCCTCAAACCAGAGAAAGCTATAGGGGAATATCTCCAACATGTACCCTGGCAACCTTGCATGTATTACCTAGGTCTCAATGGACCTTGAACCAAAACTTTTCTGAGTCTTAGCAGAAGGCTTTGTGATCCTCCCAGAACAGCAGAGGACGGGAGGCTTATGAGGATCTTAGGGTACTGTCCCCTGACAGCTTCTCATCTCCCAGGTTCTGATGAGGTGTGGGCTTTTTGCCCTACCCCCTCAGAACAGAGCTGCAGAATATAAGAATCACTTGGCTGTCATCTAGAATGGGCTTCTCAGCAGCTGGGTATCCCACAACTTACATCTGGCCCCTTCTGTTTCAATATTCTCTGTTTTGATTTGTGGGACAAGGACCACTGGCCATCAGCACCTTAATGCATTCGTTCTTTTGTTGTATAGGAAGTCATAAACTGTCTGAATCTAAGGTGGCTCGTTGTACTTTTACTGGCTGACTCAGTCAAGCCTGGGTCCTGCCAAGCTTGTATGTGTGCTTGACAAAGTCTACTCAACTTTTTGGGGCCCTGTGCTCTAGGAACTCATCAGGAAAAGGCAAGTTGTCTAGCACATGAGGCTGAATAAATAGCATGGCAGTGTTGACACAGATCTGTGCCTTGATAACAAAAGTCATGTTGCGGCCTAATGGATCACAGGCAGGAAGTGTGAGTAAAACTAGGGTGGCAAGGCCAAGGGAGAACCACTCCTAGGGAAGTCTGGTCTGCATCCAGAAGCCATTCCTGTTTGAGGCAATCAGGTCTTGTCCGGGTCTGGGTTTATGTTTTAGAGACCTTGACAGTTTTCTCATTAGGCCCCAGCAGAGATCAGCCTAAGTCCTTCTGTGTGTAACACTTCATGATCTTCAAGCAGCGGCATTCTTTCTCTGGACTCGTGTAAGAGCATGCACTCCTGGAATCAGCCAGACATGAGTTCACATCCTAGCTCCTCTCCTAACTGACAGTGATATTGGGCTTTCCTAAGCTTGATTTCTTTCATCTGTAAAATTAGTTTGGTAGGGGTGCCTGGGTGGCTCAGTTGTTGGGCGTCTGCCTTCAGCTCAGGTCATGATCCCAGGGTCCTGCAATTGAGCCCCACATCGGGCTCCCTGCTCAGCAGGAAGCCTGCTTCTCCCTCTCCCACTCCCCCTGCTTGTGTTCCCTCTTTCACTGTCTCTCTCTCTATGTCAAATAAATAAATAAAATCTTTAAAAAATTTTTTTTAAATGAGTTCAGTAACATCACTGAAATGAATGAATGAAATATATAATGCATTTAAAGTGCTTAGCAATGCCTAGTGCCCATTAAGCATTCCATTTACTAATTCTATTTATGAATGGTGGTGAATATGTTAAGATCACAGAAGCCTTTTCTCTGAGGTGGGTAGGAAAGGAAAGAAGAGGCAGCAAATGTAAACATGAGCTCTGGATATGTCCCAGAGATCTACTATTGAGGCTGGGGCCATATCCCCAGAAAAGACCATCCTGGCTCTGTCCCTCAGCACTCTGATCTTTGTTTACACACAGACACACATGCACACACACACTGTATCTATACCTATACCTAAAATCAAAGAATCACAGAATCAACAAATTGGGAGTGATTTTGGAGATGGTTAAGCCTAATTCTTTTATTTTACAGAAAGAACAACAAAGGCCCAGAGAGGGAATATGACTTGCCCAGAGTCACACGGCTGCTTATTAGCAACTCTCACATGGAACTTCCAAAATCAATTGGCCACATGTATTAATCTTTTCGTAGGTTTAGAGCATGGCCCAGGCCATAGGAGGAGAAAATTCTGGGAACTCTGGCTTCCAGAGGGACATGCCCAAGCCTTGCTAGGTAACACTACCTCTGCCACCTCCAGGCAAAGACAAGCTTCATTCTTCCAGTTTGAACACAACAGTCTGACACAGAAAGATCCATTCATCATTTCACTACCCTATCATAACTTTTTTTTTGTTTTGTATACATCTCTCACATAGGTATCAGGAGCAATATTTTCAAGCCATATATAGATTTGTACTACATTTCATTTCCTTAGTTTTTCTGTAATTCAACTTGTATTTATATGACCCATTTCACTTCATAGTAAAAAGTATAACCTTGGTTAATTCCAGGCACACCCAATCATTCCCAGGCACAACTCAGCATCCTTCCTGGTGAAGGGGATAATGGCCAGTCCCAGTTCTATACCAGGATCTCCTAAGATGTCCTTTGTCCCAGCTGTACTGGTCAGAAGAGTGTCCTCCTCAAATCCATGTCTATCTAGAGCCCCATAATGTAATCTTCTGTTCCTTTTGCCCCAAATATTAGTCCTTCTTATGTACTCTCCTGAACCTTTACCCATACCCACATTCAGGAAACCGTGGGCCCTGTTGCTGATATTCAACTTTTATCTCCACTAGGCATGACTGTTCCCCAAGGGTCTTGCACTAATGCCTGGTCATGTGCATAGGTTTTGTCTTTCCCTAGATCCCTAAACCTGCCATGGGTGTTGAGGGGAGATCTACTATTCCCTTCAGCTTTGGATAAGCCCTTAAGGGGAGGTGAGGGAAAGATTCAGGTTTTCCCAAGGTCACCCCCTTAGTTCCCTCTGCCCCTTTAAAAAAAAACAACCCTCCCACTGGGGCACCTGGGTTGCTCAGTCAGTTGGGGGGCTGGCTCCTGATTTCGGCTCAGGTCATGATCTCAGGGTCCTGGAACTGAGCCCTGCACGGGGCTCTGCGCTCAGCGGGGAGTCTGCTTAAGGATTTTCTATCCTCCTTCCCTGCCCCTCCCCCTGCCTGCTCTCTCTTTCTCTTTCTCTCTCTCTCCCAAATAAATAAATAAATCTTTTGGGGTGCTTGGGTGGCTCAGTCAGTTGAGTATCCGACTCTTGATTTTGGCTCAAGTCATGATCTCAGAATCCTGACATCCAGCTCCGCATCTGGCTCTGCTCTGGGCACGGAGCCTGCTTGAGATTCTCTCTCTCTCCCTCTGGCCCTCCTCTTACTCATGAGCACTCTCTCTTAAATAAGTAAGTAAATAAATAAATAAAATTTTTATTAAAAAGTAAAATTTATAAATAAATCTTTTAAAAAAATCCTCTTGGGGTTTACTGAACTCTGAAGTCAGGTTTATCATTTGGGTAAAGGCCACCAAGTGGAGTCCCTTAGTTCTCTTTTGACTTTTTTCTCCCTACTCTGCTTGGAAATTTTTTATTTAGTCTGCATATTATTCCAAATATTTTATCATGTTTTATTTTGTTTGCTTTTTTATTTAAAGTTAAGTTACTTAACTTATAGCAATGGCTTCAGGAATAGAATTTAGTGATTCATCACTCACCTGTAACACCCAGTACTCATCACAAGTGCCCTCCTTAATGCCCATCATGCATGTAGCCCATCCCCCACCAACCAATTGCAAATAATTTCTGTTTTACATGTGCATCCAGGTTTAAAGAGAAGAATTTGACATCTCTGTTCTCTGTTCCCATTATTACAACTGCAGAAGAGCAAAGGTTGCCACACCTTACCTCCCTAAATTGGGAAGGATCAAGAGTTATAAAGAGGCAAAACAAAAACCCAAGATACTTCCCTGTATTGCCGCACTACATAAAGTTGCAATTGGAATTTTTGAAAACCATTTTTATTTTTATTTATTTATTTTATTTATTTATTTTTTTTAAAGATTTTATTTATTTATTTGACAGAGAGAGAGAGATCACAAGTAGGCAGAGAGGCAGGCAGAGAGAGAGGAGGAAGCAGGCTCCCCGCGGAGCAGAGAACCCGATGCGGGGCTCGATCCCAGGACCCTGAGATCATGACCGGAGCCGAAGGCAGCGGCTTAATCTACTGAGCCACCCAGGGGCCCCTTATTTTTATTTATGTAATCTCTCCAACACAACACGGGGCTTGAATTTACAACCCTAAGATCAAGAGTCACATGTTCTTCTGACTGAGCCAGCCAGGTACCCCTATAATTGGAAATTTTGTATTTTTTATCATAAATATTTTCAATATTGCTAGTTTCTAATTCACGATTTTGCTCTGCTGTATTGTTCCCCTTGAGTAGTTATACTACCATTTGGTTGGTCATTCTCCTTGTGTGATTGCCAGTGTTTCACCATGTAACACCATGAACATCTTCACCATGGAACACCACAAACACCACGAACCTTTCTTGAAGTTATTTTTATTTTTTAAAAATATTTTTATTTATTTTGAGAGAGAAAGAGCACATGAGGAGGGAGAGGGGCAGAGGGAGAGAGAAAGAATCTCAAGCAGACTCCCTGCTGAGCACAACCCTGAGCTTATGACCTAAACCGAAACCAAGAATCGGACACTTAATAAATGCATTTAGATAGATAGATAGATGATTATCCCTCCTACTATTCCACTATTTTTTTTTAAAGATTTTATTTATCTATTTGACAGTCAGAAATCACAAGTAGGCAGAGAGAGGAAGGGAAGCAGGATTCCCACTGAGAAGGGAGCCCGATGCGGGGCTCGATCCCAGGACCCGAGGATCAAGACCCGAGCCGAAGGCAGAGGCCTTAGCCCACTGAGCCACCCGGGCGCCCCAATTCCACTATTTTTTTTAAAGATTTTATTTATTTGACAGAGAGAGACACAGCGAGAGAGGGAACGCAAGCAGGGGGAGTGGAAGAGAGAGAAGCAGGCTTCCTGCTGAGCAGGGAGTCTGACGCAGGATTCCATCCCAGGACCCTGGGATCACAACCCGAGCCGAAGGCAGCTGCTTTAGGACTGAGCCACACCCAGGTGCCCCCTATTCCACTATTTTTAACCCAAAGTGTAGCACACCAACTGCTGCACCTGGCATTCAGGCAGGCAGTTCAGAGATCCAGGAATTATCATGTAGATCAAACTTAATAGGATGGAAAGGTCCCTGCCCATACCCAACGGGTAATTTTGCTGGGTAATTTTGCACATTGTTCTAGACTAAAGGTTGACAGACTGAGTGGAAGTTTTTTTTCTGTCAATGTCTTGGCTGCAGTGCTCACCCTCTTGGAACAGCTGGGAGGTTACAGGAGTATGGGCTGGGTTCACCCAATGCCTTAATAGGTGCTTGGGCTGACCCAGTGAGTCTCCCTCTCCACTCAACGTAGTGCTGGCTAGATAGACAAACATGATTTTCATTAAGCATAGTTCCCTGGGTGATTCTGGGTGAGGCACAAGACAGCCAAATTCTACAGCTCATTTTCTAAAACTTCTTCCAGGAACAGAAGATTCTGTAAGGAGGTGAACAAGGCTGGAAATAAAGTCTTAAGCACTGAGTGTGTGTTTCATTCACAGCAAGTATTCGGCCACTGCCTCCTGTGGCCTGAGAAGAGTGAGATGGCCCTGGCCCTGGGAAGGTTGCGTCTAGAAGGTAGGACATGGGGACAGTGCTTCATTTGCATTTTTTATTTGGCTAGTATTATCATAACACCCTCAGCCTTACTTTCATCATTCAGCTTGGGTGTGTTACTTGACTTTGTCTTTTTATCCCCTCTGCCATCTTTTAGTTTTGTAATTTACCTGGACGCTACTCGTGCCTCTATTTCATTTTTTTTCTCATTGGATTTCCCCTGGAGAGAGGGGTCCTTAAAAGCTGGTCCCTTTGCAGGAAAATTTAGAAATAGGTAATAAGAGCATTAGAAAGGGCTTACTCTAACTCTCATTTCAGGGATCTGGAAACTCAGTCCAAGAAAAGTTTCCAGTAGGTTAGCCGTGGCGGTTAGTTGAAGAAAGCTGGACAGGCCCCCTTCCCAGAAGACCTGAGGCAAAATGTCAAAATTTAGTCTTTTTGTTTATTAATAGCTTTCACCTTGGATGGAGGTCAGCTGATAAGCCTCAGGTTTTAAGTACCCTGAACTGAACTTATTTTACTGTTTATTACATACCCACCACCAGAATGGTTAAACTGGAAAGACTGAAAATACCAAGGGAATAAAGCAAATAGAACTTTGAAACATTGCCTGTGGGTTTGTAAACTGATCAGAACACTTTGTGATACAGCTTATCGCCTGTGTTAACTAAACTAAAAACAAAAGCAAAATCTGCTTATCTGCTAAGAGCAACATGCATTTCTACTCCTATATATTTGTCCAAGAGAACTAAGCAATTTACATATCAAAAGATAGGTTCATAAATGTTCATTGCGTTCCATTATTTATAATAGCTAAAAATGGGAAACAATGCAAATGTCCTTCATCAAGAGGATGGATAATTAATTTGTGGTATCTTCATACAATGAAATACAACACTGCAGCGACAAACTAAAGCCATTCCATTTAATGAAAGTCAAGAACAGACAAAATCTACTTTATGGTGAAAGAGGTTAGGATAGAAATTTTGGAGGAAGGATTGAAAGGCAAAGGTATACTGATAAGAGAGAACGCCCAGGGATGCTGGAAATGTTCCCAATCTTGATGTAGATGGTACTTAAGTAATTACACAGAAATAAATAAGTAAAAAAAAAAAAAAAGTAAAAAAAAAAGAAATAAGTAAAAATTCAGCTTAAGCTAAACATTTCAAATTTGCTCATTTCCTGTATACCTCAATTTTTAAAAAGTGTCCTACATTGGATCTGCATTGTATTAAAGGCAATGCAATGAAAACACTTTTATCATTTCAAAAATATTTTATTTTTAAAATTCAAGACTATCAAGTTTACTGTTTTCGTTATCCCATACCCAGCAGATTGCATCACCTCCAACCAGTCCGCCTTTTATCATTCCTCCTTACTGACAGGTGGTCCTGCCAAGCACATATTTGATTTGGCTAATTGCCAGTTTGACAAACTTCCCTGGCTCCCAGGAATCTGTGGGATACAGGACAAACATGTCACTGAAGCAAATAAAGACTTTCCCAATTCACTCCTTATCTGCCTTTCTAGATCCAGGTTGACTTCTGTTCTCCGTACCCTTAATACCAGCACACAGAACTTTCCCCATTTCTTCACCTTTGGACTCCTGCTCCATACATCCACTATCCTACCCCTGCTTCTTGCTCTACCAAATCCCTCCTCACATTTCACTCTCCGGCTCTCAAGGACTCACTCTCAAATGTCCACCCATGGTTTCCAAAACCCTCAGTTCCCACTTTCCTGACTTTGTAAGCTCATTGCATTCACCATATTAAAACCCCCATATTTTATACTATCCACACCCTGAATTACATGTTTCCTGAGAGCCTGCATCATTTTTCTTCATCTCTGGATCCTAATACTCAGCACTTTGCTAATTAAATGAGTGCTAACAGAACTGAATTATAAGTTTCATTTTTGTCCCGGACTTCTGGTTTTCACAGTAATGTTGCTTCCTATTAAATTCTTCACTGTGGCAGACTCAGGAAGGAAGGTGGATACAGATGAGATAGTTTAGACACGAATTAGTGTTGTATCTAGTTTGGGTTTCCTATTTTAAGAGAGACAAGTCTCCTGTCCAATAGGATAGCCGCTATTAAGTCGTTATTTAAATTAATTAGAAGTAAATAAAATAGAAAATTCAATTTCTCAGTCTCACCAGCCACATTCGAGTACTCAAAAACCCTATGTGGCTAGTGGCTACCATACTCAACCGTGCAGAATGGAACATTTCCATCACGGCATAAAGTTCTATGGGACTGCGCTGAAAAATCTCTGGCCTTTATAGGCTTACAGATCTCTCCTCTTAGAACCCCCTTCCACCCTCTTCCCACAGTGCTTCCCCTATAACCATCACCATCCTTATTTTGTTCGTCACTGCTGAGTTCCAGGACGGCAGGGACTGCGTCTTACTGCTTTAACTCCAGCGTTTAGTTCTGAAGCCCCGCGCTATACTAATAGGCGCTCAGTAAACGTTGAATTAATAGGTGATAGAACCGGAGGGACTTTCCAGATACACCAGTCCCAAGCCCTTTCCCACGCTGATCAGTCCTTTAGGTGTCTCCAGCATTTTTCTTTTTAAGCCTATCTTCAAGCATGTCCCGGAGAAGAGAGAAAAGCACCACCACGCACCCACCTGCAGACTCTGAATTTTCCCGGCGGCCGCCTCAGACTCTGGCGTCAGCCGCCCTTCCCACCTCTGCCCGGCTCCGCCCCCTCCCTGATGGAGCTGAGGCCAAGAGCACGCGCCGCCCCCGCCCCTAATCTTCATTGCGCAAGCGCAGCCTGCGAGCGTGGGGAGTCTAGAGGTGGCCGGCTGCCGGCGCTCAAGAGCGCGGGGGTTTGTGGCCTGCGTGCGGCCGGCTCCAGTCGCGCACTCTCCTAGGCAGCAAGGCGCAGCGATCCGTCTCCCCGCGCCCTGGGCAGTGTGGCCATGGAGAATCAGGTGCTGACGCCGCACGTCTACTGGGCTCAGCGACACCGCGAGCTGTATTTGCGCGTGGAGCTGAGTGACGTGCAGGTAAAAACCGGTGCGGGCGGCGGGCGAGCGCCGGGTTGCAGCCCCGGGGACCTTCCGATCTCCCCCATCCCCTTTGTCCCGGGGGCGTGCCGGAGAGCCTGCAGTGCGCCAACGGGTTCGGCGACGCGGTGCACTTTCGGCGTCCGGGCCGGGGCAGAGGCTGACCCTCGTCGAGGAACACCCGTAGACCCCGGGCCTGGGGCGCAACCCCCTGAGGGCTGCAGGTACCTTCGGATGCTGCGTGAGCCCTGCGCGGCACTCGGAGGCTGCCCCGGCCTTCTCTTTGTTCACAGTCTGCGGCCTTATGGAGCTCGCGCCCGGCCCCGGAGGCCTAGCCGTCGAGGTTCGGGTTTGCCTAGGCCCTTCGAGGCGTGGGATGAGCTCTTTGGGCCGGGGGTGCAGAATGAACGGTGGCTTGCTGGGTCCTGGCTGGACGTCTGGCGCTGACCAGAGAGGTCCTGCCAGGCCGGTCTGACGTTCTCAAGGCCAGTCGCCGCTGCCCCCAGAGGGGCCACACCCACCTTCCAACCGTTCAGTGATAGAAATCATTCTTGTTAATTTTAATTTTAAAATCCGGAAGACACGGGGAAAGTGATTTTCCCCTTGTTCTGATGGCTGTTAGCTCAGGTTTGCGGAGTTGCATAGAGAACTTAAAAATTAAGTTATATCGAGCTTTTATGTTTGATTTCCTTAGCTCCCTGTATGACCAAGTCCATGCCTCCTGCATGATGGAGGTTCCAGGACCCGTGTACCCCCTGCCTCTCTCCAAACCATCCAGGACTCCAGGTTTTGAGAAACTGTAGAGTTTTCAGTCTGGAATGTTCTTTCTCCAGTCATCCTTACTCCTTATCTGTGACATCTATGGCAATTTGTAACCACCTTCATTCCACCTAACTTTCTCTGCCTTTGACTCAGTGGTTCATATTTCTCTCTGTCCACCTGTGTGGCATATTTCTTGCAAAGTGTAGGTGCTCTTTGGGTATGGATTTGAATTTGTTGAATTGAATCCTGTTTCTGGAATTTAAACCCATTTTCCCATTGAAAGAGAAAGATAGTACTGGCCAGAATGCCTTTAAATAGGATGTGACATTGCATGGCGTGTCATTTAATGTGTTAAATCAGACTGAATTATACTTTTACATCAGAAGATGAGTAAATGTTCTGTGCTGTCTCCCTCTATTCTGCTCCAGGGCATTGCAGGAAAGAAGGAAACAAACAAAATCGTTGTTGGTGGGGATCAAAGTCTCCATCTGGAGAGGGTTCTCAGTAACTGTGGAACATGTATTATGACAGTCTCTTTTTTAAAAAGTAATTTAGTCAAGCGTTACGTAGACCAATTAAATTTAGGCCTTCCCCTCTCTAGATGTTATCATGTAATAAGGATGTCCTATTGTGGGATACTTTTGAAGCTGCAAACACCAAAGGTGTTTTTAGGGGAATAGGATGGTGGTGGTAGTGGAAAGAAATGGAAATTAGTTGGACAAATGAAAGGATGCAACATACTTATGTTTGTCTTGAGGGATCTAAACCTCTTTGTTAAGAAATAGGAGTACGTGTTAATCATCTTTGGTATATTTAGAAATATGAGAAGTGTAGATTTGAAAGCTATTGCAGTTAAAGAAATGCAAAGGTGGAGGAAAAAAAATGGAAGTTTCTTTTGGAGAGAGAAATCCTTTTATTTTGGGGAAAAAATAAATCCCCCTCCCTCACCAAAGCAATGTGTTAATACCACTCATGAAAGAAATCCTCTACCATGTGTGAGGTACTAGAGCTTTACAGAGATGAGTCAGACAGTCTCGGCTTTCCAAGAGCATACTATGTAGAAGAAGCATATTATATACAGACAAAAAGTTTTGTGTAGGAATATGTTTATTGGTAGAATTGGAGTTGGATATGAACCAGGTCTCTGGTGTTAAAGGAATTTGTTACCTCTCTTATGCTTAGTTAGAGATGACTTCCAGAAATGAGATGGAAGTGTTCTTTTTTTTTTTTTTAAGATTTTATTTGTTTATTTAGTTATTTGACAGAGAGAGAGAGAGAAAGAGAGCAAGAGGGGGAACACAAGCAGGGGGAGTGGAAGAGGGAGAAGCAGGCTTCCCACTAAGCAGAGAGCCCGATGTAGGGCTTGATCCCAGAACCCTGAGACCATGATCTGAGCCGAAGGCTTAAAGACTGAGCTACCCAGGCGTCCGGAGATGAAGTGTTCTTATCAAACTGAGATTGGAAGAGTGTTCCAGGAAGAGAAAGGCGTAGACTCTTAGGTTGTTCGACTTGTACCGTGTCAGTGCAACTACAGCCTAAGTGCCAGGGAAACACCCCTGGTTAAACAAGTTGGGTTTATTATTAATTTCAGAAAGAGAGATCATAGCCCATGCGGGACGATGATGTCTCATTAAGGGGGTTAGAACTGATTGTAGGATTTAGATGCTGTCAGAAAACAGGGGCAATTCTGTGGTTGGCTATCAGAATAAATCCTACCTGTAGAGAGGAGAGACTGGCAAAAGAATAAAAGTAATTGGTAGAGAAGTCACAGTCACTCATTTTGGCCAAGAGAAAGGGTGTTTGTTATTTTGGGAGTGGCATAGCAGCCATTTTGTTGGTCTGTGCTTACACAAAATTATGAAATGACCTTTGTCTCATTTCACTGAGGTTTCAGAATAGCCTTGTCCCAGGTTGGTATTGTGTGCCATTATGTCCAGTAGGAGAGTAAGATGGCCGAGCTGTGAGTGACAGGCCACCCTCTGAATGTCAGGGCTGCTGGGTTTTTTTCTTTCTTTCTTTAAATTTCTCAATTGCTCAGTGCAGGGCTGTTGAACCTGTAATTCAGGCTCTGGATGAAACAATTCATTTATTCAATGAAGACCATGTGTGGAGTGCCTACTTTTATCTCATTAAGCTAAGTATTGGGTTGTTGGACAGCTCTCTGTCGCCCCCTGCTTTCTGGCATTTCCCATAGTTACTGAGTTTTTTTTTTTTTTTTTTTAAAGATTTTATTTATTTATTTGACAGATAGAGATCACAAGTAGGGAGAGAGGCAGGCAGAGAGAGAGAGAGAGAGAGGAGGAAGCAGGCTCCCTGCCAAGCAGAGAGCCCGACGCGGGGCTCGATCCCAGGACCCCGGGATCATGACCTGAGCGAAAGGCAGAGGCTTTAACCTACTGAGCCACCCAGGCGCCCCTAGTTACTGAGTTTTAGAGTTGAATTCCAATTTAGGGACATCAACTCTGCTCCCCTCCCTTTCTGAGACACCGAGAACTGTCCAGTTTTCACATCTCTATTCTGTCCTTAGAGCACAGGGCTAGTGGCTGCTGAGAAACATCCACTAATGTGAGGAGGAATGATGCACAATAAAGACTTCCAACAGCAGCCTTGTCTGTGTGTGAGGTGAGCGGTACCAAAGATGCTTGCTGGAGTCCAGGGGGCTAGGGCAAGGCTATTTTCAGAATAGAGTTCATTTTCAAGAAAAACGTAATTGACGGGTTTGTGCCAAGAACCATAGTTGTTAAAGCATTCGTTCATTTATCAAGGTTTTGTTTTGTTTATTTTAGTTGTGTGTGAACAGTGTGCATACCTGTGTTTGGGAGCTGTTTGGCAGACTGTTTTTGTCCTTACTTGATAGACACTTTGGTGGAAAGAGGGGTAACCGAAGAAGTGAGATTGGGGTCTTGCGGTTCTACTTCCTGTCTGGTGGCCGTGGGTAATTCATTTAACCCTTATGTCCCTCGGTTTATTCATCCAGATAAATGTGAATGCACCGAATTCACAGGATTGTTTTGAGGTCTGAATTGGACAATGGATTTGAAGGTGCTTTGTAAATTCTAGTTTGCTATTCAAGTGAAAGGATTATTATTGTGATATTAAACCTTAAAAGAGAGAGAGAAACACAAAGGGCAGTAGAATAGGGTAGAGTCTATTAAGCAGAGTTATCCATATATGAAAACTTATTGTATAGCAGAGGTGGCTTTGCATGTTAATTGGGGAAAAGATGAACCATTTGGGAAATTGTTTGGGGACAGGTGGTAATCCAAATAGCAAAAAGATAATATAAGATCTCACCACAAAAGTCAGTTCCAGGGGGGCTAATGACCTGAATGCATAAAGCAAAACTACTAAAAGAAAATATCGGAGACCATCTTCATGATTTTGGAACAGGGAATAATGTGTTAAATAAGACACAAGAAACATAACTCCCAAAGATTAATTTAAGACAAGCTTGAAAAAGGTATCTACAGCACATATCACCGACAAGTAACTAGCATCTGAAATATGTAAAAGACCACCTACAGGGGCGCCTGGATGGCTCAGTGGGTTAAAGCCTCTGCCTTGGCTCAGGTCATGATCCCAGGGTCCTGGGATCGAGCCCCGCATCGGCTCTCTGCTCCGCAGGGTGCCTGCTTCCTCCTCTCTCTCTGCCTGCCTCTCTGCCTAGTTGTGATTTCTCTCTGTCAAATAAATAAAATAATAAAAAAAAAAAAAGACCACCTACAGATCAATAAGAAAAAGACATACTACTTGTTAGGAAAAGGGGCAGAAAATATAAGCAATTCAGAGTAAAAGGAAACAAGAATGACCAGTAAACCTAAAAAGATGCTTGATCTCAGTCGTAATCAGGGACATGTAAATTAAAGGGATAGTATTTGTTAGAAATTGATAATATTTCTTAGATTGGGGAAAAATGAAAAGTCTAACGCTACCAATTATTGTTGAGATTGTTTAGCAATGGGACATTTTTATACAATCCCCCCACCGCAGCCTCACCAAAGACCACCAGAAATAGCTTTTTGTTTTAAAGTTAAATTAAATTAAATTAATTTAAATTCAGTTAATTAACATATAGTATATTACTCATGACCCTGAGATCGTGAACTGAGCCAAAATCGCAAGTGGGTTGCTTAACTGACTGAGCTACCCAGATACCCCTTACCCTGCTTTGTTAAGTGTAAGTAGAATTTGGATCCAAATAAGGTAGATTGCAGGGGATGTGAATTAGTATGTACACCCAGAGTATAATGCAGCTGGAAGAAGGAGTGAGATCTCTATGAAATGATGAGGACTGATCTAGGTGAAAAAAGCAAGGTGTGTGAGAATGTTTATTATAGTCTACCTTTAACATGGGAAGGAACGGGTATAAGACTATCTGGATATATTTACTTAGTTTTTGGAAGACGTGTGTGCACATGTACGGAGGAAGGATAAATCAGAAGCTCTTGAAATGCTTACCTGTGGGTAGTGAGTAGGAAATGTTGTGGAGGGACATGGGTTTGAGGTAGGGCTTCTGAAGATACGTTTCTACAGTTTGACTTTTGACCAATGTGAGCATTTTACATAATTCAAAAATGAAAGAATACAATGGCAAATCTTGAAATTCAGTACAAACAGAATCAAAAGGACCTAACTGTATATCAAGTTGATAACATAACCATCCAGATAAATAAGTTAATAAAACTAACTTTGAACACAGTACTCTGGTTCTTTAGTAAAATGCATTCTAAGAATAAAAAGAAACATACTTCACTCAGTAGGTGTATCGTCAGTAAGAATACTGATATAATTCCGAAACCTTTTGAGGATCAAATAAGTAAATGTGTTGGGGCGCCTGGGTGGCTCAGTGGTTTAGGCCGCTGCCTTCGGCTCAGGTCATGATCTCAGGGTCCTGGGATTGAGTCCCGCATCGGGCTCTCTGCTCGGCAGGGAGCCTGCTTCCCTCTCACTCTCTCTGCCTGCCTCTCTGCCTACTTGTATCTCTCTCTGTCAAATAAATAAATAAAAAAAAAAAAATAAGTAAATGTGTTAATGCTATTAGGAACCAAGGTTTTCAATGTTAGAAAAACGGTGAAAATATTGAATAACAGAAGACGAGAAGCTCTGTAATAGTAAATTTGAATTGGAAATTTAAATATGACAACATGACTTTTAAAATTCCTAACTAGATGCTAAAAATGAGCATTGAGTGTACCTCAATGTGCCAGATCATGTTTTCTTTTCTTTCTTTCTTTTCTTTTTTTTAAAGTAGGCTCTATGCCCAACATGGGACTTAGATACTCTGCTGACTGAGCCAGCCAGGCGCCCCCAGATCATGTTTTCTAAGTTACCATTCAAGGCTCTTTGAAGAAACGGCTGATTATTCCAGGTCTATGCTAGAGAAAGTACATCCTCAAAAGCCACAAAGTCATGTCAGAATCACATAGGAGCTGGTTTGAAAGGATTTCCACCGGCCAAATTTGATCATTTGAACAGCAAAAGGAGTAAGAATAGTAGTGGACTTTGACAGAGGGAACTAAAAAAGAAGAACCATCAGTCCAGAGTGATACTCAAAACGAAAGGAAGATGGAGGTGCAGGGGGGTGGGGTTTGGGGTGGAGGGGAGGCCTAGGGGCAGGGGCGGGAGGTGGGTGTGGTTCCAAGAGGGCAGCACTAGGGATCTGGAACAGATCAGTATCTTGACTGTGATGGACAAACCTATGCTTGTAATAAAATTGTATAGTACTTACACATATGCGCCAATGAATACAAGTCAAACTGGGAAACTATGCATAAGATAAGTGGGTCATATCAATGTCAATATCCTGACTGTGATATTATACTATAGTTATGTAAAATACTGTCTGGGAGAAACTGGGCATAGAGTACAGGGGATCTCTTGGTGTTATTTCCTCTAACTGCATGTGGATTTACAATTACCTCATTAAAAATTTCAATTTAAAAAATGAAGAGGGAAGAGAGCAAGGGAAAAACTCTTTCTTACAGAAGAATGCCAGCTAAAAATGAAGATGGAATGATTGAATTGAAAATCATCACTGTGCGGTCTCCAAATCCGGCAAGGATTAACAGTGAATGACAGTTCCATTGGAGGAAAGAGTAAATTACTTACTAATTACAAAAGAAAAAGTACCTTTAAAGTAGAGGGTTTGGCAGTCCCTATCAATTAAATGATCAAAGTTAGTATCATCCATCTGATGGTATGGGCCTTCTCCTACGACGCCTTAAGTACTACTCATATAAAAAGAAAAAAAAAGTACCCATTTCACCTATGAGATATTCTTGTCAAAAATGATTAATAAGAAAAAATGTCCAGACAAATCCATAACGTGATACATTTTCTAAGACAATTGGCATGGATTAAAAATAATAAAAGTAGAAGTCTATATTGGGTTAAGATAGAACAGTCAGGGCGCCGGGGTGGCTCAGTGGGTTAAAGCCTCTGCCTTCGGCTCAGGTCATGATCCCAGGGTTCTGGGATCGAGCCCCGCATCGGGCTCTCTGCTCTGCGGACAGCCTGCTTCCTCCTCTCTCTCTCTGCCTGCCTCTCTGCCTACTTGTGATCTCTGTCTGTCAAATAAATAAATAAAATCTTAAAAAAAAAAAAGAACAGTCAAATGTAATGTATGAACATTGATTCGTTTCCAGATTTGTGTGTGTGTGTTTTTAAAACATAAATGCAGGAGTGGTTTATTTTATTTTTTTTTAAAAGACTTTATTTATTTATTTGACAGAGAACAAGAGAGCACAAGCAGGGGGACAGGGGGAATGACAGAGGAAGAGGGAGAAGTAGGCTCCTGCATGAACAGGGAGCTGGATGTAGGACTTGATCCCAGGACCCTGGGATCATGGTCTAAGCCCAAGGCAGGTGCTTAACTGACTGAGCCACCCAGGCGCCCCATAATAGTGGTTTAAAGGTAGCCACATCAAGAGCTCAATGGAGAAATGGGCTCTCTTTACTCTTTCTTTGAATCTGGGCAGGTCCTATGGCAATTTATAGAATGCTGCAGAATGATACTGTGGCCATTCCCAGGCTTAACCCTTTTAAGAGGACTGCCAGCTTGTGCTTCTGTCTTAGAACACTTGCTGTTGAGATGTTCCCTCCCAGAACTCAGCAGCCCAACTGTGAGAAACCTAGATCACACAGAGAGGTCACACATATGGGTACTCTGGTCCATAGTCCCAGGTGAACTTCCAAATGACAATCAGTGTCAACTCTGAGCCATGTGAGTGACCTGTCTGGGACGTTCCCATCCAGTATACAACAGCCATAGCCACCGTCTAGTGGAGCCTAACTGTGCAGCTGAGCATACTTTAGTTTCAGATAATAAAATAGTGTTTTGTTTTGTTTTTTAAATAGTGGTTTTAAGCCACAAGGTTTTGCATTACAGTAGATAACTGAAACAAGTAAACATTTTTCAGGCCGTTGTTTGAATAGAAACTGTTTATTAGAGGATATAGAATTTTTGTTCCTAGGTGTGAGAGAATTGTGGTAATTATGTAAGAGAATGTCCTTATTTAAAAGCAGCATGCTGAAAGGTTTAGAGGTGAACTCTAGAGTCTTTCAGAGACTTTAGAGTCTGCAACTCATTGTGAAATGACTGAGAAAAGTCGTGTGTATAAAAAGCAAGTGTGATGAAATATAATCCACTGATGAATGGCATATGAGTATTCATTATACTATTTTTTTTCCACAATTTTTTAAGTGAATTAAAATTTTCACAATAAAATGTTGGGTTGAGACACTGTTCTGGGGGAGATGCCCTACACCCACCTATGTGTTTGATGATTCACTAGAAGACTTCATGGGATTCAGCATGTAGTTGTACTGGCTAAGATTTATTACAACAAAAGGATATATGACGGGATCAGCAAAGGATTAAAAACACAGGTGGAGTGTAGAGAAATTCTGTGCACAGGGTTCCTCATCCTCTCTCCTTCCTGTGAAGGTATACACTTGAGTTGCTCTTTTTTCCCAGCAATGAAAACTGCAGTAACTTATGTGCAATGTTTCTGCCCAGGGAAGCCCATTAGAGAGTCAGCACCCATGTACCCAAATTCTAGACTCCCAGAAGGAGAGTTGATGTTCACCACTAATCACGTTGTAGGCACAGTGAACCAACTGTTAGGGGTTGGAGGAAAGCCAGGTTTCGTGATGCCAGCCAAGGGCTGATCTTGGAAACAGTCCTTTATAAAGACAGCAGCCTCAAGATTGCCATGTAACTGTTTTTTTGTGCTTGTATTAATCACACTCATGTGGAAAACTAAATACTAGTGATTTAGATGAGCTCTAAATGTCTAAAGGCTTGGGTAGCAGATAGTTCACTGACCTCTGTAGTTTTGTCAGAAATTATGAAAATGGCATGAATTGACTTAATTTCAATTCATTCAATAGTTAATGAGACAGGGATTCAGGAGATGAGTAAGACACAGTCCCTGCCATCAAGGAAGTCAGGTCTAGAGGTGCAGATAAACCAATCAACAATGATTGGAGAACAGTGTGGTAAGTATTATAATACAGGTGAAAACAAAGTAGTAAGGAAACTATTAATTTTAATGTTGGAGATGAGTAGGAGGGAAGAGGAATTAATATTTGGTCTGGACTTTGGAAGGTGAATAGAATTCAACAGGTATGAAAACTTCGAGGGGCGCCTGGGTGGCTCAGTGGGTTAAAGCCTCTGCCTTCGGCTCAGGTCATGATCCCAGGGTCCTGTAAACGAGTCCCATATTGGGCTCCTTGCTGGGCGGGGAGCCTGCTTCTCTCTCTCCTTCTGCCTGCCACTCTGCCTGCTTGTGCTCGCTCTGTCAAATAAATAAAATAAGGTCTTTAAAAAAATAAATAAAAATGACCGTTGTGGATTTGAAAGTGAATGATAAAAATAAAAAGTGGTATAACTAGGATTTGAACCCAGGTCCATCCAACTTCAAAGTCACCTTTTCCCCTTTTCCCTATTTATTCCTCTTTTTATACGCAAAGGAACAATTCCTCTACTAGTAAAAGATTGGCTAGGTTATGCAGATCCTATAAATAACTAAAAATGTTCAGTAAAAATCTTAAAATCATCATTAGAAATCATCATTAAAATCACCATTAGAATTTATAGGGGAAACTGATAAAGCTGAACACTGAAACTGCTTTTGCCTTAAAAACATTAGCTCAGGGGCGCCTGGGTGGCTCAGTGGATTAAGCCGCTGTCTTCGGCTCAGGTCATGATCTCAGGGTCCTGGGATCGAGCCCCGCGTCAGGCTCTCTGCTCCGCAGGGATCCTGCTTCCTTCTCTCTCTCTGCCTGACTCTCTGCCTACTTGTGATCTCTCTCTCTGTCAAATAAATAAAATCTTAAAAAAAAAAAAATTAGCTCAGTTGAGTGAACTTGAACTTTGGCTTTGACAGCCCAACAGAGTGCAGGGGGCAAAATAAGGCCAAAGCCCACCAAAAATGCAATATGTGATAGGAAACCCTTCTCCCTATAAACTACTTCAGAGGTCCATACTCTTCGGCTAAGGATGAACTAAAAGTAAATCCATCCCAGCTCCCTGTCCTCAGAGGACTTAACACTGAGCAAAGTAGAGGAAAGGTCCTTGAGGAGTTAAAATCATCGGTTGGCTTTTAAAAGATTATGTAGCCCAAATGTACACAATTTTGAGGATCTGAAAATCCTCAGGTCATGAATTTATTTTAAAATGGTCTCACCTGGTAGAGCCCGGCTCCTAGGTGCCTGGCAGAAGCCAGTGGGGATCCCTGTGATCTAGCTACGCTGATACTAGATAAGAGTTTTCGACCAAGATGTATTTTTAGAGATAGAAAGGTCAGTTCATAATGATAGAGGTTTGAATTCATCAGGAAGGTAAAACAATATTAAAGTTATATGTAACTAACACGGCCTCAGTACTGCATAAAGTAACAGAAATAGGAGAGACAGACAAGTTGACAATAGTGTGATTTCTCAGTAATTGATAGAATAACAAGATAGAATTCAGTGAAGATACAGATTATGTGACCAGTTAACAGTAAATCCAGTGGACATAGACAGAATGCTACATGTAAATTCCAGAATACACATTTAAGTTCACTTGAACATTTATATGATTTATACTGCTTCTGAATGCAAGTCTCCACAAATTTGAAAGGATTAAAATCACAGAATGCTTGCTGATCACAGTACAGTTTAGGTGGAAGTTAATAACAAGATAACTGGAGAATCTCATGTGTTTGGAAATTAAATACTTCTCAGTAACCCGTGTGTCAAGAAAGAAATGATAATATTAGGAAATATGTTAGACCGAATAATAATGAAAATACTACTTTCAAAGCTTGAGAGATGCAACCAAAGTAGGGGTTGGCAGGAAATTTATATTCTTTTTTTAAAAAATTGTAGCTGACGGGGCGCCTGGGTGGCTCAGTGGGTTAAGCCGCTGCCTTCGGCTCGGATCATGATCTCAGGGTCCTGGGATCGAGTCCCACATCGGGTTCTCTGCTCAGCAGCGAGCCTGCTTCCCTCTCTCTCTCTCTGCCTGCCTCTCTGTCTACTTGGATCTCTCTCTGTCAAATAAATAAATAAAATCTTTAAAAAAAAATTGTAGCTGACATATTAGTGTCAAGTGTACAGAATAGTGATTTGACATCTAGGTACATTATGAAATGATCACTGCTGAGAGTCTAGTCACCATATAAGGTTATTAGAATATTAGTGACTAGTTTCCCTTTCCTGTACTTTATGTTCCTGTGACTTACTCATTTCATAAGTGGAAGTTTTACCTCTTAATCCCCTTTACCTGTTTCACTCATCGCCTTCCCCGCTCCTCTCTGGCAACCATCAGCTTGTTCTCTGTACTTTTTGAGTCTGTTTCTGTTTTGTGTTCTTGTTTTGCTTTTTAGATTCCACTTAGAAGTGAAATCCTACAGTATTTGTCCTTTTCTTTCTGACTCATTTCACTTAGCACAGTAGCCTCTAGGTCCGGTCATGTCGTCATGAATGGCAAGATTTCATTATTTTTGATGGCCAGTATTCCATTGTGTGTCTATGCCATAGCTTTACCCACTCATCCGTGGATGGCTGGTTACATTGCTTACATATCTTGTATGTTGTAAATAATACTGTTGTGAACATAGGGATGCCTATGTCTTTTCAAATTGGTGTTTTCATTTTCTTTGGGATAAATACAAAGATGTAGAATTGCTGGATTGTATGGTAATTCTATTTTTAATTTTTTAAAAGATTTTATTTATCTTATCCAGAGAGAGATCACAAGTAGGCAGAGAGGCAGGCAGGGAAAGAGGGGGAAGCAGGCTTCCTGCTGAGCAGAGCGCCCAATGCCAGGACCCTGAGATCATGATCTGAGCCAAAGGCAGAGGTTTTAACCCACTGAGCCACACAGGCGCCCCTATTTTTAATATTTTGAGCAATCTCCATCCTGTTTTCCATAGTGGCTGTACTAATTTACATTCCTACCAGCAGTGCAGGAGGGCTCCCTTTCCTTCACATCCTCACCAAGCCTTTTTTTTTTTCTTTTGAATAATAACCATTCTGACAGGTGTGAGGTGATACTGTGGTTTTGATTTGCATTTCCCTGATGATGAGTGATGTTGAGCATCTTTTCATGTGTCTGTTGGCCATCTAGATGTCTTTGAAAAAATGTCTGTTCAGATCCTGGGCCCATTTTTTAATTGGATTTTGTTGTTGTTGTTGAGTTGTAGAGGAGTCTTGATATATTTTGGATATTAACCCCTTATGGTACCTATCACTTCCAAATGTCTTCTCCCATTCAGTGAGTTTCCTTTTTGTTTTGTTAATGGTTTGCTTCACTGTCCAAAAAGCTTTTTAGTTTGATGTAGTCCCATTTGTTAGTTTTTACTTTTGTTGTCCTTGCCTGAAGAGTAGGATCCAAAAAAATATTTCCTTTCCTTTTTTAAAGATTTATTTATTTGAGAGAGAGAGAGAGAGAGAGAACACGCACGCAGTGGGGAGGGGCAGAGAGAGTGTCTGAAGCAGATTGCGTTGAGCACAGAGTCCAATGCGGGGCTTGATCTCACAACCCTGAAATCATGCATGACCTGAGCTGAAACCAAGAGCTGGACACTGAACTGACTGTGTCCCCCAGGCGCCGCCCGAAAAGATATTTCAAAGACCAATGTCTGGGAGTATACTGACTATGTTTTCTTTAAGGAGTTTTATTGTTTCAGGTCTTATGTTTAAGTCTTTAATTCATTTTAAGTTCATTTTTGTATATGGTTTAAGAAGGTCATCCAGTTTTCCCAGCGCTATTGATTGAAGAGACTCATTGCATGTTCTTGCCTCCTTTGCCATAGATTAATTGACCATGGAAATGTGGCTTTATTTTTGGGCTCTCTGTTCTGTTCCATTGATGTATGTTTCTGTCTTTGTGCAAGTACTATACTTTTTTGGTTACTATAGCTTTGTAGTATAATATATATATATGTCTATCTATTAATCTATCTGTACACACACACACACACTATAGCTTTGAAATCAGGGAGCATGATGTCTCCAGCTTTGTTCTTTCTCAGAATCGGTTTAGCTATTGGGGTCTTTTTGTGGCTCTATATAAATGTTAGGGTTATTTATTCTAGTTCTGTGAAAGATACCATTGATATTTTTGATAGAGGTAGCATTTAGTCTATAGATTGCTTTGGGTAGTGTGGACGTTTTAATACTATTCTTCCAATCCGTGAGCATGGAATATATATCTTTCCATTTATTTGCGTCCTCTTCAGTTTCTTTCCTCAGTGTCTTGTAGTTTTCAGTGTACAAATTTAACCTCCATGGTTAAATTTATTCCTAGCTTATTTTATTCTTCCCAGTTCAATTGTAAATGAGATTGTTTTCTAATTTCTCTTTCTGATAATTCATTATTAGTGTATAGAAGTACAGATCTCTGTATATTGATTCTGTATCCTGCAACTTTATGGAATTCATTTATTCTAGTAGTTTTTTGGTGGAGTCTTTATGGCTTTCTGTATATACTTTCATGTCATTTACAAATAGTGATAGTTCTACTTCTTTTTTATTTTATTTTATTTTTTTTATTTTACCAATTTGGGTGCCTTTTGTTTTTGTGTTTTGTCTGATTGCTGTAGCTAGGATTAACAGTGCTGTGTTAAATAAAAGTGAAGAGATAGGACATCCTTGTCTTCCTGATTTTAGAAGAAAAGCTTTCAGCTTTTTGCCATTGCATATATATGATGTTGGCTGGGATTTTGTCTTATATGGCCTTTATTATGCTGAGGTGTATTCTCTACACACACTGTGTTGAGAGGTTTTATCATAAGTGATGATACATTTTACCACTGTATTTCTCATTGGATAAAGTTTGTCACATGCTTTTTTTATCTTTTTTTTTTTTTAGATTTTATTTATTTGACAGACAGAGATCACAAGTAGGCAGAGAGGCAGGCAGAGAGAGAGGAGGAAGAAGGCTCCCCGCTGAGCAGAGAGCCCGATGTGGGGCTCGTTCCCAGGACCCTGGGAGCATGACCTGAGCTGAAAGCAGAGGCTTTAACCCACTGAGCTACCCAGGCGCCCCGCTTTTTTTTTAATCTATTGAAAGATGATCATATGACTTTATCCTGCATTTTGTTAATGTGGTGTATAATGTTGATTGATTTGCAAATACTGAACGGCTTTGCATCCCTGGAATAATCTCACTTGACTATGGTGTGTGATCCTTTATTGTTGAATTCAGTTCGCTAATATTTTTTTAAAGTTTTGAGAGACAGTGCACAGCCCCGGGGAGGGGCAGAGGGAGTGGAAGATGCAGGCTCCCTGCTGAACAGGGAGCCTGATGTGATGTGGGGCTGTATCCTAGGACCTCAGGACCATGACCTGAGCTGAAGGCGGGTGCTTAACTGAGCTACCCCAGCACCCCTCAGTTCACTAATTTTTTTTTTTTTTAAATTTTATTTATTTGACAGAGAGATCACAAGTAGGCAGAGAGGTAGGCAGAGAGAGGAGGAAGCAGGCTCCCTGCGGAGCAGAGAGCCCGACGCGGGGCTCGATCCCAGGACCCTGAGATCATGACCTGAGCCGAAGGCAGCGGCTTAATCCACTGAGCCACCCAGGCGCCCCAAGTTCACTAATATTTTGTTGAAGATTTTTGCTTCTGTGTTCATTAGAGATATTGGTCTGTGTTTTTGGGGGGGAGGGGAAACATTTTTTGGTTTGTTTGTTCTATTTGTAGTGTCTGTCTGGTTTTGGTATCAGGGTAATGCTGGCCTCATGGAATAGGTTTGGAAGTATTCCTTCCTCCTCACTTTTTTTGAACAGTTTGAGAAAGATGGGTATTAACTCATCTTTAAATGTTCAGTAGAATTTACCTGTGAAGCCATCTGGTCCAAGACTTTTGTCTGTGAGAAATTTGACTACCGATTTAATTTCATTCCTTTTTCCTTCCAAGTGGTTTAGAGTATGGGAAACACACTGAGTTGGGCAAGAAGTGACCTGGGTGGGAACCTTACCTCCAAGACATTCTAGAACTTTGGCTTTAATGAAAATATTTGCATCAAAACCCTGTTTCCCTTACTGAGGTTCCCTAACTCCCTCTTCCTGCCACAGAGAGGATCATCTAAAATTTTATCTCCTTTGGGTGAGCATTTCAGCCTGAAGTCTGTACTCCCACTAGGGAGGTTCTTAACATAAAGCTTGGCTCAAATGCTCCCCTCCCCACCAGCCTTCATTGTTTCCCTCTTCCTAACACTCTTGGCTATGAATAGAGAACCCAGGCCCTCACTCCCCATTGTTATACCCCCTCTCCAATCTTCTCTCTATCATTTGTTGGTTTCCTTCCATGCATGTTGGAGCACAGAGAGCTGAGCCTGCAGGAAAAAAACAAATGAATTAGTCAAAGCACTGGAAACACGCTGCTCCTTGCTTATTAACTTTGAGCTGGGAAGTAGGAGGGGAGTCCTTTCTCATCCATTGAAAAAAGAGCTAAGTAGTTACACTCTAAGTTATGTCATTAAAGTCATGTAGCAATTTCTGGGAATAAGTGAACGATCTGGAGAATTTTGATCTCTTTAGTGTTGGTTTGGATGGGGGTTAAGAGGATGGAGCCTGAGGTGAGGGCACTGCATGTTTCATTTCAAGTGAAATCCCTTGTGATCGTCAGCCCTTCTGTGGATATCACGTTGCCTTATGGGTCTCACTTTGGGTGAACCTTTCATCAGCCATCCTGTTCTTGTTGTGCTTGCTCTAAACACTTAACAACACTTAACTGCTTTTTACTACTCTTTTGGTCTTGAGCGTATGTTACTTGATACTATTTGAGATCTTCTGACAGGAAATGACTCATCATCTGTTCCACTAGACTTTCTGCCTCCACAGCTCCTGGGCTGAGTCGTAGGGATCTGGGCCCTCCTCGGAAACACCTCCTGTAGTACCTTTGTACCATTTGCCATTATGAGAATGGACTGACTCAGTATCTAATTGTTCTGCATGGTTAGAACAGCTTAGGGTTATTCTTAACAAATGCCTACAATCTCAGATGGGTACAGCTAGATGTAGCGAAACCCTGCAGAGAGCTGTGCATAAACAACTAAATATATTTTCTGGGGGAGGCACAAGTAGGAGGCCGAGTCCCTAAGGGGGAAGGATGGAGGGAAGTAAGCCCCGGTTTTAGTTTCATTTTTCTCCTATTAAAATGCCCTTCTCGCATCCTTGGTCTCTTTTCACAGAATCCTGCCATCAGCATCACTGAAAATGTGCTGCATTTCAAAGGTCAGTATCCGGGCAAATGCTGCCAGCTCTCTACACAGCTAACAAGGCATGGTGGTGGTTTCTTTTTCTTTTTATCTATTTGTTTTATTCACTTTCTATTGATGCTCACCTCTCTGCCGCTCTTGGGATAAACATATGATTAGGAAAGTCAAAGAACTTACTAGGACTTAGAAGTCCTGCTTTCCTCTTAGAGAGGCAGTAGATAGAATGAGAAAGAATCCCCGGCTGGAAATCAGGACATCTGTCTTTTAGTGCTAATTCTGCTGTCCTTGGACCACTTACTGATGTCTCGACTTATAAAAGGAAAGCGTTTGGTTATAATCTGTATTTCTCCAATTTTAGGACCTTTGGACACCTGAGAAAATGTCCTAAGGATCCTCCTGGGCCATGGACCCCTGTTTTTGAGAAAACATGTGAAGATTTAAATATGGCCACATTTTTTTTTTTTTTAAGATTTTATTTCTTTATTTGACAGAGATCACAAGTAGGGAGAGAGGCAGGCAGAGAGAGAGGAGGAAGCAGGCTCCCCGCCAAGCAGAGAGCCTGATGCGGGGCTCGATCCCAGGACCCTGGGATCATGACCTGAGCGAAAGGCAAAGGCTTTAACCCACTGAGCCACCCAGGGGCCCCTACATATGGCTACTTTAAGTGATATTTGGCTCTGTTGCAGCTGGGAACACAGCCGCAAATACGGCCTCTAAACTTGCATGTTTGTACTTGATTATAAGGTAGCCATCTAGAGGATCCAGAATACACTTCCTTTTTTTTTTTTTTTTAAGATTATAATCGAAACAAAAAATAGAAATTTTCTTAATGAGACTTTGCAGCTCTCTAAGGCCATGCTCACCGGCCAGTTTAAGAAACACGGCATTCTAGATGATACCTAAAGCCTTCTGACAGTCTTTAATCGCTGTTTCCTTTCTCCTTTGTTTGTCAGCAGATACACTGCTGTGTCTGAGGGCAGGTCCAGATTCCTTGTCACCCAGTGGGGTGGGATTCTCCCCATTCTCTCTTTGTTCTTGGTCCTTGGAGTGTCATTAGTAAGTGCCTGGGGTGGGGGGCAGCGTAGGCGGTATTGATGAATTTCTGCTTTACTGGAGGTTTCATCTACCTTCATAAGCTTGCATGAATGTGCAACCTGGTTTTTGTATCTGCTTTTCAAGACGAGAGCAGTTGTGGTAGCAGCTTAGATTTTTTTCAGTTAAGTGACGGAAGTGTACCTTGCCACTCAGAGGTTATGGACTGACTGCTCAACCTTAAGGAATTTATGGTCTTAGAGAACAATAGCCACCTGGAGCAGATATTAGGCAAACTATATCACATATGGCCAGATTAGGAAAGAGAATCCAAATAATGGGCAAGTCAGAGAGTTAGAGGAGAAGGGATGTCCAGCCGTCCTTGGCACCTAGGCATGGCACCTCTTTGTTTTGGGGGAAACGAGCCATGTCAAGGCACAGAAGGGCATAACGGTCAACCCAGGGTCTTTTCTCCTGGATCCATTTATGCTCTCTTAGGAACGAGCTGAGGAAGTTAGATATATTTCTCTTTATCGCTCCATTCATGATGTATTAAAGGAGAAGTCAGCTACTTCATTTTCTGTCCTTGGTTGGGAGGTGTTAGATTCATAGCTTTCTTTGAGGCAGTCCAGCATTTCCATACACCCTGCGACTTTCCTTAGCTGCAATCAAGCTAACACACCTACCTGGTATGTCTCTGCCCTGGATTCAGTGCCAAAGTAAACGCGAAAGTTAAATTTATAGCTCTGTGATACCTTTGGCTTTGCTTTCAGTATTCTTTTTCCTGCCTATTATTTGAACCTGGTTGTTATCAAGGCCACATTGGGAGATGAAGCAAATTATTCTGGAACCGATGGTCAGAAGGACATACAGAGATAAACTTTTGTCCGGGATTCAGCTTATCCAGCTGTCTGAGTAGCTCTGCTCATGGGCCCCCGCTGGTTTGGGCAGGGCCCATTACTGTTCGTAGGCCTCTGAACCAACTGCACCAAGCTCTTGCATGGCCTTGCCCTCCAGTTCACTTCAACTCACATTTCTTTCTTTGTAGCTCAGGGACACGGCGCCAAAGGAGACAACGTCTATGAATTTCACTTGGAGTTCTTAGACCTTGTGAAACCAGAGGTATGTCCTTTCTTTTCTTACTTCCCTTTACATTTTAGGAAATAAATATGAGTGGCTTAGTGAAATAGGGGGATAGAGGTTGTGGGGGAGGGCAATAAAAGATAAAAACCAAAGGAGAATATAGTTCTTTTTGTTGGGAACTGGGTCCTGATTTTAGCTGCAGAGGAGTGGGAAAGTCAGAGGGCCCGAGGAGAATCTGGCCTCTGCTTGCCATTTGCTAGCAGTGTGAACAATTCCCTTCACTTCTTTGAGTGAGTTTCCTTGTGTTCCTTGTGAAATGAAGGGTTGGACTAAGAAATCCTCAGGGGCCTTTGCAGCCCTGATACTCTCTGGTGTTAGTGAAGACAGAGGAGTTTGTCTGTGGCAGGGAGCAGAGTTACATAACGCAGGTGAGGCCCACGCCAGGGGCTTGCTTTCATGTGACTTTGCTTCAGGGGCAGTGGAAATCAGAAAAGATGGAGGCAGCTGACCTTTAGAAAGAATGTGGGAAATACCCATTGAAGTTTCCTTTCTCTCAGAGCCCGAGGGAAACTTTTATGCCAGGAAGAGAGAGAATCCACTAGGAGGTGTGTTTCAGGTTCTGGAATTACACTCTTCTCTCTGGGGGCTTGAGCTTACTGATCTCTCTGTGCAGGAGGGCACAGTTGTTTTGGTTGGTTTAATAGTCAGCAGTGGTTTAAGGGGTAGAGAACCTATCATGGGGCTTGCTTTTGAGGCAAAGGAAGAGGCCTTGTAGAAGAATAATAAACTGGAACGGCCTCTGAGAATTTGAGTTTAGCTGGATGGTTGTTCTAGGCTATCCCTTGTGATAGAGTTGTAACTGATCCAGTAAATTCCAGCCTTGGAGAGACCTTTCCAAAACAAGGGCTTGCTATGCTGGGGCCTACTGACCGTTCACATTTAGTCGTCCTCATGGGAATGAGATTTGGAAGGTGAGGATGTTCTGAGAGTGATTGGATGCTGTGCCAGGCATGGTAGAGATCTGGCAGGAGGTTCATCTAGAACCAGAACTGTCTGTCTGTCTTACCCTGATTTCCTCCTGTGTCCTTCAGTGGAGGATCGGAGAAAGACCGTGCCATTCGTACCAGTGCTTTGCTGTACCAGCCCTTGGTCTGGAGGTTCTCTTTGCATCACTCCTTATAGGAACAGAGAAGGGGGAATGAGCATTCCCTGCAGCGCCTCTGTGTAACCAGCCTGGCTTGGTGCAGTGGAAGGAGTCGGGGAAAGGAAGGAGAGGGCATTCTCACATTCTCACTTTTTTTTCTAGCCGGTTTACAAACTCACCCAGAGGCAGGTAAACATTACAGTACAGAAGAAGGTGAGTCAGTGGTGGGAGAGACTCACTAAGCAGGAAAAACGTCCACTGTTTTTGGCTCCTGACTTCGATCGCTGGCTGGACGAGTCTGATGCAGAAATGGAGCTCAGAGCCAAGGTCAGTAAGAACTGCCCGGTCTAGACAAATCATAAGGAGCACAACTTATTTGGAAGTTATTTGGGCTACCTCAGATACCTATCTGGGTCTGATAGAGTAAAGACAACATTGCAAATTCAGTTAAAGACCTGGAAAAATTTTTTTTGTTTGTTTTTAAGATTTTATTTATTAGACAGAGAGTGCACATGGACGTGTGAGAGGGCATGTGCAGGGGAAGGGGCAGAGGGAGAGAAAGAGGGATAAGTGGACTCTCCTCTGAGCAGGGAGCCTGATGTGGGACTCAGTCCCAGGACCCTGGGATCATGACCTGAGCCGAAGGCAGATGCTTAACCGACTCAGCCACCCAGCCACCCAGCCACCGTGGAAACATGGTTTTATAGAAGTACTGGTCATATATTTTGTGGACTGTCCCTCAACTGGGATTTGTTGAATGTTTTTCTTACAATTTAGAGAGGGTGGTGGGATTTCGGGGAGGACAACCACAAAGGTTTCATTCTTACTGTGTCACATCAGGGTTATACACTGTCAGGACGACCTAGCACTGTTGGTACTTGTCTTGGTGATCTGGCTGAGGGAATGTTTGTCCGGTTTCTCTGTTGCAGTGTAACTCCCCCCGCCTTTCTTCACTGTGACTCACTATGTCCAGCCCATGCATAAGGAGTGGGGAGTTACGCTTCCCATCCTTACTGTGGGATATCCAAATACTTTACTTGGAATTCTTCTGTATGGGAGATTCGTCTGTTCTCTTCCATTTATTTATTCAGTCATTTATTTATATCCACATGGACTGATGAATATTTGTTTTATAGTACTCAGTATATATAACCCAGTACTCTGTTATTCATCTATATTTTGTTGTTCATGTTGTTCTGGCTTTGGACATCGGAAGCTCTTTTAGTTGGCTCTTCTGTCTTTTTGACAAAGCTCCGTCATTGTGGGGCTTTTTTTTTTTTTTTTAATATCCTTAATTTCTGTCACTATAAAATGCTGCAGGCTTATCTTGCGGATTCCCTGCTCCAGCCCTAGAGCCAGCCATTCTTCAAGGAGTTCTGTTCTTTTTATTGGAGAGTCATAGTGGAAACCAAGATCCGGGCTCTAGATACTGTTTCTAGATCCTCTCAGGTGACAAAGTGAGGAACTGTATGTGTGCAGACTAGCCCATTCATACCCTGCCCCTACCTCTAAATATTTCTGTATGTATGCATCTGTATCTCTATTAACCTAATGTTAGTTTTTAACTGATGTTGGAAACATGATTTTAGCTTCTGGAAAAATTATGCTAAAAATCTAGACGTCTTAAAAAAAAAAAAATAGAGCAATCTGTTTCCTTCCCTAAAATTCTGTTTTGTTTCTACAACCATGACGCATCTTCTGGAGGTCTTTTCCAGCTCCAAGATTCCAAGACTCTCCGCGTTGTAGTTTGGAAACCAGCCGATTGGTTGACTTCTCTGAGCACTGGATGGGCATTCCATGGTGCTGGGGCTCCCTGGTCAAGGAGGGGTCAGGCTTGTGGGCACCATGAGTTAGGACATTTGCCCCGGTGACACGTGAACACAGTTGGTGGAGGTGGCTTTGGGGAAGTCAGGTCACTTACCCAGCATGTGGACTTTTGCAAGCATCTGGGGATTCTAACCTGTGTTCTTGGAAAACTTCTGTCCAAATTCTAGGAAGAAGAACGCCTAAATAAACTAAGAATTGAAAGCCAAGGCTCCCCTGAAAGTAAGTTGCCCCCGCTGCTGTGGTAGTTACAGTTAACCAGCAACAGAGATGGGGGCGTGGAGGGGTGTGATGTGGCAGGAGAGCGAAGAATGACGTGTTTGAGGTGCTGCGGACTCCTTAATGGCCAGGGCTTACTTACTCTGCACGTCCACATCAGAAGCCTTCATTTTTTTCTTGTGTTTTCCTTCTCTTTGGAGCCTGACATCATTTGAGGGCACCAAAGCCGGTCTAGCAGAAGGGAAGAGCCTTAGTCTCCTGGACTGGCCTAGTGTCAGTGGTAGTAGGCCCTGCCTAGACACATGGAAACACCACCTAGGCCCAAGGCTACACTTCCTCCGACTTGGTCTTTTTCTCCCAGATGAGTGTGGTTCTCAACCTCAGAAACTCTTTCTGTTTCTCTCCGTCCAACCTCTGAGAAGCGAGAAGCTCTGTAAGTGTATTGTCTTCTGGGCGATAGCGATGAGATGCGGCAGCTCTCTGCTCCTTTCCTGCTGGGTGGAAGCTCTGTAGCAGGCCCTTGAGGGGTGAGCCAGTGAACTCGGCAGGGCACGGCTCTCTAAGAGTATCCGTTCTAGGGAGAGGACTGGGAAAGACTATATAAAATGCCTTTGGAAAAGCAAAATAAAACCAAGGTTTCTCATGAGTCCATATATTTGCAAATTTTAGGGGCCCTTATGTGGCATACCGGAAGGAAGGAAGGTTTTAGAGTGGCTGTTGTCGAACTATGTCCCATGGCTCCCCGGGATGCTTTGGAGGGCCAGGCCAAGCAAGTGCGTCCACTTCAACCCAGAGAAGTTCTGCTTCTGTGTTTTATACGTCAGGTTCTGAATAGAGTTCGTTTTGAAAAGGAGATTTCATTGCTTTAGAAAAAGATTGAATAACCACTAATGGAGAGGAATATTCCTTTAGAAGAACAAAAAAGGGGTGGAGTTTAGTGGAGGTGAAGAATTAAGATTTGAGATTAAAATCAATTTTGAGCTTGAAAATTATTTGAAATTTAAGTTAATTTTGGAGGGGGGTTTAAAGGGATAAACTTCAAATGTAAAAATTCTTACATATGAATTTTTAGGATGTTAGATCTAAGGCTTTTACTGTTTTTTTTTTTTTTTTTTTTTTTTTTTTTTAAAGATTTTATTTATTTATTATTTATTTGACAGAGAGAGAGATCACAAGTAGGCAGAGAGAGAGGAGGAAGCAGGCTCCCCGCGGAGCGGAGAGCCCGATGCGGGGCTCGATCCCAGGACCCTGAGATCACGACCCGAGCCGAAGGCAGTGGCCCAATCCACTGAGCCACCCAGGCGCCCCAGGCTTTTACTGTTTTATCTCGATTCATGAAGTTTCCTGATGAAGTAAGCTCGTGAGGATGGCAAAGTCTAATACATTTTTGTAGGTTTTTAAAAAATTATGTTTCTTTATTTGATAGAGCATGAGTAGGAGGAGGGGCAGAGGGAGAAGCAGGCTCCCCGCCAAGCAGGGAGCCTGATGTGGGGCTCGATCCGAGGACCCTGGGATCATGACCCGAGCCAAAGGCAGATGCTTAACCAACTGAGCCACCCAGGTGTCCCTACATTTTTGTAGTTTTGAAGAAAACATTTTAGTTAAATGTGGCAAAAAGGCTGACTCTTTTGGCTCCTTAAAACTAGGTTGCTTTTGATTGACCACCCTATTTTTTTTTTTTTAAAGATTTAATTTATTTATTTGGCAGACAGAGATCACAAGTAGGCAGAGAGGAAGGCAGAGAGAGGGGGGCAGCAGGCTCCCCGCTGAGCAGGGAACACGATGCGGGGCTTGATCCCAAGACACTGGGATCATGACCCGAGTTGAAGGCAGAGGCTTAACCCACTGAGCCACCCAGGCGCTCCTGACCACCCTATTTAGCGTGGTTATTTGAGCATCTGCCAAGGCTTACATGCACAATGTCTGTTGCCTAGGAATAAATATGGAGCAGCAAGATCCGAGCTCCATAGCTCTTCTCTTGAGAATCATCCTTTCCTTTGCTCCACTCGTTTGACTCAGCCATGACTCTAAGCTCCTTACTCCTTCTTTAACTCTAATTGGTTGTGTCTTCCTGAGCCTTAGGCTACAGACAAAATTAACATTCCTTATCCTCCTGCCTCTCAGGCTGTACTTTTCCTTCTTTGGTTATGTCCTCATTCTACCCATCTTCCAAAAGCACAGGGCAGGTGCTGTGCAGACTTGCCTGCTTCCCACTTCCCCAGCCGAATGCGATTTTCTCACCTTCAGGGTTTCACAAGACACAACCTGTTACTCTTTCCATCGTGTCACGGATTTCAGATTGAGGGTGACGTCGATTCTCAACATCTTCGAATCCCACTAGAGCCCCTCAAGACCTCACAGCTTCTGGGTGTTCAGTTGATCCTTGGTTGAATGCATATATGATCGACTATCAAAATTCTTTTTTTGTTACGTTTTTATTTCTTTGAGCTAGTTTGACCTACATGACCTTAAAAAATTGTGGGAACGAAGGAACTGTAGATTATATGAAAATGACAAGAGCAGGAGCAGGGTGTAGCTTTATCTCCCTTCTTTAATGCCTCGTACAATGATCAGTCACTCCCTGGCAGAAGTAATTTTTCTCCTTGGATTTATAATATCTGTACACTTAGCCCTTCAAAGCCATGAGGGGAAAGACTGCTAAAGACATACCTCGGAGTGCAGTGTCCATAACTTCACCTTACCCTTTTCTCTTTGGGCCTAGGAGTCCAGGCTGGTGCACATCTGGGCCAGATGTCTGGGAGCTCAGGGCACCCAATGGGAGAGAGGGGTGGAGTCAACCAGGTCTGTCCCCGCACCTGTCTGTTGCAGCTCAGCTTGTAATAGTTTCCTGTCTTGCTTTGCTTTTCAGCTCTTACAAGCTTGAAGAAAGGATACCTGTTCATGTACAATCTCGTGCAGTTCTTGGGATTCTCCTGGATCTTTGTCAACATGACTGTGCGGTTCTTTATTTTGGGAAAAGGCAAGCACAAAATTTCAACAGTAGTTTTCTTGCTTTCATTTTATTTATTTATTTATTTGTTCGACACAGAGAGCACGAGCAGGGAGAGTGACAAGCAGAGGGAGTGATAGGCAGCGGGAGAAACAGACTCCACTCTGAGCAGGGAGCAGGATGTAGGGCTCAATCTCAGGACCTTGGGGTCATGACATGAGCCGAAAGCAGACACTTAACCTACTGAACTATCCAGGCACCCCAGCACTGATTTTCTTTTGTCATTAGTTTACCCTATTATCCACTAAAGGTGTCAGCAGTACCCTGCCTTTGGTATTAATAATAACCCCCCACCTTTGTGTAGCACTCAGACCTTTCATTGTACTTCTGTGTCTCTGAGTTCCCTTGGCCTTGTGAAACAAACAGGCTGGAGATTGTGTCCATTTAACAGGGAAGGAAACAGACTTAGAAATGTTCCACATTCACACAGCTGGCCAGAGGCACATCTTGGGCTAGTGTTCCTTTCTCTGCTCACTACATGGTAGCTCATTCATAACCAAATAAACTTAGGTGGTATTTCCAGTGCCAGAGTTAATGCAAGTCCAAAAGGGGTCTTACCCTTTGGGAGCCTAAGTAGGTTCTCAAATGGCCTATTCTAAAACTGAATGAAAAGACTATGATAAAGATATTCCTTTTTTTTTTTTAAAGAGTTTATTTATTTGACAGACAGAGATCACAAGCAGGCAGAGAAGCAGGCAGAGAGAGGAGGAAGCAGGCTCCCTGCGGAGCAGAGAGCCCAATGCGGGGCTCGATCCCAGGACCCTGAGATCATGACCTGACCAGAAGGCAGAGACTTTAACCCACTGAGCCACCCAGGTGCCCCAAGTTAGGACTTTCTAATCTTAAAAGAGAAGAAATCATAAAGAATAAAGTCAATATATTTGACTACAATAAAATATGCAAATTCCTGTATATCTAAAAATACCCCACTAAGACAACACTCAAATTAAAAGTATATGGAGTTAGGGGCACCTGGGTGGCTCAGTGGGTTAAGCCTCTGCCTTCAGCTCACGTCATGGTCTCAGGGTTCTGGGATGGAGCCCCGTATCGGGATCTCTGCTTGGCAGGGAGCCTGCTTCCTCCTCACTCTGCCTGCCTCTCTGCCTACTTGTGATCTCTCTCTGTCAAATAAATAAATAAATTCTTTAAAAAAAAATACTTTGAAAGTATATGGAGTTAGTAGCATGGGGATGGAGGGTTGGTGGAAAATTGCAACAGACACTAGCAGGGTTGATTACATTTAAGAAATTTGTTACAAATTGATCTAAAAACATCTAGATTCCATGGAATAGATAAATAAACAGAAGTCATGTGCAGGTAGTTCGTAAGAGGGAGTAAAACCAATTTAATATACAAAAAAATGTTTAACTCAATAATAATGAAGGAAATAAAAATATGATTTTGTCAGTTTTGCAAAGTTAAAAAAGATAACTAATTTAAGAGGACATATGCTAAAGTAGACATACCAGTGGCTACTGGAAAGGGTATGAGCACAGCTCTTTTGTTAAATCACTTGGCAAAGCTCATCAAGACACCTGTTCATATCCTTGAACCTGGTTATGTCACTTCTGGAAGCGTGTTCTAAAGAAATCACCGGAACTACAAAAAAAGCTTTTTCAGAAGGTATACACTATGGCATCGTTTAGATTAGTGACAGTTTAGGAGCTGCCTAGATGCCCGTCAATGAGGATTTACTTTAGAATATTCATTCAGTGGAATGTTGTGAAGCAGATATAAAATATTTAAAGAGTTTATAGTAACATGGAGAAATACAACAGGCTACAAAAGTAAAGTATAAATCCGTTCTTCCAGTTACATCCCATTATATAAAATGGGGAAAGTACTGAACCAATACATGCAAGAAGATTGGAAGGAATGCACCATCTGGAAATAGTTTGGATGTGGACAGTTTAAAAATTTGTCTCTATTTTGTAGAAGAAATAGGAAAAATATCAGTATAATGGAAAATAGAAGCTCTGTTGACAAAAAGGGGAAAAAAATCCTCTAGTCTGTTTTTTTTAGCCCTTAATTTTCCCATCTGCGGGGTTTGTAGTGGGTGAATTGTCATTAGCTCTAGAGTCATTTCAAAGAAGTGCATGTTGTCTTTCCAGCCTTCTTAAGACCTTAGAATTCTGCAAAGCACAGCGGCAGGCTAGTGAAGACTTCACAAATGCCTTCTTAGAGTCTCATGTGACCAAAGGCCTATAGATGAGTTACTTGAAAAAAGGAGGCAAGTCTCAGACCTGTGGTTTTTCTTACTGTGGATTGATCACAAGTCCCACAGAACGAACAGGGACATGCAAACACCCAATCATCTCATTTAACATCGTTAGATTGACTCTCTGTTGTTCCTGTGCAAGCCTGCAGACCATTAGGTGATCTAGTCCAAAAGCTCCTAAGTTATCTGGGTCATGTGTTTAAGCTGCTTGGATTTGTCATTTCTATTTTGGCTCTCAGCCCTTTACCAGCCACCTTCTAGAATGGAGCTGCTGGTTTAATTCTTCCCTTATCAGGCCTCAGAGACGTGGTAAGAACCTGGTGCATGGCACCCAGTTTGCCCTTTGCAGTTTTCTCCTTTTGAATGAAGGGTGTTGGTAAATGGCAAATTTTTTAAAAAATATTTTATTTATTTGAGAGAGAGTACAAGTAGGGGGAGCAGCAGACAGAGAGGGAGAAGCAGACTGAGCGCAGAGAGCCAAAGGCAGAGGCTAACTGACTGAGCCACCCAGGTGCCCCTAAGCTGATGTTTAAACTGTACTCTTTTGAGCCTCCTACAAATGCCATCTTTGGTGGTCACTGGCCTAACTGTGCCAGATCCTTGGAGGCACTCTTTGTATCTAATAGGCAAGGACTCAAGAATCTTAAACCTAGTGCACTGTGTAGGCCCAAGAATTGTCAGTAGTACCGTGGTTGAGAAACATGGCAAAGAAGCACGTAGGAAGGCAGGATGTCAAGTGAGGATCAGTATGAAAAGTAAAGGATTTTGTATTATGGTCTGCTCAGAACCAATACAGCATTTGCTGATGTTCTATAAGCAATAACTATCATTTTAAATTACTACATAATAGTCCGTGAAGTGGATTTATTAATAGTTTATTCAAACTTTACATATGCTTAGGCATTTAGACTGTTTCTACTTTAATGTACTTAGGAAAAATGTTTCAGAGAGCAACGTTGTTCCTAAGAAACTTCTGTTTTGTTTTAGATTTTTTAGTTAGGATAGATTCTTAGAGTAAGAATTATTAGGATGAAACATGTAAATGCAAATATGGTTTTTGAAAGTTTGTTTTACTCGGTACTTTTGCACCTCTGCATTTATTTATGGTTGTATGATTTTGAGATTTTATTGTATTTTATTTTATTTTTTTAAAAGATTTTATTTATTTATTTGACAGACAGAGATCACAAGTAGGCAGAGAAGCAGGCAGGGGGAGGGGGGAAGCAGGCTCCCTGCTGAGCAGAGAGCCCGATGTGGGGCTCAATCCCAGGACCCTGCGATCGTGACCTGAGCTGAAGGCAGAGGCTTTAACCCACTGAGCCATCTAGGTGCCCTGATTTTGAGATTTTAAAAGACTAGATTGCATTCAATGTATGTGCTGTAGTTTAATTTTAAATTAAATAATGGATCTGACTTCTCACCGTGCCTGATACATAGACTTTTCAGCTTATAATAGCTTTTTTCTTGCATTTTACTATTAGAATAAGTATTTTTAAAAGATTTTATCTATTTGACAGAGAACAAGGGAGAGAGAGCATAAGCAGGGGGAGCGGTAGAGGGACAAGCAGGCTTTCCGCTGAGCAGGGAGCCTGGTGCAGGGCTCCATCCCAGAACCCTGAGATCATGGCCTGAGCTGAAAGCAGACCTTACCCAACTGAGCCACCCAGGCGCCCCTTTTCTTGCCTTTTAAAATGAGAAGGACATACATAACCAGTAGAGTTGACTATTCATGACCTCACAGGTTTGTTCCCCTCCAGCTTAGTTTGGATAGTAAATTTGAATCTGAGTGGCTGTTTATTATACTTTTCCTTAAATTCCTTTCATGCAAGTACGTATCTAGTTTGAGAAATAATCCTGTTGGAATTCGCCTCCTGATTTACCCTTACTGTGTATTTGTCCCGTAGAGTCCTTCTATGACACATTCCATACCTTGGCCGACATGATGTATTTCTGCCAGATGCTGTCAGCTGTGGAAATGATCAATGCAGCGATTGGTGTCACTAAGTCACCTGTGTTGCCTTCTCTTCTCCAGGTACTGAACAATTGACTTCAGATTTCAGTATTTTGTAGGTATGGCACACTTCGGTGAGAAGTTACAATGAGTAAAAAGCTCTTTGCACAGGAATAGCATTGTTTTATCTGGAAGAGGAGGAGAACTTTTAAGCCCAAGGATATTTTCCAGAGTAGACTTTTGCCATTTCAGGTCTGGTTTGTTTATAATATCTTCATGCAATCACAAAGTTATACAAGGTTTTAAAACTAGGGAAACTTGATTCTCAAGCAGGACCAGAAAAACTTACCCACAGTCTTCTCGGGTAATGATGTGCTTGGTTTCTTCCCAACTTGGGTAGGTGAAGGCAGTGCAATCCTAGGAGCTCTTTTCACTTTGGACTTTCTTCCGTATATGAAGGGGACTCTTTTGACTGGTGTGGGGATTCCCCCTCCCCTTGATATGTCTATGTTGTTTCTTAATGTTTGGAAGATTGCTATCAGGAATGGGGCATCAGAGTCTTAACTTCCTTGCCCTATTTCCTGTGTAATTATATACTATTAAATACAGCCCCCCACTGCTGACTCCGGAGGCAACAGGTGATTTCTGGTTAGTCTCTTCTGGAGTCCTGTTTCTATAGTTCTACCCTTTCCTGGTATACCGGGCCCTGGCATGCCGATAGTATCAGTTGCATGGTAAAGGGTTTTAATATAATAGCCTTGTTACTCCTGGGTTTTCTGTTCTTGGAGAGAAGCTGCTTTTGTTCAGTCAATAAAGTAAGAGGATAGTGAGGGACCCACTGATGTGGAATAATACTTTTTGTATGTCAAGGACTAGTGCAGATAAGCATGAGGCTGGAATTTCTAGGTTATGATGGAAGGGAGGGATTCAGTACCCTCCCTTCGCACCGCTCCAAGGCTGCCGTTCATGGAGAATGCAGTGTGAGCGCAGCCCCCGGGAGTTGGGCACGCGCCAGCACGGCTGTGGCTCGGAAGCGGAACGTGCAGTAGAAACAAGTCACAGATTACTACGTTGTATTTCAGAAAGTTTAAAAACAGGCAAAGTGAAACAGTGTACTATTTAGAAATACGTACATAAGCAGGAAACCTATAAAGAGAAGCAATGGAATGGTTAAGCCAACGTAGTAGTTACTTATGGGTGCTGCCACACTGGTAATGTTGTGGTTCTTCACCCGGCTTACGCAAACACAAATGTGCATTTGGCAGTACTCTTTACACTGTGTTTGGTATGTGTGAGTGCTTCTGAAAATCAACTATTTGTGATGATCTGTTCACACACATATACACAGTCTATTCAGAAAGACAGCTTGGGGTACTTTAACTTGTTCCAAAACTGGAACAGAGGCTTACAGTAGCTGAGTTCAGGCTTTTTTTTTTCTTTTCCCTTAAGATTTAATTTTTTAATTTTTTAATTTCAACCCCTGGTGTGGGGCTTAAACTCATGACCCTGAGATCAAGAGTCACATGCTCCACTGACTGAGCCAGCCAGGTACCCTTCAGTCTTTTTCTCTTTACCCTGCATTTAGTGGGGCTAAGTTTCAGGTAACACATTTATACAGTTTATATAGAATATATTTTTAAACTTTGTCCTCTCTTTTGGGTTCTTTTAATAGCTGTGTGGAAGAAATTTCATTTTGTTTATCATCTTTGGCACCATGGAAGAAATGCAAAACAAAGCTGTGGTTTTCTTTGTGTTTTATTCATGGAGCGCAATTGAAATTTTCAGGTGGGTAGAAATGCCAGCATGGTGGATTGAATGCTTCTCCTTTCTCTGGGGCAGCTCTCTTCTGGAGGGAGTTTTATTCAGAGTCTCATTTGGTTTGAGATGAGGGTTCCGTGTGTAGAGAGCTCTAGCTACATCTTTGTGCTCTACAAAGGTGAGGCGTGTTTTTTAAAGCAATCCTTGGATCATAGTACCAGCCTGGGTACTGGGGAGCAGAGGGAGTCGAGAGGTGCAGAGAGGTGGAAGACCCATCGTACCCTTCAGGGTCCTGCTGTCTTGTCGGAAAGAGGACTCACCCACATGGAAAAATTTTGGAAGGGGAAGAAACATGGGATTGAAGGGGTAGTCAGACTGGAACTAGTGAATACCAACCTTCTAGAAGGAAAGATAGAAATAAATCTTGACTACGGGATTACTGAAGTTTGAATCAAGCTCTTATCTGATTCTGCTATTCTCAGTGGTCAATAGAAGAAATATTAAAAAAAGATCCAATTAAAGTAGAGGTACTCTTTGCCTCAAGACCATACATATTCCATTTCTTTTTTGGTCAGGTGGAGCAGGGGTTTTGCAAAATGACTCCTCAGCTCTAGGTTTGGGGCTATTTTGGCAAAGTTAAGTTGAAAGGGAGAAGAGGCAGTAGCAGCCCTAGACTGTGTCTTGAGGTAATTTTTAAAATTAACACATAATATATTATTTCCTTCAGAGGTACAGGTCTGTGGTTCATCCGTCTTACAGCACTCATCATAGCACATACCCTCTCCACTATTCATCACCCAGCCACCCCATTCCTCCTCTCCACTCCCCAGCAACCCTTAGTTTGTTTCCTGAGATTAAGAGTCTGTTATGGTTTGTCTCCCTCTCTGATTTCGTCTTGTTCCTAGATTGTGTCTTAACTGTGGTCTGAATTCCGTAGTATCCCTTATACCCTCTAACCTATTAATACAAAGGTGAAAGAGATTTTAAGTACTTAATATTAACTCTGGGAAGAAATTTTTCTGTTTTTTTGTTACCGCTTTTTAAATAGAGTGTGTCCAATTCTAGATGAGGGGTCTTTTGTGTAATTTTGAAATTTTTTTTTTTTTTTTTTTTGAGAGAGAAAGAACGAGCAAGCAGGGGAAGGGCAGAGGGAGAGGGAGAGAGAGAATCTTAGTCAGGCTTCATGCCCAGCATGGAGCCCAACGTGGGGCTTGATCCCATGACCCTGAGATCAGGACCTGAGCTGAAATCAAGAGTCAGACACTTAACCAACTGAGTCACGCAGGCCCGTTTACTTTGATAATGATCATTTATCCAGAGATAAATTGTCAAGGTGTCTGTCATCCTCACCTACTTAGAACATAGATCAGATCTAGTAAAAAAAGGCAAAGAGCTTTGGCGCATTCGTTTCATATGCTGAACCATTCCAAAGAGGGTTCTTATAGGACCTAAACTTAGTCTACCATCAGAGAGTTCACATCCATTGAAAATTGGGGGAAGAGTGTGATGGGAGTTTGTGGGTAGATAACCCAGGATTAGAATTCTGTTCTGAAGAAGCCATGTGTGCTAAGTGTGAAAGTATTCTTCTTGAATGACGTTCTAGGGTTGCACTCAGGACCTGAAGTGCTTTTCACATCCGGATTTCTTATTTTCAATAGGTACCCCTTCTACATGCTTTCCTGCATTGACATGGATTGGAAGGTGCTCACGTGGCTTCGTTACACTGTGTGGATTCCCTTGTATCCTCTGGGATGTTTGGCAGAAGGTACTTTCAAGAACCCTAAGTTTTATAAGCTTAATTCCAAAGGATAGCTAAGCTGATAGGTCAAAGCTTGCTTCCTTCCTCTGCCAGCCTTAGTCTGACATACAGGTGTTAGACTTTTTAAGAATTTCTTTCTAGTGGCTTCCTTCCATGATACTTCTGGTACCCAGACTATTCCAGGGAAGTAGCTTGTTTTTATAAGGTTTGGAAGCTGGGCGTTCATATATCGCATGCTTCCTATTTATATGGTGTTTAGAATTTTCCAAAGCAGGTTCCTATCAATGACTTCATTTCAGACATCTAGTGAGTGAGTTAGATAGGGGTTTTTCTCTCCACTTTATAGAATAGAAAACTAAAGCTCAGTGCTGTCAAAAGTAGTGTTTCTTATTCATCTGGTTGTCAGCTTAGAGGCTCATCGCTTACGAAAACTAGGGGGAGAAATGGAATAGGCATGAGCCAGCCCCTCTGTACTATCAGGAAGGAAGCATTTTTGGCACACCCAGAACTGACATTGTGGAGGGTAGAAGCTTCTCTCACTAGAGGGCACTGTATTTCATTTGCTTCTGACAGGTTCGTGTTTCTCCTTTCAGCTGTCTCAGTTATCCAGTCCATTCCAGTATTCAACGAAACAGGAAGATTCAGTTTCACATTGCCATATCCAGTGAAAATCAAAGTTAGATTTTCCTTTTTTCTTCAGATTTATCTTATCTTATTATTTTTAGGTAAGTACTGGCTCTGTAAGACTTTTTCCGGTCACTTCTTAGAGGGCAAAGTTAAATGATACAAAGTTTTCGAAGCCTTTATTAGGATTTTTATTTCCAGAAGAGGAACACAGAGTTAGAGAAACACAATTTTTTACAACAGACCCCCTGAGGATACATATACAAATGCTATATGTATTTCTTCTAAATCACCAGTGACTGAGTGATCTTGGTTGTGCTCTTAGTCACAGGGAATTCACCATATTTCATGTTTTAAACAATGTAAGAAGCGTTTCTTCTTCTTCTTCTTTTTTTTTTTAGAAGTTCTTTTAAAGTAGAATAAGAAAAAAGAAAGGTAGAATAAGAAGTACGTTTTTTTATATATATATTTTTTAATTTTTTAAATTTATTTGGCAGAGAGAGATCAGAAGTAGGCAGAGAGGCAGGCAGAGAGAGAAGAGGAAGCAGGCTCCCCGCCGAGCAGAGAGCCTGATGTGGGACTTGATCCCAGGACCCTGAGATCATGACCTGAGCTGAAGGCAGAGGCTTAACCCACTGAGTTAAGTGGTGCCCCAAGAAGTACATTTTAATTTTACTAGTTTCAGTGACATATTCCTTATCCGAAGTTTATAGAGGTGATAATACCGCTGACAGCAAGGCAGTCAAGGTCTCTGAGCAGCCAAGAAAGGTCATAAAGCTTCAAACAATAGGAAAGCACCCGCCCTAAAGCCCCACTCCTCATGTAAAAACAGCTTATATATTAATTTACTTTTATATAAAATCAGTTGCCTTAATTCATAAAAACTAAGAACTAAAAGAAGTAAACCTAATTATTCCAAGTATGAGAGATTCCTAATCATAAGGACTGTTTACTTTTGATAAAGTTCCAATGTATTTTTTTTTTTTTTTTTAAGATTTTGTCAGGGAGGGAAGGAGCACAAGCAGGGGGAGTGTCAGGCAGAGGGAGACTCAGGCTCCCCGCTGAGCAGAGAGCCGGATGTGGGGCTCGATTCCAGGACCCTGAGATCATGACCTGAGGCAAAGGCAGATGCTTCACCAAGTGAGCCACCCAGGTGCCCCAGTTCTAATGTATTTTAATATAATTTACATATTCTCTTGGTTTAGTTTACAAAAATCTTAAGGTGGCCCTAAGTATGGCTGTGTGGTCTTCTAGCAACAAGATATAACAACAGATAGTCTGTTAATTATCTATTGCTGTGTAACCAATTACCTCAAAACTTAGTAGCTTAAGACAACAAATGTTTATTATCTCAAGTAGCTTCTGAGGGTCAGAAGGCAGCCTAACTGGGTGGCTCTGAGGCCCTCCTGAGGTTTCAGTCCGGCTGTCAGTCTGGCAGGGGGTGCCGTTTCTGCACTTGATGAGGGCTAGAGGATCTATCTGCTCCAAGCTCACTCGTGTAACTGTGAACAGGAAGCTTCGTTTCTTGCCACAGTATTTCTCCATGTGGCCGCTCAGGAACACAGCTTCCCCCAAGGCAAATGGTTTGAGAGCCAGAAGCCACACTTTTTTTGCCTTCAAAAAAATGGATCTACAGGGGTGCCGGGGTGGCTCAGTTAGTTCAGTGTCTGTCTTCAGCTCAGGTCATAGGCCCAGGGATCCTGGAATCAAGTTCCACATCAGGCTTCTTGCTCAGCGGAAAGCCTGGTTCTCTCTTGCCCGATGCTCCCCCTGCTTGTGCTCTTTCTCTCTCTTGACAAAATCTTCGAAGAAAGCATCCATTTTTTATAGAAATGACATATAATATTGTATAAATTTAAGGTGTACACCATGTTGATTTGATTCACTTATATACTGTAATACGATTACCACCGGCAGACAGGACTCGTACCTGTGTCCTGTCTGCACTGCTTTTTGTCACCTGTAATCTCAGAGGTGACATACCACCACTTTTGCTGTATTCTGTTGGTTACACAGACCAACCTGTTACAGTATGGGAAGGAATACACAAGGGTATGAGATACCAAGAGGTAGGATCATTGGGGACCCTCTGGGAGGCTAGCTACCCCAGAGAAGAGAACCACAAAAAATCCAAGAAGCTAGAAAGCTCAGTTCATTTAGCACTGGGGGACAAGAACCCTGCACCCTTAGGAGACCCTCAGGGAACCAGCACACGGCAGAAACACAATGAAATATTATACATTATGGGTATAGATGATTTGCCAAAAGTTATTTTTTGGTCAAAGGTTAAATTTTATTCAGTTTCTCCTTTTCTATTTCAGAAAGGGTATAATTTATTTCAGAAAGATTTCTAACCAAAATATGTGAAAATGTTTGGCCCTTGAAGGGAGTATGCTTCAGTTTGGAAAAGGGACTCATTATGAGAGTTCTTTACTTCTATTACTGGATAAATCTAGTGTTACTGTAGCCAGGCTCCATGAGGTATGCATACTGAATGTGTTAAGAGAGGACTAAGTATTGGAAAGACACTTAAAATATCTTACCTGAAAAGCTAGAAGGGTAGAAGCATTTTAATGTGCATTAACCCTACCAGCTTTGCTTTGTGTTACTTTGTCGTACACTCTAATTTACAAGGTTTTATACTCCTGCCTAGTTTGCCTACAATGTAGTTCTTCTTTAGAAATAGATCTTAAATTTATGTAATTTAGAAGCAGTACTACACCCAGTTACGTTTGCATATAGATCAGAGTGCTTTTGTAAACATACATTCTCCCATACTAAGTCTGTAAAATTGGTGTTTTTAACCTTCTTGTACAATGAGGAGACAAACTGAGTGAGGCTAAGCCACGGAACTAGTTAGTGGTCAAGCAGGATTGGAAGATTTTTCCGACACTGAAATCCTGCATTTTCTAATTTACTTCCCAGAAAAGTGTTTCATACCTTTTTAGACTATTGCTTAATGCATGCTATTGTGTAGCCTTGAATTAAAAATTGTGGGTTGTTTTTATACTTCAGATTTATGGATTTCATTTTATGTAAATATTACCTTGAAAGAATGAAGGAAAACTTGAACTCTAATTAATGAAATGTTTGGGGTGAAGTATATGGATTCCTGCAACTTAGTGAAATACATCAAAAATCTGATGGGAATGAGCAGGTGACAATGTGAATATAAGAAAAAGTTTAAGTTTAGATCTAAGTGTTGGTTCACTGAACAGTATTTTACTTTTTATATGTTTGAAAATTTTCATATTAGAATATGGGAGGAAATAAAACAGTAAACCCACTGGGAAAAAAGAGTGGTCTCTAATGCACTGATGAGAACTTGGCCAGACCTGTAATTCCCGAGCACCGTGCATTAAGCACCGTGCCATGGGATAGGACAAGCAACCATCTAGAAATTGTCCCTGTACCAAGAGCTTCTGGTTATAAACAGAGACAGATTCCATTTTCTCATTGGCTTTGTTCTTTTTCAGGGTTGTACATAAATTTCCGTCACCTTTATAAACAGCGCAGGCGGCGTTATGGACAAAAAAAGAAAAAGGTCCACTAAAAAGATCTTGATGACTTCTTGCCAGTTTGAGCCTAATCTATAATTCTTACAGTTTTACCTTCTTGTACTGATGTAAAAGTTTTTTTAAAGTTAAATGATTAAATTCTCAGTGAGGCTATATTCCCTTCCGCCCAGTAACATTCCTGAATTTACCGTATTATCTTAGTGTAGTACTTGCATGACATGCATTCCCGATATCTGAGGACAGGTTTGTTCTTGTATATTCCATTAATGACAGCAAGAGACAGCCCTACCCCCATGCACTCCTTGTCCAGTCGCTTTCACACGGGCCAGAGGTCCTCCTTCAGTGCCCTAGCCTGCCAGATACTGGCCATTCTTACAGCTGGCCTTTGTTCATTTCAGCTGTTGCTTGGAGGGTTAAAAAAAAAAAAAAAAAAAAAACACTGTTCAGGCAGGACCTTATACATTCTGTCCCTGAGGCGTGGCACTGATTAAACATTTCTGAGTCTGAGTGGGGCTAGAGAACACATTACTTCCGAGCATCTTTTGGCTTCTACCACCACCTGTCATGACAGTGCTTACCTATGTGCACACCGAGGAGGCACAGAATATTCTGGGAGAAACCAGGCAGAACCTTGGAACACCATGATCACTTATTTCATTCCTAGCTAAATCAGAATGATCTTCAACACTAAAGAAAGATGAAACGTTAGTTTAGAAAACGGTGAGATTATAAGCATTCCAAACCCAAATGGCTACAGGGGTCAGAAGGGTCAAACCGTTAGTGAGACAGCTGCTGGCAGGGTGGCCTGTGGCAAACAGGAAGCAGATGAAATGCACAGGCAGACCAGTCCTAGCCTGTGCACATACATAAAACGGCTCTCTTCCTTCTTCTGTGCTGGCCAAGTCCATTTCCTTGTAAACCGTCAGAGTGACTGGTGGAACTGACCTCAGAAAAGCCTGCCTTTGTTCTCTTGTTGTTTCACTGGTCAGTTCTCGGAGAGGGAAAACAGTGGGAACTTTGGCTAAAGAATCTTGAAAAACCTTCCTGACTGGAAACCCACCCACAGAGGAACTGAGAAAAATGGAGACATTGTAAAGTTTGGCCATTGTCAAAAATATCATTGTTTCCTCTAAAACATTCCAGGTTCACCAAGTTAAAATATGTGTTAGAAGTAATGCTTGTGTAAAAGAATTTAAGAACATGGTAGCTCTTTCTGTTCTGCCATTCCTAGTGTTCTTGGGTGAGAGGGGACTCCATGAGTTACACTGTTTCTCTGAGCCGGATATGGAAACTTGGTTTGACCTAAAGACATCAGATTAGCATAGGCTGGTTGATTTTTTTTTTTAATAAGTTCATTGCACTGAAGGGTATTTTGCATGTCTGTAACTTCTGTCAACACGTGTTTGTTAACTTCTGTTCTTTCACCTCACTTTGTTTGGACAGATCAGCTTTGCAGTATATGCTGCATCTTTGTGGCAGAATCCTGTATTCTTAGGGATTGTTACAAACTCCTTTATTGCTATCTGAGAAAGCAAAACATTGTGTATTTCTATTAAACATTTACAGTCAAAATCCTAACAACTTGTGCTCAAGGATCATTTAGTATGATGGGTTTTCAGGTTGCTAATGATAAAGTCCTTTGTTCAGACAAAATATTATACTGCACTGCATGGTGAAATGTTAAATTCAGCGTGTGAAAATGGTTGCTTGGGGTGAAGCCTGCAGGAGGGTTAACCTCCGGAGTCCAAAGAGCAATCTGAAAAGCACTGATGGTAGAAAGCTTGGAGAAGTTACCTGACTTGCCTAATGTCCTGAAGCTAGTGAATGAATTGATACCGTACTGATGAGAGAACAGTCAGATCCACCGGGGTGGAACCTGGCTGAGGCAGAGACCTAACCAGTGTGAGAAATAAGAAGTCCATATGGAACCCAAGAACTCTCAGGACTTATGAAATCTGTGCCACTTAGGAAGTTGAAATTACATCCAGGTGATAGGACAGACCAAAAGACAAAGACCCATTAGTTTCCCAATGAATCCATTTTCTAGACAATCAAGTATTTTATTTTCATTAAAAAAACAAAACCAAAACTTGAAGTAGGAATCATTTTATACATTTATAGCTGCTGTTTAAGTCTGTATCTCAAGACATACTACACCAAAGGGTTACCATCAAGTTTTTGCCCAAGTTCTAAGGACAGTTCTGAAACTTAATGGTGTTGGACTCACATTTAGCAAATCCCAGACAGTCTGGGCTGGGTTGCTCATTCCAAGGACAGAAGCTGGAAAATGTCCTTACGGTGGGAAGAAGAGAGGAGGTACCTTTAGGAATGCCGAGAACCCCCGCTGATTAGGAGGAAGTGGGGAGAGCTCTGTATTCACCAGTCCTTTAAGTTACTCAGGAGGTGTGCCCATTGTGGGAGCAACATTAGTTTTTTGGGGCTTAAAGACTCAACTCCAGGAAACCAAGGTCAAAGCCCAAGCAGCACAGCCTTCAGAACCCTCCTCAGATTCTAGGAGAGTCACTGAAATCAGCAAGTGGTGCTTCCGAGGCAGCCTCAGGGAAGTCTTGGGGGGAGGGCGAGCTCTTGCAGAGGTGAACAACTAGAAAGTTTTTACCCTAAATCCTTTTCACCTGTCATGAAAGAAAGCAGGAAGGCTCCCAAAGTCAGTTTCACATTCTTTCAGTGCTGCTCCCGGAGAAGTCTGTATGCAAAGGCGTGATGTTGTGCTCGTAGCCGGCATACTCAGAGGTGCC